>NC_077228.1:437594456-439994456 GCF_027887165.1 Monodelphis domestica | reverse complement strand
CATGAAGTATGATTTTATTTGCCAGTAATTTTTAGGGTCATTGGGCATTGTTTATTGATTATAACCAAGGATAGAGTACTGTAATAAGTGGTGTGGAAATCCGGAGGAAAAAAACAGTATAATGCAGTAAATAATGCTTTTCAGGACTTTACTAGTGACAAAGGGAATCTGATGTTTGTAGCTGTAGCTTTTTACAGATTATTACAGAATTGTCAGCAATGGAGTCATGCCAGGAGAAGCTTTTAGGGTAGTTTTGTTTGCTAAGACACATGAAATAGTCATTAAAAATCAACATGTATAATATATGCATACGATTTATAAAGTTATATTTTTCTTTTCCCCTAATGTTTATGAAACACAAAGTAATTTTACCAAAGCCATTTAACAAGAAATATGGTTGTCGGGGGAAGCTGGGTAGCACAGTGGATTGAGAGCCAGGCCTAGAGACCGGAGATCCTAGGTTCAAATCTGGCCTCAGACACTTCCCAGCTGTGTGACTCTGGGCAAGTCACTTGATCCCCATTGCCTAGCCCTTACCACTCTTTTGCCTTGGAGTCCTCCAAGACAGAAGGTAAGGGTTTAAAAAAAAATGGTTGTTTTCTCATTTTTTAACTGTTCAACTACAGTATTGTTTTTATTTAAATTATACTTTTCCAACTGACTGTTGTCTTTACCCACAAAACCACTCTAACTTATGACTTCTTTATTTTTATTACAATCCTACCATCCTTCCAGTCAACTTCAAACTCAGAATTTTTTAAAACTTATTTTAAAATGTTTTTTAGTTACTTGTAGAAACAATTTTTGTCAGTTGTTTTTTGACATTTAAAAATTCAGATTTTTTCCCTCTCTACCATTCCCCCTCCCCCTGCAGGGAATGGTCTGATATAAGTTATACTTTTCTGTAATGCATATTTCCATATTGCTCATGTCATAATAGAAGACACATATACATATAATAGAAATATCATCAAGGCTATATAGTGGAAGATGACATGTTTTGATCTGCCTCAGATTCCAACAGTTCCTTCTTTGGCTGTGCATAACATTTTCTTCATGAGTCCTTTGTGGTTATATTGGAGACTTGCTTTTTGCTAGTAATGGTTTAGTCTTTCATAGGTGACCATTGTACAGTATTTCTATTACTATATACATTGTTCTCTTGGTTCTGCTCACTTCACTTTGCATCAGTTCATATAAGTTTTTCTGAACTCCTACTGTTTTGTCATTTCTTATGGGCAATAATATTCCATTACAACTATATCCCACAACTTATTTCTTGTGAATCTTAAAACTTCTCAGACTCTATCTTGGAACATTTGGTTAAGGCTATTCCCATTTAAACAATGGAGGTACTTGATCAGGAATGTGGGGACTTCTAACATTACTCCACCCATACTTAGGCATACTTTAGGGGAAGATAAAGTTGTGAACTCATTATTGAACAATGGAAAGGTACCCAGCCCATACTTAAAGTAAAGCTAAAACCCTTAAGCTTGGTCTGTTTTTAGATCTAATATAAAAAGGTGCTAAGTAACTATGAAGGTCAAATGAATCACTAAAAGTTCAAGCAAACTTAGCAAGAGGTGTGAGGTTTTAGTCTACCCAGAGAAGGTGAGAACAAGGTGTGAATTAATAATGGTCAGTCCTGTGAAAACATCTACTGTGATTGATAGATGTGAAAACTTAGGGGAGGTGACATAGGAGAAAATTTTCTTTAAAAGGAAGAGGTTTAGGCCTCTAAGACAATTCAGCTATGGAGCTGAATTGGAGGCTGGTCTCTGTCTAGGTGGCTGAAAGGGAATTCAGCCTTGGAAGCTGAAGTGGAGCTTCCTGAGCTATACTGGAGGGTCTCTCTGAACACTAGAGTTTTGCTTGGAAGGATCTTGTGGTGAATTGATAAAAGACTGACTGAGCTCTCTCTCTTAAGGCTTAAGCCCTTTTCTCATCATTTCCTCTTACCCTCTCTCCCTTAATTCCTTATTTGTATTAATTAAAATCTCCATAAAAACCCAGCTGACTTGGGTATATTTAATATTTGGGAATTTTCCCATGGTGACCACTTTATTTTTAATATAAAATCAAGACACAAAAAATTATCTTTACAGTTTTGGCAATTCAAAGTCTTGAAACCATATTTTCATGGTCACAGTTTAAGACAACCTCTCTTTTGTCTGTAACATTCTCCAAAACACAAGTGATGGACAACCCCACAGATGCCAATTTTTTGCCATTTTTGTCACTACAAAAAAGAGCTGCTAAAAATATTTTGTGGCAGGTAGAGCTTTTTCCCTTGTCTAAGATCCTGTTGGGATTCAGACCCAGTAGTGGTATAAAGCTCAGACATTTTTGATGCCTCCCTCTCTGTTGTTGCTCAGTTCTATCCATTGTCAAATACTGTTGATTGTTCCCTTTTCTCTTCCTATTCTTCCTGAATTGTGGTAGCCTCCCAATTGATCCTTATGTCTCTAGACTTCCATTATATACTAAATAAAAGTCCAGTTTGACCTCTCATTTAAGATTCTCCACTTTTTAAATCCAGCTTTCTTTCTAATCTTAATCTTTTATTCCTATCTGTGTTTTCTGGGTAACCTTGCCTTCTGTCTTAGAATCAATATTGTGTATTGGTTCTGAGGCAGAAGAGTAGTAAGGGGTAGGCAGTGGGGGTCAAGTGTCCAGGCCATATCACACAGCTAGGAAGTGTCTAAGGTCAGATTTGAATCCAGGACCTTCCATGTCTGGGCCTGGCTCTCAATCCACTGAGCCACCCAGCTGCCCCCTCCCTACACATTCCTTTTATAAAAGCATTTTAAACTATTTTTTTTAAACTTCTGTTTCATCTTTTCTAGGAATTAGAGTTGAATTTGTGCTCAGGCTGTTTTTTCCTTTGAATCTTTGATTGTAATTTTTTTGGAGTCAGCCTTTTTTTCTGAGTTTATATCTTGAACATCTCCATCACCATCTTTTTATGATGAGATTCTTTTTTTTTTTCGCTTCTCCTTTCAGTCTCCTTCCTGACTTTTGACTTAATGTTAAGGACCAGGTTCAGCACATTTCTGCAGGTCCCAGTTTTGCTTTCTTGGGGCAGTATCTGTTTTGTTATTCTAGGACCTCAGGACAGCTCAGGTTGGGGGCTTGCAACTCTCCATGCTCCCATAGCACTCAAATCCTAGTTAAAGTCTATTTAATGCAACCTACCCATACCCCCTTCTGAGCTCTGCAAATCTCCTACTGAGATTTATATTGATTGCCAGATGGTGCAGTGGGCCTAGAATTAGGAACACCTGAATTCAAATTTGACTTCTAATATTTGCATAAGCTTATTTTCTAGCATAGTCTTCTTCAAATTGGGATTCACTGTCCTAGATATGTTACATGGAATTGAGTAGTAGATGTCAAAGTTGCCAAATAGCACTTGTTTCTATTTGGATGCCCCCACATGGGTCTGGGATCTGCTCTTGCCCTGGAGCACAGACTCTCTCTTCTATTGGAGTGCTTCATGCAGTATACTCCTGGCAAAACCTGGCCTCCAGGGTTTGTAGACATCTCTGTTTTCATATGCCAGCTTGGGGTAGAAAAATAACCCAGTGACTTTTTCTTAAATTTCTTTAACAAATTCCAATTTTAAGCATTTTTAGATCTGTTTGGAGGAGTTTTGTCAGGGAGTTGGGAGTAATTGCCTGTTCCTTGATTCTACCTCTTGTCTTGTTTTGTATCTCACAAGTGGACCCAATTTGCAGAAGACTGTGCTGGAAAATAAGCTATTATTCTATGAAATTCTATGAAATTTAAGTAAGGGAGTTTTTCAGGGGAATAATTGTTGAAGAAAAGCAAGCTTTTTTTGAGGGTTTTTTTCCTAGTCCAGAAAAATCAATCTCTCTGGATTCATTGAAAGCAAAAGGTCTGTTTGTTGTCTTGGTAATATTAGGTTCTAGTTATAGGAAAAATGGTAACAAAGTATCAATTAAATAACCTGTATCACATATTTTGTTTGTACAGAATGGCCCTGGCAGCTTGTTGTATAATTTGTTGCAGAAGGATAGGAACCTCTACAACTCCTCTAAAAAGTTACCTGTACTGGAAAGATATCCGTGAGTACAGTTATGAAAATAATACTGTGCAAGGAGGCTAGAATTTTCATAAAAGCTCATTTAACTTTAATATATTTGTATAATACTATACATTCTAATCTCCATTTCTAATGTACTATATATGGGAAAAGTTCTTTTGTATTCAGTTGGATGCTAGGAAAGCCACTCTCCCCAATACAACCTTGGCACACATAGGGTTTCATAGTGTTGGGGGATTGGAGAAAAGGGAGGGGGAACTGCTGTTTCTCCCACCAGCTTCAGTTGTCTACTAGTCCTATTAGTACAAAGGTACTTGAACATTTGCTAAGCCATTTTCCTTCTCCTTTTTTAGGATCTTACTGAGTTTCCTTGTGGGAAACTGAGTTTGGTGGGAAATTGGAATGGATGACCTCAAAAGTTCCTTCTAATTCCAAGATTTTATAATTCTCATATAGTGTGTGAATCTGAGGGTATTTAGAAGAGTGGTGGTGAAGGGAAAATGAGGAATTTCTGTGTGGGTAAGAGTAGAAACTATAGATATGTTAAACATATGTATCTGTGGCGCTATAAATTATACTATTGATTAAAAGATTAGAAGGCTTTGGTATTGATGTTAATTTGTCCTACTAAGGGGAGATGACAAGAAATCCTTACCCATTTACATCCACTTTTGATAGAAAGTCATACTTCTGTTTGTGTTTAGTCAAGTTTCTGTAAGTATAATTATCTTTTGTCCTCTTCTTTTTAAAAGGAAATATTATAAAGTTTACTGGACCACTTATTCTAGGGTAAGCATTAACTACATATTGATTTTACTTATACTAATATTTAAAATTTTTCTGTATATATGATTTACAGAAAATAATGAGTTTTTATGTATTACATTTCAAATTACATTTAAATGATCTAATTAATATTACTTTGTAAGATTAAAATTAATATCAAATAACTCCAAGTATTATATTTTACAAGATTTAGTAATAATTACTTGAACTAGGAAAAAAATATAAGAACAAAAGTAAAAATCTGAGTAAAGACACATGAGAAAAATTCTCCTGCCTGGCACTCAACCAACATCCCAGCCATTATCAGGCAAAAAAAGCACGAGGGCATAGCTACAGAAACTTATATACTTCCTATGTTAGCACATAACATAGATATGTAACTGGGATCCTAGGAAAGAGGAGTCCCTGGGGAGAGAATTCTAATTATATGACTTTTTAAAACTAATGTAACCATGTCTTTCTTGCAAGATGAAAGTAATAGAGATAAAAATTTCATATTTGAATAAAATGCTTTCTTGTAATTAAGAATTTGACACGGGAGTATAAGTTCACTTGCTATTTGTTTTTTCTTGCCTTATTCTTTTCCTCCCCATTAAATTCTTACCTTCCATCTTAGAATCAATACTGTGTATTGGTTCTCAGGCAGAAGAGCAGTAAGGGCTAGGCAAAGGGGGTTAAGTGACTTGCCCAGAGTTGCATAGCTAGGGAGTGATCTGAGTTCAGGTTCAAACCTAAGACATCCTGGCTCTAGATCTGGGGCTCTCAATTTATTGAACCACCTAGCTGCCTCCTCCTTGCCCTATTCTGAGACAAAGAATAAGACCTTTTCATATCCTATGGCATAATGTCTATATATGGAAAGTTGTTATATTTAGGAGTATAGCAAAAATAAATGGAATCAATTTGCTAAGTGTCTTATTTTCATTGGGAGGAAATAAGAAGAATGCAGCAACCTATTTAGTGTTTGCAGATACTCAGTCAGGGACCCCAAAAGAACAGAAAGTGCTTTGTATAGAATCTTCACTGAGTTGGCTCTGGAAAATTGGATGTCAGCATTCCAGTGGGAAAAGCACTGGGTCTGGAATCTGACTCTTGTCTTCACATCTTACCTCTGACACTGCATGTGTCATTCATCAGAGGCAAGTTTCCTAACCTCCTGAGGTAGTGCTTAGACTGAAGACTCTTTTCACTTTTGAACTTTGATCCCATGAAACCAAGGTGTATGTCTCATTGTTCTGGTTTAGATTTAAGAGCAAGACTGAAACAATAGATGTGATTTAAATTCAGAGTCCATTCTGGTTGGGCTTTGAAAGGATTCCTGGAATGGAAGATCATTTAAAAACATTTCAAATGATAGATCATTTTAAACAACACTTAATTCTTGGATGCATGACGAACTTCATGTTAAAAATTTATTTAAATGACAGCTCAAAAAGTATAGCTTTTTTATACTTAGAAACTTAAGTTTACATTAGATTTTTTTTTTGTTATCTTTTTAAGAGGTTCTTTATTTATTACATATGAAGTTCTGGCCTTGAAGAAGTCTGTGACACTAGATACCCACGTAATCGAAAAGGAAAAATTGAAATCATATATATATTTAGATGCTGTTTCTTTAGATAAAAGACAAAATCAAGGTAAGTTAATGGGAAAAGTATATTTGTATTTAAAGTACTTTTTAAAAAAACCCTTATCTTCTGTCTTAGTACTAGTTCTAAGATAGAAGAGTAGCAAGGGCTAGACAATCAGGGTTAAGTGAATTGCCCAGGTTCACACAGTTAGAAGTATCTGAGACAAGATTTGAATCCAGGTCTTCCCTATTCCTGGACTGGTACTCTATCCACTGTGCTACCTTAACTGCCCCTTAAAGTACTTTAAAAGCAATATTACGATAGCCTTTCTAGAAAATATAAGGTAGCTATTGACTTAAATTTAGAGTCTATTTTAAGAATGATGTTATTAAAACCTGTGTTTAAAGAACTCATTTTATTTGCTCTATGCAGTTCAGAATCAAGCTATAATTCTTATCTTTTAATTTGGAAAAGGTGTAAACTCCATATTAATTTTAGCCAGAAAGTACAGCTTAAATTAGGATGGTGTTTTAGTACGAGAAGTAATGGTTTCTCCTCATCCTGAAATTGGGAACAAGGAAGAGAGCATTCATCAAAGAACAGGGAAACCCTGTGCAAATGCATTTGAGTCTACCAGTCTTAAATGAAAGTTCAAAGACCATTCCAAAACAAATCTTAAGTGAATTTTAGACTCTGCCTTTTTGGACTTTCCAAGTCATTATTTATTTAAAGTCCTAATTCTTAACAGGTACTTTAAAAAATACATTCATTTTCTTAGTTGTCATTTATATTAAGATGAATTTAGTTAGATGAAAAGTTATTTGCTAAATACTGGAAAGACTATCAATTAGATGTGAATGAACTCTTTGTTGATATACCATATATTTTTGTTTTTATTCTGACCTTCTAGGATTGATTTCTTTGGGGTAGGAAAGTGCCTCAGCAGTAAATTCCCCTTATCACTGTAGATTTATAGTATTAGATAATTTCCCAGGGGCACCAAGAACTTTAAGTAACTTGCCCAGGGTCAAATAGCCATTATGTTTCTGAGGATGTGGTACACACACATCTTCCTGACTGAGACTGACTTTCTATCCACTATACTCACTAGTGTGCTGGAGCCATCTGAAACAGGCCAGACAGAGCTGATTGTTAAATTTTAATGGTAAACCTTAGCACCTTGTAAATGCTACAGATTGGGGCTTGAACTATTGTTTTGTTGATGGTCCAGACTTAAGGAAGTGATGTAGAATGTTTAATATTGCAGAGTAATCTTAAAAATATGCTTTGTGCACTCCCTTCCTCAACTCTTTTGGAGAGTTATTTGTTAAACATTTGCCAGTATGCCAACTACACTGCCTTGCCCTGAGGCATTTTATAAAATGCCTTTCTAGGGCTTTAATTGAATGGTATTCTAAAGAGCTAATTTACATGTGAAAGATGGATTGCTTATTCTTTTTTCTTTAAACTCCTATCCTCTTAGAATTGATACTGAATATGAGTTTCAAGGCAGAAGAGTGGTAAGGGCTAGGCAATTGGGGTTAAGTGACTTGCCCAGGGTTACACAAGTAGGAAATATCTAGGGTCACATTTGAACCCAGGACCTCCCATCTCTAGGGGTAGTTCTCTATCCCCTGAGCTAGCTACTTAGGTGCCTCTGAAGTGTGTATTCTAAGGGAATATTGCCTATAGCAGTGATGGTAAACCTTTCAGAGAGCCTGGTAATGTGAGAAATGTCCTCAGGAACATGTGGAGAAGGGGGAGGGGAGCAGCCCTGTCCCAGGTCTCCCTGTCTTTTTAGTAATGAACTCTAGTGAACTCTGCTGGAGTGATGGCGTGTGTACCCACAGAGAGAGCTCTGAGTGCCCCCTCTGGCATATGTGCCATAGGCTTGCCACCACAGGCTTATAGGACCATCTTCCTAGAAAATGACAAAAGGTCAAAATTTTGATTTCTTACCTGTCGACTAAGGAAATGATCTGAAAAAATGCTCCATAGCTCTGCAAAATATAGCACCAAAGATCTGGAAAACTTTGTATTAGCAAATAACTTTAATTCATTTGAAAAAGGAGATAAATACATGAATGTCAAGGATTTAGTACTTAGACCAAGCCTGGAGCAGCAGGAATAGTTTTACTTTTTATAGTGTAGAAGGAAAAAGAAGGACAGCTGAACAAAGTCTGCCCAGTAGTGACCAGGATGTGAGTTCAGCAGTTGTTTATGCAGTTCAAGAAATAGCATGATTGGTTAAAAGTGTAGTGATTGGAGCTTAGCAAATGAAACTTTCTTTCCCATAGGAGTTAAGAAAAGCTCATTGTTGGAGGTCAGGTGCAAGATAATGACCCAGACTCTTGGTCAGCAAACCAGATATCCTAAAGGATAATTTGGTAGCTAAAGATAATAGGCCCAACAATTCCCTTTCTTTCATATGCAATCTGCCAAGGTTAGCACAGATTATTAGCAGAAAAACTGAATTTCTAAACTTAACCCATTATAGACCTATTGAATTTTTCAACTAAGTTCAAAAAGAATCATCATTTGAGCAGTTATAGGACAGGCAAGAGCAAAACTTTGATTCTTAGCTCAGACTTGTAATTGGTTAATCTGAAGATTTTCTAAAAAGAATTCTGCTAAAAGAGTGGCAGAATTTTCATTTTCACTTACCCTTACCCCAAACATATTACACTCTAATGCAAAGTGAAAACAAGTCAGGTATCTATTTAAGGATGGATCCCAAGGTAGGGCCTGGAAATATGATCATGTCAGTTTACCTAAAGATAATCAGGCTCTGTGGCTTGGTTTACACTAACCAAATTCACAGGACACCAATTTATAAATGAGAATGTGAATTAAGCACAGTGGAAGATCTAAATGTCATGAAAATTAGAATACTGTTGTCAATTGCTTCAGGTTGTAGCCTTCCCAATATCAAGGTAACTAGGAATCTTAATTTGGTAGTCAGGAGGTTTCTTGGTGGATACGGAATGTTGAAATAAAAGAATTTAAGTGTTTTAAAGAGATTTAAAAAATTAAATAGCCTAGGGAGTTTACTGATGTTAACTGTAGGACTGTGTCTGCTCTATAGACCATATCACTCCTTTTTAGCTATCTGCTTACCTCTCTGGAGAAAACTAGAGAGATACTGATAAGTACTTATTCCTCATATTTACATTTTTTATTCTCCACAAGGATTTCCAGGTTTAGTTTGCATTTATTATCTTCCATTTCAACACATTTCCATAAAATGTTATAATTTTAGATTTCAAGACTATTTTTCACTGATCACATTTTACATTTGGTTAAAATTTAAGTTCTTATTAAAAAACATTTTAATGACAAATACCCCACTCCTAGAAATTATCTTTTTCACTTTTGTAATTCAGTTCAATAGATATTTATTTTCTGTGTAAAGTACTGAGCTAGTCACTAGAGATTTTTTAAAAAGAGCAATACAATTTCCATTCTCAAATTGGAGAGGTCTATAACAAGATGTAACAATAATTACAAAGATATGTAAAATGTGATAAAGGAGAGGTGATGTAGAAACTGCAAGACAGGGAGAAAGATAGAATGATCAAATATTTTGATCAGATAAAAGAATTTTAGAGTTTATGAACTTGGAAGGGTAAAAATTAAAATTAGTCTTAAATATAAAAATATCATATTTTAAGGGATTTATTAATAATCATTAGAAGTAAAGGAATAAGAAGGTAACAAATAAAAAAATGGCTAATCAGCCATTTCAAAACCCCCACCTTACTGCCACCACCATGAGCACTGCATGCCAAAAGAGGGTGGGACCCTCCACATCCCCAACTAATATGTAATGACAGGAAGTCAGTGGGCTCCCAGGAAATGTAGTTCTTTTTTAGGGTAACAGATTTTCAATTATATAGAAGTAGAATACTTGTGGGTGATGGCAAGATGAAGCTTATGAACATCTTTTTGAGTAGTTGAGATATGATGGAAGGAGGAGTAGGTATTGAGGAATGGGTACACTGAAGAACTGGAAAGGTAAAGGTGATCAAGGCATATTATGTTGAAATGTTCTAGTATGAGGAAAGGAATTGAGACTGAGCCAGAACCTGAACTCCTTGAGAAAGGGAAGAAGTGTGTCTTGGGTAGACAGCAGCCCCCAGAATCTTGATTGAGTAAAGCGTTAGGTTTTCCCACAATTTTTTTTTAAACCCTTGCCTTCTGTCTTGGAGTCAATACTGTGTATTGGTTCCAAGGAAGAAGAGTGGTAAGGGCTAGGCAGTGGGGGGTAAATTACTTGCCTGGGTCACACAGCTAGGAAGTGTCTGAGGCCAGATTTAACCTCAGGATTTCCCATCTATAGGCCTGGCTCTCAATTGATTGAACCATCTAACTGTCCCTCTTCCGTGATTAAAAAAAAAAAATCACCATGATGTCCTATAGTATCACTCTTCTTCCCTTTCCTAAAGAGCTTTTCTCAAGATTTTACAAATTTCTGTTTTTTTTAGTTTTTCAGATTAGATTTGTGATTTTATTAGCTTTGGGAACTTGCAGGAGTAATTTCTAATGCACATTGGCAATTGTCTACAATTTAGGGTCTTGGATTGTTGCCTAGAGCAGTAAGTTGAAATGCTTTGTCCAGGTTTTTGCACCATCCTGTTTCAGAGATAGATTTGAATTTAGGGCTTCTTGACTGAGTCTTGCTTTCTATGTCACACTGTTTTTCTGTGATTTCTACACTAACATTATTTCTTGCTCAAATTTATTCATTTGAGGATGTCTTTGGGACATCTTTTGTTATTTCTTTTTATTTTTTCCATCTGTGGCATTTTAACTAAATTAATTTGCTTTGTGTGTGTGTTTTTAATTGGCACTCTGCTTTGTTAATTTTAAAGATTTTGGGGGGGGTTGGGTCAATTTTGGTTACCATTTTCCTTCTACTTGTGGTTTCTATGGTATGACCTTTATTTTTTGAGAAGTATATGAGGATATTGCTCCCTTTTATTTATTTCTTGATTTATTTATTTTAAAATATTTTTCCATAGTCATAGGATTCATTTTCTCTCTCTCTCCCCTCTTCCTGCGCCCATCCTGGAGCTGACAAGCAGTTCCATTGGGTTATACATGTATTATCACTCAATATCTATTTCCATGTTACTCATTTTTGTAATAGAGTAATCTTTTAAAATCAAAACCCCAAATCCTATACCCATATAAACAAATGATAAATCATATGTTTTTCTTCTGTGTTTCTACTCCCCATTGTTCTTTCTCTTTTTAAGAATTAAATTTTAATGGTTTGGCTAAAATATATGGAAATTATAAATAATATGTTAGTCGCCGATTTAAAATATCATTGCTCAAAGTTGAAATGACTTTTAATAGCTTCTATTTACAAAAGAGGTGGAAAGAGTGAAAGCAGAGAAATACAAAAAGGGTAGAGAAGACATTAGCCTATCTATATTGCTCCAGTGCTCTACTCATCCAGGACTTGTTTACCTTCAGCTGGAATTAAACTCTCTCCAGAAGACAGGAAAAGGAAAGCTAGCTATCCACTCACCCAAGTTCCCTCCAAGAGGCATGCCAGGATGTTGGCTCAAGCTGAATGTGACTTTATTCCTTGAGCTGACCTTCTTCTTGAAGCCAACTTCCTTCTAGAAGTTGACTTCCCTAGCCCCAGAAATTCAAGGCCTTTTATAGTGGCTTCTTGTCCCTTCCCCTTTTCACAAGGGCCAATCACAGCTTCTAAATTGCCCATCATTGCCCAGAGGGCAGTCTTTCTGGGAACTACTTCTCACCTTCTGGAGAGGTGAATACTCATCAGAAGGTTTCACAGATTCCTGACTGATTGAGGTATGAATTCTCATTTTCTGGCTGATTGAGTTGAAAGGGTGGAAAGTTCCTCCACCTGGTATTAAGTAGGGTGTTCAAATTTTTGTTGATTCAATTCAAAAGTAGACAAAGGAGAATTAATCCTTTCTTCACAATCTAGTGAGGTACTAAGTAGGGGTACTTAAATTATTGTTAACCAAGTGTAAACTCAAATAGGCAAAGGGAATAAAGGATTCCCTTTCACTAATGTAAACTCAGAGAGAATAAAGAATTCCCTTTTATATCCATCTCAATGTGAATAGCATTCTTTCTTATAAGTCCCTCAGGGTGTCCTCGATCATTGCTACTAGTAGCAGAATCTATTACATTTGATAGTGCTACAATGTTTTAGTTTCTTTGCACAATGTTCTGTTTCTCCTTATTTCACTCCCTATAAATTCATATAGTTCTTTCCAGTTTATAGAAATCCATCAATTCATCATTCTGTATAGTATAATCGTATTCCATCACCATCATATACTACAATTTGCTCAGCTATTCCCCAATTGAGGGACACCTTCTCATTTTCCAATTTTTTGACTGGCTCCCTTTTAATAACTAACTCCTTTAACTTTTTTATTTGAAAACTCAAAAGCATAAAAATTGTTACACTTAAGTGTACATTTTGTTGAAAAAACATAATTTTTGAATTTAGAACTGGAATTTATATTGACTTTAATTATAGTGTAAATTGAAACACTTAGAGTTATAGATTTAGAACTGGAAAGGACCTTAGAGGCCATTTAGTCCAATTCTTTCATTTTACAAATGATCAAGATTATCAGTGAGACCATGCCCTTTGCCAGAGGTGACACAGACAGTGAGTAATAGCAGGCATTCAAACTGAGGTTCCGAAATTCCCAAGTTCATCATTTCTTCCTTTGTACTGTGCATACCCACTTAAATGTTGAACAAACCTTGCCAGATTTTTCAATCTCTTTCTCCCTCCTGTGTAGCTACTATAAAGAGTATTACTCTTTAGTTATAGCACATTAACATTTATTAGATAATTTATCTTCCATTAGTTATGATTGTATTTAATATTTGCTTAGACATTTGGAAAGATAACATGATATAGTGGATGGAATGTTGAACTTTGAGTCAAAAAGATCTGTGCTTTTCACTCTATGTGGCCATAGATATCTCAGGCAAATCTCCAAGATTATAGAGTATAGCCTGCCATTTCGTTGCATGCCTATGGCTACCTAGGAGGAGGAAACTTGAAGCTGACTTCCTTCTTGAAGTCCAACTCCTTCTTAAAGGAGGATCTCTTGAGCTTGAATGCTCTGAGGTACAGGGGTATACTAGTTAGATGTCTGAACTTAGTTCAGCATTTTTATGATGAGCTTCAAGAGTATTAGGCCACCAAATTGCCTAAGAAGGTACATGGGCAGAGATGGAGCAGGCTTGAATAATGATAATCCCCTAATAATCAATCAGTAGTGGAATTGAAATCAGTAGTGGAATTGGATTTGTGAGTAGCTCCTGTGTTTTCATGTGGACAAGATGGGGAGACCAGTTTAAAAAAAAAAGCATATATTTTAGATGGACTAGATTCCAAATTGATTGAAGGGATAACCACATTGAAAGAAATGCAGGTCATTGATGTATTAATGACCTCTTGGTAAGATTTATGAAACATCCTCATCTCATTGCTAAAATATTTGTAAATTATTTATCTCTTAGGTAGCTGATTCTATCTCTTTTATACTGATTCTTGTACCTGATTGCAGATTCTGACAGTGTATCCTATTTGGAGCCCACAGCCTTCTGTACTGATTGTGCTTAAATTTTTTTAGTTAACTATCACAATGTAGAATGAGTAAGTGCTGAGAAAAGTTTTTCTAGACCATGAATCCCACATTTGGTGTGGAGATTCTTTATGAACTTTTCTCTAGATTTTGGGAATTTATCTTACTTTTGAGCTTGAAGCCCGTTGTCCTCTTAACTATGATTCCAATTTACGTTAATAAAAGTATTAGACCATAAGCTCCTTGAAGACAGCATCTGTTTTATTTAATCTTTTTGATGGTTAGTGTAGTTGTTTATATACACAGACATGGAATACATTTTTTAATTGAATTTAAAATGACTTGAATAAAGTAGAAAAAACAATCCTTTATATTTTTTATATTAAGCAATGTTTTTTGAAGTAATTTTTTTGTATTTTTCTTTAATTTATTAAAGTTTATGGGCATAAAATTTGAAAAATGCTTACTTTTTATTAATCTGTAATAATTATCATTCAGGTATCTTATACCAGGCAAGGAAAGAACTTCACAAAGCGTTAAGAAAAGTATTGGCAACATCAGCCAAAATATTCCGGAACCCTTTTGATGGTATGTGCTTAGTACTTAAATCTGTAATACTAACTTTGTTAAATTTTACTAGTTTGGTTTTTTTTTTTTTTAAAGAATAGTTAGAAATTACTTAGCTAACATTCTGGGAGATTATATTTAAGTTTTAAAGCCTGGGACTTAGGAATATGTAGTTTCCCTCTACAGGGTTTCATTATTGTCAACATATAGTTATCTGCACTTAAGGAATACATATTTATTAACTCAAGTAATTGAAAAATTGCTAGTATACTATTGTGGAAGTATGATAAGAAGCTCCATGAATAGCATTCCTATGTCTCTGACAGAATCTTTCATAACATAGCTGTTGAGATAGCCATATGAACGTTGGACTTTCTCTAAGGAAAAGGATAATGGCTTTTTTTTTTTTTGGTAGTAAGAGATGGAGCATGAACAGTTAGTATTGATGAGAATGACAATAAATCTTGCCAGCAAGATTCTAGTTCTGGCTGGGTTGGGATCCGTCATCCTAGCTATGTTCTAGATTTTGAATCATAGTGGTGAAAAATATCTCCTTTTAACCTTGCAGAATACCTGAATACTTAGTGACTGTACCACTAACAGGCAATAGGACCATATTTTATATCTTCCTGATTCGGTTTTGAGCTGAATGGATTCTCTGTTGTGAATATTAGGAATTGACTATGTTTATATCCTTAG
Source organism: Monodelphis domestica (assembly GCF_027887165.1). Taxonomy (NCBI): domain Eukaryota; kingdom Metazoa; phylum Chordata; class Mammalia; order Didelphimorphia; family Didelphidae; genus Monodelphis; species Monodelphis domestica. The sequence continues at coordinate 439,979,166 of NC_077228.1, read as the reverse complement.
ATAAGAATGAAAATATAAAGGTGGATCTTTTATTTGCATTATCTTAGCTTCCTAGGTTGTTATTTATGAATCCTCTTTTTTGTTTGGTCTACTACAACCACTCAAATACAGTCTCTGGAATTGTTAATGTGCCCCAGTTTGTCTCTGGAAGCCATGTCTGGACAAGCCTAGATTACATATGCATTATTGGAGAAGAATCCCTGTATACCTTTGAACAGACAACTTTCTATCAGTACCTGTATCATTCTTTTTTATTCTTCTTCCTATAATTTGCCTATCTCCAATTGAATGTCTTCAAAGTTGTTTTCTTATAATGTTCATGGCTTAATCTGTCGTCATCCTGTATTTTCTCCTAGCCTTCCTGTCTCTTTTTGGTTTGGATATTATTCACCTCTTAGGACTATGAATTACTGAACTTATTCTCAGGTGTTCTAGTTGATTCCTTCTCAAGAAATCATATTACCTCTGGATGGAAGCCCTTGTTAACTAGGGAAGAACACAAAACTATTAAATAGTTAGAAGAACAAGTCTTTAATCAGGAGAGGGATAAGTGTTCAACATTAAGGTCTCCACACAGTCACATGCCCCAAACCACACAGAGCTGAAAGCCCTGGCACTCTAGCAAATAGTATCCCTGGGATGATAGCTCTGACAAACAACAGAATTTGGGGCACTTATGTACCTTTTGAGGAATTGGGGAAATATAATTGATTGACATTACCATGGCTACAAGGAAAGTCCAAACTATACTGACTAGATACAATCAGGCTTGGGAAAGGAATTATAGACCTGAGACTGGGGTATGGGAGAAGTGGCCCAATCACAATGGGCACTAAAAGGATGGTCCCTGTCCAGGTGTTGGTCTTCTTGGGAATGGACCTCTGATATTATGGGGAAAACTTCTAAGACTTAAAGAGTATTTAGAATATGCTTAGGTTGGCTAGCCCCACCTAAGAAGATCTATTTTTCAGTTTGATATGGTGAGTCTGAGACCTTCCTCAAGGCAAATTCTCAGGGGAACAGGGACCAACTAGGGGTCTCTATAGCTTTCAAGTTGCTACAAACTTGGGGTCTCCAGATTCCAAGTTGACACCCTCAATTTTAGATCACTTCCATCATCATAACAATTGACTACCATGCTGTCCCAGAAATCTCTCTTCACCACTCCTCCTCACCTATCTCCTTGTAAGCATTTAAATATGTCCAGAGACTTGCTTCCTCCTGCTCTAGCATTCAGAAAAAAAAACCAAACCATATGGATTCTTACTTTCTTTACCACCCTAGGATAGGCACTTAATGCCTCTCATCTGAATTTCCTGTTGATTGACTTTGAAATTTTCTTATCACAATCTGTTTTCATTCCATCACTTTCTCTACCTTAAAAATACCAGGTCTTTGTCTTCACTGTGACCATTTCCTTGTGCCCTCCTTTCTTTCCCAGACCATCAACATTATAATGGCTATACTCTATTCTCTATCTCCTCTTAATCCCCTGGTAAAACAGTTCAACTCTACACTGTTCTCTTGAGACCCTTGAAGGCTACCAGATAGAGAAGTAGATAGTGTGCTGAGACTGGACACAAGAAGACCTGAGTTCAAGTTACACCTCAGATATAAGCTGTGTGATCCTGGGCAAACCACTAAATTTTTATTTACTTCAGTTTCTTTTTTTAAAATTAATTAAGACTATTTTCCCAAAGTTACATGATTCATGTGCTTTCCCTCACCTCCTCCCTCCCCACTACCTGTACCCAACTATTTACTTCAGTTTCTTCAGCTGTGAAATGGAGATGATAATAGTAGCACTTACTCCCTAATTGCAGTGTGAGTCTAAAATGAGATATTTGTAAAGTACTTGGCATAATGCCTAGCACATAGTAGGTTCTGTATAAATGCTTATTCCTTTTCCTTCTTTCTCTTTCTCCTCCTTCCTTTGCCACTTCCCTTCTTATCCTATTGCTGATCTTCCTCTAATAAACATCAGCCTTCGATTATTCCTACCATTCACTGCCTTTCCTCATATTCACATACCACTGAACTAACCTGGAGAAAATCATGAAACCCTGACTTGACTTAGGCTGCCACTAATTTGTGTTAAATAATCTCCACTGGGTCTTCACTGCCACAAGGCATTTTTATATCTCCCTAATCAGTTAACTATCTCAATTACCACAATTACCAGCTTTTCCATGCCTTTTCTTCTTCCTCAGCTCTGGCTTTCCTCCCTTCTTAGCTGAGAGCCTTCCCTCCATTTCACAATTAATGAGTGCTCTTTTCCTCAACTCATCGTTTACATGTCTTCTGACATTCTTTCTTCTACCCTCTCTTAAATGAAGACATAGTCCATTTTACCAAGGGGAACTTCTCTACATGCACATGTGATTTCAGTTACCTGAAGACAACCTCAAATTCCTCATGAAGTACGGAGGCAGGAACAGAGCTGCTGAGCTTTGATGAAAGGGTCAGCACATGGTTCAAAAATATGTGAAGGTTGGAGGCAGATACTGGTTCCCAAGAGGGTACACATAGAAGACTCTGTAGGCTGGTGGCTGGGTGGGCTGAGTGGGACAAAAGTCTCCTCTATTTGTGCAGATAGGCCATCTGAGGGTGGCAGTGTCTCAATGTATCCATTAACTCTTCTCTTCTGTCTTAATAACAACTCTAAAACAGAAGAGCATCAGCTAGGCAAATGGGGATAAGTGACTTGCCCAAGATCACACAGCTAGGAAGTGTCAGAGGCTAGATTTGAATCCACATCCTCCTGACTCCAGACCTGATGTCTTATCTGCTGTGCCACCTTGTGGTCCCTTCCATGTATCTATTCTTCTGCTTTCACTTGGAGGAGTCTTATTTTTCTGGGGCAGGGAAAGGCTATTGAGCACTGAGCCAAGGTCTAAGTGTGGGGAGAGTTAACATAAAATAAAGTTAACATGGGTGTTAAAAACTAATGGGAGAATTCTCTTTAAAGGATTTGGTACTACCCATGATTTCAGCCATTAACTTTGACTGGGGATGGGGACCTATCTAATCTACTTATGCTTTTACTACATTCTAATTTGTATTTTATTTATGATGAGGAGATGGTGGCTAAATATCTGGAAGTTTAGAAGTGTAAATAGGATGTCCAGGATTGGAGCCCATCTCTCCTGATTTTTAATCCAAGACTGTAGCACAATGGAAAAAGAGCTTAAATTGAAGTCAGGAACAATCTTTGTTCCTCCTCTGTTACTAGCTGTCTATCTGGAGTAAATCACTTAACCTTTCTAAACTCTTTAATAAAATGGGGATAATACTTATAGCACCTATCTCAGAGGGATATTGTGATCAACTATGATCAGATAAGATCATGTAAAACACTTGGCAAACCTTAAATTGTTATTTTACTACTCTTCTTCCATGAAGACAGGGATTGTGGCTTTAAATTTCTTCTTTGCCTAAAGTAGTGCATTATCATAGTAATAACTTAATATATATTTGATTTAATGAAAAATGTATTTATTTACTAAGACACGCTCAGTGGATGTGTAGTTAACTTAAAATTTTTTTTTTTAAACCCTTACCTTCCGTCTTGGAGTCAATACTGTGTATTGGCTCCAAGGCAGAAGAGTGGTAAGGGCTAGGCAATGGGGGTCAAGTGACTTGCCCAGGGTCACATAGCTAGGAAGTGGCTGAGGCTGGATTTGAACCCAGGACCTCCCATCTCTGGGCCTGACTCTCAATCCACTGAGCTACCCAGCTGCCCCCTTAAATTTTTTTATCAGTGATTTTAAAGCAGTGATTTTTGTGAACATATTTTTAAAACCACAAAATAGTTATATTTTACCTTACAAACTTTTAAAATGGGTACACATTTGGACTGCTTTTTATTAAAAAGTACATGTTTGTTCTTTTATTGAGAGTCCCTAACAAATTTTTGCTTTTAATCTTCATAGATTAATATTTTCTTAACAAGAAAAAATGTTTTCTAATTCTTTTACTTTTTCTTATTTTTGTTTTGCAAAGACCACTTCAGTACAGTTGATTTAGAAGATCATGAATATGGCTTATGGCTATTGCTGAAGAAGAGCAGATCAGATCACAAAATGGTTCGATTGCAGGCAGTGAAAGAGATGGCCGCAAACCACTACTGGCATGGTAACATCTCCTTTAAGACTTGTACCTTTGAAAAAACAGCAGGACTGTAATCTAGATTTTTACACATCTAGATTTTTAAACAACAGGAAGGATTAGTAGTTAAGGAAGAAAAAGAATATGGGTGTTTTTTCTTCTTGAAAACATAGAATTCAATGTTAGCATCTAAAATATTAGAAAAGGTGAGTATTCATTCTCTTATAAATTGAACATATTCAGACTGGTTGTTTTCATCAAGAAAACTCTTGATCTTGCTGCTTAATACTTGATGCTACCATTTCCTTGTGGCAAAGCTCATTAACTCATTTCACTATAACAAGATCTAGATTTTGTATTTCAGCGTGTATGTAATGAACCAATTAAAAACCTTCATGGTGTAAAAGATATTTGGTTTTTTTAAACTCTTATTTGACAGAGTTTGAATTCAAAGAGCTAATCCTTGTAAACCACCATTGTTTTAGCAGAAAGAGTTAATGGGAGTTTTCAAAACAATTGAAAATACTAAAGTGCAAAAGAACCTCTTATAAAAGAAAAAGAAACATGGGACCTTTTATTCTCTGAACATCACCATTTTTCTTGGTGAGGGAGAGAAAGAAAATCTTAGAGCAGAGAAATTAGGAGGAGTGGCACAGGATTTTTTGGCAGTTTAGGACTAATAAACAAATAAATTAATATCTTCTCTCTAATTAGCTTGAACATTCTAGTCCAGGTGAATAGAATCATTTTTGAGATAAACCTAAGATAAGTTATAACTAATCTCTATAATTGAGGTACTGACCTGAGGTACTTTGACCCTGAAGAATCCAGAGTGTTGATGATAGAGAAGTATTCTATGATCATGAGCTGTAGAGCTGGAAGAGATAATGGGGATTATTTTGTCCATCCCCAACAGTTCACAAGTAAATGACAGAGAGCTAACTTACCACACAGGCAGCAGAGGGCAGGCCCAGGAGTTTGAACCCAGGGCTCTTCTTCCAAAATCTGCATTTGACTTCAAGCTAGGATTGAAGATTGTTTGTTTTTTTTTAAATTGAGAATTATTAATAAAAAATGTCAAATTTTATACTAGGGTTTTAAGCTACTCTAAAAGCTCTTTTGCCTCATTATTTGATGTGGTTTTTCAGTTGCTGGTTGATTTTTTTTCAGAGGCAAAACTCAAGGTGGGACTGTCAAATGAAGGTGATGAAGTAAAAAAGTCACCATTCCTCATCGACTGAATTTTGTGTTTCCTCTAAATGTAAACTGTATTTAAGTGTATGTTTGATAGGTAGATATATTCGGTAATAACTTAGAAATCAATCATATAATTGTTGATGTCTTAATATTACAGATATAGATTTATTTAAATAGTTTTAAGTGAATTTGTATTACATTTTATAATTTCCTAAATGTATTTACATGTATTATTTCACTAATGTATATAACAACCATAGACTAATTCTGGGACACTTGATGTGCCTTTACTATAGATTACCAGTATAGAACAGTTGCTCAAGCCTGTGATGTAAGGACTATTATTGGATTGGCTCGAAGCAAGGAAACAGATCTCCGCTTTTTCCTCCCACCACCTAATTTGCCACCAGTGAAAGACGTAAGTGTTCTTAAAAATCTAGAATGTGGGAAATTTAGAAATCTAGAAAATGTTTATTTTATTTGAAAACAATAAATTGAAACTGAAAAAAAAGATTTTAGAAATCAGGTATTGCCTGTATTCAAATTTTTACTCTTTTAACATGAATATGATGATAGGAGTATAATTCATTACATTAAGTATTAGTACTTATTATCTGTATAAGAAACTAGGGCAGTGATGGCAAACCTTTTATAAATGGAGTGCTGGGCCCTGTCCCCATTCCACACACAAGACCAAGTGCCATGCTTGACCCTCTAACTCCCCTCCTCCACTGAGTGTCATGCCCCTCCTTCCCATTGAGTGCTGTGTGTGCCCTTCCCCTGCCTTTATCCCCCCACAGTTATATAATTTTTGTAAAATTCAAGATTTAAAAATTTTTGAGAGAAATTTCAGGAAAAAGAACCTTGCTAACACCACGAATCAAGAAGATGGACTGATTGGAGAAGGTGCCATTATGAAGGTATACTGCATCAGAAGATCCAGAATAAACTTTGGGGTGTAATTAATTGGACTGAAGGGGGTTGAACACATTTATTCTGAATGTAAACTCTTATGCCAAAGGGGATTTCCTTCTAATTGTTTTTTTTTGTCAATGCGCCTACCAATCATTGGTTTTGTTCTCTCTTTTATTTCCCTCTTATCTCCAACTATTGCAATTTCCTCTTAGAAAGTATGCACCTCTGGCTAGAAAATCTTTAGAGGTATAAGCTAGTTATGTTAAATGATTCTTTGGGAAGACTAGCATGTAAATCTGGGAGATTTCAACATGCTTATCTCCCAATAGAATCATGGGATGGGGGGGGGGGGTTGTGAAAGGAAATTTCATTATCTTAACTCAATCAAGTACTTAGCTCCACCCTTTTAACTCAATCAGCAGAATCCCTCTTTTTTTTTTAAACTCTTATCTTCCATCTTAGAATCAATACTATGTATTATCACCTGGCAGGGGCTTCCCCAAGTTCCGGATCTTTATGTGGATTTCCCAGTAATCCTCTGCCAAAAGTCCTGGTGTTGTCTTCAGCCAGAGTTCCACCAACACAGAATGACTCCAAAGAAAAGAAAGCAGCTCCACTCACCCATGCAGAATCCAAGGAAATAGTCCCTCCAAAAGCCAAGGCAGGAATGTCTCCAAACCAGAAGAGAGCTGAATTCAGAAAGACATGATCTTTTATAGTCCTTTTTCCACATCACTTCCTATCTCTCCCACTTCACAGGAACTAATCACAGCTTCCAAATTTGCCTACCACTGCCCAAGGAGCCAGTGTCTGTGGGATCTGTCCTTTGATGATGTAAACTCTTATCAGAAGGATTCACACGTTTCTGACTGATGGAGTTAAAAGGGTGGAGCTATCTAAGTACTTGACTGAATTAAAATAATGAAATTTCCTTTCACACAGGAGAGGGAGAAAGTGCTCTCATTGGGCTCCTGGGTGGAGGGGCAGGTAAAGTGAGGAATGCCCTTAGTAAGTGTAGAGAGGAGGAGGGGAGTGGCCCAAGTGCTCTGCTCCCCTCCAGCTCTGCCACCTGTGAGTTGCCCACCTTATCTCCCAAAGTGCTCTCATTGGGCTGCTAGGTAGAAGGGCAGGTGATGCAAAAGAATATCCTCAGGCACGGCTGAGAGGGGGTGGGGAGCAGCTCCTGTCCAATCTCTCTACCTTTCTAGTAACAAACTCAGGGGTGGGGTGGGGTCTGGCTATGTGTCTACAGAGAGCACTCTGCATGTTACCTTTGGCACCTGTGTCATAGGTTCACCATCACTGCACTAGTGATATAAAGATATGGCTTGTTTAAAACAAGTTCATATTATTTTGAGGAATAAGATGCAATACATAGGTAATCCATTAATGGCTTGTTCAATATCTTTTCTGAGATGGGATTGTTCAAGTATTTTTATTTCTACTTCTGTTAACATGGTCCATTTATATTTTGCCATCCATCACTGTACTAGAGATACAAAGACATTGCTTGTAAACAAGCTTAAATTATTTTGAAGGACAAGATGCAATACATAGGGAAATATTGATGACTAATTCAATATCTTTTTCTGAGATGGGATTGTTTCAAGTATTCTATTTCCTCTTCTGTTAATCTGATCAATCTATATTTCTTTAAATGCTCATCTATTTCACTTAGGTTATCAGATTTATTGGTATATAATTGAGTAAAATAACTCCTTATAATTGCTTTAATTTCCTTTTTATTGGTTGTAATTTCACCCTTTTCCTTTTTGATATTGATAAGTAGATTTTTGTTCTCTTTTTTGATCAAAGTAATTGGTTTGTTGCTTTTATTAAACCAAGTATTTTCTTTATATTTTATTGATTTTTCTTTGATTTTTAAGGTTTCAAATTTGGTGTTTAATTTTAATTTATTTTTTTTCTAGTTTTTCTAGTTTTTAGTTGCATACTAAAGATACAACAAAGATACAAACACTCTTTTCTATATGAAAAGACTCCTAATTCGTTTGTTAGATAATCCTTCCATATTATTTTATTCTTCCTTAATAATTATGTGCCACTGCTATAATCTTTTAAGGTAAACTTCAAAGAGGATCATATTCCTCTTTGAAAATGATCTAACTTACTTTGTATTACTATGAAAAATGAAGTATTTTAGACAAGTTTTATCATAAATATATTAGCTTGACAGAACAATTCAGATAAACATACTAAGTATAAATCTTACATAAAATCTTTAGCATTAATTTAATAAGATAGAATTAGAGAAATTAAACTAGTAAATTGATTTTGTCATGTGGCTTTTTAAAAGTCTATCTTAAATTCCAGTATCTTCACCTTTGTTTTTAAAGCAGTATTTTAAGACATATGTCCTGACTTCCTGTTTTTTTCCAGGACATCCTCGAAAAACTAGAAGGCTTTTAGAAGTCTTTAAATTCCACATTAGCTAGTTGGGGTGTGAAATATATGAAAATGAATAGAATATAATGGAATCAATTGATAAAATATGGTACACCGATAGGTGCTAGAAAACAACAGTAAAAGACACATAAAACTTCATTTAGAAAAGTGGGATCACTCGCTTTGTTCCAAAGAAAAATGAAGTAAAAATCTATAGCTACAGTTAATAATAGGCCTTACAAACTGAATACAGCCATGGATCAAAATTTAGTATTGACATTAATGATGTGTGGAATGAATTGTAGCTATGTCTACACTTACACCAAAGTAATAGTGTCATCATTCTCCATAGCAATAGTTTAAACACAGAAGAGAGTACCAGTATGAAGCAGAAAAAATAAATAACAAAAATTTAAACTTTATCTTCTTAATTTTCTATAATTTAATTTTTAAAATCAACAAACATATTTTTCTCTTCCTTCCACCAGCTTATCTTCCTCAAAAACCCCTTATAAGAAGTGTACAAAGTCAAGCAAAACAAATTCCCACTTTGCCCATGTCAAAAAAAAAAGGATATGTCTCAATCTGCCTCCCAAGTTCATCACTATCAGTATGTAGTAGCATATGCTATTAGTTATGCACAATTTGAAAACTAGTCTGCCTTCTGTTCTCCTAGTAAATATAAACACTGGTAGAGGACGTTTGTTCATAGCAAGAATAAAGTATCTTTCTTTCTAAAGATTGTAGAAAAGGAAGAGAGAATATTGACAATTGAGGAGTTTGAGTTGTGGAGTTATGCTCAACTGATGACTTCCCATTTTCTCAGTCTTGTAGAAGAAAATGTCTTTTGCTGAGATGGAGAGGGAACATGGTGGAATTTTAGTAGTCAAAGGTGTAGAAGTGTCTACCCACAATATTAGACTCAAATAGGGAAGAATAAAGTGATTATCATGCATCCATAAGGACTTAGTTGAGATTGGCTAATATAAATCTGTAGTGGAATTAGTTGAAGTTAGAAGTAAGGGAGAAGGCAGATTGAGGTTTGGCCTTGAGAGACCATAGAACGAAGGCCCCAGGGTTTGATAAAAGATTATTGTACGCTCTGTGCCTTTGTCTATGTCTCTGTTCTTTATACTTCAAAAGTCTTCTTTCCCCCTTTCTTTTAACTGTTGATTTCTTAAAGCATTCTTTAAAGCCTAACATAAATGCTATTTTCTTCATGAGGCCTTCTCTGATTGCCATTATATGTCACCTAACCTTCCCTCATGGAATGCATATAGGTGCTTTGATTTTTTCACATTTCCAATGTTGTTATTTTTTAACTTTTGTTTTTACATAATTTATTTCCAGATATTCCTTTTATGCCTTTGAGTCAGTCCCTCAGTGTAACAAAATAAATCTAAGCAAAGCCATTGGGGATATATATATATATATATATATATATATATATATATATATATATATATATAATGAGGCATATACACAAAATGTACACACACATTTTTCATCTATAATCTCCAGAACCTCTCAAAAGAAGTGCCTTTTATCACCTTCTCTAGGATCAAGATTGCTCATTAAAATGAGTCAGACTAGCTGTGTAACTGGAAAAATCACTTGACCCCATTGTCTAGTTCTTACTGCTCTTGTCTTAGAATTGTTATTAAGACAGAAGGGAAAAGGTTTTTTAAAAAATCAGTCAGCTTTATTTTATTCCTTTTATTTACATTATTATAGCCATTATACATCCTTGTTTTACTTTCCTCACTACCTCAGTTCATACAAATCTTCTCAGGTCCTTCATATTCTTGGTTTCTTACTGTATTATGTAACATTCCATTCCATTTATATGCCACAGTTGGATCAGCCATTTCTCAATTGATAGATACCCACTTTCTTTACAGTTTTTTTGCTATCACTAAAAACATTGTTATTTGGTATATATTATTGGTATTTAACTTCCTTGCGATATGTACACAGTAGAAGGATTTCTAGGTCAAAGGCCACAAACAGTTTATTTAATCTTTTCTTACCTGATTCCAAATTGTTTTTAAGAACTTTTAGACCAATTTACAGCTCTTATCAATGACAAAGTATTAGTGTCTCTGTCTTCCCATGGTTATTCTGACATTAATTGTTCGGTTTCTTATTATTTTTGCCATTTGCTTAATAAGAAATAAACCTCAGGTTTGCTTTAACTTATATTTTTGTTAGTAGAAATTTTCATTCTTTTTTCACATGATTATTGATAGTTTGTAGTTCTTCTTTTGAAAATTGTTTTAAACCTTTGACCATTTATCTATTAGAGAATAGTTCTTGGTTTATCTTCTACATAAAACTTGGATATCAGTTATAATTAATATAAAGGTTTTTTTCTGACTTGACAGTTGCTTCTCATATTCTAACTGCATTAACTTTATTCAAACATAACTTTTTTTTATATTATGTAATCAAAATTATCCAGAGTTCCTCAATATTTTGTCTTTCTCTCTGTGTATAGGCCATTAGAGCCAAATGATTTCAATTACCTTCTTGCATGGAACCAGTGTGGGTAGGAGGTGATTCTGTTTTGATCATTGCTGTGTGGAAACGTGATGGGGAGAAAAGTCTACAGGTGGTTCTTGCTCTTGCTTTCTCTTGTTGTAAAATTCCTTCTCCCCCTAGGCTTTGTACTGGGTGGTCTCTATCATGGGGTTGAGCTAATTCAAGATGCTTCATCTGCCCCTCCTATGTGGGGAAAGAGGATAGAATTTAACTTTGCCAAAGCTCAAAACGCAGGCCTTTTGGTTTGGTTATTCCGTATATGCTCAGTGTTGCACAAGATAGGCACAGTTAGAGACTGTGGGTCTCTGATGTAGCCTTTTACTACATTTAACTTTGTGAATGAGGTATGTTGCCTAGATTATGATTTTATTTCTTTAAAAAACTCTTACCTTCTGTCTTAGAATTTATAGTAAATATTCCAAGTCAGAAGAGAGGTATGGACTAAGCAACTGGTGTTAAGCAACTTGCCCAGGGTCATATAGCTGGGAAGTGTCTGAGGTCATATTTGAATCTAGGACCTCCCATTTCTGTATCTGATTCTATCCACTGATCCTCCTAGCTGTCCTAGTTGCTTATCTTTTATTAAAAAAAAAAATAAATGTTTTTTTTTTGCACTATTGTGACTTCTCAGTTCTTGATTCTAATAGTCTTCTCCCTTATGTCTTGTTTTAATTAAGTTACTTAATTTCTTGAATTTCTCATTACATTTTTTGAGCATGAATTCTGTTCCGATGCTATCATTCAGTTTACCACCTTGCTCTTGGATCCTGCCTTGAATGTCTGTTTTTAAGACTTGAAGCACTTATATAGTCCTGATGTTTTGTTTTTGCTTTAGTTCCTCATTGATTTCCTGAAAACTTTTGCTGTGCCTAATTGTTCAGTTATTGGAAAATTCCTTTCCCTTTTATTTCAGGATTACTCCATTGAAGAAGAGCTTCAACAGCTACTGGCATCTTTACCTCAGAATGAAATAGACCATTGTATCCAGTATTTCACGTCTTTGGCTCTGAGAGAAAGTAGTCAGTCTCTAGCAGCTCAGAAGGTAAATATATCTACACATTCATTCAGTAGATATTTATTTTGCATTTGCATCATTGTGACTTCCTTGTGTTCATTTAAATAGAATTTTCTCATGTCTTATTTTAATTTAAATTATACAATTGTGATTTAAGACATAATTATGATTTCTGGCTGTTTAGTGTACAGAACAGAAAAGATACAAAAATTTTTCTCTTTTATATATAAAAGAAGTTCTTTGGTGTGAGCTTCAAATGAATTCAGTATAGGCATTTCCTGAGTCACACATATCCAGTTTGTGAAGTCTCCTTTACATAGAAAGAACCAACACACACCTATCCTGCATCTTTTTTCTTCTCCCTTCATATAAGAGGAAGCAGTGAGCTATCCTGGCTTATGTTGTCACTTGCACAATAGGGAATTATGCAACTCTCTCTCTTGTGTCATCTCCCATCTTTCCTTTTGTAGGAATCATTCTGCCTTTTTCTCTTTAACAGTTTTGTTGATTTTACCTCAGGCAACCTCTTTAATTGATAGATCCAGACATTGTTGGCACACTTCCTTTTTCCCCTATCCCAAGAATGAACCCATTTATTCTAGTTGATAAGAAAATGAAAAATGATATTTCTTAGTGAAGAATAAGGAATTCATAAATTTCAAAATTAGGTAAGAAATAAGAGAATTAGTGTTCCCAGGCTAGGAAAAAACCCAGGGTGGCCTTAAGAATTTTAACACTGAGCATCATTTACCTATTTGTCATCCTGTAATTAAACTTTTGTTTTCTAAAACACCAGCATTCAAAAGTATTTCTTATTTAACTTTTTTTAGCTTGTTAGTATTACAGAAGTATTGTTTCAACTACATTGTGAGTTATATGGGGTTTTTGAGGGGGCAAGACTAACTTGCAAAACTAGCTACCATTTCTCTTTCTATGTGAAAATCTATACATAAAATTCTAGTAGATAATTTAGAGGTGAATTTTTGGAACATGAAGTTGAGACACTAAAATGGTGTCTAAATCATATACAAAGACATTTCTGTTTCATAAAGAATATGGACTATATTTGTGTATATATGAGCCTGATGAATATGGGCATCCAGATGAATACTAGCAGGTTGCCAGTATATTTGATTAAGAAGTGGTGATTTTGTGTCATCCTTAGGAAGATAAGAAAGATAGACTAGGATTGGTAATATCCTGAGTTTCTATTAATAATTGCTATCATGTTTTATACAGTAATGGTTGCCTGATTTATGTGTCCCTGAGAGTGCAAAGAAAGGTACTGTTATGTATGTTGATCCCAGTTCTCTATTGTTTAGTCTTTCTCATTGCCTATTTATGAGGCAGAGGCTGGGCTATATCTCCTGTATCACTCTTTTTTTTTTTTTAAGTCTTTGCTTTTACTCCATTTTCATTTTTAAGTACAGGTATCCTTTCTACTTTTTTTTTTTAAACCCTTACCTTCTGTCTTGGAGTCAATACTGTGTATTGGCTCCAAGGCAGAAGAGTGATATGGGTTAGGCAATGGGGGTCAAGTGACTTGCCCAGGGTCACACAGCTAGGAAGTGGCTGAGGCCAGATTTGAACCTAGGACCTCCCGTCTCTAGGCCTGGTTCTCAATCCACTGAGCTACCCAGCTGCCCCCTAGCCTTTCTACTTCTTGAGAGTTAGGGGTGGAGCAATCCTGTGATCTGGAAAATCCATATAAAATTTTTTGGCCCTCTCTTTGTTCCAGAGAAATCTGAATTTTTTTTTTCTTTTATGGGGTGTTTATAGTACCTTATTGTAAAATTTAGGTTAAGTGTTTGGTCATAGGCTATATAGTTTCTAAATATCTGCATCATCATTTGCTGGCCTTCATGTATCCTCTATGGCTTCTGCAAAACTCACCCCTCTTCCCTCCAAATTCCCATTTAATTTCTTATGTTGACCCATGATATATTGAAGCTGTAGTGGGTAAAGTAGCAATATGGAAGGGGATACCTCTGTAGTGCTTTCCTTTCTCCTACCCAGAATCATCCTTGGTAGCAAAGACTTTTTTAAAAAGCCATTCAACAGAACTAACCAATAAAAAATAGTGTCTGATAATATATGTGCAGTGCCCCCCCCCCCCCCATTGTGCTTTACAGTTTCGAAGGGGAAAGATTTTCTGCTTGATCATTATAATTAATGTTTGGTTTCTTGCTTTTTTTCATTTATGTTATTGTAGTCATGTTTTCCTCATTCTACTTCTCTATATTAGTTCATATAAGTCTTCTCATGATTCTCTGTATCTTCTGTTTTTTAAAGTAGCATTTCATTAAATTGATATATCTGATTAGTCATTCCTAACAAATACGAATCTACTTTATTTCTAGTTCTTTGTCATTCCAAAATTGCTACTATGAATATTTTGGTATATGTGAGATTTTTCTTTCTATCTTTAACCTGGTTGGGGTATATACCTAGTTGTAGGATTTCTGATCAAAGGATATGGACACTATGGACATCTTATTCATTTTTTTCATAAAATGTTATTTTTTTTCTAATTATATGGAGAAAAAAGTTTTGACAATTGTTTTCTGACATTTTGGCATTCAGATTCTCTCCCTACCACAGCTAGATTATATCAGTGCTTTCATGCAGTACATATTTCCATATCCCAAGTCATGACTGAAGATACCACATATACAGCAAAAAACTCATGTAGGAAATAAAGTGAAGGATGGCATGCTTTGCTTTGCAGTCAGGTTCTAAAAGGTCCTTCTTTGCCCATGGATAGTGTTTTTTAATCCCAAGTCCATTGAAGTTATCTTGGAACCATGTTTTACTGATAATAGTTTAATCCTTCACAGTCAATTGTTGTACATTTCTATTACTGTATACACTGTTTTCTTGGTTCTGCTCACTTCAATTTGCATCAATTCATATGAGTCTTTCCAGGTTTTTCTAAACTTGTCATCATTATTTCTTATGGCACAATATTTTTCCATGACTATCATAAAACTACAACTTGTTTAAACCATTTCCCAATTGATGGGGAGCCCTCAATTTCCAATTCTTTGCCATTACCTAAAGAGCTCCTAAAAATATTTTATTTTATTTTAATTTTTTTTTTACAAGAATGTGCTATTCTCTTTCTGATCTCTTTGGGATAGAATTGCTAGGTGAAAGTGTATCCATAGTTTTATGGCCCTTTTGGATATGGTTCCAGATTGTATTCCAGAATAGTTGTTTCATTTTATAGTTCTACCAGCAGTATAATGTCCCATTTTTTCCACATCTCCTCTAACATTTATTATTTTCTTTTTTGATCTTATCAGCCACTCTAATAAGTGTGAGGGGGTATCTCAGAGTTGTTTTAATTAGCATTTATCAAATCCATAGAGATTTGGAGCATTTCTTCTTATGATCTTAGTCATTTTTTGAGCATGATTCTATTCAAAATGGTTGTACCAGTTCATACTTCCACCAAAAGTACTTTAATAGCACTATTCGTGCCTGAGAGTATTTGTCTTTCCACAACTCCTCCAACACTGATTATTTCTGTCCTTGCCAGCTTTTTCATTGTGACATAAAACTTAGGAGAGTTGTTTTGTTATTGGTAATTTGGACCAATTTTAAAAATTTACTTGAAATATTTTAAACCATGGGAAGGCGTCAAGTACTTACTTGGAAATAGGTTTTATCTCTATTTTGGGGTCCAGAGTACCTAAGATTAGAGAAGCTCTTCATCAATAAATTGGCCCCTGGTAATTAATTCTTTTGTGAACAACAAATAGAGAAGATTATCTATTAAGAATAGAAGGATTGCACCTTTAAAGATGGAGAAGGATACTATCTACATTTAAGAAATGCCAGATATTAAAAAAATAACCCTGTGAAGCAATTACTATTAAGCAGCTAGTCAGTAAGCATTGTATAAGAGGGAAATGCCAAGACTGGATTTGAAAGACTGTCTCAGGAAAAGAAGATGAGATGGAATCCAGCTGCCATTGGGGATGGTATGGAACTTTCCAGCCAAGCTAAAAGGGCAGCAGTTGGGAAGCTAAAGGTTCTTTTCTCCATGATCTAAAGGGTGAGGGAACTAACCCTTTGCTGTGAAGATTATATACATCTCTTAATCCTTTTGCCTGAACGACTGAAGATCTTATCTTTCATTGGTGATACCTTTAGGGCAGGGGTCCCCAAATTACAGCCCGTGGACCACATGCGGCCCCCTGAGGCCATTTATGCAGCCCCCTCCGCACTTCCAGAAGGGGCACCTCTTTCATTGGTGGTCAATGAAGGAGCACTGTATGTGGCAATGCCTCAAAGCACGGCATCAGTCACGTAGAGTACTACTTCTGGTGATATAATCCTTCACATGGTTCCTTGTTCTGAAAGTAACTGAATGAGAATGAGGTGGATTATGTGGCTGTACCATGGAAGAAGTCAGCATAGTGAGCAGCAATCTGGGGGAGGGGATTCCACACTGTGTATACTGCTGCTTGGTATAGTGGTGGTGGTGATGGGCCTGTGTAAGGTGTGACAGGCCCATTACTACCAGTGCTGCAGCCTCCGTTATCTCAGACAACAGTAGACAAGTTTTTCATAGTTTTTTTACAGTCCGGCCCTTCACCAGTTTGAGGGACAGACAGTGAACTGGCCCCCTGTATAAAAAGTCTTTAGGATAAAGACTTTTCTCTTAGGGGAAACCCAGAGAATATTTTAAAGAAGACTCCCTGATTCAAACTCCTAAATTCATCTGTATAGGGAAATAGCTAGGGAGTTCCTCTTTCCCTCTATCCTTATTACACTTCAACCATTTTACCCAAATAAATAGACATTCTGATTTTTTACTAGAGACTCAATCAGATTCAATGTGTTAGGAGGGAATTTCAAAGAACATCATCTAAAGAAGGAGCTGTGGGGAATTCTACTACAGTTAGACCTGACTCCATTGTTAACAGCATTACTTGGGGAAGGGGAGGAAGAAAGTGGTGCTACCTTATATTTATTCCCCCAAGTATCTGGCAACTTTGGTTCCTTCTCAGTTTCCCCACTAATACAGCATTTATTAAGCACCTACTGTTTTAGGTACTTTGCTAGGCAGTTGGGAATACAAGACAAATGAGAATTATTCCCAGTCCTTATGGCTCTTACAACATATACAAAGATAAGTAAATGCAGAATATATATATATATATAAAATAAATAATACCCTGATGGGGGATTAACAGCTGGGTAGGATAAGAAGAGGCCTCCTGAAAGAGATGATTTTTGAGTTAATCTATACAGAACTAAGAGTTCTCAGTGACAAGTGACAAGTGAGAAGGAAGAAGTGTCCTAATCATAGAGCGGGTAGATATAATGCCATTTACAGGGAACAGAAGGCAGATCAGAAGGACTGGAACATAGAGTGTGTAAGTAGGAGTAATTTGTAATCCATTAGGAAAAAAAACTGGAAAAAAACAAATCCTGTGTCTCTTGCTTTTGTTCTACCCTGTCTATGGCTTAACTTTGCCTCTATGACCAATCATATTTTTAAAGGTTTTTGTTTTTGTTTTTTAAAAGAAAGGCTGGGACCAAATTATGAAAAAGCTTTAAATATCAAATATAGGCATGTGCTCTTTAACTAAAAGGCAGTGGGGAATCATTATAGCTTCTTCCACTGAGCTGTGATATGTTTGGACCTGTGTTTTAGAAATATCAATTTGTCATTTGTGTGGGAAATGGATTAGAAAAAAGGATTGTAGCACTAAACAGTGCCTAGCGCTTAGTAAGTGCTGTATAAATATTGGCTCTCATCATCACTATTATTAAAGAGGAAAATGTGGGACAAAAATATCAGGTTGTAATTTCTGCCATCCAATTTTCAAACAAGTTGGTAGCAGGGGAAACAGACAACAGAATTATAAGAATTCCAAAGAATAGCATTGATGTCTTTGACTGGTGGGGTTGGGGTGTGAGTGGAAATGAGTGTACATGACAGAAATACTGAGGAAGCAGAATCAATAAGACTTGAATGTGGGAAGGTGTGAGATAGTGTAGAATAGAGAATGACTGTGATTGTGTTTGTCATCTTTGACTTTTACTGAGTTTTTATAAATGAGAAAACTATAGTTTAAGAATGTTAATTGACTTGCCTAAGAATTCAGAGTTATCAGTCACAGACTTGGAATATTAGCCCAGCTTTACTGATAGATTATGACCATTACTCTTTCCATCGCTGCTTTCATAAAAAGAGGCAGAAAGAATTACTTTTTCTGGCTTCAAGCTCTTTTTAGATATTTGAAGGTCTATCATTTGGAAATATTAGCCTTGTTTTACTTGATCTCAAAGTAGAAGCTAGAGCAATGGTCAGAAGTTAAAGGAAGGCAGATTTTGGCCCAGTGCAGGGAAAACCTTCCCAACAGGCAGTGAGATATGCTGACTCAAGAGGTAGGTGGTAGGTCTCTCCTGGGGAGAGGTTTTCAAGAGAAGGCTAAATTCAGTTTAGTAAGTGCTTATTAATTGCTTCTAAGAACTTGTTAAAGGTATTTGAGAAGAAATTACTATATAATCAGCCAGCACAGGTATGTGTGCCTGTTGTTCCCACGGGTTCCAGTTCCCCTCCTCTCTGCATAAGTAGATTTTTGAAGCACTAAATCACAGGTCTTACCCATATCCATCTCATTTATACATAATTTCATTGTTTTAAACGTATCTGGTAACCTATATAACACTTCAGAGGGTTATGTTTAGTTGCTGAACAAAAAGTATGGGTAACATTTTTTTCCAAGTAAACTATTAATTTTTTCTGCTTATAGGGTGGCTTATGGTGTTTTGGAGGAAATGGACTTCCTTATGCTGAAAGTTTTGGCGAAGTTCCTTCAGCCACAGTAGAGATATTTTGTTTGCAGGCTCTAGTGAAACATTCTGAGGTAACTTAACATTTAAAAATTAATTTAAATGTAAAAAATTCAAATTGACTGTATCCCTACATAAATTATATCCTATAGCAGCATTGCCAAAGTATTGGCACATGTGCAGTCAACATTCAGGGAGCTGCTCCATTCCCCCTCTTCCCAACACCCAAGTTTTTGCACGCCCCAGGCACTTTCTGCCTCCACTCTCTTGGATAATGCAAGGGCTCACAGATAGCTTGAATTTACCCCCTGGGCACTCATACTTTTTGCCAACACTGTCCTTATAGCAGTGACTTTTTAAATGTTTTCAAGTTTGAGAATTGTTGGTTTTAAAATTAATATTCAACAACTAAGTATTATATTTTTAAAGTTTTATTAATAATAACTAGGGCAAAAGAACTGCCAGAATTCAGCCTGGTCACAGGTCCAAAAAAGAGAAAGAGAGAGGAGTTACAGCCACTTAAATACATGTGGAGGAGAGAAATTGGAAAAGTCCTCATTCCAAATAGAATGTTCTTCTTGATTGACAGTTTTGGAGTCTTTGCTTTTCCAGCCTTGTTGCAGACTTTTCTAATTTCTCTCCTCCACATACAATCACATAAAACAGAATTTTGGGAACTACTAAGGGACTTCTGGGGGATGAATTCCAAAGGCTCAAAATCTCTATTTATATAGAACTCGTAGCATTGATTATAATACATACTCAGGAATACTAGTGAGCTGTTCAAAGAAAGTTGGACTGGCAGGTCATCAAACTGACACATATTAAATTTGCCAACTGGGCCAAACATTTTGGGGAACATTAGGAACATAACATGTGGCTTCCTGGCATTTTGGTCCCCTTTTCTAGGGTTAGCTGTAAAATCCATCTTCTATATAATATGAAATAGGAAGACAGGAGTCCCATTTATATATTTGATCTAAACAAAATGCATAACTTTTTCACTTTAGGCATGGAATTTGAATTTTTTTTCCTTAGCTTAGGTCAACTAATCAGTGAAATCTAAATCTAGCAGTTGAATGATTATAAATGGTTTTCTGTGTTTGTTTATTGATCCATCTGGCCAGTTGCTATTCTTTAAGTTAGATGGTTTTTACATGGGTATTGAAACTTAAGTACTGAAAAGGGCTATGTAATCTGAGCAGGTCTATATATTTTTACAGCATCCAATTTAAATTCATTTATTATGTTAGATCGCCACACACTGTGATAAAATTGAAGCGAATGGAGGCCTGCAACTACTCCAAAGGATATACCAACTTAACAACGACTACCCTAAAATACAGAGAAAGATAGTTCGTATTATTGGAAATATGGCATTGCATGAACATCTTCATTCGGCTATAGTCCGTTCAGGTAACAAGTTAATGTGTTTAAGTACTTTAGGTTTGGTGGGGATTTTTTATTGCCTTATGGTTTTTTAAAATATTAATTAATTCATTAAAGTATATAAAATAGGAGTTATATAAACACATACATAAATATATAAAATATGTAATATAGGAATTTGTTGTTTACTTAAGACATATTCTCAAGATAAGAATAATATAGCTACTAGCAATTTGACTTTGTTAGGTAGACTTGGAGGCATAATTCTCAGGTTTATGTTCTTAATTTCATTAATCTAGTGCCTTCCACTAAAGTTCCACCCTCAAATTAATATCTCATGAAGATGTGATGATGACACTGAGTTCTTTTCAGCATGTGCTGAATTGAGGCTAAGTCTTGGTTTGTTGTATGAGGACCATTCTTGCTAAAGTTATAGAACCTTTTTTATGAGAAAAATTCCAGTAAACTAGATGTCTCTCTGCCAGTGTTGGAGAACCCTATAGAAACATTCAAAACTAACATGCCAACACGTTTTGAAGTAGGCCACTACTAATATCCTTTAATTTCTTATTTGAATAAAGTAAAATCAGTGGCTTGGTCTAAGGATTATTTTGTCTATAGCAATTCATCAAAGTATCTAATAAAGCATAGAAGGATGATGATTATATCAGTACAAAAATAAATGAAATATTACAAATCTTTAAAATATTGTTGATAGAGTTGCTGTGTTTTAACTCTCTAGGAAGTTATATACATTGTGAATTTTGTCATTTCTGATTTAGTGACTTTATCATTTCTTCCTTAGAGATTTATGTATAATTTTAAGGAAAGCAAATGTTTGTGTTGGCTAAGAATTTTGTACAATTTCATTCTTTTTAAGAGGTATCCTTTCATTTTTCTTATATAATAAAATTAAAACTTTACTAATATTTCATTATCTTTTCTGTTGGTTATCCCTTGTTAGATTTCCTGTGAGCTTGCACATTATGGTTTTAAATCTTTGTTTTTTATTTGTTCTATACATTTTGACTTTTCTGGGTAGAGAAGGTACTTTACTTTTTAGGTAATTCTTGTAGATAGTAAATAATATAGCTAGATAGTAGATATGTGCTAGGAGATAATATAGTTAACTCTAAATTCCCCATAACAATAAGGAGATTGTTTGTAACTGTAAGGGGAACATGGATATGAAAAATTTAAAAATAATAATCATCTGTCAAACTGTCCTGGGGCCATTATACCTACTCCCTATAGTCAGTGAATTAATAAGCATTTTTTACAACACTTAATTTTTGTTTTAGAATCATATTAAGTATCAGTTTCAAAGCTGAAAAGCAGTAAGGGCTAGACAATTGGGGTTAAGTGACTTGCCCAGGGTCACATAGTTATAAGCATTTTTTAAATGCAAGTACTTTGTGATGAGCACTGGGGATGTAAAGAAAGGCAATAGATAGTCAACAATCTAATGGGGGAGGCAATATACAAAAAAATATGTATAAACAGGCTACTGTAAGGATGAGGGCATGGAAGGATTTTTTTTGGAACCCTGACATGAGGGCTGAAGCAGAATCTGTCAATTGGAGAGAGTAAAGGATTCTGGGAAGAAAACTGACCTGGGAGGGTTCTAAGGAGCTTCTGGGGGCTTTTGGATCTGAATCCTTGACTTGAGAAGACCTATTTCTGAGGTTGGGTTTTTCATAGAAGGCCACCTGGTAGAATCCTGTTTCTTCTTTCAAGCTTCATAGAGATTTCTCTTCAATCAAACATCTCCAACCATCTCTAATCTGAGGAGAAGATATATCAGATCCCAAAGGGTGCTGTAAACTCACTGAAAGGAGAGCCCAGCTCTCAGACTCTGCCAGTCCCTCAGCACCTCATCTAACTATTGATGATATAGGCTACTCAGATAGATACATCCTAATAACTGTGGGGGTTAATAGTTTTAAGACGGGGTGAAGAAGACTGAGATTCGCGAAAATATGCGGCTCAGTTGACAGATTGCGTAAGAACACACCAGGGAAACCTAACCTCCCTCTTCCCTCCTCCATATTTACCCTGAACCCCTACATTAATTTTTTTTTTTTAGAGAAAGATTTTTAATTTAAATTTTATTTAGACAATTTAGAATATTTTTCCTTGGTTACAAGTCGTGTTCTTTCCCTCCCCTCCGCCCAACCCCTTCAGAAGCCGATGTGCAATTCCACTGGGTTTTACATGTGTCCTTGATCAAAACCTATTTCCATACTGTTTATGTTTGCACTCGGGTGATCATTTAGAGTCTATGTCCCCAATCTTATCCCCATCAACCCATGTAATCAAACGGTTGTTTTTCTTCTGTGTTTCTCTTCCCACAGTGTTCCTCTGAATGTGGATTGTGTTCTTTCTCCTACAAATCTCTACAAATTGTTCTGGATCATTGCATTGCTTCTAGTAGAGAAGTCTATTACATTCAATTGTACCACAGTGTATCAGTCTCTGTGTATAGTGTTCGCCTGGTTCTGCTCCTCACACTCTGTATCAGTTCCTGGAGGTTGTTCCAGTTCACATGGAATTCCTCCAGTTCATTATTCCTTTGAGCACAATAGTATTCTATCACTAACATATACCACAATTTGTTCAGCCATTCCCCAATTGAAGGGCATCTCCTCATTTTTTGCTACCACAAAGAGCACAGCTATGAATATTCTTGTACAAGTCTTTTTCCTTATACCTTGGATGGATCAGACATTTAGTGGCAGACAGACATTTAGTGCCTTTTAGGCATAGTTCAAAATTGCCCTCCAGAATGGCTGGATCAATTCACAGCACCACCAGCAATGCATTAATGTTCCAATTTTGCCACATCATCCCCCCCCCTCCCCCCCAGCATTCATTACTTTTCTTTGCTGTCATGTTAGCCAATCTGCAGGGTGTGAGGTGGTACCTCAGAGTTGTTTTGATTTGCATTTCTCTGATTATAAGAGATTTAGAACACTTTTTCATGTGCTTATTAATGGTTTTGATTTCTTTATCTGAAAATTGCCTATTCATGTCCCTTGCCCATTTATCAATTGGATAATGGCATGATTTTTTGTATAATTGATTTAGCTCTTTATAAATTTGAGTAATTAGACCATTGTCAGAGTTTTTTGTTATGAAGATTTTTTTCTCAATTTGTTGTTTCCCTTCTAAATTTTGGTTGCATTGGTTTTGTTTGTACAAAACCTTTTTTAATTTAATGTAATCAAAATTATTTATTTTACATTTTGTAATTTTTTCTAACTCTTGCTTGGTCTTAAAATCTTTCCTTTCCGAGAGATCTGACAAGTATGCTATTCTGTGTTCAACTAATTTATTTATAGTTTCCTTCTTTATATTCAAGTCATTCACCCACTCTGAGTTTATCTTGGTGTAAGGTGTGAGCTGTTGATTCATACCCAATCTCTCTCATACTGTCTTTTTTATTATGTTAGCTTGTCCTACCCATGAGCAATTAATGTTTTTCCAATTATTTAGATCTAGTTTTAATTGTGTGGAAAGTGTTTGGTAGTTATGGTCATATAGTTCCTGTGTTTGTATTGGCAGATAGATTCCTAAGTATTTTATATTGTCTAGGGTAATTTTTATTTTATTTTATTTTATTTTTAGAAACTCTTACCTTCTGTCTTGGAGCCAATTCTGTATTGGCTCCAAGACAGAAGAGTGGTAAGGGCTAGGCAATGGGGGTTAAGTGACTTGCCCAGGCTCACACATCTGGGAAGTGTCTAAGGCCAGATTTGAACCTAGGACCTCCTGTCTCTGGGCCTGGCTTTCAATCCACTGAGCCACCCAGCTGCCCCCAGGTCATTTAAGAAAAAAAAAAGGGGGATTTCTCTTTCTAATTCTTGCTGCTGAGAAGTGTTGGAGTATATAATTGAAAATCTGTTACCCTAAAAAAGGACTGCATTCCCTGAGAGCCCACTGACTTCCTGTCATTATATACTTTCTGTAGTCAGGGAATAAATATCCAGGGGGAAGTCCTGCTCTTCCTCTCTTGTGCATGATGTTGAATCAGCAGTGATGGTGGTAAGGTGGAGAAATTAGAAAATGGCTAACCAGTCATGGGCACATGGTTTTTATTTTTATTTTGTATCCTCTTTATTCCTTGATTTCTAATGATCATTTAATAAACCTCATAAAATGAAATATTTTTATTATTAGAGATTATAATTAATTTTTTACAGTAGATATATAGAAATGCTGATGACTTATGTGGGTTTATTTTGTATCCTGCAACTTAATCATGTGATTTTTGTTGGTTTGTTGGTTTGCTTGTTGATATGGTCAATTATGTGGATGGTTTGCCTAATATTGAACCATCCTTGCATTCCTGGTATACATCTCACCTGATCATAATGAATAACCCTCGTGATCACTTGCTGGAGTCTTTTTTGCTGGTATTCTATTTAAGATTTTTTTCATCTATGTTCATTCAGGAGATTGGTCTATAGTTTTGGTTAGGTTTCCTTTTTCATCTATGATACTGTTAATTTGATTTTCTTAACTTTTTTTATTAGATTTACCATTATTTTTTTCTATTTTGTTTGTTTTTTCAAAATACCAGCTTCTAGTCTGATTTATTAGTTCAATAGTTCTTTCACTTTCAATTTTATTAATTTCTCCCTTAATTTTTAGGATCTCTAATTTAGTTTTCTTCTGGGGATTTTTAATTTGTTCGCTTTCAAGTTTTTTGACTTGCATATCCAATTCATTGATTTCCACCCTTCCTAATTTGTTAATATATGAACTCAAGGATATAAATTTTCCCCTGAGTACTGCTTTGGCTGCATCCCATAGATTTTGAAAGGATGTCTCATCATTGTCATTTTCTTCAATGAAATTATTGTTTATGATTTGTTCTCTAACCTATTTTGGAGAATCATATTATTTAATTTCCAATTAATTTTTGATTTGGCTCTCCATGTACCTTTACTGATCATTATTTTTATTGCGTTATGATCTGAAAAGGTTGTATTTATTATTTCTGCTTTTCTGCATTTGTTTGCTATGTTTTTATGACCTAGTACATGGTCAATCTTTGTGAATGTACCATGTGCTGCTGAAAAGAAATTGTATTCTTTTTTGTCCCTATTTATTTTTCTCCATATATCTATTAACTCTAATTTTTCTAAGATTTCATTCACATCTTTTACCTCTTATTTATTTTTTGATTTGATTTATCTAAATTTGATAGTGGTAGGTTTGGGTCTCCCACTAGTATAGTGTTACTATCTATTTCCTCCTTCAATTCCACTATTTACTTCTTTAGAAATTTGGATGCTATACCATTTGGTGCATATTTGTTGATTACTGATATTTCCTCATTGTCTAAACTACCTTTCATCAGGATGTATTTACCTTCCCTATCCCTTTTAATCAGATCTATTTTTACTTTGGCTTTGTCAGATATCATAATTGCAACTCCTGCCTTCTTTCTGTCAGTTAAGGCTCAATAGGTTTTGCTCCAACCTTTAATTCTAACGAGTATCTACCCGCCTTATGTGTGTTTCTTGTAGACAACATATGGTAGGATTTTGGATTCTAATGCACTCTCCTATTTGTTTTCATTTTATGGGTTAGTTCACCCTATTCATGTTCAAGGTTATGATTTTCACTTGTGTATTCCCTAGCATTTTGATATCCTCTCCTAGTTCTGTCCTTTCTTTTTTTGCTATATCCTTTTAAACCAGTGGTTTACTTGTAATCAATCCCCCTAATCCCCTTGATATGCTTCCCTTTCTGGCCCCTCCCTTTTTGTTCCCTTCTTGTTTTTTAGGGTCTGTTAAGTTCCCTCCCCCCTCTCTTTTCCTCCTTTTTGTACTCCTCCCCATCTACCCCCCTTAGTTTTCCCTTCTCAATTACCCTGTAGGATAAGATAGAATTCTAGACCCCAATGGATCTAGATGCTCTTCCCTCTCAGAATTGATTTCACTGAGAGTAAGGTTTAAGTATTACCTATTAGCATGCTCTTCCTCTCCTTTTTATAAGAGTATTCTTCCCCTCCCCTTCCCATGTGTATCTTTGTGTGATAAAGATTATCCTATTTATTTTATTTCTTCAAATATCTCTTGGTATCATCTTCGATTACCCCCTCCCTTTTTCTTTTTTTGCATATTATCTTATAGCCCTTAATGCCCCAATCCCTTCCGGTGAATGATTCTTCTAATTACTATAGTAATGAATACAATTTTTGAGAGTTACAAATAACATTTCCCCATTATACTAATATATTAATATATAATTATTATATATTAATATATATAATCTGATCTAATTGTAGCCCTTAAAGACGAGACTTTGAATAAAAAAATTTTTTCCCCTTTTCCTTCTCTTTCTTATTTACCTTTTCATGTTTCCCTTGATCTTTGTATTTGCATATCAAACTTTCCACTTAGTTCTGGTCTTTTCTTTACAAATATTTGGAAATCTTCTATTTTATTTTGTTGAAAATAAATTTTATTTATTTTGTTGAATGCCCATACTTTCCCCTGGAAATATATAGTCAGTTTTGATGGATAGGTGATCTTTGGTTGAAGACCCAATTCTCTTGCCTTTCTGAATATCATGTTCCAAACCTGCGGTTCCTTAGTGTTGAAGCTGCCAGGTCTTGTGTGATCCTGATTGGTGCTCGTTGGTATCTGAATTGTCTGTTTTTGGCTTCTTGTAGAATTTTCTCCTTAGCTTGTAAGCTCTGAAATTTGGCAATTATATTCTTGGGAGTTGTCTTTTGAGGATTTAGTGTAGATTTAGTGTAGAAGGTGTTCTATGAACTCTTTCAATGTCTATTTTCCCCCCTTGTTCCAGAACATCAGGGCAGTTTTCTTGGATGATTTCTTGTAGAATGTCAAGATTTCTGTTTATTTCTGGCTTTTCAGGTAGATCAATGATTCTCAAATTGTCTCATCGTGACCTGTTTTCCTGATCTGTCACCTTGTCTGTGAGATATTTTGTTTTCTTCTATTTTGTCAGTCTTTTGACTTTGTTTTATTAGTTCTTGCTGTTTTGCAATATCATTGTTTTCCAGTTGCCTAATTCTGGTCTTTAAGAACTGATTTTTCAGCTATAATCTTTTGATTTTCCTTTTCAGTTTGGTCTATCCTGCTTTTCTTGGCTTTCAGCTATTTCTTCAATTGGGAGATCTTGTCCTTCAGACTGTTCTTTTTATCTTTGAAGTATTTCCCCACTTTTCTTGCCAGAAGGCTTCCATCTTTTTGATAAGCTCCAATTTAAATTCTTCAAGTGGTTGTGGATAATTTCCATTTTTTGGAAGGTTTTGGGTTGATTTGAACCTCTTCCTGTATTTCCTCTTTAGCATGGGTTTTTGCTTTGTAAAAATTTTCCAGGGTCAATACCTTTTTCTTGTTTTTTTTTGTTTGTTTGTTTGTTTTTTGGTGGAGGGAGGTTGTAGCTCCTGGGCACAATTTGCCATCACTGTGGAGGTTTTTCCTTCCCTTTTTAGTCAGAAATCTGAGTAAGATGGGTAGGCTCTCTGTGTATGGAGTTAAGGAGCAAGGATTTTGCCCGAGGCAAGATCTTGAATGTCTGCCTTACTCGAGAGCACCCACGGTCTTCACTCTTCAGCCTGCTGGGGTTTCGGGTGTAGCTGCTCTCAGGGGTAGGTCTTTGGTGGTCTTAGTCAGTTTCTAAGGACCTATAGATGCCCCTTGCTCACTCTAGAGGTGCCCCTCGCTCACTCACTGATTCTGGTGCACGCTGACTCTTACTCTGTTTCCACAGGTGGGGTGGGGGAGGGTAGATCAGCTCACATTTGGGTGGGAGCTTATTCACCCCCGTATAGTGTGGAAATGCCCAAATCCCAAGCACCTTCAATGCTGTGCTCTACTGTAGAGTCCCTTCATTCTTATGAATTTGGGGTTTTTTTGGTCTTTTGAAGTAGTCTATATCTGTGGGTTCTGAGAAGAGGAAGTGTCCTCCGTCTAGACTGCCACCATGCTTAGCCAGAAGTAACTTATACTTAAATTTAATGGGGCAGGAGGATAGTCAAAATAAGATATGAACACATAATATGAGGCCAAATGTATTAGGTGTAAAGGTAAAGTTTAGTTCTGTAAGAAATTTTAGGAAGAAGAAGAGGGTTTATTAACAAAAGTAGAAGTAGGAAGTAGTTTATTAACAAAAGTAGAAAGTGGGGGTGGTAAATTGTTCACTTGGAAGAGAATATATATATGTAAAAGGAGTAGTAAAAGATAGAAAAGGTAAGATTGGAAGCCATTTTAGGAGACTTGGAATTCAAGGAGAGAAAGAATGTATTGGCTGCATTGTAATGGTACTGAAGGATTTGGGGCATGGGAATAATCCAATTAGGAATCCTATGTAGATAGTCAGTAGTATGGAGGTTACAGTGAAGGTAAGGGAGAGCCTGGAAGCAGAAGACTAGATAGGAGACAGTTGAAGAAATAATGAGGGCCAAAACTCAACCGAAGACGAGATGCCAGAAAGGAGGGGACATATAGGAAAGAGATTACAGAGGTAGAATGTAGAGCACTGGACAACCAACAAGGTGTGAGGAGCTGGAGAGGAAAGAGTTAAAATCTGAATTTTTTTTTTTTAAGCCTCAGAACTTGATGGTGCCATTATCAGAAATAGAAAGTTAGGAGTTGTAATTTTGAAAGGTGCTGAGCCTAGTTTTGTGCATGTTGATTTTGAAGTGTTGATAAGACTTCTTGTTAAGAGACATTTGTAGAATGTACTATAAGAATGCTAGATTAGTGTTCTGGGGTGGAGATAGAAGTCTGATTATCATCCGCATAGAAGTGCTCATTCTAGCCACAGAAATAGAAGAACCATGTATGTATATACACTGTCATGGAAGTTAAATGGAAGAAAGAGATATTTGTGTGCAGGGAAGGGAACTGGGGTTAAGGGGGATGGGGAAGAAGATTGTGGCAAAGAAGTCAATGAAAACTGAAAAAAGTTTTTTTGGTAAGAGGTTATAATTGACCTTGAACTAAGCAGTTTCAGTAGATGGGGACAGGATCTAGATCAAACTGCTCTTTCTAAAATTTTGGTCATGAAAGAGAGTAGAAAATAATAGCTTGGCCTAGTTAGAATCATGAGTGAATTTACTTTAAAGTTAGAGAGGTATTAAAGCTAGAATATGTTTGTAGAAGGGAAGGAACGAGTAGAAAAGGAGATATTGAAAAGGCGACATGGAATCAGGGATAAAAATGTAAGGTTTGCCTTAGCAAGGGCATTTATGGAAACTGTATGTACATATATTATCCACAGTCACACACATATATATTTTTTGGGATAATATTCTTTTGATCATTCTATAAGAAACACTGAATAGTACTGTTTGGAGCCAAGACAGTTTGTTGAATGAATCTTTTTTTTTAAACCCTTACCTTCCATCTTAGATGATTCTAAGGCAGAAAAGTAGTAGAGGCTAGGCAATAAGGGTTAAGTGACTTGCCCAGAGTCACACAGCTTAGATGTAGCTGAGGTTATATTTGAACCTCAGGCCTGGCTCTCAATCCGCTGAGCTACTTACCTGCTCCCATTGAATGACTTTTTTAAGGTAACAGAAAATAAATTAAAGTTTGATCACACAGTTTAATGTTTATAGCTTTTCCTCAGGTGAAGATTATTTTATGTAAGCCTTAGTAAGCCAAAGGAGTAGGAATAATTTTCTATGAATTAATATATTAATTTAGACTTTTATAACTAGATCTTATACTGACACACCACCCACATAAGACTACATATTTGAAGACTTCGAAAAAACCTTTTATGATCAGTTTTTTCAGATATAGCATTTTATAATATCTAGGTGGCATCGAGATCAAAAGATCAAAAATGTATACTAATAGTTAATATGCCTTCAATATAGGAAGATTTCTTGAAAAAGGAAAGGCCATAACATGATCATAACAAGATAAAGGAACATAATTTCTCAGTAGACAGTGACCAAAAATTAAGCCTATTTCTGGTCTTTAAAGAATAAACAAGATTTTTTAACTTGTTTCTATACAATGAGACATAAAACATACTAAGAATATTCGTATTGTAAAAGATAAGTTAGATATGTACTTTTGAAAGAGTTCAACAAAATAATAATAGCCAATCCTCTGCTCCCATTTTCCATTTTCAGATAAAATAGTATGAAATAACTCCAAAAAATTAAAGCCATCCAATTTAGAATGAACAAATGGGTACTTCTCCATTTTGCCAGTAATTAACTTGCAGAATGCTGCTTTAACTATGCTAACTAGAATTTTTTTTTTTTAAGGGCTCTCAGTTTTTCTACTGTTAACTATTCATAAGTTGATTTTAAAAAGAAATTTTTCTTCAAACACAGAGACTCAAATAGTGAATGAATTATAGATTTACAACTTCTTTGGAAACATTTAGCATTAACCAACCACTGTCATATATGCTTTCAGACTCACTTGATCTCAGAGAATTACTAAATTAGAACAAACTGGCTTCATCAATTCAGGAAAAATCTTGTACCAGGAGAAAGATGGATTTATGGTTTGCTTTCACTGTCCTTTAGTATTTAAAGTTCTCCCCAGCTTAATCCCCAACAATATGAGACTTAATTATATAATAATTGAGGAGATATGTTCTTTTATACTAGGCTGGGTTTCCATACTGGCTGAAGCAGTGAAATCCCCCCAAGTCATTCAGGCTTCACATGCTGCCAGAACCCTGGCTAACCTGGACAGGGAAACTGTGCAAGAGAAGTATGAGGATGGAGTGTTTGTGCTGTATCCACAGTATCGCTCTAGGTAAGAAAGCAGAATGGAATAGAATGACTTCTGGGGGGGATAGAGGGAGGGGAATGTAAAATGTGTAGGCCTGAGAGTTTTAATTTTCCTTTTATCAATTAAATAACATTAAGGAAAAGGGGAAAAAAAAGAAACGGAATCAGTAGGAATTTCTGTCTCCCTTCTTAAGAAGCCTAAGCAGCTCACTATTTCCTGCTATGTTAGGGAAATACTCTGCCTTTTTTCTAGATCTCTCATAATCTTGCCCCATCCTACAATTTCAGTCTTATTTCTCCCCAGTATGCACAGGCCAGTCCAGTGATGTCTATTTTCCTACTGTACATTCATTCCCCTTTTGTGCCTTTGATCATTTTGTTTCCATTGCCTCTCTCTTCCTTTTTGTGTATATGTCATTCTACTCATTTTTCAAAGCTGAATTCAATTCTACTGCCCATTTATTCATATCTATTTCTTCAGCTCATATCAATCTCCATTCTTAAAACTTCTGTTGTAAATTCCTTATAGTTTTGCATTTATTTTTTTCAAACATTTTCTAATAATTTCATATAGACTATATTTCCCTTGTATAGATTATATTAGGCTTGTTATATTATTATTATATTAGGTATTATTCTTCCCTTGTACACACAAATACTTAACACTTTAATTGACTATTTTGGGAAATTAAATCCTTTTGAGTTGCTACCAAGTTAGTGGTTGGCTTAATGATTTGAAGAGTGATTGGAAAGCCAATTCTTATTTCACTAAAAGAATGAGATGATTTGGTTGAGGCAATTTTGTAGCTAGCTGAAGCTCTCCCTCTCATTGCTGAACTATTTGTCTTCTAAACATTTTTGATGGAAAAATTTTATTCCAAAATATATAAATCCTTGACTTAGTGAATAAGAGTAAATATAACATAATATACTTTTTTCTGATAACCAAATACCATCATGAATATCGGTTGCCATTCTACACTGAAATAGTGATGTCTTACAAGTGGTCAAGGCACACATGGGATGGTTTGCCTCTCTGCTAAGTGAACCCTGTGTGGCCATATTTTAAAAATTGATGTTTCTCCTGTTTCTTTCTTTATTGTTGCTAGTCTCAGAGTATATGACAACCCCTTTACTCCTTACTCCTTCCAAATTACTTACTATTATAAACTAAAAAGTACAGGAAGTTTCCAGGAAGAAAAAGTCAAAACTAATAAGCAACTTTAATTTTATAATGATATTAAATTAGTAGTATTCCTATAAACCCAAGAGAGTGGGCTCTGTGACAACTACTTTCTTAGTGCTTCAAGGGTACTTTTTGGGGTATTCATTACTGTGTTTGAGATTATTGAGGTTGACAAAAATCTGACCACTACATTGCTACATATATAGTCATTTAAAATGGACTTGAGACTAAGACCTGGAGAAAATTCTGATCATCTAAAAAATTCAACTGTGATAAAAGTTTTTATACAATTTGAAAATATTACTCATCCTAGTTTTTTATGTTATTCATAATCACCACCATCAGATATTTCATTGCTGTGGCAGTAAATATTGAAATGGTCATTGAGATTTTCCAAGCTGATTAAATTTGGGACAGGATTTATTTTTTCTAATCAGTGGTTTGTGACTGTGGTTGTGTACCCAAAAATAGAGGAAATAGGAAAAAATAGAGACTGATTTTCAACATGAAATCTTAACTGTCATTTTAATTTTGCTTTGTAAACAAAATTAATTTAACAATGTTTCATATGTGTTAACTTTGCCACTAAATACCAGTCAAAGTTTCATCTTGGTTTTTGCCTTCCCTCTCAAGAAGTATACATTTGTTTTAATTCATTCTTTATTTCTGATATTAATCTATTTCTACCCTGGGTAAATGTCTATTTGGAAGGTTTTATCTACTCCCCTTTACATATGAAGACTATGGAATAACAATATATTCTCATACTGTTTTCTTCTATTACATTATTCATTCTCTGAAATATATAACTCAGGAGATAGGATATGAGGGCAATCTAGTTGTGTGCTCTCACCACATTCTTTACCATGTTTGATTTGGGTGACCTGAAGGGTTAGCTCTCATTCACTTGCTTTTGGATGTGTGTTCAGCTTATATCCTAGATCAAAGAAGATAACCTGCCCTGAATAAATAAATGCTCATGAAATATGTATTGATCAGGTTTCACAGAATTTCAAATAGAATTGGGAGAGCACCAGGGAAAGACTAGAGATTTTCACTGGTGCAATAATGTATATATTCTGCTTCTTTTTAAAACTCTTTCTCTTATTAGTCAGCCCATTAAAGCAGATGTCCTTTTTATTCATGGCCTTATGGGAGCAGCCTTCAAAACTTGGCGTCAGCAAGACAGTGATAAGTTTGAAATTGAAAAGGCCTCAGATGAAGAAAGTTATACACAGTGTTGGCCCCAGGTAAGGAAAACAGTCCAGTTCTCGGGAGGTCATTGTATTCAGGGAACACTGGAGAGAGAATATGAGAGCTAGTAAAGTCGTGATACAGTTAGAAGAATGCTGACCTTCTTTTCTTTTTACTTTTCTCTTCCTTGGTGATCTCATTAACATCATGAATTGAGTCATCACATCCATGGAGATGACTCCTATTTCTATACAGCAAACCCAAATATCTCTCTTGAGCTCTAGTTCTTACTGGATTCTGGATATCCTGTAGACATCTTAAATGTCTCACAATGTCCAAAATAGAACTTAATATTATCTCCCCAATCTAGACTTTCTCCTCTAGATTTCTCTTTTCCCTGTTGCAAACTTTGACTTACAATCTTAGTCAACTTTTACTCTTTCTTTTTTCCTTCCCCCCTTTTCACTTAATCTGTTTAGACAGTTTACCTCCATAATGTCTCACATCTGTCTCCTCCTTTCGAATCACCTAACCAGTTTCAGTTCCTTATCATTGCTATTACTTCTTAATTTTTCTCCCTGTTTCTAGTGTCTTTTCTTTTTAATCCAGGTCCCAAACAGTTGACTAATTGGCATTACCAAAGTTTAAATCTTACTGTATCATCCCCTACAAAACCAAATCAAATAGTTCCACATCAGCTTTAGGTAAGCATAGAGAACTTTGACATTTTGAAAACCTTTGTCATCTGATTCTTACCTATATTTTTAGTCTGATTCCCTTTTATACTCTATGTTTCAGTCATATAGGTTTTGCTGTTCCTTGTACATGACATTCTTTTTCATGCCTTTCCAAAGGTACCTCCACATGCTTGTAATTTATTCCCTACTCACTTCTACCTTATAAAATCTGTTGCTTTCTTCAAAATTTAGCTCAGGTGTCATCTTCCTCAAGAAATCTTCCCAGATCTCCCCTAACGTACCTGGTTTTTTTATTGTTATCTCCTTGAAATAAGTTGGTATATATTTTATGTTTACTTATCAGTGCACATATATTTGCCTTTCACTCCAATAGAATGTAAGTTCCCTGGCCAGAAATTATATCTCCAGTGCCTTTCACTGATTAGATGCTTTATAAACGTTTGTTGAAATGAATTAGCAAAGGATGTTGTGAATATTTTTCATCAGCAACTCTACATTATAATGTCACGTTTGTGCCATTAACACCAGGCTCTTACCCACTTAAGTAATGCATATTCTGTAATAGCTCGCATGAGTTAGGATACTGTAGTCTTTGAAAAGTAAAAAGAGAAAAGAAATTAGGCCTTTCATAGAAATTAAACAATACTATTATAAATGAAAACTATTTCATTGGTAATGTAATTAGACTATAGTAATCATCAGTATTCATTTAATGGTTAGATATTGCAACCACTCATCACAATATTAAACTTGTGAGAGCTTGAAATATAAATTTTTGTCATCTAAAATCGAAATCATCACATTGATTTGTTTATTTGTTTTATAAGAGCCTTTTTACATAGCAGTAGTGTTATTTATACTTTTATCTTCTAGGACACAAGCATAAAGATATTATGTCCATGATGATGCTGTTGTAGATTGGTATCTGTAAATATTATTTCCTAGTACCCAACTTAAACCGCCCTTATATAGAATCACATTCACTAGTTTAAAATTAGCAAGTTTACAAAAAAAAATACTTTTCTGAAATTTTGTTCACGATGGCAGCCTGAAAAAAGAACCTGTCTCTCTGAAATACTTTCTAGCACGTTGCAAAATGAAGCAAATCAAAAGGATGGCACAAAGGAAGCCAGAAGCCACAGCACAAGAAAAGAAGTCTTACCAGGAAAGCTAGAACAAACTCAGGTGAATAAGCTGGAGCACTGCAGAAGGGCTATGACTAACAGTGGCCCTAATCCTTAGTGGATGATAGGAGACCATAACAATATCCCTATGGGGCAAGCCTCAAAAGCAACACTAAATTAGCCTGCCAGCCTTGATCCCATATGTTCCAGGGAAGAAGAAAACCAGTGGCAGTAGTCTAGGAAACTGAGGATAGAACAAAACAAGGCCTGAGAAATTCATCCAGTCTTGTGGGAGGGGACAGAACTTGACTTTGCCACAAAGTCACAAATCACAAATTTCATCTGGAAATGTGAATAAACAGAAATCATCTCTGGTACTCATGAAGAAATATTATGGATCAAGAGCTGGCCAAGAGGAAAACACTGAGAAAGAGAGTATCAGGAAAAATAAATAGTGTAGCCACATTAATACTTAGAAGAAGAAATAAAGCCAGAAACAACAATAAAAAAATTAAATGAGGGAAAGTTTTTGAAGGAAATAAACAGATTACAATAGTTTTTCCAGGTAACAGATCTGAAGCATGATTATCCTGGGCACGGAAACCCCAGAAAGAACTCACCAATATCAGAAGATTGCTGACATGGTGAAAGGAGATTCCAGAATGAGAGACAGCTTAAGTCTTGGTGGCAATGTTTGGAGAGCCAGAAGCACATCTGAGAGGAAAATTTTAACTATTTGATGATGATTTAAAAAAAAAAGAAATAGAAAAGTTGATAATGGAATTGATTAGGAACAAAAAAATCAGCAGGAAACCAATATAGTAGCATACTTTGTAGAGTCTTTGGTAAATCCAAAGACTACTGGGGCAAGGACTCACTGTTTTGCAGAAACTGTTGAGAAAACTTGAAAGTGATTTGGCAGAAATTAAAGTTTAAACCAAGATCTCATACTATATGTCACAATAATCTCCAAATATATAGAGGACTTGGATATAAAAAGTCATATAGTTTGAGTAAAATTGGAAATACCATTCACAAGTCAGTTAAGAGTCAACAAACACTTATTAAACGTGATGTACCAGCTGCTGTGCTTTGTGCTAAGAATACAAAGAAAGACCTAAAAGAACCCACATTCTAATGTAGAAGGCAATATGTAGACAACCATGTACCTACAAAATATGTACAATGTAAATGGGAGGTAATCTCCAAGGGAATGCACCATGGGGAAGGTAAATGGAGAACAAGAATCAGAAAAGCCCTGTTTTAGAAGTGGGGACTTCAGCAGAGTCTTGATAGAAACAGAGGAGGCAGAGATGAGTAGAACATGTTGGGGCATTGAGGATAGTCATCAAACAGGAACAGAAACTGGGATATGCACTACCACCAAGGAAGGAACCACAATGAGGTCAGTGTTGTTGGATGGTAGCCTATGTGAAAAGGAACAAAGTAGAAGAAGATCTGAAAAGTAAGAAGGGAGCAAACAGGATTTTATATTTGATCCTTGGGGTAATAGGGAGCTGCTTCAGATTCCAAAATGATGGCTAGGGAAAGATATTTTGACTAAACAGGAGCCTGCACAATTTTGGTGGCTTAAAATTGAAAAGCATTTTTTAACAAAAAAAGGTCAATGCAAATAAAATCAGAAGGGAAACAACTAGAAAAATATTTCAATGATTTTTCTCTAAGATATCTAAGCTATATGAGGAGTATTTTCAACTATACAAGAACCAGAATCATTCACACAAATTAAATGTCCAAAGAATATGAACAGACTGTTCCCAAAAGAAGAAAAGCAAGCTAACAAAAACCTCATAAAATGTTCTAACTTATAAGAGAATAAATTAATAATAGCTAAGAGAAAAGCAAATTTTAACAATATTTATGTTATATCTTATACAGAGATTGACAAAGTTGAGGGAAAAAAAGGGAAATGACAGGAAATGGAGAGGATTTGGGAGTATAGACACATTAATGCCCTGCTTGTAGAGCTCTGAGTTAGGATAGTGATTCTACAGAGCACTTGGAATTATGCTTCCATATTCACTAAATTGGGCATGTCCTGTGGCACATTAATATCACTAATAGATATATTCCCCAAAGTGACAGAAGAAAGAGGGAAAGAACCCACATATATAAGATAGGCATAGCAGCATTTTTTTTCTTATAGCCAAGAACTAGAAATTGAACAGGGTGCTGTCAATTGTGGGATGGTTTTCCAAATTTTATGTGTATGTAATGGAATATTATTTTGCTGTGACAAATGATGAAAGTGCTAGGGTCAGAAAAACCTGGAATGACTTGTGTATCATGAACAGATGAGAAATGAAATGAATAGAGCCAGGGCAACAAGTTATATAATGACTATAGCATTATAAAGAAAAATAACTTTGAAAGACATAAGAGCATTGACCAATGTTCCAGAAGTTCCAGATCAACCACAGTTCCAGAAGACCAAGGAAAAGGATATTTCCCAATTCCTACCTCTTAAAAGAGAAGTGAGGGGATTATAGGTACATATTTAAACGCATTTTAAAATTTGACCAGTATATAAATGTTTTTCATTTCTATACAAACTTGTTATAAGGAATGGGTTTTTGTTGTTGTTATTGGTTTGTTTTTTTAATTTTAATTAGTGGGGAAGAATTGTGGGATTGGTAAAAAACAAAGACCATCTTCATGTAATAAAATTGATGGCTTTTATATGTAGTACTCTTTGTTCTTTGTCTATGAAATATTCAGGTTCATTAAAGTTAGATTCTAAGAAATATAACATTTTAGCAAATTAAAGATAGTTAATTTATAAATTTAATTTGCAACCCTAATCCTTACTCTCTGTCTTAGAATCAATACTTGGTATTCTTTGTGCAGAAAAATATGAAGCTTACTTTCTTTAAGATGGGTGGGCTTTGTAAGTAAAAAATATTATTAAAACTTTGGTTTTCTTTAGTTTGTTAATGACTGAAATGTTAGTCAATAAACATTAAGTAAAAAAAAATCAGGATAAATAGGAAATAATCTGATGCTAAACACTAGAATTAAGAGGAATTGGGAGGAAAGGGTTCTTGCAGAAGGTTAAGATTTTACTTGGAAGCTTTACTTGAAGGAAGCTTGGGAAGTCAGGAGAGGGTGGAGATGAGAAAGGGGGAACATTTCAAGTATAAAGGAGTGAAAATGCCTGGAGTTGAGGGGTGAAAAATGTTTGAGGTACAACAAGGACAGGTGATTCTAAGTTTAATTGGAAGCTAAGTTTTTGTCACATTAACTTTCATCTATAATCTGTTTTTTATGATTTCTTTAATTAACTGATAAATATAGCCGGATACTGCTGATCATGAATTTTTACATGCCTATACTAGTGTGATGAAAATTCATGTATGCTCTTTTTACTTATTTCATGTAGACATGGTTAGCAAGTGATTGCCCTGCTCTTCGAATTATTTCTGTGGAGTATGACACCAGCCTTAGTGATTGGAGAGCAAAATGTCCTGTGGAAAGGTAATAGAAGAAAATCATGTAAACTGTTGAGGAAGAGTAAGAAAAAAACATCCTTACCTTATTAACTGATTGATTAAATGCTTGAAACAAGAGAATTTCTTCTTTGGAGGAAATATTTTGATTTAACCTTTCTTTTTATCAATGATTAACCATAAGAAAGTAGTCTAGTATGTTCTAAAGTTGGGCTTTTATATGGATCTTTTTAATATACTAAGTTTTTGTTGTAATATGACTTCCTTTTTCTGTTAGAAATTATATTATTAGATAATTACATACTGTAGGTTCTGAATGTCATCTTTTTGGGAGCATCATTGATAAGCCAGAATGTTTCCAGAGGAGAATGATCAGAAGAGCAAAAATCAAAATTATTCACATCAATAACAGTAGAAAAAAACTACAGACGTGTAGCTTAGGGAAAGAGAAAGGTATCTTTAAATGTGTGAAGGGCCTGAAGGTAGAATCAAGATAGCAAAAGCCAAATTAGGATGCAGATCAACCAAGTTCCCCTCCACAAAACTGCAAAGAGATCTAGAAAAGCACCAGCCTGAAGCCTGATATGGAAATCTGGGAAAAAGAATAAGTAATTTGTCTAATCCAGTTCAGTTTAGGGAGACAGGACTGTTAGATACTGGGAACTGGTTGGGTCTGTAGCATACAGTGTATGGGACCCTAGCATCCCAAGAAAGGCTATATACCAGAGCAAGAGGAAATCCCAAACCTGTCCTAGGGAACCTCAGTGGGAACAAGTGCCAAATGTCAGCTTTAGCATCTATTCGTTGTTCAGTTCTGAGTTACAGATCCAAGGTGGACTGAGAGGAGAACCTGCACATGGGAATGGCATTCCTGGGTAGCCAGGCCCTGGACCAGGTATTGAGAAAGAAGGAAGTTCAGAAGCAAAGCAACAATTTTGGAGCTCAGACCTCAAGAGTAGGGTGCAAAATTCTAGTACCCAGCCCTATCCACAGGGTAGAGATTCTAGACCAAAGGGGAAACTATAATTCTTTTACTTCAAATCAATAGAGCTTTCCATGCTGACTGAAAGGAGTTAAGTCTAGGAGGAGTCTATGGTTGTGCTAACTCAATCTCAAATCAGAAATTGCAAAGTTCAGACAAGGCAGTGGCAATCAGACTTTGCTCAGGATCAGACGATTTTAGGAATACCAAAAGCCTACAGATCTCATGCCTCTCCCTGAGATCCTGGATTTAAAACACTCAATACCCCAAGAAAGCCATAACAAGACCACCCTCGATCTTCCCTCCAGAAGTGGGCTGAGCTCAGTTCTAACATCAGGTTTGAAACCGGGCAGGAAGAACGAACAAACAAAAAAGAATCCCACCATAAATATTTATTATGGTGACAGAGACACTCAAAATGCAATCCTGTAAAAAGAAAATGACTTCTAAAATCTTTATAAGCAAAGCCTCAGAGGAAAACAGCATAGGCACACATTCAGCTATAATTTCTGGAAGAGGTGAAGCAGGAGTTAATAAGTTTTTAAATGTTACTATAAATGGAATGAGAGCATTTGAGGAAAAAAGGTAGAAAAGAAATGAGAACTATGGAAGAAACTTTTTGAAAGGTTAGTTAATGACTTAGCACAAGAAGTGCAAATTTTTGCCCAAGCAATAAGCACCCTAAAAATTAAAATAAACCTAATGGAAGCCAATGAGTCTATGAGAAAACAGGAAAAATTAAAACAAAGTTAAAAAGATTGAAAATATAGAATAAAATTCAAGGTGTAGCAAAAATTGACCTGGGAAACATCAAAATTTAACAAGTATTGGGCTATCTGGATGTTGCCACGATGAAGGAAAAATACCCTAGACATCAAATTTCAAGATATCTTCAAAGAAAACCAGATTTCTTAGAATTAGAAGGCAAAGTGGAATTAGACTCCGCTAGCTACCTCTCAAGAGAAATCTCAAAATGAAATTTCCAAGCATATCATAGCCAAAATCCAGAGTTTTCAGGTCAAAGAAAAAAGGTTCTAAGCAGCCAGAAAGAAAGAATTTAAGTATTACATAGCTATAGTCAGGATCAAACATGTTTTAGCAGCCCTTCTAAAGGAGCCGGAAGGGAAAGCATATGAAATTATAGCCAAGAATAATATACCTAGTAACCCTTGGTATAATAGCTTCAGAAGGGGAAATGGATTTTTTTAAGGCATTACCAGCTGTCTTAGAATTAATATTAAAAACTGGTTTCAAAGCAGAAGAATGGTAAGGGTTTGGCAATTGTGGTTAAGTGACTTGCACAAGGTCACACAGCTAAAAAGTATCTGAGGCCAGATTTGAACCCAGGATCTCTCCTCTCTAAGCCTGGCTCTATCTACTGAGACATCTGTCTGCCCCAGAAAATAGATTTTTAATGAAATAGAGACCTCCAAGTGTTTCTGATTAAAAAGACCAGAGCTTGAAGTTCAAATAAGAGTTAAGAGAAATATGGAAATTTAAAAAAATGTGAAAAAATATGAAAAAAAGTAAATACAAATGAGCATGATATGAGGTGGTGATTTCGTGTGTCCCCTTTGAACCCTGTTAGCATGAGAGGTCATAGAGGAAGTCTAATTAGATAGGTGTAATAAGGAATTAAAATAAGATCTAATTTTAATCAATATCTTAATCAATATTCTAATATCCTTATTACAAAGGCCTAGGCAGAGGCTGATTCTGTTATTTCTTGATGATCTTAAAAGTTGTTAGAGAAGAAGAGGAATTCATCAGGGGGGGAAGGGAAAGAGGTCAGGGAAAATTATCCCACATAATCAGGGTGTGCCAAGTAGACATCTATACAATGAAAGAATGGAGGGAATTGAACCTCACTCATCTGAACAGACCGAAGGAAGGAAGGAAGAATACACAATTACAGCTGGATATAGAAGTACATTTCACTCAATTAGGTAATACGAGAGAAATGGGGAAGGAGGAATTAGAGAAAAGATTAATTAAGGAAGGGATTAGTCCCAAGCCAAATAAACTCTAAGGAGGTACAGAAATTTTTAGAGCTATTTTTGAGGTGACAAAAAATCATAATCTGTGAGGGTACCTATAAATTAGGGAATGAATGAACAAGTTATGGCATATAAATAAGGTGGAATACTATTGTGATTTAATAAATAATGAAAGAAGTTTTCAGAAAAACCTAGGAAGACTTATATGAACTAGTACAGAGTGAAATAAACAGAATTAGAAATTTTTTTAATAAC
Source organism: Monodelphis domestica (assembly GCF_027887165.1). Lineage (NCBI taxonomy): Eukaryota > Metazoa > Chordata > Mammalia > Didelphimorphia > Didelphidae > Monodelphis > Monodelphis domestica. Next base: position 439,937,136 of record NC_077228.1, on the reverse strand, counting down.
AACAATGTGGTTAAGCAAAAATATAATAGATGATAAAAACATTTTAAATAGAGAACTGATTCCATAAATGGTTCCATTTAGGAAGCAGCCTCATTTTCAGGGTTTATCATTATCACATCAGATAAGTACATAAGAATACTAGGTAATACGGGGTAATTAAAAAAAGAACTGAACACTTTAAAAACTATTGTTCAGTAACAAGAATATATGTGAATATTCCAAAACTGTGTCAAGACTAACTTATGAAGGGACTAGATGGTTTTAGATAGAAAAATATTGAGACGTAGAAAGATAATCCTGTAGTTTGGTACATATGAACTATATCTTCATATACAACCTAATTATTGAGTAATACATTTTTGAAAGTGTTGAATTTTTTGTACTCTGTATAAATATATACAAATGTACAAAATGACAGGATCATTTTTAGGAGCTAGCAGAACTTAGCTTGATCATAGAAATGCCAGCTTATGTCCCCTGTAATAAGTTAAAAGTTTAATAAGTGAACAGTTTCAGAATTTAGATGAGAAAAAAATGTTTCCCTTAATGACAAAATGAAATCTATAGCATACATCCAATTAACATTTAAAATGTCTGCTATAAAAAAAATTTGATCTTGCACAGTCTCATGCCTGTTTTCATTTTGCTCAGGAAGTCCATTGCTTACAGAAGTGATGAACTTCTTCGTAAACTCAGAACTGCTGGTGTTGGAGATAGGCCATTGATCTGGGTATCACATAGCATGGGAGGTATGTACATTTTCATTTCTCTTCTCCTTTCTTTTTTAGCCAATTTTTTTGATTTGTTTTACTTAAAATTGTAAATAGATAACCTAGACCTTTGAACTCAGTTGCTTACTGGCACTCTTCTTGATCAGATATGCAAATCTATGGTTATTTTTATTGGCATATGAAAATAAGTCTGTCAGATCATGTAATAGAAACAACAGGGATTAAAAAAAAAACACAATAGGAGACAGCTAAATTGTTTGGTAGATAGAGAGCCAGGCTTAGAGATTTAGAGGTTTAATCTGACCTCATATACTTCTGGCTGTGTGACCCTGGGTAAGTCATTAACCTCCATTGCCTAGGCCTTCCAGCTCTCTTGCCTTGGAATGAACACAGTATTGATTCAAAGATGGAAGGTAAGAGTTTAAGAAAAAAAATAAAAACAATAATAAATGAGTGTAAGTGGCTTCATAGGGTTGTTTTTATTTTATTGCCATCAGCAAAAACTTTTTTTAGATTCCCAGAATATACAGCATTTTATAGCATTCCTTTCCATAACTTTGCTGAGGAGACCAAAGAAGCTCCTTATCTAAAAAGAAAGATTCTCCATTATGTTAGATATAAAACCAAAATACTATATTCATTCCTATTAAAAATATATGAGGGTGTGATACCCAGAGGAATCACGCATCACCAATGGGGGGGGGGGGATGATCTTTGTTTCTAATGAATAATGTTTGAAAATGACCAAATAAAATAATGTTTAAAGGAAAAAAAATAAATAAATACATGAGGGGCAGCTGGGTGGATCAGTGGAAAGAAAACCAGACCTGGAGATGAGAGAGCCTCGATTCAGATAGGGCCTCTGACATTACCTAGCTGTGTGACTGTGGGCGAGTCACTTAACCCCACTTACCTTGCCCATACTGCTCTTCTGCCTTGGAACTTGGTATCGGTTTTTTTTTTTAAGACATTTTATTTTCCCAATTACATGTAGTAGTAATTTTCTACATAAGTTTTCTGAAGTTATAAGATCCAAGTTCTTTCTCCCTTCCTTCCCCTTTCCTGGAGATGGTAAGCAATTTGACCATTTGATCTGGGTTATAAATGTATTATTATGCAAAACCTATTTCTATATTGTTCATTGTTGTAAGAGAATACTCATATATAATCAAAACCCCAGTTAAAAACACCAATTAATGTGAAAGAATATGCATTTCTACTCCAACAGTTCTTTCTCTGGAAGATGGATAGCATTCTTTGTCACAAGTCCTTCAGAATTGTCCTGGATCATTGTACTGCTGAGAGTAGTTAAGTCTTTTGCAGTTAATCATTTGACAATATTGTTATTACTGTTTATAATGTTCTCCAGGTTTTGCTTATTTCAGTCTGCATCAGTTCAAGTAGATCTTTCCAGCTCTTTTTGAAAGCATCCTATTCATCATTATTCATAGCAAAATAGTATTCCATTACCATCATTGACCACAATTTGCTCAGTCATTCCCCAATTGATAGACACCCCCTTAATTTCAAATCTTTGCCACCACAAAAAGAACAGCTGTAAATATTTTTGTACAAATAGGCTTCCCCCCCCTTTTTTTTTATCTCTTTGGGATATAGAACTTGGTATTGATTCTAAGACAGAAGGTAAGAGTTTAAAAAACTTGAAAGCATAAACATGAATTTTTTCTTTAAAATTTTTCTTTAAAATGTTAAGAAGCATCTATCTAAACCATCAGCTAGCTTTATTTATAATGGAAATAGATGAGGTGCCTTCCCAATAAGATCAGGAGTGAAACAAGGATGGCTCATCACCAATATTATTCAATAATTCAATATTTTATTGTACTAGAAATGCTAGCAATAGCAGTAGGAGTAGAAAAAGAAATTATAGGAATCAGAGTGGGCAGTGAGGTAATAAAACGATCTCTTTTTAAAGATGATATTATGGTATATTTGAAAAATCGTAGAAATTCAACTAAAAAACTAGTCGGAACAATGAGCAAAATGGCAGAATATTAAATAAATTGACATAAATCATCAGTATTTCTAAAAAATACCTACAAAGCCCTTCAAGAAGAGATAGTAAGAAATAGTTCATTTACAATAACTGTAAACAATATAAAATGCCTGGGAGTATATCTGCCAACACAAACTATATGAACCTAATTATAAAACACTTTTCTGTGCAAATAAAGTCATTTAAAAAATTGGAGAAACATTCATTGTTCATAGGTGGATTGAGCCAATATTGTAAAAATAAGAAGTCTATCTAAATCTGGTTATTTAATTTATTATTTTTAAATATATATTATATGTACTATTTAATATATACTATTATAATTGTTTAATAATTATTTATTAAGTTTGGTAAAATAACAAAATTCATTTTGAAGACTAAAAGGTGAAGAATATTAAAGAAATTAATGGAAAAAAAGGTAAAGTAAAGAGGCCTAGCAGTGCCAGATCTTAAATGTAAAGTTTTAAGCATTTAAGATAAGAATTCACTGATGTAGGGGGCAGCTGGGTAACTCAGTAGATTGAGAACCAGGCCTAGAGATGGGAGATCCTAGGTTCAAATCTGACCTCAGACACTTCCAAGCTATGTGACCCTGGGCAAGTCACTTAACCCCCATTGCCTAACCTGTACTGTACTTCTGCCTTGGAACCAATATATAGTATTGATTCCAAGATGGAAGGTCAAGGTTAAAAAAAAAAAGAATTCACTGGTTCAAATTATTGGGGAAAACTGGAAAATAATCTTAGGGAAATGAGATATAGGCCAATATTGCAAACTATTTCAAAAGATATGATCTAAATAAATATATGACCTAGATATAACAGGAGATATATATATTCACATATATATAATTGAGAAAATTGGACTTATTACTTCTCAGATTTATGGATAAAAGAATTTATAAATAAATAAGAAATAGCATTGTGAGATGTAAAATGAATAATTAATTATATTTAAAAGGTTTTGTATAGTGTAGCCAAGATTAAAAGGAAAGCAAAAAATTGGGGGAGATATTTATTGACAGTTTCTTGGTAAAGGCTTATCTCTCAGATATAGAGAGAATTTTGTCAAATTTATAAGAATATGGGTCATTCCCTAATTGATAAATTGTCAAAGGATATGAACAAAGTTTCTGGAGGAAAAAAATCAAAGCTATATATTGTTGTCATTCAGTAGTTTTAGTTATGTTTTACTCTTTGTGACCCCATTTGGAGTTTTCTTGGCAAAGATACTGGAATGGGTTGCCATTTTCTTTTCCAACTTATTTTACAAATGGGGAAACCAAGGCAAACAGGGTTAAGTGACTTGCCCAGAGTCACAAAACTATTGTGTCTAGTCATATTAAAAGATGCTCTGAATCATATAGAGAAATACAAATTAAAACAACTTTGATGTACTATCACACCAATCAGATTTACTAAAATGATTGACTAAAAGGAAAAGTGACAAATGTTGGAGGGGATGTGAAAAATTGGAACATTGATACACTGTTGATGGAATTGTGAACTGATCTATTTTAGAGAGCAATCTGCAATTACGCCCAAAGATTTATAAATTATGTATATGCCCTTTGACCCAGCAATACCATTATAAGATCTGTTTTCCAAGGTCATTGGGGAAAAAAGGAAAAGAACCTATATATTCTAAAACATTTATAGTAGCTCTCTTTGTGGTGGTAAAGAACTGGAAATTGAGAGGATGTCCATCAGTTGGGAAGTAGCTAAATAAGTTGTGGCATATATTATGATGGAATACTACTATGCTATAAGAAATGATAAGCAGGTTGATTTAGGAAAAATATTGAAAGGTTTGTATGAAATGAAGAGTGAAGCAAGCAGAACCAAGAGAATGTTGTATACAGTAACAGCAATATTACTCAAAAAGTAAATATGAATGATTAAGCTATTCTGAGTTATATGAATAGCTACAAAAGATCTATGAAGGAAGATACTATCCACTTCTAGACAAAATTGATATGTAGAACTTTGCATTATATAGTTTCTTGTAAAATAATTAAATTTATTTTTTAAAGAAGTCCAATTTTGCTGAAATGTTTGTAGTATTAGGCAGAATAGAGTTGGATAAGGCTACAAAGTTAAGTAATTAGATTATGGAGGGTCTTGAATGTGGGTGTCTTAATACGCTGAGTTTATATAGAAAATTAACTGTTATTTCCTTTTCTTGCTGTTTGCTGTATATTATAGGAAGGAACTTCTAATAATTACCAGTATAAAGGGGAGCTGGACTGTTTTTCCTGTTCTTTGGTGAAATATCACAAATTCTATGAAAATAATTCAAGGATAGCTCTCCTTTACCATTCTTTCTGCTAAGGATTACTTTTATGAAATAACTACATGCGGGGCACTGTGTTAGGTGCTAATGATAGAATGAATGAAAAAGTTCTTTCCCTTAGGCTAGTATAATGTAATAGAGGAAATCAAATGCAAGCGACAGGTAGCAGTTAGAATATAAGTGCAAAGGAAGGTCCCTCTTCTTTTTCCATTTGCATTCTTCCTAATATTTCCCTAAAACACTACTCCATCTTTCTCATGTCTCCAGTATGGTGTTTAAACTGTCAGGAGTGGACACAGTGAGTAAGAAAAATATTTAAGACTATACTATATAGCAGCCCAATATACTGTGGGAGATATACAAATTATATGTGGGAACAAGGCACAAATAACTAGAATACACAATAGTTTAAACATGCTGCAATTCATAGTACTATATGGGTTTTTAAGGGAGAATAACATTTCTGATATCACAGAATACTTCACAAAGAGAACAAGCATTAGAATTAATTTTTTTAATTAATAAAAATAAGGTGGACATAGAGAGGAAGAAGGATAGTTCAGGCATAGGAATGGGGACAAGAAAATACAGAATATATTCACAGTCAGAGTAGTTTGTATGGAGCATAGAATTTGAAGGGGAAATGAAGGGTGGGAGGCAGAGTGGTAGTTGGAGGGCTTTAAAGGCTAGGCAAAAGAATTCGAACTTTATTTGGTAGTTGTTAGTGAGTCACCAAACACTTTTCACCAGAGGACTGACATGAAAGAAATGCATAAGGAAATATAAGAATAGCAGCAGTGTGGAGGTTGGATTAGAGTAGGGAGAAAGTAGAAATTGGGAAGGCCCAATAGGTCTTCAGTAATATTGTAATATTCCAGATACATAGTAGCATTGGTTTATAAGGTTGTTATTGGCTATTGGTTATATTTTGGTTATAAGGAAGAGGAAGAGGACATTAATGAATTCATGTGAGAAGCAAGGAAAAGAGGAAAGACAAAAATTATTCCAGAGTTACAAAAGGATATTGGGAGAATGATGAATCCAGTAAGAAATAAGTTAGAACAGGTTAGAGGAAAGAGAATTAGCTGAGTTTGGGACATAAATTTTAGTTGCTGGAGGAAGATTCAGATAGAAATGTTCTGTAGGCAGTTGAAGACATGGATATTTAACTCAGAAAAGGGGTCAGTACTGGGAATAGAAATTTGAGAGTTATCTGCATATTAGTAATTGAATCATTGAGAACATTTACCAAGGGTGAGTGGTTAGAGAAGATATCAAGGACAGTACCTTGAGGAATACTCACCTTAAGGAATAAGGAAGAAAATAATGGTGTCAGTGAAAGAAAGAGATACTGCAGAAAAATGGGGAGATTAATAGTGTTTGTTGTAGAAGGTAGGGTCAAGAATAATGGATCAGGACAGTATGTGTGATTTCATTGGTCTAGGGAATTCCCAGATGAGGTTTCCTTTACAAGTGTGTCTTGAAGAGGTATTGAGTCACAGTTAAGAAAAGAGTGAATATAAAGCTGCTTGGGGAGGGGGCTTTCTTTACTTTTCATAAGGATGGATTGGTGTCTCCATTCTGAAGGGCACCTAACTTTCACTAATTTTCTTTAGGAATCTGCCAGTCTAAGATTACCAAGGCTAATTAATGTATGCCTTGGAATCATGGATGCTTTTATCCCATATACCTCTCAAGGAAGATTTTGGATTTCAGAGTTTGAGGAGAAGGTAAATGGTGAGTTGGATGAGATATAAGAGTCTAGAGAAGGTTCTTTTTTTCATTGGAGAGATCTAAGCATGTTTGTAAGAAGATTGGAAAGAATGAGTGGAGAACCAGAAATCAAATATTTTTGAGAGAAAGAGATAGTGAAAGAAGCAAGATAGGATAGGATCAAGAGATTAGCTTTGGTGAGGAAAAGAGATAGTAAAGACATCCTCTGATGAAATAAAAAGAAGTGCTTTGATCATCAAAGGTGCCAGCTATATGCTAGGCACTGTGCTAAGCATTTTAAAAATATGAACTCATTTGACCTTCATTACAGTCCTTGAAGGTAGATACTAATTATCCTCATTTTACAGTTGAGGAAACGGAGGCAGACAAGGGTTAAATGATTTGCGCAGGGCCACACTATCAAAGGGTTTGATAGTGGATTTGAACTCATCTTCTGGATTTTCAGTCTAGTGCTCTATCCACTATGCCATCAGCTACCTCAAAAACAGAAAATAATCTTATTGCTGAATGATGCTGTGGAGGGAGCAATGAGTTCCAGGGTGACCTCATACATTTGGTTAGTCTGTTGCTTTCCTTTGTACTCAAATAGGACCAAAATGGTATCACTGCTGAGGTCATTGTACAGTTTAACTGCCTGATCAGACCACTATGAGTTCAGAAGACTCTACCACAGGTTGAACACAAATGGCCCATATGAACATTTAGGATGGAGCTATCCTTCTTTGATGTGGAATTGCCATGCAGGATGGTGCTGGGCCCATGTTCCCATGTTTCACAACATCAAAAGTTCTTCCGATAGACCTTCAAAATGCCCTTCTTCTGACGTCTGTGTGAGCTCTTGCCTTCTATGAGTTCTCTATAAAATAGTCTTTTAGGCAGACATGCTTATTAGCATTCGAATAATCGGAGTTGTACCTTCTGCAGTAGAATTTGGATGCATGGCAGTTTAGCTCAGAAGGACCTTAGTGTCCACTATCTTATCTTGCCAGTCGATATTCATGATCTTCTTGAGACAATTCAAATGGAAGCAATGTCATGGTGCTGGCAGAATGTCCAGGTTTCACAGGCATGTAACAGTGAGGTCAGCACACTGGCTCTGTAGACCTTTAGTAGACAGCCTGAATCTTCTCTCCCACACTCCCTTCAGAGCCTCCCAAGCACTGAGCTTCCTCTGGCAGGACATGTGGTAACCTGGTTTTCTCTGTGTACATCACTGGAACCTATACTGCTGAGGGAAGTGAATGTATCCATAACAGTTAGAATTTTGCTATTTGTCATACCTGATGGTTTCACGTATGGATGATGTATTGCTGGCTGGTAGAGAAACTCTAGTTTTCTTGGTGTTCATTGTCAGTCCAAAATTAGCACAAGTGGCTGTGGATTGACCTGTGCTCTGTGGCATCTCAGTGTTAGATGCTGTATTGAGTGCACAGTCATCTGTCACCTCAGATATTTACCATCATTGTGACCATTGTGGCTCTTCTCAACTTTGGTTTTCTCATCTGTAAAATAGGGATAATAATAGTGTCTATCTCACAGGGTTGTTGTCAAGATAAGGTAAAATAATATTTGTAAAATGCTTAGCACAGTGTCTGGAACAAAGTAACTGCTTCATAAATGTTTGTTTCCTTCCCCTGAGCCAGTCGATTGAGAGTGGAGCATGGAATGTATGGAGGAAAGGAAAATGAAAGAAAGGTAGGATAGTACCAGATTATAGAAGCTCTACAAATTCCAAAGGAAAATGTTTATATTTTAATCAATAGATAACCAGTAGGGCAGTTGGGAGCTCAGGTGATAGAAAATTAGGCCTAGAGATGGGAGGTCCTGGGTTCAAATTTGACCTCTGACATGTCCTAGCTGTATGACTTTGGGCAAGTCATTTAACCCTGATTGCCTAGCTTTTATCTCTTTTCTGCCTTGGAATTGATACTTAGTATCCATTCTAAAATGGAAGGTAAAGGGTTTGTTGTTTTGTTTTTTTTTAAGGTGGTCAGTGAAGGTTTTTGAATACAGGCTTAATCTGATAATATTTAAACATAAAATTCATCTGGCAGTGATGTAAGAATGATTTAATAGGAGAAAATAAAGACAAGAGCACTTAGAAAGAGGCTCTTGCAATAGTCTAGTTCATTTAGTAATCATTTATTAAGCCACTATCATATGCCAGTAAACACAGTGCTAAATGTTAAAGATGCAAAACAAAATGCAAAAGCTGTCCTTTTCTCGAAGCAAGATAAAGGAGACAGGGGAGATGCCTAAATACAATGAGTAGTTCACTTGGTTACTTTCATTATTTTTCTAGATTTAGATTGCCATCCCAAACAGAAAGGAACACAAAATTTCTAGCTTAGTGTGTACTTGCTTAACATTCATTTATTCTTTTTGTGTTGCTTTTAGGTCTTCTTGTTAAAAAGATGTTGGTGGATGCTTCCAAGAAACCAGAACTTAATACTCTAATAAACAATACCCGAGGAATAATTTTTTATAGTGTGCCTCATCATGGGTCCCATTTGGCTGAATATTCTGTTAACATCAAGTATCTGCTTTTTCCTTCAGTTGAGGTCAAAGAACTCAGCAAGGGTAATGCTGATTTTGTTACTTCTTGATTACTTTGTCAAATTAACAAGTTATATAAGAAACCAACAGAGGAAACTTGGTTTTCAATAAATGGACAAAAAAATTCAGTTTCAAGAATGACTCCTTCAAGTTATCACATTTTATATGTATACTATATTGGCAAACTTTTTAGAGATCATGTGCCCAAACTATACCTTCAACCTGCCTGTGAGTCCCCATATTACCCCAGACAGTGGAGGGAGAAAGTGCTTACATTGGGCTGCTGGGTAGAGGGGCTGGATATGTGAAAATTGTCTTCAAGTGCTGTGGAGAGCGGGGAGCAGCCCCCTCCAGCACACTGGGGCACCTGTTCCACATCTTCACCAATACAATACAATATAGCTTCTAGCATCCTGAGACTTTCTGGTAGTTAAATATTTATTTTCTTTTGCAAGCTAAAGAAAAGAGCTATTAGGAAATTGTCATGATGCATCTTAATTTATATTTTGAAGGTCGTCTGTAAAATTATAGTGTATTTTTTTTATTGTTATAGTGTGTGTTACTTGAGTAACATTTTGTACTTCTTGTTCCAACCTATTATTTTCCTTTCAAATCCTTTCTTCCAGAATTCTTATTTCTTTACAGTTCTTCATCAACCACTTTCTTTTCACTTATAAAAACATTTTAAAATTTTTTTGAAAATTTGATTCATTTCTTCCAGGTATTCTACTTGAAGTTTTGCCCAAGCTGTGCCTTTCATCAAAGTATGACTCATAGATGTTTTGGAGTCATTGGTTTCTGAATTTGTCTTGAAAGTTCTTCCCTGTTCCCTTTACTAGCTATTTATATTGGAATCCCTTTTTTGATTGCTCATTTTGCCAGCTTACTTGATTACTTTGGACTTTATATTAAGACCAGGCTCTGCACTCTTCTGTAGGAAATAGGTTGTGCTATATAGGATTTCAGGGAATGGTCAGACTGTGGACCTGCAGGCTTTTAGTGCTCATATTGTAGTCTGATCGTGGACAAAAAAGCATGATTGCTATATCCTCCTTTCCTCTATCTCATCCTCATCTTCCTTGGTCTGTGGACTTAACCCAGTTAGAGCTCCAGTAGACTGCTCTTGGACTCATGGATTATCTACCAACTACAAAGCTCAGCTGGTTCAGAGTAAAAAAACTGTAGGCTCCCCATTGATCTGGGATTCCTGTCCTGGTTATGCTGTTGCAGGTTTCATAGTGGGCTAGAAGCTAGAACTGATCATCACTCACTTCCTGCGGTTAGAGACACAAGTTGTTGTTGCTTCTGTATATAGCATAGGGCCCATAACTGCTCTTTACCCTAGACCACCACCCTCAGGTACAGGTCCCCTCCTCAGTTCACCTGGGCCTGAGATAAAGTGACAGGATCTCGATTAGTTCGTGAGAGCTGCTAATTGGTACCTTTCCCTACACAAGGTTGTTCTATGTAGCAGTTTCTGACTAGATACTGTCTTTGAGTTTTAACAAACTTCTCTTTTTGTCTCCCTTTGCCAGCCTGGGCTAGAAAAATGCCTTTCTTTTTTCTTGGATTTCTTGTATAGGGTTCTGGTACATTTTCTAGATCTGTGTGAAGGAGTTGGCATGGCTGGATTTTTTACTCCACCATCTTAGCTACATTAAGGAAATGCCATCAGATATTGCTCCGTTTGGGGTCAAGGTCGGTCATTGCAATTTTACAGTATTCAGTTTCAGTTGTTTTGTTGTTTTTTCCCCATATTCATTGTTATAATGTATATTGGTACTCTTCTTTTTAATTCAATTAATTTAAGACTTCCCTACTTTCACTTTCTAATATTCCATTCCCAGTATGTTACCACAACTTGCTTAGCTGTTCCCCAATAACTGGGCACCTACTTTAATACCCTTCTTAACTACTTCAAAATAAAAGTATTAAGTTCTTTAGAAAAAGAAAATTAAGTCAGTTTTCTTCATAAGAGGAAGAATCCATTTAAAATAATGGAAGTATTGGGTTAAGCATCATTTTGCTTTGTTTTAGGAAACCTAAGAATTTACTTTTAATATTGAGATTATTAAATTTATGTGGAAACATTACTTGAAAAACAACTACATGTTGCTCAATTAGTTTATTAGTTAATCAATTAATAAGCATTTATTAAGTGCTCACTATGTGCTAGGCACTGTGTTAAGTTCTGGGAATACAAAGGAAAAACAAAACAGTTTTTATTCTCAGTTTATATAAGACTTTACAGATTTTTCTATTTAAGAATTACATGTATCCTCTTTCCATGTAGGGATACATATAATTTGACCTTATTGAGCCCCTTAAATTTTCTCTTATTTTCCTTTTTAGGCTTCTCTTGAGTCTCATGTTTAGACTTCAGATTTTTTGTTTAGATTAGGTTTTTTCCTCAGGAATGCTTAGAAATCTTCTATCTTATTGAATGACTATTTGTTCCCCTGAAAGAATATATTCAATTTTGCTGGATAGGCGACCATGTTGGAAATCTAGATCTTTCGCCTGTCCGAATATCATGTTTCATGCCTTCCCATCCCATGATAGGCATTCCATACCTTGTGCTAAGTCCTGTGTGATTCTGATTATAGCTCCATAGTATTTTGAATTGTTTCTTTCTGGAGATTTGGAGTATTTTCTCCTTGGCTTGAGTGCTCTTGAATTTAACTATTTTCTTCCTGGAGGCTGTCATTTGAGGATTTCTTTCTAGAGTGATCTGTGGATTCTTTCAATTTCTGTATGATTTTTTTGTTCAAGGATATCTGGGCAGTTTTCTTTGATAATTTTTTCTTTGATAATTTCTTGTATTATGATGTCCATGGTTTTTTGTTATTGTTGTTGTCGTTTTTTTATTATGGCTTTCAGGTAGTCCAATAATTCTTAAATTGTTTCTCCTGGATCTGTTTTCCAGGTCAGTTGTTTTTCTATGAGATATTTCACATTTTCTTTTTTAATTATTCTTTTGATTTTGTTTTATTGCTTATGTCTCGTGCAATCATTAGCTTCTAGCTGTCTAATTTTTAATGAATGCTTTTTCTCCATCAGCTTTTGAGTCTCCTTTTCATTTAGCCCATTTTTTTCTTTACTGCTTTCATTTCTCTTTCCCATTTTTCCTCTGTGTTTCTTAATTGCTTTTTGAAATCCTCTTTGAGCTCTTCCAGAATCTGTGTCCAATTCATATACATTTTTTTTGGACTTTGTGTATGTTAGCTTTGCTTTCATTGTCCCCTTCTGTAGCTGTGCCTTGCTCTTTGTCTCCATAAAATTCTCTATAGGTAGGTGCTTTTTGTAGTCTGCTCATTTTCCCAACCTTTTTATAGTTAGGCTTTGTTCTCTGGGAGGTTAGGGTACCCTCCTAAGCTTCAGTCCTTCCTTGATGCTACCCTTAGCTTTTTTTGAGTTTTTACCAGTTTCAGTTTTTCCATGATGGTATGATGGCCTGAGGGCTGCGAGCTCTGAGAGCCACCTCCCATTGCTCATTCAGTTAACCTTTGAGACTGCTGATAGCTGAAGTTCTCACTTCAGATTTGGATGTAGGCTTTTGGTCTCACTGTGGGCTTAATCAGGGTCATGTACATAGCAGATTGCCCTGCCCTTGAGCCTTTGATGAGAGGCTCAAGGGGCCCAGCTTTGGGGCCACCAACTACTCCAAACTTGGATCTTTGTATTCACCACAGGCCCTGGCTGGGACTCTTGGCCTCACTCTGGGCCCAAACATATCAGGCTGCTTCAGCACAGACTGCCCTGGGCTGGAATTTCAGACTCCACTGCAGATTTGCTTGGAACCTCAAGGGGTGTGCTTTGGGTTGGACCTTTTTCTGCCTACATAGGGTCTCAGGATCTGGATGTTGCTTAATCTTAGCTTACTCCTCACTCCTTGCTGTAGCCCCCTGCTGTCTGTGCTCCCTTCTCACCCCAGTACCCAAGATGTTCTCTGCCTACCTTTTAGATTTTTCTCGTGAAAGTTGCTTTACATGCAGAACAAAAACATGATTGATCACATGGTTTGATGGGAATATGATTGTGGGGATGTTGACTTTAAATGATCACCCTACTGCAAATATTGATAATATGGAAATAGGTTTCAAACAATGATAGATGTAAAACCCAGTGGAATTGCTCATTGGCTCTGGGATAGGGGAAGGAGGAGGGGAGGGAAAGAACATGAAACATGTAATCATGGGGAAATATTCTAAATTAAATGAACAAACAAAAGAAAAAGAAACTTGTTTCACTCTGTCTTCTTGTTGGTTCTTTCACTCCTGCATTCATTTTATGGTGTTATTTTAAGAGTGCTTTGAGGGGACTCTCACAGTGGTTTTGAGCTTCCCTGTTTCTACTCTGCTATCTTGACTCTGGAACCGTTCTAGGTTTTTGTGATATCATCCTGTGGGTCAAATCTTATACCACAATAGCATTCCATCCCAATCATGTACTCAACTTGTTTAACCATTCGTCAATTGATGGGCATCCCCTTACTTTCTAATTCTTTGATACCAAAGAAAGAACTGCTATAATTATTTTTGTATATATAGTTTATTTTCCTTTCCCTTTGGTATCTTTGGGAAACAGACCTAGTAGTGGTATTGCTGGGTCAGAGTGTGCACTGTCCTATGGTCCTTTGGGCATAGTTCCAAATTGTTCTCCAGAATGGTTGGGCTTGTTCACTCCTCCACCAAAGGTGCATCAGTGTCCCTATTTTTCCACATCTCCCCCAGTGTTTGTGATTTTTTAGTTATAGTATCCAATTTAATAGGTCTGATGTGCTACCTCACAGCTGTTTTAATTTGTATTTCTTCAATCAGTGATGATTTAGAACATTTTATTCATTAACTTTATAGATTTTATTTCTCATTCTTAAACTGCCTATTCATATGATTTAACCATTTATCATTTGGATAATGTCTTTAGTTTCATAAATTTGACTCAGTTCCTTATATAATTTGAGAAGTGAGACCTTTATCAAAGAAAATTACCTAAAAAATTCTTTCCACTTTTACTTTTTTCCTTCTAATTTTGACTACAGTGGTTTTATTTCTGTAAAAAAATTTTTTTTAATTTCCTATAATCAGAATTATCTATTTTACTTCTCATGATCTCCTTTATCTCTTATTTGGTCATGAAATCTTCTCTGATCCATAGATCTGACAGGTAAAATTTTGCATGCTCCATATTAGCTTTTATATTTCAATCAAGACTTTATAATTCAATTTACATTTTGACCTTATCAGTGCAAGATGTTGATCTTTGCCTGATTTCTACCAAATTGTTTTCCTAACAGTTTTTGTTAGTAATGAGTTCTTGTCACAAAAGCTTGGATATTTGAGTTTGTCAAACACTAGTACTATGATTATTTATTACTGTGTACCTAATCTATTCCACTGATCCATCACTCTTATTTCTTACCTAGTATCAGATTATTTTAATGATCACTGCTTTGTCATATAGTTTGAAATCTGTACTGCTAAGACTCCTCCTTTCACTTTTTTCCCTCATTGATTTACTTAATATTCTTGCTCTACAATATTATTCTTTGGTAGTTTGATGGGCGTAGCACTGAATAAGTAAGTCAGTCCAAGTAGAATGGTCATTTTTATTATATTGGCTTGACCTATCCATGAACAACTTAATATATCTTCAGTTGTTTAGAACCATCTTTATTTGTGTGACTCTCCATCTTATAATTATGTTTATGTAGTTCCTCAGTTTGTCTTGGCAGGTATCCCAAGTATTTTTGTGTGCAGTTATTTTAAAAGGAATCACTCTTTCTCTTTCTTCCCGCTGGCTTTTGTTGGTAATATAGAATAGAAATATAATATAACAAATAATAGAAATGTGACTTTTTGATTAAAAAATTATGAACTTCAAAATTAAAAAAAGACTTCATTGTTAAAGAGGGAAAAAACTTTAATCTTATTTGTTTCACTTGCTCTTTTTTATCTTTTTTTTTTCTTCTGTGTGCTTTTTAGATATTGGTACTTTAAAAAATAGTGGTAAATTCTGTGTGTATGTCCTGCTTTTGGTGTTTTGCATTACTTTTTATAATTGGGTATTCATTTTCCTAGAACACATTGACTATATACTGTTAATTAAATTTTAAAAGGTAGGAGGTTTTTTGGGTGTAAGATTAGGTAAATCTTATTTATTTTTATCTTGAATGTTCCTACAGATTCTCCTGCACTTAAAGAATTGCAAGAAGACTTCCTGAAATTTGCTAAGGACAAGAATTTCCAGGTGTTAAACTTTGTAGAAACATTACCAACCTGCATAGGTAGCATGATTAATTTACATATTGTACCAGTGGAATCAGCAGGTGCGTATTTTGCAACTTGACTAATAGGTTTCTGAGTTACTGTTTATGTGTTGGAGACACAGACCAAAGTAAAATAGTCCCAGCCTTTTAAGAGGTTATTTTCTTTTGGGAGCGACAACTTGTATACATAAAGAGATAATAGGAAATTAAGAAAAGGTCTTCATGTAGAAGATGGTGCTATAGTTATTAAATCTATATTTGGTATCCCTCTTTTAAAAAGGTAGATGAGGAAGATTCAAGGAAGAGATGCACAAGATTAAAAAAATAAGAGTTAAATTTTCTTGAACTTGAAATTAGAAATTAGAGAAACTTAGAGATGAAAGTGGTTGGTGTCAACATCACCTTTTCCTGCTTCTGTCTGCTCCTGTATTTTTATTTCTTTCAGTTCTACCATCATTAATATTCCTTCTTCATCTTGTGAAGGTAGCACTCCCTCACTCTCTTCCTTTCTTATTCTCTATCCTCATCAAAATAACCATCAAGAAACTCTCTACAAATCCAAGAAATATATGAGAGGGGGGGGAGGAGAGGAAGAATATGTGCGGTGTTAGGGAGAATAAGGAATGAGTCAAGTGAAAAAGTTTGAGCAACTGTAGTTAAATTAAGCTACATACTCCAAAGAAGCATTTTATTTAGTTTCATCAATGTCAGATGAAGATTCAAAGAGAGTAGCTTTGAGATTTCACTAATTGCCAATTAAGTTGACATAATTGCAGTATGAGGGATATTAAGGAAAAATTAATTCATGGATCCAAGATGGCAGAGTAGCAAGAAGTAGTATAACAAGCTCTACCCATCCCCCTTCTCCAAAATAAATCTTCCAAACCAAATCTTGATGGGCTTATTTTTAGGAAAAAAATCACAGTGAGTTATTTTTCTAGTCCAATTTGGCATAAGGAAACAGGGAGGTATGTCAGAACCAGTACAAGAGTATACCTTTCAGATCCTACTAACACAAGGAAAGCTATCCATCAAGGCAATTACAGTTGTCAGATTCAGAATCTAGGGGCCTAAACTTGGGTACAGGTTGGGGGAAAGGGCCAACTGCCAGCACTGTCACTTACAGTTCCATGTACCGAGCCAGACCCCACATTTGGAAACCTAGGACTATTTCACTATGGCAATTCTTAAATTAGCCTCTTGCGTTAGAGTCTAAATTATTAAATCTATAATTTATATATATATGAATTTTTATATTAACTTATAACTATAGATTAATTATAATTATAAATGTGTAATACTTATAATTATATAATATATAAATAACATTTATATATTTATGTAAATATCTAATTCACTGTGCTGCTTTTCCTCAGATTTGGGCATTGGAGATCTGATTCCAGTAGCAGTTAATCATCTGAATATTTGCAAGCCAAACAAGAAGGACACATTCTTGTACAAACGTACCTTACAGTTCATTTGTGAGATGTTAGCCAAAGACCTTGAAAATTAATAGGTCTTTATCCCTCTTGTTCTTTTCTGTTATGTGGACATGAGGCTGGACGTGTTTTGGAGATTTGTGGTCGGCCTCGAAGTCAGCGGGATGCTACTCTTATATCTATGAAAGGTAAAGCACAAACAGAAGTGGCAATAGAGATTGGGTAGCTCACGTGTCTTCCATTAAAGACATTTTCATTGCATCATAGTCCACACTTTTAAGATGGTGGCGCCTGAGACAGAGTCAAAGTCCTTTGGATAAATGACCTTATTTCAGCTGTGATGGGCCCTTGGATTCCCTCAGAAGGAGCATTATTGGAACTAGAAGGGATTGAATAGCATCATGCACTTCTTAACCAGAACAATCTGCCACTTAGTGGATACCTGAAATGGGGGAACAACTACCCCTAAGGATCAAAATAGAGTAGATTTTGATTATTCTGTCTCTCTATGCAGTAGATTAAAAAAATAATCAAACTTCAGCTGTCTCCATTTCAAAACTGGCTTTTTCCACATCTGAGTGACTGAATTGGCATCACACAGATATACATTTTTTGGTATGCTTCTGTTGCTAAGTATTAATAATTCTCTTGTATGTCAGCTTAGGCTAACCTTTTAAATAATGTACTATTCTGCTATTAACTTATTCTTAGTAAAGAGAGTTGTTGATTAATCCAATTTTAAGTATCAAATAAACCTATTTTTTTTTTAAAAAAACTGTACTTGAGCAACACTTAGAACCACTCAGTGATATTCTATTATACTATTTTGGATTTGGCAGACATTTCTTTCCATAAAATGGGACATTTTTTTAAGAAGCAGTGAGGGGTAAGGACATTAGAAAGAAATTTAAGAGGGGCAACTAGGTAGCATAGTGGAAGAGCACAAGGCCTAGAGAGGGGAGATCCTGGATTCAAATGTGGTCTCACATACTTCCTAGCTGTGTGACCCTGGGCAAGTCATTTAACCCCCATTGCCTAGTTTTTTTAATTGCTCTTCTGCTTTTGGAATTGATACTCGGAATTGATTCTAAGACAGGAGGTGTAAAGGGTTGTTTTTTTGTTTTTGTTTTTGTTTTTGTTTTCATGAAAGAAAATTAACAATGATTGTTGATCCTACTAGTTATCAAAGTAGATATAAGGCTATGTGAACATGGGTTGATAGGAATATTGTTACATCATATGTAGATGTGACAGGTGGTTGAAAGTTTAACATGTTTCGTTACCCATTTGTTTGGGAAAGAACTAAAAAGTAAACCTGTAGGTTTTTATGGCCCCATAACTTTTGTGACCATAGAATGTTTTGGTATGGAATATTTCCTTTTTATCTTGTCTACTAATGACCTATAACTGAAAACATGTAGTTTTCAAAATTTAATTAAATTCAAAGAATACTCTCCAAGTATTCCTGGAATCTTAATGTAGTAGGTATTCCTCTTATTGAGAATAAGATCAGGGAAAGCTGTCCAGCTTTGCTACTAACTTATAAGTTTGCAAGGAAGTTACCTAGATAGGGTAGTGCACACACTGTATATGAAAATACTAACAAAAGCATCAAATAAATTTATAGCACTGTAAAATCTGCTGTG
Organism: Monodelphis domestica; assembly: GCF_027887165.1. Classification (NCBI taxonomy): domain Eukaryota; kingdom Metazoa; phylum Chordata; class Mammalia; order Didelphimorphia; family Didelphidae; genus Monodelphis; species Monodelphis domestica. The sequence continues at coordinate 439,918,453 of NC_077228.1, read as the reverse complement.
TATTGTCAGTGCGTTGTTTTATTTGAGCATCACAGTAGCCCTGGAGTAAAGCATTTTACATCACGAAGATTAAATGATGAGGTCTTTAGTTGGCATTAGCTTTTAAAAAACCAAGTGCTTAAATGTTGAGAAGTGATAAGAAAAGATTTGAATAATTTCAGAAAACAGCCATTTTATTAATACATTAATTTCATTAATGGTTTGTTTTCAGTGAAACTTGGAGAAAAGACTGATTTTGCTTTTTTTCCTCTGAGATAATTACCCAAGGTTCCTGACCACATTTTGAGGTGATTGTTTAAATGATTCTGAGGGTACCTAATCATGATCATATTTAGGGACATACTAGGCAATTTCCAGGTACTGCAGGTTCTGCTTTTTAAAACAAGCTTCAGTGAGACAGAAAGTTGCCATTTGTAATTATAAACCTTGACCCTTCCTACTCAGCATTTGCTTTTCTGCACATATACCTTAGGAAAGACAATATTCTCCATCTTTAGGTATTATAGGTAGGAAACTGACTGGAAAATAGAATAAAATAGATCTCCTTCTGTCTCATGCTTTGACTCTGAGCAGATTCACAACTTTATAGTTATACCCAAAAAGAATGTTGAAGGTATTTCTTTCTGCCACATGGAGATACATGGAGATAACAGGTGCCAGCATTTCACAACTGGAAATAGAGCACAATAATGCAATGATGTTTACAATGTCTTCCAATTTGTGCTGTGTTCATACCTCACAATGCCTCTGAAGTCCTTTTGTAAAATTATTGGGATTTGAGACACAAACCCTGAATTTTCATCTTTCTGTACTATTGGTACATCAGTGTATACTTTTATTGTTGTTTTATGTAATAACAATTTTGTACCTGTGGGAAATGTGTTTAATAAAAATTTAACTTAAAAGTACCTAAAGAACTGACTGAGCCCTTTTGTTGGATCTTAAAGCTGCTATCTCTTAAATGAAAGTGCCTAAAAATGTAGTAGAAAACTGCATTATAAGGAAGGAGGTATAATACTACAGAAATGAGCACAAGGAGGCTAAAAGCATTAAAAACAGAGGCTTCAGACGCAAGGATTGGCCAGTTGAGAACAAGCCACTTCTATAAAAATTTAATGACGAACTCTATTTTAGAGAGCACTGTCTTTCCATAACACAATGTCAGTGTTGAGACTGAGTGGGGGAAGGGGAATACCATTAACTATAAATTTATTTTATCACCATAAAAATTCAACTTAACTAAAATTTCATCTCAGGGACTTTGTAACAGCTTCATAAAACAGGTGATAAAAGAGGTCAGTTTGAAGCATCAAGTCATACATAGAATGTCTACTGTAATAAGAGATTTTAGGGAGGCAACTGTCTGTGGAATGTTTAGCCCATACTGCATCTGGAATTTCACTAGGGATTTGAAAAACTTAAGTTGCTTCCTCTTCACCACCTACCATTGTATCTAAAAATAGCAACGGATAGGCTTTCAATGAGTCTTTTGGAAGACAAAGCATGATTTTCCCCGAAGAATTACAGTGAATTGTGGCCCCAAGTTTACAAAGGTCTTGTCCCAAGATATTGGACAGACATTCAGGGATTAGTAGGAACATGTAGTACACTGTCAGTGGCCCAAGGGTAACAATTTTGGATTCTAATTTTGGAACTCTTTTGAGTTCTTCCAATAACCCCCATCACTTGCACTGATCCTGCTATTCTACTATTCTCAGAAGATGTTTTTAAAACTGATTTTGAAGCTCCGGTGTCAACTAGTATCAAGTATATGTCATTGCCTACTTTGCCACATGAGGTTCACTTGAATTTGGTGGCTCAATGACTTCCACCATTGGTGCTCGATTTTAATTTTTCCCAAATCCCATTCCTCTGCTATGTGAGTATTAATATCAGCCACTGCGCTTTGCTCTAGAGATTTAGTTTGCAACCCAGATGTTGTTTGCATTGCCTTTCATGAATTGTCTTCTTATGTGCTGCAAGTTAGCCTCAGATAAATTAGTAAACCCATGAATGTTGCCCCATTTCTACAACACAATCTAGAAATGCAGAAGAATGTTCCCCTGCTCCCTGCTTGAGCTTTTCAAATCTCCTCCATGTATCGGGTCGCAAAGCAAAATTTTTCATTGCTTCAATGAGACCTTGTCTGGCTTGGTCTAGAAATTTTGGACACTGGAAAGTTCTCAATTATGCCCATCCTCGGGCCGTGAAATTAAATCTGGGTTGTTCCTAGTCTCAGTGATAAATTGCTTCTCCCTTTTAGAAAAAAATTCAGATAGGAGTTCTGTGTCCTCGAATGAGGGATTGAATAATCAATGACTGCATGGCGAAACTCTTATGTACTGCATTGGTTTGGCAAAAAAAAAAAACTAGGTGTTCTTTTCCTTAGATGTTCTAGTTCCCCAGTTGTAAATGGCTTGTGTGTGTTAATGTGAATTATTCCCTGGTCTGACTGAAGACTGGTAATGGAAGAATTGGTATTGTCCCATTACTGTCTTCTTGAGCCTATTTGGTTTCATTTGCATTAGTTTGGAAATTCTTGAACCTCTAAAACTACATTACCCAGAATGCTTTTCCCTTTGTGCATATTTGAATGGTCACATAATTCTTTATAAGTTCTGTAGCTCTGCCCTCTTCCTCTTTTCTTCCCGAGCAGGCTGGGTGGTTTGGGTGGCTTTTTACTTTAGTTGTTATTAATACAACTTTATAAAATATAATATTTTAGTTATTGTATATTAATTTAAAAATCCACATTATGGCTTACCATGATAGAATTCATAGATAGGGATAGAATTCTCAAATATTTTTAAGAGAGATTTTCAGTTAATTTAGTAATTTTTTCACTGGCCATCCAGATCACCTGCTTTTACACCATTGTGACCACTGCTTCTCTGCCCTCTGCCTGCACTCCACCTGCTGTTTCTGCTGTTGCTGCTGATTCAGCCTGAGCTGTATCTGCCCAGTCTCCATCCCTCTACCAGCCTGAGACCAGACCTGCTTGCCATTCTGAACCTCTTTTTTTTCTCCACAGAGGGTGACATATAAAAAATCTCTCCACCTCCCTTCTAGTTTTTAACCCGAATTCTTATGCTGACTTTGGGTTCCTATTGAAGACTGCTACTGAAGTTTTTTTCACAGGGAGGGCAGAGAGAGACCAAATCAGTAGATTTGAAGTCAGAGATTTGGGGGATAAGCCTGATTGATATTTTTTCCTTTTTCCTCCTGACCAGTCCTTCATCTGCAAATAAGCTATTGTTGTCCCTCGAAATTTTGCCCTTAGGGAAGAGAGCACACAGAAGAATAGCTCTTAAAAGCCCTTTAGCAAAAATCCCTAAAAAAAGGTCTCTTTACCTTCCAGTAAGGGTCTCCTTTTATTTCAGGAATAAACTTGTTATAAAACATGGCTCACTCCATGAAAGAGCAGTGCATTACCTCTCTCAAGCAGCTCAAAGTTTTGGAGTGTCTTTTCTTACTACTGTTGCTGGATAAACTGGTCCTTGCCTTTAGCTTGAATAATCCTGAGATTCAGAGGGGACTCATCTTCCTATTATACACCTTTGGCATTTGGGCCAGACCAACCTCTACAATACATTCAATTTAAGATTCCTCCATACTATGTTCAGTGCAGAATTCTCCCTTACTATGACCAACTTCAGAGCTCCAATAAAAGAAACCTAAATGGAAGAAAATACTGGGGGAGGTGAAAAAACTTTAAAAGAGATATGGAAGCTTAGTGACATTAACCTTTTGAGTTTTATTTCCCCTCAAGATAGTAAAGTCTATTCTGATTGGACTAAAGGATATTCTGACTACACTGTTCAGTTTAATGCTTCTTATATTTCCTGATTGTTTTAAGACTTAATTTTCTTCTTAAATTCATATATTATTAATCTAATCAATACTATTTTGTTACATGATTCTTTATTTTGTACCTTTGCTGAAGAAAAAAATATCTTATAAGCCCATGAACATCTTACCGAAATCCTTGTAATTAGATCCATCAAAAATCACATGTTGCCTTAAAAGCCTTTTTTGCCTTTTTGCCTGTTAATTGTCACATACATAGATGATGGATGGACTTCATCAAAACTGGTAACAACTGTATACAACCTTTGGAAAATTTAATGACTTAAGAATTTAAACTAATTTTAAGGGGCCTTCAGAAATCTTATACATATATATATATATGAATGTCGTATTAAAGGTAGAGAACCAAATAGATGTTCCTACAAAAACTTTACATAAAGCAGGAAGCTATAAAGAGCTTCTGCATAATTCAGTTCAATCTACTTCTACCAGAACAATCTAGATTTCATGGTGATGTTCTAGACTTCAAGTAAATTCTTCTCAGCAATATATAGGTTGGTGTTTTTGTATTTGAAGCACATATCAACATTATTGAGGATATTTCTAACCTTTTTGATTTTGCAGTAATGTAAGTTTGCCCTAATGTCAATGCATACCCAAAAAGCTTTAGACTATAAAAATGATACTATTGTTTAAAAATTATGGGACTTTACTTAATGATTCTGTCTGATTGGAGAAGGGAATACAAAAAAAAAGCCACTACATAGTACCTATCAAGCACAAGGTCAAAGAGATTGATCCCAGTGGGATTGATGTAATTTTGAGCCCAGACAAGAGGATTTGAATTTATTTGGGGTTCAAGGTTGCAGCTGTTTTGACATGTCAGAGGCCGGACTTCCTCTGAGCCCTAACAAGTACCTCACTTTGGCTACCATTCTGGATCCCATAATTTAATCCTTTTTCTGTCTTTCATGATGTGGCAAACTTTCTGTAGTCCTACCTACTGATTAGTTAAGTGCATAATTTCTTAATCATTTTCTTTGGGCCCTAATTCAAGGACCTGTTATAAGTTTATTTTACTTAGAATTTTTTAGACATGAGACTTTGATACTTTATATTTCACCCACAAGTTATGTTTTCTCTTTTATTTGGACTTTTTAATCTTTTTTTTCCATTTTCTTTTGCCAGTTGATTCATATACCTCATAACTCAGCCATGCATCCCTGAGTGATCCCTGTGTTTGTTATTATTCTCCACAAGGGGGGGGGGGGGTGTCTATGTTATTGTTTGAACTTTCATTTGAATTTGAGCAATTTTAGGATAAGAAACAAGAGACTACCTCCCCAAATCCAGAAAGTGAACTGTTTGGAGAAGTCGCCATGAAGATGCCTGCAGAGGCCATATGTTGCACCAGAAGATCTAGAGTGAATTTTGGGATGAATTGAATTGGCTGGGTGGCTTAGGTAGCTTTTTACTTTAGCTATTATTAATAAAGTTTTATAAAATATAATACTTTAGTTTACTATATGTTAATCTTAAAACCCATAGCTTTGCCAATTTTTAAACTCTAACTCCCCAATCACTTCTGTTAGCTTACTCCCAGTTGTGCTATCTCTTCTTTCAGTGTTAAAATCATCAATTTTAAATGAGCATCCATTGCCTGAGTCTTTTCCCCTACAATCAGTTTGATATATCTTTTCAGTGCATAGTAAAAGTTATAGCACAGAAAAAAACCACACCAGCAGCTACAGGCATATAGGCTAGAGCTCTTTCTATTTCCATTTTCATCCACTGACAGCCATCATAAATATTTAGCAAGAGGTATATGTAATCTAGAATAGGGATAAAAATCAAGGTGTAACATATCCATAGGAAGTGACAAAACATTGTTACTGATCCCATGAAGAGCAAGAGATCTGGTCCCGTTGTGTCAAAAACTCTTTCTTGTAGAAAAATTTGTCTTTTAGGTTGGTTTCTTTAAGAGATCCCCTCCCCTCCCCCCAAGCAATGAACGCTTCTGATTGGCAGGCTCAGTTGCTAGGTGGAACCACAATGGCCCTCCTACTGTTACCTTGGTTTCACAGGCCTTGATCTTCCTGTTAACCCCAAACTGCTTTTTTTTTACTTCAAATCTGCGCAAATGTGAGTAGATTCGACCCTGGTCTTTGCTCACCAAACTGTTAGGGTAAAGAGAACTGTTAAGCTGGTATAAATGGGCAACTAAGATTTTACATCACCTACTCCGACAGGGAAATCTCTTCAAGGCCAGAGAGCAAAAAACGGCTGCCTCTGCCTCAGGACAGTGTGTAACCAATCTGACTGCTCAGAGATAACAAGGTTTAATCATGATGATAACTGGGTATGGGATGAAGGAAGTGGGTTGATATTTCTTCCCTATTGCTAATAAAATCTAACTTGTTTTCCCACCAACTGACTTGGATGGCAAATCTCTGCGGTCCTTGACCAACGTTAAGGCTATTCTCTGACTGATAAAATCCCTTCTATTCTTGGCTAAACCTAGGCTAAATCCACTTAGGAATAAGTCTCTAGATTGTAGCTTGAATAGAAATGGAGACTGGCTTCAGGGGTGATCCAGTCTCCCTCTGGGGATGACCCCCAAAGGTAAACTGAGGTGTCTAATCAGCTCCCTCTCAGATCTTGTTCTTCACAGAGTCACAGGATAGTTATAAGTCTTAGTGGGTTCCAGGCTCTTGTTAGATTCTCTTTCAGAAATGGTTTCCACTTTCCAAAGGGTTGGAAGCAGGGGTGTGAATCAAGGCACAACTCCCAAGCTGGCCATTGAAAAAAATCCCAGCATCCGTCTCCTTCCAAGATTCTAACAGGGTTATTAACCCCTGTCAGTCTTGCTTAATAGCATTCTAAGACACTCACTTTATAATCCAGTTGCCTTCCTAAAGTCTCTTATTACAGTATGGTTTAAATATGGTAATTTGAATTGAATAATCTTCCAAGCATAAAGTACATAAAATAAAGGAAAGTGAAACGCAAACATGGTGGTATCAAAATAATCAGGTGGCTCATGGATAGAACCCTGAGTCTGGAGGCAGGAAGACCTGAGTTCAAATCCAGACTCTAGACCAGTAATGGCAAACCTTATAGATAATGTGGTTCAAATAAAAAATGTCCTCAGGCCTGTGGAGATGGGGAAGGGAGCAGCTCGACTGGAGACCCTTTGTATTTCTAGTAACAAACACTGGTAGCAATGTGGCCACAGAGAGGGCTTGGCGTGCCCTTTCTGGCACACATGCCATAGGTTCACCTTCATGGTTCTAGACACTCACTAGCTTTGTGATCCTTGTCAAATCACTTTTGCTTGCCTTAATCTGCTGGAGAAGAAAATGGCTAATCACTCCAGTCTGTCTTTGTCAAGAAAACCCATGCATGGTGTTGGCTATGCTGTGGTCCACAGAGTCACAAAGAGTTGGACACGACTAAACAACTGAATAACATTGTACAAAGGTATTTGTTGTTAAAAACATGTGTGTTTTTTAAAAGAAACATTTAATAGACAATATTTATAACTTTAATACAAAAAAATTCCACTTCAAATAAAATATCACAGGGTTTTCAGCTGCTAAGTGGTTAAATATAATTTACTCAGTAAATCATTTCTTCCTTTCTCAACACACTTGATGCATTATTATGAATGAAATACTTTAATAAATTACCTTGGGGTGGATGGATGTGCATACCTGGCAGTGCTTTTGTTAACAATGTTTCAGCAGCATCAACTATTTCAAAACCTTTTCAGGGATAAATGGTCCTTATTTCAACCACATTTTTGTGAATCTTAGCAGGTCAAAGAAAAATAATAGCATGTTATTCTGTAGAAAGGACACTAAATTTTAAGTTTGTGGACTTGGGTTTGAATCAGGACTTGGCTCTCGCCCTCCTTTGCTCCTTGGGAAAGTCAGTTGAACACTCTGGACTTCCATTTCCTAATCTACAAAATATGGGGAAGGTTGGACTATATGGGCTCCAGCTCCCTTGCAGTTCTGAATCGATGATCCTATGATGTATTTCAGAAGATGGCACCAAAACCCAGTGGGCATCAGAGAACAAGAGGCAAAGCTAAATTTTCAAGGTAACTAAAAAGCTCTGTAGTAACCTGTGGCTTTTACAAATCATCTGTATTGAAAGCAGCAGACTAATAATCAGGTTAAAAAAATTTTTTTAGTGGAAAACCTTAAAAAATAAAATTACAAAAGGAAATTCCCTGAAGTGCAATTATTCCAAGCTTAGAATCAGGGGTTTTTAACTGGGTCCATGAATTTAAAATGTTACATTTTCATTTCAGTATAATTGTTTTTCTTTGTAATCCTATGTAACAAACATTTTAAGGATTCCTTATTTTAAGACCAGACTTACTGGAGTCCATGACATACAAAAACAAGAACTTTGATTCAAGTAATGCTTCCAGTCCAGAAAATTTATGATTTTGAAAATTCCAACTCCTGATTTCTAAAATGAAACAACATTGTGAGATAATTTGCTAATCTGCATTCTAATAGATCACAATCTATTCTCAGCTAACACTTTCACAATTTCTATTTTCCTTTCATCTGTCAGTTTTTCTCTGATCTAGTTACACATAAAACTTAAAAAAAAAAAAACACAAATGCAACCACATAATATTCAGCTTCTTCCAAATTTTCCTAGCTCCTTTGTCCTTTTCCTTCCTTCTATTTCCACAGCAAATTCCTGAACTGAAAGGTGATACACCTTTTAAAAAGAACACTGAGTCAAGACTCAAAAGACTTGAATTCCAGTTCCAGCCATTACATGTCCTAAAATCTACGGAGTCATTTATTAACCCCTCAGCCTCATAGATTCCAAGATTCATACCACCACATACACATCAGAGTTCTCTTTCAACTTCCATATGGAAATCAATTGATAAGCTAGAGGATCCTAACATCTGTGTTTCATCTAAAAACTGACTCAAGATATGAGGGGTTGTCCTTTTCAGGAAGGCTAATATTAATTTGCCTGGTATTAAAGAAAACCACTTCAAAACTCCAGAATGTGGCTGTGGCAGGAAATAAACAACATGGTTTGTTTAGCCTTAATTACTTTCACCATAATTTTTAGAAAGGGGAATCCTCTAAAAAATTTAGGTAGAAGAGGACATTCTTGGCCAGCCTTTAAATCTGTAGATGTTCTAGAAGAAGGATTTCTGCAAATATTCAAAGGCATCTGAAAGAACCAAAAGGCCAAAATGCTGGAAGATAAATAGGATACTGCAATAATTTTTTGTTTGATAGTTATATTACAACACACCATCAGCTCTGGGTGTTCTAGAGCCAAAACATTCAGACTTTTGAGAAACACATCATATTATTTGGTTTGAAGCTAGCATCCCCTAACTTAGAGGGCATTTAACAGCATGTTTATTCTTTAAAAATTAAAGTTTTAAGAATTTGGAGATACATTAGTGTTAGAGAATCAAAATCACTAGCAACCTGCCATCCATTCTTTACCAGGTCTTCTTCCTATACCATCTCTAAGGCAGCTAGGGTTTAACTTTCTCTGTACTGAGGGATTAGTCATCTAGGCTGAGCCTGGGTAACAAGTGCTATTCATTTGGGTCTCTGCACACGTGCTTAAACAGTTCTGCTATTTTCCCCAAGTAACCAATAGATTCCACATGAGGAAAATCCGATCATCTTTAAGTGAAAAGTAAAGTAACTCGGGCCTAACAATTTTGAAAATAGAAAAGCTCCTACCATGTTTAATCTTGTTTTGGGAGCCAGAAATCAAGGCCATCTTGGAGCTGGAGGGGAGAGAGCTAAAACATATGTACACACAAAAAGTCCACTTAAAAGAACAAAGAAGCTTTGTCTCAGGGGTTGTGTGACAATGGGGCATGTGGCACTCCTACAGAAAACTCTGGGGAGCAAGGTCAGGACAACACGGGCTCCCAACTAGGCATAATCATGAAACTGAGCTACTCATTTTATGCTTCTTCTGTGTGTGGAATATATGAGAAGAAGATTAGTGAGGTTTTATGTATCATAGTAGGTATGCAGTATAAAGCAGAATTTAAAAACACAGGGATCTGTTGCAGTTTAAGGGATACATAAGACACGCTGTAAGATTTTTTTAAGCAAATTTGAGCTACTGTTAAAACACTAGACACAGGCTCAATAGAAATCGACGCTCTTTATCATGTGTACAAGAATTTTATAACAGAGGATCAATGGAATGCACATCAGGGCATTTGGTTCACATTTGCTTACCTCGTCCAACATAGCCTTCCGTGTGTTTCGGACAACTTTGGTCTCAAGGCTTTTCAGTGAATCCTTTGACTGAAGGCTGACAGTTTTGAAAGCAAGGCCAGTTTAAAAGTGCTGTTTATACAGAAAACACACAAATATCTTGTGATCTATAACATGCCGTCCAAATTGAAGGAGAGACATCATTTGCTGGGGCAGTGCCCATGGGATTTGCCGTTTTCCTCTCCCTCAAAGTATGCATAATTAAATTTATTTTTTAGTGGGTCGGGAGGTCAAGGGTGAGAAGGGAAGAAGGTTCCTAAAGAGAGAAAAAGAACCTAACATGCCCAAACCTGCAACAAAACATTTTCTCAGTGGCTAAGGTGGCCGAATGACAATCGATCCTACAGATTAAAGGTAAAGTATTTTCGGGAAACTGTACAAGATGAAATAGACACACATTTTCTCCAATGTGCTGTTGAAACGGAAGAAGAAAAAGGTCCTATTTGACCAGCATTTGACAAAGAGGAAGTTTCTTATCGGTAACATTTACAATGATATGTTTAGGGGAAAACGGACACACAATTTTACAAGGCAGTGAGTGTCTGTAAAGGTCTTTTTGTCATGTTTTTGCCAGTGGATCAAACAGCTGCAATGCCGTCCTCTTGTCTTCGTCGTCACTGAATATACTCCAGTGTTCCAGGTCTTTGTGCAAAGGTCCCACCCTAGCAGCTGGAGCACCTCCTTGGGCTGGCTTGGGGGATTCCCTTTCCAGACATGGGGTCACCGGACCCAAAGGCTCAGCACTCCTAGTGAACCAGCCCGCGTCCAACATTTTTGGGTGGTGGAGAAGACTCAAGAAGGGATCCTGATGCTCCCCCAGAAGGCTGGCTGCCTTGGTATTGTCGGCACGAAGGCCAGGCGCCGGTGCAGGGCCAACAAGGTCTGCTTGAGGAGCAGGTGGGCCAGAGTCAGGCGGGTCACCGGCCCGGGAGTCATAGTGATGGTTGTTGTTGTTGTTACTGCCGCAGCAGGCCCCGTCCTGGAGGAGCAGATGGCTGCTCTGCAGAACCTGTAGGTGAAAAGCTGCCGGGGCTGACTTCTTCCTCCTGGGAGGAACCTTGGGAACATGAGAGGCGGTTTCCAAAGATGGCGGCACCGTGGCCTCTCCTTCTGCCTGGGCTTCGCTGCTCAGTCTTCTCTCCACAGCTCTCCCAGGCTGCAAAGTTCTTGGTTTGGGGATGGGAGCAACTCGAGGGGGCACCGCTAGACTGTGGCTTTCAAGACTAGGCTCTGGGGACCCAAGGGTAAACTGGATGACTTGTTGCTCAAACTGCTCTTCCGGGGATAAAGACTGGAAAAAGACAACGAATGTAGTAAGCAAACCCGTAAACAGAACTTGGGAATTCAGCCACAAAACACTCACAGGAAAAAGAGAAGAGAGGTGGGGACGAACTAACATTCTAACATTCAAATGTTGAGAACGATTGGCATGCAAGAAACAGCGATGGGGACAAACCAAACAAAGAAGAACGAGGGAGCAGGAGGCGACAAAAATGGCAGCCGCCTAGTAGTAAGAGCAGGTTCATTTCATCCAGCAAGGATAGAAATGATGGAACCAAAAGGACATGCTGAATATATGGAGGCAAACTTTTCCAGCGTGCCACAGTCTTGCTAAAAATAAATATCTCTGCGATCATTCCTCAATTTTTTGATGGATACTTTTCATGGTTTAATATTATAGTGGAGTGGAATGATACAACAAAGCAGGCTGAAGGACAACCTAATGGATTTTATATGTCTCATTGACGTCACGGCTCTTGAATCACATGTTAAACATGAGATTATGAATATGGAAATATTATGAGCCACTTTTACTTCCTGGCTTATGCTTCAAAATTACCACCTAAAAGGCCATTTGTGCAAGAGGTCATTCTTTCCACTGTTCTCTCTCGCATAGTACTGTTGGCATTTCCTTTGAAACCTTAGGAGAAAAAAAAAACCACAACCCACAACTTTTCTAAGTATTTTATGGCAGCTTCCCTGTGGCAGCCTGGAAATGTGAACACATTGCTGCTTGCCTTTTTTTTTTAAAGTAGAAAATGGAGATATCTTAGGAAGAAGACAAGAAAGAAAGGATGAAAATACAAATGATGAGCAAAAACACAGCTGAACTAGTGACCTAGGCAGGAAACAACAAGCTCAAAGAATGTAGCACCAAAATAACAACTACTATCTACAAAGATGAAGAGGTGGCAGAGGGACATGGATGGATTCCAGTGATGGCTAGGCCGGTGTTTACCAAATGTCCGGTTAACTAGCACATCCTCAGATCAAACGGGGGATCCAGATGTCTCTATGGGTGCGAGCCTGTGTGCTGCTACTGTCCTTACAAATTCATTTCTTTGAAGCAGCAAGCAAGGTGGAGAAGCTCGAGAGTGAGAGCAAAAGACAATCTGCAAGAGAAGCAGCAATAAGAGCTGTCTGACCCACATCCCCAGGCCATAGCCTGGGGTGACTCAAACATTGCTTAGCTGGGAACATTTCAACCCATGACAAATCATTTTGCAATCAAGAAATAAAATCCGTGCATGTAAAAATGCGGGTCTGTGCATGCTAAGAAGAAATAAAGAAACCCGGGAATACTCAGGATTTGTCCACTACTTCCTGGGTTTTGAGGCTCTTATGAGAAACTCATCTCATCACAGCTTTCGATTGTTGAGAGTACACTTTTGGGGGTTCCCCACCCCCTTCATCTAGAGCACAGATGGAAAAGGGAAGGAGCCCCCCTGGATAGGAATGATACTGTCATGAATGCTGCTTTCAGGAGATCTGTTTATGCCTTAAAATTCCTGAACTGGATAATGAAGAAAGACTAATTCAGCTGGTTGGTGGTGGCAAAATACATCCCTAACCAAAGATCCCACCTCCCCCTACTCTCTACCCTCCAACAATTTAAGGGAAGGAGGAACTTTCTTTTGCCAGCATCTTACTTTTCCTGTCCGTCGTAAGGTTGGCTTCTTAATCACAGGAACTCTGGGTGCAGGTCGATGAGGGAGAAGCTGAGATGTCTGTGAAGATCCTGGCTTGGACACGTTAGATAAAGGTTCTGGTTTCGTAGAAACTTGGTTTCTTAAGAAAACAGCATTTAGTGCCTCCTCTTGTGTCCCTGAAACAAAACAACAACATGTTTGAACAAATAAAGGTCTCTGCTGAACAATTAGGGCCAGGAGATCTGAACAGCTCCACTGCCAACCTGGTAAAGGGTGGTCTAGACACATGATCAGCTCAGCCTGCTACAACTAAGGATTCTGGAGATCTAAAAGCCTGAAGATAGACACTGGAAAGATACCAAACTTGGGTGAAGGGAATTGTTTCTACCCAACATAAACTTTTAAAAGGGTTTTTTTTGTTGTTTTACCAAAATAAAAATCTCTTTGTGGGGATGTAAACCTAGATGGAAATGATGAACTGAATGGACAGAGAAGAATGATATCAGAGACACCAAAGTAAAATGTGACCATTTCAGTCTAACGAGTAAAACAAAATATGATTAATGGGGAAAAGTGATAGTGGAACTCCAGGAGGGAAGACAGACCTAGGGAAGAGTGATAAAAGTCTGTGTTTCCCAGTTATTCTCTGGACAACTCAAAAGAGAGGAGTTATGTCTTAAATGTCAAATGGTGCCACCAATACCTGATGACTCTAGAACCAACAGAATTAATTAATTGCTTTGCATGATGTGTAATTGAAAATCTGTTACCTTAAAAAAAGAATTACATTTCCCATGAACCCACTCACTTCCTGTCATTACATACTTCCTGTAGACAGGAGATATTAGGCAGGGATGTAGTGGGTCCCACCTTCTCTTTGGCATGCAGCAAGCATGGTGATGGTGGTGAGTGGGGATTTTTGAAATGGCTAAACAGACATGGGCACGTGGTCTTTATTTTGTATCCTTTTTATTCCTTGATTTCTAATGATCATTTAATAAATTTCCTAAATTATAATATTTTTTATTATTTGAGATCTAATTTTAATTTTTACAGCGACCAATTACTTTTAAATTCATTTTTATTTCAACTTCTCAATAACTGCTGTTATTTATGATTACTTTGAAGGTTTCATGCCATTCAGTATAATTTTTGAATATACTTTTTTTTGAATTCTTTTTTTTTTAACCTTTACTTTCTTAGTAACACCTCTAAGACAGAAGAGCAAAGGCTGGGCAAATGGAGTTTAGAGACTTGCCCAGGGTCACACAGCCAGAAGTATCAAAGGCCACATTTAAATCCAGGTTCTCCCAACTTCAGGTGCTCTATCCTTTATGTCATCCACCTGCTCTACTCTCCACCTCCCATATTCTTTTTTTAAAATGAAGTCCTTACCTTCAATCGTGGAATTAATACTGTGTATTATTTCCAAGGCAGAAGAGTGGTAAGGGCTAGTCAATGGAGGTTAAGTGACTTGTCCAGGGTCACACAGCTGGGAAGTGTCTGAGGCCAGATTTTAACCTAGGACCTCCCATCTCTAGGCTTGGCACTTAATCCACTGAGCTACCCACCTGTCCCCCACCCCCATATTCTTTTAAAGAGAGAAAGGACAGCTGAAAGTGGCCAGATTATAAACTTGGTAATCCCCAAAGTGAAATCTCTTGAATAGAATTTTAGAGAATAACAAGGACATTAAGGAATACTTAATTTCATATCCAAAAGGGAAATGCAATTCTTTTTTTGTGAAGGTCACGATTTCTGTTTGAAGAGAAAAATGGAAATTGAAGCCCTACAGCTGGCTAAAGGTTAAAAAACTGAGAGGGCTACTCAACTCACCTCCTTTTGCTTCCATGAGGCATCGAATGGCTTCTTCAGCTTCCTGAGCATTGGTAGTTTTGATCTGTTTGACATTATATGGTTTACTTATACCAGTCCTGGCTTTAGGCTTCAGGATAAACACAAAAGGAAAAGGAGATCAGTAATTCTTGTGGATAAAATATCCACAGCAAAATATAATGGGAATTGTCTGAGGAGCCCAAATTCAAATACCATATATACAATAGAAAGGTTACCCTAAGTCCTTCTCGATATGACAATCTTTACAAGAAAAACAGATTTCCTTACATGTAATTCTGATCTCTCTGCTTAAATTCCTTCACTTTCAGGAGATCTCTTATTTATTTTGTTGTTGTTGAGTTGTGCAAGACCTGTCTGATTCTTCAAGTCCCCATTTGTGAATTTTTTTGGTAAAGATATAGGATGGTTTGCCATCTCCTTCTCCAGCTCATTTTACAGATGAGAAAACTTAGGCAAACAGGGTTAAATGATCAGTCTAGGGTCACATAGCTATAAGTGTCTGAGGCCTGATTTGAACTCATAAAGATGAGTCTAACTGATTCCAAGCCCAGTGTAATTCTTTCCATGCACCACCTATCTTCACCTCATTGCTTATAGAATAAAACCCAAATATTTTAGCCAAACACTCATATATTTCCACAGTCTGCTGCCTCCTTTCCTTATCATACCCTATTCTCCATGTACACTATTCACTGGCCAAACTGGCCTACTCATCCTCCTCCTTGCCCAACCCACACTCTCTCACTTCTCTTCCACTGAAAAATTCTGAAAAATGGGATTTTATAATTTTGGACCAAGAAAAGGGAAAAACTCACTGGCTGCTGAGGAGCTCCTGGAAGAAGCTTAGCTGTCTGCAAGATGGAATATTGCCCATGAGTGCCACAGGAAATCGATGCATCAGAAGCAGATTTTTTCACCATTAAACCAGCTGGAAAAAAAAACAAAAGGTACACCCTCAAAGCTTAGTCAGTGTCTCCGTGACTGATAAATGGTCCAATGAGCCAACAAGAGAAGTACCTAGCAAGGCTGATGGTCTAGAAAATTAGAAGAAAAACATTTTCTAGTAATAGTATCTTATCTAGCATTTAAAAAGCATTCACAGATAAAGAATGTATCATGGTCAAGAGCAATTTCTCTCTTTTCATTCAGTAACATTTCTATAATTCAGCTAAAATGGGCATTAATTACCTAGTGGAAAATGTGACTTGGTGTGTGGTTAGGATTTTTTTTCTTAAAGAAAAAAAAATCGGTCATTTTGGTGACTTTTATATTTACAATTACTTTCTATTTATTGAATTTATGTTGAAATTTAAAGACATCATTATTAAAGAATTGTTCTCAGTTTTCTTTTGCAACCGAGATTGCTTTGAGCTAAACAAAGGCCAGTGAATCCTGTAATGAAATTAGAGAATATGAAAATCTAAGAGTGTTTTTTTTTCCCCTAAAAATAACATAGACAAGAGGTGATCTAGTCTGTTCCTTTTACTTAACAGATGAGGAAAATGAAACTTAGAGACCTACCCCAGGTCCCACAAATACTACAAGGACTGGGACTATCTGACCTATTTTATAATGTGACATGACTAGATATGGAACTCTCAGTCATTTCATTCTTTTACCAGGACATCACAATTTTAATAGTAAAGAAAAGACATTGCCCATCAAGCCTAGGAAATAAGGGAAGAGAGACCAGATCTGACCCTGAATAATGAGATCTGGATGGGGAAAGATAGTCGATTAGTTGTGACTTTATAAAGGAGGAAATTCCCTGCTTGGTTGTGCTTCCTGCTTTAAAGAGAAAAAGGTTAGAAAGAATAACGGTTCCCCCAACTCAATCACTTCCACTAACCCTGAAAATAAATACCTTGTGCTAGAGGTAGTTGAAGTGGCATTGGCCTCAACAGCCATACTCTTTAGTAGTTTCAAAGTAGAGGAGAAGGAGAAATATAAGCAAATAGGTGCAGAAACAGAGTTAGAAAGATACCTGGATTCGGTCATTTTTTTTTAGTGGTAGCGTGGAGGCAAGTATTCCCAGCAGGCATTGTGGCAAACTAAAAAAGCAAGTGAAGTCTTACTTGGAGGGGGGGGTCTCTGCGGTGGGTGAGGTGGCCGAGGCCTGTTAGGAACAGACAGAGACCTGCTTGGAGAACGATGGCGGAAGTCCCCAACAGCTTCCAGCTCCTGCTTTAACTCTGCCAGGTCGGCATCATCTGGAGGACACGGCGGAATACGAAGAAGATGGGCATTCAAAAAGGCAAGAATGTCAGAAGGGTCAAAAAAGTCAGCTCCTTTTCAAAGCGGGACGGGTAGGGGTTGAAGGATATGGAAAATGGGGATGAGGCCATTTGGAGAAAAGGCTTAATTTGACGTAGAGGAGGCCAGCATCCCTGCGGAATGATGGATTGTCTCTATCCCTCCTCCTTTTTTGGGGGGGAGAGAAGGAAGGGAACGTGGCATGGGGAGGAATATCAATGCCTGCTTGGAACATTGACAAAGACACCAAAGATCCAGAGTTTTGGAAATGTGAAATGCTGCAGTTTGAAAGCAACAATAGTTTTCTGCAAAGAAGAATGCTGTGGAAATGGCTAAAAATCAAGACGGCCAAAATGATCATTTTCAAGAGGCTAAAGAAATTCTCATTCGTTTGCCAGGTAAAAAAGCTGCACAGAATGAAGGTTTCTGTTCTCTCTGTTGGCTCTAAACTGTTTAATTCTTTCGCCAGGTTTGTCTAATCTTGGATTTAGACACTCGTCTGAACTAAGACAATATGGGAGAGCTACCCCTTCTGCCTCATTACAGAGGGCATAAAATCCAGACTGAATTTAGTTTGCTTTCCTCCAGGCAGGGGAAGAGAATAAGCATTTATTTATATGGCATTAGCTGTGTGCCAGCCACTTTACAAATATAATTTCATCCTTAAAACAACTCTAGGAGAAAGGTATTATTATCCCCATTATGCAGTTGGGGAAACTGAGGCAGATAGAGGTTAAGTAACTTATCCAGGGTCACACAGTTAGACTAGATTTCCAAATCTACACCCAATGTTCTAACCACTCATCATCTAGCTGCCTCATCCTGACAGGCTTTTTTTTTAACCCTTACCTTCCATCTTAGAATCAAACTGTGTATTGGTTCCAAGGCAGAAGAATGGTAAGAGCTAGGCAATGGGGGTTAAGTGACTTGCCCAGGGTCACACAGCTGGGAAGTGCCTGAGGCTAGATTTGAACCCAGGACCTCCCATCTCTAGGCCTGACTCTCAATCCACTGAGCTCTCCAGTTGCCCCCAACCCCCACTCCCGGCAGGTTTGCTTGAACAGCTTAATTTTGAATTCCGGGTACCTCAGACTAAATTTGGCAAGAGGCTCCATTTCTTCACCTAGATGAGGGGTGTTTTTCGATCCACAAAAGTTTCTATTTACTCACTAAACATTCAACAACCCCAAGGAACCAGATGGCAACCTAGATAATAGGATCAAGACCTTCCACCTGAATATTGTCCTCTATCTGATAGAGAGCCACTGAGAAAGCGGATGTGGTCTAAGACATTGAGAAAACAGCCTCTTTTCTGAGGAGTTTTCAGTGTTTTCAGTGATGTCTGTCTCCCCAGTTAAGGGTGAAAAAGTCCCTCTGGATGGAAAATGTGCAGAATCGCCTGCAAGTTTATGAAATCCAGAGTGATGCATAAAGATTCCCCTGCTGCTCTCCTGGGCAGATACGGACAACTCTTTATAGTCATCCTCAAGCAGCTCAGTGCATAGAGCCGGACCTAGAGACAGGCAGTCTTGGCTTCAAATCTGACTTCAGGCTCTTTCTAGCTATGTGACACCGAGCAAGTTGCTTAATTAAGCCCAATTGCCTCTCCCTTACCGCTCTTCTGCCTCAGAAATAATACTTGATATCAATGCTAAGCTGGAAGATTGGGGTTTAAGGGGAAAAAAAGAAGTAACATCACCTTGACGATGCTCTTTCCCTCCCATTTCAGCACCTGTCACAAAGGGATTCTGCTACACCATGATCTGTATAATAGCTACACGTGAATACTCATCCTTTATGGCTCCCCACTGCCTTAGCCTTTATCACTGAGACAGCTGATGTGCATGGAATGATTTCAAATAGTCTGAACACGAAAACCTGAGCTGCATTAAATTATTTGCCCCCTATATGAGTATGTACACACTCTCTCTGTCTCTCTCTCACACTCTCTCTGTCTCTCTCTCTCTCTATCTCTCTGTCTCTCTCTCTCACTGTCTCTCACACTCTCTCTCTGTCTCTTTCTCTCTTGTTCACTCTCACTTTCTTTCACTCTCCCTCTCACTCTGTCTCTCTTTCACTCTCTCTCCCTCTCATTCTCTCACTCTCTATCTCTTTCACTCTCTCTCACACTCTGCCTCCTTCACTCTCTCTCTCTCACAATCTCTGTCTCTTTCACTCTCTGTCTCTCACACTCTCTCTTTCATTCTTTCTCATTCACTCTCTCTGTCTCTTTCACTCTCTCACTCTGTTCTCTCTTTCACTCTCTCTCACAAACTATCTCCTTCACTCTCTCTCACACTCTCTCTCTGACTCTTCTCTCTGTCTCTTTCACTCTCTCACTCTGTCTCTCTTTCACTCTCTCTTTCATTCTCTCTCTCACAAACTATCTCCTTCACTCTCTCTCACACTCTCTCTGCCTCCTACACTCTCTCTGACTCTTTCACTCTCTCACTCTGTCTCTCACTCTCTCTTTCATTCTCTCTCTCACTCTCTGTTTCTTTCACTCTCTCTCACACTCTCTCTCTGCCTCCTTCACTCTCTCTCTCTCTCACTCTCTGTTTCTTTCACTCTCTCTCACACTCTCTCTCTGCCTCCTTCACTCTCTCTCTCTCTCACACTCTCTCTGTCTCTTACACTCTCTCTTTCACTCTCTTACTCTCTTTCTCCCTTTCTTGTTCACTCTCTCACACTCTCTCTGTCTCTTTCACTCTCTCATTCTCTCTCACACACTCTCTGCCTCCTTCACTCTCTCTCTCACACACACTCTCTCTGACTCTTTCACTCTCTCACTCTCTCTCTTTCACTCTCTTTCTTTCACTTCTCACTCTCTCTCACACTCTCTCTCTGCCTCCTTCACTCTCTCTTTCATTCTCTCACACTCTCTCTCTCTTTCACTCTCTCACTCTTTCATTCTCTCTCACAAACTATCTCTTTCACATTCTCTCTGCCTCCTTCACTCTCTCTCTCGTTCACTCTCTCTCTCACACACTCTCTCACACACTCTCTCTGACTCTTTCACTTTCTCTCTCACTCTCTGTCTCTCTTTCACTCTCTCACACTCTCTCTCTGCCTCCTTCACTCTCTGTCTCTTTCACACTCTCTCACACACTCTCTGTCTCTCTTTCACTCTCTCTCTCTTTCTCGTTCACTCTCTCTCTCACACTCTCTCTGTCTCTTTTACTCTCTCTCTCACTCTGTCTCTCTTTCACTCTCTCTCACAAACTATCTCTTTCACTCTCTCTCTGCCTCCTTCACTCTCTCTCTCACTCTCACACACTATCTCTTCTCTCTCTCTCTCTCTCTCTCTCTCTCTCTCTCTCTCTCTCTCTCTCTCTCTCTCTATATATATATATATATATATATATATATATATATATATATATATATATATATATATGCCAAGATTTCCATATCATTAATAAATGGGAAACTGTTTTAGGAAGAGTTATTCTGGCATTTTCCCCCCTCCAAAATTAGAAGATGCATGGTTTGGAAAGAGATCCTATAATCCAAGACCAACTTTTCCCAAGGGCTGGCCTAGAAAGGTCCAAGCTACCTTTGTAGGGGCGAGATTTCTTTTTAGTTAAGGCAGGAGACTTGCTTGGAGGTGCCCCTGCTGTGGAAGAACTTGAGGCTTCCGAATAATCGTCCCCTGACAATTCTGGGTCAGGGAGGAAGGTAGGATTTTGCTCCTCAATCAAGTAGTCCTCGTCCTCATCGAGAATATCTCCTGGAAAGAGAAAATAAATCATAAAAAGAAGCTCGAAGATGAAAGGAGCTCATCTCCCTCTTTGCAATGGAGCCAACTTCAGCATTAAGGCAGGTTTTCTTTGTGTGTCTGAATAATCCTTGTATTTGAGCAATTTCAGGTAATCTCCAGGACACTCACTTCATTTCCAACTGGTAGGGCAGTGAGTTTCGTGACCATCTAATTGTCACACACCCTTTGTCTAGTGCCAAACTGGAGGTTCTCAGTATGGCTTTCTCCAAGATGTGTCTGTGTGTTTGACTCATAATTCCTACACACATGGATATTGGCTGTATCAATTACCAAGGAATTAAGAATGTCCCCAAGAGGTTACTTTATAAAAATATTCTTTACTTTTCAATACTAGTCTAACTTTGAATTGTAAAATTGGGATTGTTGGCTTTGCCTTCCCCTCCAGCCAACAAGGAAGTTCACTGGAGAATCCCTAACCTTCTGATTCGTAGTCCAAACTGGAGAAGTCGAAATTCTCTTCTAACAGACAGGAGTTGGCAGTGGGTGACATGGACACGATGCTGTCCCGTTTCCGTACAATTTCTTCTTGAAGACCTTTCAGCCAATCCTTTGTTTTTGGTCTGATCTTCACTGCTCTGCCTTTAACCTGAAAAAGCAGGGAGATTTTAAATGTGTTCCTTTGAGGGAAAGCAAGGAGGGAATAAGCATTTTTTAAAAAATCCTTACCTTCCATGTTGGAGTCAATACTGGGTATTGGTTCCAAGGCAGAAGAGTGGTAAGGGCTAGGCAATGGGGGTTAAGGGACTTGTCCAGGGTCACACAGCTAGGTGGAATAAGCATTTTTGAAGTACCTACTATGTGCCAGCTGGGGCAGTCATAGAGTGCTGGATCTGAAGTCAGGAAGTGAGTTCAAATTCAGCCACAGATACTTACTAGCTGTGTGACCCTAAGCAATTCACTTAATTCTGTTTGCCTCAGTTTCTCATCTGGAAAATGAGCTGGAGAAGGAAATGGCTAAATAACTACTACCTTTGCCAAAAAAAAACCCTAAACAGGGTCAAGAAGAGTCAGACACTACTGAAATGACTGTGCTAAGTGCTTTGCAAATATCTCTCATAACAACCCTAAATGGAAGATGCTTATATCACTCCCATTTTATAGTTGAGGAAAATCAAGTGAATAGAAAGTGACTTCATCATAAATATATCATGCTACTTCTAGCATGACATGAGCAATATGGAAAGATGCATTGCATGAAAACCCTGGTACAATCTATATCAGACTAGAGTAGAGGGGAAAGCAGGGAGGGAGAAAATCTCAATCCTAGAATATCAGAAAACAATTTTTGGCCATATAGAGAGTCTGTATCCCAAAGAGATAATAAAAGAGGGGAAAGGACCTACTTGTACAAAACTATTTATAGCTATATATATATTTATATATATTTATATATTTATAACTATTTATGTTTTTTTAGTGGCAAAGAATAAACTGAGGGGATGTCCATCAACTGGGGAACAGCTGAACAAATTGTGTACATGTGGGTGATAGAATACTATTGTGCTGTAAGAAATGTTAAGCAAGATGATTTCGAAAAAAGCTAGAAAGATCCACAAGAACTGATGCAGAGTGAAATAAGCAGAACTGGGAGAACACTGTACACAGTAACGGCAATACTGGAAGATGATTATCTGTGAAAACTTGGCTACTCTCAGCAACGCACTGATCTCCAGAGAAAGAACTATCGAGCTGTCTTTCACATCAGTGTATTTAGGGTTTTATTTGGGGTTTTGGTTATATCTGAGTGTGTTTTTACAGCAGTGCCCAATGTGGAAGTGTGTTTCACAGGATAAAAAAATGGAAAGAAACAAAAAGAAATCAATTGTCAAAAAATTTTTCTTACATGCAATTGAAAAAAAAAAAAATTTTAAATGTGTTACACTAATCAAGGGTTCTTAACCCTAGGATCTGTACACTTGGCATTCATTTTAATACAGGTTTTTCAACATAGTTCTATGTGTTTTGTGCATTTGAAAACATTACTCTGAAGAGTAAATAGACTTCACCAGATGGCCAAAGGACTCCAGGATGCAAAAAAGGCTAAGAATCCTAGCTCTAAATTCAGGCACCTACCTGAATGGGAGGCTGAATGATAGGGAAACCCTCCACACCAGTAAAATCAAATGTCCAGATCCTAAATGACCCTCAGCATGAGGAAAAAGAGCTAGCGAAATGTTTTTATAGTAGCAAAAAACTGACACCAGGTAGGTTGTCCATCAATTAGGAAGTGATCAGATAAACAGGAAATGGATGGAATGAAACACCATTGTGTGGCAAGAAAGGATGGACATAAAGGGATTGTCTTTTCCCTATTTTTGTATCTCTGGGACACACGTAACCATATATGGCACATAGTAACTGCATAAGGTAAAGACCTAATCAATAAACAAACAAATAGATGTTTGGTTGATATTGGAAGTTGTATAAAACAATACAGAATCAGGAGGATACTATGTCAGGCAAGGATGCAATGTTGGTTTATTTAACTATTTTTATTTTATAAAAATTAAATCAAAAAGCATTTATGATATTTGGTGTGATATATGCTAGGGTGCAGAAGGGAGGACTCAATGTGCACGTGCCAAAGGGAATGTGAAATATGGGGAAATGGCAGGTGTAAAAATGAAAGGCATCAATAATTTTTTTTAACAATCTTCCCTTCACATGGAAATGGGTTCAAATCAAGGACATATGTGATACCCAGTGGAATCGCGCGCGTGGGCTATGGGGGGGGGGGGAGAAAAGAAAATGATCTTTGTTTCCAATGAATAATGTTTGGAAATGACTAAATAAAATAATGTTAAAATTAAAAAATTAAAAATTAAAAAAATTAAAAAAAAATAAAAACCTTCCCTTCCCTCTTAGAATCAACTCTTTGGTTCCATGGCATAGGAGTGGTTCAGGGCTAGGCAATAGGAATTAAGTGACTTGAATAAGAGTCACAAGCTAAGAAGTATCTGAGACCAGATTTGAACCTAAGGTGTTCTCCCTCTCTCTCTCTGTCTTTCTGTCTCTCTCTGCCTGGCTCTCCATCCACTGTGATACCCAGCTGCCTCCATTAAGAAAGGAAGGAAGGAAGGAAGGAAGGAAGGAAGGAAGGAAGGAAGGAAGGAAGAAAGGAAGAAAGGAAGAAAGGAAGAAAGGAAGAAAGGAAGAAAGGAAGAAAGGAAGAAAGGAAGAAAGGAAGAAAGGAAGAAAGGAAGAAAGGAAGAAAGGAAGAAAGGAAGAAAGAAAGAAAGAAAGAAAGAAAGAAAGAAAGAAAGAAAGAAAGAAAGAAAGAAAGAAAGAAAGAAAGAAAGAAAGAAAGAAAGAAAGAAAGAAAGAAAGAAAGAAAGAAAGAAAGAAAGAAAGAAAGAAAGAAAAAGAAAGAAAGAAAGAAAGAAAGAAAGAAAATAGAAAGTACAATGAAATGAGGAATCTGGTCATATATTCATTGAACATATATATAATTCAAGAATGAGATTAAAAATCTTACCATTTACTTTTCTTTAAAAAGGACTTCAAATTGGGCTTTTGAAGAAACAAAAACTATACTAACGAGTAGGAGGCAGTCGGCATATTAATGCCCGAGAGGCAGGTGGCTTTGGCACTAGTCCCAAGTGGCCTTGCCACTCACTCTGTGCTTTCTGCAACTCAGTCATCACCTTTCTTAGCCTTTCTTCATCTACAGAATGGGGGTGCCCAGGGAGGTTCCTAGAAGCTTCTGCCCCCTTCTCCTGACCTGACTTCTTGGCTGGCTCCTCTGTCAAAGAACATCATTCTTGGGAAAACTCACAAGCAGGCAAAAAGTCCTCTGGCTTCTCCCTATCTCCTGCCTCTCTCAGTCTCTACAGAGACTTGACCAGCTTTAGATTGCTACTAGAATTGTTCATCCCCCATGTTGGATTTGGTGGATCCCTATGGAGAGATATATGGCGGGGTTATAAAGGTAGCTCAGTGGAAAATATGTGTCTTGGTGATCTGACCTGGGGCAACCACTTCACCTCATCTAATAAGCCTTGGGTAAGTGTTGGACATCAGACAGAAAGAAGTCGGGCGCATCCTTCATCATTGTTCATAATGAGATGATGGAACAGCTTCCACTCATTTGCATGCCCAAAGGGCAGGGGAAGAAGATGAGAGGAAATACCAAAACCCATCATGGCTAAAAAGCCCGCCACAGAGACTCACCTTCATGCCATCCACATCCAAGACATTAAGGGCTGACCGGCTATCTGCAAAAGTCACCAACATCTGCCCTTGATTGATCCTAGAAAGAAGACAAATAAAAGTAACTTATAGAATAAATGGCAGCAGAACTAGGAGGCTCCAGGTGGATCTCTGCCCTTCTGGCTGGGGAGAATTTTCTATTCATTTGTGTTGTCAGTTTAAGAATTTCTTCCTTCAAGAACTATGAGAGTAGACACTGCACATTCCTTAGATATGAGTATGTGATTTGGGGTTTAGGCTTTAAAAGATTGCTCTATACCACAAATGAAAAATATGGAAATAGGTATTAAGTGGTAACATTTGTATAACCCAGTGGAATTGCTTGACGAGTCTGGGAGCAGGGAGGGAAAGAAAACGATTCATGGAAACATGGAAAAATATTTAAAAATAAGAATTAAAAAAAAAAAAGAATTTCTTTCAAGTGATAAATGTTGGAGAGGACGTGGCAAAATTGGGACTCTAATGCATTGTTGGTGGAGTTGTGAACTGATCCAACCATTCTGGAGGGAAATTTGGAACTATGCCCAAAGTCCCATAAAACTGGGTATACTCTTTGATCCAGTAATATCACTATTAGGTCTGTATTTTATAGAGATTTAAAAAAAAAAGAGGGGGAAGGGGAAAAGATATAATTATTTGTACAAAAATATTTATGGCATCCCTTTTTATGGGCAAAGAATTGGGAATTGAAATGAATGGCTGAGCAAATTGTGGTCAATAACGGCAATGGAATGCTATTGTGCTTTAAGGAATGATGAACAGGATGATTTCAGAAAGAACTGGAAAGACTTACATGAACTAATAGAAAGTGGGGGGGGGGGACAGAATGAGAACTCTGTATACAGTAATAGCAATATTGCAAAATGATCGTATGCTTAGCTATTCTCAGTAATCCAATGATCCAGGACAATTCTGAAGGTCTTATGACAAAGAATAGTGTCCACCTCCAGAGAAAGAACTGCTGGAATCAGATGTAGATCAGAGCTTTTCACTTTAGTTAATTTGGGTTTTGATTTTATGTAAGTATTCTCTTACAGAAATGAACAATTGAGAATATGGTTTGCATGACAATACGTGTATGTCCAGTTGAAATTGCTTACCATCTCTGAGAAGGGACAGGGAAGAGAAAGAGTGATGCAATTTAGGTCATGTGATTTCAGAAAACTTTTATCTTCACAAAATAAAAAAAAAATGATTTCCCCAGTGCAAGCCTTGATAATCAGGGCAAAGTGAAGGAGATAAAGAAATAGCCTCAGAGTAAAGATCTGGGTTTTGAGTTTTGCTTCTGTCTACACGACCCTGGTCAAAATAACCACTCAATACTCTAGAAAATTATCTAAGATTATTAAGTTTAGGTGGCTTAGGGTATAAAGAGCCAGATCTGGAGATGGGAGGTCCTAAGTTCAAATCTTGCCTCAGCCACTTCCTAGCAGTGTGACCCTGGACAAGTCACTTAATTCTAATTGTCCAACTCTTACCACTCTTTTGCCTTGGAATCGATACTTAGTATGGATTCTAAGATAGAAGGTAAGAGTTTAAAAATATAAGTAGGTTTGCAGAATAGGTCCCATCCTGTATTGGTAGAATAGATACTGTCTATTCTAGATACTAGATCTAGATACTAATCTAGATACTGCCTTACAACAATGAAGTCATCGGTCTGGTCCAAGTCTGGATTCCAGAGGACCACTTCTCAGAGAAGAGGGTGCGATACATGGGAGAGAGTGAGGAGAGAAGGGAAAGAGAAAAAGGGAGGGGATAAGGAAAACAGAAATCTGGGAGAGGAGAAGGGAAGGGTGACAGGAGGAATAAAGAGAAATGAAGGAAAAAGGAAAAGGAGGAAGAAGGAAGGGAAAATGGACAATGAGTAGAGTGTGAGGAGGGAAAAAGGAAGGAGAAGAGGAAGTAGACAGGAGAGAGGAAAGGAGAAATTCCAGGGATTTGAGGATTTCTAGGACAAAAATGGGTTATGTACAAAGACCCAAAGGCTATGGGAAAGATTACTTTAAAAAAAAAAAAGATCAGAAAGTAAAGAATCTCTCTAATATGGTAACCAAGACAGGGATGGAGAAGGTAAGTGGGGAGGAGGAGCTACAGTACTATGGGACCATGGAAACTGAGTCTGGCATGAAAGAGGTTCATAATGAAAAAATGAAAAAAGGTATTCCTTCTTATATCATATTTTTTTTTCCCTCAGATACAAGCACTGGGGGGGGGGGGAGGGGGGAAGAAGATTATAGAAGGAAAAGATATCAAATATTCTTGTTAGACAAAATCTTTCAGATAGAGAAAAAATAAAATAAACAAATCTTCTAACATGTAAGGATCATTAGGACCTGACATATCAGTTAAGTCAAGAAAAGGGGACTAAAGAGCAGAAGGGCTATATATGTCCCTATAAGTGGCATGTTGGGTCACAATTCATTTTTTAAATTAAATTTTATTTAATTCAATTACAAGTAGAAACAATTCTTGACAATTTTTTTTGACATTTTACGATTCAGATTCCGCCACCCCTATCCTTGAGAGTATAAATAGTGTGACAGAGGTTGTCCCAATGCTTTCATATAATTCTGTATGTCATGACTGAAGACACTTATCACATACACAATAAAAAACTCATGAAGGAAATAAAATAAGGACAGTGTGCTTTGATCTGCAGTTAGATTCCAACAGTTTCTTCTTTGTTTTGCTGATAATAGTTTAGTCTTTCACAGTTGATCGTCTGTTTATATATAACTTTTATATAGATATATAATACATAAATATATAATATTTCTGTTACTGTTTACACTGTTCTGGTTCTGCTTGCTTCACTTTGAATCAGTCCATATCAGCCTTTTCTGTTTTTTTCTGAACTCACCCTGCTCATCATTTCTAAAGATCCAAGGCTGAACAGCAGAAGAAGACAGAAAAAAAGAGATGGTAACAACTAGAAAAATTAATAGGAGACAGTAGTATGTCAAGGCTTGAGCTTGCCAAGAAAAGAAATGAGTGATCACTTCCTGATGCCTGATCCATATGAGAACACATCGATTTGGCCTCCATATGTATTTACCTGACAAGGATTATGGTCCCATAATTCCCCAAGGTTTGCATAAGCTCAGCCCGCAAATCCTCAGGGAACTCATTCTTTTCTTCGAGAGTTGGTGACTGTAGGTTGACTACAACGGTAGCATCTAAGGGTCCCTGGAAAGATGACACTTCTTGGAAGACTCTCTCCCGGGCATCTACATCCACTTCTTGGACTTCCACTTCCACAACAGCCAACACAGGTCTATTAAATAGATGGACAAGATAATACAAAGAGGAAACTTGAAGGCAAAAATCTTAGTAAACAATCTATTTGCTATCACTGCATTTTTTCACTATTTCCCCAGCTAATTTTGCTCATAACAATCTGTCCATGACATAAGGGTGCCATTTACCCTTTGTTTTAGAGGAATAAGGTTTTTTTGTTTTCATTTTTCAGTGGAGGTCCTGGGAGACGAACATTGTTGTTCTTTAATTATTTTAGTCAGCACTTAGAAAATAATCATCTCAGCTGGATCTTAATGATTCTTTAATTATTGAGGACTGAAATTTAGGGTTTTAAATCAACCTAGTATTTAGTGGTTTATGGACAAAGCAAGGAGATTAAATTTGGGTAGTGAAGGAAAGATAAGGACTCATTTTGAAATAAGAAATAAATTTGTTATTCTTAACTGAGAGATAGACTAGCCCAGGAAAAAGGATGGCAGAAGTTCTACCATTCACAAATTGGAAGATCACAGGATTGTTGTAAGGATTAAAGGGGTTTTTACTCAATAATTGAGTTATAAAGTAATATTGTGGGTGACAATTTTAAAATATTATATCTTAAGTCAAAATTACTTTTAGCAGCCTTTTTTAAAAAATAAGTGGAAAGAGTGAAAGAGGGAGACGTAGATAAATAGATTCTTAACAAGCCTACCAGCCCTAAGAGCTTCTCTAGGGAAGTGGAGTCCGGTTCAGGACCCTGAGTTCATGTGGAGCCTTCAGCCAGAAGTCCACCAGCTCAAGCTTCCTCTACAGCCCAAGCCACTCACCCAGAAAGCTGATGCAGGATCCATGGAAAGAGGCTCCTCCAAAGCCAAGGCAGGAATCCCAGCCTTTTTATACCCCTTTTTCTATGTAATTTCCTGTCTCTCCTCTTCACAGAAACCAACTGCAGTCTTTCAATTTGCTTAGTACTACCCAAGGCGGGCAGTGCTTGTGGCCTTTGGGGGTGTGAACTAGTAATGATTAAGTGGGGTAATTTAAGTTCTTGATTTGATTAACTAAAAATAGACAAGGAGAGAGTTAATACTATCTTCACAATTGAGAGTTAGAAGTTTAGAGATTACCTATGCTTATAGCCTATATGACCTTGGACAAGTCATGCATCCTTCTAGACTCTTTTCTCATCTGTAAAATGACACTATAGTCTTCCTCCTTTTATAGAAAAACATTTTCAGAAATATGAAAACACAATATTTGTGATCCTTTTGTCTTGTTGCATTCCAATTTGAAAAATATCAAGGGAATTAAATTTTAATTTTAAAAAATTAATTATTTAAAATAATTATACAATCTTAAATTTATTTTATATATTTATTTATATTACATTAAAATTAAAAAAATTTAATTTTAATTAACAATCAATAAATTTGCCAGAGAAATTAAAATTAAAAGGATGAGAAATTCAGAAAAGGTTACTTAAGATAATATTTAAGATATCACATTTAGGAAACAGCCCAAGCATCCTTTATATTTACTTTTAGCTCTGAAATTAGTTTTAATGAATGCTTGTAAATAATTTGAATGCCATTAATTCAGTGTTTAAAGTTTGGTTTCAACAAGATTTTAGGGGCAATGATGAGCTTACTGCAAAAATCAGAATGTTCCCAAACACGGGCCCTTGGCAATGCTAGGCAAATTAGAAGACTGTGATTGATTCCTGAGATATGAGGAGAGCTGATGAGTGGAAAAAACTGAATATAAGAGGAAGTCTCTGGGACGGGTGGGGGTAGAGTGTGTGTGTGTGTGTGTGTGTGTGTGTGTGTGTGTGTGTGTGTGTGTGTGTGTATCTGTCTGTCTGTCTGTCTTGTGTGGTTTTTCGCCTCATGGACGAGAGCTCTGGTGAGATTCTTTATGGTCTTTTGGCTCCTCAGCAGATCAAGCTCTTGGACAGCTTTGGATTTTGGCTCCCTGATTTGCACTTTGGATTCTGGTGAAGATTCAGCTTTCTGCATTGGAGACCTGGGCTGAAGAAGGATGCTTACTCAAGTGAGACTCTTACTTCCTTGGCATGAGAGACTTCCTTTTGAGGATCAGCCTCTTTGGCATCTGTCTTTGGTTGTTGAAATGCCTGGCTGGAGACACTCTCATGGGCTAGAGAGATTCACATTTGGATTTGCATTCATGGTCTGGAGGTACTTGGACCCAGACTTAGGGTATTTTTAGCTAGGCAATATTTTTTACCTCCTTCTTACATTTCCCTCTCTTACCATCACTATTTTGCTGTAATATAGCTACTAACAGTCTTATGACTTAATAGTTAATTTTTATAAATGGCAACCACAACTTTTAAAAAAATTCTTTTATTTGTCAAACTCATTTTAATTATAATATATTCCATTACAAAATATATTATAATAATATATAATAACCAAATGTAATATACATATATATTTTAAACCCTTACCTGGGTTTAGCTGGGTGGCTCAGTGGATTTAGACAGGAGGTCCTAGGTTCAGATCTGGCCTTAGACACTTCTTAGCTGTGTGACTGTGGGCAATTCACTTAATCAACTCTAGACCTGGATCACAGTCCACTGAGTGCACTTGCTTTCCCCCATTGTATTAGTTTAAAACCAATTTAGCAGCACACAAATAATTTATGAATTTTTTCTTTTCATCAGAGTAGGTACAAATCCCTTATGCATGAGTTTTAAATACACGAAAGCAAGAAAACTACATCTTTAAAAAAAAATGAGGGGGAGAAATAAATCCTATAAAGGCAACTATAAATAGGTTATGGTATATTTCCAATGATGACCTACATTCAGGAAGTCCTATAAGGGAAATTGTTTAGAAAATGTATGACTAGGAAAGGATGTGGGCTAGTTATATAGTGAACACAAGTGATGTTGATGCCAGACAACTTGTAAGTTGCTCCAATGCCTTTAAAATATAATTGAGCAGATGCTATGTGGAAGCCCTGTGTGTGACATGGATGGAATGCACACGAGAAGAACCCTGAATGGAGTGCTAACTATAGACTCACATAGATCTGATCAAGGATCCATTAAAGTATTAAGTTTTGAATAATTCAGACTGTCCTTGTCCCACATTAGTCTGAATTGCAGACACTTTATGTTCTAATGGGAAAAAATCATCTGTTCTGGGAAACATGACAAGTTCCTTTCACAAATATTAGGAACCAACCTCTTAGACCTTATAAAAAATTAGCATTACCTCTAAATTGTACTACCATAGATGGACAATGGAATCAAAGGAAAGTTTAAAGAAGGTCAATTGAGCAGGCAACTAGCTGAGGACCTTCATATCAGATTATTATAACCAAAGAACACAAAGGAAATTACTACTAACAGAAGCAGCCTTAAGAGAGAAAGACACACACACACACACACACACACACACACACACACACACACAGAGAGCATAAAAGGCTTAAATTTCATTTCAAGGCGAATATGTCTGTTTACAAAGAAGACCCCAGATTGCTTTAATCCTACTGATGGTCAATACTTTTATTTCTTTTTAAAATAACCAGCTCCTTTTTCTTCTGGCATCAGTTCTTGTAAAGCAGGAATACATAACCTATGGTCCTTGAACTTGGATTGGTTAAAAAAAATTAAGTAATATTCTATTTTCATTAACCTCTAAATGATATTTCTCATTTCGTTTAATAATTGTTATTTTTTATTGTTTTTAATTGCTTTTTATTATTGTTATTTTTTAACCTTACCTTCTCTCTTGGACTCAATGCTATATATTGGTTCCAAGGGTTAGTCAATGGTGATTAAGTAACTTGTGCATGATCACACGGCTAGGAAGTGTCTGAGGTCAGACTTGAACCAAGGACCTCCCATCTCTGGGTCCGGCTCTCAATCCTCTGAGCCACCCAGCTGCTATCCATCAGTTATGAATGTGGACAACAAACCATTATTCTGAGAAGGGGCCCATAGGCTTCACCAACTGCCAGAGGTGCCTAGGACACAAAATGGTTAAGAACTCTTGGCACAGAGGGAGAAGCTGCTCTGGTATAATACTGTATCTGTCACATTTTCTTCCCTTTTCATTTGCTTTTGCCAGCTATCTCCTTTGTACCAAAGACAAAAGACAAAAGTATGTACAAAACACACACTTTTCTTTGTAGCCAATCAGTATCGTCACATGTCAAGCTGAGAACAATATTCCATTCTCTGCATAAAACCTCCAATAGTGAGACAGCTGGCAAGGATGTAGGAGGTCAGAACTACTACTTTCAAATCATCTAAGAGATAACAAAAGTCCAAATTCAAGCTATTAAAAACCCTAAAGGTGAAATATTTTGGTGCATCTGAGTCTTAGAAAGGACATTACCTGTGATCGGAAGCCTGCAGTTCTGCTCGGCCATAGTACATGAGAGCGCCGGGAGACCAGGTGTGCTTGATTTTGGAGTCAACATTTAAATCGTTGTCTAGAAGGTTGAGCTCTCCCGCTGAAAAGAGATTCCATTTGTGGGATGTATAATTTATTAAAAATTACACACATTAAAACACAACATTTAAATATAAAATGCCTAACATGAAGAAAAGTAAATGATACTTATGAATCTCTTTACAATTTCCAATGTACTAGATGGGTTTCTTATTTGATCTTCACACAAAGGTCTCTTTTTCTTTCATTTCCAATAACTCCACTTCCATACCCAACACCTGAGGGGGGCTTGGCACCCTATAAAACTCTTCCTTCAAAGTCTATTAATGACTGAATTTCTAAATCACTAGAATATGAGCTCCCATATATCATGCTCGATGTGTCCCTCCATTTAATGTTCCAATTTAAGTGATGGTCTCTTCATCCTCCTGGAAGCATAGGCTAAAAGGCTTATTAACATCTTATTTTTCTATCCACATCCTCTAAATGTGATTCTTGGTCAGTCATGTTGAACTCTTCATAACTCCATTTTTGGTCTTCTAGGCAATGATATTGGTGTGGTTTGCCATTTTCTTCTCCAGCTCATTTTACAGATGAGCAAACTGGGTTTAGTGACTTGCCAAGTAGCACACAGCTAAGTAAATGTCTGAGGCAAGATTTGAACTCAGAGAGATGAGTCTTCCTGTCTCAAGGCTTGGCACGTCGTCCATTGTTCTATCCATTTCTATAATACTTATATTACCATCAACTGAATTCAAGCCCTTGCCTCCTCTTGCCTGGACCACTGTAAAAGTCTACTAAATAGTCTCCCTTGTTTGTGTCCTCTGCTTCCCAAATCCATCCTAAGCACAGCTGCTAACATACTTAATAAAGAGATTTAACCTTATAACCCTGGTTAAAAAAGCTTCAATGGCTCTTGCTTGTTTATAGAACAATACACAAACTCTTGACATTCAACACCAACTGCTGCCATTTTATTGTCTGCCTCCAACCTTCTTTTACTGCCACATTAGTTCATTCCTCTCTCTCGTGCATTGAGTCAAACTGTACTGTTATCCATCCTCCAATCTGCTCCAGTCTTCTCCTGCATTTGTGCTGGCTGCCCTCATGCCAGGAAAGCATTCTCTCCACACCTGTTTCCTGAAATCTTTCCTTCACATTAAAGCCCTGCTGAGAAGCCATCTTCTCCAATACATCATGTCTAACAGTCTCAGCAGAAAGCAATCTCTCCCTTCCTGCTAATGGCATTAATTGCACTTTGCCTAGATCCTTTTCTGTTGCAAATAAGACATTCTTCCTTGTATGATAATTATTTCTATATTCATCTTCCTCCCTATTAAGAGTAGACCTAGAGGAGAACACATGTGAAACCCAGTGGAATCGTGCATTGGCTGGGGGGGGAGGGGGAGGAAAAGAAAATGATCTTTGTCTCCAATGAATAATGTTTTGAAATGACCAAATAAAATATTGTTTAAAAAAAAAAAGTAGACTTAGAGGGTAGGGGCTGTCACTTTTCATACTTTGACAGTGTCTCATTGAATACATATCTATTGAATTGAATATGGTAAAAACCAAGCTAGCATCACCTCAAACCATGCCCTCTGGCATTCACCTTCAAATCTGGGAGATGCTGGCTCACATAGATTTTGAGGCTTCATATCATAACAAAGGGTACCATGACTGTCAGTAATTCTTGCATTTCTTTGTAGTATAAGTAGAATAAAATCCTTTCTAGATCTATTAATCTTATCATTCAAGTTTGATGGGACCCTTCACTATTTCATGAGATTAAGCATTTTGCTAAGGGAATAAATTTAGGGATAAAATTGCCCTGTGTGTCTGAGAATACTTATTCTGACAAACCCCACTTCAAAGAGCTTGGCATAGTGACATATAACACATAGATGATAAGTAAATATTAATGCAAAGAAAATGGATTTTTTAAAAATCTGCCTGAGGGTACACATTTCCCAGGCTTGAACTCTAGCATATTTCCCATGAAAGAACGTGTAATTGGAAATCTTGTGCCTTTGAACTACATTTCCCAGGAGCCCACTGACTTCCTGTTGTAGACGTTGACAGGGGGATAAATGAGGTGGTCTTCCTGTCCTTTTTTTGTTCTTTTTTTGCTTCCTGTCCTGACTGTGCTGGAGTGGGTTGTTTGAATATGTAGATTAGCTATGAGCACATGATTTTATTTTGTTACCTTTTTATTTTGTTACGTCTATTGATTATTAATAAATCTTATAAAATATACTATTTAAAATTATTGTAGATTAATTTTAATTTTTACAAGAAGCTTAGTTTGATTATTTCTCCAGTTGAAAAGCATGTCCAGATCTCACAACTTTTAGGTACTCTGAACTTCCAGCAGGGCAAACAAGAAGCATTTGTGGGATGTTAAAATAGTAAACTCTATCTATTGTAAAATTTAAATTAAATCTTAATAGTAAAAATATTATAATTTTAGGAGGTTTATTAAATGATCATTAGAAATCAAGGAATAAAGAGGATACAAAATAAAGACCACGTGCCCATGGCTGATTAGCCATTTCAAAATCCCCACTCATCGCCATCACCACGCTGGCTGCACATCAAAGAGGCTGAGCAAGACTACCCACTGAATATTTATTCCCTGTCTACAGGAAGTACACAATGACAGGAAATCAGTGGGCTCCTGGGAAATGTAGTTCTTTTTTTAGGATAATAGATTTTCAATTATACACTATCCAGCTAAGTCTTGACTCGTCCTCATCCCTTCATATCTGAATTGGTAGAAGATAGGCTAAATGACTAAGATGCTAGTAGAAGGCAAGTGATTTGAATGAATTAAATAAAGGACAGGTGTATATACCATGGATAGGGGTAGAATTGAGTGCCATGGAGGGACAAAGATGACAAGTCCCATCTTTTAAAACTAGATCGTCTTCCTTTGGCCAGAACTAAAAGGTGACAATGGAACAGGGAGAAGTACAGGGTGATAGCAAATTTCATGCCCTAAACACAACCCAAGAGAAGATGATCTGAAGAATATTATTTCCTAAATCTTAATGCCTAACATAGGTTTTTGGTATATTACTAGGCATGACTATGCATCTTTCACCAAAATAATGTGGTATGATTTCAGGGTATAAGGTATAAGGAATCAGGAACCTTAATAAGAATGCTATGTTTAGTACATATGAAAGATTTGTTGTTGGCTTTTAAATTGTACTCATTCTAAATTGCCCAACCTTACTAAGTCTTTTCTTTTCACTTACCTGTTTTGTCAAGAGGATGCTTTTTCCTCCACCATAGTACCCTGTCAGTCCAGGCTGGGGTTCGGCATTTATCACTTGTATCATAAGCTTCTGAGCCAACATCATATTTGTATGTGGGTCCAAAATTAATGGTACCTTCATGAAAATCCTTAAAAATCTATCAAGAAAAATCATATTATGATTTCGATTCTTCTGGATTCTATGTCATATGTAAAAATTTTACAAAGATTACAATCTTAATCAAAGATACTCAAAAAGCACTGTCTATTTTATGAACCCTGTGTAGACACATTCCTAGCCCAAGAGTCTCTGCCTAACTATGGAAAATGACTTAAGGTCATTTTCATAGTTTTACAACTGATGTTAACAAAGTACAGCAAAATACTGTGCTGTGCTTATCATTGAGACTTGTGAGCATTATGAATTTTATTTGGATGGCAGTCAAAGCTAGTTTCCACTTAGACAAATATTTTCCTAATGAGACTGAATCAAAGGGAACTTTTTATTTAATTGCCAACCCTTTTTCAAACTCCAAAATGTATCCC
Source organism: Monodelphis domestica (assembly GCF_027887165.1). NCBI lineage: Eukaryota > Metazoa > Chordata > Mammalia > Didelphimorphia > Didelphidae > Monodelphis > Monodelphis domestica. The sequence goes on along the minus strand of NC_077228.1, from coordinate 439,881,848 downwards.
GTGTCCAACCTATATTTCATAAATGAAGAAACTGAAACTCAAGGAATCCACTATCGCATTCCTTCATTCTTCTCTAGGTTGAATTCCTGACTCTCCAGGTCTTTCTTTATAATGCCCCACAACTTCTTACCCCTGGAGGCTCCTTTTAACTGTGAACTTCACACCCCATATGTAACCTCCTTCTCTGAGGTCATTCCCTCAATCTGACGGGTTCCACTTAAGGACTTACTCTATAATGTTCTTTCCATCCCCATCCCCTTTGCAAATCCCCTTTACATGTTGCTTTTTAAACCTTAATAATATTTTATATCTCGCCAATTACATGTAAAAATAATTTTTAGCAATCATTTTCTAACATTTTGAGTTCCAAGTTCTCTCCTTTCTTCCTTCCCTCCTTTCCATGAGATGGCAAGCAATTTGATATAGAAGATATATGTGTAATCATACAAAACATTTCTATATTCATCATGTTGTGGAAAAGAAGACATATATATATATATATATATATATATATATATATATATATATATATATATATATATGTAATGTTATTTTTCTAATGAAGAAAATAAAGTGAAAAATTTTATGCTTTAATTTTAGGCAATTTCCAGGAGAAGAAATCAAAGCTATCTGTAGTCATATGAAAAGATGTTCTAAATCACAACTGATTAATATACATTAAAATAATTCTGAAGTACCACCTCTCACCTATTATATTGGTTAATATGATAGAAAAAGGGAATGACAAATATTGGAGAGGATGTGGGGAATATTGGGACACTAATGCACTGCTGGTAGAATTGTGAAATGGTGCAACCATTCTGGAGAGCAATTTGAAAGTATTCACAAAAGGGTATAAAACTGTGCAGACCCTTTGATCCAGTAATACAAGGTCTGTATATCAAAGAGATTTTTCAAAAAGGAGAAAAAGGAAAAGGATCCATAGGTACAAAAATATTTAAAGCTGCTCTTTTTGTGATGACAAAGAAAGGGAAATTGAGGAGATGCCTATCAATTTAGGAAAGGTTGAACAAGCTATGGCATATGATTGTGATGGAATATTATTGTACTTTAGGAAATGATGGGCATAATGATTTCAGAAAAATCTGAAAAGACTTACATAAACTGATGCTAAGTGAAGTGAGAAGAACCCAGAGAACATTGTACACAGTAACAGCAATTTTGTGTGATGATCAGTTGTAAATGACTTTGCTGTTCTCAGCAATATAATAACACAAGTCTGAAGGATTCGTGATGAACAGTTAATCTACCTCCAGAGAAAGAACTGATGGAGTCAGAATGCAGATTGAAGCATACTTTTTTCCTTCATTTTTCTTGTTTCTTTTTTCTATCTGTATTTTCTTTCATATAATTAATATGGAAATGTTTTGCATGACTGCACATTTATAATATGTATCAAGCCACTTGCTATCACAGGGCAGAAGAGATGAATGAAGAAGTTGGAACTCAAAAACTTTTTAATGAATTTAATAAAATAAAATCTAAAAATAAATTTAAAATTGATAAAAAAAATTTACATATAATTGAAAATATCTGGAAAAAAGAAATGCTTGTTGGTTTGATATCACAGGTGTAATAAGTGTCAAGTGCAGGATTTAAGCTTAGTTCCTCAGACTCCAAATCTAGCATTACTCCAAGGTCATTAGAGCATGTAATCTCCTGTCTGTATACTCATTGGATTAAGCCAGTTCAAACTAGCATTCAGGAATAACTATTTCATAATAAAGCAATACTCCCAAAGTGGCTTACTTTTCCACTTGATTTCTGTAGTTGTAGTTGATCAAATTCGAGAAGCTTCTTCCAGTCTTGTCGCTTAACAAAATAGAAGACTTCTTCATAAGTCAGATCAATTCGGTAATTGAAATCACCACACCAGAATACATAGTCATGAGAAAACACACTTCTTCCCTGATTGTGTGAAAGCAAACAGGAAAAAAAAATATTAAGAAGAGAGTATTTTATAGAGCTTGATATTGAAAACAGGGTCACATTATAAGAATGATCAGCCAAAATGGCACTCACAATATCACCAAATCACTCTTTTTAAAAAACAAATAAAAGGGGCTGCTAGGTAGCAGAGCAGATAGAGTGCCAGGCATTGAGTCAGGAGGACTTGTGTTCAAATCTAAACTTAAGACACTGCCTAGAAGGGTTTTTTTTTTTTAAAAACCCAAAACTTTATTTATTAAAACATTAAACTTCCTTCTTAAACATTTCCAACCAAGTGCACTATTCTGTGCCAATTATTATCAAGTGGTTTTAAAGTGGACTTTGGGTTCAATTAGAAAGCATATAGCAATTTTTAAAAGAATCAAATGACTAATAAACACACTTTTTAGAATGTTTAAACAAATTAAAACTAAAAGAGAAGCAAAGTAAACTTTGAGATATTTTCATAGAAATCAAAAGAATAAAAATAAAAAAATATGAAGCTAAATGCTAGCAGACTTGGGGAGAAACATGTAGACTCATTTATTGATGAAAGAATTGCAAACTTGCTCAATAGTTTTGGGAGTCAACTTCAATATACAGCAACAGTTGCTCTCAGATTTTCAAAGTAGCACTATTTATCATTGCAAACAAGCAGAAAGCAACTTAAGTGATCACCTGCAAGCGAATGACTAAATAAATTTTGGTCTATTAGTGCAAAGGAGGGACAGCTAGGTGCTACAGTGGGTAGAATACTGGGCTTAAGAGTCAGAATATGAATTTAAATCCAGCCTCAGATACTTACTAGCTGGGTGACCCTGGACACATCACTTAACCCTGTTTGCCTCAGTTTCCTCCACTGTAAAATGAGCTAGAGAAGGAAATGGCAAACTGCTCCAGTGTTTTTGCCAGGAAAAATCCAAAAGGGATTACAAAGAGTCAGATGTGATTGAAATGACAGAACAACAGTTATTCTTAAGTGTACATCCACATCACCTAAAATAACAATTTAAGGCTCTACAGATCTATTCTCTGTGATCCACTACTCCCTTTCCCCAAGGAAACCCCAACTTTAATTTTTAAAAAATCTAGCCAGGTGAGGCAAAACAAATAAATATATCTATAGGTAAGGGGAGTTTTGAGGTGTCCTCCACATTTTCTCTGTTAAGAGGGTAGCTATGACATAAATCCCTTGGACAAGGGCTAGGTGGTTCAGTGGATAGAATACTGAACTTGAAAGTAAGAAAGACCAGAATTCAAATTCTACCTTAATTGTTTACTAGCTATGTGTCTCTAAACAAGTCACTTAATCTCTTTGGTCTCAGTTTTCTCATTGATGAAGTGCAGATAATAATAGCACCTACTTCACAGGGTTATTGGAGTATCAAAATGAGAAAAAATACATAAAACCTTTAAGCATTACATAAATGCTAATTAAGGTAAAAACATAAACCTAAATAAATAAACAAGCAAATAATAAAATAATAAAAACAAAAAATTATATAAAACATATATTACATATAAATACAAATTATGTAAATAATTAAAATAATAATTGAAAAATAAATTACATCAATTTATAAATGTCATTAATAATAATTTCTATAACTACAACTACTTATTATATCTACTAAATAATACATGATTATAAATACCATATTATGTATGTGTATATACTAAATATACTAAATATAAAAATAAAAAATAAAAAATAAAAACTAATAAAAACTAAAAGCCCCTAAAAATATAAAAATAAATATTGTATATGCTATATATATATTTAATATGCACTAAATATAACCATGATTATGAATAAATAAAAGGAATTTTTTAAGCATTTTTAAAAAATCTGACACTCTGGGGTTTAATATTGACCATTAAAGATGCTTTGCCTCGACAAAAGCTCAGCAAGTATGAAAGCCATGCATTAAGAAAACAAACTGTGATAAAGAGTTTGGAAAGCACAAAATATGTCCCAAACTATGCCCTAAATTAACTTGTGCTTTTCCTTACCTAAAAAGGAAATACGAAAATACAACAAAAGTCAATGCACAAAATAATGCAGAGAAATGTCAGCAATGAAACCTTATATGCACCATACAGGCACAATAAAGCCGCTGACATCAACGGCTCTAATTCCATAAACAGTGGTCCTACACATAATTTGGCCACCAGGGGAATAGGTGAATGGGTAACTGCGAATTTCAGCCCTACTAGTGGAACAACCACCCAGAATTCTTATGAAAGAGAGCAGAAAATCCCCGCTAGAGGGCAACATTGTGCATGTTATGCTCAGCTTCTCACAGTTGTCTTTCCTGATAGGGTCTTGGGTACTGGGTGGGAGGATTATTAAACAAGAATTCAATCCCCTTTTATAGTGGAAATTCCTCTCTGAGCCCCATAGGCAGAGTAGCCCTACTAATAGGTGCTGAAATACATTATAATATACATTAAATATAATATACACTAAAATTTTGAATCTTGGAGGAAATTATACTTTATGCTCATTAGACTCAAGGATTCTTCATTAAGTTGCCCAAAATGTCAGCACAAACCATGGATGTATTTTGGGGATATTTCTTCTCATCCTGGTATTTGAATCTCTCATGGAGTAAAACAGAAATGATGCTTTTTCACTAAGACCCTTTATTTTAAGAGGAGAACATGCAATCAGAAATGATACTGAAATTTAAAAAGGGACAGAGATATAGAAAGGATGGAAATGTATAAAGGACAAGGGTACAAAGAAAGCAGGAGCTGGGGGTAGCAAGGTGGCTCAGTGGATAGACCTGGGTTCAAATCTGGTCTCAGATACTTCCTATCTGTGTGATTCTGGGCAAGTCATTTAATCCCCATTGCCTAGCCTTTACCACTCTTCTGCTTTCTGAGGAAGAAGGTTTGAGGGCTTAATAACAAACAAACAAACAAAGGAACTCAAAAATGATAGAAAAACTCATGTAAAATTTATGCCACCTCTTCCCCTACCACCATTACCATTACCATACTTCACCAAGGACCAGATACGCCATTTCTTTATTTTAAAAGAACAAAACAAACCAAAAAACCAAAAAACACCCTTACCTCCTGAATGAGAATAAATATTAATTATTAATTCCAAGGTAGAAGAGAGATAAGGGCTAGGCAATTAGAATTAAATGACTTGCCCAGGATCACAAAGCTAGGAAGTATCTGAGGGTAGATAAGAACCCAAATCTTCTTGATTCTAGGCTCAGCAATCTATAGCTCCATAGCTGTCCTGTCCCCCTGATGCTTCTTCCCCTACCACCATCATCATCATCATTCCTATACTTCACTAAGGACCAGATACCCCATTTCTTTCTATTAAATAACAAAACAAACATTCTAGTTTTGAAGATTTGCTCCCTAAATTCCAATTTCTTAGATGTGGAATTTCTTACCATGGGGAAACTAAGCTTCTGTGTAATCTCCTTATAGTCTTCATTCCTCTCTTTGACCTGTGACTGTCCAGCAGTCAAATGACTACAAATGAAACAGAAGCTGGTGCTGTGGAACTGAAATCGGATGCCAACGGCGCCTTTGTTCCCAGCTTTTCCTCCCATGCCAGTCTTCACTGTGTCAATTGCTACATCCCTGCAACCCAAGAACAGCAAAGAAAAAAGTTAGGTTTGATTCCTCTGCACCCAGAAAGGAAAAACCGAAGCCACCTATCTGGCACAGGCAGTGGATTCTAAAAGCAGCCCACAAAGCAGTTCCTGTCCTGCTCAAAAAGCATCCCAAACTTCCCTCGTACCACTTTTACCATCACGTCTGCAGGAACCAAGCAATACTTCTGCATGACCTCATGAGGACCTTTCATTGGTCATTATCCCATTATAAAGAAATGTCCTTTCACCGATCTTTCATTTCCAAGCAGAAATGATGAAGCACCCTCGGATAGGAGGATTTCAGATGCCTTTAAATGAGACTCACTTTTTAACCAAGTCCCTACAGTCATAAAAGGTGTTTCATGAAGCTAAGAAAAAGCTAAAGATTTATTTGTTCTTGCCTTCGACCTGCTTTTTATTGTTTGGTCTCACTCGATTGTACCCCTAGCAAAAAAATTAATTCATCCTGCTGGGAGTATTTAATCTGAATGGCACCACAGTGACCTAGAGGCAGTCGTGACTATAAAATACTCAGGAGTATCCATTTGAGCCTAGACATCCCATTACAAGAAATTATCCAAGAAAACTGCCCTGATATTCTTGAGCAAAAAAATAGAAATTGAAAGAATCCACAGATCACCTCCTGCAATAAATCCCCAAATGACAACTCTCAGGAATGTTACAGCCAAGTTCAAGAGATCCCAGGCTAAGGAGAGAAGAGTATCCATTCCAAAATATGGCATATTTTGGGGGCAGCTTGGTGGCTCAGTGGATAGATAGTCAGGTCTTGCCAGGCAGGAGCTCCTGGGTTCAAATCTAGCCTTAGACATTTCCTAGCTGTGTGACCCTGGGCAAGTCACTTAATGCCCATTGTCTAGCTTTACCCACTCTTCTGCCTTGAAATTGATACACAGTATTGATCCTAAGGTGGAAGGTGAATTTTTTTGTTTCTTTGTTTGTTTTTGACACCTTTGAAGAAACAGGAAAACAAGGGTTATTTGCAAAGGTTTCCAGAGGTGGTTTCAAAGCAATCTTTCTTATGTGAACCTTGTTTTCAGCAATCTGGATATGAAAATGGTATAGATTTGCCCACTCTCAAGTATGCTAATTTTTGACATTTTAACAAAAGAAAGCTGTTGACTGAGAGAGTCCTTGGTGTAGCAAAAATTCAACTATCTTCCCCTTCATAGTTATTAGTCAGATGATAATTTAACAATGACATCTGGGGCAACAGGTGTGCTTGCTCAACAAACCCAAAGCCAAAGGGACCATTTATTCACTGAGGGCACAGGTCTCGGGGATCTTACACCAAGTTTTTAAAAGGCACAGCTGCTAACCACCCTGACCCTTTATTTATAGATGAGAACACTAAATCAGCCCATTTGCTCACATTAAAAATTATTGTCGTACCTCAGGATATCCAAAGAGAGGAAAACACTAAAAGTTTCATCTCTTGAAATCCTTAACTAGAGAAAAAGAATTCAATAGCTTGAGGAGCAGGCAGTGGATGTTCAGAAATAAGCACACTATTGAAATGCTGCTATGGTTTGTGTCCTTATGGTCCCCCAGGGAGGCTGACTGAGGTGTTCAACAAGGTACAAACATATTTAATTAGAGAGGAAAAATCCTTAGTTCCAACCCTTTGGGACCATAAACCACATTAACCAGGAAGAGACGGGAGAAGATTCAAATGATGTGCCTGGGGCTAGGACTCAGTCAAAAAATTGGATAGAGCTCCTTGAATGAAATCAGCCAGAATGAAAGAATAATGAATGCTTCTGTTTAAAATCATTCAGTAAGCATTTAATAAGTGTGCCTACTCTGCTTGAGGCACTTAGGATGTAAAAATATAAAGATAATAAATCTTTATTTTAATCTTCTTTTCTCAAGGAGGCTATAGCCAATGGCGGGGAGTGGGTAGTGTGGTGGTGGTAGATAGTCTACTAGGAAGAGAAATATTGCCTGAAATCTCAATTTTCAGAAATTTAGAAGACTGAGAAAATAGTAAAGGATGACTGTTGCAAAGGCTTTTCCACTGCAAATCATACTTTGAATTCTTTTAAAGAGAAACGAAAGGATTTCCATTTCCTGCTTAAATATTCAAATTGTCTTGGTCACAAAGTCCATGTAAAAATTCAACAAAGGACCTCTTTCCTTTTCCAAAATTAATGATAAGGAAGAGGTGAGGGGAGGGGAAGGAGGGAAAGAATATGATTCTTTTAACCAAGGAATCATGTTCTAAATTGACTAAATAAAAGTTTCAAAAAAAAAATAATGATGTGATATGATTTTAAATATCAATGACAGATTTGTTAAAATTCATCCAGGGTCAGTTTTCTAAGAAAGAGGAGTCTCATTGTCCCATCTGGCATGATGCTTTTATATAAACCCATATAAAAAAAAAAAGAAATCCAATCCTGGTGAGTGCAACAAGATGGATAAAGCCATTGCCCAACAGAGTACAAATATTTGCAACTAACTCATTGCTCCTAAATACAAAACAGAAACTGTGAGTAAACCCAACTTTCTTACCTGATAAATGGGACATGGTAAGGACGTACAAAGATATAAAGGCAGACTCCTACTAGCTGGGCTGAAGTCAACAGAATGTACCTATGAGACCTTGAAATAGCTTTCTGAAGCTGCTCTCCCCACATTTTTCTATTGGTAGTGCTAGAAAAAAAGAAAACAAAAAAGAACGATCGTGTCATGGTCAAGTAGCCATAAGAGTTCTCACCTTCCTCCAATTCCTAAAACATTCTACCTCTCTTTCATTACTGAGTTCATGCTGATTTATTTTAAATTACATAAGTATAAGGTTCATCTCTCCTAATTAGTCAAGTTCTTTGAGGGCAGGGGATGCTATTAAAAAAAAAAAGAATGTTTTATAGAGCATTTAAAGCTGTTTAAAGTCTTGCCCCTTCCCTTCCAGTCTTATACTTTACTACTTACCATTAACTTTTTTTTTCTTCAAAAACCCTTACTTTCTACCTTCGAATCAATGTATTGGTTCTAAAGCCAAAGAGGAGTAAGGGCTAGGCAACAGAAGGTAAGTGCTTTGTCCAGGGTCACACAGCTAGGAAGTGTCTCAGACCAGATTTGGCCCAGAACCTCCTGTCTCTAGCCATGGCTCTCTAGCCATTGAACCATCCAGGTGCCCCTTTATCCCAGATTCACTGTCCAACGCACTATTTCTTGATGCACATACGGTTCTGCTTTCCATCTCCTGGGCTTCCGCCAATGCTCAGCCACCCGCCTTTTCCTGGCTTCTTTCAAGACTCAGTTCAAATCCCACTTTCTGCAGGAGACCTCTCTTGGTTCCTTCTGCAGTCACGAACTTTCCTTTCAAAGGTCCCTTTTAGGTACTCTCTGAATATATCTGGATATATTATATCTGGATGAACTTAATTGTTTACAAGCTCTCTCCCTCTGCAGAATGCAAACTTTTCTTTGCATCCTCAATGCTTACTTAGTACAGTGCCTGGCACATAATAAATGCTTAATCAAGTAATTCTTGTTGCCTAACTATATTAAAAATTTAAAAAAAAAATCTCGGGGCCAAGACCTCAAGTTTTTATTCCTCCAACAAAAGCTGATATATTGAGTTGATCTAATATTCTAATATACCAAACTATATCCTTTATAATAATATGGCTAATACTCTACCATTATAATTGACATCTCATATACATTTAGCTTACTAAATCTAACTTTTTTCTAAAACTCAAAGTTGCAGTTATTTATCTAAAGGATTATATGTGATCACTTGGTTTATGACCATTAATAGAAAATTCAATAAAAAACAATTTTCCTTTCACCTGTTCACTTTAATTTTTATATCCTCCCCCCCCCTCCTACCCAGTTGAGCCGTCATAGTTATCTTGCTATTTTCCACCACCCCCTCGTACCCTCACTGTCATGTTTGGCATAATACCTAGCATAAAGCAGATGGTGGGGACAGGTTCAATAAATGTCTTCTGAATGAAGCAATACAGTCAATAAATATTCTGAAATCAAATATGTTCACTAAAATAAAGGTAGCATTCAAATGATATGACTTTCTAATATCTTCCGGAAGTCTTTTCTTCTCCCACTGGAAAATCAATCTGGCATTTTTGCCTTAAGCTAAATTTACACAGGCAGCTTCCCACTTTTCCTGGGTGTTAGTGAATTCTACCTCAATACATTTCCTGTGCAATGACCTTTGAACACATGGTGTCTCATCATCATCATTCTGCTACCTCTCCTCCTTCTCTTCCTCCTCTTGGATCTGGGATCAATTACTTTGATTTTTGGAAAGCTGAATAAAGCACAACTATATCTTATCAGTTCAGAGGCAGGGTCACTTCAGCATTAAAAAACAAAAAACTCTTATCTTCTGTCTTAGAATCAATAGTGTGTATTGGTTCCAAGGTAGAAGAGCAGTAATGGATAGGCAATTGGGGTTAAATGACTTGCCCAGAGTCACACAGCTAGGAAACATCTGAGTTCACATTTGAACCCATGATCTCCTATCTCTAGGTCCGTCTCTCAAACCACTGAGCCATCTAGCTGCTCCTCAATCCAGCACGTTAAAAAGACCCTAAAAAATTCTGATGAGGACCCAAAGAGGGAATGATTGAAACACTATAATTTCTTCACAAAAAATTAATTTAAATATAAAGTTACTAATAAATTTTAAATTACGCTAAAATTAATTAATTTAAATGGAAACAGTTACTAATAAATTTTAATTGATGTATTACTGTTTAATGTTAATATTTTTAATAATTTTAAAGCATTCCTCTATACTGATGCAGGTAGCTTTTACATGATCCACACACACAATCCCACTTACTGCACCATAACACCTTCTTACTTACCTAGCATTGACAATATTTCCTGCACTCAGTTCCACCATCTCTTCAAATCCCACTGCAAATATGTCAGCTGGGCTGCTGTCATCTGCGGAGTACACGTTGAGGAAAGAGGGGGTGGGGGTGGGAGTGGAAATTGAGAGAGAAGTATACAAAAGAAAAAATGAGTTAAGATCTGTGAACCCTTGTCAATATTACCAGGAATAATCAAGTGCTTATGGTATGACAGTGCCAAGTGCTTTATGACTATTAACTCATTGGATCCTTAGAACAACACTGGGAGGTATTATTATCCCCATTTTATACAGATCAGGAAACCAGGCTGTCTTGGTTAACTTAACCTATTTGTACCAGTTAAGTAACTCACCCAGGGTTACCTAAATCATTCCACCCCTTAATTAAAAATCTAGTGATTTCAGAAAAAATCTGTAAAGATCTGAAAGAATTGATGCAGAGTGAAATAAACAGAACTGGAAGAACATTGTACACAATAACAACAATATTGGATGATGATTGTCTGTGAAAACTTGACTACTCTCAGCAATGCAATGAACTGGGACAATCCTAAAAGACTTATGATGGGGAATGCTCTCTACCTAGAGAAAGAACTGTTGGAATTGTCTTTCATATCAGTGTATTTTTGGTTTTATTTTGGGGTTTTGGTTCTGTATGAGTGTGTTTTTACAATAGTGACCAATGTGGAAATGTGTTTTGCATGACAATAAGAATAAAATTAAAAAACAAACTACTAAATATCTTTGATTGTGAATTTTAGATCTACTCCACCCTTCTTAGCCTTTAGAATTCTAGCAACCAGGAATGTATACACCCCCATTTAAGGATTAAGTGTGGGGGAGAAAGGTCTACAACCCAAATGTGCTAGCAAGTGACAAGTCAAAACACAACTGACTGACCCCGTGGGCTGTCCAAAGCCAAGTTTAAGCCAGCATTGGTACATGTGAGACACAGGAAGTGAGGTAAAGAACTGCCTTTATATTTCATGGCACTTCCTGTGAGAGGCACTTTTCGTGGATTTTGGAGTCTTTGCCTGTGGGACTTGGCCTAAAGTAGCTGCAATGAGAGACTTCAGACTGTTTCCTTTGGGCGACCACATGGTGTGTATTAAGGCTGAATCCCCTTTCTCTGGCTTTCTGAAGGCATCAGCCTCCAAGGAGGCCCCTCATTTTGGAGGAGTCCTCGTGGCTGTAAGCCAAGCTAGATTTAATTTTCTGGGAAGGCCCTTTGGCTGAAGTCTCTGAACTCCCACTGGCTCAGGCCAGGCCAGAACTGCTGGAAGCCATCAGGCCACGACGCCTTGACAGAGTCACACATGGTAGCTAAGATGGCCACAGAGTGGCCCTTGGCAAGATGCTATTGCCCATTCAGTCCCCCTTACATAACCTCTCTCATTAATGCCCCTTACCTATGGAATTGACATGATTATTATTCCCCCTAGTCTCAGAAATAATCATTTGCAAGAGCAAAATACCTATACCCTAATTCTCTAAAACATCACCAAAAGGATCAGACACTCAAACCTTATCCCAAAAGACTATCATGGGTTAACTTTTACTTAGGTACATAATTCCCAGTAAAACTGCAGCTACAGACCAAGCCCAGAACTTTACCATTCACAGAAACCTATTCTCATGAAACCAGCATACAAATCAATCATAAAGACTCATACAAGATGTACAGGTATACTACAGGTACACTAAGCTTTAACATGCCTCAGTGACTCGATTTCACAAACTAGTAACTCAGAAACTCCCTAGTAAGCCCTGAAAAATGATCAGTCTAAATTTGAATTGTGTTCCCTCAAACTCAATGATATGATTGTTGGATTGTCTTTTAAAAACTGTTGATTAATTTTTCCATCTTACTAAAAGTAATAAGTAATTTTCCTTGGTTGTAAGCTCAAAACTTCTTACAGGGTAATGAGAAAATTAAGCAACTGGGGACAAAATCATTTATCTTGTATACTGTCTATAATCACAATATAAGAATATAGAATGTTAATCAAGTGATTTGTTAAAAGTTAATATATCACTTTTCCAATTATCTCCATTTAGACACGTGTGTTGGGTAATGTATCTGTGTGCCAAGAAAATGGGTATAAAAATAAACACCAGGCTTGGGGATGGCAGAGCAGCTAGCAGATGCAAAACATCTCCGTAATGATTAAGCTGTCTTCCCTTTATTATTTTTTTGACTGATCATTTGCCACCTGTTGGGAACCCCTGGAGTCTCGAGTGAGGGTGGACCTCACCCATGGCACCTCATTCTTAATTTCTTCCTTCTACTGTAAATAAACCATCATAAAATTCCATCCTGACTTTCAGTATTTCATTGATATTTAGAATTTAAATCCCTGGCGACCACTAAAATTTTATTCCGTCTCAGCCCTAAAATTTACCCTTAACACAGTTGAATTAGAACTCAAGCCTTCTAACTACTGGCCGGATGCTCTGTCCACTTAGCTGACCCCTTTAAAGACCACCTAATCCAAATCCTCTTTTTTATAGGTGAGGAAACAAAAGCACATCTACAAAGTAGCAAAACCTTCAGAAATAGACTCAAAATTGTTATCTAATGCTCTTTCTACTAAACTACTATTTTTCATGGGTTTCTTTCCCCCACAGTGCTTTCAAATGACCAAGCTCATTGATAAAAACTAAAGGACAATATCTCTTCTACTATCTTCTTCCATTTTGTGTACTACTTTAAGGTTTACAGATGTTATTGCATTTGATCTTCATGACACTTCTGTGAGGAAAATGCTATTATTGTCCCTGTTTTATAGACAAGGAAACTGGAATAGAGGATTTAAGGGACTTGCACAGAATCACACAGCAAGAATCAAAATGAAGTTTTCCTAATTCCAAAAGGCTTAGCACTACTTGTTGTCATTCAGTTGTGTCTGACTACATGAAACCATTTGGGGTTTTCTTGGCAAAGACACTAGAGTGGTTTGCCATTTCCTACAGTTGAGAAAACCGAGGCAAGCAGGGTTAAGTGACTTGCCTGGGGTCATACGGCAAGAAAGTGTCTGAGGTCAGATTTGAATGAAAGTCTTCCAGACACCGAGCCCTGAGCTCTATTCAATGAGTCAATTTGGTGCTTTAGAACATAGTAAGTTTTAATAAATAACTACCAACTGACTGGATTATACAGGCAATTTCTCAGCCAATGAGACCTTCTACCCTATTGACACGATTTGCTACTGGTTTTTTCTTTATTAATTCTTGTATTCATTTTATCTCTCTAATCAGATTAGCTCCCAGTGTCAAAGACTCTGCCCTTTCAAGACCCCCAGGGTGCCTGAGTGCTTAGCCTAGAAGAGGAACAAAGTGCTGTTCAATCAAATTTTGGCTCATTGAGAAGTTTTTCTCCCTGCTAGCATCAGCCCAGGATACGCATTATCATGGAGACAAGTGCTGCAGCAAAAATCAGTTACTTCTGCTGCATGAGCAAAAGAAGCTCTACTGGCATTATTGTTTGGATGCCTCTTAGCCATGGGAAGCAGAGGGTGCTGGGGCGGAATGATGTCAGGAGATGACTGATGTGTCAATTTCTGTTGCTGTGTCAATTTCTATTGCTATGCCCAGTGGGCAGGGTGAGGTTTGGAGTCAAACCAGTGACGTCTAGTCCTGAGCTTGAATTTGGCCTCAGTGCTGGATGACCCTGGGCAAGTCCCTTAATTCTGTTTGCCTCAGTTTCTTCATCTGTAAAATGAGCCAAAGAAGAAAATGGCAAATCACTTTAGTGATCTGTGCCAAGAAAACCCCCAATGGGGTCACAATGAGTCTGACAGGACTGAAACAAGTGGGGAAAAAAAATTTCCTGGCAAGAAGCCGGATAGGGTAGTCAACGCTGTTGGCCTCAGAGTCAGGAAGACCTGGGCTAAAGTTCTGCCTCTGAACGTGATTGTGTATGACCTTAGGCAGTTTCGCTTAAATTTCCTATTCCCTAGACACTCTAGGAAAGATGTGGCAGAGGAAGTGCAGCTCCCCTGGTCCCCAACAACAAGGAGGTGTTCCCTACATTCATCGGGAAGCTAAATAGGCTTAAAAAAGCAAAACAATAAAAAAAAAATACCAAAATGATTAATCACACACACACAAACATATATTTAAAAACCCTTACCTTCCTTCTATCTTAGAGTTATTGGGGCCGTCAGAAGAATGGAAAGGGCTGGGTTATGGGGGTTAAGTGACTTGCCCAGGGGCACATCACTAGGAAGGGTCTAAGGCCATATTTGAACAAAAGACCTCCCATTTCCAGGTCTGGTTCTCTAGCCACTGAGACACCTAACTGCCCCTCATAACACATATTTTTTAAAGAAAAAAAAATGAAACACATAAAGGAATCCAATTACATTAAAATCCAGTTATCAAAATAAAGTTTCCAACCCTCAACTTTGAGGGAGAAAGGAGAGGGGAAGAAGAGGGGAGAGATGGGGAAGGGAGGGGAGGAACGTGATCTGGATATCTTATAGATTTATTTATCCAGCCTATCCTTGTACTCCAGAGTCAAAAACAATTCAGGTGATTATAAAAGGGGCAGCTAGGAGGCTTGAGAGTCAGTCCTAGAAACAGGATTCTGAGACCCTGAGCAAGTTCCCTTTTGCCTGGCCCTTACAGCTCTTCTGCCTTAGAACCAAAACAGAGTAAATCAAGCATTAAAAAAAAAAAAGAGGCAATTACAAGCCTTTCATCAGTTCAGTGAACTTTATCTAATCTGGTCATGCCATTTCAACATCCTAAGGTAGTTGGTACCTGTTCTACTGGAAGGAAACAAGCCTCCCTATAGTCTACCTACTCCTTTCTACTCCTAAGTATGTAAATATATATATATGTGTGTGTGTGTATGCATACATATTAAAATATATTGCATATATAATATATAAATTTTATATAGAGTGAAAGCAATAGATATAGAAACATGCATATATTAAAATGTAGATTTAAATATTTAAAAATATATGATATATAAAAATATAAATTATTATAAAGGGAGCAAGAGCAATATATAAGTAGATAGATGTGTATGTAGATATTAAAGTATATATTTAAATTTTTAAAATATATATGTAAATCTAATTTCTGTATCTATACAGAATGAGAGCAATATATATAGATATGTGTGTGTATATATTAAAATATATTTAATTTTTTAAAATATATTATATTTAAAATGTATAAATAAATTTTGATAGCGAATGAGAGCAATATATAGGTAGATAGATGTGTGTATGTAAATATTAAAATATAGTTTAAAAAATCTAAATATGCAGTATCTATAAAATATATAAATAAATTTATGTTTATACATTTTTTTTACTGCTTACTGATACAAATCAGCCATGAAATTAACTGGCTTAAAGTTTCCACTTCTTTTAGAAGCCAACTTGGCAGCGGTGACCAACATTTCTCTCATTTTCTTAAATCACAGCTGAAGATATTTTACTCACTTCGAATGATTCAAATTCCATAAAAGGCAACAATTTCAGTATAGCCTTAGAGGAGAATCCAAGGGTCTATTTCAATGTGTTGGGGAGGGAGTTTGTCAATGTTTTCACTTACTAGTTTCAAAGATCTGATGTTCTAAAGGTATCATAGGGTTGTATTTTCACGTGCATTTAAAATTATTTATTGATGCCCTATTTACTTCCATAGAAATTCCCATTTATGTAAAAGAGTTAAGTAACTTAATTTCCAGTGAATGTCAAGGTTAAACTATCTCATTTTGCATGCAGAAAAGGGGGGAAAAAAGGAAAGGGGAGGGAAAACAGATCTAGATTCTGTATGTGCAAAAGTTCAAGAATGGGTCTTGTCATAGATTCCCAGAAGGCTGCCAAAGAAACAGCTGTCTATCGTGTAAATAATCACAGGGTAAGAATGTTAGTGGATCTACAAAAATTAGGCAATGCAATGTTGCTAACCCCTTCTAGGACTACAGAAGGCGCTGAAAATGGACTCCCTTGGGAGCAAGGGATAAGGGAGGTTTTAAAGGAGAAGAAATGCATTCCTTCAATCCAGTGAGTTCTGAGGTTATGGACAAGGCAATTAGTCACATGTTTAGAGCAGCAAAGTACTGAGCATCTATCTAGTCCAGTAAAAGTTTTTATTATTTTAATCATTTTATTTCAATGAAATTGGATTTCCTTTACTTTATCCATTTAAAACGTTTATTTTATTTTATAGGATTATATTATAGAATTACATTATAGAATAATTATATTAGATGATATATTTTATCATATTAACATATTATTACATGTAC
Organism: Monodelphis domestica; assembly: GCF_027887165.1. Lineage (NCBI taxonomy): Eukaryota > Metazoa > Chordata > Mammalia > Didelphimorphia > Didelphidae > Monodelphis > Monodelphis domestica. Next base: position 439,865,131 of record NC_077228.1, on the reverse strand, counting down.
TATATACAATTATAAAATATATAACATATTATTTTATTTTATGCATTTAAACACATTATTTTGAGAAGAATTTCTTCCTCAGGCTTCAACAAACAGATCCATGACACCAATAAGGTCAAAACCCCTGAGATAATCTAACTCTTCTCATTTTAAGGATGAGGAAACTGAGGCCCAGAGAGGTTACATGATTTGTTCAAGATCAAGTATATAGAAAGTGGCATGACCACGACCTCCGCCCATGTTGCATGTCCCCAAACCCTATGTTCCTTCCATAAATTGGAACAGTTTTTAAAAATTAAGTGCTTGATCTGGGACAATCTTGAAAGACTATCTACCTCCAGAGAAAGAACTTTTGGAGTTGTCTTTCATAGCAATGTATTTGCAGTTTTATTTGGGGGTTTTGTTTTTGTATGAGTATGCTCTTACAACAATGACCAATATAGGGGGCAGCTGGTTTAGTGAATTGAGAGCCAGGCCTATAGATGGGAGGTCCTAGGTTCAAATCTGGCCTCAGACACTTCCTAGCTGTGTGACCCTAACCCTAACCCCCATTGCCTAGCCCTTACCGCTCTTCTGCCTTGGAACCAATACAGAGTATTGATTCTAAGATGAAAGGTAAGGGTTAAAAAAACAAACAAAAAACAATGACCAATATGGAAATGTTTTGCATGATAATAAATTGCTGTCAATTTATAATTACTTTCATTTCATATGAATGCAAATTATTGCTCCTGTTTTAGCAAAAACATGGTCCATTTGGTTTGTCTTAAAATTTCAATCATCACAAGCTTATTTCCAGAGAGCAACATTTACAGTAGAGTGAGAAAACAGGGGGAGAAGGGGAAAATGGAGAAATTTTCAATGACAATAAAGCAAAAATGCATCAATAACTTCTCAAAAAAAGTCAAACTGGGGGGCTCTGTTAGGAGAATGGGAGAGCCTAACACAGAAGATCAGCCCTCAGTTCTTACCTTGAAATTCAGTAGCCCCTGAAAGCTTAGGAGAATCCAGAAGCCAATCTGTTAATTCTCCAGTGCCAAGAAGATTACTCCTGAATTGTTTTCCTCCATTTACATTCCATGTTCCCATGGCAATCCGAACCCGTTTGAAATTGGTGAATTCTGACTGGCGCTCTGACATGGCTTTTAAGATCCTTGGAGTCACTGTGAAGAATAAAGAAAGAAAGTTCTTCTGAAACTCAAAACCTCCCACGTCCACAATATAGGAAAGGGAAATCAATCGAAGTATCACCGTGAACCAAAACGTGACGTCTGAAACTGACAGGAAAGGAAATCAACCTGAAACTGTAGTCATAAAAAAAAAAAAATCATGATATTGAGCATGTTCTTCGATCTAGTGATGTAACTACTAAGTTTCTACCATAGAGGGACTAAAGCCTCACCTACCAAAATATCGATGGTAGCATTTTTTGTTGTAGCAAAGAAGTAGAAAAAAATGGGGAAGAGATAAACAAATTATGAATATAACAGAAAATTAAAGGGTCATAAGAAATGCTCAATGGATGGAGTGCTCAAGTCTAGAAACGGCAGGTCCTGGGTTCAAATATGACCTCAGACACTTCCTAGCTATGTGACCCTGAGCAAGCCATTAAACCCCAACTGGCTATCCTTTATTGCTTTTCTGCTTTGGAAAGGATGCTTGATCTTGATTCTAAGATAGAAGGTAAGCATTTAAAAAGAAAAAGTATATATTTCACCAGGACTCCTGATGGAACATGCTAACCACTTCCTGATAGAAAAATGACAGAATACAAGAGCGGAACGAGACCTAGAAATTTGTTTTGCTTGATTATGAACATTCATTACCAGTGTTTTCATTTTTTTTCTTTCTCTCTTCCACCCCCTCCCCCAAAGTGTTGGAGGGGAGGGAGAAAAAAATGCTTGTTAATAATAAAAAATATGTAAGTTCAAAAAAAAAATTTGTTTTTAAAAGGAATAGGGAGCTGGAGTTTCCCATACCCTCGCAATGGTAGCTATTGGAAATGGTGAGAAGAGAAGAAGAGGCACAGTCTTGATGCTAAAAACAGTCTCTGCCCTTGTTTTCTCTCCTTTATGGTGTGGTGACTGAACTTCCTTAAAAAACCTAAATAATATCCCTGCTCCATCCTCTAAGCCAAAGCTAAAGTAATCTAGAGCCAGTCCTCTTGCCTGGTTCTAACACTTGGCCTCTCTTTTGGCATGATTCAACAATTATGTCTCATGCCCCAGCTTTTGGAGGGGTGGAAGTAGGGGGAACTGAAGGGGCAGATCTTTAGGACCATTGGGAATTAGATCCCTGCAGTGGTAAGGGCTAGGCAATGGGGGTCAAGTAACTTGCCCAGGGTCACACAGCTGGGAAGTGTCTGAGGTCAGATTTGAACCCAGGACCTCCTATCTCTGGGCCTGGCTCTCCATCCACTGAGCCACCCAGATGCTCCCAGTATCAGGAAATTCTTGAAAAAATTCCCTTTACCAAACCAAATCTATGCGCTATTTAGTAACTGGGAAATTAAGTGACTTGTCCTGACTCACAGAGCCTATAAGTGTCAGAGAGTGAACCAGGTATTCCTGACTTGGAGACTGACCCTCTGTCTACCATGCCACACTGCCTCAACAGACTAAACTGCTTAAAAGAATTCCATTACACTAATATGGGGCATCTAGATGGAGCATAGTATCCATAGAATGCTGGGCTTAGAATCAGGCAGACTCATCTTTCTGATTTCAAATCTGACCTCAAATACTTACTGTATGACTCTCGGAAAGTCATTTACCTCTACCTCAGTTTCTTATCTGTAAAATTCAGCTGGAGAAGGAAATGGAAAACCACTCCAAGTATCCTTGTCAAGAAATTCCCAAATGGGGTTACAGAGAGTAGGCTATGACTCAAATAGAAAACCACTTCAATGTACAATGATTTATTTGGCCAGCCCCTTACTGTTGGACATTTTGGTTTCCTTTAGGTTGTTTTGGGTTTTTTGAAGTGATTACACATAATGCTGCTAAGAAGATTTTTCAACAAAGAGCTTTATCATTATTTTCAAGATATGTTCCCAACAATGGAATTACTAGGTCAAATTTTGTCTCAGTTTAGGTGCTTAATTAACAGATTCTTGTAAAATGATCTGGAAAATAGAGGAGTTTATATGTAATTATTGATTTTTAATATAATTGATATAATAAGATTGTCTAAAATATATTTCATATAATTTTTATATAATTTATATGAGATGACCTTTACATCTAGGGACCTTTACATATCACTAGGTGTTTAATTAAGGAGTTAGCTAGTGTACTGGATAATTTTTAAGATCCTTTCCAGCTTTCAAAAAATTCTTCATTCCTATAATTTCCTTTAATTGAATGGAAAGAGTCAGAAATGCATTTATAGCTCTCCCATTTACCCCAATCACAACAAAAAGAATTCCGTTTCTCCCCATCCAAAGTTGTTGGTCTATTTCCTGGAACCCTCTTGGGACATCATAAATTAAGCATGTGGTGAAACCATGACACCAGAGAATAAGGAATATGAATACAACTAGGAGGAAGAGCCTGAATCCAAAAGATGATCAAGGCACAGGAAGAGAGCTAAAGCGATAAATCTTCACTTAGCCAGGAAGAACAGATCTCATTTTAGAAGGAACATGAAGAAAAAACACTTTTTTAATTCTTAAAAAAATTTTTTTCACTGGCCCATATTTTCCATGCCTTTGACCCCAGCTTTAAAATAGTCTTAAAAGATCAACTTCTTTGAACAATAATACTTCCTTTCATTTAGGATTGAATTAGTCTAGAAACTAAATCATCTCGACTTTGTTAGTAAACAAACCTCAACAGAAGTGCAATTGCTTAGAGATGTTTTAAACTTCCTCCACTGCCCTGGGATTGTGCCCAGAGTAGGAATCAAATATTGTCTTGGCTACTGAAAGTAAAAATACATGAGGAAATGAGGATACATAGGGGAAGGGAGGAGGAAGGAAGAAGAGAAAGAATGATTAAACCATATTTTTTTCAAGCAAAGAAATTAGGGGAGAAAGGATGGACTTGTGATTCTATTTGTAGAGGGTACCTCCTTTACCAATATAAAACCAAATTTATAGAACTGATTTCAGCACTGAGATTCTAAAATATCTGTCCAGAGTCAAAAATATCTTCATAGCAAAGATCATCACAATAGTATTGCTAGCCTTCAGCACAGTACTTTGTACACTGCCATTTTGTTGTTTGATTGTTTTAGTTACACCCAACTCTTCATGGCCCCATCTGGGGTTCTCTTGACAAAAACACTGGAGTGGTTTACCATTTCCTTCTCCAGTTCACATTACAGATGAGGAAACTGAGGCAAATAAGGTTAAATGACTTGCCCAGGATCACACAGCTAGGAAATATCTGAGGCCAGATTTGAAGTCAGGTCTTCCTAACTCTAGGGCTGGTACTCTATCCATTTTGTCACCTATCTGCCCTGGCTGGTTCATAGCAGGCTTTTAATAAATACTTTTTGGATAGGTTTATGATTGGGATTTTGGCTTTAAAAAATCACTCTATTGCAAATAGGAATAATGTGGAAATAGGTTTTGAACAATGATACATGTAAAACACAGTGAAATTGCATGTCAGCTCTGGGAGGGAGGGAAGAGGGCTAGGAAAGATCATGAATCATGTAACCAGGGGGAAAATATTCTAAATAAATAAATACATTTTTAAAGAAAGGAATATTCCACTGATAAAAAAATGAATAAATACTTCCATACCTTAAAATGTGAAATGATGGATTCATAGAAATATGCATAATTCAGCTTAAAAACTACAACAGAAGAATGGAAAGGGACCCCTTAGGTGTTCTAGTCCCTACAATATTACAGAGGAATCCAAACCTGGGGAGCAACAGTGAGGGGTGCTTCTCAGGGTACCACAGCTGAATGGATCAGGAGGCTGGTAAATACCCTGCTCAGGAGAATCCAGAATTCCAGAGGCATCTTCACATCCTTTGACTTTCTTTGGGAGAAGTTATATGACATAATAGATGCCAAGGCTGACTTTGAGTTCAAATCTTGCCTCTGAAACATACTGGCTGGGTATACAACTGGGCAAGTCAATTTAAACCCTTGGTGCCCCCAGATAATCTTCTTAGACAGCAAATTGCACAGTTGCTGCTCATTTTTCCCCATGTAAACATTTATTGTTGTGAGAATTTGTTCTACTATACTTTCCCTATTGAGATCACAGATCTGGGTTAAAACCAACCCTCAAACTTCATTATATTATCTTGGAATTTTCTAAAGTCATTGTTACAAGCCAGCCTAATCTCCTGCTACTCAATTCTGGGTCTGGCTTACTATTCTGCCCAATTAGTAAAGCTAATTAGCCAAACCTCTCAAACCTGTGTGCTCAGGAGGATTCTGATCCTTTAAGAATTCTAATAGTTAGCTCATTCTCCTTCGTTATTTCAGAGTTGATTTAAGCCTTACCAACCATTCCACTTAGTCACAAAGAGAACTGAGTGAGTTTATAGGGACAGAGCAGTACTGATCATTAGCAGTGCTGGGAAAAGAATTCAAATGCACGAAATTTCCTTAGGGTGGGTCATCATCTGCATTTTTGTAGCAAAGTACATTACTGGTTACCTAAAAGAGCTGTGCCATCCAAAAGCATCCTCCCTTTGTCCGCATACTCATCCTTGTAGACATCACCAACCAGCAGTAGTTTGATGGCTTCCTGCTTCACTCCATCAAAGAAATTGGACTGAATAGTTCGAGACACAGACCGAGCCCCATCCTTGAGTTTCCCAACCTACAACAAATAAGGATTCTTAAGGGGCTTGCAGCACATTCCCACCAAGCTTCCCACTTGTTCAAGGCACAGTCATGCTAAGCAATGAGGCTTCCCCTTACCTTAGCCTTTCCTTCTAGCGCCCGGCTGCCGGTAAAGACTTTGCTCAAGTTGTGACCATTAAGAGACCACATGGCTTTGTATGACTCCACAAAGCGTTCAATGACTGACTTTGAATTTAGTCCCAAGCTCTCCAGTTGTAAGTGAAGGACCTTAATGAGAAAAGAATAAATGGGAAGTTGAAAGACAGGTAATTTAGCAACTATTCATTTCAGCAAATATTTAAAAAGTATCCAGAACATTGTCTTTAAGATGTTAAGAGATACACAAATTTTAAAGAAGAAATGGTGTCTGCCTTCACGGAGCTTACAGTCTAGTTGGGTAATATATGCAACACAGATAACTATAACATAGAAAGGAAGAGCAAAAGAGATTCAGGAAGTGGAATCCACCTAACTTGGTTTTTGTGAGGTTTAAGCAGATTCCTATTGAGGGATCAGGGAAACTGGCACTTGAGTTGAACTTTAAAGAATAGGTAGGAACTCAATAGTTGGAAAAGGGTAGGGTTAGGCAACAATATAAACAAAGATATTAAGAAAGGCAAGTTTAAGTTGTATTTGTAAGGCAGAATGGTTGGGTCTGGTTAGAATACTAAGAACATGGAAGAGACAAGGCAGAAAAGAAAGGTGTCAAACTGGAGAGACTACAGAATCTTGGGGAACCTAGAAATTTATTTGACAGGGAGTAGGAAATGACTAATGATTCTTGAGCATAAGTTTGACATGACCCAACTATCCACGAAGAAGGTGATTCAGGCAAGGATAGGAAGGAGGAGAGACAGACCAGTTACAATGTGCTTGAAATAGTTTGGCTGGCTGGTAGCATCCAAAACTGAGAAGGGGAGTAGATGTTAGAGATTGAGGAAGAGGAATCAATAAGACTCAGCAAATAGATGGGACAGGGTGAGGGAAAAGGAAGATAATAATTTTCAAACATGTGACGACAGACAGACAGATATAGACAGAAGGAAGGATGGATAGATAGACTGACAGATAGAAGGATGTATGTATGTTAGATAGATAGATAGATAGACGGACAAACAGACAGATGGACAGAAAAGACGGACAGACAGATAGATAGATAGATAGATAGATAGATAGATAGATAGATAGATAGATAGATAGATAGATAGATAGACAGACAGACAGACAGACAGATGGATGGACAGATGGATGGACAGACACAGACAGACAGATAAAAGAGTAATAAAACCACAGACTGTCATAAGAACATGCTTCCAATACACAGATGACAATGAAGTTACTCTTTAAATATCATCAGTCCCTCTCTGACGACTTACCAACTCCATTCTGAACTCTATCATCCCATTCTACCCCTTAAAGTTAGGAAAAGAACCAAATAAATTGGCTTATCTTTATTCTGGTCCCAAGGGGCTCCCAAATATATCTGCCTTTTGGCTAGAAGCCACACAAAGAACACAAAATCTTGTAATAAGGGACTGACCTCAAGGGCTATAAAACACTGTACAGTGTTTGTTCGATCCAAGCAGTCCAGACAGTTCATTCGCAAGGTACCTTTTTGGAAACTTTGAGTAAACGATGAAAAAACAAAACAAAACAAAACACAAGAGTTATTAAGTTCAGTTTATAGCCACAGCACACTTAGCAAAGTGTACTAAGCTTAAGTTAGGGGGAAAAAACCCAATCCTCAGCTGCTCCATTATCTCAAACCAAACTCTTGGAATGCATTCTGGCAAGGTCTTAAGTAATCATTTGTAGGCTTGTGTGATAGCTAAGGTTTATGAATTATACATATGTATAACATACATATAATTAAATAAATTATATTTATATAAATATATAATTACAAATAAAATATATAAATACTAAAATATAATTATAAGAATAAATAAAATATAATTATAAAAAAGGTATATTATACATATATGAATAATACAATTTCTACAGAACCAGTCAAAACTTGGGGATCTAGAAGGAAGATTCTCATTCTTCAACGAATAAAACAGTGCTAGATTCAGCCCTCTATTTTAATTTAATGAACTCTATTGCTAAACTTGTTCTGCCAACTGTTAGAATTGGGGTCAGATGTTCTGTGATTCAACACTTTTGAATCAAAATTACACATCGATAAAAAAAAAAACTGGTCATAATATTAACACTGTATTAAATGTGTTATAACTTTAAGCCTCCCCCAAAGCTATCCATAATAGATTCATGGTTTCATATGTCCTCTTTTTTCTGTTCTTCGGTTATTATTTAATTTTAAAAAGATCTGTATCTTTTTATGTATTATGTGTATATATATATATATATACACACACACACAGAATGTATTTCATGTATTTATATATGTAAGATATATATACATATGAAAATATATACCTACACACATATGTCTGTAAGAGAGGAATCTGCTAGAGGAAGAAGACAAGCAGATTCATCATAATGGAATCATCATCTTGAGCGGGGGAAGGGCAGGAAGGAGAGTGAATTCCAAAGGAAGAAGAGAGGAACTGAGATGATCCAGACAGTTGAACTCACTTCTCTTTGGGAAGCCCACCAGAGAGGTTGATCTGAGCCTAAAGCACCCTCCTGTGAAGCCAGACCCTAGTATCCAGTGAAGATAAACAGGAGTGAATAGGACTTTTCCTGAAAACTATTCATCAGAAGAAGAGCATCCTCTAAATCCCTCTAGACAGTCCTTTGAACTTGATAATAGCTAGGACAGCTAGGAGTCAGGACAGCTCTCCCAACTGACCCCAGGAGGGTCAGGTCAGACTTTGCCTGATTTGGGGAGAAGGGGTTCAATTGTTATTATTAGGGACTTCCTATTTCCCTCCTTCCCAATCACCTTATCCCACAACTCACTTGCCTTACCATTATATAGTCTTTAGAATAAATAGCTGTTTATAAGATCAAGTGCCTGCTTCAGAGTAGTCAAAAAGAGAGACTCGGAATCTGGGGGGAGGAAGATTATACTTCTCTCCTCAGAGAGGGAGAAGCTGTCTGCCCTGTACTTTTATTTCAACCAAGTCTATGAGGGAACAGTAATCTGTGATTCTGAAGGCAACCAGATTGGGGTTCACTAGGGAAAGAGAGAGGAAAAGCAGCCTATCCTCTCTCTCTCCATCCCTTGGATACATTCCATCTCTAGCACACACTGGTCCTGAAATTAGTGGTGGGAGACTCCATTCCTTCTCCCTCCATTACATATCATATCTTTTTTTTTAAGACATCCAAAGGGGAAAATGAAGACTGGAACCCAAAATGTGCTTGTGGTACCACCCCCAAGTTATAAATGATACAATTGGCATGGAGAAGAATGCCATTTTTTTAAAACCCTTACCTTCCATCTTAGAATCAATACTATGTATTGGTTCCAAGGCAAAAGAGGGACTAGGCAATGGGGGTAGAGTGACTTGTCCAAGGTCACATAGCTTGGAAGTGACTGAGTCCAGATTTGAACCTAGTACCTCCCCATCTCTAGGTCTGGCTCTCAATCCACTGCCCCCAAGAATACCATTTTGAAAGTAAATGGTGCAGAAAAATAAAAGATCCCTTCTACAAGGTAAACAATGTCAATTGTCTCTAACTATAAATCTACTTTTTAAAATTTAACCCTTACCTTCAATCTTATTATCAGTTCCAAGACCACAAGGAATAGGCAATTGGGGTTAAGTGACTTGCCCAGGGTCACACAGCTAGGAAGGCCAGACATAAGAGTCTAGGACCTTCTGTCTCCAACCCGGGTGCTCTATCTACTAAGCAACCTGGCCATCCCCATTAATTTACTTTCCAACCTACAAAAATGAAGCAAACATTGGAAGACTCACCGTGGAATTACATTCTCACCCTTGGCAAAAACATCAAATTCATCCCAATGCAATTTTAATTGGGGCCTCAACAGATTCTCCAATTTTTCTATTTTCCCTCCTTTGGCAAACTGATGGAAGTCAAAATTGATCATAGGTGTGTCTCCAGCATGGAAAGAGGCCCAAAGCAACTTCTGAGGAAGGGGGTTGGGGTGAGAGGAGAAAAAAGAAAAGAGAGATGATTGCATATTTCCACTTACTGCTCAGGGTTTTCATGTGGCTAACCACATCATGGCTTATATTAGGTTAGTATTAAAGCTCATGGAGGTTAAAAGTAGCTTTTCAGTCCAGTCTTTGAAAAGGAAGTGCAGAAGAAAGATGTTAAAGGAAAAAAAACAAAGCACAGGAAAAATATACTTCCTGAAAGAGGGCAAAGGAATCATTTAAAGCAAGAGAGAGACAAAGCCAGATGTGAGACTCACTCCTCCCTAGACCATCATTTTAGCCCATGAGCAGTAACAAATATCACATTCTCCCACAGACAACTAAAGTAAGCAAAAAAGCAAGCAATTGCTCTGTTCTCCAAATAGCACATGGGCTGTACATCCACCAAGTATAAAGATGCACTGCAGCTCTATTCATAACAGCTGTTTCCCTGGGAACCATTCACATCTTGACTCAAGGAGGAAGTGTGATGAGCATCTCTGTATCCCGAGAGCTGCCAGTCCTCCAGGTTATCCTCTGGGGAGTGCTGGGTGGCTCTCGCACAATGAAAGCCTAATAGGAGTGGTCCAGGAGTAAGAGGTAGGACAGGTGGGATGACACCAGTGAAGGTGGCGATAGATCTATTCATAGGAGTCTTAGTGTTCCTTTATATATGTAGCATCTATATCAAAAAAGATAACTATATCATACCTGTCTTTTTTTTAAAAGACATCCAAAAGGGGAAAAAGAAGACTGAAACCCAAAAATGTGCTTGTGGTGGCATCCTAGATTATAAGTGAAATAATGGGTAGGGAGGAGAATGCCATTTTGAAAGCAAATGGCACAGAAAACCAAAAAAATCATTTGCTAGCACAGCTCTTATTGGCCAAACACATTCACTCATAACACATGGAAAGGCTAAGCTAAGTGGACACAGATCCAAGAATAGAAGGAGCTTGTGTACGGTCTCTGTGCCTCTGGGGCTTTCCAAGTCCAAACCTTGTACATGTCCATGACAAGCTGATATTTATAGCATTTGGTCAATGAAGAAATTCTGGAAGCTGGAAGGTATCTTGGAGAATTACTGATTGAATCCTTTACAGATGAGGAAAATGAGGTTTGGAGAGAGGCAAACTGCTTGATTCCCAAGAGGGCACAGCTAATGATTAGTGGAGACAAGAACCCAGGACTCCTGACCCAAAGCCTAGGATTTTTTTTGGCAGTGTTCTCTACAACAATTCTACCTCCCTCTCATGCTTTACAAAAAGGAAGTTTGACATCTGAAAAAGGCTCGTTTCTGGCCATCCTTAGATCTGAGCAATTTTTATGCTAACTGATAAAATGTCCTGGGTCAAAAATACCATCTATTTCCGTGTGGGAGGAAAAAGAAAAAAAAAAGGATTGGGGTTTTTTTCCCTTCTTCTATAAAAATAAAATTGCCAATGAAGAAAGGAAGAGAGAAAAAAAAACAGTTCATTTGTTGCTGCTAGCAACAAACCAGACAGGAAAAGCAGGTCTGGCCAAATAAAATTGGCCAGAGAAAGTCTCTACGCCACAGAATTCACAGAACATTCAAGTTGGAGAGGATCTTAGAAATCATTTAATCTACCTCCCCCATTTTACAGGTGAAGAAACTGAGGCTGAAAAATTAAGCAATTTGCCTTAGTCACATATCTTCTAAACTTGAATTTGGTTTACCCGACTCCCAGGCTAGTGTTATAACATAGCCAGCTGTCAGGAATGTAGTTTGCAAACAAACCAGGACAAGCACTCAGCCTGGACTCTGCTCTTGCAACCAGATGTTATGTCTGTGGTTTCCATAGAGCTCTACCTCTCTCTTCCGCTCCTTAATACAGATTTATTGTCTATCTTTCACTGTGAAAAGCTCTCTGCTCAGGTCAACAAAGATTTGTCTTTGATTTAAAATAAGCCCTGCATTTTTCTTCCCTAGGAAAGAAATATCTACAAGTAGTAGCTGAGGAAGAAGGAAGCTGTGTGGTAGATAGAAAAAAGCATATTGAGGCACCCGGGTGGTTCAGCAGAGAGACAGCCAGGGAGGTCCCGATACTTTATAGCTGGGTGACCATGGGCAAGTCACTTAACCACCATTACCTAGCCCTTACCATTCTTCTGTCTTAGGACCAATACTTGCAATGATTCTAAGACAGAAGGTGAAGACAGGAGAGGAGAGGAAGATGGAGAGGGAGAGGGAGAGGGAGAGGGAGAGGGAGAGGGAGAGGGAGAGGGAGAGGGAGAGGGAGAGGGAGAGGGAGAGGGAGAGGGAGAGGGAGAGGGAGAGGGAGAAGGGGAGAGAGAGGGAGAGGGAGAGGAGAGGGCAGGAGAGGGAGAGGAGAGGACAGGGGAGGGGAGGGGAGGGGAGACATTGGGAGATGGGTAAGAGGATGCATTCAAATTTTTGCTTGGTTACTTGCTATCTGTCCTTTGGACCTCAGTTTCTTCACCTGTAATTTGAGGTGGTGGAACTAGATAAATACTAGGGTTCCTTCCAACTTTTAAATCCCACAATCCTCTATCTGGATGGGAAAGTTGTAGGGCTGTAACAGGTCAGACTGTAACCACATTTCCACATTTCTCCTCCTTCAAGGACAACAACAGCCTCTTGAGAATGTATGGGGCAAAGGGTCTTTATCTTTATTACTTGCCTACATGGGTAAGGGAGAGAGAACTCATTTTTCATAGTCATATTGAAGCTGCCACCTCTTGTCTGTCCTGAAAATAAAGTGTGAGTAGCTCAAGATAGTTTTGTGCAAGAGAAACGCCACTATTGAAGGAACTGGTGACAAATTGATGCTTGTTAAGAGCAGGGTAAGTGTGAAGGTTTTAGAACTGCAGAGAAAGCAATAGGTGAGTGAGTCATTTAACTTTATAGCTGAGCCAAGCCAAGATGGACTGCTCCAAAGACACAAATATACACTTCATAATCGTCGAAAAAATGGGGCTCAGCTCTCAGAGACTGGCACAGAAAATGAAAGGAAAGCACCCATATTTTTGAAGGTAGAGCAGGAAGGCAATCCCCAACTAGGATTAGAGATGCTGGAAGAGAGGCCAATGTATGGAGTAGCATTTTCCTTCCTTCCTCCTTCCTCCCACATCCCACTCTCCTGGGATATTCATTTGGGAAAATGACTCTGTGAGAAAGCTGTGGGAAAGACACTGCCACCTCTAGCTGAGTGATTTGCCTAAGGGTGAAGCCAGGGAATGCTCTCTCTTGTCATTGGTTCCCGAAAAGTTTAGTTTAAGTACATTAGTTGACTGGAGAAAGAACCATGAAGAGAGTATGTAGCAATGTATGTTATAAAACTGTCTTGGGTTCCAACTATAGAGACAAAAATGTCAATTCAGGTTTCACTGAGGCTCTAGAAAACAATTAAAGCTTGAAACTTGAGAGCCATATTTAGCATGTTCTAAAAGAAAATACACATTGTGGAATAACAAAACAAAATCATTCCCACTAGGGATGGTTTCATTTTTGTCTCTGCATCCCATCTTCGCATAGCACAGTGTTTGATCAATGAATGGATAAGAGTCACCACTTCCCCAAGTCATGGGCAAAATCCAAGGGGCAAAACCACCTACCTTATTGGAAGTCTGGTTCCCACTGTTGGAACTGGAGGGCTGCGAGCCCAAATCCCTTCCTCTGTTGTGCCCTCCCACTGGAGCCCCGCAGTATGGAGGAGCAGAAGGGGAGGCTGTGAGAAGCCAGCAGCTGAACAAAAGTTTTACCTTGAAGGCTCTGTTGAGCACCTCCTCTCCTCCTCTGCTTCCCAACAGGTTAACGATCACTTGCTTTCCATACTGCTCTTTCAGAAGCATCATATGCCTGTAACAGCAGCAGCAGCAGCACATGATGGTGCCGTTTCACCAATGAAACAAGACTGACCGCCCTGGTGGGGGCACTTCCTTCTTATGGCTACAGAGCAAGAGTGCTCCAGGACAGTGGACAGCATCCAAGCCCCAAGAAGGCAAAAGAGAGTCTAATGAGGGCAAACTAGCTCCTCAAAGTGACTGTCAGTAGAAATGGGTTCCATAATACATATGACATTGTTTATCTTTTTTTTTTAAAGAGTATCTTGACCGAATCACTACTGGTGACTAGACTTGATGTTAGGATTTTTGAAAAAATTTACTAGTAAAATGTTTCAAGTGAAATGAGTAGTTGGCTTGAATCTCAATAACTGGGCATTCATAAATGCCAAGGCTCACACCTCTATCCCTTTACCGGCATTATGAACACAAAATTAGATCAGTATTGAAACCCTTTCAAACTGAACTCCAATCACTTATCCTGCCTGACACCTGCATTTTTTTTCAACTTAGAAAATGGAGAAGAGGAAAAAAAAGCCTATAATCCCTGAGTTTAATGGTTTGAGTCAGATTCTGCTTTAGATTCATTACATCCTTGGAGCATGGTCTAGGGAGATGGTGGTTTGTTTGTTTTTTTAAACTCTTACCTTCCATCTTGGAATCAATACTGCATATTGGTTCCAAGGCAGAAGAATGGTAAAGACTAGGCAAGATTACATAGCTAGGAAGTGTCTGAGGTCAGATTTGAGCCCAGCACTTTCTGTCTCCACACCTCACTCTCAATCTACTGAGCCACTCAGCCGCCTACCTTGGAGGGATTTTTGATGGTCTGTGAATTTGGATTAGGGAAAAAAAAAACATCACAACTTTATTTTCACTAACCTCTAACTGCAATGAAACCTTTCCTTCAATTATGAATATATAAAAATCATTATCCTGAGGAATCCACAAGCTTCAACAAACTGCCAAAGAGGCCCATGACATAAAAGAGGTGAAAAAGCTCTGGTAAAGTGGATAGATAGCTCTTCTTGAAACCAGGCAGAGCTGGGTTCAAGTTCTGCTTCTGACCTACCCTGGGTGAGTAACCTCAGGGCAAATTGCTGAGAAGAACAGACTACATTGATTGAGGGAATCTCCCTATCCCAAAGAAGTACCCTCTAACAATGAATTCACAAGTCCAGGGTGCTATACCTATAATCTAGAAAATGAATGTATTTAGCCAAAAGAAATCACCAATGAAACTTTTAATCTTTTCAACCCAGCTAATAAATTGGAGACTAGGAACCTGAAAGGATTTCTCTGACTCCTATGTATTATTCTTCCAACTGTCCCTTGCTTGCTGCCTTTCACCTGGGGAGTTATGATCAAAGAGATAAAATGAGCTAAACAGAATAAAGGTTAAAAATGTGGATGTAACCAGCTTTAGCCCTTTCCCAACTCATACCAAACTCTAGTAACACCTTTTCCCCATCTTCAGAGCTTTAGCCAAAGATTCCTGTCACCTCTACACCTAATACTTCTCTCAATTTTAGGGGAGGCAAAGTAGGCTCCTAACTACTTTTTTTAAAGTATCCTCATAGCTGCAATATGCTGACAAGGATCAAATTATCAACATATACAGAGCACCAAGAAAAATAAGAATTTGATCGTGTGAACTTTAAAAGAAAATTTTCTTTTAATTCTCTAAATTAGCACAGATTTTTAAAATTCTTTTCTCAGCATAAAAAATTGAACAGATCCTGGTCATGCTACACTAAAGAGTAAATATGGGGACATCTTGTCACAATATGCCTTGAAAGGTCTGTACCATTCTAAGTGAAAGATGAAGACATAAGGAGCAACACTGCTCTGCTAGAAATGTCTGAGAATATCAAAGATTAATAGGTAGAAAGGATTTTGTAGAGTACTGAGTTCAACCCCCTCATGTTACAGAAAAGGAACCTAAGATCCACAGAGGTAGCATCTGTGGTGGGATTTGAACCCATAAGGGTCTTTAATAACTTCTAAATCCAATGCTGATAGGAGTCAATTCCCCATATTAAAAGACCATTCTTCCCTATAAGAAGGGTGAGGTTTGCGTAGTTGTCTTAAAAAAATTGTGGGGGGCAGCTGGGTGGCTCAGTGGATTGAGAGCCAGGCCTAGAGACGGGAGGTCCTAGGTTCAAATCTGGCCTCAGACACTTCCCAGCTGTGTGACCCTGGGCAAGTCACTTGACCCCCATTGCCTAGCCCTTACCACTCTTCTGCCTTGGAGCCAATACACAGTATTGACTCCAAGACAGAAGGTAAGGGTTTAAAAAAAAAAATTGTGGAGCTTTTGTTGAATAGTTTACATAAAATTTGCAATAATCTGTTACCAATGGGATCAATTAAGCCAAATTCCTCATTATCCCACTTGAAAATATTAATTAAAAAATGAGGCACACACATATATAGCAAGGATTTAAGTGAATATGGCTATAAATTGCTTCCAAAAAGAAAATAATAGTCTTACATTTCATACCCTAAAGGGAAAAAAGGACATTTAGTAAACTCTTCTTATGAGTTACAATAGAAGTGCTAACAGATAGGTGAATCAAATAAGGTCATGAGTGAAAAAGTTTGATTACCATTCAGTAATATCTATCCATGGGGGCAGGTAAGTAGTTCAGTGGAGAGTGCCAGAACAAGAGATGGGAGGTCCAAGGTTCAAGTCTGACCTCAGACATTTCCTAGCTGTGTAACCCTGGACAAGTCACCAATTGCTTAGCTCTTACTGCTCTTCTGCCTCGGAACCAATACTTAGTATTGATTCTAAGATGAAAGGGTTAAAAAAAAAAAGTATACCCATGAATGTTAGTGGCAAAATAAAAGTTGTTTTTTCTTACTGAAATTCCCAGACAGATCTACCATAGCAGCACCCTGGACTAATGAATTTAAAAGCACAAAAAAGTTCCAAAATATGAAATGCTGATCCTCAAGCAGGTTTTATAAAATAGGCTTCTTCTTTTGGAGATACTCTTAGCACAATGTCTTACAAATAGGAGGCTCTAAATATGTGGGTGGGTTTTTTTTTTTTGTTAATTAAGATACTTTCCCACATAGCTAGCTCTTAAAGTGCATTTCTTTAAAGCCTAATTCCTATAATTTAGATTGTCTTTTTTTTAAATTAGTCCATGAGGGTAAGACTTTACCCATTAGAAAGGATATACTAGTATTTGCAAAGTATTACTTTATTATTATCATTTGCCTTCTGGGCAATTCTTAGGCAAATAAGATAGTCATTCTGCAAAAAATGAAAACTGAGTCACAGAATGATGACATGCTTGGAAGAGTCTTTCTCACTCAGTGATAAATCTTGACTCAAGACACACAATTCAGTGTTTTGAGTGACGGTCTTTCTAAAGGAAGAGGAATGGTGACTGATAATGCAAAAAGACAACGTTTTTTGTTGTTGTTTTTAAAGTCCTACCTGTCAAAAGCAGGAGCATTTGCTTCTAGACCTCGGTTAAGTTTTAGATGATGAGAGCCAACCTGGAGGAGGAAAAAAGCAAACGTGAGTCCCACAGACAGTATTTTCTTTGCAAACCTTCCTTCTGGGTATTACAATTAAATGTTCTGTAACATTCAAGTTTGAGAGGCAACAGCACTTCCCCTGTCTGTCTGCCAAAGGTACAAATTTAGCAGTTCCCCCAAATATCCATTGTAGGAGAAGGGGAGTGGAAGGGATAGAGAGCAGCAGGCAGAATGTGGATAGGAAACAAAGGTCAGATTTGACTCATTCTATGTACATTCATGTTAAATGTTATCTAAGTGGTAAAGGTGCTTGAAATTCAAATCCTGATGTCTCATTTCCTGTAGCTATACCCTCATGCACAAAGACCCCACTGGCATGAGATGTATTATGTAAAAAGGCAAAGATAATTAAGTGAAGAAAACTGTAACTGCAAAAATCACGATTTCCCCTTGTATTAGCTCTTCAATAGGGACAGACCCAAAATTCCCAGGCAATAATCTTAAAAGCCAGGTCTCCTAATGTGAGAGTCTCCAGTCCATTAATTAAGAAGAAACTGAGGATAAGATATTCACTTGAAACAAATGCTAAACTATCCTGTTTTGGGAAAGAAAACTGATTATGAGAGCTATTTGCCTACTTTTGTTCCAATAAAGACAGTCAATCTTCCTTGGAAGTTTAAATTAACATAATTTATTCAACCCATTACTGAGTGCCCATGGCATGAAAGGCACAGAGTTGGGTGTCGTGGGGGATGCAAAGTTATTCCTTGCCATGAAGGAATCTGTAAAAGTTGATAACTTAGTAGAAATGCATCCATAAATAGAATAAAAAGTAGAATGGAAAAGTTTCATAAGAATGTAAATTCTTTGTGGGAGATGCTCTGTGGACTTTTCTTTATAGCCCTGATGCTGGCATAAAGGCTGATGCAAAATAATCAATAAATGATATTTGATTGATTGCTTGAAAAAATACTATGAAAGCCCATAGAGGAGAAAGATGACTTCTAGTTTGGATAAGTAGGTGGATGCAAGGGTGGTGATTTGACAGATTATTCCAAGTTGAGAAAACAGCATGAACAAAGGCATGGAATGAGGAAAAATCAAGAGGAAAGGGTAGGAGGGAGGACCAGAAAGTAATCTGGTTTGTCTAGAGCAAAAAAACAATCCAAAGAGACCATCAGGAAGGAAAGCTGGAAAGGCAGATTAAGAGCCAAATCATGAAAAGTTTCCTCAATAGGCTAAGTCATTTCAATATTATTTGGTATTTTGTGGTTAAGAACTGAAAGTTTTGAACAAAAGGAGATGATACAATCAGGTTTCACTTTAGAAGGATTAATCTGGCAGCAGTCAAAAGCATAAATGGGAGGAAGGAGAGACTAGGGGTAGTGAAAACTACGAGTTTAATGCAATAGTCTGGTAAGAGATCCTTGGCAGTGGTGGCAATAGGAAACAAGTAAACAGGGTAGATGAATAAAAAAATCCTACAACAATAGGGGAATGGCTGAACAACATATTATGGGATATGAATGTTAGGTGATACTATTGTGCCACAAAAAATGATGCATCAATAAATATTTATTAAGTGTTTGCCAGGTGCCAGGCACATGCTAAGTATTAGGGACACAAAAGGAATCAAAAGCTGGTCTTTACTCTCAAAAATCTTACAATCAAAAGGGGATGGTTTCTGCAAAGCCTGTGAAGACTTTTATGGACTGGTAAAGACTGAAGTATGCAGAACCAGGAGAACAATTTAATTCAGGTACTTATATTGATTGACTAAATATATTTGTTGCAAAGGTTTTGTTTCTGTTTTTCCAATAGTGAGGGGAAAAGGAGAAAAAAATGTATCTCTAATTTTAAAAATTTGATGAAAAAAGATGTTGTAGAGGTAAAGTTTTATATTTTAGAAAAAAACTAGATAACTGAAAGTGGAGAGGAAGAAGTCAAAGAAAATATTAAGGTTTCAAGCTTGTTGTGAATGGAGAGTAAAAAAAAAAGACAATCTTTTATCCCTGCCTTTGCATAAAATAATCATTAATAAGAAAACATATCTCTTTCCTTCTTGTTTTTAGAAAACTAAGAGATGGAAAATCATTTTCTGGTCAATAGATTTATAAATTAATAAGAGAAGTTCTACATGTTCCCTGTTCAATTAGTAAGGGAAGTTCTGCATGTTCCCTGTTCATAAAGGTCCCATAATTCATCATTCCCAGAGTGCCACTGAAAATGAAAAGTAGACAGTGGCTTGTGAACAGCGATATTTCTGGACCAAAGGTGATAAGTTTAAAAAGGCCTTGGCCAATTATCTCATTGTTTATAACAATCATGTTTTTGTTTTTTTAATACCTGGCTGAGGAAATGAACCAATGGCTATCACCAAATTCAAGTATTTAATTTCAAAGTCTTTTGTGGTTAATGTAGAAGAGAAATTTTGTTCCATTATGCAATCCAAGGAGTTGCTTCATGTTTCTAGAGCTGAGAGTAAGAAATCCTATCAGCATATTGGGCCAAAGCTTTCTCACTCTTCCCTTCCCTACCCCCGCCACCCCTTACCTAAGAGGGACATTGCAAGATATCATATTCATGGAGCAGTCAAAGAAAAGAACTGAATAAATTCTGGTATATGATCATGAAGGAATACTACTGTTCCATAAAAAATGAGAAGCAGGTTAATTTTTTTTTAAACTTGGAAAGACCCTGAAATAATGAAGGGTGAAACAAGTAGAACCAGGAGAACATTTTATACAACTACAGAATTAATATTTGAAGAATAATATGAATGTCCCCCTCTAGAGACTGAATTGAAAACTAGACATATGAAAGACATTATAAATCCATATCTTTTTGTATTGGGTTACCTTCTATGGTGTGGGGAGGGAGGAGACCTTAGTATTTTCTTTGACTTCTTCCTCTCCACTCTCCTTATCTAGTTTGTTTCTAAACTACATAAAACTTTACTTCTACAATATCTTTTTTCATCAATTTTTTAAAATCAGAGATAAATGTTTTTCTCCTTTTCCCCTCACCATTAGAAAAACAAAAACAAAACCTTTGCAACAAATATATTTAGTCAATATACCTGGGAATAAATTCTATTAAATAAATAAAAGAGGAAAAAAAAGAACTGAACATTTTATGTTAGTCTGCCAAACTTCCATCCTGGATGGAGGATAAGAAGCAGCTTTTTTGCCTGGTTCTTTAAAATTTCTAGTCTTTCTTATGGGGACATCATAAGAAACAAGTCTTTTAAAAACCAATTAGGGTTTGAGGGATTGGAATGTGTGCCTAAGTATTTACATGACATGACACATAAACATATTTACACACACTAGATAGAAAGGTTGCTATCACTCTATATAGACATAGATAAAGATCTGTGAATTTCTGTTAAGATTTCTTTTTTCCTGAGTCATGGTATCTTGTAAACACTCAGTGATGAGCACCATGGATGAAGACTTCTAATTATCTTTATCCAATTTGCAGGCAGAAACTGTGCCTGGAGTCCTATTATTATAATCACTTAGAGTGCCAAGAAACGCACCAAATATTGTGGGGAAAAGCTAAACAAACAAAAGAATAAATAAACATGCATTTATTAAGTGCCAGGTACTCTGCTTAAGTGCTAGGAATACAAAGAAAGGTGAAAAAAACCGAAAAACCCAAACCAAACCAAATAAAAAGCCCCAGTCCTTCCTCAAAAAGCCTATCCCCCAGTCTAATGGGGGATATAACATGTAAACGAATTTATGTACCAACCACACATAAGAGATAAAATGGAGACAATCTCCAAGGGAAGGCACTAGAGAAAGGAGCACCAAGAAAAGCTTCTTTCAGAAGCTGAGACTTGAAGGAAGCCAGGGTAGCAAAAAGGTAGAGATGAGAAGAGAAAGAGTGCCAAGCATGGGAGAATCATCAATAAAAATGCCTGAAGTCAGGAGAAGAGGTGTTTTGTATGAGAAAGAACAGAGGCCAGTGTCACTGGATCAAAGAGAATATGGAGAGAAATAATAAGGTGGAAAAAGATTAGAAATGGGCACGGGAGCCAGAGAGTGAAGAACTTTGAACACCAAGAAGAATTTTATGTTTGATCCTGGAAACCACTGGAATTTATCAAATAGGTGGGTGACACATGGTCTGAAGTGTGCTTCCTGAGGACCAATTTAACAGGAAGATGAACCAGAGTGGAGAGAGACTTGAGACCCAGAGCATAACACCTTTTATGTTTGTCTGCCTTTTACCAGCTTTCCATCCATCCCCCTCCCTAATCCTGAGCGTGAACCGAGGAAGGGAAGTCTCCAGCCCTATCTTCATAGAAAAAGTATTTAAGGCTCAAACAAGAAAGATGAACACCAGGGAGCAAAAGTAAGAGGTAAAAGAATGGCCCAATCTAAATGTAGTTGCCTTTCCCAAATTATCAAACACAGAACCATAAGATCTATTCCCTTCCTTCCTACCGTCTATTCTCCTTTTGATTGAGCCAAGTTTATATATGTATATATATAAATTAATTAATCACAAATAAATAATTATAAATTATGAATATGATTATGAAATTAAAATAAATATAAAAATAATCTACAAAATAAGTAATATATTATATGATATAATATATTCTTCTTTTGATTGAGTCAAGTTTATATATATTATGAATAATTATTAATAAATACATTGTAAATATGATTATGAAATTAAAATAAACATAAAACTATAAATATAAAATATAATATAAAATATAAAAATAATCTATAAAATAATTAATATATCATATATAATATAATGTATTCTTTTGATTGAGTCATGTATATATAATTAATATATAATATATAATACATATAAGTTTATATGTAATGTAAACTGTATGTAATATAAAGCTGAATGGCACATTAGAAGTCAACCAGAACATTTTACAGATGAGGAAACTGAGATTAAGTCACTTGCCCAAAGCCAAGGTGCTACAGCAGCACCCAAGATAGAATCTGAACCTAGATCCCCTGATTCCACTGCCATGGTAGAGTTTTTCTACTCCGCCATATTGTTTCACTGCTAAGAAAGCAGGCAAGCAATAGAAAGAGCAAATCCTGAGGTTATACCAACACTGTTTCAGATACGTTGACAAGGTAAAGCTTAGGGAAAGTAGTGTGATCCAAAATCATAGTGTCCAGAAACCTAAGAAAAGACTGGATTCTGATGGGTGAAAGAAGCTCCTAGATCTCTGAACCAGATGGCATCATCAGATTATTTCTGTCTATGTCCCTAAGGTGCCAGGCACTGGAGTCAAGGCATTATTATGCCAAGAAGAAGGAAGCAAGAACCTTAAGAAAGCATGAGAGGTAGAGCTGAATTCTAGACAAGGGAAATAAGAAACCCAAAGACCTCCAGTGAAATAAAAGGCAACAAAGATATGTAGAACATATCTGAGTGTATAAAAAGTGTTTTTACATCCACAATCTCGTGCTTTCATTTGGCAGCCAGTCTAATTTCTTTGGCTTCCATATTCTGTCCTTTCTTATGAACTGTCCTGTGAGTTCAGCCTTTGCTCCAGGCTCTTCTTGCCATCCTAGACTCTGTCCCATTTCAACATAGAAAACGAATTCTCTATGCTCCCAAGTCACCTTTTCTGAAGGTCCCTTCTGTTCCCTCACTCCATATCATGAGACCTCAAGTCTGGGGTTTCAATGTGCATCCTGGAATCAAGTTACTGTTGGCACACATCTAAGGAAATAGTGACTATCACTTCTTTTTAAAGTTTCCTTCTTTCTCTTGATTCCCTTCCCTCCTACCCCCTATTCTCCTTTTGATTGAGCCAAGTTTTATATATATTTTTGATATTTATAAATTTAAATATAATATAATGATCATACTGTATAACATGACAATATTAATATAATTAAATCATATATAAATTATATTAAATATTCTTAAAATACATAAAATTATATAATTATAGTTATACAAATTATATAAACATAACAAAATTATAGATTTTATATATACATATTTTATTTTATATATTTATATCTTGAAAATAAATATACATGTTGTATATTTATTTTCTATGTACATATAAAATAATTATATATTATTTTATGTATTATATTGTATGTATATATATTATGTAATATATATAAAAAATTTCAGCAAGATGCTTGCAGTCTGTAAAGCTCTCGATACACTGGCGTGTTAGACAAAGCAGGTTCTTTCAAAAAAACTCCAAGGCACATCCAAAAACCTTTTGGTACTTACTATTAGTATGACTTATCATGGGATCATAAATTTAGAACAGGAGGGGGCTTTAAAGGTTATCGAGTCCAGCCATCTCATTTTACTTTTTAAACCCTTACCATTCTGTCTTGGAATCAGTTCTAAGTATTGGTTCCAAGGCAGAAGACTGGTATGTTAGGCGAGGCAACTGGATTAAGTGAATGAGCCACCTACCTGCCCCAGCCCTCTCATTTTTCAGAGAAGTTAAATGACTTCCCAAAGTAATATTAGTCTATTTCCGAGGCAGGATTTGAATTCAGGCCTTCTAAAAGTAATATGCTCTCTATTAATATTAGGAAAGCTGGGTGGTACAGTGGATAGAATGCCAGGAAAAGAGTTAGAAAGACTCATTTTCCCGACTTCAAATCTGGCTTCAGATACTTAGAATTTATGTGATTCTGGGAAAGTCATATAAGCTTGTTTGCTTCAGTTTCCTCATCTATACAATGAGCTGGCGAAGGAAATGACAAAAAAGGACTCTGGTATCTTTGACAAGAAAACCCCAAATGGGATTACAAAGAGTTGACCACAACAAAATAACAACATTCCACTTATATCACAGTCAAATCTGGCACACTATTCATTTTTGTACAGCCCTTCCAGCTAAAAACAGTTTTTACATTTATAAATATAGCAGAGATCATGTAATAGTAGTTTGGTGACATTTGCAATCTTACCTCATTGCCTAAAGTCACAAAGATAATAAACAACAAGATTGACATTTGAACTCAGATCTCGACTCTATAATGAGTCCTTTTTTGCAATGCGCTTCATTACCTCTAGTTCTATTTCTGATTTCTTTTTTCTTACTAGCCTTGTCTCTGTTTTGGTTCTCCTAAACTGCCCCAGCTATTTCTACTCTACATCTTAACTTTTCTGTCACAATGGATAACTTTGGGAGAAAGCCAATATCAACTCCAGTCTTTGAAATTATGCTTAATAAAGATGCCATTCCTATTATTCTTGTGTATGCTGTGGAATGATCAGCTATGAAAGACTAAGCTATTATCAATAATGCAACGATTCAGGACAATTCTGAGGGACTTATTATAATAAAGAATGCTATCCACCTCCAGAGGAAGAACTGTTGGTGTCAGGATGAAGATCAAAGCAGATTTTTTTTTTCATTTTATTTGAGTTTTTATTTTGGAGTTTTGGTTATATATGATTATTTTCCTACTATTCTTATTGGTCTCTTTTAAGTGAAACATCTTGAACTAAAGGTGCCAAATATTTTTCATTTCAGATTACTTTAACTCAACTGGTTTTCAGAGTTGGGTCTAAAGACACCCAGGGATCTTTAAGACCCTTTCGGGGCATCTGTGATCAAAACTATTTTCATATCATCACTAAAACACTTTAATTTCTAATAGGGTAAGTGTAAACAGATATAACCCACATAAACAAAAGCTCTTTTGTGTCCTGAATAATTTTTAAGTGTGATGGGGTACTGAGACCAAAAAGTTTGAGAATAGCTCAATAATAAACAAGGCTGACATTTGAACTAACAATAACTAATTATTATTGGTTATTTTTTTTAACTGGGAAGAATCATGTTAATCATATCACACACACACACTCCCCCCCCCCTCTCTCTCTCTCTCACACACACACACACACACACACACACACACATCCTTCTAAACTCAACACTACGGAAGGAAAACCTCCAAACACCCTGATTTGTGGCTTTTAGGAAGAAGGCTGTCTATCCCTGAGCAGTGGTTTCTGTTCTAATTAACATTAACAATATAATAACTAATAATAACATTAGTCTAAGGCCTAATGCAGTCATGATAATAATAAATTTTAACAGAGTGATAATTTGAAGGAATAAAATATAGGCAACAGAAGGAGGCAACAATAATGACACAATCAGTCACATCATATGTAATCAACCAACCCATATTTAATTTGCTCTGAACCCTGTTTTTTTCTTTAACTAATGACATATATATTTAGTCACTGATAAGGTTTCTGCAATGACAAGAAAGGTAATGAATGACTTCTTTGATTAGTCTATAAACAGCAACACAAAATATATAAGCAAGCAACTCAAACCAAGATAGAGAGGTTTTTGAATACAAACTTTTTTTGATATTTATAACCTGAAAAATCATTGACAGATACATACTTTTCCCTCTAGCTTTCTTGGTTCAGATGAAGTTATTAAAAGCCCATGACTATGGAAATAGGAATTGAGTGATAATATACATATAACCCAGTGGAATTGCTCGTCAGTTTCTGGAAAGTGGTGGGAGGAGAGGGAATGAACATAAATCATGTAACCACAGAAAAATATTCTAAATAAATAAATAAAGTTTTTTAAAAGCCTGTGACTACTAGATGTGGATGACATAAGCATGACTGTTTTTAGATTGTAGTTTAAATGTACAACAACCAAGGGCGAATATATAGAAACACACCTACATACTGTGAAGATTAAATTTAACTCTCCCCTGATTGTGAAAATGAAATTACTTAACTTTCCCCTGATTATGAAATTTAAATTAACTCCCTTGCCCTCTTTTAGATTTAATCACAAAAAGTGTAAACACCCTATACTTACAGTTTGGGGAGATCTGCCCATTTTTAGATCTAATCACCAAAAGTGTAATCACCCCACTTAATCATTAAGTGGGAGAGGTCTGTGACCCATGTGTGCAATAGTGAGTGACAAATAAGATTCAAACTGACTGCCCCTGGGCAATCCCAAGCAAAATTTCAGCTGTGATTGAGAGATGTAAAATTAGAGGAAAGCACAGGATGTGATGCAAAAGAAAGTGTCTTTAAAAGGGAGTTACAACTTCCTGAGTGCTTGAGTGCCTGAACTTGGAGTTCAACTTCCTGTGAGAGAGTGCTCTTCATTCTTTGGAATTGAGACTGAAGAAGAATCTGCTGACTGGACATGAGACCCTGTTCCTGGTGAGTCTGTCCTTGAATCTCTTCCTTTGGATTGACACGTGATGAGTGAAAAGGCTGACTCCTTTCCTGGATTTTCTGAAGAGACTAGCCTCAGGAGAGACCTACCTCTTGGGAGAGATATCCCCAAGTCCTCAACTTTGCCAAGGCCTCTCTGGCTGAGGACTAACTTTCCCTGCCTGCAGCCAGGGGCCGGGAGAAAATTACTTAGTGCTTAGGCTAGATATATTACCCTATCCTTTCTCTGATTTCTTATATGACTCTTTATATATTTTGCAAATAAATCTCTTTGGAATAAATTAAATTCCTGGTGACCCTATTCTTAAATAAGCCAGTTCAACCTTTTAAAAATAACCCCCTTTGCTCCCCCCGCTTACAATACAATGGCAGGACTAAGGATTTTTCTTCAAGATATGCCTCCTCATACTCAAATCTACAAGCTAAATTCTAAAATAAAGATCCATTGCTTGCTAGCTAGTGTGACTGTGGGCAAATGACCCCAATTGCCCTACCTTCACTGCTCTTCTGCTTGGTAATATATACTTCTAAGACAGAAGGTAAGGATTTAAGAGAAAAAAACCTCAATGCTTGGCTTCTCATCACTTCATCTGAATGGGTTTTACTTATTAAAATTTAATAGGTTGGCCCATTAAAATATTGAAAAACTGACTTTCAGGACTAAAACCCCAAGTGGCTGAGGTAAAAAAAATGCCTTAGTTCTTTGAATATGTATCATACTTAAGAACTAGGATTGAGTAGGATTTCTTCTTTCTTTTAAGTTTTACCAATGCCTTTTGTTTTTACATTATAGTTTCCATATACACCTCCTCCCTCTTTCACTAGTTGAATAAATCCAATCAATATAGCTACCATGCCTGGCATGAGTAAATTATAGTTCCGAACTATTTCAAGAAATGGAATTTATAAAAACTTATTTCCTCTTCTCTTTTCTATACACTGACACAAAATATGCAAATAAGAACTTTTCATTTATTTCTACAGTGAAGCATTCACTGGGTACCTATTACCCTAGCCTTCTGCTATTATATAATTCTGTGCCTTCCCTCTATGGATGACTTCCTATTTATCTTGTAGATGGCTTCTTTAAATATGGCTATTTATATGTTGTCTCCATTAGAGAGTGAACTCCCCAAAGGCAGGAACAGACTTTTAATCTTTCTTTGTATCCACAGCACTCAGAATCATCTTGGCATACAATAAGCCAATGGCCTTATAGTTTTGTTCTAGTCACTTTAGGAAACATTCAAGAAACTTAATCAAGAAGAGTAAATTCTTAGCTGGTGGTCCCTCCTTCTTTGATTATGTTATCAAAAAGATAGATCAGATAAATGCCCAAAACACCACATACACCTGAATCTCAATGAGGAAGATTCAAACAGGTTTTTCACAATATTCCAGTGCCCAAGCTGGAAAGAGAGGGTTGAAAGAGCAACTAGTACATATCTGCATTGGAACGAACAGAGTCAAGGATGGTTGGATAGCCACCTGAAGGGATTTCTCCAGGAACATGCAGAAGGACTTGTCTAACTTTTTTATCAATTACTCAAACACTGATGGCATATATTTAATCAAATAAAATGATGACACTAAGCTAGGAAAGATAGCTAATAAATTACATTAAAGGATCATGATCCAAAAACATGTTAACAGACTAGAATCATGAGCTAAATCAAATAGGATGAAATCTTTAATGATTTCATTGTTTTTAAAGGAGATTGGATCTTCCTATTTCACCTAGAATGAAATGCAGTGGCCACTGATAAGACCAAACCTATTGCATTCGAATGGAAGCTTTCACATGCTCCATTTCTGAATTGAGCCAATTTCTCCCTCCTTTGGCAGCCAGGTGATCCCTCTATCTTGAAGGCTCACCATATTGATTCCTGACTCTACACTCATGCCCTTTACCCCAGGACAATTCAGGACTTTTGAGCTCAAGTGACCAGCACCAGCCTCCCCCATGGTAGATTACAGGCTAGTGATTTCACCACTTCAAAGGTCTGAGGTGGGTTCTATCCTTTTGCCTAGGCAATGATACCAGATCACAACATCTTTGTACCTTAGAAGCTGCTGTGGCTGAAAAAAAAAATATCACCCCATAACCAACTTTCTGGCAATGAGCCTCCCTTAATTTATCTAGGAGGATCCTTGTATGACAGGTGGATCACCAAGCCTGTTCTCAAGACCTTTTCAACTTGGTAGGACCTGTCGGACCTTGTACTACACTAGCAAGGCTGCCAAGAACCCATAGTCACTTTTCATGCCATGACACAGAAGAGCATTTTATTTTATTTTCAAATCCTTACCTTCTGTCTTAAGAGTTGATACAAGGATCAGTTCCAAGGGAGAAGAGTGGTAAGGAATAGGCAATTGTGGCCAATTGACTTGTCCAGGGTAACACAGCCACAGTGTCTGAGGCTACATTTGAATCCAGGTCTTCCAAACTTCAGGCCTGTCTCTCTAGCCACCGAGCTACCTAGCTGCCCTTAGAATGGCATTTTAGTAGAGGAAAGTGAAACATAATAGAGATAAAGGTTAAGTTTATCCCTATTAAAAGCTAAATTAAAAAGCACCATGGGTTCAATCCAGGACTTTTGATAGACACTAATGGTGTGACTCTAGGAAAGTTAGCATCTTAGCATCCAGACAACACCCCAAGATAGTACATTGCAGTACTCGTCTATATGAGTTGAAAGTTTCCTTACTAAAGTTTCTTCTACAAAGGACATAGTAAGTTTGGTCCCCATCAAAACTGTCAAGTATTGACCTCCAATTCAGAAATTTAACTCCACAAATACAAAATGGGGGAAGTGTCCCCATGTTCCTGGAACCTTTGGGATTTGGTGCCTAACTCATAATATATGCCCCCCACCTTTTTTAACCCTTTAGAATTGATATCAAGTATTGGATCCAAAGCAGAAAGGCAGTAAAGGCTAGGCAACTGGGGTTAAGAGACTTGCCCAGGATCACACAACTAGGAAGGGTCTGGGGCCAGGTTTAAATGCTAATAGTATACTCTTATTGACTGACCAGTAGTTATAACTGTAAACCCAGTTACCAATCATATAGCATGGCTGCCAAAAAATATGAAATGATCTCAAGAAACATTAACATAAGTATCAAACACAATGACACATATAAAACACAGTGGGACTGCACTTCAGCTATAGGAGGGGGGTGGAGGGAGGGGAAGGAAAGAACATGAATCTTGTAACTGTGGAAAAATATTCTAAATTAATTAATTAAATACCCCCCCCCTCAAAAATTAAGTTTACCATGAAAATACAGGCTCCTGGAAGACAAGGAAAATCTCAATTTAAAATTCATATGCCTAGCACCTGGCATAAGGCTTGACACATACTCAGTGTTTAATAAATGCTAAGTGGTTGACTAATTGAGTGAAAGTGGCAATATATTAAGAGATGGAAGCACTGAGGTGTTAGAAGAGGGAGAAACATATGGATTTCTTTTGTGATTCTTACTGCTGGGAAAAAAATGAGTGTTGCTGCATTTCTGCAGACTTGAGCTATTTTTCAGTTATTTCAGTAGAGTCTGACCCTACTTGAGATTTTCTTGGCAAAGATACTAACATGGTTGGCTATTTCCTTCTGGACCTCATTTTACAGTTAAGGAAACTGAGGCAATGAGGGTTAAGTGACTTGTCTTTTGCACCATACAGCTAGTAAGTAACTGAGACCAGATCTGAATTCAGGTCTTCCTGACTTCAAGCCCACCACTCTATCTTTTGTGCTGCGTAGATGCCCTTAGAAGTGATAAGGGTCTCAGGGATCAGAAGTTGGACTTACACACACGGTCTGATCATTATTTCCAGATCAGAGAGTATTATGAATGTAGGAAGAGACTGAGAATAGATGAGGTACAGCCATCACCTATAGGGTGTGCTCTTGGTATCTTCCTCTCCTGATTGGTGATGATGTCATCTGACATTTAGGAAGAACTTGAAAGGCTTAGAAAGTGTTTTAATGCATGATCTCATTTGAACTCGACAACAGCTAAGGCTGGTATAATAGGTATTACTAAAAGGAAGTAGCTGAGGCTTTGAGAGTCAAGCTATAGTCACTGAGCTATTAAGTAGAAAGGGTGAGATAGGAATGAGTACTGATAGCAACTCCAGAAATTCTTTCCATTGGCTTTTCCTTTGTACCCAGTATCTTCCCATTCCCAGAGCAGGGTGTTGCCTATGGCCAACACTGCTGGGTATTCTCTGTCCTGATCTACAGTATTGTGATTTGAGTACCTCATTTTAGGAAAGATAAGCAAGAGTAAATTCAAAAGATGGACAGCCAGAGTGATGATGAGCATTTTCAGAAGCAGGTTTAGAAAAACTAGTTTAAAGACATTGGGGAAATTAGACTGTGAGCTCTTTGAGAGAAAGGGCTGGTTTTGTGGGGGTTTTTTAGTCTTTCTTTGTATTTTCTTTGCTTCAAACAGTGCCTAGCACATAGTAAATGCTTAATTAACTAACTGAATGAATGTTGTTCAGTCATTTTTCAGTAGCGTTTGACTCTTCATGATCCCATTTGATGCTTTCTTGGCCAAAGTGCTAGAGTAGTTTGTCATTTTCTTGTCTAATTCATTTTACAGGTGAAGAAACTGAGGCAGACAGGGTTAAGTGATTTGCCCAGGCTCACACAGTCAGTAAGTATATGAGGCTAGTTTTGAACTTAGGAAGAGGAATCTTCTTGACCCCAGAATGGATACTCTATCCACTCTGCCATCTAGCTTCACTATTTTGACTGGGCAACTGACTGATATTTACTTTGGAGGAGAAATACTTTAGGCTGAGTGGAGATGATAGGGAGAAAAAGGGTGGCAGGAGAACATAATAATTATCTTGAAGTACGTAAAAGGTTTTTATATAAGAACAGGCAGATTTTATTCAATATAAAGAAAAACTCATTAATTAAAGCTGTCTAGAATGGAATGAACTCTCAAGAAAGAGTGAGTTCATCAAACAAGCTTTCTGTATCAGATGTTTTTCTTTGTCAGAAGGGAGGACTCAATATGGGGGCAGACAAGATGGAAATGATTTTGTTGTAAAGACAAATAGAATGCATTTTTTTAAAAATAAAAAGAGAGTGAGCTTTTTGCTAGGGAAGAATTCTTCACCAAACACTGGATAGGTTTATAAAAGAAAACAGCCAATTTCAACCACATAAAATTTAAATAGTTCTACACAAATAAAAATCGGTGAAGAATCAGGGTAGCTGGATAGCTCTTGGATTGAGTCAGGCCTACAGACAGGAGGTTCCAGGTTCAAATGTGGCCTCATACACTTCCTAGGTGTGTGGCCCTGGGCAAGTCACTTAATCCCCATTGCCTAGACCTTACCACTCTTCTGCCTTGGAATTGATCAAGAACTAAAAAAAAAATCTATGAATCAATCTGTGAATACATTTGAATTAGAGAAGCGGTAGAATGGAAAATCATTTGCATCAACTATTACCAATAAAAGTATATCTAAAATATTTGAGAAATTGACACTATATAGGTGATATAACACTAAAAATTAAATGGATAGGGGATGGGGAAGCTAAGTAGATCAGTGGATTGAGAGTCAGATCTATAGACAGGAAGTCCTGGGTTCAAATATGACATCAGACACTTCCTAGTTGTGTGATCCTGGGCAAGTCACTTAACCCCCATTGCCAGACAGAAGGTAAGGGTTTAAAAAAATTTACAAGGGATATAACACTAAGAGATATTTTTCAATAAATAATTGGCCAAAGGAAATAGTTTTCATAAGATTTGAAAACTACAAATGGTCACCTGAAAAGAAGCTCCAAATTATTTAAAAACAAATAAATAGATGTAAATTAAAATAACTGAGTTTTTACTCCTTGCAAGTTGTCAAAGATGGAAGGGAAAAAAGGAAATAGTCAATATTGGAGAGGCTTTAGAAGTACATTGATGCATGATGTAAAAGAGAGAATATTCATGCATGCAAAGGACATCATCTGTCAATTAGTGGAGCTATGAAGTGATTGAATTATCTCCAGATTTCAGTTTGGAACCATGCAAGAAAATGGACAAAAAATGTATCATATCTTTTGACCCAGAATATCCACTACCAGACATGGAAGCTTAAGACAGAAAAAAAGGTCTATTCGGTACCAAAAAAATTCATCTTAACATTCATTGTAGTAGCAAAGAACTGGAAACAAAACATACCAACCCAACAGTTGGGGAACGGTAGAAAAAAACTATAGTACATGAAAGTGATGTATTATTACTATGCTGAAAGAAATGACAACTATGAGGAATTCACAGAAATATGGAAAGGTTTATGTAAATTGGTGCAGATTAAATGAGCAAAACTGAAAGAGAACACTACATATAATGAAAACAATTATGTAAGTAAATAGATCACTAAAAGGAAACTGAACTCAGAGGAATGGAAAAACCAATGAAGGTCTGGAAAAACAGAGAGTGAAACAGAGGTGGCTGAGTTCTAGGAAAGCATTTTTCCTACACTGTCAGTATATATATTGCATGTTTGGTGGGGAGGAAGTAAAGATAAAAAGGCATTTACAAAAATGTTTTTGTCTTTGCTTTACTTTTTTTTTTTAATTTTACGTTTTGTCATAGTAACAACTCAAAGATGGACAAGACCTAGGTAATGGGGTAACTTGCTCAGGGTCACACAGCTAGGAATTGTCTGAGGCCACATTTGAACCCCAGTCTTCCTGATTCAAGTCTTTGCTTTGTTTTTTAAATCTGGATCCACCTTAGAATCAATACTGTTTGTGTATTAAGTCTTAAGAAAGAGTGGTAATAACTAGGCAATGGGGGTTAAGTGATTTGCTCATGGTCATACAGCTAGGAAGTACCTAAGGCCAGATTTGAACCCAATACTCTAGACATTGATCTCAATTCACTGAGTCAGTTCCTTTTTGCTTTGTCTTAAAGAGAAAGTTAGAGAGTTCCCCTGAAAATGTTCAAGGGAAAGCTAGATAATCACTTAGCTGGGATGTTATGTCAAGATTCAGGTTGGTGTTAGACTAGACCATACTTCCATGTTCTCTTCCAATTCTAGGATTCTATGAAACCTTCAGAAGTTATTTTGAAGAGTCATGGGACTAGGGGGAATTAGCTAACATACAAGCCTAATGAATCAAAGGTCTTAGTTGTCTGTTTATAATGTTTACATCAAGGAAGAGTACAGTCCATTTTACTCTGAGTTGTCCTGTAATCCAAATGTAGGTTGACATCTGGACACAATAACACTGACAAGCTAGAGAGGGACCAAAAAGGCAAAGGGTCTGAAAGTAGCACCATAATACAGCTGAAGGGTCTCTAAAGATGTTTATCCTGAATAAGGCAAAAGAATAGATGGGCCAATAAAAAATCCTTAAAGATTTAAAAAACTTTAAAATACAATAAACTAAATATTCTATGTACCTGCAAAGAAAAAAAATGCATCAATATATGCAAGTTATAGGGAAGTAAATTTCCCTTTAGTTATAAAGAAAATTGAAGAATGATGATAGCTAACATTGAAACAGATGGCCTCATAGAGTAGTGAATTTTATGTCCCTAGAAGCCTTTAAACAGAGACTAGATAACCGTGAGCTGCTGAGAAGATTCCTGCTTTATGAAGGAAACTGGAGTAGAAGAGACTTTAAGAAATCTTCATACCAAATAACAAAACCAAATTTCCACAAGGAATTAGGTTTTGAGGGTCTAGTCTATTCTATTGGTCCACTACTGTTTCCCAGCCCATACCAGATTGTTTTGATGTTTGCCACTTTATAATACCATTTAAGATTCAGTACAGATACATTACCTTCCTTCATTTAAAAAAAATTAATTCCCTTGATATTCTTGGCCTTTTATTCTTCCAGATGAATTTTGCAATTTTTTTTAGCTCTATGAAATAATTTCAGGGTAGTTTGATTGGTATGACACTGAATAGCTAAATTGATTTAAGTAGAATTTTCATTTTTATTATATTGGCTCAGCCTACCCATGAGCAATTAATGTTGTTCCAATTGTTTAGATTTGACTTTTTGTGTGAAAACTGTTTTGTAGTTGAGTTCATATAGCTCCTGAATTACTCTTGGCAGACTTGGTATTTTATATTAGAAATCCAGTTTTTACATTCCTCATTTCCCCTCCCTACTGAGATCCCAAATTAGTCTGGCTCAGTCTACCTCAATGGAGAGCTCAATGAAGAAGGCGGTATGTCATTTCATCGATGACAAAAGTGTTCTTGGAACTTACCACCACACACACTGATCTCTTCCAGGGAGACAGACATAACTGAAATGTCTCTGGCATCAGTCAGTGGCCAATGTTTCAAATGACAGTGCATATTTTTAGTAATCATAGGAAAGATCAGTATAAAACTCTCATATGGCTCCGAAAGTCTCCTAATCTCAGATTCACTGTATGTCAGCCTAAGACCCACAAGAAGTTACTAAAACTTTCTCTCAGTCTTGCTCTGGATATTAATACAATCCTCAAGAAAAGCAAAAACTTGATCGGTGTGTTGGAAAAATTCGAAGTATTTTAGCGTTGCCCTTGCATTATTAAGCTACCCCATAACAGCCAAGACAGAATATATGACTTTTAGTTTATATGGCACAGAAAACATTTCAGTGAATATCCTGGCCATTAGTGAAGAAAGCACATTCTTTAATAATAATGTTTTATAATAGGGAATTATAGAGCGACTCTTTCATGTAGATATTTTTATTTGTATTTACTATATACATTTTTTAAAACAATCTTTTAAAGATTTAGTAAAAAAAATTTAGCTCAATACAACATTTTAGGTCAAGAGAAGTCAGAAATGATGCTACTTCAAAAAAAAAATATGTTTTTTGAAGAACAGGCAGGTTAGTTAGGTGAAAGGAAGAAAGATGGTGTCAAGAGGTTTCCTCTACCTACCTGAAGCCCTGGCTGCTCCCAGAATAATGGAACAGAGCCTCTGATCTGGACAAAAGACGACACGCCATCATCCATGTAAATTGTCTGTAGCCACAAGGAAACAGAAAGGGAAAGATATTCTTCAATGAAACCGAACGTCCTAGGGCTCCGCAACCAGATACTTCGGCTTGAGACATGAAACCTGATAGAAGAACAGGCAGCTGATTTCAGCACACTCTAGTCTGACAGAGCTCGGCTGGTTCCTTACCCTAATGCCCTGGGCAGAGGGTAGTCCACTTGCTTTCCATTTGCGTCCTGGTGAAACCTCCAAATTCTGACTAACCAACAGCCACCTCCAAGTATTGCTTTAGAAGAAGACTCCAGCTTGTGGCAAAAGGTCTAAATGCCATCATTCCCTGCTTTTCAGCCACATAGGCTCCACCAATTGTATCTTGAAGGACCCTCACGAAAATTGGGGTAATACCCCTCATTGGTTTAGAAATGGAAGCAAGATTTGCTCCATTTTGCATCCAATATATTCCTTTTCAATCTTTTATTTTTACCTTGGCAAGATCATCACAGTACTATGGGTAAATATAGCTATTTCTTTCTCTGTAAAAATGTGGGTTAAGTTAGATGTCTTTTGAGGATGTTTCTGGCTCCCAGAGCCTTCATTCCCATGTCCTCAACAAAGGGATATTTTTTAAAAAGCACCAAATAAAATATTTTCAATATTAATCACATCCAAAAAGCAGAACTATGGATCAGGAATTCTTAACCTGGTGTCTGTGAACTGGCTTTTGAAAAATATTTTCATAACTATTTCAATAACTGGGTTCCTTTATAATCCTATTATTTTATTTAATCCATCTAGTAACATTATTCAGAGAAGGAGTTATAGACTTCGTCACACTGCCACAGAGGGCTGAGAACTCTAGATGAAGAGAGAAAGGCTATAGCATGTGTGGCTATTTATCATGACCCCTTTCCAACTATAAGATTATATATAAGATGCAGCTATTAAATGTAAAAATACACTTAGCACATGTTTATAATACCATAAATATATTATTTCTTTTCTATATTCTAAAGTATTTATACATAATATAGACATGTTCATATGTTTATAACATGCACATGTTAAACCAATTATATAGAAAAATATATGTATATATGTGTGTGTCTATATATATTATTTATTGTTCAGTAGTTTTTCAGTTGTGTTCCAATTCCTCATGCCCTATTTGGGGTTTTCTTGGGCTCATTTTATAGAAGAGGAACTGAAGCAAACAGGGTTAAGTGACTTTATCCAGTGTCTGAGGCCAGATTTGAACTCGGCTAGAAGAGTCTTCCTGACCCCAGGCAGGCCTGGCTCTCTATTCACTGCACCATGTAGCTGCCCCTACGCATATATTCTATACACATAACATATACAATTACAAATGGAAAAGGGATGTGACAAACAGTCTCACCTAATGTAGCTTTAATATATGTACATCTAAGTATACACCCATATGTATATATGCATCCTTAAGTAGCCTTATGCTAAAATATAGATTTATAGTAGATATCACATCTATAATATATATATTACATAATGTATATTATAGCAACATTATACATAGTATTATATATTTATATTATATATACACACATATCTAATATAAAATATAGATGACAAATGCATATATGTGTGTATATAAATATTATAGTTGGAAAAAGATCATGATAGTCATACAAACTGTATAAGTGCATATGTATAATAGATGGAAACATGCTTATATATAATAAATGGAAATGGTTTTATATATAATAGAAATAAGTTTATATATAATAGATGGAAACGTTTATATATAATAGGCATAAATGTTTTCTATATAATAGAAGTGCGTTAATATATGGAAACATGTTTATACATAATAAGGAAATGGTTTTATATATAATAGAAATGTGTTCATATATAATAGATGGGAATAGAAATGTTTTTATATAATAGATACAAATAAATGGAAATATTTTTATAGAATAGATACAAATGTTTATATATAATAGATACAAATATATTTATATATAATAGATGGAAATATTTTTGTATATAATAGAATTATGTTTATATATACTCGATACAAATGTTTATATATAATAGATACAAATAAATGGAAATGGTTTCATATAATAGAAATGTTTATATAATAGATGGAAACATGTTTAAATATAATAGATACAAATATATTTCTATATAAAATATGGAAATGTTTTTATGTATGTGTAAAGTGTGTATATACACACTTACCATCATATATATATATGGATATGTGTGTATATACATATATATGTTTTATATTTGCAACTAGATTCGGTGCAGAGATAGTCAGGAAGACTTGGGTTCATATCAAGCCTCAGACAATATGTATATTTTTTTGCCCAGCAGTAAATCCCTGGGCAACTTACTTAAACTTGTTTGCCTCAGTTTCCTCAGTTCCTCAGTTAAATGAGTTGGCAAAGGAAATGGCAAACCATTCTAGTATCTCTGCCAAGAAAACCCTGGATGAGGTCACAAAGGTCTGTATACAACTGGACAACAACAAATGTGTGTATATGTGTACATATAGATATCAGATATCTATAATATATAATATGTACTATATTATGTATATTATAGATATGTTATATATAATGCCATATATATTACATATACATATATTATGTGTAATATAAAACAGAAGGAAAAGGGCAATGACAGATATATGTGGGCATATATGAGATATACATATATAATTGTATCATAAGGTATTATATTATATTATACACACACACACACGCACATATCCCCACACTCTGTCCATACTTAATGAGCTCTATCACTTAATTCCCTGCACACTGAGTTTTCCAGAAGGCACTACTCCTAGGTTACTGCCTAGAAATAGAATATTTTCCCCTCACATGTTCATTAAACAGCACACTGACTCCCAGTTTATGTAGAATAGGACAAGAAAGTAAAGAACAAAAAGTACGGCCCAGAGAAGCCAAGGGAAAAGGTCTCTGAACTCCGTGGAATGCTCTGCCTTTTATCTGGGTAACTGGAGCCTGCCTTGGCAGGGTGCTGGCCAGAGTAATGCGGTGAATCTTTTCCATTTCTTACCAGTGTGCTACCTTACACTGTAGCTTTCCATGGAGAGCTCGATCATGCTCAGATCACCCATGCATTAGTAATAGTTTTCAGTGGAAGACTTGAAAATTAGATGGCACAGTTTCCCTGGACTATGGGAATGACATGTCCCCATATCTGGGCCCTCTTCCTGACACCTTTTATCTTTTTATCTCGGTTAGAAAGTACCTTGACTGAAGCAAATTTGCTAATATTTGAAATGGGGAGAACTCTCAGCAACATGAATAGATTTTACATTTTTATTGTTGAGAGGGAAAGTGGGTTGTAGTAGAAAGAGGGCTGGATTTGAAAACAGAGGACATAGGTTTTTAATGAATTATTTTAAATAAATTGTTTGAATTATATTTATTTTAAATTTTAATTTAATTTTAAAATTGCAATTAATTATTTCTACCAATTAATATCTGTGGGACTCTAGGCAAGTGTCTAAAACTCTTTGGGCCTCCGTTGTCTCATTTGTAAAATGAGTTGAAATCAAGACTCTAAGTTCCTTTCTACTTTTAGGTTTTATGAGCATATCACATACATATTTTTTGAAGTGGGGAACTCTTAATAATTAATTTTCTTTGACCAATGCAAGTACAAACCATATATCCAGTTGGCATCAGAGACTGAATATGAATCAAGGTCTTTCTTACTTTGCAACCAGCTCCCTAACCACTATATAATTCTGCCCTTT
Source organism: Monodelphis domestica (assembly GCF_027887165.1). Taxonomy (NCBI): domain Eukaryota; kingdom Metazoa; phylum Chordata; class Mammalia; order Didelphimorphia; family Didelphidae; genus Monodelphis; species Monodelphis domestica. The sequence continues at coordinate 439,825,982 of NC_077228.1, read as the reverse complement.
ATTTATGTTATTAATTGCTTAAACTTCTCAAGGGGGCATGAATTACAGCCTCTATGTCTCTCTTTTTTTAAACCCTTAGCTTTCATTTTAGAATCAATACTAAATATCAGATCTAAGGCAGAAGAGTGGCAAGGGATAGAAAATTGGGATTAAATGACTTGTCCAGGTTCACATAACTAGAAAGCATCTGAGGTCATATTTGAACCCAGAAATTCCCATCTCTATGCCTGGCTCTCAAATCACTGAGCCACAGGCCCTACATTTCTTGGGAAAGCCTCTTCTGGGAAATATTTTCATACAATGACAAGTCACACTGAAGCCCAGGTCTAATGCTAATCAATCATCACTCTTCTCCAGACGAAAACCATCCAGACTTTAATGAAGTTTGCTAATAGTTATTCTCTGTGTCCTTAGTTCCTCCTTAGCCAAGACAAGCAGACTAGGCTAGAAAAACTGTGAAGAGGTTGAAAATATACTATGAAAAGCCTAATGCTGCCTCCTGGCTGACAATGGGGAACCCCCTTCTCCCCCGAAAGGTGGACTCATTTCATAGCCTTTTCCCCCACCAGCAAAGTCTTCCATATTAACATCTAAGAGAACTATCCTTATCTAATTTAAAAAAAAAAGGTCACTGTTAATTAGGTTGCTTTTAATTGCTAACTCATTTGCTCTTTTATTGAGTTGAGAATTCGAGAAGGAGACAATGTTTTTATCCATAGATGAGTCATAAAGGGAAAAAGATTTGTGGGCAAGTGGGCCTTTCTGGAACTTTCAGTTCATAGCATAGTACTGGAGGTTGTACCTATTTGTAGAACTGATTTCTATCACATCAGTGCCTGTAAAATTTCAGCTCCTGACTGATGAACACTGGCCAAAAAAGCAATAAGGTACAGATAAAAAAACCCAAACAACTGTTAATCTTCCCCAATCAGATTCTTGTTAACAAGCACCAAAATATTCTCTTAAATTTTGTATAATAAAAACAAGCATTTTTATTTAAATTAAAAATTGAATTTCAAAATGCTCTTATCACTTTTATATTTCATTTGCAATTATTTTTTTAAACCCTCACTTTCTATCTTAGCAATAACTTTAATGGGTTAAGTGACATGCCAAAGGGCCACACATCTATAAAATATTTGAGGCCAGATTTGAACCTAGGTCCCCTTGACTTCAGTTGTGGCACTCTATCTATGATGCTGCCTAACTGTCCTTTATTTGCAATTACAGTTATCCCTTCCACACAGTGACTTTCCCCATTGTGGTTTTGATATATCATATGTTGGCATAAGAAATTAAAAGGAAATGTTGGGGAAGTTTTACAGAAGCCACAGATAATATGTGAAGGCCAGCAAATGACAGAAAAAGTTTAGAAACTCTTTTTTTTTACTTAACATTTCCCTATGTATAACCTATGACCAAATACTGAATGTGGATTTTACAATAAGGTACTATAAATATCCCACAAAAAGAAAAAGAAAATATCAGACTTTTTCTCTGGTACAAAGGGAAGGCCAGAAATTTTTATGTGATTTTCTACAATATGGGGGGATGATGCACCCCTAATTCTCAGGATATGGACGGGATACCTTTTATCTTTATATTTATTGTACATAAACACTTAAAATTTATATTTAAACTTTTATTTATTGTTTCAGTCAAGAATATCTGGAGACTATCCATAAAATTTTCAGAAGCTAAAACTAATAAATTGAGAGTCCAATATTATACCTCGAAAAAGAATCCTATTTTACTGTTTTAAAGAAGCAAGAGCTCTTTCTACTCTTCTTGGGGTGAGGGACAAAAAGAATGAAAATAAATTAGTTGAATGCCAGTTAACTTCCTTACAGGTGGCATAGTCTATGGAAATGCCACTTGGAAAGAGTTGACTTCCAAGAAAAAAAACTTTTCTCCTTTAGCATCAGCCCCAAAATTACAGAAAAGAGAACAGAACAACAAAAACAAAAGGAGCTGCTACCCTTTTCTGGCTCATAAATTACAGTGCATTTTAAAGAAAGGTTTTTATATAACTTAAGACATCCTAGTGAGGTCTTGAAAAATCTTTCTTTTCTGGTCTGCAATTCTTAAAGTAGCACTTGCGCACTTAGGATTAATCAGGAACTTTATCTTAAAAACCCAACCAAGCCAAATATTTAGCTCTGGCCTATTTTTTTTTTTTGGTAGGCTGAAAGCTTCTTCTTCCATTTAATGTCTACAGGGTGAGTCATAACTGCAAATCAGCCCACCAGATATGACTCACTTCAGAGCTGAAAAGGTACAATTCCGAAGGAAGCTAAGGAAGGCCATATTCACATATATACACACACAAGCTGCCAACCTTGGTTGTTTATTCCTCTTAAAAATAATCAGGAAAATGAACATGGGAAAGATTCCTCCCTTTTTCAGAAAATCTGGGCATTTAATACTCACAGAGACAAGTGAGTATGTTAACCTTTTAAATTCCCCAATGCTTTAAAGAAAAACCCCAAACCAAAGATATCACCCTTTATTCAGTCACTGGATCCAAATGATGACCTCACAGGCAATTAGTCAGCCATCTACTATGAGTTTACTACAGGAATTGCACTTCCAAATGATTAATGAATGTCTGTCTGAATAGGGAGAGCTTAGGTCTTCAAGTTCAAAGCCTTCAATTTTTTCCTTTGAATACTCTGAAGAGGGGAGAGCAAAAATACCTCTTTCTTCCAGGCCAGTGGCATTTCCTCTCCATCTCATCTCTATTCAATAATTAATATGGCAGTATCTATGTGCCAGGCAGTGGTCAGTGCAGGGAAAAGGGCAGAGAAAAGAGGACAAGGACACAAACATGTAAAATACCAGTGGAACATGGGAGAGGAAAAAGAGACAGGCAGAATGCTAGAACGAAAATGTAAGGGTAATAGAGAGCTGACTTTCACCTGGTGGTAGAGTTGAGGGGTGATTTTCAGGAAAGACTTATTGGAGAAGGTGGTCCCTGAGTTAAACCTTGGAAAAAAGACAATTTCAATAAGCAAAGAGGAGGCGAGAGAGCTGGCCAGGCATGGGTGGATAGGCTAAACTGAGGCAAGAGAGTGAGACTGAGTGCTACATAAATTTCAGTAATTATTGGGCTGGAATGTAAAGAAAAATAAAGAACGGTGCAAATCTGGTAGTCTATAAAAGATTTCATGTGCTATAGTTTAGGAGTTTTTATTTTATCCTTGAGAAAAGAGGGAATCACTAGAGACATTTAAGCAAGGGAATGACCCAGCTTTAAAAAGATTATTTTGACAGTTCTGTGAAGAATAGGGAGAGCTTAGGTCTTCAAATTCAAAGCCTTCACTTTTTTTCCTTTGAATAGCCTAGAGAGGAGGGACAAAAATACCCTTCTTCTAGGCTAGCAGCATTTCCTCTCCATCTCATCTCTATTCCATAATGAATATGGCAGTACCTTTGTGCCAGGTACTGGTTAGTGCTGGGAAAAGGGCACAGAAAAGAGGTAAAGGAGAGATAAATTAGGAAGTTATAGGTGTAATACAGGTAAGAGATAATAAGGTCCTGGTCTAGGGTGGTGACTTTTCAAATGGAGAAAAGAGGGACAGGGTAAGAAATGGTGCAGGAAGAGTTGCCTTTGGCAACTGCTTAAATGCAGGGGAGAAAAGAGGAAAATGACTGAGGTTTTGAGTTTCTATGTCAGCAAACCTACTGAGAGAAATATGCCTGTCCTTCTAACTGTTAGAAGTGATACTTAAATGAATGAATGAATGATCATCCATTAGTCCTAATGGTGAGGTTGGAACAGTTACAAGGAAGGATTATCTGAAGCCAGATTTTTTCATGGAACCCACTGTGGCTCATGAGAAAACAGGCAGAGTTTGGGCAACTTCTAGAAGATTAGGACCCAAAAATATTTCATAGGAATTCCAAAGGGGAACCCTTCAAGCCAGTCATCCAGAAAGTCTCTCACTTCTGTTAAAAAAAAAAAAAAACTTCCCAAATACAATCCAGGCAAGGCACTGCTCAACAGGACTGGAGGTGGGAGACCAGAGAGAGGGAGGAAGCAAAGATGACTTGAGATTTCCAGCCTGGGGGACTGGGAGGCACCAGCTACTGCAGAGGAAGCTCCCTCCCACCACAGCCTCAGCATTGGTCTTTACAATCAAGCAGATGCTCTCAACCTGCTGGCTTGGCTACCCCCACAAAGAGAACAAGCTCTGGAGCTTGACATTTCTCTCACTTAAAAAATGTCAAGAATCACTGGGATATCGGTGACTTTGGGAAAGTTACCTGGGAAAACTAACCTCAATTGTGTTTATGTGTTTTCAAGCAATTTCATTGGAAAGGAGGAGGAGGGATATTAGAACTAGAATACACTTTGTTATTTTATTTGATGTATTGATTTTTCCATAAAATGCAGGTCCATAAACAGGCCCATGTACTTACCTCCATGCCTAGAAGGATCCCTGGAACTACTGGGGGCTACAGATCCCTATTCATAATACACAGGAGGTAGAGAATGCCAATTGCTTGTTAGAGAACTCTCCAGAAATCTATTTGATAAAGATGGTTCTAAAGAAGGAAAAAAAAGGGGGGGGGGGGGCAACCAGGTGGCTCAGGGAATAGAGAACCAGGTCAAGAGATGGGAGGTTCTGGGTTCATATCGGTCCAGTCACTTCCTAGCTTTGTGATCCTGGGCAAATCAGTTAATCCCAGTTGCTTAGCCCTTACCAGTCTTCTGCCTTAGAACCAATGCTAGGTATTGATTCTAAAATAGAAGATAAGGATTAAAAAGGGGCATGGGGAGGCAGCTAGATGGCTGAGTGGATTGAGAATCAGGCCCAGAGATGGGAGGTCCTGGGTTCAAATCTGGCCTCAGATACTTTCCCAGCTGTATGACCCTGGGCAAGCCACTTAACTCCCATTGCCTAGTCCATACTGCTCTTCTGCCTTGGAATGAATACACAGTATTGATTCTAAGACAGAAGGTAAGCATTTTTTTTTAAAAGGCAGAAAGAAAAAAATGTAGATAATATAAAAAGTTTTGTCCCATACTGATTATATAAATGTAGCCTTATCTTCCTTTGTTCTCACTAGATGCAGACCAGACACTGACTAGCACAAAACATGCCACTTTGCTACTCAAACAATTGCTAAAAATGAGTAGAATAAAGGTTCCCTATTTATCATCAAAAGAGCCTCTTGGCAGGATAGGAGAAATTCAACTGCTTGAAAGGTATAGCTCTGATAGGTGCATGCTCTAATTTTTTGAAAGGGTTTTGGTTTATTTTTTAAAGCATAAAAGACCAAGTAAATATGCAGGTGATATGGTGGTGGACTTATCAAGGAAAAGTACCCTGAACTGGTGAGGTAGAAGATCTGAACTTGAGTTTCAATTCTGTCATTCACTAACTGTATGACCTTAAAGAAATTACTAATGTGCTTGGGCCTCAGTTTCTTCTTTTTTTTAATCAACCAACAAAACCTTGTTAAGCCCTTACTAACAAAAGAAGATTTGACTATGGTATATGATTGTAATGGAAAACTATTGTGCTATAAGAATTAATGAGCAGAATGATTTTGGAAAAAGCTGTAAAGACTTACTTGGACTGATGCAAAGTGAAATGAACCAAACCAAAAGAACACTGTACAGTCACAGCAATATTTTTTGATGAACAACTGTGGATTACCTAGTTATTCTCAGCAATACAGTGACTCAAGATAATCCCAGAGAATAATAATGAAAATGCCTTCTGCCCCCAGAGAAAGAAATGATGGAGTCATTTTTTCTTAAAATCTCTTCCATAAAATGACTAATATCAAAAAATGTTTTACAAGAGTACACATATAAAATCTATCAGATTGCTTACTGTTTCAGGAAAGGAAAAGAAATAGAGGGATTGAGAGAGGGAGGGTGAGAGAGAATTTAGAACTCAAAAGTTTTTTTTAATTCAATGTTAGTTTTTTACATGTAAATAGGGAAAAAAAGAAAATATGAAAAAAAGAAAAACATGGAAAAGATATGGAGCTTCAGGAAAAAAGAGCCTATAAAGATGAAGTGACTTTCCTGAGGTCACCAGGCAGAGATAAGATTCAAACACAAATCTCTGACTTTAAATCTTGTGCTTTTTGTACTATGCTATCCTACCTTTTTAAGGTACTATATGGCACTTAGACTGGATATTTAATATATAATATTACAACGGTATTGATTGAAAAAATGCTTACACTATCTTCCCAAAGGGATTGATGAGAGGACCAAATTAGCTATTGAAATACATATATAATATGTATGAAGCATTTGGTAAACACAAAAAGCACTACCTAAGCAAGAACCATTATTTCCCTCCAATATCCAGATTAAGTACTTTCCTGTCAACAATAGGGATTTTCGCCTCTTTCGGGGAGATGTTATTTACATTCAGTCATCTCTCTTCATTTTACTTTATCCCACTACATACTAGGAAAAAAAATGATCCAAGTACCTATTTACATTCCAAGGAAACCAAAAAGATTAAAGTTCCCCTGATCAATATTTAGAATAGGTAACCACATACTTATTTAATAAGAGTTGCTGGGAATAAAGATCTCCCGAGACAGTAAATTGACCAGACATTGGAATGGAAAAGATCATCTCATCTCACTGACATGGAAAGAAAGGAAAGGGAAGAGATTTTTCTTTCCCTTCAATTATTTGAAAACACAGAGGATTACAAGTTTCATGTAATCCTAGTGTTGGAGAGAGCAGATTTCCAAGAGCTCATAATAGGATGCCAGCGCCTATCTATAACAAAGGAAATTGGCACAAATGAGATAGTATGTTCTCAAGAATAAAATTCAGATGATACAAACAAATAGTTCCATAGAGGGAGAAGAGAGAAATGTCAATTTACTGATTAGTGTGATTTTAGATAGCCACCAGCAGAAGATGGAAGGAAGGCAGGTGAATGTGAATGAATACAAATATTCCATAACAATGGTGTCAGTTATACCAAAGAATGCTAATGACAACAAAAGGAACTTTTTTTAAAGCTATGTAGCAAGTGGGAGGAAGATGGAAGAAGGACTAAAAATGTTGCTCAGGATGGATAATAAAAGATAAGCAAAAGGAAGTAGAACTATTCAACTTCTATTTCATTTCTGTTTTCTCTACCAAGGAGAATGGTTTTTAGACTGGGGAGTTGTTTTTTTCCTTTTAAACCCTTACATTTTGTCTTAGAACCAATACTAAGTATTTTTGTTCTAAGACAGAAAAGTGATAAGGGCTGAGTAATTGAGGTTAAGTGACTTACCCAGGGTCACACAGGTAGGAATTGTCTGAGGATAGATTTGAACTTACTTATGTCCTCCCAACTCCAGGTCTGGCACTCTAACCTTTATACTACCTTCCCATTAAGTTAGTTATAAAACAAAATTGGTTGAAAGAATTGAGACCCAAGTTAAAAAAAAAAAGATACTGAAATTCCACTTAGTGGCTCTCACTGAGTTTATGTCACCAGCCCTGAACCAACTATATTTCAAAACAGTGCTGTGAAACTTAAAATAGAAAGATAGGGCACTATATTGCAATAAAGTTCCCTGTTGATGTAGAAAACCACATATTAACATCATCTATTTTTATTGCATTTGTACTTATTTTGTTAAATATTTCCCAGTTACATTTTAATCTGATTTGGGCCTCACTCTGGAGGGTTGAAAACAAAAGTTAAAAAACTAGATTGAAGTGTGGGTACTGATCTGGAAAGGTAGGGGGAGTTTTTTTATTTGTTTTGTTTTAATTAGAAGCTCTCTATACCAATGAGATCATAGGTATGGTTCAAAACCTTCCTCTGCACAGAAATGATAACTGAATAGAAATTAATAAAATAAATGAGAAATAGACAAAGAAGAAAGGCCCAGGACAAAGCCCCAAGGGAATTATGGCTGTTAGAGATTGAGACACGAATGATGAGCCAGAAAAAGAGATTAAAAAAATAGTCAAACAGACAGAAAGATAATGAGGATAGAGCCATGACGGCACAAAAACTGAGGGAGAATAACTTATCTGGGAGAAGGAATAGTCAGTCAATAATCTAAAAAAAAAATGCAAACAATGTCAAAAAGAGATGAGGACTAAAAAGGCCAAAGGATTTAGCAATTAAGAGATCATTGGTAACCATGGATATAGCTTTTTCAGTGAAGTAGTGGGATCAGAAGCCAGACTGCAAGCAGTTTAAAAACTGGGTAAAGAACAAACACATGGAAGTGATTATTTCCTAGGAGTTTGACTATGAAGGAAGGAGATATAAGCCATGAAGGCTAAGAATGGGGAAGAAGTGGACACACTACACTGGTGAGCTGCAGGGATGGAGTCAGATGAGAGAGGAAAGCAGGGGGAAAAGGGGCAAGTTCCCAAAGGACATGAGGTAGTTCTAGGCAAAGAGTCTCTCTTCTTCAAAGATTGAAGCAAAGGAAGAGAGGAGAGGGGCTGATTTGAGTAGTATGAGAGGTTTAGAATAGGGGAGGAGAGCTTATGACAGATGGTCTCTTATTTTCTCAGGAAAGTGGGAGCTAAGGTCCTCTGATGAGAGGCAGGCTAGTGATGCTGCAGGAAGCTTGAGAAAAAAGGGAGAAATTTGCAACAGCTTTTGTGGGAAGAGTAATGAAGAATTTGTCAAGAGAAGATGAAAATTGTCATATAGCTATAAGGGCCCAGTTAAGACTGGTTAACATAGAGGGCTCAGGGGATTGAGAGGTCTTGGATTCATATTTGGCTTCAGACCCTTCCTAGCTGTGTGACTCTGGGCAAGTCACTTACCCACCATTGCCCAGCCCTTACCACTCTTCTACCTTGGAACCAATACACAGTATTCATCCTAAAACAGAAGGTAAGGGTTTTTAAAGAAATATGTAAGAATTGAGGGGGCAGCTGGGTGGCTCAGTGGATTGAGAGCCAGGCCCAGAAAGGTCCTGGGTTCAAATCTGACCTCGGGCACTTCCTAGCTGTGTGACTCTGGGCAAGTCACTTGACCCTCATTGCCTAACCCTTACCACTCTTCTGCCTTTAGAACAAATACACAGTATTGATTCTAAGATGGAAGGTACAGGTTTAAAAAAAAAAAAGAAATATATAAGAACTGAGCCTTAAGCCCAGCCTTGACCCTGAGAAAGTTACTTAACTCTATTGCCTAGCCCTTACTCCTCTTCTGCCTTAGAACCAATGCATAGTATTGCCTGGAAGGTAAAAGCTTTTGTTGTTGTTGTGTTTTTTTTTAAGATTAGTTAATATAAATTGGTAATAGACCATAGTCAACATAGCTGTATGACTTCTCCAAGTAAGTTTGGCTAAGATTTAGCAAATGTGGGTTTCAGAAATGTATTTCATTAAAAATCCCTTATGGTATCCTCGTAGAAATGTTGGATAGATATGAAAGGAATGAAGATACTGATAAGATACATTCAAAACTGGTAAAATAACAGGACCCAAATACCTGAAAGAGATAAAGGGGGAAAAAAAGTCCTACCAGTGTAGAACAAAGGATCAAATTTATTAAAAGTCAATTTTAATAAGAACAGAAAAATCTAGATCTTCCTCACTCTAAGAATGGCAATCAATCTATACTATGCCTACACATTGCCTCTCTTTTGCTTCTAAAATAAAATTTAAAAGCAGGAGCATACATCTGTTCTAAAGACCATTCCTTTCTCAAGGTGGCGGCTATTTTCCCTGGTCAGAAAAACCCTACAGTTAAGGCTTGACAAGAAGTCAAGCTTTCTTACACACTAATCAAATCATTTTCCCTTTTATAGCCCCTGTTCCCAGACTAACCAAAGTCCTCATAAGAAGTGGTTCAGTCACAGATATGAGAGGGAGAAGCTGACAAAAATACCTTCGGGCACAAAATAAATATAGGGTGTTTGGATATTGCCATGGATGGCAATGCTCCACTTGTGAATTTCATTAGTGTTTTCCTCTGTCATAAGTTTACCACTATCTCATATTCTCCTTTAAAAATCTACCCTGTAGAATTCAAACTAAAGGCAGGAGTTGTAAACAGCATCCCAGGGAATGAGAACAGAATTAAAAAAAGATCAATGGAAGATTAAACAGATGGTTCCATTCCATGGCCACTGAAACCAACTGCTCCCTTACTCTCAGATTCCACAACTCTCAAATGCCATGATTTGCTTCTAGGATAAAGCTTTTAAAAAAAAATCAATTTAGAATAAGAATGAGAAAAATTGGTGGTTATTTTTTTCTTGCAGAGTATTGATCCAACCATTGTTACTCAAAAACATTACCAAGCCAAATTGGTTCATTTGTTTCCTTCCAAGGGAAGTCATATCTACTCTCTGCTGAGAATCAAAAGTAGAACTTTTGTATCCATTACATTTGAAAAGAAAAAAAAAACAAGAGAGAACATTTGGTACTTAAATGATGCATTTTCCATCTTGGGAGAAGAACCAAAAAGCTAAGCCAAAAGCCATACACAACACAAACCACAGGCATCAGATCTTCACAAGGAATATCAATGACAGAAGGATAAGGAGTTTTAAGGTAAAAAACTCCTTCATGCAGGCAACAAGATATGGAAAAAGCTTTTGGGTTGGTCACATCCATTATTACTTAAGAGGCACTGAAACACTCGGCACCACAGGCTCAGTCACTTACCTGCTCAGTCTCAACAAAGTTAGACACGTGTCCATCATCGTTCACTCCCCTGATGTGAAAACGGGCACCAGCTCGTTCACAGCTGATCCGGGAGATGAGGCAAGCTTTGGCCTGTTTGTGTGAGGCATAGACAGTGCGGATGGTCACTACACCACAGATCACCTTCAGCAGCCAATCGGAACAGTTCACCTGGTAGTGTTTCAAGGGCACATGCAACAGCTGATTCCTACAAAATTTTACCAAGTGTGGATTAGTTAGACAAAAAAGATACAGGAAGAAGAGAGTAGATTTCCTTATGATCAAGGAGAATCCACTTTCCAATAACTGAGTTAAAGACCCAATTTTAACTGATATGAAAAGATTCAAATAATTTTAATTCAATAAGCATCTCTTAATCACCTCCCCAGGGGCAGGCACTGGGCTGAGTGTGGAAGATCACAATAACAAAAACAAAATGATCCCTGCTCTCAAGTATTCTATTCTACTGGGGAATGATAGTTTTATCTTGCTCTCTTTCATCAACTAGCCAACTCATTCCTTTTCATGTAGCAGGACAAGACCCTTCTTTCTTCATCTGTAAAATGGGGATAACAATAGCATCTACCGCAGAGGTTTGCTGTAAAAATTCAGTGTGTGTGTGTGTGTGTGTGTGTGTGTGTGTGTGTGTGTGTGTGTGTGTGTGATATATTGCTTTGGAAATTTTAAAACTTTACATAAAAACTCCAGCTATTATTTATTTTATTTAGCAATAACTGGTCACAAGGAAAGAAAGGTACCAAAGAACAGTACAATCAAGAGAGAAGTAAATTATGTTTTCAAACAAGAAAGAGAAAAAATTTTCAAGCAATCAATCAGGTGACATAAACATAAACTCTTATAAGCTAAAAGCTTTGTCCTATATTAAAACTTCATGATCCCACTGTTGGGGCTACAAACCTAATGAGGTTATTAAAAGGTAAAAAAAGGATCCTTTTATATGAAAATACTGAGAGAGGCTTCTTATGTAATGTCAGAAGAAAATTCCCAACTGGGAAATTTAGTGAATGGAGTGGTTAAATAAATTGTGGTATGTCTATGTAATATGTCATAAAAAATGATAAATATGAAGAATACAAAGAAATATATATTAATAAATAGGAATGCATAGTAAAGAAAGTAGAATTAAAATGACAGAAGATATAGTTTTAAAAATCAGCAAAATATACACACAACCAAAAAGAAAAGAAACTAAAAGTGAACACAATGAAAAAAGAGCTTTTTTGTTTTTATTTCATTAAATGCAATGTCTTTTTCTTTTTTTCCCCAAGAACCCTTATCTTCTTTCTTAATATAAATTCTAAGACAGAAGAGTGGTAAGGGCTAGGTAATGGGGGTTGAGTGACTTTCCCAGGGTCACACAGCTAGAAAGTGTCTGAGGCCGGATTTGAATCCAGGATTTACTATCACCAGATCTGGCTCTCTATCCACTAAGTCACTTAACTGCCCCACTGTCCAGTCCTTTCACTCCCTTTCACTCTCTCTATTGGGCCAACCAAACCAATCTGTCTTGCTGCTCTTTGCACACAGCACTTCATTTTCAGTCTCTGAGCCTTTATATAAGGTGACCCAGATGCCTGAAACATATTTCCTCTTTACGTCCCAGTATCTTTCAAAGCTGAACTTAAATGCTAACTCCTCCTGGAGGTCTTCCTGATCAGTCCAGCTACAGCTTCTCCTGATACCACCATGAAACCAATTACCCAGGATTTATCTTACATGTGCTTTTATATGTCTAAGCTATTCCCCCCTATAAAACACAGGCTCCCTAACTTCAAAGTCTATTTCATCCTTGTCTTAATAAAGTCTTATTTGCTTGATTGAATCAGGCAAATTAAATATCCTAGTAAATATACTCTCCCTAAGAGAGGGAAATAGGGAATTAGTAAGCGTTACTCATCCTGACCCCCCCCCCCCAAATGCTTCCAAGGAAAGCCTTGAAGGGAGAGCAGGGGGAGACACACTCTGAAACCAGGTGACAATTACACAAATATTGCTTCGACCTACCAGGCAGGAGCCAAAAGGACAGAACTAATAAGTCACCCTCCTAAAACTTCATTCACTGGGACTAAGGCTCTACCTGGGAAATTGCTGCCAAGAGTATAATCCAGATCACAATGGCCTACTTGTTTTAAAACAACATTGAACACACATGTAAAACCTAGTGGAATTGTACATTGGCTATGGGAGGGGAGTGGGAGGAGGGGAGAGAAAGAACATGAATCATGGAAACATGGAAAATTTTTCTTAATTAATCAATAAAATTAAATTAAAAAGTAAAAATAAAATAAAATAAAAATAAAAATAAGATAAAATAAAACAACATTGAATGACTTCACTGCTCCCTGACTTTCTTAAAGAATAATACTCGCTCCTCCTACTGAGAAAAGCCCTCAACTCCTAGCCCTAAATTGAGCCAAGTGCTTCCCCATAGGAAGGGCAAGGAAGCGGCCCTGGGATGGCACTCCTCCCACACTGGAGGGACACCTGGCAAAACCAGGAGATCCTGATAGCCCAGATGGCTCCTCCCAAACAGGATTTGTTTTGGAGAATAGTGTTGAAATATTTTATTTTGGGGGCATTTGGTAGTACAACAGATAGAGTGCCAGGCATGGAGTTGGGAGGACCTAGATTCATATTTGGTGTCAGACACTTCCTAACTGTGAAACCCTAAGTGTAAGCCATTTAATCCAAACTGTCCAGCCCTTATTGCTCTGATGCCTTAGAATTATTGATTCTAAGACAGAAAGTAAGAGTTATTTTTAAAAGAGAAATTATTTCCTTTTCCCTCTTAACTCAGTCTTCTTCTAATCGTCAGGGGTTCTGCTGGGATTGTGGCAAGTTTTTCTTCCTGGAATAAATTTTTTTTTTTGGAGCAAATCTGTGATTTTCTTGGAGTAGGAGGCTCCAATAAAGAAATTTTACGCTCCTAAGATGGACTGGCACTTTCTCAGCCATTTGTAATCTTCAGGAGCTGCCTGAGGGCACTGCCATGTTCAGTGACTTGACCAAAGTCACAAAATTGGCAGACATGAAGGTCAAGGTTTTTTTCCTTCATCGATGGCTCTCTCCACTGCATTTGATGCACCCTTGAGACACCACCACAAAATCAGACCCATTCTAGTTCACTGCTAAAAATTGGTTTTGAAGTATGCCTTAGCATGTGTAGCAACAAGGTGGGGAAAATGAATCACTTTATAATTCATAAAATAAGCCAGGCTTAAGAAAAGGTAGAATTTCCAAGCAATAAGAGCTATCTGAAAAAGGATTACATTCCCCAACAGTGGAGGGGTTTAGATGAATGGCTTGGTAGAAATTGTAGCAGGTATTTATGTTTCTGCTACAGCAGGGACAAGGTGAACTTTAAGGTCCTTTCCCCCATCTCAGATCCTATGAAATGATAATATTAGGTTGATCTAAACTCCCACTGGAGTGATTCTCCTCTTTCCTACTTCCATACCTAGTTATGGGGACAGAGTACATAGCAATGGCACAATACCTTGGATTCAAAGGATGAATGAAATTTAGAGAAATGAGGAACCTGCAAGATCAATATGAAGAGCTCTAGCCCTGAAGAAAAGGTATTACATGCTATGAGAAGTTCTCTCTCTATCCTTTTTCATACTGTCATCTCTAGACAGATGATTCCCAAATGGATAGCCAGCCCTAATTTCTCTCCTGAACTCCAATACTATATCTACTATTTCCTTCTGAGGAACAGTTGGTGGCACAGCAGATAGAGTGCCAGGTCTGGTGTCTTACCTTGCTCACATCTGGCCTCAAACACTTGACCTAGCTGGGCCTCAGTTTCTTCATTTATAAAATGAGGCAGAGAAGGAAAGAGAAAACCACTGCAGTATCTTTGCCAAGAAGATCCCAAATGGAGTCACAAAGAACTGGACAAGACCGAAATGACTGACCACCACCACCAACTGCCTTTTGGGCACTTAGAACTAAATGTGCTGTATACATCTCAAGTTCAGTGTGTCCAAAACAAAACTCATTTTCTTTCCCTACAAAATAGTCCCCTCTTCCTAAATTCCCTGTTGCCATTAAGTACGGCACCATCTTCCTAGGCACTATGGCTGGCAACCTCACTGTCATCCTCAAATGTTCTCACCCATGTGTCTACTTTACTACCAAGTCTTAACATTTTTTGAACCCTTTACCTTCCATCGTAGAATCAATACTGTGTATTGGTTCCTTGGCAGAAGAGCAGGAAGGGCTGGGAAATGGGGGGAATCACACAGCTAAGAAGTGTCTGAGGTCACATTGGAACTCAGGACCTCCCATCTCCAGCCCTGGCTCTCAATTCACTGGGCCACCCAGCTGCCCCCAAGTCTTACCATTTCTAACTTCACAACATCTCTTCTATCCATCCCTTTCTCTCTCCTCAGTCACTATGCTCTTTCAGTCCCTTGTCACTTTTTGTTGGCTATTTCAATAGCCTTACAATTGGTCTCTGCCTCAACTCTTTCCCTGGTTGAATCCATCCTCTAATCAGAGGCCAAAATAATCTTCCTAAAGTATAGATATGGCAAGGTCAACCACTTCACAGATTCCAATGGCTCTTTATTACCTCCTAGAGAAAACATAAATGTTCTGTTTAACATTTAAAGTACCCCTTGGTCTACAGCCTCTTTTCCAAACTTCCTTTGATGTGTTGTCTTCCTCTGTTAGATTATGAACTTTTCTTTTTTTATTTGTATCCCCAAAACTTAGCACAGTGCCTGACACATAGGAGCTTAGTAAATGTTGAATAAATTGAACTAAGTCTCACTTTTTGTAGAGGGGATTGCTTGGTTCTGCCCCATCCCCTCACTGCTAGTGGCTTCTCTCATTTGAAATACTCTTATGGGGGCAGCTGGGTGGCTCAGTGGAATGAAAGCCAGGACTAGAGATGGGAGGTCCTGGGTTTAAATCTGCTCTCAGACACTTTCCATCTGTGTATCCCTTGGCAAATCCTTTAACCCCCATTGCCTAGCCCTTACCACTCTTCTGCCTTGGAACCAAAGCATAGTATTGATTCTAAGATGGAAGGTGAGGGATTAAAAAAAATAAAATAAAATACATCTTCTGTACATTTTTCATGTTATTTCCTCCACTGGACTGTGAGTGTCTTGACGTCAGGGACTGCACTTATGCCTCACTTTGTATCTCAAATCTTAACACAATGCCTAATACATAGCAAGCTCTTAATAAATGTTTATTGAGGAGCAGCTAGGTAGTTCAATGGCTAGAGAGCCAGGTCTGGAAAGGGAGGTTCCTGGGTTCAAATCTTGCCTCAGACACTTCCTAGCTGTGTGATCCTAGGCAAGACACTTCACTCCAGTTGCCTAGCGCTTACCGCTCTTCTGCCTTGGAACCAATACTTAGTATCAACTCTAAGAAAAGAGTTATTTTAAAAAATATGCTTGTTGACTAATAGGATCATGGATAGACTAACATTCTACCTATAGATTTAAAGATGGCAGCTTGGATATTAGCACGTCCAATCTTCTCATTTTACAAATAATATAATGCTATAGAAAAATTGCCATATATTGTCAAATATATGGTCCAGTCAACTCTGAGGGACTCATGAGAAAGAACGCTATCCACATCTAGAGAAAGAACTGTGGGAGCAGAAATGCAGAATTAAACATATGATTGATCACTTTGTTATATGGGTATAGGATTTGGGGTTTGGATTTTAAAAGATTACTCTACAAAAGTGAATAATACAGACATAGGATTTGAGTGATAATCCATGTTTAACCCAGTGAAATTGCTTGTCGCCTCTGGAAGAAAGGAAGGAAGCGGGGAGGGAGGTAACAAGTATCATGTAACCATGGGAAAAAATGAAAAGAAAAAAAAGAAAATTTAAATTAAAAAAAAAAGTGTGGTCCAGAGAGGATGTCAGACAACTAGTAGAAATACAAAGAGAAGATTTTGGAACCCTGGCTCATATACAGGATCTTCCCACCACAACAGGCTGTCTCCCAGAACACTTCATCTCGTGAGCAGCAATGGAATTTGTATCTAAGAAGGATATGGAGATAGCTTCGCTTAGTAGCCTGCTCTGAAGACGATGTTCTGGCTAAAATTTTATAGTCTGGCCATCCGACCAACCAAAAGATTCTTCAAGCAATAGCCCAGAAGTTCAGGTGACTACCAACAGTGAGCAAGCAAGGATGTGCTGGGTGTGTACTTTAAATATCTGCCCTGATTCACCCATTTCTTGGCAGAGAACATCAAGGGTAGGGAGAGGGCAAGGCCTCCAGAAAATTCCGTGTTCTATCAACCTAGCAGTGACTGATGACAGCTGTTATTTCTCAGTCTTATTTCACAACTTCTCATTTGCAAATGGGCCAGGAAAAAAAGAGTAACCTTTTGCCAAATGTCTGATCATCAGTAGTATAATTTCTTAGTCACTCTTGTGGGGAAGAACATAGGTTGTTTCCTTTAGGAAGAACAAACACAAATTTATAAAGGGAAACAAAGTTTTGGATTTCCTTCTAGAACTTGATCATCATAATACTATCATAAGGAATATTAATATTTAGCATTTGTATTACATAACATATGGCCATTATATTATTTGTAGTATTATACAGCACTTCAAGATTTGCAAAGTGCCTTACAAATATTATTACATTTTTGTCCTCATAATAATCTTGGGAGTCAGGTGCTATTTTTAATCTCATTTTATTGATAAGGAAACTGAAGGAGAAAATGACTTG
Source organism: Monodelphis domestica (assembly GCF_027887165.1). Classification (NCBI taxonomy): domain Eukaryota; kingdom Metazoa; phylum Chordata; class Mammalia; order Didelphimorphia; family Didelphidae; genus Monodelphis; species Monodelphis domestica. The sequence goes on along the minus strand of NC_077228.1, from coordinate 439,808,597 downwards.
TCCAGAGTCATAGAGCTAATAAAGAAGTTTCAGAGCAGCTCTGAATTCAGTTCTTTTTCTTTTTTTCTTTTTTTTGAAAATTTTATCTAATTTAGAAATATTTTCCCATGGTTACAAGATTCATGTTCTTTCCCTGTACTCTCCCAAACCCCCTCCCACATAGCCAACATGCAATTACTCTGGGTTTTACATGTGTCTTAACTCAGTTCTGCCTGACTTTAGCTTCTTCACCCTATCTACTGCTCTACTCATTTGCCTCATATCTGGTGATAATTATCAGGTACCACAGTAATCCGGGGCACGGTAGATAAAGTACTGGTCCTACAGTCAGGAAGACTCATTTTCCTGATTTAAAATATGGCCTTAGACACTTCTTAGCTGTGTGACCCTGGGCAAGTCACTTAACCATGTTTGCCTCAGTTTCCTCATTTGTAAAATGAGCTGAAAAAAGAAATGGCAAACCCCTCAAGTATCTTTTCCAAAAAAACAGTCATAAAGAGTCATAAATGACTGAATATCAGCAGATTGTATCCAGGCTAAAAAGATTATATGCTTTTCCTCATTTACTTTTATCTGGTAGTGACCCTCTGAATATGAACATCTGTCTACCAGACGACAAATGCTGCCCAGTGCTCTAATGGCCGTGTAATATGTGAAGGACTAGACTGGCAAGGCTCAGCAGCCACCTTTATAAGACAACATACTCCAGGAAAAACTTAAGGCATAACACCCATTGGCAGCCTTCCATCTTACTTTCCTTCTATGGTACAAAGTACAGAGAAGCAGGATGCTATAATAGAGATCTGGTCTCACAGTCAAGAAGACCTGAGTTCAAATCCTGTTTCTCACATTTGTTTTATGACCCTGGGCAGCACTTCTCAGTGCCCTCGAGCAATAGCCCCTCAATCATTTCACCTCTTGCCTTAGCTCAGTGAATCTCAAAGTGTGGGGGCTCAAAAGAACGAGGGATCCTCAACACCCTTTCAGGAGGCTGTAAGTCAAAACCATTTTCCTCATAATATTAAGATATTTTAATTTTCATGATGGTAAATATCAATCTTGGGCCCATGTAAACAAAAGCTTTTTGGGACCCTCAATCATTTTTAAGAGAAAAAGGAATTCTGAGACCCAGAAGTTTGAGACCTGCTGCCTGCCCAAGACCAATTCCTATGTATAAATAGTAATGGTTGTTGTTTGGTTGTGTCCAGTCCTTTGGGGTTTTCTTGGCAAAGAAACCGGAGCAGTTGACCATTTCCATCTCCTGTTCTCTTTACAGATAAGGAAATTGAGGTAAACAGGATGAAAGTGACTTATTCAGGATCACGCAGCTAGTATGTGTCTGAGGCTGGATTTGAACTCAGGAAGAATCAGTCCGCTGCACCACCTAACTGCCTATTAAGATTGGGAGGAACCTTTGTCTCCATCTCGTTCAACCCTTCATTTTACAAACGAGGACATGATTAGAAAACTAAAGGGATTTGTTCAAGCTATATATTTAGTCAATGAGTCAGAATCCGAGCTACTAAGCTGCCCTCTGTGCATGTAGTCATCTGTTACCCTGTTGATTGCTATTGGCAATGATGATAAGCTGCAGGACAGGTATTGATTTACATCTGTAAAGACGGTTTCCTCACCAGTTCATTATACCAGTTAAATCACAGGTCTGGTTAAAAAGAAAAAAAAAAGCTTCCATTTGATAAATGACTCCTACCCTCTTTCATGAAGCCTCCCCACCAGGATGGCCCATTCTCTGAATTCCTGTGTGGCCTTTAATAGCTCTTTTTGATGAGAAATTATATTATTTTATATTGCTATTTATATGTATGATATTTTTCTATCAATCACAAGCTGGCACATAGGAGGTATTATTGGCAAACAAAACAAAACAAACAACAGTGACACTGAGATGTAAAACTTCTGAGGATATCACACAATGCTTCTCCTTCCCAAAGGGATAGATACTTGTTTTTGAGAATTGTTTTTTCTCTCCAGAGCCCTTGGTCCCATCTGCCTGAGATGGCAACAATGTAAAGAGGCCACTGCCTTTAGCCCTCAGGCCCAAGATCTAATGTTCTGTCTTCCCAACAAACCCTAAGGGCTGCCTCCTGGGACTAGGGAACTGGAGATGCTCCACCTCTGGGCCACAACAGATACTTTCCAACCCAGAGAGATATTCCCTGGGGAGGAAGGAAAGGAGGGAAGGTGGGATAATCCTATGAAAGGAAATAACCAACAAAAGCAAGAATGAGTACCCCAACACACAAAACATATCTTTGAAAGTCTAAACAAATTGCTAATCTTTCAAAGCAACATATGATTAATTTCATGTACTTTGTAGGTCTTAGAGCATCTTATAGATATTGGATATTCGATCAATAATCATTTCTTGGGGGCTTATAGTGGGCCAGGCAATGTGCTAATGATTGGAGACAGAAAGACCAAAGTAAGTCCCTGCCCCTGAGGAGTTTACACTTAGAGCCTGATTTTAGTACATGCCCTCTTCCCCCCGAAGAGTTTAAGGTGGCACAATTGGACGAAGCCCACTACCAAGCATTCTTCCAAGCTCAGGAAATATCTGTGAAGAACTGGCGTCTCAAGAGGCTTGATGTGGGAGGTATACAGGGGGACTTTCATCATCACTATTTAAAGTGTGATAACTTTACAAAAGATTCTGAAAAAAAAGGCATTAGTTAAAACCAAATGAGCTATCTACCAATAGTGGGCACAGGGCCCTCTTCAAAGGGCTATAGAGCAAAAGTCAATTTCTATTTAGAAAAATCAAATGGGCCCAGAGACAAGATGTCCTGGGTTCAAATCTGGCTGTGTGACCCTGGGAAAATCACTTTACTCCAAATGTCTAGTCCTTACCAATCTTCTATCTTGGAACCAATATTTAATATTGATTCTAAAAGAGAAAGTTTTTTTTAAGTCAAATATAAGTAAAAATGAAGATCAATTTTCAATCAACTGAGCTAATGGATGAAAAGACAGAGGACATATCTTATTTATCTTTGTATCTTTCCCAAACCCTAAAACAGTTCTTTGTGCATAGATAACACTTATATAAATCTTTATTGAATTTTTTGAGTATGCTGAGTAGTGGGGAGAAAAATAGAGCTGGGTTTAACATTCCCCTATGCATACTCCATAAAATAGGTATTTCCAAAGCAAAAACCCAAAATCTGTCTTCCAGAATAGCTGCCACCTGTGCTATTTGCAAAAGATTAAAGTTGAAATATAATACAAAGTACTAACCAGAAGAAGGAGTTTCCTAACTCATAATTGTCATCACCCTGCTTTTGGGCTCGGACAGTCAGGTCGAAGTTGGACCCAGCATTTGGCCAGGAGAAATAGAACATTCCAGAGTTCAGAATTTTTTTCAGGGCAGTGAGACGGTCTTCTTCCTTGACATCATCCTGGAGTGGACAGAAGTCTACTGTCGTGATTTTAAAGATCTCAGCATCCAGAATTCTTCCCACTGATGTACAGCCTGTCACCAAGACCAGGAAGCTTAGCTGTGTGCCACCTAGAAAGTTAATCAGAAAAGGAAGGATTATCTATTACTGCTCCCATGGGAGCAGGGAAGACTTGATAAATATGGACATTAGAGCCATAAAAATATGGCCACTGTTTCCATGGCAACTGAGACACCATTACCCACCCTCCATCCCTTTAGAAGTAGATAGAGCATGTTCCATCACCCCAACAGAACATTAACTAGAAAAGTGGGATGGTTTTGTTTTTGTCTTTGGGTGCTCAGTAGAGTCGGATCTTCAAAAACGTGTTATAAAGTGGGTGTGCCTTTATTTGTTACAAAGGAGGGCACCTATTTTCCAGTTGGTGATAAGGAAGCAAAAAAAAAAGTAGGGGAGAAATACTGATAAGCATTTAATAATACATAAAAAGAGACAAAAATAAAAACTGGGTGCCATTGATGGGGGAACAGCTGAAAAAATATGGCACAGGAAGGTAACAGGATGATTCTTCACCATAAGAGATGGCAAACATGAGAAAAACAGACACATGAGGATATTTGAACTAAGAAAGAAAGCAGAACAGAAAATATATATAAATTCTTTGAACAAATATGCATACTAGGCAAAAAAATTCCTGCCCTTACCATGAGAAAAAAGAAATTTTTATCTACATTAAATAGTGAATTGGTTCTATAAGGCAGTATGATTAAAAGCCAAAATGAGCAATATGGACAAGAGGAGTTCAGAAAAGGAAGCCATCACTCTGTGGGCTAATGTCATCTAACTGGGCTCCATGGAGAGGCCCCTGAGTTGGACCCGGAAGATGTGATGGATTTGAATAAGCAAGGAAGAAGAATTTTCCAGACAAAGGGACAGTATGAGCCAGAATGTAGAGCACAAAGTAAGAATAGCAGGTTTCTTAGACTGAGATGGCTAAACCTGAAGAGTTCTACTAGAAAATAATGGAGAATCAAGTTGGGAAGCTGGGACAGTGGACAGAGCACAGGACCTGGGGAACCCTCCTGAATTTAAAAATGGCCCTAGAACACTAACTAGCTGTGTGACCCTGGGCAAGTCACTTAACCCTAGTTTCCTTAGTTTCCCCGTTTGTGAAATAAGCTGGAGAAGGAAATGGCAAACCACTCCAGTATCTTTGCCCAGAAAACTCCAGTATCTTTGCCCAGAAAACCTCACAGTCAGGACTAAAATGACTGGACAACAACAAAATTGGGAAGATAAACTAGGATTTGCTAACAAAATAGAAGAGATAAGCATTTAAACGTATGCCAGAAATAAGTCATAACAGTATCTTGTATTTATATGTTGCTTTACAAAGTAACTTTCTTAGAGCAACCCTGCAAGGTTGTGCTGCAATTAGTGATTCTACTTTACATATGAGGAAAGTATGAAGTGAGGAGGTTGGGAGTGTAAGGGACTTCTCCAAGGTCATAGAGCTAATATAGCACACTTAATAAATGGAACTGAATAGTGGGGGGCAACTAGGTGGCTCAGTGGATAGTGATCCAGACCAAGAGATAAGAGGACCCAAATTGAAATTTGGGCTTATACACTTCCCAGCTGTGTGAACTTGGACAAGTCACTTAACTCTAATTGCCTAACTCTTACTGTTTTTCTCTCTAAGAATACACTCTTAGTATTGATTCCAACCCAGAAGGTAAAGATTTAAAAAAAAAAAAAAAGAAGAACTGAATAGTCAAAAATCTTAAGACCAGGCTAACAATAAATAATAATACTAGGACGATATAATGTTTGTTGAGTCATAAAAAGGTAGAGCATCCCAGTGCTTGGCTGAGTACCTGACATATAGTAGCTATTTAATAAATACATATTGCTTGATTCCAAAATTAATATTATTTTCATTTCAGAGTGCTGTTTCTATAAATGAGATATTAAAATTCTAGACCCAAAAAACTCAGTTCAGATCCTGCCTCAAACACGAAGTTCCTATGACTTTGGGCAAGTCATTTAACTTTTTTGGGCATCAGGGAGATTGTTTCTAATGGTCCCTGAAGTCCCATATGGCTCTAACTGGCCCCAGGAATCCCCTGTGCAGGTCTTTAGAGGATTATATTCTGAAGATCTTGAGAAAATCCTGTAAATATGGAACAGAATTTAGACTTTTGGTTGACATCTTGAGCTGATTATTTTTTACTAGACTCTAAATTCAATTCAAAGCCTTTCTTCCATGTCCTAAATGAAGCAGGAAGAATCCCTCACAACTCCCACATAGCCCAAGCAGAAATGAATTTCAAAGTTATCAACCTGTCAGTAAACATTTAGTAAGCACTTAACTATGCTTAACTATGTGCCAGATACTGCGCTAAGTAGTGGAGATACCAAGAGGCAAAAATACAGTCCCTGTTCTCCAGGAGGGCAGCTAGATGACACAGCGGGTAGGATGCCAGGCTTAGAGTCAGGAAGCCTCATAACTCCCTCTTTGCTTATTATGTCAAATAGTTTGTATAGTATTGGGATTAACTGTTCTCTGAATGTTTGATGGAATTCACTTGTGAATCCGTCGAGCCCTGGGGATTTTTTCTTAGGGAGTTCTTTAATGGCCTGTTAGATTTCATTTTCTGATATGGGATTATTTAAGAATTCTATTTCTTCTTCTGTTAGTCTAGGCAGTTTGTATTTTTGTATATATTCATCCATATCACCTAAATTGGTGTATTTGTTGCCATATAATTGGGCAAAGTAAACTTTAGCAAAGTTGCAGGATACAAAATAAATCCGCATAAGTCATCAGCATTTCTATATATCTCCAACACAGCTCAGCAGCAAAAACTAGAAAGAGAAATCCCATTCAAAATCACCTTAGACAAAATAAAATACCTAGGAATCTATCTCCCGAGACAAACACAGGAACTATATGAACACAACTACAAAACACTCTCCACACAACTAAAACTAGACTTCAGCAATTGGAAAAACATTAACTGCTCATGGATAGGACGAGCCAATATAATAAAAATGAACATCCTACCCAAACTTATTTATCTATTTAGTGCCATACCCATTGAACTCCCAAAAAATTTCTTTACTGATTTAGAAAAAAACATAACAAAGTTCATTTGGAATAACAAAGGATCAAGGATATTGTGGCATTTAGAAGAGTGGGAGCCATAAACTGTGAGAATTAAAATAGTTGAGCTTGTAAACTGTAGTGAGTAAAATAGTGGAAGATATAAATTGTTGTAGATATAAGAGTGGGTGAGTAAATTGTGACCGCAGGAAATATGTTTTCACTACAGTGTATTGTTTTAAATTAAATATAAGGTGGTCGCCAGGGAAATATTCCCAATTATAAATATACCCAAGTCAACTAGGTTTTATACAGATTTTTAATTAATAATACAATGAGGAATTAAAGAAAGAGAGAGAGAGAGAAAAAAGGAAATAAATGAGAAAGGAATAGGCCGGCCCAGGCAGCCCTGGCCAACCCAGGCCTATGCCCTAAAAGAAAAGATCAGTCAGTCCTTAATCACCCACCATAAAATCTGTTCAAGCAAGGATTCAGGGGGACAGTCTCCCCAGAGGGAGTTCCAGCCAGAGTTAGCCTCCCTTGAGAGACCTCCTTAGAGATTGTCCTTCTCTCAAGAACCTCCTTAGAGATTGTCTCTCAAGAGACTGTCCTTGAGAGCTCCAGAGATCCTGTTTTTCAGCTTTTCCTTTCCTTATAAAGGGAAATTTTCCTTTGTCACCTCCCCTAAACTCTTACATCTACCAATCACAGTAGACATTTTTTGAAGGACAGACCATTCTTAGTCCACACCTAAGAAGGTGTGGATTTTTGAGTAATTCACACCAGGAAAGCCCTGAGTAACTTTCCCAGTTCTTTGTCCCATGTAAGTTTGCCTGACCTTTATAGGTACTTAGCACCCCTTTGTATTAATTCTAAAAATAGGCATGGCTTAAGTATGGGTGTAAGTATTTTTCATTGTTCAGCAAGGAGTTTTCTCCCCTAAAGCAGTCTTAAGTATGGGTGGAGTAGAGGTCTTCCCATTTCTGATCTAAGTAGAGTTCTCACTTTCCAAATGGGGAATGGTCCCAGTAGGGAATTGTTCCAATGGAGAATTCCTCAATGGGGAATTTTTTAACATTCACAAGTCTGAGAAATTTCAAGATTCACAATATCCAGGGAAATAATAAAAAAAAAAACACAAATGTTGGGGGCCTTGCAGTCCCAGACCTCAAACTATATTATAAAGCAGCAGTCATCAAAACAATTTGGTACTGGCTAAGAGACAGAAAGGAGGATCAGTGGAATAGACTGGGGGCAAGCGACCTCAGCAAGACAGTATACAATAAACCCAAAGATCTCAGCTTTTGGGACAAAAATCCACTATTCGATAAAAACTGCTGGGAAAATTGGAAGACAGTGTGGGAGAGATTAGGAATTGATCAACACCTCACACCCTACACCAAGATAAATTCAAAATGGGTGAATGACTTAAATATAAAGAAGGAAACCATAAGTAAATTGGGTAAACACAGAATAGTATACATGTCAGACCTTTGGGAGGGGAAAGACTTTAAAACCAAGCAAGACATAGAAAGAATCACAAAATGTAAAATAAATAATTTCGACTACATCAAATTAAAAAGCTTTTGTACAAAGAAAACCAATGTAACTAAAATCAGAAGGGAAACAACAAATTGGGAAAAAATCTTCATAGAAACCTCTGACAAAGGTTTAATTTCTCAAATTTATAAAGAGCTAAATCTATTGTACAAAAATCCAAGCCATTCTCCAATTGATAAATGGGCAAGGGACATGGATAGGCAGTTCTCAGATAAAGAAATCAAAACTATTAATAAGCACATGAAGAAGTGTTCTAAATCTCTGATAATCAGAGAGATGCAAATCAAAACAACTCTGAGGTATCACCTCACACCTAGCAGATTGGCTAACATGACAGCAGAGGAAAGCAGTGAATGCTGGAGGGGATGTGGCAAAGTAGAGACATTAATTCATTGCTGGTGGAGTTGTGAACTGATCCAACCATTCTGGAGGGCAATTTGGAACTATGCCCAAAGGGCGATAAAAGAATGTCTACCCTTTGATCCAGCATAGCACTGCTGGGTTTGTACCCCAAAGAGATAATAAGGAAAAAGACTTGTACAAGAATATTCATAGCTGCCAGGCTCTTTGTGGTGGCCAAAAATTGGAAAATGAGGGGATGCCCATCAATTGGGGAATGGCTGAGCAAATTGCGGTATATGTTGGTGATGGAATACTATTGTGCTAAAAGGAATAATAAAGTGGAGGAGTTCCATGGAGACTGGAACGACCTCCAGGACGTAATGCAGAGCGAGAGGAGCAGAACCAGGAGAACATTGTACACAGAGACTGATACACTGTGGTATAATCGAACATAATGGAATTCTCCATTAGTGGGGGTGTAATGTCCCTGAACAATCTGCAGGGATCTAAGAGAAAAACACTATCCATAAGCAGAGGACAAACTGTGGGAGTAGAAACACCGAGGAAAAGCAACTGCGTGACTACAGCGGTTGAGGGGACATGTCGATTGAGGAGAGACTCTAAACGAACACTCTAATGCAAATACTAACAACATGGCAATGGGTTTGAATCAAGAACACATGTGATACCCAGTGGAATCACACGTTGGCTATGGGTGGGGGAGGGGGGGAAGAAAATTATCTTTGTCTCTAATGAATAATGCTTGGAAATGATCAAATAAAATATTTTTTAAAAAAAGACTCTTAGAGATGCTTTAAGGATCTTCATTCCCAAAATTGTCTCAGGAAGTAAAAGAAAATTCAGTCCAAGAAGCTGATGGAAATCAGAATTTTAAATGAGCCCAAACTGAGAGGTTAGCACTATTCTTTTTTTTAAAATACCTATCTTCCATCATAGAAGCAATATTATTTGTTCCAAGGCACAAGTAGGCAATGAAGGTTAAGTGACTTGCCCAGGGTTGCACAGCTAGAAAGCATCTGAAACCATTTTGAACCCAGGATCTCCTGTCTCTAAGCCTGACTCCCAATCAAACTGAGCTACCCAGCTGCCCACAAGAGACTACCACTATTACAGAACAAGTGGAACAGAATTCATTCTAGAATATAGATAGTGGCCTCCTTAAATTAAAATATGAATGATTATTAGGAAACAAAATCTTTTAATAATCTTGCTTTAGGGAGAAATTTCTACAAATACTGATTGACTCAGGGGTACTATCTCAGTAGAGGTAAGAAGGGCAGTTTTTTTGGGGGGGGGTTGTTTTAGATAAACAGCAAGCATGCAATCCTTAACTGTTCTAGAATGTCAAACAAATTTAGATGCTAGAAAGAGCAGGTCTCCTACCTAAGAGAAGGGCAACAGATGAAAGAGCATTAACCGTGAATGACTTCAAGCACGTCACAAGGACCTGGTTTCCTCTTCTGGAAATAAGAGCATTAAGCTAGAGAATTGCCAACGTCTCTTCCAGCTCTTGTGATCTAAGATTCTTCTGGTATAAAGAAACCAAGACTGTGTTCCCCAATGACCCTGAGCTCTAGAGGAGAGCTCATTATTTTGTAGTTGTCATTTTCAATCATGTGTAACATTTAAAGACCATCTTTGGGGGTTTGTTGGCAAAGATACTGGAGAGGTTTGCCAGTTCCTTCTCCAAATCACTTTCAGATGAGGAAATGGAGGCAAACAAGGGCAAGTGACTTGCCCAGGTTTATACATCTAGTGTCTGAGGCTGGATTTTAATTCAGATTTTCCTGACTCCAAGACCAGTGCTGCTCAGTGCACTGTTTAGCTGCCTTTCATTATTCATTGGAGTCACTATTCTTAAGAGTTTGAAGGGACTTCAGTGATAAACTGTTCAACTCTCTCCTTTGACAGGTAGAGAAACTGAGGCTTAGGGAGGAAGCCTAACTTCCCCAAGACCACCAGAATATTAATAAGTAGCTAAGTCAAAATTCTAAATCAGGTATTTTGATTCCATCAAGGAACTTTAGTGATCATCTATTCAATCTTCTCCTTTGACAGGTAGGAAAACTGAGGCTCAGAGAGAAGCAACTTCCCTAAGACCACCAGAATCTTAATAAGTAGCTAAGTCAAGATCCTAAATCAGGAATTTTAATTCCATCAGCTGTATATTTATCTTTTTTCATATTGCTGTCTTCAAAAGTAACCACCAAAGGTGGGTGTTTACAAGTTAAAATCTCTTCGAGTCATATACTGAATGACTAGAACCACTCCTTAAATAGCTTTAGTGCGGAGGAACCTCAACCCCCCTCCCCCTCCTCTCCACTTGTATATTTTAAACACATTTCCTGGCAGTGGGCCAGATGGGAGAAGCATCCAGAACCTGGTGGTTGCTGCATAACCAGGACTGAAAGATAATGGAACAGCCAAGAGTAGAAAAAAAAATCTGGCACTTTCAGGTCAGTGGTGAAATGATAACAAGTCACGCATTCTATCCACTAGAGCCAGAAAGCATCAGAGACAGTAATGGGTCAGAAGCTAGGAAGCCAGACAAGAACCAGACAATCAAATAGTGGCACAGCCAAGGGGGAAAGAGGTGCCAAAATCTTGGGAAATAGTACATGAATTAGAAAGGGCAGGACAAAGAAGAAATGAAAATCTTGGTAACAAGAAAAGACCTCAATACTGGAGTCAACCCTTTATTTTAATACACATTCTTCTTAGGGTAGGACCCAGCTCCCAATCTTGGTTAAGTGTGGTCTTCAAGTAGAGCTCAAAATATAAGCATCTGTATAGTGATGAGGGTACATCTAGACAAACAGAGCCCCAAAAGATTTATATTTACATAGTCCTGGGAAATAGCCATTGGCCATTTCCAGATGGCCACTGTGCAATTAGGTGGTGTGCCGAGTCTTGACTCAGTTTCCTCATCTGTAAAAATCAGCATAGAAGGAAATGGAAAACTACTCCAGTATCTTTACTAAGAAAACAGCAAATGGAGCCACAGAGTTAGACATGATGAAATGACTGAACAACAACAAAACCAGCCATGTCCTTCCCCCTCTGAACCTGTATGTGAATAAGAACTTCAGCTCTATAGCAGAAATTCTCTTCACCCAAAGGAAGGTAAACTTAATCTCTAGATTCTTTTGTTTAGGGTCTTAGGTCAAAAAGAGGGAGGAAGAAAAGAGAAAAGGCATTCATTCATTAAAGGCTTCATTTGGGTCTCATTACAACCATGGGAAGGTAGGAACTAATATTATTCCCATGAATATTATTATTGTTAACAATAACAGGATAATATTATTATTCCCATGAATAATAACTAAGAGAGGTTGACTTCTCTAGGATCACATATCTAGAAGGTGTCTGAGGTCAAATTTGAATTCAGGTCTTCTGTGACTCAAAGCCCAGGGTTCTATCCACTGCTCCACCGAGCTGCCTCTACCAAATCTCCCCATAGCTCCTTTGAAAATGATCTGTCTGCAGTGATAGAGAAATTACTAAACAAACTGGTACACAAATGTAGTGAAGTATTATTTTCCTATAAAAAATGATGGATGTGATTATTATAGAGAGGCAAGGGAAAACTTATGAATGTATAAAGACATACTTGACAGATAAGTAAGCAGAACTAAGAAAACAATGTACACAATAACAATGACAATGTATATAGAAAGAACAACAAAAAACCCAGAAATGAATGCTGTGAAATTCATGCTCAAGCTTGGACTTGAAGAAGAGCTATGAGAAGGCATCTTCCTACCTTCTTTACAAAGATGGTGGGGACTTGGGTTGTAGAGCCCTGCTTACAACGTCAGACTTTTTCAATGTGTGGATTAACTTTGCTTAACTGGTTTCCCCCGCTCTGTTCTTTTTGTTGTTGTTGAAAGGAGTAGGCTACATTACGATATGTAGGTGATGTGAAAATAAAAGATAAATAAAATTATTTTTTAAACAGAAAGAAAAGGTCTCTCTGGGAGTTAAACTGACCTCTCAATGACCATTTGTTATTTCCACTACTGGGATGGGGGTTGGTAATGCCAGCAAGCACAACACATGCTTTGTTTATTCAAGAACAATGCTGTAAGTGTGTTTGGCATAGCTACATCCTCCTACCTTCTACCAGTGGCCACACAGCCTTATATTGGTGGTGATGACCATTTAGGTTCTTTTCCAAATTGCTTCAGTATGTCAAAGGACCACATCTGCTTGGATGACAGTTTAGCTACAAGGTTTTTAACAAAAGATTCCCATAGGGTATTCTGACTAGTGCCCTAATTCCTTTCCTACTGTAGAATTATTATGGAATTACCACTTAAGACCCAAGATTTATAGAGGTCATTCATTTCAAGATGCTGTAGATAGCCCTACTTCTACTCATTTTAAAAGTGAACAGATCAGAGTCAAGGATTTTCATTTTAAGGTGATTTCCCACTGGGGTCTGCCCTAAAACATTTGAAACTTGAATTACCCATATATCAACTAATTATCCAAGTTTTTCAATCTTTCTACTTTACCCAGAATTTTTTTGAAATGGCTTTTTTGCTCTCTCCCCACTCTTCCCAACCTAACATATTTTCAAGACTTCTCTGCCATCTGTGGCCAATCTCTTTCCCTATAACCACTAAACATTCTGGGAAATATATTTCTTTTGACTAACATTACTGGCAGGTCACAACTGTCCATACCATTTAATGTTCTGTTGTGCCATTAGTGCAAACAATTGAGATTTGTGATTTGGGTATAGAGTAGTTATATAAATTTATTTTAACAATATTATCCTGCGTTTGAATGGCTATTTATACTTTTTATTGTTTTCACCTGAAATCAAACTTTCAGATGACTAAGATAAATATTATTGCAATTTACAGAAGGGAAAATACTTAGAAAGGTAAAGCAAATTGCCCAAATTATGGTAAAGCTTTAACTACCTGAGATTAATTCCTAAGCATTTATTTTCTCCCTTATATTCCTCTTGCCATTGGAAAAATAAAAATAAAAACAAAACAAACAAAAGAAAAGAAAAAATAAAAATAAAAACAAATAAATAGAGTAAGGTGATATAAATTCTGACCAAACATTGACCATGTCCCAAAATTTATGTTTTATTCTGCAAATTAGTCCATCATCATTCTGCTATAAATATTTTTGTAACTTAAGAAACTTTTTCTCTTATCGATTTCTATAGGATATAGGCTGACTCAACTTCCTAAAAATTTATTTATTTATTTAGAGTGTTTTTCCATGGTTCCATGATTTATGATTTTTCTATCCCTTCTTCCATCCCCCCTCCCAGAGTTGACGAGTAATTCCACTGGGTTATACATGTATTATTGTTCAAAACCTTTTTCCATGTTATTCATATTTGCAGTAGAGTGATCTTTTAACATCAAAATCCTAATCATATCTGCATTGAACCATGGGAGCCATCATATGTTTTTCTTTTGCGTTTCTGCTCCCACACTTCTTACTCTGGATGTGGATAGCGTTCATTCTCATAAGTTCCTCTGAATTATCCTGGATCATTGCTGCTAGTAGAAAAGTCTGATACATTTGACTGTGCCATAATGTATCAGTCTCTGTGTACAATGTTCTCCTAATTCAGCTCCTTTCACTCTGCATCAATTCCTGGAGGTCTTTCAATTCACATGGAATTCCTCCAGTTTGTCATTCCTTTTAGCACAATAATATTCCATCACCATCAGATACCACAATTTGTTCAACCATTCCCCAATTGAGGGACACCCCTCATTTTCTAATTTTTTGCTACCACAAAAAATGTGGTTATAAATATTTTTGTACAAATTTTTTTCCTTATTATCTCTCTGGGGTACAAACCTAGCAGTGTTGTGGTTGGATAAAAGGGCAAGCAGTATTTTAAAGCCCTTTGCGTATAATAACAAATTGCCCTCCAGAATGAATGATTTAATTCACAACTCTACCAGCAGTGTATTAGCATCCCAACTTTGCCACATTCCCTCCAACATTTACCACTTTTCTTTGCTGTCATATTGGCCAGTTTGCTAGGTGTGAGGTGGTACCTCAAAGTTGTTTTAATTTGCATTTCTCAAATCAGGAGGGATTTAGAACGCTTTTTCACATGATTATTGATCATTTTGATTTCTTCACCTGAGAATTGCTTATTCATATCCCTTGACCATTTGTTGATTGGGGAATGGCTTGATTTTTTTTTGTAAAATTTACTTAGTTCCTTATATATTTGGGAAACTAAACCTTTATCAGAGAGTTTTCTTATAAAGATTTTTCCCAGTTTGTTGCTTTCCTTCTAATTTTGGTTACATTGGTTTTGTTTGTACAAAACCTTTTTCATTTGATGTAATCAAAATAATTCATTTTATATTTTGTAATGTTCTCTATCTCTTGCTTGGTCTTAAATTTCTTCCTTTCCCACAGATCTGATAGATATACTCTTCTATTTCTGACTCTCACTTTCAATGACCCTTCACAGGCCATAGTTCACAGATCACAAAGCCCAGTCTAAATGGTTTTCTAGAAACTTTTAAAGTATTCAAGCAAGGGGCAGTTAGGTGGCACAGTGGACAGAGTACCAGATCCAGTGTCTAGAGGACTGGGTTTAAATCTGGCATCAGACACTTCCTAGCAATATGATCCTGGGGCAAGTTACTTAACTCCATTTGCCTTAGAGTTGTTACTAGGACAGAGAATAAAAGTTTTTTTTTTTTTAATGAAATAAAGAATTTCAAGCTGAGGGATCAGGCAGGTCAAGGAACACATGCTGCTATCTGCCCTGGTACCAAGATACTCAGCCCAGAAGGCCTTTTGATTATGGCCTTCTAAACCTCTCTGGAGCTAATAATAATCCTCCCAGAAGCCCTCTGCACACTCAGCAGAATGGACCATCACCAAAGATGGGGGCCACCAGTAGGAACCCAAATGTACAGTATAAAAAGTTCCTCTCCCCAACCCCTAGTCAATCCTGGACTCACTCTCCTATTCTCTTCTCAATAATTGCTTCCCATAGGAATAGAAGGACCTTTCCTAAAAATAATATACAATATATATCTAAAATCATCAGCAAACATCATCTGCAATGGGGATAATCTAGAAGCCTTCCCAATAAGATCAGGAGTGAAACAAGGATGTCCATTATCACCTCTATTATTTAACATTGTATTAGAAACTCTAGCAGTAGCAATTAGAGAAGAAAAAGAAATTGAAGGTATTAAAATAGGCAAGGAGGAGACCAAGCTATCACTCTTTGCAGATGATATGATGGTCTACTTAAAGAATCCTAAAGAATCAACTAAAAATCTAGTGGAAAAATCAACAACTTTAACAAAGATGCAGGATACAAAATAAACCCACGTAAGTCATCAGCATTTCTATATATTTCCAATACATCACAGCAAGAATTAGAAAGAGAAATTCCATTTAAAATCACCCTAGACAATATAAAATACTTAGGAATCTATCTGCCAAGACAAACACAGAAACTATAGGAACACAAATACAAAACACTCTCCACACAATTAAAACTAGATATAAACAATTGGAAAAACATCAATTGTTCATGGGTAGGATGAGCTAACATAATAAAAATGACAATCCTACCCAAATTAATTTACTTATTTAGTGCCATACTCATTGAACTACCAAAAAACTTTTCTACTAAATTATAAAAAACCATAACAAAGATCATTTGGAAGAACAAAAGATCAAGGACATCCAGGGAAATCATGAAAAAAAATGAGAAGAAAGGAGGTCTTGCAGTCCCAGATCTCAAACTATACTATAAAGCAGTGGTCATCAAAACAATATGGTACTGGCTAAGAGTCAGAAAGGAGGATCAATGGAATAGACTTTGGGTAAACTACCTCAGCAAGACAGCTTATGATAAGCCCAAAGATCCCAGCTTTGGGGCCAAAATACACTATTTGATAAAAACTGCTGGGAAAATTGGAAGACAGTATGGGGGAGATTAGGTGTGGATCAATAATTGCTTCCTTTAGGGCCAAAAACTAAGTTTATCCTTGAGGAGGTACAAAAATGGTAGCCTCTCTAGCAGAAAACCCCTTCTCCATTTCTGCCAGCCTGGAGAATTTGGGCCTTAAAAATGTAGATAGGAGAGGCATACCCCTACCCAGAAACAATCAGTAATCATTAAAATCCAACAAATTCACAGTCAATATCAATTCATGGGGACAGCCAATCAATAAACATTTAAGAGTCTTCATGTCAGGTATGTGCTGATCAACAACAAAAAGGCAAAAATACATTACCTGACCTGTTGAGGACATCAATAGACACCAAGATTTACAACTTTTTTTTTAACCCTTACCTTCTATCTTAGAATCAATACTGTGTATTGGTTCCAAGGCAGAAGACCAATAAGGAATGAACAATGGAGGTCAAGTGCCTTGTCCAGGGTCACATAGTTAGAAAAGGTCTGAAACCAGATTTGAACCCAAGGCTTCCCATCTCTATGACTGGGTCTCAATCTACCAAGTCACCCACAGATGCCCTCCATCCTTAACTCTTCACTGTCCCTCATCTCTCCACATACAACCAGGGACCGACTCTTAATGATCCCATCATCATGTCTCTTGTCACATTTGAAATCTTCCCTCCACTGACAGTCAATATCTTAGTTTGGGCTCTTATGCTTCTACAACCTTCTTCTAGATGCTCTCCTGTCAATCTACCTTCCATAAAGCTGCCAAAACAAACTTTCCAAGAGCTGGAAAGACCCACATGAACCAATGAGTTCAGCAGAGTGAAATAAGCAGAATCAGGAAAACACTGTACACAGTAACAACAATACTGTGGAATGATCAACTGTGATAGAATTAGCTATTATTGACAATACATTGAACCAGGACAATTCTGAGGGACTTAAGACAAAGAATGCTATCCACCTCCAGAGAAAGACGAATCAGAATGCAGATGAAAACAAATGATTTTTCAATACTTTATTTGGGATTATATTTTGGTTTTATAAGAGTATTCAATTACAAAAAATGAATAATGCAGAAATATGTTTGCATGATAATACATGTATAACCCAGACTGAATTGCCTGCCAGCATCAGAAAGGGGAAGGGAATGGAAAGAGGAGATACATTCAATCATATAACTTAGGAAAACTTGTATGAAAATTTGGTACAATATAATTGGCAAAACAACAACAACACAATTTTTAAAATAAAAAAACAAAACAAACTTTCTAAAGCACAAATATGATCATTTCTCTCACCTTGTTCAAGCATCTTCAACAACTGACTGCCTCCACGATAAAATAAAAAGTCCTGATCTGGGCATTTAAAGCCCTGCACAATCTAGTTCTAATGTCTTTTTTTCATATTTATTTCACATTGCTCCTCATCATTTTACATTCTCTCTATACTGATCATATATGATGCTTCTAAGATTTCTTTGCACATCCTTGTGCAATCCTTGCTGTCCCAAGCATGGAATCCACTTGCATTTAATCTCCTCCTTGTTAAAAACACCAGCTGTTGTTGCAGCTAGCTAGCTCAGTGGATAGAGAACCAGTCCTGGGGATGGGAGATCATGGGTTCAGATCTGACCTCAGACACCTCCTAGCTATGTGACTCTGGGTAAGTCACTTAAACTCAATTGTCTAAGTCCTTGCCACACTTCTGCCCTGGGACTGAAACTTAGTACTGATTCTCAGACAGAAGGTAAGGGTTTAAAAAAAAAAAGGTTTGTAGAAACAGAGAAGAAAAGTAGAAAAGCACGATGGAGAAAGTTTGCCTAGTAGCAATGAGGGTCCAATGGAGGTTATGCAACATGAATCTATAGTGGACCCAGTCAGAATTTAGTATCAATCCTAAAGCATAAAGTAAGTTTTTTGTAAATTACCAAAATACTAGCTTTCTTTTAAAACTCAATTCTCTGGGGGCAGCTAGGTGGCTCAATGGACTGAGAGCCAGACCTAGAGACATGAGTTCCTAGGTTCAAATCTGGTCTCAGACACTTAGTTGTGTGATCTTGAGCAAGTCACTTAATGCCCCAGTGCCTAGCTCTTTCCATTCTTCTGTCTTGGAACCATATTGATTCTAAGTATTGATTTCAAGATGGAAGGAAGGGTTTAAAAAAGTCCCCAAAACTCATTTCACCTTTTAATTCACCCAGAGGAAGCTTTTCCTGATCCTCCTGGTTGTTGTGCCATCTCTTTCCTCAAATTATCTTGTATTTGCTTATGTTTATTGGTTATATAACCCAGTAGGGAGATACCTGAAATAGGCCTTAAAAGAAAAGGAATTAGGGACACTAATTCATTGCTGGTGGAGTTGTGAATTGATCCAACCATTCTGGAGGGCAATTTGGAACTGTGCCCAAAGGGCGATAAAAGACTGTCTGCCCTTTGATCCAGCCATAACACTGCTGGGTTTGCACCCCAAAGAGATAATAAGGAAAAAGACATGTACAAGAATATTCATAGCTGCGCTCTTTGTGGTGGCCAAAAACTGGAAAATGAGGGGATGCCTTTCAGTTGGGGAATGGCTGAACAAATTGTGGTATCTGTTGGTGATGGAATACTATTGTGCTAAAAGGAATAATAAAGTGGAAGAATTCCATGGAGACTGGAACAACCTCCAGGAAGTGATGCAGAACGAAAGGAGCAGAACCAGGAAAACATTGTACACAGAGACTGATACACTGTGGTATAATCGAAGGAAATGGACTTCTCCATTAGGGTCAATGCAATGTCCCAGAATAACTTACAGGGATCTAAAAAACACTATCCACAAGCAGAGGATAAATTGTGGGAGTAAAAACACCGATGAAAAGCAACTGCTTGACTACAGGGGCTGAGGGGAAATGACTGAGGAGAGACTCTAAATGAACACTCTAGTGCAAATACCAACAACATGGAAATGGGTTCAAATCAAGAACACATGTGAAACCCAGCAGAATCACGCGTCGGCTAAGGGGAGGTGGGGGAGAAAATGATCTTTGTCTCTAATGAATAATGCTTGGAAATGATCAAATAAAAAATTATTTAAAAAAAAAAAGAAAAGGAATTTTTGTGCACCTGTGGTGAGGATGCTTTTCATGCTTGAGTGATGCCCTACATGGAAGCAAGGGAGAGCAGGAATTATTTTTCTAGCTTGACTAAAATATAAAGTGCTAAAAGGGGAGTATGGTGAAATAAAGATGCAAAGGTTAATTGAAGACAGATTGTTGAAGTCTTGAATCCAATCCAATAAGCATTTAGAAAGGGACTATCTGTAAGGCATTATACCAGATACAAGAGATTAAAAAAAGTAAAAAACATTCTACTGGTGGATTCAACAGCTGAGTA
Organism: Monodelphis domestica; assembly: GCF_027887165.1. NCBI lineage: Eukaryota > Metazoa > Chordata > Mammalia > Didelphimorphia > Didelphidae > Monodelphis > Monodelphis domestica. Next base: position 439,788,842 of record NC_077228.1, on the reverse strand, counting down.
TATATGTGATTATTTTAGGAGGAAGAAAGCACTAATAAGGGGGATCCAAGATGGCTTCCCAAAGGAGGTACTTTAAAGGAGACTAGAGGTTGAAGTGACGAGGAGTGTATTCCAGACATGAACAAAGACAAACAATAGAAGATGTAATGCTGAGTTGGGGAACAGAATAAGAAGTTAATCTTCTTTTTGTAAGTCGTTGGGAAGTCTCATATGATTAGAGAAGATTATGTAAGTAGGAGGGTAAAAGATGGATTCTCTTGGGGGAGAAACACTGGTTGAGAACCTATTAAGATATTTCAGATGAAAAGAGATGACAGAGGGGACAGCTAGGTGGCTCGGTGGATTGAGAGCCAGGTCTAGAGAGGGATTCAAATCTAATTTCAGATACTTCCTAGCTGAGTGACCCTGGGCAAGTCACTTAACCCCCATAGTCTAACCCTTACTACTCTTCTGCCTTTGGGGATGGGTCCAGTAGGGAAGGTAGAGAAAGGGAGAAGAAATGAGAGGATAGCTAATGTGGTTGAAGTAGTGGCACAAGAGAAGAACAGGATGGGTAAAATCAGAGGATGGGTAAAATCAAAGATAAAAACAGGATTTGGCAATTAATTGAATGTGAGAAATGAGAGAAAGGAAGAGTCAAAGAAGACTGAGGTTCTGAGCTTGATTAGATGGTAAAAATTAGGAAGAAATAAGGGAAATTGATGAGCTCAGTGTGAGGCTTATAGAGTTGGAAGTGATGGTAGAATAGCAGGTGGCAATGTCAAGCAGACAGGTAGGAATGCAGCACTGATGCTAGTTCTGAAGGTCTTCTGTACAGAGAAGACAACCAAAGTCATGGGAGTGGATGTGTTCACCGAATTAATGAGTACAGAGAGGGAAGTGGTCCAGTACATTCAGGGAAAGAGAAGACAATTAATTATTAATCAGACAAGAGGAGATATCAGTCAAATGGAAAGTGAACTAGGAAAGAACAGTGGCATGGAAGTCAAAGGAAAAGAATATCAAGAAAGAGTGGTCAATCATGACAAATTAAGTAGGTTAAGGGTAAAAAGTGAGAAAAGTCAAGTTAGAGGTCATTGGTGACCTCAGAGAGAGGTTTCAAGAAAGTATGATTGGAAGATAAATTTCAAGGGGATTTAGAGTAAGCATTGGCAATGAATGTAGGTAGACTGCTCTTTGTGGGAGTTTACAGATGCCATGTCTCTTGTGAGAGAGAGAAGTAGAGTAAAAGCTTGTAGAAATAGCAAGTTAAGACATGATTTGTGGGAATAACAAGGTAGAGATGATAGATGATAGATTAGATAGATAGATAGATAGATAGATAGATAGATAGATAGATAGATAGATAGATAGATAGATAGATATAGAAGGAAAGATGGATAGATATAGATGGAAAGATGGATGGATGGATGGATGGATGAATAGATGGGTGGATGGATAGAGAGAGAGAGATTATATGTATATTAGGATAAGGGAGACCTAAATGTATATTTATAGGCAGCAGGGAAGAAGTCAATAAGGAGGAAAAGATCATATGTAAGAGAAAGAAAGCCCGAGAGCACAAGGTTCTCAAAGCGATGATAGTAGCATTCTTGGCAAGAAGGACCACTTAATCCTGTGACATAGGGACAATGGAGGAGTGGAGATGTGAGAACAAAGTGATTTTGAGGTACAAGAGCAATGGATTGAGGGAGTTCGTGTCTGGTGTCATCAACTACTACCTAAGAGGTAAGATCATCTACTAAGGAAGGGAGTGGAGGAATAGAACTGGAAGCTTGAAGACAAAGAAAACTTGGACCAGCCTCTGAGGAAAGACTTGGAGTAGATGAATAATATTGCCATGTCAGCAAAACCTTCAGAAATGTAGTGGGAAATATATAGCAAAGAAAAGTGGTTGAGTTATGATTTTTTTTTAAGGCATTCATTTTAAAACATCTGCCACCTTGCCTGTGTATCCCCAAATCTCTGGGATGTAGGAGTAGGAAAAGGGGAGAAATCCTTAAATTTGTTGGGGAATAGTTTCTAGTATTTCCCATTTCTATTTAATCATAATTCCTGAAGTGGAACTGAGAGAAACTGAAATAAATTAGTAGCCTAAACACTGGTCTTGATCATGTGAAAGGAAGTCTGTAGCCCCTTCTCTTTGTCAGCAGGTTAGGAAAAGATAATAGGTGCAAAATGGGTGGATTCCCGATAGATAGGACTATTCCTGAGCTGGCCCAGTAAGCAATGAGTGAACATGTGGCGCAATAGACACTGAAAGATTCAGTAATCTACATTGGGATCCAGTGTGGTGCGGGCACACCAGAGCCAAACTGCTTGATCTCTATTAAAAGGCTACTAACATCTATGACCAGATTATTCCCAAGATGCAGTATGCCTAAAAAACTATAGCAATAACAATAAAGACAGTTGTATAGCAATTAACACATATCATTACATTTGAGCTTCAAAGCAGTCCTCTAACATCTATGATTTATGGTATTATCCCCATTTTATAGATAAGGAAACTAAGGTTCAGAAATATTAAATGACTTGTTTCTGACCACAGAGCTTATACATGTCAAAGGCAGACTTTGAACCCAAGTCTCCCAGTCTGTCTGATGCTATTTCCCAACATTTTTATACCTTCTAGGCTCAGGTAAAAAGGATAAACCCCAGGCTCTGAAACTGGGTTTCTTTACCTTCGCTCTGGAAATCTGTACATCTGCATTCATCTCCTATCACATATATAATCGCTATACCATCCCCACCTTGACTCTTCTGCCCTCCAAGTTCAACTCTTTTAGCAATCCTGCCCATCAGCCCTGCCCTTTATCTGCATCCCCTTGGCACAATCTTCTCGTCCTGCAGTTGCCACTCAAAAAGACCAAAAAGCCAAAAACCGACAGGGCTCCCCAGACCTGGTTTTCCTTCGGGTGGAGAACAGAAGGGAAGTTAAGTTCTCTAACATGCCAGTCTCGTCTCTCACCAGCCCAAAGCTGTCAGCTGCCTATGGTCCATGAAAGAAATAACCAGGATCCAGATTCAGACACTGGCCCCATGGTCCCTTCAACTGCAGTAAAATGAGTTGAGTTTCCTAAAAAAATGCTGAAGAGGTTCTATGACAGCTGCAAAATAAAACAGCAGGACCCGACCAGGCTCTGAGACCTGATGTGAAATGTGCTATTTGCCCAGCTATTTGTGGAGTATCGCGCGTTCTGGCTCCCATCATTTTTTAACCTGAATGGGCACTTACCAGATATTAACCTGAGCTCGCCCAAGCAGCCATAAGCATCTATGAGTTTCCAATACTGTCCTTTAATTACCTCCTTTTCTTCTGGAGCTGAGGAAGAAACAGAACAAGCATCCACGTTAGTCTGTCGTTCAGGGTTCATTCAGACTGCAGCGTGTTCCATCTGGCTTCCCTCCCACTCTAAAAAAGGGAGGGGGGGGGGGAGAAAAAAGGAACCAGACAATAGCACAAAACGGGAGGAGGTTTTTTATGATGGTAAATTATAGAGCTGCAAAGTGACAGGAAATCCTCCAGAATGGCTGGATGTTTAGAAACCCAGACCTGCTTCCAAGGAAAGAGAGAGGTAAATCCCAATATAGCCCGCTCCAATGCTGACTCTTTCTTCAGACCAAAGGAGCAGACTCCTCCCGGGCCTCACACTGTGGGCTCACACTATACCACAAGCACACGCCATATGTTCATAAAAACAGGACTGATTCATTATTAACTGTTTTGGACCCTCCTTCAGAAAGAAAGAATGGCTGGTGATTTAATCCATGAAATAACAAATTCAGTTTTAGTTTACCTGTAATGTATCAGGGGAAAAATAGGTACTCTGCAGATAAGAATGGAGAAGGGCACCCATCGCCCCCTTTCGCTTGGATCCCCCCAATTCTGAGGCAGACTGAAATCTAAGGCTCAAATACTCAAATCCTAGCCAAAGTGGCTGTCTCGGTAAAGGCTCCTGCTGGGTCCATTAATAATTGCTGCCCCTCAAACCCAAAGAGATTACTTAGCTTAAAAAAGAAATAAGCAACAACAAAAGAACAAAAAGACCATGGGGCAGATGAAAAACATCCCCCACACACCCAGTTCCATTAAATACAAGGAAGGTAATCTCAAAGAATACTAAATATCAAAGAATCAAAGTTCTCCCCCAAAAGCTAGATTAAAAAAAACCATAAATAAACACAGACACCCACAAATGCACACCTACTTCAGGGACTTCACCTTTTCTCACGGAATTAATTATAAATGCTTCATTTTTTTTTTAAAGCCCTTGCCTTCTGTCTTAGATTACATATCAATTCTAAAACAGAAGAGCAGAAAGAAAGGGCTAAAGCATTGTGTTAAGTGACTTGCCCAGGGTCACACAGCTAGGAAGTATCTGGTGCCACATTTGAACCCAAGATCTCCAGTCTCTATTTGAGCCTTTTGAAATGGCTTCTTAACTGGTTCTCTGTTTAGTCTTTCACTTCTCCAACCCACCCTCCTGCCAGTGATATTCCTGGGATATGTAGATTTAGAGCTAGAAGGAATCTCTGAGGCCATCTAGTCCAACTCTCCTCTTTACAGATAAAGAAACTGAAGTTCCAGGAATCTAATCAACTTGCCCAAAGTCATATAGATAGCACCTGAGCTAGGATGCTCACTACCCATGCGTGCCTAGACAAATTTCTTAACTTCCCTAGACCTTAGTTTCTTTGTTGTAAAATGAATGAATCAAAACTAGGTAGTTCCTGAGGTCTCTTTTACATCTAATCTTAAGATTCTAAATAAAGCACAGTCTGACATGTCACTCTGAGCCTCAATAAATTTCAATGGCTCACTATTACCTCAAATACAAACACCTTTGCATGGCATTTAAAGTCCTTCAGAACTTTGATTCCCAAGAACACATGTGATACCCAGTGGAATCATGCATCGGCTATGGGGGGTAGGGGGAGGAAAAGAAAATGATCTTTGTCTTTAATGAATAATGCATGGAAATGATAAAATAAAATATTATTTTTAAAAAAGAACTTTGATTCGACCTACCTTTATAGTCTTAATACACATTTTTCTATCCCTTCTATGTATTCTATGGTTCAGTGAAACTGGCTTTCTAGCTGTCCTTCACACATGACTGTCCAATCTTCCATCTCTGTTTTTAGCACTGGCTATGGATGTCTCTTATGATAGGAATATACTCGTTCTTCACTTCCAGGTCTTAGATTCCTAGCATCTTTCAAAACTCGGCTCAGGGACCAGCTCCTACAGAACTTTCTTGATCTTCCCAACCCCTTAACCTTAAAATTACCCAGTATCTACTTTGTATTTATTTAAAAATACAATTATTAAAAATAAAAAAATACAAAGTAGATACTAGTGGATTGAGAGCCAGGCCTAGAAATGGGAGGTCCTAGGTTCAAATCTGGCCTCAGACACTTCCCAGCTGTATGACCCTGGGCAAGTCACTTGACCCCCATTGCCTAGCCCTTAGCACTCTTCTGCCTTGAAGATGGAAAGTAAGGGTTTAAAAAAAAAACAAAACTTCATTTCTGTCCTAGAAACTCTAGGACAATAAGACAAGGGCTAGGCAAAGGGTGTTAAGTGATTTGCCCAGGCTCACACATAGTTAGGAAGTTCTGGAGATCTGATTTGAACCCAGGTCCTCCCAGCTCCAAACCTAGCCTCTATCCATTGTGCTACCTAGCTGCCTCCTCTGCATTTGCTTTTTATGCACATTACAAGTAGTTCTCTCTCTCATTCCCCAATGCAATATATAAGCTCCTTGAAGTTGAGGGCTATTTAGTTTTTGCCTTTGTAGCCCCCTTACCTTGCCCAAGACCCCTGATTTATATTTTATTAATTGCCTGAAATATACTGAGCACCCCAGGAATAAAGCCTAAATTTCAATAAAGCGTAGGGATCTCTACGCTTTCCAGAATACCTAACATCTTCGGTTACCTTGGCAATGTTGAGGAGAAAGAACAACCCAAGATGGTGGCAGATAAAAGTCAAAAGTAAAACCTTGGGTGAAGATGGCCTTGATTGGAGAGTTAGAGGCTCCCCCATTCCCTTTAAAATCCTTCCAAGCCCAGGGACCAAGCACTCTTGTAATGTATTTAAAAGAATCTAGGAGGACCCAGGGAACAAAGGCTAGCCCACATTCCTGGAGCTCCCCAACCTCAGGCTAATAGGTACAACCTCCCCCAGGCACTGGGAATCAGAGTCCCTAAGAGAGGCCAGTCCTAGGTATTAGTTTATTTTGGGTCAAGGCCTAGAAAGATGAAGAAGCTCTTTCATTCACATATTTATTTAATTAGTTTAATGAATTAATTTTCAACCCAGTCCCATGCTTTGGGAATTGGAATAGAAATAAAGGAGAAAACAGTCATGACATGGGACTCTGGATGTGAAGACACTTGGAAGGTCAAAGGGCTTGTCATACAGAGCTTAAGAAGGTATCAGAAGAAAATAGAAAATAATAATTGTGAGCATTTACATAGCGATTTAAGCACTTTACAAATATTATGTCAGTTTCTCCTCACAAGTCTAATTAATAGTAGATGCTATTATTGTCCTTATTTTGTAAATTAGGAAACTGAGGTAAACAGAGATTAAATTGTTTCACCCAAGATATCCCAGTAAGAAAATGCCCCAGGCCAAATTTGAACTCTGGTCTTCCTAACTCCAAATCTAGTGCCCTATCCACCACTGTGCTTTCCAACTAACTCCAGACAAAGAAAGGAAGTGGGAAAACACAGAATTTTTTTTTAATGTCTACTCCCTTCCCCATATCTTAGATGCATGAATCAAGCCACTTTCTGTGGGCAAAATATCTTTATAGAGTGGCCAGGGAAATTCCACCTCTTCAGCATCTTCCTGTCCTGTAAAGCTGATGATGTTTGTTTGGGGTGCAGTGGGGCAAACAGACTGCCTAATTTGAAGATAGAAGCCAGCTCTGAGAATCAGAGACCAGACTACAGATACATACTCTTCATTTATTTCTTTTCTATTATCTGCACATATTTTAACCTGGAAAATGTCTCTCAGTGCCTCAATTCACAAACAATATGTTGCTAAGTCTTTGCTAGTTTTCCTTTAAGCAAGTACAAAGTCTAATTTTGCAGAGGATTATTTGAATGCTAGGAGTTTCATGGGAACTGATAGAGCATGAAATAAAATGTTACTGTTTTTCCCCCTTCCCTAGTAGAACTAAACCCATCAGTCTTTTACATTTCCTATTTTCTCTTTTCCCACCCATCAAATGAGTCATACAAGAAGAATTCCTCAGAGAAGATAGCCAAAGCAAAAGGAAGGTTACCTAGATTAAAGGCTTACTCAAGGCTCATTTGCATTACACAAGCCAGAGCAGATGGCCCATTCCTCTGAAAGTGGCTAACTAGAAGACTTTGGTCAGGCCTCCCAGTCCATAGGGACCAAGTGGCATTATGTGGACTCTATAGGAGATGTGGGGCTGTTTTACTTGACTATTAATCTTTTTAGGGCTCTGTTTTGTTTGACTATTAAAAATGTTAAAGATTTTAATTATTTTTAAATGAAAGGAAAAATAAGTATTTATTAGTGAGAAAAAAAAAGAAGAGAAATTCTGTCTTCTAGAACAGAGTCCAATGTCCTTCAGCTTGGCATTCAAAGCCCTTCACAGTCTGGCCCCCAACAGATGTTTCTAGGATAATTTCACATTATTCCCCTTCACCAACTCTATGCTGAAACCAAACTGACCTACTTGCTATTCCCCTTACATTCCATTCCATTTCCTACCCCAGGGACTTTGCATAGTCTATCCCCCCAACACCCCACATCCCAGAATGCTTTCCTTTTTCCTTCTGGGAAAAACCACCCTCTTTTGAAAATTCAATTAGGGTGCCTCCTCTAAAGAGTCCATCCTCTATTTTCTCCTTCCCCCAAAGGAGTCCCCTTTCCTCTCCAGAAATTACTTTGTATCTCTTTTGCATTTGTTTATCTGTGGCCATGACACAATTCCCTCCAGTAAAATGAAGTTCTTTAGGACCCAAAAATGTTTTATTTTTGTCTTTGTATCTTCAGCCTTGCACATCAAAGGCACTTAGTGAATGCTTATTAAAATAAATTGCTTTATCTCATCTTATCTTAGCAACAACTCAAAGTAGATACTTCAGGTATTATTATTTGTATCTCCATTTTCCGGTTGAGGAAACAGGATTAGAGACTTTTTAAAAAATTATTTAATTATTCTGTTACAGTAAAATATCAAGTAAACTCTCTCCTTTACTCCCTCTCCCCCACAGTGAAAGGGTAATTTGACAAAAAGATGTATTTATATATAAAATTATGTCTTACTTATTTCTATTTATCAGTTCTTTCTCTGGAAAGGTTTTTGTGCAAATAAAATTAATGTAGCCAAGATTATAGGGAAAGTAGTAAGTTGAGGAAACAATTTTGTAGATAATTTCTTAGACAAAAATTCTGTTTCTAAAATATATAGACTTCTCTACTATTAACAATGCAATAATCCAGAACTATTCAGAGGAACATATGAGAAAGAACGCTATCCATATCCAAAGGAAGAACTGTTGGAACAGAAACATAGAAGAAAAAATATGATTGATCACATGGTTCGATGGGGCTATGACTGGGAAAGTAGACTCTAAATGAACATCCTAGTGCAAACATCAACAACATGGAAATAGGTTCTGATCAAGGACACATGTAAAACCCAGTGGAATTGCATGTCGCCTATGGGAGGGGTCATTCTATAGTCATTCTCCATCACCGAGACTACCACTATATGGGAGGGGTGAGGAGAGGGGAGGGAAGGAACCCTCCCTCCATGAACCGTCTTGTAACCATGGAAAATTATTCTAAATCATTTAATTAAATAAAAATTAAAATAAATTAAAAATAAATAAAAATAAAATATATAGAGAAGTTTGTAAAATATATGAGTATGAGCCATTCCCCAGTCGATAAATGGACAAAAGATATGGACAATTTTGGGGATGAATAAATCAAAGCTAAATGTAACTATGTAAAAAAAAATGCTAATTCATTATTGATTAGATAAATGCAAATAAAAATGATTCTATGGTCAGACTTTAAATTTCTCAGGGATGACATAGATAATAAGTCTTGAAAGCAGGATTTGACCCAAAAACTCTTCTGTCCCTTTTCATGGTGCCCTAATTCCTAAACACTAGAAGTATCCTAAGAAATGTGTAAACCAGAATTGAACCAAGTTTCCTATCTAGCACATACTCAGCCCAGATCAATATTCAGGTAAAACAAGTGTACTTTTGTCTTTAAAGGGGTTTTCTGCAATAAGGTGCTTTGATCCCTTCTTTTTAAAGGAGACAAATACTAAACTATGTCAGCCAAAGGTAGCAACACAATAAAGTAGGACTGTAAAAAGCAAAAGAAAAGAGACTGTGGGAAAAGATTTGCGAGGAAGTTCTCCCACAGAAAACTAAACTACCTTCTTGCATTTCACTGTCTCCAGAGGGAAGAGTTCAAATAATACAGATAACAACCTCATCAAGTGCTACTTTTGAGTACATTCAAATAGCAGGTGGATGGAGACTCACTGAGCATCCCTTAGTTGGGAATAGAAACAGCTCTTTGAAAAAAGCAACTCTTTTTCAGAGGGACACCAAAGGTTATTAAGCAAAATCCAAAGCAAAATTTCTGCGTGGAACAGTGGCCTGGGCAATCTAGCCAAAAGACAATAAGCAGTTCATATAAAGTCTAATGTGAAGGTACATCTTCCCATACTCCTAGCCATACAGAAACCACAAACCACAAAAATCACAGTGAGGGAAATGGCAAGGCAAAAGCCACAATCCTAGACAAATAATGCAGGTTATCAGCTGCGATGAGCACAGCCCAGTAACTGGTGAAGTACTAAGAGCAAAAGGAAATTCATATTTTTCATACAACCAGAGCCAATAAAACCCTGAGCACCGCAAAGTGACACTTCTCTGCCTGAGTTAGGCTCATATTCTCAAAAAGAAAACCTTGGTTTTGGTATATAATTTAAAGGAAACAAACTCAGAGGCAGAGAGTGCTAATGGAGAAAGCGTCAGCCATAGAGTCCTGGTTCTATCAGTAATAAGCTTTTATTATAATTTTTCTTATTTATATTTTATTTATTTAAAATCTCTATTTACATTATTTACATCTCCAATCTGTGCTGAGTCCTTCACAAGGTCTCCCATAAAAATCCCCTACTCTACACTCACACAATTGCTGCCCGTGGAGAAGTCCTTATGGCCATGTCAGGATTATTGCAATACCCTCTGGTTGGTCTCCCCACCTAAACACTTCCCATTCTACTCAACTGTCAAAGCGATCTTCTGTCTACCTCACCCTACTGTACAATAAATTCCAATGTCTCTCTATTTCCAGGGTCAAAAATAGGGGACGGTCAGGGAAAACAAGTTCATATAGTAAGAGGGCTTGCTGAATCCTTTTCAGGGCTGCTTTCCTCTTTTGGTGTCTACCTGTCACCCAGCTTTCACCTGTGGCTCCAAAAAGCTTTAGCATGCACAGTGGTCGCACCCCAGTAAAAGCCATCTGGAAAGGTAAGCTAAACCAAGTTGAGAATAACCGACACGTTTCAAGACTATCAGTGAGTAGGCAGGATGTCTACCCCAGGGATGTGAAGACTTCCCCCAGACAAAGGGGTGGATGAGAACATTTTGCTCCGATGGTCATGAAGGTAGAATCAGTTAAGTGTTAAGAAAGTAAATGCTATTAAGTGCTTAGAGCTCAGTTAGACATTGAAGAAGCCAAGGTAATCTATTGCATCCCAAACCATCACCAAGTCATCTCGATTTCTGTCTTACCATTGAACTTGGATGACCCTGGAAAGGAGATTGAGACTGATGATAGTGTGCAACTCTGCCTCACTTAAGTCCAATTTATGCTCAAGTCAAAACCCATCACTGGTGACGCCATTTTGGCCCTCATTGAGAACAAAGGAAAATCACCATGACCAGCATAAAAATCCTCTCTTTGGCATTTAAAGTTCTTCATAACCTGGCCTCTTCTTACCTTTTCAGTCTTATGTTTTCCTTCTCTCCATACACTCTATCATTTGTGGACTTTGACCTTCTTGGTCATTACTCCCACTCACAGCAGATTATCTTCTCTTTACACTAGATATAAGATGTATGTTTATTTTTTTTTTTTTGCATATTGCCCCTCCCACAAAATAGCTATCTCTGGGACCTAGTCTTTGCCTTTCTTTGCATTATCACTCTTAAACACACTCTTAAACACTGAGTGATAATTAGTGCTTAAATAATGCTTGTTGATTGCCTGAAAGAGGAAGAGGATAGAGAGCCTTTTCTTCCAGTCCTTCATCCTCAGATCACAATTGTAATAGGGTGGTATTGGGGATGGGATCTGACAGATAGATTTGGGCCAAAATCAGATTGATAATTGTGGTTTGGGACTGAGACCAATACACACAGACAACAACCACAGAAACTGGGAGTGTATTTTATTAAATAAAGAAAAGGTTGAGAGGGTAAGAGGAAATCCTATCACTGAGATTACTAACTAAAGTAACCCCAAATCTAATGCCTTCCCATGAAGGATCTTCTTAGAGTTAAGTTCCTACACTATCTCCCTGATACGCTAAGCTGTAAACTCAGTCCCTGTACATCTATTCTGCCCTAACCCTGATGTTAAGGGAGATACTGGCAAATACCAGATCAGGCAGAGATCCAGGGGAAGATCCTGAGTCCAGATGGTCTTGGACCTCAGCTTACAACTAGCTTCAGATGACACAGGACAGAGACAGCTTCCTCAGATCTTCAGGACACACAGCACACAACCAGTAACACAGCAGTAACACAGGATTGGGTCAAACTCCCAGGACTTGGCAGCCACACCTTCTAGGATCAAATCCTGAGACAGCCAGACAGCCTAACAGTCCCTGAGGTTTTTTCCAGCTTAACCCCCTTTTCAAAATTCCAGAATTCTCTTTTCTTCTAGTCTCATGCCACTGTGTTCTGTGAATCTAACTCATCTTTTCTTTATAACACAGTTCAGCATATCTGACTGTGCAGATATACCTAGGAAGGCTATAGGACATATGGCACTCCTGGACTACATAGTGTTATTGTTTAATTGTTTTCAGTTGTGTCTGACTCGGTGAATTTCTTGGCAAAAAATATTGGAGCAGTTGGCTGTTTCTTTCAGATTATTTTATAGATGAGGTAAAAAGGTGAAGTGACTTACCCAGGGTCACACAGTTAATATATGCCTGAGGACAGATTTGAACTCAGGAAGATGAGTCTTACTGACTCAGGCTAGGTATTCTATCCTCAGTATCACCTAGCTGCCCCCTGGGCTATATACAAAAGATGCAGTTTATCATTCCTTCCCTGGCAAAAAAAAAAGGAAATTGATTTTACAAGCTATTCTTGAACTCTAAGACCCACAAAGTTAACTTCTAAATCTCGGTTGGAAAAGGCCACCATTGCCAATCAATCAAAGTCTGTCTCTAACTACCTGATTAAAAGAAAGAAAAAAGGTTTTCTACTTCCCTTTTCTCAGCCTCCTTTTCTTTGTACCAGCTCAGCTACTGCAAAGGAAATCAGACAGTAAGTGCCCTTCCATCAAAGGAAACCATTTCAGAATAAGGACCAAGAATGACAGAGAAAATTAGTTTGAGCTGGTGACAGTTGGACAGATGTACCAGAGAGGAATTCTTGAAATGAACAGACTTTACTGCTTGGGGCAAAAGATTGCTGCAAAGAAATTCAGAGCTCCAACAACAATCCACTAAAAATCAACATGAGGCAGCAGAAGAACAAGTGAGGCAACAATTAAAAATTTTTAAAAGACCAATCAAATTGCCATATAAGTTTTATTTTTATTTTTTATACCCTTACTTTCTGCCTTCTAAAATAGAAGAGTGATAAGAACTGGCAATGGGGGTTAAGAGGCTTGCCCCAGGGTCACACAACTAGGAAGTCTCTGAGGTTGAATTTGATCTCCTCTCTGTAAGCTTGGCTTTCAATCCAATTATAGATTTTATTTTATCTTATTTATTAAAAACCCTGACCTTCCACACTAAAATCAATACTATGTCAGGGTTCCAAAGCAGAAAAGTGGTAAAGGCTGGGCAATGGGAGTCAAGTGACTTGCCCGGGGTCACACAACTAAGAAGTGTCTGAGACCAGATTTGAACTTAGGACTTCCTATTGCTAGGCCTGGCTCTCAATCCACTGAGCCACCCAGCTGCCCCTTCTTATAGATTTTAAATTAAATCTTTGGACCTATATCTTAAGACTGTGCAAACATACCTTCTTGGGAAATAAACAGTCATAGGAATTATCCCCTCAACTTTTTTTAATTACAAAGAATTTAATCTTTAATACAGTATTATACAACCTCTATATAATACTGTAAAATACAGCCTATGTTGTGTTTTATTTTCACTTTCAATTGTGGAAACACTAGAAGGGGAAACCAGGGGAAACCACTTATTGAATTCAAAGCACTAGATTTTCTCATTCTAAACATTTATATAGTGGCTCCTATGTGCTGGGCATTGAGCTAAACACTTTTCACAAATATTATTATAACCATTTTACAGTTGAGGAAACTGAGGCAAGTGACTTGCCTGGAGTTACACAGCTTGCATCTGAGGCTAAATCTGAACTCAAATCTTCCTGACTCCAAACCCAGTGGGTTATCCATAGCCCCACTAGCTGTCTCATAGTTACAGAATGTTGGCACTAAAGAGGATTTTGAAGAACATAGAGTACAATCTCTTTTTACACAAGAAGTCCCTGAGGCTCAGAAAGACTAAGTAGTTTTACAATAGTAGAACCTGGAAGCCAGATTTGCTGAGCCCCTAACCCAGTGCTCTTTCCACTATGGCGCACTGCCCCTCAGAGGTATTGGTCATGAAACAGTTAAATGGTTTACTCCAAACAAGTGAAAGAAATTCACCAACAACACAATTCCTGTGGCAACCTGCCAAAAACCCATTTATGCTCCCTGTTTCAACCAGGAAACAGGCTGCGGTGTATTTGTCCAGGCTCACCTGGGAGAACACTTCAGCTTCAGAAGTCAAACATCTAGTTGCTTCTGCAACTGTGTGAAGGGCCATACGGATAAAGTCATAAAAAAGAGCCCGTGCACTAGGAGAGTTCCAAGAGACACGGGACCCTTAACGGAATAAGAGTCCATCCTACATACTGCTGTCAAATTCATTTTCCTTAAACTCAAATCTGACCAACTCCAGAGGCTTCCTACTTAGCTGTAGAATAAAATATAAACTCTTCTGTTTAGCTTTGGAAGCCCTACAACCCCTGGCTCCAATCTATCCTTTTAGTCTCAACATTATTACTCCTCCAGTCCTCTATGATCCTGGCAAAGTGCCCTTTCCTCTGTTCCTCACACAAGATACTCCATTTCTCATCTCTGTACCTTTCTGTTGACCATCTCACAAGCTTGGAAAACATTTCTTGAGGGGTGGCAAGTAGATAGAGTGCCCAGCCCAGAGTCAGGAGAATCAAATCTGGGTTCAAATCTGACCTCTGGCACTTCTTGACCTCTTAGCTGTGTGATCCTGGGCAAGTCACTTAATCCTGGATTGCCTAGCCTTGCTGCTGTTCTGTCTTAGAATTAATAAGAAGAGTATTAAAAAGAAATAAAAAGGGGAAAGGAAGAAAAAAGAAAGGAAGAAAAAAAAACACTCCCTACTCACCTGTACCTCAGAGTCCCTCCCTCCAAGATGTAGCTCAAGCATCATTTTCTATATGAAGCCTTTCCTGATCCATCATCTGCTACTTCCCTTCCTCCCAAACTACCTTAGATTGCACTATTTTGCATATGTTTGTATTTCTTGACCTTATATATATATATGTAATGCCATATATACTTGTGGTTTCCATGGTTTCACTCTTTGCACTACTTTTTCATGCCAAGGATCTGTCATTGTTATTATTCAGTTGTTTCAATCAAGTCCTATTCTTTGTGATCCCATTTGGGGTGTTCTTGGAGAAAGATACTAGAACTTCTTCTCCAGCTCATTTTACAGATTAGAAAACGGAGGCAAATGGGATGAAGTGACTTGTCCAGAGTCACACGTCAAGTGTCTGAGGCCATATTTGAATTCAGGAAGATGATTCCTCCATACCAACTCCAGACCTGGCATTTTATCCACTGCGTCACCCAGCACCCAGAGAGCACCCAGGCACATTGTTGGTGCTTGAAAAATCCTTGTTGAATAAATGGCTAAAGGGATAAGAGAACTGTATTATCGTCATCCTCGGTTACCTAGAGACTACTACTAGTACTAATACACATGAACTAAATTTGTCATACCTATTCTAGCATCTCCATCTAAATCTCTCAGCAAGGGAGTATATTTAGCATTATGGTTTCTTCTTGAAAAGCTAGCAAATGTAAAGATTAAAATTTAGGGGATACTGTTTTTACACAAAGTATTGTCAAGAATGCAGAGCTTATGGAAAAGACCTTTGTGGACTGATGCAGAGTGAAATAAGCAGAACCAGAACATTGTGCACAGTAACAGCAATATCGTGGAATGATCAGCTACTCTCAGCAATACAGTGTGCCAGGACAATTCTTTGGGACTAATGAAAAAGAATACTATGCACCTCCAGAGAAAGAACTGTGGGAGTCAGAATGCAGGTGAAAGCATATGATTTTTTTGATTTTTTACTTTTTTGGGTTTATTTTTTAGGGTTTTGGTTTTATAAGATTACTCACAAAAATGAACAAAAAAGTGTTTTGTGTGATAATATATGTACAAACCAATTCAAATCGCCTGCCAGCACCGAGAGGGGGACAGGAAGGGAATGGAAGGGAAGGAGGGAGAAAAGTTTGATCATATAATTTAGGAAAACCTCTGTGGAAATTTGTTATACATGTAATTGGTAAGAAAAGAAAAATGTGAATATTTTTTAAAAGTACGTTAGCTTCAGTGAACCTCACTTTCATCATCTATAAAATGGGAATAATAAATCTCAATACAGGGTAGCTTGTACACAGTGCCTTTTATAAATCTCTATTTGTTCTATGTGTCATGTGCCTGGTGCTGTCCAAAAATGAGGGGAAAACACATCCATATTTGGATTGTCTGTTAGCAAATAGACAAAAGAGATTTGTTCAAATGCAACATAATTCCCACTGTTTCTCTTTGTCAGTCTCTGAAACAGAGACACTCAGTCTCCTCTCTTGGGTCTTCTCCCCTTAAGGCAGCCCATTCTCCAGGGCTATCTATGTCCCGTATAGGAGTCCTGTATATAAGAAGTTTCTGGCTGGGCCAGAGGTGTGCTACAGTATTAAGTTCACCTGAGTGTGACTGCTGGTGCCCTGGATTACTTTTTTCCATTCTGTCTGTCCTAGATTCCTGACCTGCTATCTGTTCCAACTTTGTACTACTTACACTCATCATGCCAGCCTTGACTCCCAGCAACTGCCTGCTGCAACCCCGGGCCACTGTATACACTCTCTCTACGGCTGGGTCCTCCCAGTCATGCTACCTGCTGATCCATGGTCACAAACCCTGCGATACCCTCCAGCACTTTTATTGCATCTCTGTAAGTGCCTTTAAAAAGGAAAGGAGAAGGATGTTCTTTTGTCCATTGGTTCACTCAGTAAACACTTAGTAAGGACCTGCATGTTGTTAGGCTCTTAGGTAAAAAAGATAAGAATTCAGAAGTCACTGCCAAGGGCAGCAGGGTGACTCAGTGGATTGAAAGTCAGGTCTAGGAATCGGAAGTCCTGGGTTCAAATCTGGCCTCAAACACTTCCTCACTGTGTGATCCTGGGCAAGTCACTTAACCCCCATTATCTAGTTCTTACCACAATTCTGCCTTGGAACCAATATACAATATTGATTCTCAGATAGAAAGGAAGTGTTTTTTACTTTTCTAAAAAATTTTCAAGGAGTTTATATTCTACAGAAAGGAACAATACCTCTGTAGAAAAGTTGGGGTTCATTCTTTGATTCAGAGAGGACATCTTTTTTTTGTAAACCCTTACCTTCTGACACATGTAAAACCCAGTGAAATTGTGTGTGGGCTATGGGAAGGGCTGGGGGGAGGGAAGGAAAAAATATGATTCTTGTAACCGAGGAATAATGTTATAAATTGACTAAATAAAATTAAAAAAAATAATAATAATAATAAATAAAATCCTTACCTTCTGTCTTAGAATTGATACCAAGTACTGGTCCTCAGGCAGACTATTAAGGGCTAGGCAATTAGAATTAAGTGACTTGCTCACGTTTACATAGCTAGGAAGTGTCAGAGGTCAAATTTGAACTCAGGACCTCCCATCTCCAAGCCTGGCTCTCTATTCACTGAGCTACCCAGGCCTTCCTTCTGATGTCTTGACTTACACCTGGACTGGATTTAAGTGAGGCAGTGTTGCACAAACTTCTCAGTCTCACTCTCTTTTCCAAGTCATCAAAGTCCAGGGGCAAGACAAAAGTCAGGACATTGGGGATGGCTCAAGATGTGGGGAATAACCTTGGCTTCTTCCATGTCTGACATAGTACCTGCTTCACCCTCTTTCAAGGCTGTTGGAACAAATTGCTCCTATCCACCCATTCCAACAGAGGGAAGTCTTCGGGTGCTGGAGGTAGACATCTCCCTGACTCAGCAATGGGTTTGAAGTCTGTAGGTTACCCTCAGCCTGTTTTGGTTTGCTGCCAGGATATGGCCCCGAAACATACGACAGCTTCTTGGAGCTACAGGTGAGAGTGGGGTGAAAGGTAGACACCAAAGGTGGATGAGCAGCCCTGAATGGCTTGGAAAGCCCTTCCACCAGAGGTACTTGTCCTTCCTGAACACCCTAGTAAATATAAAATGTATACAAAGTAAATATAAAGTAATTTTTGGAAAGGAGATTTTGTAACTGGATGATCAAGAAAAATTTAGTCTAGAAGGTAGTATTCTAGGTCTTACTTTATTTAAAAAACAATTTTTTTTAAACCCTTACCTTCCATCTTGGAGTCAATACTGTGTATTGGCTCCAAGGCAGAAGAGTGGTAAGGGCTAGGCAAATGGGGGTCAAGTGACTTGCCCAGGGTCACACAGCTGGGAAGTGTCTGAGGTCAAATTTGAACCTAGGACCTCCTGTCTCTAGGGCTGGCTCTCAATCCACTGAGCTACCCAGCTGCCCCCTCTAGGTCTAACATTAAAAGAAACTAGGGATTTGGAAAGATCAAAGACAGGAGGAATGCATTCTGGGCCCAAGGAGCTGTTTGTGCAAAGGTATGGGAGAAAGAATTTTGTAAATAGGGAACAGTAAATTATAGAATTTTGCATATGGTGAATAGCAGAATAGGTCAGGGTAGCTGGACTATGGAGCTCACAAAGTAAAATAATGTAGAATGTGTCTAGGGGGAAAAATAGGCTAGAAATAAATTCTGAAGTGTTTTTAATGCCTAACAACATTATTTGTACTTTTTTCCTAGAGACAAATATTGGAGCTCCTGGAGCCTGACTGCCTGTGTAGTAAGGGTGGTTGGGGTATTTATATCTCAGTCTTCAAACTTTTATTGAAAATTTGGTGTGGATCCTCTATTAAAAAGTCAGCAAAGGAAACAAGGTGGGGAAGGGAAAACTTACACTTTGGTAAACTAGCTTTAAAAGCTTGGGTTTATTCCACCAGGCCAGCTCCCTTCTCAAGGCATGTCAATTTTCAAATGGGCCCTCGAAACAGACATTATTAATCAGGGTTAAGTAGAACAATGAGATAGTAAAGGTATATTAAATGGACAAAGATTGCACATACTTCCACCAGAGAGAGGAAGATTTGAGGGGATTTTGTTATTTGAAGACCATCGTATAGGTTTCCTGTGTGGAAAAAAAAATAACCCCAACCAAAAGATGTTCATTTAGAGTCTAGATCCCCAATCATATCCCCCTCAATCCATGTAGTTAAGCTGTTGTTTTTTTCTTGTGTGTTTCTACTCCCATAGTTTTCCCTCTGAATGTGGATAGTGTTCTTTCTCATAGATCCTTCCAGGTTATTCAGGATCACTGCATTGCCACTAATGGAGAAGTCCATTGCATTTGATTGTACCACAGTGTATCAGTCTCTGTGTACAACCTTCTCCTGGTTCTGCTCTTCTCCCTGCATCAATTCCTGGAGGTTGTTCCAGTTCCCATGGAATTCCTCCACTTTATTATTCCTTTGAGCACAATAGTATTCCATCACCAACATACACCACAATTTGTTCAGCCATTCCCCAATTGAAGGGCATCCCCTCATTTTCCAAATTTTTGCCACCACAAAGTATTCTTGCCACCAAAATGTATTCTTGTACATGTCTTTTTCCTTATTACCTCTTTGGGGTATAAACCCAACCATGGCTGGATCTTTTAGATCCAGACAGTCTTTCAGCACCCTTTGGGCATAGTTCCAAATTGCCCTCCAGAATGGTTAGATTAGTTCACAACTCCACCAGCAATGCATTAATGTCACAATTTTGCTACCTACCCTCCAGCATTCATTACTTTCCATTGCTGTCATGTTAGCCAATCTGCTAAGTGTGAGGTGATATCTCAGAGTTGTTTTGATTTGCATTTCTCTGATTATAAGAGATTTAGAACACTTTTTCATGTGCTTATTAATAGTTTTGATTTCTTTAACTGAGAATAGCCTATTCATGTCCCTTGCCCATTTATCAATTGGAGAATGGCTTGATTTTTTGTACAGTTGATTTAGCTCTCTATAAATTTGAGTAATTAGATCTTTGTCAGAGGTTTTTGTTATGAAGATTGTTTCCCAGTTTGTTATTTCCCTTTTAATTTTGGTTGCATTGGTTTTTTTTGTACAAAACCTTTTTAATTTGATGTAATCGAAGTTATTTATTTTACATTTTTTGATTTTTTTCTAACTCTTGCTTGGTTTTAAAATCTTTCCTTTCCCAAAGATCTGGCATGTATACTATTCTATGTTCACCTAATTTGCTTATAGTTTCCTTCTTTATGTTCAAGTCATTCACTCATTCTGAGTTTATCTTGGTGTAAGGTGTTTGGTGTTGATCCAAACTTAATCTCTCCCATACTGTCTTCTAATTTTCCCAGCAGTTTTTATCAAATAGTGGATTTTGGTCCCAAAAGCTGAGATCTTTGGGCTTATCATAGACCATCTTGCTGAGGTCACTTACCCCAAGTTTATTCCACTGATCCTCCTTTCTGTCTCTTAGCCAGTAGCATATCGTTTTGATGACCACTCACTGCTTTATAGTATAGTTTGATATCTGGGACTGCAAGGCCAGCTTCCTTTGCATTTTTTTTCCATGATTTCCCTGGATATCCTTGATCTTTTGTTCTTCCAAATGAACTTTGTTATAGTTTTTTCTAATTCAGTAAAAAAAGTTTTTTGGTAGTTCAATGGGTATGGCACTAAATAAGTAAATAAGTTTGGGTAGGATGGTCATTTTTATTATGTTAGCTTGTCCTACCCATAAGCAGTTAAGGCCAAAGAGTCTTGACTCATCAACCCCTCCAAGACCACAGCTGATAATGACATTGACATGCCTACTACAGACACTCATGGAAACCAACAGGGAAAAGAGCCCAAACTGAAGTCCTCCTTTGATTGTTTAATATAAATGCCTGTCACTGGAACTCAGTGGAAGTTAAAACCACCCTGAAAAACCCAAAACACACACAAAAATGAATGCTGACCCCAGCTCACCAAATGCTGATTAATTTAAAGGCTTTGTCCTGAGCTCACTCTTAGTTTTAACCAATAAGCACTAACCTGAGTACCTGTTAAATGTGCCAGAAGCTGGGGATATAAAGAAAATTATTCAACAGTTTTATTCTTACCATCAAGAGAGTGATATACACATGTCTAAATATATACAAAATAAATAACAAACTAAATATACAATAAGTATATACAAAATATACAGTATATACAAAGTAAAAAATAAATGGTTAAAAAGTTATAATAACAAAAAATAATGAAGTTGAAAATTGGGGATAAGGGCATATATCTGAAAAGGGTCTTCAGGTAGGCTTTGAAGAAAACTAGGGATTGTAAGAAACGGAGATAAAAAAAGAATGCATTCCAGACACAGAGAAACAGCCTGTGCTAAATCAAAGAAATGGGAGATGGAATATCCTCTGTGAGTAATGGCCAGGGCCAGTTTGACTGAACTGTAAAGTATATGAATATAAAATAAACTTGGATATGTAGAGTGAAGGTAGGTTGCAGCCATGACAGAAGACTTCACAAAGTTGAAGGAAGAGTTGTTGAACTATTTCCTGCTGAACTGTTGTGTCATTTTTCTAAACAAAGGTAGGCAATTTAGATAAAACTGAGTCATAAATCTCCAGGTTTAAGAAGCTAAGTTTTATTGAAAGAAGACCAATCCATCAATAAAGCCGAACTCCCAGTCTAGATCAAAGGACCCTGACCTTCGTGAAAGGAATCCTTTTTATCCCCAAAGAATCAAACAGGTTTTTATACCAAAACAAAAATAGTATAGTCATACCCCTCTAAGAATAGAATAGAGATACCAAAAGCAATCTTCATTGGTTAGGTCAACTAGAAAGCATTCCTTATTGGTAAAAGAAATCATTTGACTTAAGAGTCACTTGAAAGATATGGGGAGAGAGGATGTGCCTGGGGTGATGATGCATAAGATAAAAAAGAGTGGTGATAGGCAGTGTGGGTGATGTTAGGCAGTAACTATATAAGAGTGGACTGGGTAGAACAGTACCACCTGGTCCTGAATGCCAGGCAGGGTGAAGGGTCACAATTTCAAGACCATAACTGAGTACCTCTGAAGGGTGGGGCAGATTCCTATGCTAAAAACAGCTATTTACTTACTTTAAAACCTTAATACTTATACTGAAATAATCACAAACCTATTCACATTATCACTTCTTGATATCATTAATTACCTTATCTTAAAATCACAATTATGATTGACTCAAAACTATTGCTAACATTGAGATCTAATACTTAACATAAGGGGATAGGGGTTTTCTCACTCACGGAACTGAGGGCTGTTTCCCAAGAAGATTCTCAAAGAACAGATGCCTTTTAACTATGAAAAAAGATCTTTGTGAGTGATAGGTATTAAGGAAGACACTAAGGAATTGCATTTCAGAGACTACCTTGACCAGGATGGAAAGACTAAAGGGATCATGGATGAAAAGCACAGAAGAGCTTTGGTTTTTTGATGCCCAAGAATCTAAATAAGATGGTCATTCAGAAATACCACACTGTAAACAGCAACAACTGTGAAATGAAGAAAGTCTTGTCTAAACAAAAAATGGCCCACACTTCATCTGGTAAAAGAGGCTGAAACAGTTCTGAGAACTTTGATGGTAGCCATGGAGGCAGCTTTGGAAGAAATGACTTAGGTCATGGTGTGGTCATAGTGGTTTTGGTGGCAGGTGTGGTGGTGGAGGATATGGAAGAAGTACAGATGCTTAAAAATGGATTAGGCAATGATGGAAGCAACCTGGGGAAATAGTAGAGAGGCTACAATGCCACTGGCAACTACAATCAGTCTCCAAACTTTGGTCCCATGATCAGAGAAAATTTTGGAGACAACAGCTCTCCAGCCCTTGGGGGGACCAATACATTGCCAAATCACATAATTAAAGTGACTATGGCGGTTCCAGTATTAACAAGTTATTTTTAATTCTATTAGGAAAGAAAGCTTAGTAGAAAGAAAAGCTAGAGGTTACAACAGATTTGTGAACTCAGCAAAGTACAAGAGCAGGAGGGCCTCACTACTAACATGAGAACATATTTTAGACAAGGTTTAAAAAAAAAAGAACACAACTCTCATGAAGGAAGGAAGGAAGGAAAGAAAGAAGGAAGGAAGGAGAGAAAGAAGAGAAAGAAAGGAGAGAAAGGAGAGAAAGGGGAGAAAGGGAGAAAGGGAGAAAGGGAGAAAGGGAGAAAGGGAGAAAGAGAGAAAGAAAGGGAGAAAGAGAGAAAGAGAGAAAGAAAGAGAGAGAGAGGAAGGAAGGAAGGAAGGAAGGAAGAGAGGGAGGGAGGGAGGGAGGGAGGGAGGAAGGAAGGAAAGAAGGAAGGGAGGGAGGGAGGGAGGGAGGGAGGGAGGGAGGAAGGAAGGAAGGAAGGAAGGGAGGGAGGAAGAAAGGAAGGAAGGAAGGAAGGAAGGAAGGAAGGAAGGAAGGAAGGAAGGAAGGAAGGAAGGAAGGAAGGAAGGAAGGAAGGAAGGAAGGAAGGAAGGAAGGAAGGAAGGAAGGAAGGAAGGAAGGAAGGAAGGAAGGAAGGAAGGAAGGAAGGAAGGAAATGTTAGAAAGAAAGAAAAGAAATCTTTACCTTACATCTAATTTACTGTAAAACTCATTTTAGAGGGCAGCTGGGTGGCCCAGTGGATTGAGAGCCAGACCAACAGATAGGAAGTCCTGGGTTCAGAACCTGGCCTCAGACACTTCCTAGTTGGGCAAGCTATCTAACCCTGTATTGACTAGCCTTTACTACTCTTCTGCCTTAGTATTGATTCTAAGATGAAAGGTAAAGGATTTTTCATAAGTAGTGTAGTAGTGGTGGTGGTATTTGATGATAGCGTTTCTACAACACTTTTAAGTTTACAGAGTGTTTTTAAAATATGTAAAATTTCATTGTCATAATAACCCTGGGGAGTTGATTATTCCTTCTCTTACCACCAAGTTTTCTCTAACAAAGGCCAAACTTGTGCAGTTATTCTTGGGCTCTGGTGTCTTTCCCTCTCAAATGTAACACATCACTCATTCAAATATTTCTTGAGCAGCTACTATACTACTACAGAGCATAGGGATTAAATGTTAGAGGGTATATAAAGTTTAAATGAGACCCAGAGCCTCTGGTTATGTGGAATTTCCTCATAAAATGGGAATAATGATAGCACCTACCTCACAAGGGTGCTGAAAGTATCCACTGAGATAGTATGTAATATAAGTAATGGGCTTCCAAACTTCAAATCACTCTAAATAAATGCTGGTGATGATTAATAGGAGGGACAAGAAAGAAATGCAGCTATAGTAAAGTGCATTAGAGAAGAGAAAAATAAATTTGTCAAAGAACAATGCAACTATATATTTTTATTGTGAAACCTTGAAGTCCAAGTATGGAGGACCATCTGTAGCCAGAAAGGGGGGCCACCTCTAACTCATGAACCATTTATTCATGGGAAACTTGCAGCTAAATCATTTGTAGATAACGTGCCTCTGGGTTAGGGTTACTGGTACTGAAATCTTTTATTTCCCCTGGTTCCAGGTTTGAAGAAAAATACAGATAACCTAGAAAGGATCCATAAGAAAGAAACTGGAATGGGTGAAGCGCTTTAAGTTCAAACCATATAAAGACCAAATGAAGGAATTAAGGCTCCCTAGACTGGAAAAGCCCATGTTAGAGGGAAGGGGTCATGATGACTGTCTTCAAGTATATGAAAGGTTATCACCTAAAAAAAAGGATTAGACTTTTTCTGCTTGGCTCCAGAGGACAGATTCATAAGCAATGGCTGTAGGCGCAAGAGACAAAGTGTTTCACAAATATTATGTAGAATTTTATCCTCTGAGGTTCTGTATTTTAATTCATATAAATTTATAAAAATACACCACTCAATAGACTTTGTAAACTTCACAAATGAGGCAAATTTTAATTTGATGTAAAGAAAAACTTCTTAATTATTAGAACTAACCAAAAGTAGATTGGAAGAAAAAAAGACTTGTACAAGAATATTCATAGCTGCACTCTTTGTGGTGGCCAAAAATTGGAAAATGAGGGGATGCCCTTCAATTGGGGAATGGCTGAACAAATATGTTGGTGATGGAATACTATTGTGCTCAAAGGAATAATAAACTGGAGGAATTCCATGTAAACTCGAACAACCTCCAGGAAGTGATGCGGAATGAGAGGAGCAGAACCAGGAAAACATTGTACACAGAGATGAATACACTGTGGTACAATTGAATGTAATAGACTTCTCCATTAATAGCAATGCAATGTCCCTGAACAATTCAGAGGGATCTATGAGAAAGAACACTATCCACATTCAGAGGAAAAACTGTGGGAGTAGAAACACAGAAGAAAAAAAATTGCTTGATTACATGGTTCAATGGGGATATGATTAGGGATGTAGACTCTGGGTGAACATCCTAGTGCAAACATAAACAACATGGAAATAGGTTCTGATCCAGGACACATGTAAAACCCAGTGGAATTGCACATCAGCTACAGGAAGGGTGGAGGGGAGGGTGGGAAAGAATGATTCTTGTAACCAAGGAAAAATCTTCTAAATTGACTAATTAAATAAAATTTTCAAAAAAAAAAATAGTGGATTGGGCTGTCTCTTAGGAGATATAGGACTTTCCTCACTGGAAGGCTCCAAACAAAGGCAGGATGACTACCTCTCTGGCACATTTTGGAGAGAGAATTGTTCAGGTATCTGTGGGACTAAGACATTCTTAACCTACAATCTGGTTTGTGGATAGATCTTAGGGGATCCAAGAACTAAGATGAGAAAAAAAAAAACAAAAAACTACATCTTTATATTCACTAACCTAAAGATGAAATTTAACATTTCTTTCAATTATGAACATAAATGAACATAAACAACAAACACTATTTTGAGGTGTTCATAGGCATTATCAGATTGCCAGAAGAATTCATAACACATTAAAAAAAAAAAGGGCATGAACCCTGTGACTAAACATAAGGGTATTCAGGTCAGGTTCTAGATTTTAATTCAGTTGCATATTTTTACAAATTTATAAATATGAACATATATACATACACTTTTAATAAGTCTCTAGGACAAGCTACATATACATTTCACCCTGCATTAGATTAAAACAAGTTACCAAAATCTGGCCTCAGCTACTTTCTAGCTGTGTGACCCTGGGCAGGTCACCTAACCTTTTTTGCCTAGCCCTTACCTTTCTGTCTTAAGAGTTGTTACTAAGTCAAACAGGATTTTAAAAAATCCAACCATGTTATCAGCCCCATAAAGTTTTTAGCCAGTTATTGTTTATATACACTACAAAAGTAGCATATTACAGAAAAACAAGCATTCTTCATTCTTAACAAACCGTTTAGTAAGTCACTGTACAAATAGGAGCACACATAAGTGTCTCTTTGAAATGAGAGACTCCTGGTTGTTTGCATCTTTGCCAATTTTGGAGACACACAATGGTTAATCTCCAGAGAGTTCTGCTAAAAATGTTCCCATGGTACCAAGGCAAATGCTGTCAAATGGGTGCAGCTGACCCTTTGGCCACTCTCTCGCAGCCATTACGTGTGGGCCAGGGGGCCAGATTCTAGAGACAGGCACATCAGGAGAGGAGGTAGTCACTCTGGATCTGTATTTTTCAGGAATTCTTACTTTTATCTTTTAAACAAAAACATTAAGATAATTCTTATTGTTTCAATAGACCTCAATTCAGTAAATGGCACTGAAAGCTGCCCTGACCCAAATAAAATCCTCTGCCCAGACCCGGGAGTGCGGACTGGTTCTTATCTGATATTATTCTGATTTTTTATCCCATAGAAAGGAGACTTAACTGTTCCACTTGATCTAGTTTCTCCCCTCAATAGGGATATTGTAGAAGATGCTGCGAGGTGTCTCTTCTTTATAAGGAAAAATACACATTTTCCCAGTATTAAATACTTGGTTGACCTTGTTAGGAATTATATATTATGGCAATCTTCACGGTCTAACTCTAGTTAAACCAGAGAAAATGGAAGCAATAAGACCACACAATAACATCTGAACCGTAAGCAACCCAGTTTTTCAAAGTGGGGAAGGGTTGGAAACACCAGGGCAAAGAAAGGGAATTTGAGTCCAAGAGCTTAAGAACTTAAAAGGGTATTAACAGGTACTTGGAACAGCTTTCAAAGATGCTAAGGCATTTCTTGAATTGGCACAGCTCATGGCATTTTAACAAATACCTTACTCCTTGTTTCTGATTTTTAGCTTAAACTGCTATTGTATTTACAAAGCAATTGGAATATAGAGGCAGCACCAAGAATCAAGCAATTTGAAACCCTGAAATCAAGTAATCCTTGTTACTGGATGAGTAAACATTGAAAACAGACAAAGGGAAAAAGGAAATTTGGAAAATATTGAAATGCACAATATTTATGAAAGGATCATCATTAATAAGATTGCTCTTTTGTTATTTGGCAAGCACTCGGTGTTGCTCTGGGCATGGGCACTCTTCAATGGTAGAAAAACCCTTAAGTGAACCCAACTCAAAATCAAATCCTTTCTATGAAAGCTAAATGAAGTGAAATCATCTGGTGGAACTTCTACTCTGAATGTCCTATGAGAACTCTTGCACTATTCGAAAGCATTTTTGGGAACACCTACTATGCGCCTTATGCTATGCCTGAAACTTTTAGGTAAGAAAAAAAAAAGCCAAACTCTTTCTTTTAGGAACCTTATAATTCCCCCACTATTTAATTAGCAACTATTTTTAAGTACCTGCAAATGAGCAGAACTCTCTCTCTCTCTCTCTCTCTCTCTCTCTCTCTCTCTCTCTATATATATATATATATATATATATATATATATATATACACACATACACACACACACATATATTTTTTTTAATCAGTGTAGCTGGGAAAATAAAGACTGATACACCTGAAATATTGAATAAGAAACAGCACATAATTACCTAGTAGTAATTGTCTGGTACATATGTTTCAATTTCCATAGGAGTTCAGAGAGGGAACATTTATTAATTAAGCATTTATTAAGCACCTCCTATGTACCAAGCTCTGTAAGAAGTGCCCAGAGTACAAAGGCCCTCCCCTGAGGCAGCTAACAATCCAGTGGCGGAGACATGCAAACAACTCTGCAAATGAGATCTATGCAGGGTAAATGAGAAATAACTCAGAGGGAATGCAGCAACTTTAAGAAGGATGGGAAGAGGGGAAGCTGGGTAACTCTGGATTTAAAGGCAGGTCTAAAGAAGGGAGGTCCTGGGTTCCTAAGACCTAAGATACTTCCTAGCTGTGTGACCCTGGGCAAGTCACTTAACCCCCATTGCTTAGCCCTTACCACTCTTCTATCTTGGAACCAATATACAGAACTGATTCTAAGGCAGAAGGTAAGGGTTAAAAAAAAAAGAATGGAAAAATGTTTCACAAAAAAGGTGGAATTTTAACTAAGATCAAAGTCAACAAGCATGCAACCTCATATACTCTTAGAGCCAGAGATGGGCAGCAGGAGAATGGAAAGCTCTCTTTGAACCTAACTACCAAGAGGGCAGAGTCTCTATAAGGATCTCCTTCCAATTTTATCCCCCATAACAGCACGAAAAGCTGCGAATTCCATAGCAGCAGAGGTCATTTAGCCAAAGGCCTGCTCTAAAACCTACCAAGACCAAAAGAAAAAAAGAATCTTTTGGCCAGAAAGAGAGCCTGGCAACAGCAGATTGCCCAGCAAAGAGATTTTGAGTCACCATTTACTTTTGGGTCTGCCTTGCCTTAAGAAGATGCCAAACCAGAGCTCTATTGATAAGAAGCATAGTCTGATTTTTCATCCCTTCCATATGGAAAGACAATTGCCTATGCCAAATCAAAAGAATCAATGCTGGGGGCAGCTGGGTGGCTCAGTGGATTAAGAGCCAAGCGTAAAGATGGGAGGTCCTGGGTTCAAATTTGACCTCAGACACTTCCCAGCTCTGTGACCCTGGGCAAGTCACTTGACCCCCATTGCCCAGCCCTTACCACTCTTCTGCCTTGGAATCAATACACAATATTGATTCTAAGACAGAAGGTATGGGTTTAAAAAAAAAAAGAATCAACACAAATTAAATCTATGTAGTTTTTGGATCAGCCACCTATTAATTCATGGCAGGGTCTTTTCTAGATCAACCCTAAATGGATACACATTCTATCTTCTCTTTAAAGCATCTTCAGTAGGAGGCTAAGCACCCTCTAGTTAGTATAGAGGGCAACATTAGATGCTCTCCTCAGCAGAAGGATTGCTGTGGAGCCTACCAGGAGAAGGGCAGATAGACTTCAGGAAGCTTTGATCTGGTGGTGAAATTTAACTCTGCTCTAAATGCCAACTAAACAAGAAAAGGCATTCTCATGTGTGGCATCTTTATTCTGGCTTTGACACTTACTATCTTTGACCATGAACAAGTCTCTTCCCATGTCTGAGCCTCAAGTTTCTTCACTGCCAGATTTTGAATTTTCCATATGGACCTAGGATTTCACTAGGAATTTAGGGAACTCCTGGGGAGAAGAGTCTGTCACCAAAGCGGACACTACAATTCTGCCACTAGTCTTTGGGACTGAAAGTTTGAGTTTCTCAGGCTGTCAGGGCCAGTAAATTCTTTTTTTTTTCTTTTTTTTTAGGCAATGGGGGTCAAGTGACTTGCCCAGGGTCACACAGCTGGGAAGTGTCTGGGGCCAGATTTGAACCAAGGACCTCCCATCTCTAGGCCTGGTTCTCAATCCACTGAGCTACCCAGCTGCCCCCAGAGCCAGTAAATTCTTATGCAGTCTGGTGTCTGATTTTCTTCAGATTGTGTCTTGAAAGACTGAAGCATTTATATCTTTAGTAGAAAAACAAGGGCTATTTACACTATCAAATAGATTATTTCAAGAAGGCATTAAGTATGTACTCTGAGCAAAGTTATATCTTTGCTCATTCAACCTAAGTTGTACTTTCTGGAAAGATATCAGACTAACTAAAATTCATATACACTTGAATTGTTTTTATTAATGTTCTTTCCATTGATCTGAATATTTCATCCAATGCTAGAGATGGGCCAAATGGAGAGGGGGTAGAGCCAAGATGGTGGCTTAGCAGCAGCGAAAGCTGAAATCATTATGACAATCTCTCCAAACAAATCTGCAAAAAGTCCCTCAAAATGACAAGAGTCTACTCTGCCAGCCCATATGTGCTTGTGGCTTTTGTCCACATCTTACCCTAAGTTCATCACAGAGGTCCAATCCAATATGCTGGAAGCCACCCTCAATTTCTCCTCATATGAAGAGGATACAGTGGAGTGTTCACTAGTTATCCCTCATCTTTGCTACCTGCCTACCTTCTCTTCCTATTCAAGGTGGCATCTTTTGTTCTTCTCTGAAATTCAGTACTTAGCTATATGTTGCAGCTTGCTCACATCTACTAAAGGTAAGCTTTTAAAAGATATATATTTGTATAAAATATATATTTATATATTTAACATAATACCAGTTTTTAATAACCTCATAGCAAAAAATAGATGACCTCTGTCTTGAAAAAATATACATAATGCCTACTTTAAAATTCAAATTCTGCCACTTCCTAACCAGGGAATTAACCTCTTTGAGCCTCAGTTTCCTCATTTGTAAAATGAAATTCATACATGATATTGATAGGATTGTTGAACAGAAACCTCTTTCTAAATAGCAAAACAAATAAATTAGTAAAAAAAACAGCTAAGATGAGAATTCTGGCAAGTTTTATTATACAGTTGTTCCAGTTATGACAGCTCTTCATGACTCCATTTGGGATGTTCTTGGCAAAGATATTGGAGTAGTTTGATATTTCCTTCTTTAGTTCACTGCACAGATGAGGAAACTGAAGCAGAGTTAAGTGACTTGCCCAGGGCCACACAGTTAAGTGTTTGAGTCTAAATTCGAACTCAGATCTTCCTGACTCTAAACCTGGCACTCTATCCACTGGGCCACCTATTTGCCCACATAGAGGCAGGGGGAGAGGTGAAAATTACAAAATCAAATGGGCATAGTGGTTTTGCTTATTTTGTTAGGTATTTAGTTGTGCCTCCCTTTAAACAGTAAAGCCAGTTTTGAAAAGTTGCATCTAAACCCAACCATATTTGAAGTCCATCACACTGTTTAAAGGAATCCTGCAGTGATGGTCTGCAGGCCCTACCTCAGATAGACTGCTGGGAGGAGAGTACTTGGTACAGTTATTGGTCAAGTGCTATGCAAATCTCACCTGTTATTATTGCTGTGCCTTTTGAAACATGAAGACCAGTCCTAGTGCTTCTCTGTTTTGAACCTTTATAGAACGGGTTGGATTAAAGTCAGGCAGCTACATAGGCAGGTGAAGATGGGCTGCTCTCTCTCCTTGGCTCTCCTTCCTCTTCACAAACTATGGCTTGCCTATAGAGCTTGCTCAGGAAAGATGGTGAACACTGATCTGAATGCCTTTACTTTTACCCTCCTTACTTATCTTTTGTTCAACTGCAGCCATAGTAGGAGCACCATAGAAGCTTCTTTAGAGGTTTGTTTTTACTGCTCATCTTCATTAGCTGTAGATACCATCACCGGCATAGCCTCATTATGTCTGAGATTGAGAAAACAAGGCTAATTCCTCTCTTGTAGGTTAGTGGCTACACTCCTAAGGACTTTGCCAAGAAACGCTTAAGAGACCCCTTGTTAAAGGCTTAAAACTAATGATTTTCCAGGTCCAAGTTTGGGTGGATTAACAGGTTATTGTAGAATACAGTAAATTAGTCCCCCTTCCTGCGCTATCCTGGGTAGCAAGGATAAAACTACTCTAATAGCAGAACTCCTCGGGGGGAATCAAGATAGCCAAAAATCACAGCTAAAGCCTCAGGACATTAGGGAGTTATTTTGGAGGCAGAGAACAAATTCAGAGAAACTTCAAAAACCTCAAAAACCTTCTCTTGAACCTCTAAGAAATGTTCTCAGGAAGGCTATGGGAAGACTCTATAAAGCGTAAGAGACTCTTCTCTTCCCCTACTGTGATGGATTCCTTCCAAAGTATTTAAAAAAGATCTCCTGTCTGCTGCACAACTTTACACTACTCTTTCTGCTTTGGGCCATACTTCAATTGGTTGGGCAAACTTTGGACTCACACCTATGAACAATGGAGACCAAAGAGGACCAAATCTTACTTGGTGCCAAATAAAGTGATTTTTAAAATAGCTAGTCCTAGAAAATGATTTCTGAACAACCATGAGTCACAATAAAGGCCTGTTGAGGCTTGTAGCATTCTCTTACAGGTGAGTTTCATACAAAAGAGAACTGGAAAAACTAACCTGTGTTTGGTATATTGATCAAGTGAATAAGCATTTATTAAGTGCTAGAAAGAAAGGTGCCAGGCACAGTGGATAGAATCTCAGGCCTGGAATGAAGAAGACTCATCTTCCTGGGTTCAAATCCAGCCTCAGTCACATAATAGCCAAATGATCCTGGATAAGTCACTTAATTCTGTTTGCCTTAGTTTTCCTCATCTGTATCAAATGAGCTGGAGAAGGAAATGGCAAACCACTCCAGTATCTTTGCCAAGAAAACTCCAAATGGAGTCACAAAGAGTCAGACAAAACTGAAAAACTGACTGAGAGCAATGAAACAATATGTGCCTGGTTCTGTGTTAAGAAGGGCTGAGGATGTAAATAAAAGCAGAAAAACAGTCCTTGCTCTCAAGGAGCTCACAGTCGAACAGGCGAGACAACAGGGAAACAACTATCTATACACACAAAAATATGAACAGGGTAAAATGGAGATAATCTCAGAAGGAAGCAGTAAAATTAAGGAGGACTAGGAAAGAGGGGACTTTGAGACTTGAATGAAGCCAGGGAATCCAGGAGAAGTAAATGAGGAGGGAGAGTTAGAGGTATGGGGAAATGCCAGTGAAAATATATGTGGAAGGAAGAGGATTAAGGTATAAGGAGCCTGGAAAGGTACAAAGAAAGTCCAGGTTATGATGGGCTTTAACTGTCATGGGATTTTATAATTCAATCTGGAGGCAATAAAGATCCATAAGTAGACTGCCTTGGGGCATGCAGTGGGTGACACCAGATCCTGGGGAAAGAGGAAACCACAGAGATTGTAAAGTGAATGATCAAAGAAAAGAGACAGATCTTTCCTGGCTACAATTCAGTTTCTTCTGGGGACTGAAATAGGTCTGACCCACCCTGTTCACCTTTCCCTCCCCTCCCCCCAGTCTTTATAACAGGAACCCTATGGAAATGATACACTGGGACTCTAAACTCCAGGGGACTCTAAGCAGGTCAAATTTTAAGGCACTGATCAGACCAAATAATACTGAGTCATAAACTCTGGGAAAGTGGCAATAGCCACATATCAGACAAAGCCTTCACTCTTCCTACTTTATAGCTGTTTTGTTAATTCCAAATGAAGTATGACTTTGTAGCCTTAGTTCAAACAGAGCAGTATGATTGACAAAAAAATCATCCTACATGTTTACACAGAACCTTTCTTCCCAGAAGCTCAAAAGTATTTGGGGACATTCTCTCATTAACCTAACTAAAAAGCTCAAAGCCCCTCCCCCTGTGGACAGATTTAATTCCAAATCTAGGAGGCACAAACACTCCCACACAGAGCTGGAGAACTCCTGGGGGAAAAGTGGGGAGGGAATGAGTTTCAGAGAGAAAGCTGTTATCAGCATTGTATGCTCTCTCACAGATAAATCTTGATAAAACACTTCCAGAGGTGACAGTCCAAAACAAATCTATTCCAGTGTCAGTCCAATGGCATTTGGGCTTTGCTGCCTGAGGCCAGATATGTATATTTTCCTAACCAAATAAATTCAAATGGGCTACAGAAAAATAGATTAACCTTAAGCAGCTTTACTACTCCAGCTCCAACAGGAAAGAAAAATGTGAGCATTTCCTGCCCCATCTCTACCACCAACAAATAAGAGAATCTATACATTCTTCATAGATCACAAGCTATCGGGGAAAGTGAGTCATCAAGTATGGGTTTTTCACTCACCTACATTACTAATTTACTAAGAAAAAAAAAATTTTTTAAGAGCTCTTGAATCCAACAACTGATATTTTTGTAAGTCAAACAATTTACAAGGCTTCCTCACATATGCAGTGTCCCAAAAGTTTTAGTGCTGTTAATAAAAATGACACTAATGACTTTTGAGTACCCCTCTAAGGCAGCCAGTACATGAGGCCTGGAGTCAGAAAGTTCCAGAGTTTAAATCTGGCATCAGGCACTTAGTAGCTGGGTGACCCTGGGCAAGTCACTTAACCTTGTTTGCCTCAGTTTCCTCATCTACTGAATGAGTTGGAGAAGGAAATGGCAAAGCACTCCAGTATCTTTGCCAAAGAAATCCCAAATAGGGTCAGGAAACTAAACAACAGCAACAACTGAGATGGGTCATACAGTCATTATTTATTAGTTTTACTTTCACAGATAAGGAACTGGATGCTTCCAGAAGAGATGATCATATAGCTAGTAATTGTCAAGTGTCAATATTTGAACTCAGATCTTTAAATTCAGGACAGGATCAGAGAATTAAGAGAATTGAACTTATAAATGAGGAAATGGAGGCCCAGAGAAGCTTTGACTTCCCAAGTTCACAAAGGTAACATGTAACAGAGCTGAGTCTTAAATCCAGGTCCTATTTTAAATCTAGTGCGGTCTTTCTCTATATTCTATCTGCCATTTCTGTATTTGGAGTGTCTGCTCCTTCTTTCTACATAAAAGGCTTTGCTTTTGGCCCTAACCTTTAGAAGAAAGAATTTGAAACCTTCCCTTAGCTATTATGCTCTGCTAGTTTTCTAAGTTACCCATGGCAAATATGTCTTACAGATTTCTCAAGTAATAATGAGAGGGACTGACCAACTTATTAGAATATCTTCTCCCTAAAATCATAAGTCAATTCAAGTTTTTGATAGTGTCTGGGTCCAGATTGAAAAACCTTTTGAAAATGATAATAGTTCTATAATGTTAAAGCAGGAAGATGATCACTCCATCCAATTTCCCTCTTATTATAAAGAAACATACAAAAAGTTAAATGATTCACTCATCATCACATGGTTAAGTGCCAAGGTTATGACTGGAATTCAAATCTTCCTGATTCCAAGTCCATGATTCTCTGCACTAAAAACTGCTTTTTCATGGCAGTGTCTGGCACCTCCATAAAGTCAAAGAAGATGCTACTTACTAATTTGCTCTCTGTTTCAGCCCAGGATTGAAACAATCCTTAAGTGAGATTACATGGATTTAAGGTGATTCATTCAACTCTCACCTGGTTTTCCCTTATAACCAACAGCCTGTATTTATTTGCAAGACTTCTAGTCAGGATTAGGAGTCTATTCTCTCTGTGGCCACAGAAGAGAGAGAAATGAGCTCACTTGGGGGAATCAAATCAATGCCAGTGGCTTCATTAGTCCTGTACAGCTAACCAGCTACAAACCACATGGGGCAAACAGTACAGAAAAACAAAACAGGGATGCCCCTAAGCTCTCTCAGTGGTATTTGCAAAAGACATTGCTCTGAAACCTGAAAGTCCCCAAAAGGCAGCAGCAAGTAGGTTCTTCCAGCAGCACAATCTTCTACCTCAAAGTTCTTTTTTAAAATGGGGTAATTGGGGACAGCTGGGTGGCTTAGTGGATTGAGAGTCAGGCCTAGAGACAGGAGGTCCTAGGTTCAAATGTGACCTCAGACACTTCCCAGCTGTGTGACCCTGGGCAAGTCACTTGACCCCCATTGTCTAGCCCTTACCACTCTTCTGCCTTGGAGCCAATACCAAGACTGAAGGTAAGGGTTTAAAAAAAAGGGGGGGGGGTCATTCAGGGCAGCTGGGTAGCTCGGTAGATTGAGAGTCAAACCCAGAGACAGGAAGTCCTGGTTCAAATGTGGCCTCAGATACTTCCCAGCTGTGTTACCCTGGGCAAGTCACTTAACCCCCATTGCCTAGTCCTTCTGCCTTAGAACCAATATCCACTATTGATTCTAAGACAGAAGGTAAGGATTTTTTAAAAATGGAGTCATTTTGTGGGATTTTGTTTTGCTTGAATACACATATCATCACAAAGGCTTTCTGTCCTTTATATTTTCCCACTAAGGGGAGGTGAGAAAAAAAGTTTTGTTCATTTAAGAAAATTAAACCAAAAAATTAAAATAAGGGCATTTCTAACTTTTCTCAGAGAGGAAGACTCGAAGAAACCTCTTGACCCATAAACTGTATGGATGCTTTTTCTAGTCAGGGGAAACCTCTCCCTCCCCTGAAATATTGCTATATGTAATTAATCTGCACTTTATTTTTTTTAAAGGATAAAACAGCCAACTGACTACCCTAGGAAAAGAATGTTCTTACCCTAAGCAGGGAAGTATGAAGAAATGTCCTTTTTGGAGCTAGTATTACCAATTAAATGCTGCAGAAGCTTCTTAAAATAGCTTAACTCAATTTAGTTTAAGAAAAAAAAAGATAAAAACTGTGATACAAGTACTCAGCCCTAGATTTTCTGATGAGAGGAAAAAACAATGCTAGATTAAGTGGCAAATTTGGAAGACTAAAATGTCATATGACTTGATTAGATTGATGATGATTTCCTTTATCATCAGAAGTATTCTAGTGTCAGATAATCATATGAAAGCACCTTAGAAGGCATAATTCACAAGTAGCTAGTACAAAATTAATTCTTAATGAAAATATGCCTTTTATTGCTTCAGTTCTTTCCTGAGCTCTTCACTTTTGAGGTAATGAAATCTTGAGTGGTTGATTATGTTTACTTCTGAAATCTTTTAACTGTTGTAAAACCACTTCTCCCATTCTCCCACAAAAGGGCATCTTTCAGAAGTCACTTAACAAACACAATGTACAAAACTAATATTCTAAAATGTTCATGGGAGTTAAATTGGAATACAGATTACTATTGTTTCTCTTTTGAGACACTAGTAAATTGTCAAATTTAGACCTTCAAGGAGGAACATAGAGGTATCAGATTAGAAGTGAGTTAGGGAGAATCTGAATAAAGATTTAACAATATAACAAACATTTATTAAGCACCTTGCAAGGGAAAAATACTGTCTTGGCAACCATAAGATTAAAAACAACAGAAAAACAGTCCCAGCCCCTGAGGTACTCCTTTCTATAGGGTTTGCATATTTTAATTTCAGAGAACTAAAGAAACAAAAATTTACTGCATATAAAAAAAAACCTCAAAACAAACAAACAAACCAGACAGTATTTAATGAATTTAATGAAATTTTGAGGAGGAAGACAGTAACTAAATAAATCCTACCTTCACATCCTAGCTGTGGTTAGTTACTTAACCCCAATTGCCTGGCCCTTGGTTCTGTCTTAGAATGGATACTAGGACAGAAGGTTATTTTAAATAAAATAAAGAAATAGTACCTTCACACAGTTTGCAATAAAGTTGGACAGAGCTCATAAACATATGAAACTGTTTATAAACTAAAAACGATTATAAAACCATCTACAAATGTTTGCAAGTGAAAATAGAAGGCTACATAAATTCCAACAGAATATAGGAAAAATGACACCCTCTCTCTACTCTCATCACATATGTAAAGGTATCTGCACAAAGTCAGCAGAGTTCTAAGGCCAAAAATCTGACTTTTGTCTACACTTGGAAAAAATAACTTTTTTTAAACTTCTACAATCCTGACTAATTTAACACACTTGAAAGTACTGCCTGAATCCTTCACACAGATACTATGGACAAATACAACCTTGGTGGTGTTCCTGAATGACATTTGCACTTACTTGCACATCACAGTAGAGGCAGCTGTGGGTCAATGGTTAGGGAGCTCAATGGTTAGGGAGCATTGGGCCTGGCGTCAAGAAGACCTGAGTTCAAATCCAGCCTTAGACCCTTCCTAGCAATGCGACCTTGGGCAAGTCACTTGACTTCTGTAAGTCTAGGAGGCAGTTACATGACTCAATGGATTGAGTCTGAAGTCAGAAAACTCATCTTCCTGAGTTCAATTTCGGCCTCAGACACTTCCTAGCTATGTAACCCTGGGCAAGTCACTTAACTAACTTCAGAATGGCTGACAAAAGGATCCATTGGAAAAGGAAACCACCCCAAGATCTATCCTAGCCAAGAAATCCCCAGGAATAGTTATGGTCGGGGGGGGGGGGGGGGGGGGGTCAAAGGAGTCAGACTTGACTTAACAACTCAACAACAAACTCATCACAGCATTTAGAGATCAAGGTCAAGCTCACTGCTATCAAAAATTCCGAAGTGCACCCAACTGTTTGGGTAAGGATCTGGCCCTTAGAGGCAAAATCCTGTACTCAAGTGCGTTGATTTTTCTTCACCATTTATCTCTTG
Organism: Monodelphis domestica; assembly: GCF_027887165.1. Lineage (NCBI taxonomy): Eukaryota > Metazoa > Chordata > Mammalia > Didelphimorphia > Didelphidae > Monodelphis > Monodelphis domestica. The sequence goes on along the minus strand of NC_077228.1, from coordinate 439,750,823 downwards.
ACCTAGAGGAGCAAGTCTCCGCCACCTCTGTCCCAATGTAGCTGTTACCCAAGAGACTCACATCATTCCCTACAGTAATCATTTGTTTCAAAAACAGGTGTAGAGAAGAAAGCTATACACATACGGCTGACATCGCCCGTCAATCTCCAAATCCTTCGGACTACACTTACTATGTCTTGGTTTCCGGAACCAGAGTAAGACACAAAAGGATCGCTCCCGGCTAAGAACTACTTTTTGGGTCGCTTGAGGTTGGAGATGACCCCTCTTCCCATCCCGTAACCCAAAGGGGCTGGCTTTAGCCCAGCAGGCAAACCTGCTAAGCCGAGGTAGCACGGAGGGAGGTCACTTTAGGTGATTCCAAAGTTGACTCGGAAGTGCCCTCGTCCCCACACTCCCATCCCAGACCCCCTCTTCCCCATAAGCCACTCAGAGCCTCTTCTCCATTCTTGGATTTTTAAAGAAAAGCCGACTCCAGAGGGCCGATCTCTCACTAGGCTAGGCTGCATTTGGCGTTGGACTCAGTCATCTCAGAAAGAGAGGGGGAAAGGGGGAAGGAGGGTTCGGTTGCCCCACATCCCAAACACGGGCCAATCCGCCGCAGAACTCAGCTCCGCCAGCAGACTCCGGGGAGAGCTCTCGGGGCCCCTCGGCTGTGCCCTCGTTCCCCCAGTTCCTGAAAGTGTCCACCCTTCTCCGGACAGACCACAGCCCCGGGTCCCGCTGGACGCATGGCAGCCGGGACTGGGACGGTCCCGTGCGCCGCCCTGCGCTCCGCAACCGGAGCGGCGGGGAAAGGAGAGAAGCACTTACTGAGCGTGGCTACAGTGCCGGCCTCGAAGAGCAGACAGTCTTGGCGGCTGCGGGCCTCCAGCAGGATGCTGATCTCCCCTGGGGGCTCCAGCCTCCGGAGCAGCCGCAGCCCTTTGCTCAGGGCCATGGGGAGCTCTGCTCATGGACGAGGAGGCACCGGGTGGGAGGCAGGCGTGGAGCGCCACGGCCCCCTAGACTCCTCCAGCCTCGCCAGCCCGAGCTCCGGGATCGGAGCCCCGGTGCTGGCCAGTCTCGGGATCTGCCCCCGCTTTCTCCCGGAGTAGGAAGCCTCTGGCTGCAGCCCAGCTGGCCCCGGCCTCAGAAGGCAAGGAGCTGCAGGGAAAAGCCACCAGCTTACTCCTCCCGGGGCCAGGCCTTTCCACGTTTTGACCAACTTTGAGGAGTTTCACTTTGACTCCCTTCCCCCAGGCCGGCCCACTGCTGGCTCCTCCTCCCTCTCTCTTCTTCCCCCTCACCGCCCTATTGCCCCGGGGCAGGTGAGAGCTGTGGGCAGCCTCCCTAGCACTCTCTGCCCTTTCTTTTCTTGGGTTCAAAAGACTTAGTGCTCCCCCCAGAGGGCTGGGCAGCAGCGTCTTCCTCTCCAGTTAGCCAAGGGGCTAAATGGCTGTGGAAGTACCGGGTGAGAAAATCAAAAGGAGTGTTTCCTGGAGCTCCTGCTCAGGAAAATCGCCTGCATCTTGGCCTTCCTCAGCAGGTTGTGCGATCGATTTTGGTTAGTGGTCCTCCGAAGTCCTGGCAGTGGGGAAAGCACTCTTTCAACCCCTCCTGTGGAAGCTCCAGGGTCTTCTCCAGGTTGGAGTAGATTAGGAGGGAGATTCCACACATTCCACACAGCTCTGGGGGATGAAATCCAGCAGTTCAACAATGACCCCAAAAAATAAATAAATGTGAGCCAAAGGAAAGAGAGTCCATATAAGGTAGAAGTTGTATAGTGGAAATAACTAGGGATTAGAAGTCAGGAGAACTTGCCTGGTCTCACCTCATTAAACCTTTATGAGTCTCAGTCTCCTCATCTGTAAATGAGGGTAATAATCCCTTCCTACTCCACCTCATAGGATTGTTGAGGATCAAATCAGAAAATAGATATTAAAGCACGCTGAAAAACTCTACAATTGTTCAACATTATTTAAAAAGTAAATGTGGGGGAGGGGGCAGCTGGGTGGTTCAGTGGATTGACGGTCAGGCCTAGAGAAGAGAGTTTGTAGGTTCAGATGGGCCTCAGACACTTCCTAGCTGTGTGACCCTGGGCAAGTCACTTAACTGCCACTGTCTGTCCCTTACCACTCCTCTGCTTGGGAACCAATACACAGTATTGACTCTAAGAGGGAAGGTAAGAGTTAAAAAAAAAAAGTAAATGTGTTTTGGGCTCACTCTTCCAGAGCAAGGCAGGCTATATTTCTCCCTCAGGATTCAAGGGATACCCCTGAGAAGGGGTTGGAGGTATCTTCTTTATTGCTCTCAGGGAAGTCCCTATTCTCAATGTGTCTCACCCCACCCCTTCCAACTAACCAATCAGCATTTTTGTTAAACATGTATGTGCCAGGTGCTGTGCTAATTTTCCCTACTCTCAGTTATCTGTGCCTAGAGCCTCAGTTCCATTTAACCAATTGGCTTTTACAAAAAAAGACATTTCCTTAGACGCTATAGTAAGAACAGAAGAACAAATATTTCTCTCCAGTACCTTGGGGGCACACTGTACCCTATAAAATATCTTTGTGTCCGGAGGGAGTGGACTTAAAACTTAACACAGGTTCTACCTAGAATAGGTCCCACCAAGTTCAAGTCCAAATATGGTGGCAAATCTAGATAGGCTTCTCTCATCTTCAGGTCATCAATAGGCCAGTTATAAAATCTAACACAGAGCTGACTTGGAGATCCGAAGGCTCCCAAACTTCTGGATTCCTGTGGGTCTCCTGACCTTTGGGAATTGAGAGGCTCATAGTCTCCATATTCTTCATCAAAAATGAAAGAACAAACACTCATGCAGGCAAAGAATCAAGTCCTGTTTTCACTTACTCCCAAATTCCCATTTTGATCACCACCAAATCTTGTTCATGTTGTCACTCCCCAGACTGTTTCTGGACCTTCATTAATGGTCATCTTCATACGTGTAACATCTCCATCTCTGTAGTCTCTTCTTCTGGTGGTGAGTTCATTCCTGAACCAACATTTAAGAAGCACCCTGCATCAATGGTGCCTACTCTAAACCTGGTTTAGCCCATGACTCCTTGGATTCCTTCTGGTTCCTCTCCTCTTCTACCCACCTTCCCCCACCAGAATATAAGTTCCATGAGGGTAAGGATTCCCTTATATTTTGCTTATATTTGTTATTTCCTGTGCTTAGCTCAAGTAAACACTTAATAAATGTTTTATCCATCTTTCATGAAGCCACATGCTTGAGACAGAGACTTGAGACAGAGACAAGACCTGAGACCTCTCCCCTTTCACATTGTCCCTATCAGATGTCATAGAACATGGGGAGGGGGAGGGGAGCCATGGGGCATTTAGGTGGTTCAGAGAGCTAGGCCTGGATAAAGGAGGACCTGGGTTCAAATGTGACCTCAGATACTTCCTAGTTGTGTGACCCTGGGCAAGTCACAACTCCATTTGCCTAGCCCTCATCTGCCTTAGAAGCAATACTTATAAAGGTTTGTTAAAAAAATAAAAGTGAGGGGGGCAGCTGGGTAGCTCAGTGGATGGAGAGTCCAGTCTAGAAACCAGAGGTGCCAGGTTCAAATCTGGTCTCAGACACTTCCCAGCTGTGTGACCCTAGCAAGTCACTTAACCTCCATTGCCTAGCCCTTACTACTCTTCTGTCTTGGAACTAATACATAGTATTGATTCTAAGGCAGAAGGTAAGGGTTTTTATTTTTAAAAATAAATAAATAAAATAAAAGTCAGCCAAGACAGAAAGAAGGCCTTTTTAAAAAAAAATGCCATCCCTTTTCCAGCTTTGTAGCTGAAAGGCAATCAGAGAAGTTGCTGACCAATAATATGTGGTTAATAAACCAGACCAGATTCTAGCAGAATGATTCTATCCAATTGTGGTATATGAGTTACTTAAGTCATTTTTGACTTGAGTCAGATCCCATTTGGAGTTTTCTTGGCAGAGATCCTGGAACAGTTTGCCATTTCTTCCTCTAGCTCATTTTACAAATTAGGAAACTGAGGCAAAAGGGGTTAAGTGACTTGCCAAGGGTCCCACAGCTAGTAGGACTCTGAGGCCCAATTTGAACTCAGGAAGATGTCTCCCTGCCCCAAGACCTGCACTCTATCCAGTGTCAACCTCTCTGAACCTCAGTTTCCTCAACTATAAACTGAATGATTTGGACTTTCTGGTCTCTGAAGTCCCTTCCAGCTCTAACTGTGAGATCTATCTCATAAGCTTCAACCCTAAAATGGAAACATCTGCTCTACCTATCTCACAGTTTATTAAAGAACTCTGACAAAATTAACAGGGCCATTATGCAAATACAGGGTATCATCTTTGCCATCAATAAGGAAATGCTGAAACTTAGTTAACTAAGTTTCTATGAAAGTCGTCAAGCTAGCGAGATCTGAAAGAAACAATCGTAGTGGTCAGAGATGCTGACTATTTGCAGAAATGGCCCAAAGTTGCTGAGTTGGTTTTGTATATAACAAATTACCATGTAGCAATTTCACTTTCACTTTAATTTTCAGACACTAATTATAGGGTGAGGCAAAGTTGAAAAAGAAGGTTCTCATCCACTTCCCACTGTGGTCATAGAGGAAACTTGCTCCCTCCTTTCCCTCTAGTTGCCTTGTAATATTGTCTCTTCATGTGTGATTTTAACCATACACCTAAAAAGAAATCCTTAAGGAGAGCATGGTTATACATGGCTAACTTTTGTTTTGTAGGTTGTTACTAGAGTTTATTTGATGAATATTTTCAGCAGCAAATGTAGCCACTGAAACCCAGGTAACAGCTAGAGTTTATTTAGAATTTAAAAAATAGAAAAAAGAAAAAGTAAAGAGTCAACTTAATGTTGAAGAACTTATAAAATTTAATAAAATGTGTTTATGTAATCTAAAAAAAAAGAGTCAACTTAAGTAGGGGGGGCAGCTAGATAGTGAAATGGATGGAGCACTCAGCTTGGAATCAGGAGGATTCATCTTCTGGGGTTCAAATGTGGCTTCAGACATTTATTAACTGTGTGACCCTGGGCAAGTCACTTAACCCTATTTGCCTCCATTCCTCATCTGTAAAATGAGCAGGAAAAGGAAATGGCAAATTACCTCAGTATCTTTGCCAGGAAAACCCCAAATGGAGTCATGAACAATCAGGCACAACTGAAAGCAAGTGAGCAACAAAAAGACATAAAAGCACTTTTAAAGATATAATGCCTCATATAAATGCCAGGCAGTATTACTGGAAAGGCAAAAAAAGGCATTGAAACTGGCAGCAAAAGACTGGGCTTGAATCCTAAATAAACAATGAATATTTTGTGGCATTAGGCAGGTCAATTAGTTAGAAAATCTCTGATATTCAATTTTCTCTTCTATTATGTGAATATACTAAACTTTTCATTGCCTTCTTCACAAGAAGGCTGTGAAGATCACTAAATTGACATAAAAATGTGAATTTTTATTCAAGATTATCCTGCTAGGGATAACCCCAAGGGGCTTTTGGGAAAGAACTCTATCTGCACCCGGAGAAAGAACTGTGGGAGCAGAAACACTGAAGAAAAACACAAGATTGATCACATGGTTGGATGGGGATATAATTAGGATTTTGATGTTAAAGGATGGCTCTACTGCAAATATGAATATCATGGAAATGGGTTTTGAACAATGATACATGTATAACCCAGTAGAATTGCTTGTCATCTCCAGGAGGGGGGAAGTAAGAGGGGTGGGAAAGATCATTAATCAGGAAACCATGGGAAAATATTCTTAAGAAAAAAAAAGAGTATTCTGCTAGTTAGTAGTATAACCAAGCTCAGTGTATTTTCCACTAAATCACTGGCTTCCAAATCAAACTTCCTATTTGTTTTAAGTTTATGGCACTCTTATGTTTGTATTATTAATAAATATTTGTTTCTCTTTGAAGACTTGTTGAGTAAAGGAATACAGGGCTGCATCTGGGATGACTGGTTTATGGTAAACAATAAATGTTTACCAGGGCAGCTAGATGTTCCTGGGGTAAAGGCCAGGCTTGGAGTCAGAAAGACTCATTTTTCCCCAAGTTCAAATCTTAGCTTCAGACATTTATTATCTATGTGATTTTGAGCAAGTCACTTAGCCCTATTTACCTCAGTTTCCTCATCTATAAAATGAGTTGGAGAAGGGGAATAACAAACAACTCCAGGATCTTTGCCAAGAAAACTCCAAATGGAGGCAGGAAGAGTAGGACACAACTGAACCATAACAAATGTTTAACAATTATTCTTTATGGGGAAAATGCCCACAACAACACCTTTATGTAGCATTTCCCCCATCACTATAAGGCTAGACAATCAACAAAACAATAAATCAATTTTTCTTAATTTCTGAGATGGAAATGTTCACAAGGAAAATTTACCAATCAGCTCATCCAAAAAGCCTGTTTGAGCCCACTTCAGCACATCCTTGACAGCATCATGTAACTTGAGCAGGGTCCGCAAGTTTGAGATCCTTGCACTAGACTACACAGCAGGTCTGTTATTTTTTTTTCATAAAGAAGAACTTTTTCTTGAGACTCTTCTGTGATGCTAATAAATTACAAATTAATGCTGCTTTTCCTTGTTTGCCAATTTGTCCCCATCTTCTTAGTGTTTTACACCCTAAAAATAATAGGTCAGCTTCTCACCTTATGCATGAGAATTTCTATAGGGTGAAATAAGATGCAAAGTTGCTGGCAGCTTTGAAAAAATCCCAAGTTATTGAATGAAGACCAGCTAGGAGAGATTCAAATCCACAAAACTCATGGCATGACTGTGTAAAGCATAACAAATGTTCATTTTAAAACTGTATCTACTGACACCAAAGAAAAACAACTGCTTGACTACATGGGTTGAGGGGATATGGTTGGGGATATAAACTCTAAATGAACATCCTAGTGCAAACATCCACAACATGGAAATAGGTTCTGATCAAGGACACACGTAATACCCAGTGGAATTGCACATCAGATATGGGGGGTGGGTGAGGGAAGGGGAGGAAAAGAATGTGAATCATGTAACCAGGGAAAATTTTAATTAATCAATTAAATAAAAATTTTTTTTAAATGTCCAAAAAAATGTACTGCTCCAGAACTAATACTTAGTATCGATTCTAAGACAGAGGGTAGGGATTTTTTTTTAAGTACCTGAACTGGAAACAAAGTAGACAAAGCATTGGGTAATAACTAAACAAATTGTAGAATAAAAATGTAATAGGATATTTTGTTGTTAAATCCATCCAACACTTTGTTGTAACCTCATTTGGGGTTTTCCTGTTAAAGATACCGAAATAGTTCATCATTTCCATTTTTAGCTCATTTTACAGATGAGAAAACTGAGGCAGTGCCCTCATTCCCCCAGTTCCTGACAGTGTCCACCCTTCAGTGACTAGCCTAGGTTACACAAGTAAGTATCTGAGGCTAGATTTGAACTCAGAAAGATGAGTCTTTCTAAATGAACGTCCTAATGCAATCACCAACAACATGGAAATAGGTTCTGATCAAGGACATATTTAAAACCGGGTGGAATTCCGTGGGGACTACAGGAAGGGTGGGGGTAGGGAGGGAGGGATAGAATATGATTCTTGTAACCAAGGAATAATGTTCTAAATTAACTAAATAAAATTAAAAAAACAATTTTTTTAATTAAAAAAAAAGTCTTTTTGACTCCAGGTCCGTCTTGGTATCCTCTGTGTCACCTAACTGCCCAATTATTATTCTGTAATGGGGAAAAAATGAATATGAAGAATATAATGAGTGCTGGGAAGATATATGACATGATGCAAAGTGAATTAAGCAGAATTAGGCAAGAATAGACACAGTGAATACCAAAATGTGCAGCACAGGCTCTGAAACAGCTACTTACTACCTCCGGTATTCTAGCAATCACCCAGAGAGTAAAAGATATCTTTTCTAATGCTGTCACCTTCGAGCTCCTGTACATATAATTTCTCCTATGATTATAAATTGCTCTTAATCGGTCAGCCTTTTATAAATGGGTATTTAGAAAGTGGTAACATTCCTCGCCCCACCTCCCTCCAAGTCTATTTTTCCATGAGAAGTTCATATTAGAGAAAAAGGAAAGTAAGCTCACACTTAGAGACGCTGTGACAAAGGATAACGGTCTTTTGGGAAGTCTCTGTGCAGTCCTCGAGATGTTCCCTTTTGGTATGCTCTAGCTTCTCTCCTGGGCTCTTTGTAAAGCCTTGGTTGTGCCTTTCCTTGGCCCATTCAGTCTATCTTTGGCTTCCACTGCAGACATTACCACCAACCTCTGCTCTCCCAGGAACACTGTTAGGACTATAATAGAAAGTTCAGATTCTCCAACCTTCTGAAGTTCAAAAGGTTCTTCTCTGGTCAAGACGGGTGGGAGGAAACCACAAGGCCAAGGTCAAAGTCAAGCCCAAGGCAATCGCCATTGTTTTCCGGGCTGTTTCTTTTCAGGAGTTTGGCTAGAGGCTTCCAACACCCAGCTGCTCAGTGCTCAAATCTCCAGCTTCTGGATTTTTAGGGGAACGCACAGAGCATGACCAAGTTTCCTCACCCAAGCTGGACACACATCCTGTACACAGTAACTCCAATTCAGTTAATGGCTTTCAAGGATATCTAAACTGGGCACATTCTTTTTTTTTTTTTTTGCACTTAATGTAAAACTTATGATGAATTGATTTAATGGAGAAACATTCTCACCTGGTTGAGGTATCAGGGCGTAGTATGTAGACACATTGCCTGGGGTGGGGTGATTTGATTGATTGACTCAGTCAACCCCACCCATACAAATGTAAATAGAAAGAACAACAAAAATATTTTATTTGAATACTATGAAATTATCATGATCAAGCTTGGCTCCAAGAAGAGAAGGAGATGAGAAGGAACTCCCTGCCTTATTTGAAGAGGAGGAGAATTATGGTATGCAACATTTTATATATTGGCAGACTTTTTTATTGTTGAGGTTAACTCCCCCCTTGCCCCCTCCTCTTTTATTTTTTGTTAAGAGATGGCTCTCTGGGAAGAGAGAGGAAAGAAAAATGTATCAGGAAATGTAGGTCATGTCAAATGCAGCAGATAGGTTGAGAAAGATCAAAACTAAGATGTCTAAAAAATGACATCTCAGTGTCCTGAAATAACTTGGAGATGTGATCTCTGAGTCACTTTTGGTGATCTAAAAAAAAAAAAATCCAGGGGGCAGCTGGGTAGCTGGGTAGCTCAGTGGATTGAGAACCAGGCCTAGAGACAGGAGGTCCTAGGTTCAAATCTGACCTCAGTCACTTCCTAGCTGTGTGACCCTGGGCAAGTCACTTGGTACCCATTGCCTAACCCTTACCACTCTTCTGTACTGACTCCAAGATGGAAGGTAAGGGTTTAAAATACATAAATAAATAAATAATTTAAAGCCATGAAGGGGTCAGGTGGGTAGCTCTGTGGATGGAGAACCCAACCTAGAGACCAGAGGTCCTGGATTCAAATCTGTCCTCAGACACTTCCGAGCTGTGTATTCCTAGGCAAGTCACTTTACCTCCACTACCTAGCCCTTACTGCTCTTCTGCCTTGTAATGGATTCTTAGTATCAATTGTAAGATAGAAGGCAAGGGTTTAAAAAAAACAAAAAACATGAAGAAAAGTGACGTAGCAGTGGATAGAAGTCTATTCCCCAATCACTCACATGTTCTACTTATTTGAATCTCTTTCTCTACTCCTGTAGAATGATGGGATACTGTGGGGGAAGAGGATGGAGTAGTCTCTCTATTAAGCCCCTATTAGCAATCCAACTCCTTCAGAGTAGCATTGCCCACAGAAATATCTGTGCCAGCTTAATGTACCAGCCTATTGTTCCCTATATTGTATTACCAAATATTCTGTCTAAGCTGTGCCACTACATGACATTAGTTTCCTTATCTGTAGAATAAGGATATTGGAGGAGATGACCTCTGAGATCTCTTCCAATGGCTCTATGGTCAAAGGCAGGTAAAATGTCCTCTTTTCTAAAAGGAGGATTCTTCAAGACTTGGGTCACAGTGAGCGTGACGTCTTCTTTTGAATCTCCAGAAGGCACTAGAGAAATGTTGAGCAGTCTTAGGCAGTGTGGACTCATCCAAAGCAAGTAAGGGAGACTAACTTTCCTTGTTTTTGATAGGGCTTCCTGTAGACAATCATAGATGGAGGGTGGAGAGAAATTTAGATAACTCCCAAATCTCTTTCCTTCCAATTTCATCCTGAGCTTTAGTCTTGAATTTCAATTTGCCTGCTAGATAGCTTTATTTAGATAGTGATCTTAACATGTTCAAAACTCATCATCTTTCCTCCAAACCTTTATCTTTCTCTATTTCTGTTATGGTACCACCAAACTCTCAGTCACTCAGGCTGGAAACCTCTGAATCATCTTTGATTTTCCCTACAACCCTTTTTATTTTCTCACATCCAACCAGTTGCCAACTCTCACTGTTACACTTCTATAAAATCTCGTCTAGGGCTCTCCACTTCTCTCATGTGCTACTACCCTAGTTCAAGCCCTCCTTACCTTTTCCCTTGACTTTCTGATCAGCCTCTCTGCCTCAAGATCTCCCATCTCTGGTCTGTCTTTCTTTTCTTTTTTTTTTTAAACCCTTACCTTCTGTCTTAGACTTAATACTATGTATTGGTTCCAAAGCAGAGGAACGGTAAGGGCTAGGCAATGGGAGTTAAGTGACTTACCCAGGGTCACACAGCTAGGGAGTATCCAAGGTCAGATTTGAACCCAGGACTGACTCTCAATCTACTGCCCTTCTGGTCCATCTTTCTAATAGATGCCAAAAGTTATTTTTGTAAAGCAATATGGGAACATATATTTTTATTTTGTTTTGGACTGGTGCTTTTATTGGTGAAGTAAACTCTCAGTGTGACAACTAACTCACTGCACAGGTGCAGATCATAGAATCATGGGATTTGGGATCCACTTTGTCCAAACCCCAAACAAAAGGAATCACTATTATATTATCTCTGAAAGTGATTGTCTGGCTTCTGCTTGAAGAACTTCAAGGAGAGGCTAACCCATCTCCTTTCAAAGCAGACTTCTACTTTTGGATAGCTCTTATTAGGAATTTTTTTCTCCTGGCTTCAAGCCCAGACTTGCCTCTCTGCAACTTAAAAACAAACAAACAACCCTTACTTTCCATATTAGAATCAATACTATTTATTGGTTCTGATGCAGGAGAGTGGTAAGGGCTAGACAATAGGGGTTTGCTCAGGATCACACAGCTAGCAAGTGTCTGAGGCCAGATTTATACTTCAAACTTCTGGTCTATAGGTCTGGCTCTCAATGGACACTGAGTCATCTACTGCCCCACTTCTTTACAACTTCTACTCATTTTTCTTGGTTCTGGTTCTGGGGCCAAATAGAAAAAATGAATTCTTTTCCTTTGTGACAGCTCTTCAAATACTTGAAGACAGATATTATCTTCTCAAATCTTCATTTATCCAAATTAAAGCTGGTCATTTCCTTGAAGTGTTATAGTACGGAACACAAGGCTCTTTAACATCCTAATAGCCAACTGCTGGACTCCTTCTATCCATGTTGATCCATGACCTTTGTAGACTGTAGACCCCAGGACTGAACATGATGCTATAAGTGAGATTTGATAAGGACAGAGTACAGAGGGACTCTTTGGCTCTGGAAAGCAGGCCCTCCTTTGAAAAACATTTTTAAAATTAAAAATTTAATTTTTAAATTTTTTTTCTTCAAAGATATTTTATTTTCCCAGTTACATGTAGTAACAATTTTCAACACACCTTTTATGAAATGATAAGATCCAAATGATCTCCTCTCTCCTCTCCCCCCCCCCCCAGAGATGGCAAGCAATTTGATCTGGGTTATACAAGTATTATCATACAAAACATTCTTCCATATTGGTCATTGCTGTAAGAGAATCCTCATATAAAACCAAAGCCCCCAGATAAAACCACAAGTAAACTAATGTGAAAAATCACATGCTTTGATCTGCATTCCGACTCTAATAGTTCTTCCTTTGATGGTGGATAACACTCTTTGTCATAAGTCCTTCAGAACTGTCCTGGACCATGGTTTTGCTGAGAGTAGCTAAGTCTTTCACAGTTGATCATAGTACTATATTGCTGTTACTGGGTACAGTATTCTCCCAGTTCGGCTTATTTTATTCTTCATCAATTTATTTAGAGCTTTCCAGCTTTTTCTGAAATCATGTTGCTCATTGTTCCTTATCGCACAATAGTATTCCATCACCAACATATATTTCAATTTGTTCAGCCATTTCTCAGTCATTGGACATTCCTTCAATTTCCAATTCTTTGCCATCACAAAAAGAATTGCTATAAATATTTTTGTACAAGTAGATCCTTTCCCCTTTTTTATTATCTCTTTGGGATACAGACCTAGTATTATAGGATCAAAGGGTATGCACAATTTTATAGCTCTTTGGGCATAGTTTAAAATTGTCCTCCAGAATGGTTGGATCAGTTCACAATTCCACCAACAATGCATCAATGTCCCAATTTTGCCAGACCCTCTAAACATTTATCATTTTCCTTTGCTGTTGTATTGGCCAGTCTGATAGGCATGAGATGGAGCACTCTCTCTCTTTTTAAATTTCTTTTCCTTTATTCAGCATACATAAAATAGCAAAATGTGTAAAAATGTAACTAATGTACAGGTTCTATATATTACATTGTGAATAGTTACAAAGTTGCAAGAGTCAAAATTTTTTTTTATTAGATCAGTATATATTTGTAGATTTGTACAGGAAACCACTTGTGCACAGATGTAAATATGTACAGATTTCTGTAAATTAGCTATCTAAAGTTATAATGTTATAAAAAACTTAGATTTTGAAGATAGTGAACTCAGTTTTCAGTTATCTGTAATCAATTTTGTTTTCTGTACTAGGATAAGGTTTAGCATCAAGAAAAGTTTTGCTTTGAATCATTCAAATGATTTTAGATGCACTTTGCATAAGCTTTGGTATAATTTTTTTGCATAATTAGATACAGATTATTGTTTTTATAAAAGCATAAGCTACATTGAGTGTGTTGGAATTTCCTCTTTGCAATTATGCTAGAGTAGTATAAGAGTTTTAGGCAAATTTGGTTTTCTGTATTAGTTTTAGAATGACAGTATATTCTTTGTCACAACTATTTTTGTAAAAGTTGCATTTTTGGAATTTTATTATTGTATTCTTTAGAATTTGGTATTTTGAATTATCTACAATTGTTGTTTTTTGCAAATGTTTGCATTTTGTTTTTGTTTTCTGTAAAAGGGCTTATTGTAATTCTCTATTTCCTTTTTTTCCCTATATTATACCCCTAAATTAAGGTAGTGAATAGAAGTAGGAAAGATAGATAAGCTTAGAATAGGACTGTTTGTTTGTTATTTTGGGTAAGTATAATAAGATAAGTTTACAATAAGGAGGATTTATATATTTACTAGTTATCATATGAGAATTCGTGTTCCACAAATTTACTCAAGTGATCAGAGGAAGGAAAAGTAATGGGAAAAGGATAGAGATAAGGATAAGATTTAAGAGAAGTGGAAGGTTGTCTTTAAGGCACATGCTAGGAACTCTAGAGAAAGGATTTTAACAGGCAGGGGGCAGAGGAGGAACAGTTTGGAAGGGACAACCATTGGTGAGTGACTTCCTGTGGAAGGAAAGGTGCTCTTCCTGTCCTGAAGGGAGGAGGAAAGGCTGGCTTGTCAGAGCTTGGCTACCTCAGCCTGTCTGTGCAGAAGGAAAAACCCTAAAATCATCTGGGGAGGTTCTGTTTGTCAAAGGATCTGACTATACCTACTGTGGTTTTTATCAACTTTCCAGAAAGTTTTGTCTAAAATCCTGTCAGTTTGGCTTTGAGGTTTTACCTCAAGGGTCAGACCCGCTGGGGTGGACCTAGCCATTTTGAGAGCAATCATAATGGGTTTTGGAGACAGCTTTTGAACTCAATCAAACCAACTAGGCAGCTTAGCCAGTTCTTTTTGGGGAACACCTAGGTAGAAACAGGGAGCTGGTAGATTAGCTTGAAGAACAGAAGACTCCCTCTTAGGAAGGATGTAGATTGTTGAGGGTTGGACAGCTAGATCCCTTAGAGTCAGGGACACCTCGTTCTGATCCTCAGTTGGTTCCCTCTCTTTGAATAAACAGAAATGCTGATTTTATAGAACATTGTCTCCAAGGTGTTTTGCGCGACTGGGAGCTGGCCTCTCTTAAGGAAGTTCAAGATCATATCAGCTTTTCGAGCTGCTTCATCATACAGCGCTTGTAGTCCACTAGACCCCACAATCTCCTTTCAAAACCATTATGATCTACTCATGCCTCCCTCCCTCCCTCCCTCATAAATGTGAAGTGGATTTTCTTGCATTCAAAAGCAAGACTTTACCCTTGTCCATATACGCCCGTTCTTATTGATTTAGCCCAATACTTTTGCAAGTCAAGACACTTTTGGATCATCTGTCATCCATCCATTCTGTTAGCTACTCCTTCCAACTTTGAGTCATTTACAAATTAATCATTCTCTCTTTGTCTTTATCTGTGTAATTCATAAAAATGTTAAACAGCACAAAGTCGAGCAGAGATCGGTGGGATATTTCTCTGGAGACTTCTTGCCATGTTGACATTGAACTATTAACAACTTCTCATTAAGTCTAGCCATCCATTCAACTCTGAATCTATCTAACTGTATTATCATCTAATCCACATCTCTCTGTATTCTCCATAAGATTAGTATGAGATACTTAATTAAAAAAAAGATTCTCTAAAATCAAGGTAAATTATATCTAAAGCATTTCTTCTCATCTAGTAGTTCAATAATCCTATCAAACGAGACAAAGTTAGTCTGGTATGAACGTTATTGAAACCACATTGACTCTTTCTATTCATTGGGTCCTTTAATGGGCTCTTTTTAAGGATTCATTCTAAAATTTCCCCAGGAATTAAAGTCAAGTTCATTGACTTTGATTTTGAAGAATCTGGTCTTATATGTAACATAATCTTGAGAGTTTGCTGAAATGAGAGGTTAAATGGCTTACCTATGCTCTATTTATTATGAAATAGAGATAGGACTTGAACCTAGCTCCTCTTGACTGTAAGGCCATTACCACTAGACCACATTGCAATATGCAATGAGAATTTCTAAACTCTTAAACCAATGGATAATTTACTCAAAATATATTCTAAGGATGCTTTTTAATAAGACCTCTAGGGCAGCTAGGTGGCTCAGTGGATTAAGAGCCAGGCCTAGAAATGGGAGGTCACGCGTTCAAATTGTGACTGAGAAAATATGGGTTTTAATACTGTGAATTGCCAAAACTATAAAGATAACTTTAGTGTCTTGAATGTATATCAAAAATAAGTGCTCGCCATGGGAAAAATTCCCAAATATAATACCCAAGTCAGCTGGGTTTTATGGAGATTTTAATTAATACAAATCAAGGAATTAAGGAAGGGAAAGCGAGAGAGTAAGAGGAAATAGTAGGAAAAGGCTAGCCTAGGCCTTTCTCTTTAAGAGAGAAACTAAGTCAGTCTTTAATCACTCACCACAAGATCTTTCCAAGCAAAACTCTAGTGTTCAGAGACTCAGCTACTCCAACTAATTCGAGATCCAACTGACTCTAAGTTGAGAGAGCCAGCACCTTTTAAAGAGAAATTTCTCTTATGTCACCTCCCCTAAATTTTCACATCTACCAATCACAGTAGACGTTTCCCACAGGACTGACCATTCTTAATTCACATCTTTTTTTGTTAATCACCTTCCCTGAGTAGACTAAAACTTCACACCTCTTGCTAAGCTTGCCCTCCAAGTTGCTTGACCTTTTAGTGATTAATTTAACCTTTATAGGGACTTAGCACCCTTTTGTATTAGATCTAAAAATAGACCTAGCTTAAGGGCTTTTGCCTCACTATAAGTATGGGTTGGGGACTTTTTTTCATTCTTCCATCAGGAGTTTACAACTTTATCTTCCCCTAAAGTATGCCTAAGTATGGGTGGAGTAATGTAAAGTTCTCACATACATTCTTGACTATGTACCTCCATTGTTTAAAATAGGGAATAGTCTTAAGCAAATGTTCCAAGGTAGAGTCTGAGAAATTTTAAGATTCACAAAATCTATCCTCAGATGCTTCCTAGCTGTGTGACCCTGGGTAAGTCACTTAACCCCCTTTTCCTAGCCCTTACCATTCTTCTGCCTTGGTGCCAATACACAGTATTGAGTCTAAGACAGAAGGTAAGAGTTTTGAAAAAATGAAATAAAAAAAGACCAATATAAAAGAATTCATAGCAGTTTTGTTTATAGTAGAAAAAACAATTTAATAAAATTTAAGTAACCAACATGCCCAATGACTGGTAATGATACATCTAATTATAGTTCATTAAGATGATGAAATACTATTTTATCAAAATAAATAATGAATGTGAAGAAAATAAAGAAATATTAGAGAGATAAGATGATATAAAACTAAAAAGTAGTCAGAAAAAGAATAAACACATTGAAAATTATATAAAATAACAATCACAGAATCAGAAATGAATATTCAACAAAACATCTAAGATTAAAATCACTTAAAAAACCTTTAGTTGTGGTTCAGTCATTTTTGGTAATGTCTTAATTCTTCATTAATTAATTAATTCTAATCCATTTGGGATTATTTTAGCAAAGATACTTGGGTAGTTTGCTGTTTCCTTCCACAGCTCTTTTTACAGATAAAGAAACTGAGGCAAACCATGTTAAATGTCTGAGCTAGATTTGAGCTCAGGAAAATGAGTTTACCTAATTGCGGGCCTGGCACTCTATTAACTGCATCACCTAACTGCCTCTTTCAAAATGAAGGCAGCCAATTAAATTTTTTTTTTATTTAAAAAAAAACCCAAGAACAAAAAAACCCCCAAAAAACGAAATGAAGATAATCACAACCAAAGCAAAATAATCTTTGAAGAAAGAAAATCATGTGTGAGCCATGATCTTTAATGTATAATGAACTAGGAGCTAAGGTACAACTTTGACCACTTTACTGTTCTCCTCAAAAACCTTCAGTGATTTTCATTGCCTCTCAAATAAAAGCTACTCTTTAGTTTGCCCTTTAAAGCCCTCCACAGTTTGATTCCAATCTCCTTTTCTGGCCTTATTTCATGTGATTCATTCATCTTCAATCACCCCATTCTCCAGCCAAATTGGATTTCTACCTCTTGATCTTGTTCTATTCTCTCCCACCTCTGAGCATTTGCATGAGGTCCATGTCCCATATATACATAACGTGTATTGCTGCCTATTTCCAAGCATTAAAATCTTTTTCCTCCTTCAAGGCACAGCTTACATTAACTCATCCATCAAGCCTTCCTTTGATCCCCAGATGAAAGTGTTTTCTTACACCTCAAGATTTCCGACCTTTTCTTGGCTCCCATCATGCTCCACTAATGAATGAATGAATCAGTTGGTCACTCAACCAGGCATTGATTAAGCACCTCCTATGGGTGCTAGTGTATGTGTTTGGCACTGGGATAAAAAAGGCAAGGAATGAAACCATTTTTATTCTCAGTTTTTATTCCATGCTATTGAGGGAGATGAGAAGTATATCTGTAAGCACATAGAGAATAACTATGAGGTAGTTAAATACAAGATCATTGTAGAGGGATGACATTAACAGCTGAGGGGATAGAAAAGGCTTTATGTGTCTTTGAGGAAGAGAGCATTCTATGAGACAGAAGTGAAAATGGAATCTATTCATGTGGAAGGAGCAGAGAGAAGGCCATTTTGGCTAGACAGTAGACTATGGAAAGGGGAATAATATAAAATGGTGATGGAAAAATAGGTTGAGGACAAATTTTGAAGAGCTTTAAAGACTAGTGGCTCAGTTGATTAAGTGCTGGGCCTGGAGTAGAAAGACCTGAGTTCATATCCAGGCTTAGACCCTCATAGTTCTGTGATCGTAGGCAAATCATTGAATCTCTGCCTCAGTTTTCTTAATCACACAATGAGAGTAATAACAGCACTTACCTCCCCAGAGTTGTTATAAAGATCAAAATGAAATTATATCTGTAAAACACAATACCTGGTAGATAGTAGGCACTTAATAAATGCATGTATCCTTCCTGCCAGTAAAGAACTGAAAGAGTTTATTAAATAGGGGAGTGACATCATCAAGTCTATTCACAAGGAAAATCATTTTGATAGTTGTTCAGAGAATGGTTTGGAATGGGGAAGATATTTAAGGTAGGGAGACCATTTAGGAAGCTATCTCAAAAGCCTGTTTGAGAAATGATGTGGCATGAACTAAGGTGATGGTAGTATAATCAGATAGGAGGGTTTGGAGGCAAGAGCTGTTGTTGAAGGAGAAAGAAAATTGAATATATGTGGTAGAGTGCCTGTCAATCAAGAACCAGGGTTCCAAATGGAATGTTCCCAGGAGTTGGCAGTTGAGCTGACCAAGGGGAGGGGACTGGACTTGGAGTCACTCTCTCTGGAGGTTGGAAACCTGACTGAAAGACCCTGGTGGGGCTGACTTGGTTTTGGGGTTCTCTGGCTTTGGACAGTTGAAGTTGACAAGAAGGAGAAACTTGGCTTTTGAGTTGGTGGTCTATTTGAGAGTTGAGCTGGCCAGGAGAAACTGACTTTGAACTTTGTTTTTTTCTGGGGTTGAAGCAGAGAAAGAAGACAAGCCAGGCTGAAGGAGAGATTGTGAACTTTGTTTCTCTCTGGGGTTAAGCTGAGAGACTTTGCTGATTTTGTGAAGAAGAAGAAAGAAGATTTTAAAAGCTGTTGTCCTCCATCTCCCTAACTGTCTAAGAGTCACAGTTTGTGACTAGACTACTTTCTCAAACCCTCATTTTAGATTAGGGACATCCTCATCCCTCTCACCTCAGTTTCCCATCCTGTTATTCCAATAAACCCCCTGACTTGAAAAGGAAAAGAAAAGAATATCTTTATAGTTCACTCAGGGGGGAGGGAAGAAGCCAAAGGTTTTGAGAAGAATTGGGAGGTGGGGGAAGCAAGGGAGGAGAGGGTTGGAGAAGGGGGGAGGAGGTTTAGAAAGATATACTGATCTATCAGTCATCAGTAGGGATCAGTAGGCAAACCCCAGAGCATTCCCCAAACCAGTTCCCATGTGTACCAGCATCCTTGTGTGGCAGCATCCCTCAGCATTTCTCATTCCTACCTCCATTACAAATAAGCAGCCTCAGGTTCCCTTAGCAGCACTCTCTAATCAAAGCCAGAGGACAGCAGTCATTGCAGAAGAAACAGTTTCTCCTCAGTTTACTTATTCTGTTTCAGTAAGTGATAATTTCCCTCAGTTTATTTTCTATTTCATATATAAGGTAAGGCTTAAATTTTATATCATAGATGTATATGCATATATATATATATATCACATTCCCACTGATAGACTACAAGTTCCACAAGGAGCTACACTGTGTTGTTTTGTCCCTTGTATCTCCACTGCCTAGAATCATACCCTGTGCACAGTCATGGAATTAAGTTGGTGGTTGTCAGGATAAAATAGGGAATGCCATAAATACGGTAGACTTAGATTCTGTCAAGGTATCTGACAGTATCCTATGATATTTTGGACAAGATGGAGAAATGTGAGCAGATTCTCACTGCTAGGTCAGTTAAGTAGCTTCAGAACCAGCTGAAGGGTAGAAGTCAAAGAATGGGGCTGAACAGATTGATGTCAACCTGGACAGTGGTCTCTAGGGGAATATTTCAGGTCTCTGACCTGTTTGCTCTAACATTTCAATCAATTATCTTGATGAAGAAATATTTGGATAAGACATGTTTGTCAATTTTTTGGATTGACATGCGGCTAGGAGAAATAGCTCATAAGAAATTATGAGCAGGATTATTTTAGAAAAACTTGGAAAGACAT
Organism: Monodelphis domestica; assembly: GCF_027887165.1. Classification (NCBI taxonomy): domain Eukaryota; kingdom Metazoa; phylum Chordata; class Mammalia; order Didelphimorphia; family Didelphidae; genus Monodelphis; species Monodelphis domestica. Next base: position 439,730,978 of record NC_077228.1, on the reverse strand, counting down.
ATATGAACTGATACAAATGAAGTAAGCAGAACCCGGAGAACACTGTACATAGAAACAGCAATATTGTAACAATGATTAACTGTGGGATACCTGGTTTCCTGATCAATACAATGATTCAAGACAATTCTAAGGGACTCATGATTAAACGTTCTATCTATCTCTGAAGAAGGTACAGATGAACTCTGAGCATAAATTGGTGTGTGTGTGTGTGTGTGTGTGTGTGTGTGTGTGTGTGTGAGAGAGAGAGAGAGAGAGAGAGAGAGAGAGAGAGAGAGAGAGAAAGAGATTATATGGGATATAGAACAGACATCTAAAAGAATCCCAACAGATTTGCTGAACTGAATAAAGTTAAATTTAATAGGAGTAAATATAAAGCCCTATGCCTGGGTTTAAAGCTCAACTATACATGTATAGTATATTAGGAGTCTGATTAGACAACTGGTTAGATAAAATAGATCTGGGGATTGAGTGAACTGTAGAATTACTTTAAGAAAACAGTATGTATGACATAGCAACTTAAAAAAATATGTGATCTCAGACTGTATTAATAGGCAAAGTGACCAGAGCAAGGAAGATAATAATTCTATTATACTTAGAATCATAGATCTAGAATCACTGGAAGTGACTTCAAAGTTCAACCCTCTCTTTTTAGAAATGAGGTCTAGGCATAGGGATTTGCCCATGATTAAGTGTTCTAGGTAGGCTTTTAACCTTTCTTTCCTTATTCTTAGAATTCTTAAGATTTCTAATTCTTAAAATTCTTTCCATTTTACCATGCCAATTCCCTTAGGCAAGACTAATATTGTGTCATCTCTGGAGCTGCACATTGACAATTTGGAGTGAGCCCAGAACATGGGTACCAGGGTGATTGAGGATCCCAGAAATTGTGTCAATGATAAGCACTTAAAAGAACTAAGTCATTTATCCTAGAAAAGACTTAAGAAGGATAAGATATTTGTTTTTAAACATTTGAATTGGAAGGCTTGTTCTACTTGGCCTTAGAAGGGCAGAAGTTATAGAAAGACAGATTTCAACTTCATAAAAGGGATTTTTTTTTTAATTTTCTTTTAAACTTTTAATTAATTAAGAAAAATTTTCCAAGGTTACATGATTCATATTCTTTCCTTCCCCTCCTCCTACCCCCCGCCTCCAGCCAAAGCTCCATTCCACTGGGTTTTACATGTGTCATTGATCAAGACCAATTTCCATATTATTGATATTTGCATTAGGGTGATTGCTTAGCGTCTACATCCCTAGTCATATCCCCATCAGCCCATATGATCAAGCAGTTGTTTTTCTTCTCTGTTCTGCTCCCACAGTTCTTTCTCTGAATGTGGAGAACTTCTTTCCCGTAAGTCCCTCAGAATTGTCCTGGATCATTGCATTGCTACTAGTAGAGAAGTCCATTACATTCGATTGTGCCACAGTGTATCAGTCTCTGTTTACATTGTTCTCCTGGTTATGCTCCTTTCACTCTACATCAATTCCTGGAGGTTATTCCAGTTCACATGGAATTCCTCTAGTTTATTATTCAAAAGGAAAAATTTCTAAAAATGTAGATAGTCTAAAAATGGAATGAACTGCTTCAAGAGTTACAGGTTCCTTATCAATGGAGCTCTACAGGTAGGGCTGGATAACCAATTGTTGGGGATCTTGTAGAGGACAGGGAAGGACAGAAGTCTTTATTAAGTATCTATTATGTGACAGACCCTGTGCTAAGTGATCTCATTTGATCCTCACAATAATCCTGGAAGGTAATCTGGAAAAGACAGACACTCAGCTCTGTTTTCAATGCAGAGATTCTATAATCTTTCGTTAAAGGACCATAAATAGAACTTAGCTGATGTCCCAAATCAGTTGATAATTTTACACTTGAACATCTTATAAATCATTGGTATTTTTTTTTAAACCCTTACCTTCCATTTTGGAGTCAATACTGTGTATTGGCTCCAAGGCAGAAGAGTGGTAAGGGCTAGGCAATGGGGGTCAAGTGACTTGCCCAGGGTCACACAGCTGGGAAGTGTCTGAGGCCAGATTTGAACCTAGGACCTCCCATCTCTAGGGCTGGTTCTCAATCCACCGAGCTACCCAGCTGCCCCTTTCATTGGTATTTTTTATTATTAGCTTTTAAAATGTTACCAAAAGAATGCTTTAAAATGTTTTAGTCTGTGCTTAAGGATGAGATGGGTTTCACATTAAAAAAATCATTTCTCCATATATTTGCACTTTTAGTCATATTTGTAAATCAATTCTTACCATATATGTATATGTGACATGGAGACACACATACATACACACATACACATATGTATATTCTTTTTTTTTTTTTAAGCCTTACCGTCTGTCTTAGAATCAATACTTGGTATTGGTTCTAAGGCAGAAGAGTGGTAAGGGCTGGGCAATAGGGGTTAAGTGACTTGCCCAGAATCATACAATTAGGAAGTATCTGAGGGCAGATTTGAATCCAGGACCTCCTGTCTTTGGGTATGGTTCTCAATCCACTGAACCACCCAGCTGCCCCCTATATATTTAAATTTTTCATTTAAACTTTTTTTTTTTTGGTCACAGCAATCAGCAAAGCATCTCCTAAGCTGTGGAGGAGTTGGAATCTGGCCTGGTAGCAGGAGTACCATGCTCATGAAATCACACCTCTTTTGAAGTTGAAGTTGTAAATTAAATATGAGATGCTTCAGCAACCCCACACTGTGTCTGGCTTTAAAACATTCTTCTGCTAGCAAAGTATTTTCAGTAACAGCAGCTGTTTTTGGAGTTGATTGTCTTCATTCTCAAACTATGTGCAAGCATATTACTCTTAGATTTATTTGGACAGTAATACTGACCAGACAATCTAATTCTTTTCTCCTCATCATTGCCCAGACTGGCTTGGTGATGAAATTACCACAAGAAGCTTAAATTATCTCAAGATCCAACCAGCCACGATCGCACGACCAGAAGTGAGGACATATTTTTCTCTCTCCTTTGTCATATTTTCCACAGACCTTTATGCAAAAACCAAAAATCCAGTTCCAAGTAAAACAGGGAGGGAGGTCACTTTTGGAATGAACTACACTCCCTCCTGGATAGGGACTTTCCATCATCTATATTCCTTTCGCTTAGGGCTTGGCCCTCTTTCATTTTTCTCCTCCTTTGGCTGCAGGGAGAAGATCTTGTTTCCAGAGCTGCCATCACCTGCTCATAGCTGTTCTGGGATCCAAAGGAGCATAAGATTCCCTTTGGAGTTATGTGGCTAATTAAGCTTCCTTGTCTGCTCAGATGAATGAATGACCCGGATGATGTCTGGCAATTGTTGAGAACTAAATAGAGCCTGGGGTCTGTTTTAAAAAAATAAAAGAAAGAAGGGATGTAGTCCTAAAGGGAGGCTTGGACCCTGAGGTATGGAGAGGGAGAAGAAAAGGGAACCCCACCTTCCTGCAAAGCGGGGGGCAAGGAGGGGGCAGCAGATGTAATGGGTTGGCTCCAGAGAGAGGAGAGGGGGTTTGAAGATTTTCCCCCTTCTGCCTTCCCTCCTTAGCTAAAGCTGCTCTCCCCAATTCGCTCTTGTCCCTCTTGTCCCCCCTCTACTACTTGAGACCAAAAAGGTCTCTTCTTTGATCCGTTCATTCACACTCAGCTTGGGAAACAGATAACTTTTAATGTTAACTCAATCAAGGTAATACAAAAGGAATAATGAGCAGAGAAGAATGGGAAAAGGAAAGTGGGGAAAGGGGGTCCCTGTCTCTATCTAAACCCTTTTCTTCCCTCCTTGAGTTTGGGGGGAACTCAGGTCTTGGCAGCCTGAGGCCCCCTGAGAAAGTCAGGTTGACTCACCCCTGGGCAACAGGAGTTGAGGTAAAGTCTGCTCAGGTTTCTCTTCAGAAAGCCCCTTCAATTGGGAAGTGATCGAGGGAAAGGTTTCCAGTCACCAGCAGGAAAAGTGGGTAATAACCCTCAGGAGAAAGTCTTTATCCACCTTCTCAGATGTTTCAAGACCCCTCACTGCTCTCCTCACCAGAGTCTTCTCTCCTCAGGAAATTCACTCCTGGGGCCCCTCCCCCTTCGAGGTGATCAATTTCATATACTCTTCAGTCTGGCACTTTTTCTCTAGTGCCAGCCTCTATCACAAATCCTCCATTTCCTGTTGTTCGAGTGATGCCACCCTGGCGATGCCAGACACTTATTTTCTATGTCTATTCAAATATATCTATGCTACTTATTGTTCTCATCTAACCTCCTGCCTCCCCAAATAATAAATTTTATCCTAATCTGTCCATTTGCTAATCTAAGTTCCTATTTTATGCTAAGACTGAATTGTGGGAAGAGGGTCAGGATTATGTGCCAACAAAATTTGTATAATATAACAATTTCTTAATACAAAAATCATTCCTATAGCAATCCATATAAAATATAAATCTTAAATAAAATTGAACTATCCTATGCCTTATATAATGTGAAATCCAATGTAACAATTCATAACATTTATAGGTATATATACATATATATATGAAATCTGATTTATTCTGTCCCTATGTTAACTCTAGTTACAATATTCCGTTTTCCACCCTAAACTACTCTGTGCCTATCTATTAATGGTTAGTATTTTAACTTTCCTTTCTATCTATATTACTGGATTGAATCATTATTATGCGCTATATATATATATACATGTCTGCTATTTTTTACACATTTACATATGTCACATGTTATTTAAATACATATATACATATATAACTTCTGGTACTAGAGATCTATTTACAAATATACAATTCATGGGCTGTCCTTATTTACCGCACAGTCCCTAATGTCAATGTGAAATTGTTCATGTTCTAGTTATGTTGTGGTGGATGCATATTTATTTCAATGTATATGTGGATGTACTTCCCTATATGTGAAGTTAATATGATTGGCAATTAATCTTACATGGCCCATTTTCCCAAAGTTCATTTCCCATAATGTCTTTGATTCAAAGTTCTTTTCCATTTGTCTGTGTGTCTTCCATCCTTTGGTGTTGCTTGAAGTTTGTCAAAGGTCTGGGGTGCCTTCTCCTTTACAGGATACATACTTGCTTGTCGTCTCACCTTGAAAGATGATTTCAGGTATCCAGAACTACAGGAACATGCGTGTGTTAACATGCATATTAACATATGCATGCATGTAAGAGTGAATATTTTGATTCATGTGAGTGAGACTTTATACAGGATGTTTGTGCCATTCACATGAGTGCAAGTGAGATATATATACATATATATATATATTTTTTTTTATGTAATGAAAATAGGTAACTTTCATAATGTGTGATAATGTGTGATTATAAGGTGATTATTCTATTCCTATGTGGTTGATTGTAGAGGTTAATGATATTTTAGTCTAGGCTTGAGATTGAAATTCATATATAGGTTTAATAATTCTAAGGGATTCTAAATCCACCCAAATAAACTCCCAGGTTCTGCAAGGAACTGCTTCTCCTCTGTTTCACAGGCTACACTAATCCTCCCTGATCTAACTAACCCAAATTTATACTATCTATCTGGCATTATTCTATTTAGGTTTCATGCAATAATTTTTGTTTGGGTAAGATGCTCCAATAGCATCTTGGATGTTTTTCATCTACATTTACTGGAGTTCATGAACTTGTCTCAGTTTTTTTTTTGTTTGTTTGTTTATTTGTTTGTTTTTCTGCCAGGGCTTGTCATTATGGGCTTAGGGGGTTTTCTGGTTTGATTAAGGTTTCTTTGTGGATCATGTGTCAGATCTTATGCCTAGTACCAGTCTGGGTTCTTATAAGGTTTTCGTGTTGTTTGCTATTCTATAGAACTCAAACCAGTCCTGGTACCAAGTTCTCTATCATATTACTTCCAATTCAGTGTCACTGTCCCCTAAGTGATATTTTTTACAAAATTCTTCAAAACTACTGACTCCTGTAATATACAGTATTTCCTGTACTGATAATGAATTACCTATGTTTTCAATTGCTGAATCAGAGTCAGAATCAGAAAAGCTTGTTTGTTCTGAATTCAGGTGTTCAGTATGCCAATTTGCATCCCATTCATCTAAATCTATGTGAACTTTATCATAGAGCTGGATGTACTCATAAGGTTCCTGTTCTTCATCACTTTTCTGTTCAACTATTATTGTACCATTTAGTACTGTATCATCTGGGTCTGTGTCTGACTCTTGGTCAGTGGTTTCTGTACTCTATAGATCTTTCATTAGCTTTTATTCAGTGACCTGTTGTAATTCTGTGTCAGGTGTTGCTAACCCAGGTTTTGTGTCTTGGTCTGACCCTATTTCAGTGGTTTCCGTATTTCCCAATTCTTTCTCTATCTATTGACCAGGAATATGCTCTAATTCTGAGTTCTATGGTGACAAATTTGATTCTTGTGGGTTTACTGCTTCCTGCAGATCTGTTATCATGTTACTGGAGTGCACAGGTTCTGCCATGTCTTTTGGATCAGGTTCTTGTGTATCTACTCCCTCTTGTGAATCTTTTGTCATCTATGGTGGTATCTTCTGGGAATGAATTCAATACAGATTTGGCTACTCCCACATCAATGAGAGTCTTGTAACTCTTCCACTTTGATCCATACATAGGATTCTTGTATCTCTGCCTCATACTGCAGACTAGCTATTGTGTTGTTTGCATGCACAGGCTTCTCATTATCATCTTTCTTTCCTTTTTTTTTACTTTTTCTCTAGTTCCAGCCTCTATCACAGGTCATAATATCATCCTGTGAAATAAACATGTGGATTATAGGATCGAAGACTCAAAGTTAGAATTTAGAGCTAGAAGAGATCTTAAAGAGTATATAGTCCAATCCTCTCATTTTACAGAAGAGGAAACTGAGGCCAAGAATTTAAATGACTTGTGAAGGATCATCCAGCTAGTATTTGAATTCAGGTCTTCCATACTCTGAATCCAGTGCTCTATCCACTATTCTATGTAAAACAGATACAACCTACTGATTAGAGAAGCCATTTTTATTGCTCCTTCTTCTTGGAGAGCTTTTCCGTGAACATTTTATAGGTTGTTGTTTGTCTTTCATTTTTGAAGAGGACATCATGGGGTGATGTCTTGACTTGTACCTGACTTGGATTTAAGTGAGGCAGAGTTGCACAACTATTTAGAAATGCAAATATAGATAAGTGAAGGACAATCTAGAAGACAGGTAAAAAGCAATGTTAAAAGAAAATACTGGGGCAGCTAGGTAGCACAGGGGATGTATTGCCAGGCTTGGATTCAAATCTGGTTTTGGACACTTCCTAGCTATATGATCCTGGGCAAGTCATTTAACTCTGATCACCTAGCCCTTGTTGCTCTTATTTCTTGGAAAGGAAAGTAAGAAAGAAAGAAAAAAAGAAAGAGAGAGAGAGATAAAGAGAGAGAGAGAGAGAGAGAGAGAGAGAGAGAGAGAGAGAGAGAGAGAGAGAGAGAGAGAGAGAGAGAAAGAGAGAAAAAGAGAAAAAAGAAAGAAAGAAAGAAAGAAAGAAAAAAGAAGGAAGGAAGGAGGAAGGAAGAAAGAGGAAGAAAAAAGAAAGAAGGAAAAAAAGGAAAAACATGATCTTTATACAAGCAAAATATATTGATCTTGAAAACAGGCTTTGTGAGACAACTTAAGGATAAGAGGACTCTGAGAAGGACACAAAACTCTTAAAGAGTTTTATTTTACCTTTGTCCCTTCTAAAAGAGAGAACTCACTAATTTACCAGTTTTCCTATTGGATAGTGATGACTGGATATCCAGGGCCAGTCTACCTACAAAATACTATCTACTTTTTCTCTGGGACCATAAAGAAAAAAGTTTAATCATTCTTGTTCATCAAAAAACTTATGAAGGAGCAGCTGGGTGGCTTAGTGGATTGAGAGTCAGACCTAGAGATGGGAGGTCCCAGGTTCAAATCTTGCCTCAGACACTTCCTAGCTGTGTGACCCTGGACAAGTCACTTGAGTATTGATTCTAAAAAAAGAAGATGAGGGTTTTAAAAGAAAAAAAAAAGCTTATTAATTTCAGGCCTGGAGTTGGATAGCTAGATGAGGCACAGACCTTTGGGAATAAAAACACAGATGATATTCCATAGAGCCTAAAATATATAGTTGGAAGTCTACATTTCAACTAAGAAATGAGATGCCCATTGTGCAGAAGAAAAGAGGTTAGATTTAGGACTTAGTTTGAAGGGCTTACTTAGTTTTGGGAGCCCATATGGCTCACAGTGAAATGAATGATGACGCTATGTACAAATATGGCACAGATCTAACTCTTACTTGGGCAGATGTTTTTTCATTTAGCAATGCCTCTGTGGTATAGCAATTAAGCCCATTAGCATGCTTGCCCACAATCTCATCATACCGGATATATACCCTATATTTGTAAAGTTGATAATCTATCAAGCATCTCTTTTTGGTGGGCAGATTGCCAGTAAGAGTTGGTGGTTACTCTCTGTGAAATAATGAACTGTGTATTTGTCCTTTTCTTAGCAAGATAAGCTTATAAGGTATTTGAAAAAGTTCTCTACGATTGTTCTTCATGAAGGTTAAAAAAAAAAAGGGAGAGCAGAATTGTGGCTGGATTTTGGGTTTGAAGTCATTGGCTCAAGCCCCCATTCTGCCTACAGACAAGTGTCTTTACTCCTCAGCCCCAATTTCCATTATTACAAAGAGACAGCTGAATCCAGATTCAATATGATCAGGGCAGCTAGGTGGCTCAGCAGAGAGAGAGCTAGATCGGGCAAATCTGGTCTCAGATATTTCATATATATGTGTGTGTGTGTATGAAAGGAATATATGTGCATATATACATTTTATAATGATAAATAGTGGCCTCGCAGGACAAATGATGAAATAGAATTCCTTCTTCTTGGTACAGAGATGGGAGGATGCAGGGGTGGAAGACTACCTATGCTGTCAGAGGAGGTTATTACCTTGGTAGGTTTTGCCCAAGGAGGGGTCTGTGTGGGTGGGATAGTGGAGTGTACACTATATTGGGAAATGATTGTAGTGTGAAAATCAAAAGGCATTACTAAAACTTAAAATGAAATGAGGTAGTTGATGAGGGTGATCTTCCAGGGAAATGAGCTACTAAGGAATAATTTTATTTTTTTAGCATCTCTCTTTCTCTCTCTCTCCACCCCTTCTCTCTTTCTCTCCCTTCCTCTCTCTCTCTCTCTCTCTCTCTCTCTCTTTCTCTCTCTCTCCACCCCTTCTCTCTTTCTCTCCCTTCTTTCTTCTCTCTCTTCCTTCCTCTCTCTCTCTCTCTCTCTCTCTCACTCTTTCTCTCTCTACGCCTTCTCTCTTTCTCTCCCTTCCTTCTTCTCTCTCTTCCTTTCTCTCTCTCTCTCTCTCTCTCTCTCACTCTTTCTCTCTCTCCTTCCTCTCTTTCTCTCTCTCCCTCCCTCCCTTCTTCTTCTTTTTTTCTCTCTCTCTCTCTCAAATATGATTTAACTTATCTCTCTTCCTTCACTTCCCTGACCTGGTGCTGGCAGGTGATTTTATCTGGGTTATACATGTATTATCATGCAAAACACATGTCCATATTCACTTTTGTAAGTGAGAAATCTTATAAAAACAAAACCCCAACACACAAACCCTAATAAACAATGGAAAAATTGTATGCCTTCATTTGCATCCTGACTCCAATAGTTCTTTCTCTGGAGGTGGATAGCATTCTTTGTCATTAGTCCCAAAGAATTGTCCTGGATCATTGTAGTGGCGATAATAGCTAAGTCAATCACAGTTGATCTTTCCACAATATTGCTGTTACTGTGTATGATGTTCTCCTGGTTCTACTTATTTCTCTCTGCTTCAGTTCATGTAGATCTTTCCAGCTCTTTCTTTTTTCCTAATTGAAAAATTTTATTTAATTAATTTGGAATATTTTTCCATGGTTACATGATTCATGTTCTTTCCCTCCCCTCCACCCTCCTCCTCATAGTCAACGGGCAATTCTACTGGGTTTCACATGTATTGTTGATCAAGACCTATTTCCATATTATTGATAATTGCACCAGGGTGATTGTTTAGAGTCTACAACCTCAATCATGTCCCCATCAACACTTGTGATCAAGCAGCCATTTTTCTTCTGTGTTTCTACTCACACAGTTCTTCCTCTGGATGTGGATCACATTTTTTCTAAAAAGTCCCTCAGAATTGTCTTGGGTTACTGCATTGCTGCTGGTAGAGAAGTCCATTACATTTGATTGTACCACAGTGTGTCAGTCTCTGTGTACAATGTTCTCCTGGTTCTGCTCCTCTCACTCTGCATCAATTCTTGGAGGTCATTCCAGTTCACATGAGATTCCTCCAGTTCATCATTTCCTATAGTACAATAGTTTTCCATCACTAACAGATACCACAACTGGTTCAACCATTCCCCAATTGATAGATATTCTCTCAATTTACTAAGGAATAATTTAAATTTTATATCTAAAAATACAAAACAGAGATCACCTTGTTATGAACATTGGGCTGCCAACTGGAGTCTAGAACTCACTAGAACCATCATCTAAGATAGTAAACTAAGACACTAACTCTTGGAGAATCAGATAATAGACTTCAGAGAAGGAAGAAAGTGACTACACAGCCTTTTCTATGATTCCTTTCAACTGGTCTTATTTTCCTACTCTTCTTTTAACTCAGATCTTAACTATAATTCCTAGTAATTGCTTCTAGATTCAGTTTCATTCCAGGCCCAATCTCTTCCAGTTGCCTAAGGTTTAATATAGAAGAAATAATAATAACAAACTCCCCTGCCAATTTGTACCATCGTGAATATTTTTTTGGGAGGGTTTCAGAACCACTTTTCTGTTTGACTTGCCAAAAAGCTAAGAATAATTTTAAATTAGTAAAGCAGAATCTGAAAGGAGAGGCTGGGCCAACTCTCCACAGGGATGCATACAGGTCCACAGAGCAGAGCAGTCTGGTTGTTTGATGCCATTCAAGTCTGTTGAGACAAACAGAACCAACAAAATTTTGTGGAACCCTTCCTGTGTGCAAAAAAAAAAATGTGTTCTGAATCTTCCTATATTACATTTCACCAGGAGTAGAAAAGCTTGCCTTGCTCTGTATTAGTTTCCCTATTTGTGAAATAGTGACAATGATTATTATAGAAATAAAAGGCAGGAGAGGAGGAGGAGGAGGAGGAAAGAGAGAAAGTGAGACAAAAAATTATGGAAGAGTAAAAGGAGAGATAGGAAAGAAAGGAAGAAAGCGAGAGGGATGTAGTTGGGCAGGCAGGCATGTAGGAAGAAGGGAGAGAGAAAAATAATGGAAGGGATAAAGAAATAAAAAAAGAAAGGAAGGAGAGAAGTGAGGGAATGAAAGAAGAAGGGAGGAGAAAAGGGGGAAGAGAGAAAGAAGAGAAGAGGAAAAGGGAGAGTCAGAAATGTGGGGTGGAGGAAAGGTAAATAATTGTCAACATCACTACAGGTGTTCTAAAACTTAATTAGCCCTTGCAAGTTCCTTTGAGATAGGGAGATGCTTTGCAGGCACAGAGTTTTCCTCTACCACCACATTCCATTTTTGGCTTCCACTTCTAAATGCACTGGCTAGAAGAGGTCTATGTAGAGTGGCTGATGTGACTCGGTGCCCTGTTGTCATTTCTGAGTTGGCAGCCTGCCCTGCCAAAGGCTGAGAGAGCAGTCAGAAAAGTCACACTTCTGTTGACTCTCAGTACACACTCTGCCCTGCCCTACCCTGTCCTGCCCTATCTTGCCCTGCCTTTTGAATGGCTTCCAAATCTGAACTGAGATCATGGGCAAGGAAACTCCCTGAGTTACTGTTTGAACTCTGGTTTCTTCAGAGGGGATCCAACAAAGCAGCCTCCTATAGGTGCTAGTGAAGTCCTTATGGATTCATGGGTGGGGAGCAGAGGGCAGGTCTTAGACACTTCCCAGCTGTGTGACCCTGGGCAAGTCACTTAACCCCCATTGCCTAGCCCTTCTCATTCCTCTGCCTTGGAACCAATACACAGTGTTGATTCCAAGATTGAAGGTAAGGGTTAAAAAAAAAAATCTTGTTATAGAATTAGAGATTTCAACCTGGAAGGTACCTATCAATTAGATGTGAGCCACCTGAGGTTCAGAGATGTTAGATGACTTGTCCACAGTCACCCAAGTACTAGGATTTGTCTAGATCCTCTGACTCCAAATCTGGATCTCTTTCCACTGTGTCACGTCATCTTCACAACCAATGAGAAATAAATGAACCCTGCCACCTTGGGGAAATGATCTCAACCCATTTTTGGCCTCAGTTTCTCTCTGTTCTTTCAAGATTAAATGAAAAAATAATAATCCTGTGATAGTGTGGCACTGGGATCTAGAAATATTATTAATTATAAACATGAAAATAATATTTATTAGAGCCATAAGGACTGCTCTATTCACTGTGATATGGAATAATGCCTGCCATATGCTATTTTTCCTAGGAAAACCCATCCTACTTTTGGGAAGCCCTGATTGTTAGTGGTTCCAAGGATAGAATACCAGGTCTGAAATGAGGAAGGCTTGCTTTTGTGAATTCAAATCTGATCCCAGACACTTGTTAATGGCCTGACCCTGGGCAAGTCACTTAATCCTCTTTGCCTCAGTTCCTCATTTAAAATGAGCTGGAGGAGGCAGCTGGGTGGTTCAGTGGATTGAGAGATTGAGTGGATTCTACAGAAAGGAGGTCCTGGGTTCAAATCTGATCTCAGACACTTGCCAGCTGTGTGACCCTAGGCAAGTCAATAAAAGTTAAAATTAAATCTCAATAATAATATTATATTTTAAGGGATTTATTAATGATCATTAGAAATCAAGGAATAAAGAAGATACAAAATAAAGACCACGTGCCCTTGGCTGGTTAGCCATTTTTTAGTCAACCCCACTCACCGCCATTAATGCTGATTCTACATCAGAGAGAGGGTGCTTCCAAAGCCCACGCCCTTTATCCTCTGCCTACAGGAAGTACATAATGACAGGAAGTCAATGGGCTCTTGGGATATGTAGTTCTTTTTTCAGGGTAACAGATTTTCAATCATACACCACTCTTCTGCCTTGGAACCAATACACAGTATTGATTCCAAGACAGAAGGTAAAGGCCTAAAAATAAATAAATAATAAGCAAACAAACAAAATTAGAAAGAGAAAGAAATGGCAAACTACTGCAGTATTTTTGTCAAGGAAACCCCAGATAGGGTCATGAAGAGTTGGACATGAATGAAAACTGATTGAACAATGGTTAGAAAGTTTTCTCCAAAATCAGAGCTGAATTAGCCTCTTCACGGCTCCCTCTCACTTTGCTCCTGTTTCTACCCTTTGGGATAAAAAACCAGGTAGAATCCCTCTAGCATTTGATAGCCCCCCAAATGCTTCTAGGCAGTTCCCTCATTCCCACAGGTCTTCTTTTCTTCAAGCTAAATGACTTCAGTTCCTTCATTCTATGGCTTGATCTCGAGGACCTCTGATGTGCCTCAGCTCGCCAGTATTCTAAAATGAACACACTTACTTTAAATCTGGTACTTTCCATCCATTAGTATAGCTTAGCCTTCTGGAAAGACCCAGAATAAATTTGGTGTAATTTTTTTTTTGGATCTGCTTTCAAACCCGGGATCTTCCAACTTATTCTCTGTGTGACGTTGGGTAGTTGCATGGGCTTTTGTGAAAATGAACCAACTATAGATTGGATTAGATAATTTTGTTTCCTTCTTAAAATCCTTACCTCCTGACTTAGGACCTATACTAGGTATTGATTCCAATGCAGAAGAGTAGTAAGGGCTGGATAGTTGGGGTTAAGTGATTTGTCCAGGGTCACACAACTAGTGTCTGATTCCAGAGTTGAACCCAGAACCTCCCCTCTCTAGACCTGGCTCTTAATCCACTAAGCCACCCAGCTGCCCTAGATGAGGGGATCTCTAAGGTCATATAAGTCTTTTGTTCAGTCATTTTAGTCATGTCTGACTCCCATTTGGAGGTTTCTTGGCAAAGATACTGAGGTGGCTTGTCATTTATTTATCATGCAACTTAAAAAAAATATTTCATTTTCCCAGTTACATGCAAAAGCAATTTTTAATTTTAAAAAATTTAATTCATTTAATTCATTTTTTAAAAAATTGAATTCCAAATTTTATCCCTCCCTCCTTCCACTCCCACCTCCTAGAGAGGCAAGCAATTTGAAATGGGTTATATACGTGCAGTCCTGCAAAACCTAGTTCCAGGGGGCAGCTGGGTGGCTCAGTGGATTGAGAGCCAGGCCTAGAGGTTCAAATTTGGCCTCAGACACTTCCCAGCTGTGTGACCCTGGGCAAGTCACTTGACCCCCATTGCCTAGCCCTTACCGCTCTTCTGCCTTGTTACCAACACACAGTATTGACTCCAAGACGGAAGATATGGGTTTAAAACAAAACAAAAAACCTAGTTCCATATTAATCACGTTGTCGAAGAAATCAGACCAAAAAAATGAAAAAAGGAAAAAAATAGCATTCTTCAATATACACTCAGACTCCATCGGTTCTTTCTCTGGAGGTGGATAGATAGCATTTTTCACTGGACGTCCTTTTGGAGTTCTCTGAACTCATTGGCTGGATCCGTTCACAGTTCTGCCAATAGTGTTTTAGTATTCCCACTTCCTCATGTCTTCATTTATTTCTACTGTCATACATAGGCTTTTTGAGTATCTTGGTAAGTTAATACCCAAGCGTTTTTTTGTTTGGATTTTCTAGTAATAGGAAGAAAAAAAAATGATACACATAAGTTTTATTCCTTCCTTTATTTTCCAGCACAAAAATGACCTCCCTCGCTGTGTCCTGAAATAGTTCCATCTTCCTTTCTGGGGACATTGTTGGCGTTAAGATAGCATTATTGCTTTTTTACTTCTTAATAATACTTTCTTTAAATTCATATTCAATGTGCTGGAGCTTTTCTGTTTGCTTATTTCTTTGGCTCCTCCTTTCCTTCTTCTGGAATGTATTTTCCTTGGAGCTCTTTTTGCTCTTTTTTGGGGGGTGGGAAGGGGTAGAGTAAGTTTCTGCTACAATTCTGCCATCCATGACAACTCAATGTAGGCAACTTTTACCCACAAAATAAAAGAAGTAAAAAGTCTTTATATGACTGTATTTTTTCATATTTAACCCCCCCGACAAAACATAAAACCCTAAACCCTCCTTCTGCCATCTTCGGAGGCTCTTTTTCCACAGATGAGGAGACCCAGGCATGCTCCAGGTCCTGAACCCCATGGGGTCTGCTGACTTGGGTTTCCATTACATCAGGCTGCATCACTGGACCAGTTAAGCCGGGAGCAATGCTCCAGGCAAGCCGCCTGGGTGCACAGGGCCATAAAAGGATAATGAAAACAAAAACCTCGACCTTCCCTTGGATGTGTCCAAGCACGTTTGTCTAGGTCTTTGGGCAAATTTCAAAGTGAGCCACTGTTTCCTTAGTGGTCCCAGCCTTCTCTTTCCTCTCTCCAAACTCCTTTCCTGCCCCCCAGAAGGAAAAACAAACCAGGATAAGCGAAGTGGCACAGTGATGGCCAACAGGTCGAAGCACAAGCTCTTTCATCTAGGTTGGGGTGGGGAGTGGAGTGGAAGAGAGAGACAAGAGAGGAAGAGGGAGAAAAGAATCCCTGAATAGGATGTCGGAGCTGCAAAGGATGTCCTCAAAGAAGCTACAGCTCAGGAAGTGTTCAGATGTTGGTTTTCAGGAAGCCTAGGCAAAGAATGCTACTTTTTTCCCCCTCCCCAGATGTTTTATTCAAGGCTTATCTTCCTGAAGGTGGGGCTGGAGAGTTCTGACCAGGGTCAGGTGCATTTTGGGTCACTTGTTATTGTTCAATTGTGTCTGGCTTTTCAGGACCTCATTTGGGCTTTTCTTGGCAAAGACACTAGATGGTTTGCCATTTCCTTCTCCGGCTCATTTAACAGACGAGTAACTAAAACAAATAGGATTAAGTGACCAGTCCAGGGTCACACAGCTAGTAAGCATCTGAGGTGAGATTTGAACTCAGGTAGATAGAGGTCTTCTTGATTCCAAGCCCAATGCTCTATCCACTGTGCCACCTAGCTAAACCTTAGACACCTTCTAGTTCAGTGGCTCCTAATAGGTATACCCAGGAGTGATTTCAGAGGGTCTGAAGATCCATGAAAAAGGAAATATCTTATGAATAAATATTACTATTTTCCAAAAGAAAAAATGCTTTGGGACTGATAAAATACAAATTTACTTGAAAGTGTTACTGAATTCACAGTAGCTTGTTGTTATTTCTCAACAGTAGCACCATTATTATGTGTGGGAGGTCTCAAATTTTTTTGGCATTAAGAGAGGGTCCTCATTAACCTCAAGAAATATCGGTCTCTAGAGGTTCTAGATCTAGGATCCGTGATCTTGGCTATCTATCAATCTACACATACCCACACACACCCATATACACATGTACATAATTCTAATTTTCAACATATTTGGCATCCTTTCCTTCCTTGGGAGAGCAAGTGGGCATATTTAGTGAAAGAGCAAATCTGGGTCCGAATAATTTCATTACTTCCAAAGGTCATGGCCATATTTTTCTTACAAGTATACATTTTATACACTTAAAAACAAAATTCTGTTAACAAAGTCCTAGGCTGACGGGGCCCAGGACACACACAAATTACTCATTTTACAAAAGGAAACTGAGGCTGTGAGAGAGGTTATGACTTAAGGTCCCACAGAGAGCTAATTATTGTGGCAGAGGGTCTATTGCTCTATCTTGATGCTTCTATACATAATTCTGTATAAAGGGTTAATATGAAATTCAATGATAATGCCTATCTCCTCAGACTTGCTACAATATGACTTTTTAAAAAAAATTATTTTTAAAGCATTTTCCCATAGTTCATCTCTCCATCCCCTATTTCCTCCTCCTCCCTTTAGGAGTTGACAAGCAATTCCACTGGGTTATACATATGTATATATATTATGACTTGCAAGAAAAATATGGCTGTGACCCATGGAAGTAATAAAACGAATAGGACCAAGACTTGCTCTTTCACTCAATATGCCCACTTCCTCTCCCAAGTCAAATGTTGCCCATGCACCCCTTTGTCAACCCACACAGTCCACCATTGGCTAGACAAGGTTCTCTATGTTTTGTGAGTTAGAATAATTTCCAGATCATAGCTCATGAGCCCTCGTCAATACATTTTATTTTTTTATAGCCAATCAGATGGCACCCTTATTTTATAGCAAAAGCTTTTTTTTTTTTTGGTCATCTCCATTTTTTTATTCAAAGAATGGGGGAAGAAAGTTGTGGCTTAGATTTTTTTTGGGGGGGGTAATTAATTAGTTTAGAATATTTTTCCATGGTTACAAGATTCATGTTCTTTCCCTCCCCTCTCCCAATCCCCTTCCTGTAGCCAATGATAAATTCCACTGGGCTTTACATGTGTCATTAACAAAAGGCTTTTTAATTAGTGATAAGACACTCCTTATCCCCTAAATTTTGACGTTGCTCCTCTTCTTCTACATATGCTCTCGGTGGAAGAGTGGACCTTCACAGAGATTATCTGAGGAGAAACCCAAGGAACCGGAGCATCTTTTTTCCCTTCCCTCTAAAATAAATCCTTACCTTCTGTCGTACATTCAAGACTAAGTATTGGCTCCAGGGGAAAAGAAGGGGAAGGATGAGGCAATTGGGGTTAAGTGATTTGGTTGCTGGCATGACTCTATGTAGGATTTTCTTGGCAAAGACACTGGAGTAGTTTGTCATTTCCTTCTCCAGTGGCTTAAGGCAAACAGAGGTTAAGTGCTATGGAAATAGGAATCAAGTGAAGACACATGGATAACCCAGTGGAATGGCTTGTCAGCTCTGGGAGGAGTGGACGGAAGAGGAGAGGGAAAAAAATGAATTGTATTACCATGGAAATATATTTCTAAAAAAATAAAAATCTCATTTTAGGGAGCAGCTCATTAGCTCAGTGGATTGAGAGCCAAGACTAGAGATGGGAAGTCCTGGATTCAGGTCTGGCCTCAGAGACTTCCCAGCTGGGTGATCCTGGGTGAGTCACTACTTTTTGCCTTAGACCAATACAGTGTACTGATTCTTGGAGTTAAAAAAAACAAACTCACTTCAGAGTTAGAATAAAACTCCCCAAGGATCCATTTCCTGAAAGTAAAAGGATAATTGAGATGCTATGGTAGGATAAATACAATAAAAACGTAGGTGATATAAAGAGATGTTAATAAAGATGTATTTTTTAAAAAACCCATAGAAGTAAACTGTTCTACCTGTCTAGAGATTTCTAAAGGACTATATTTTATGCGAATCACAATTGGTATATGCTAAAGAATTCCGAGACCTGGACATTTCTTTCCTTTTAATGCTGAGAGACCATCCACGTCTTGGTCTTTTGCAATGGTGGAGCCGTCCTTCACGCCACACTCTCCCGGCCATCCACCATACCCAGTCTATTGCAGAGGGTGTCGATTTCATCTTGGCAATATCCCTCCAATACACCCTCTTCTTCTCTGATAGCACAACTAGTGCAGCCCTCCTCGCCTAATGCCTGGGTTAGAATAATATTTTTCCTATTTCCGTTTGGAGGATCCTAGATCTAGAGCTTGTCGAGTCCAGCCGCCTCATTTTATAGATGGGGACAGACTCCAGCTGGGGCCTTGTGGCACCAGAGTGGGAGAGTGTAAGCTCCTTCAGGGCACAGTCAGGATTTTACTCTGGATCTTAAGCCTCTAACACCAGCCCAGAAAAGTCACTCACCCTGAGAGAAACAGCTGGGA
Organism: Monodelphis domestica; assembly: GCF_027887165.1. Classification (NCBI taxonomy): domain Eukaryota; kingdom Metazoa; phylum Chordata; class Mammalia; order Didelphimorphia; family Didelphidae; genus Monodelphis; species Monodelphis domestica. Next base: position 439,712,247 of record NC_077228.1, on the reverse strand, counting down.
CGTTTCCCAGGGCAGGTCTTGAAATGGGGCCGTGCAGGTAAATGTTTAATGGCAGACACGAGATCGGGACTCCCTTTTAAATTTTCACCAGCACAATTCTGAGGGCCCTACGAGAAAGAACGCCATCCACATTCAGAGGAAGAGTTGTGGGAAGAGAAAGACAGAGGAAAAACTCCTCGATCACATGGCTCGATGGGGATAAGATTGAGGAGGCAGACTCTAAAGGATCACTCTAGTGCAAATATCAATAACATGGAAATAGGTCTTGATCAATGACATGTGTAAAACCCAGTGGAATTGTGTGTCGGCTATGGGGAGGGAAAGAACAGGAATCTTGTAACCATGGAAAAATATTTTAAATTAAATAAAAATTTCCAAAATGTAAATAAAGAAATAACAAAGTTTCACCTGCATCAGTCTAGACAATCAACAAGGGATCCAAAATTGGATTTGTAGTTTGCTGATTTCTAAGGTGCAAATGTCTCATGGGGGAAAATAGACTTCTTATATTTATATATGTAAATATTTTATTATACATTACATACTATATAGTATAAATAACATTCTATATGTATGTATAATATTTATATAAAATAGGCTGCTTGAGCTGGCTCCAGACACACGTTCTAAAACCCTCACATTTCATTGCGGAGCTCTTACCTGGCTTCTGTCTTGGAATGGGAACTTATTGATGCTTTCTGAAGTTAAGGGTTCAAAATAAATAAAAAATGATCAGATTTAACGTGCTGCACTTGATCTGTGCTTGTGGTTTCACAGTCTTGTTATACGGGCCTCCCCCTTTTTGATCCATGGAGTGAGTCTGCTTAAGAGGAGTCACTTGAACCCCATTTTTGCCCACAATCTGTTTCCTATCAAACCATAAACCATGACTGGGAGAGGGGAGGATAGAGTGGGTAAGAGGGAGTGCCGGACCTGGAGTCAGGAAGATCCGAGTTAAAAAGTGGCCTCGGACACTCGGAAGTGGTGTGACTCTGGGAAAGCCGCCTCACCTTGCCTCGGTTTCCTCATTTGTCAAGAGATGCTGGACCCGGAGTCCAAATCCTGCCTTGGACACTTCTTAGTGCCCTGCTCCCCGGCAAGTGGCCTCCCCTCCCTCTGGCTGCTTCTTTACCAGAAAAATAAGGAAAGGATCACCCCCTTGCTGCCCACCTGGATAAAACACGTAATGCTGGTAAAGTGCTTTGCAAACCTTAAAGGGTGATAGAAATGTGGGCCATCATCAGAAAAACCTGTCATGGGGATAATCAGTCTTTCTAGTCAGGGAAAGAGATCTTTTAAATCCTTATATAATCAGAACCAACCGCTGCCCCGGCCTCAAAATTAAGTCGAATCTAGGAAGATCTGGATGAAGGGACGAAGTGAAGCAAACAGAACGGGCAGAAGAGTCTCTTCAAAAACAACAATAGTTGTAAAGACAAATAGCTTTGCGGGAGTCGGGAGCTCTAACCCAAACAAACACAGGCCCAGGGGGCTCATGAGGAAACAGGCTAGGATTCCAGAGCGGGGGCTGAGATATTGGGGGGGGGGGGGCTGCTGCGGGGGATATGGTCAATAAGGGAAATTGTTGTTTGGAACAAGTTTGTAGTGCTCTCCCAATTGGGAATAGGGAAAGGAGGTTTTTCCACTTGAAAATAAAGTAAAACTCAATGGGAAAAAAACCCCAAACCTAGTAAATCAAAGGAAACAAATCCTACCCCCTCATTTTTAGAAACACACATCCAACAGCAATTAGAATTAAAAAAATACAAAAGCTGAGAAATTGTTTTGAAAAAGTGCTTTGAGAATTTACTGTACACTTTTTAACAATTTATTTTATAAGTTGTTTCTACACGCTCTTACATTTGGTGTAAAACATTTATACACATTCTTTACAATTTGTACATATATTAAATGGCTGTATCATAAACATGGCTCTATGGAATTTTATAAAAGGAAAGCTTGGGAGGACAATTATTTATAAAAATATGAACAAAAACCCCTGATGCTGAAGTGTAGATGTTCTCACATACCCTCATTTTGTTGATTTTTTTTTTGGTTTCATCTTATGCTAGCCCCTATTTTTTCTTTTCTCTAATCATTAGTACAGAAAAATGAAAGTAAGGCAGCCCCCAGAGCTAAGAAAGTAGCCCCTGGCTCGCTGCGGCAAGCTGGGCTCCGACACTGTCTGGCTGAGTGACCACACGGGGCAGCCTGCACAGGGAGAGGACTCGGCCACCGGGAGGAGGCCCGCGGCCTTCTCCTAACAGAGCACGGAGAAGCAGGGTCCGTCCCGCCAGCTTCACGTGTATCACCTGGCGGGCCCCTTCCTCTCTCCTGCCACAACATAGATCCCGCTCCTGGAGGGGCCGTGCCATCCCCCGCATCTGGTCTCAGCCAGGAGATGGTGGACCAAATGGCGGGAGGGCTCAGTCCCCCCCCAAGTGCCCCACGTCCCTAGGAGGCTTGGGCTGCCCCCTCGGTGGGTGGGTTGGGGAGGGGGAAGGGGACACCCTAGCAGGAAAGGACGCCCAGTGATTCCTGGTGTTTGTTGCCCTTTGACGCCAATCCGAAGGGAGGAACAATGCATGGATGCACAGATCCTCACTGGCCTCGGGTCAGTGTCCTAGAAATGACTTTGGACATAGTGGACAGGTGAGGAAACAGCAGCAGGGGGAAGAAGCTAAGGGTGCTTCTGGTCACATGTTTTGTGAGCTTGGAGTCCTTTCAAAGAGGTAAACAGTGACAAATGTAGAACATACAGAGACCTAAAAAACCCAGGGCCCCCTTTTACCTCCCTCTTGCTCTCCACCCCCAAACAGAAGCTATTGTGTTTCAAATGTGTAAATGAAATGTATGTGGATTTTGCTAAATAGTAAACAGGAATCCCCCAAAGACTGTAGAGTTATAAAAATATACAAACATATATATCTTTTTATTCTGGCATATTTCATGTTTTTAAAGAAATTAGTAATTATCTGACATTGGGTAAGAACTAGAAGATTTTATGTGACTTAGAGATTAGGAATCTATATAAAAATCAATGGGAAAAACACTTATTTTTTCATTAACAAATCCCAGCGATCTGAAGTACTTTCCAAAAATAAGAATTTTTTTTTTTAAATAATGGATATGAAAAATAAACTAAAAAAGGGATACCCTTGAATAAATGGTGCATTTAGGCTGGTTAATAAAGTAAACATCTTAATTTTGTGGGTTTGTGGTTTTTTTTTTTGCAACTCAGTTATTTTTTGGATTTTTTTGGGGGGGGATGGTGAAAGAAGAAAAAGAACAGAAAACAAACTTTAAATGGCATTGCCCCAAGTCAGAAAGAAGCACTTCGGAGTTTTCTTCATGTTCCTTTAGCTTTGCCCTACATCACCGGAAAGCGGCTGAGGGCCTGCCTCAGCTTTTCTGCAATCTGGAAGAAAAGTTGACATGTTAAAACGACCTCCCTTTGAAGAACATTTGTCCTTTGAACTTTGTTGAAAACGGACTTTCACGCGGTTATGGGCTTATTTTCACTTTTGTAGGTGTCCAAGGGAGATCTAAAATGTCAAAATGGTGTCTATCACCTAGTATAACTCGGGGCCATAAAACTATTTGATGGAGTAACGTGTGTTAAAGTGATTCTGCAAACAAACCCAAACAGTAAAACGGGCAGCGACCATTGTACCGTGCAAACTGGGGGGTAACAAGAACCACCCTTTCTAGGACTTTCTACGGGATCCCTGTGCAAGGTGCCACTGATGTCCACTCCTAGGTACACAATAAGGGAATGTGGCTTGTGCCACATCTAGGAACTTTATTCCAGAAAGGGAGATGGCTGCTTACTTAAATTCCTGGGGTGAAGCTGTCTCATACCTTTTGTTATTAACAAACTTAAAAAAAACAACTTATTTTTCAAGAAGCTGTTTTATGGATACTTTTTTGGTTTTATATCATAAATTCCTGTAAATACCAAACCTTCTCTGGGGACAGCTGGGTGGCTCACTGGAGACAGGAAGTCCTGGGTTCAAATCTGGCCTCAGACACTTCCCAGCTGGGTGACCCTGGGCAAGTCACTTGACCCCCATTGTCTAGTCCTTACCACTCTTCTGCCTTGGAGCCAATATACCGTATTGATTACAAGACAGAAGGTAAGGGTTTAAAAAATAAAAATCAGATAACTATTTAAATATGAGGTCTCCTCCATGATCTTCTGCATTTCAAAACATTTGCAAAGAGGTCCATTGGTGATGGGGCTGCACGAGGGCCAGGGCCCACATGAGGTTCAGAATCTCTGCCCCCTCACAAGGACACACGGAGGAGCCGCCAGAGGGCCGCCTTTGCTGAGGCAGCGCACTGGGGGACACGGAGCTGTTTGCTCTGGTTAAACTCGGTGGGAAGAAGAGCCTGGGCCCCGGCTCGGCCATGGTGGCCTGCGCTCTCCTGTCTCCGGAGGGCAGAGGGCAGACCCCTTCCCAGGAGGACAGGGACGCCCCGCTGTTTCCATGGCATTAAAAAGGGGCCGCCGGGCAGCTCCTCTGCCTAATCTCGCTCGGGGATTTAGAACAAAAGCTTCCCTTTTCATTATGTTCCTGGATGTGTCTGCTTTATATACAAGCCCGAGCTGTTCACTAGGAGCTTTCTCATGGATTCTGTGTGTGCAGGAGAGGAGCTGCCTGGTTTTCTGGGGCCCCCCTTCTCTCTCGCCCCCCCTGCGCCAGCCCCGGGGGCACGAGGAGCTCGCGAGCCCTTCAAGGAGGGTGCAGGTGGGATCAGAACGGGCTATGCGCAGGGTTTAAGACTCCAGGATTGGTTCTCCAGTGAGAGAAAGCTGGGAGGGATAACCAAAACACTGTCCAAAGCGGGGCGAGTCCCCCTCAACAGGAGCTCGGGGTTTGCCCTGACCCGCAGCCAGCCGGCGGGCTGAGAATGCTGAGCAGGCCCGGTGCCCCCCCCCACCCCCCCAGCACACGGGCGCTGCCCAGGGGGCCAAGATGTCGAAATGGCTGCGGAGTGGACAAGGTCACGGCAGTGACTGGCTCTGGAAAGGAAGTGCAAGGAGTTCCCTGAAGCAGAGAGAACTTTCAAAAGGGATCAAGCCGACCCGCCGGGCCTGCCCGAGCCAGGGAAGGCTGGCTGCGCCTTCTCTTCTCTGAGGCGAGGCGGGCCCTGGGCTGGGGATGGGACCATTTCTGAAACCGTCACCTTTTACCTGAATAAAAACCACTCCAGTCAGGAACCCCAAGTCCGCAGAACATCCGCCAGACAAGCAGGGCCGCCTGCAGGGGGCGCAGGACTCCAACTCACCGTTTCATAAAACTGTACCTGCTGCTCCAGATACAGGCGGATGACGCTGTTGTAGTCGTAGATCCGGTTACTGTGAAAGTGGTTCATCTCCGCTGCAACCAAACCCAACACACAGTCAGGCCACGACCTGCTGAAGGGGACGCTTCCCCTGGGTGAGGCTCGCTGGGGGTGGGGGTGGGTGTCATTTTATAATACATTTTATATTATTTATTAAAAAAACCCACCTCTTACCTTCTGTTCTAGGATCTATTCTGAGACAGAAAAGTGGCAAGGACTAGGCCACTGGGGTAAGTGACTTGCCCAGGGTCACACAGCAAGGAAGTATTTGAACCCAAGACCTCTGGATGCCAGGCCTGGTTCTTAGCCACTGTGTGACCTCACCGTCCCTTATATCACACTTTAAAAGTGTTTCAACAAGGGATATTCTTGAACAAAATGTCTGGCTCCTCTCTGCGCAGCTGAGACGCGGCTACTGAGAGTGAGCCCACAGGGAGAGGGAGCGAGGCCTCCGTCCCGGCTACGGTGACGGGCTTTCAGGGCTGTCTGGCTCGTCGTGATGCCATGGCAGTTTTCTCGGCCCAGAGGCTGACGTGGGGGGCGACCTCCCTCTCCAGCTCAGTTTACAGATGAGGAAATGGAGGCAAATAGGGTGAAGTGACCTGCCCAGGGTCACCGGGCGAGGAAGCATCTGAGGCTGGCCTTGAACACGAGTCTTTCTGACTCTAGGGGCAGCATTCTAGCCACCTCATCACCTAGCTTCAGCATTTTTAAAGTAAGTCATTAGGATGTGTGATGCTTATGTTGCTCTGACTACCCACGGGAAAGACCACCCTAACGATTCTTTACCTTCCTGGAAAACCAGGCCTGGCTTGCTTTGGGCCTAGGGCCTGCGGGGGGAGGGGGAGCCGGGCCCCCAGCTCACCTTGGAGTGCGTATGACATGACGCCGACGCGCTTCGCCATGTTCTGCTTGTCCTGGGGGGTGATCTTACTGGTGGCCACCAGCTTGTCGCTTTCTTTCACCTTTTCTATGGCCGCCTGTCCAATACAAAAGCGGCCCATTAGCGGAGGACACCGACCCAGGGGGGCAGGGCGCGGGGCCAGCCCACGCTTTCTGAGATGTGGCCCTCACACGGCCCTGCTCCATCGTACCCCAGAGGCCACGCACCGAAGGAGAAGGAAACATCTATTTTTTGGATACCGCCAAGGGAGAACTTGTTCTACTTAATGATTCATGTTTTAAATTAAATTTTATTTTTTTTCCAACAATCAGGCCTTTCCACCCCAAATCCTTATAACACGTAAGAGTCAAGTAAAACACAATTTCCTATTGACCAGTTCCAAAACAGTTTCATTCTGCACATTAGGCGACTGCATTTGATTACAGGTTTGTTAGGAAGGTTTTTTCTATCTTTTTTCCATCAGAGCTGAGAAAACAAGGGCTGTCTGTTGGCGCACAAAATGAAGGTGAAGCCGGCAGTTATGGCCGAGGCTGCCCCCTGGGGGCAGGCTCAGAGAGCCGCCATCCTGGCGCTCGGGCGCCTGGGCAGAGAACATGAACAAAAGCAGCCAGGAGGAGACGGTGGTGGGACGCTCCGCGGCTCAGAGAAAGCCGACGTAATAAGCTCAGAAGAGAAATCCTTGATAAAAGCCGGGCATAACAAGGTTGACAGATGTTTGAGGCATTCCCGGGGAGGGGGCTTCCCTTGCTGATGCCATTTGAATGACCGAGGCCTACGCTCAAATGAGAGCGAGGAAGTCTTGTGAGGGCTGCCTGCTGGGATGTGGCGGATAAACTTTAAAAACGAGAATGCTCCCACCGACCCCGGAGACTAAAACAGGCAGGCTCAGCCAGGGGCCAGGAAGAAACTCAAGGAGTGCGGACATGGAGGAGGAAGAATGAAGACGGTAGGGAGTCAGATTCTTCGAAGAAGGAATAAGCAAGGAACGAACATTAGAAGTCTGGGCAAAGGTGTGGAGACAGGAAACTGACCGGCAGGAAGAGGGCCTGGCTGGTGGGCCGCAGCATCGAGGCATCGGCCCTGCTAGGAAGGTCATCAGGAACCAAGAGGAGCATGCCAGCGTGGATCAGGGACAACAGGAAGTCAGGCACTACCCCCAGCCCTGTGCCCCGGGGCCACTGCAGCCCTCTAAGGGAGAGGCGAGAAGGAGGCTCCCAACTCAAGTTGGAGAAATGGAGGGTCCCTGTCTTGGGCATTCTGGGAAAGGCCTGTTCACCAGTGGTCCATTCCAGCCCCCTAAACAGCACTTGTGTGAAGACAGAAAAGTGCCCCCCCTTCCCCCCCAATAGGCCAGAGGCAGCACCGCCCAGTTTGACCCCTTGTCTCTGAGGCACTTAAGGATGCCAAAATACCTTGTGAGCACCAATGATGTCAGGGAAGCAGCCAAGGAATCCTTTGTATTCGTGATTACATTCCATCAGGAAATGGAGATCTTTCTTTGGCTAAAGTAGATAGAGTGGTGATTACTGACAAATAAGGAAAAAGTCTTTTTTTTTAAAAAGCTCATAGCCTATAATACTATTAAGTCAGAAATATTATATTTTAAATCTTCAACTAGTTTCATTAAGAAAGTAACTGGGGGCAGCTGGGCTCAGTGGATGGAGAGCCAGACCCAGAGATGGGAGGTCCTAGGTTCAAATCTGGCCTCAGACACTTCCCAACTGTTTGACCCTGGGCAAGTCCCTTAACCCCCATTGTCTAGCCCTTACCCTTTTTTTTGTCTTGTAATTAATACACAGTATAGAGTCTAAAAAGGAAGATAAGGGTTTTAAAAAAAATAAGAATAACTGAAACAAAAATATTTTCACAGACATTTTGCAAAGTTAAAGATAAAACCTCTAAAAGTAGCCTTTTAAAATGAGCAGTTTTAGAGTGACACAAAAAGAACAGGTAATGAAAAAGATAAATGGCTTATTGAGTCCTAGATATGTATCTTCAGAGGAATGTGGATAATCGCTGGATTAATACTTTAAAAAGGAAGGAAGGAAACAAGTATTTACATACCAAGCACCATGCTTTACAAATATTGCCCGTTTTATCCTGCCAACAACCCTAGGAGGTGGGTCCTATTGTTATTATCCTATTTAATAGATAAGAAGACTGAGGTAAACATTTTTTAAAAAGTGACTTGCCCAGTGTTGAGGCCAGATTTGAGTTCTTGACTCCAGGGCCACCATCCTATCCATTATGCCATCTCTGCGGCCACAAACTACATCTTGAAACTATTGAAATCATCTTTTGGATTTGATAATATTTTCTGCAATTGTTTTGTTTGCAGTAGCATTTTTCAGATATACTTAAAAAAAACCTTACCTTACCATATGGTTCTAAGGCAGAAGAATGGTAAGGGCTAGGCAATGGGGATTAAGTGACTTGTCCAGAGTCACACAGCTAGGAAATGTCTGAAATTAAATGTGAACCAAGTTCCTCTTGTCTCTAGGCCTGGCTGGAGCCAACTCCCTGCCTCCCATTTTATTTTTAAAAGAATTATTTACTCCTACTTGGGAAAACTAGGGGAGCTGGGTGGCACAGTCATTAGAGTACCAGGCCTAGAGTCATGAAGACTGATTATCCTGAGTTCAAATCTGGCCTCAGACATAGCTGTGCGATTCAGGGAAAGCCATGGAATGCTGTTTACTTTAGTTTACCTTATCTGAAAAATGAGCTGGATAAGGAAATAAAAAACCACTCCAATATCTTTGTCACAAAAACCTCAAATGGAGTTCCAAAACATTGAACACAACTGAAAATGACTAAATTAGAACAATAAGTAAGTTAACTTAACTTAAAAACAAACAAACAAAAATTAACAGAAAGTTACTGTCCATGTCAGGGGAAGCCAAATGCATTTTAATACTTATAAAACTACTTGCCATTTTGCTAAGTCATCTGAAATTACTTCTGTGGACTTAGAAAGTAAAAACTAAGGCTGAAAAAGTGGTAAACTTGGAGATAGGTTCCTTTAAAGGATTCTTTTCTTCAAAACACAGAAACTATAGCTACTGCAGATTAAGTAATATAAAATGAGTTTACATAAATTCTTGTTAGTGGAAGGAATTTTTTAATGAAAATTATCTCTGTCCTTTAACTCAGATTTAGGACTGCAGCACCACAATCAATGTTTTAGATTGTTACATGAAATAGGAATAGCATGGTGTTATTTATTCCTTGAAAATCAGTAAGCCTGGGGCAGCAAGGTATCTCAGTGGAGTGAGAGCCAGGCCTAGAGATGGGAGGTCTGGGTTAAAATCTGGACTTGGATATGTGACAGCTATGTGACCCTGGGCAAGTCATTTAACCCCCATTTCCTAGCCCATACCATTCTCTTCCCTGGAACCAATACACAGTAGTAATTCCAAGATGGAAGGTTAATGGTTTAAAAAAAAAAGGAAGAAAATCAGCAAATCATTAAAAAAAAATTGATTTCTAAAAGTTAACTTTTTGCTTTTGGTTTTCAGAAAAACCATTTGGATGAGTAGCCAAACACCAAGGAAGCATGTCTTGTGACTTCTTTCCCACTTGAAAAGAAAATCAGAATCAGACACACACAAACCTGCTCTGCCACAAGATTAGCAATTTCTTCATAAGTTTTTCCTGCTTCTGTTATTGCATCATTGAGGTCTGTTTCACCTGAAAAACACAATTGCATTTATTTCAATGGTACATAGGAGCTAAAAGAAACAGAACTTGGAGAAAATAAAGTATTTTAAGCTCTGTGGTTAAGATTGTGTTAACATTTGCATAGATAATTTTAAGAGAATGGGCAGAAAAGTATTTGATGTGGGCCCCTTCCATCTGGCGCAGAAAGGGAGGAGACTATTAGAATGGGAATGAGTCTCTTATTAAAAAGACTTTTGTGCTAAATTATATAATGCACACATACAACACAGGGCCACAACATTTTAGATATTTAATAAGGACTCGTTAGTCCTTACGGCAGTAGGCCATGGAAGCTGTGAGGATACCGCAATGCCGGAATGAAGTTGGCTCTGATGCTTCAGGACAGCATTCTGTCGGTGAGCACGTTAGCAGCACTAGGCGTCCCCTTCTCTCCAGTCTCCATCTTTTAGCCGGTCTGCTCGCCACTTGTCTACTCTTCCTATACGCACCTTGTCCCCATCCAAGGACCTTTCCCTTCTCTCTCAGGTTCAACCTCCCTATCCTCACTCACTTCCACCTCCAGCTGCCACCATGCACTGGATGGCCTCTCTAGCTGGATTGCTCACCGCTCCGTCCTTCCTCGGGGTGTCATCCCTGGATTGCATCGCGCTCAGGGCCAGACGGTTGAGCAGTTTTATTTTTGCCCCATGGCTCAGCACTGGATAAACGCTTTCCCCCATTTATTCATTCAATCCTATCAATCCTGCGCCATCCTGAGCCTGGGAGTGGGAAGGAATCTCAGAGGGCTCCTGGCCCCAGCTATTCTTGAAGCACCATGTTCTTGAGCTGAGCATAATCCTGAAAAGTGACGACCCAAATTCTATTTGAAGCCTCCTAGCGAGCTGGACGCCACCATCTTTTGTGGTAGGCCACTGAGCCCCATCTTGCAGCTTACACCGATGAGACAAATCATCCGCTTCACAATTTTCACCCTCGTTTCTAGCGTAGGAAGGGCATCTTTTTGGAACCCCTGTGTATAACTTCAACGATCTTCATTACATTTCATTTGATTAGATGTGGGAAGCAGCATGGGCAGATGGGTAAGTAACTAGATCTAGTCAGGCATGCCCCTGGCTAAGACGGTGGCCATGTGGAGGAGGGCCGGTTTGAGGAAGGAGCCGAGGACAGGGAAGGCCCGGAAGAGCTAAGGATAAAGAAGAGCTAGAGAAGGGCCAAGGAGGGCAAATGTCCAGTGAGAGAGCCTAAGAGGAACAGGTGAGGAGCATGAGCAGAACAAGCACCACACATTCCCCCTGGGCCAAAGGCAAAGAAGTGCTGAGTCTGCAGAACAGCAAGTAGGCCAGGCATTTGGAGACAGGATGGGTAGGTATAATTAGATTTCCGCTTTGTTAGGTCCCACAGCAATGTGCTAACTGCCAATTAAAGTCAGGTGAGCCCATCAGGCCACCTTATCACTGGAGATAAACAAAGTCCTTTCCTGTGGGTTTTTTTTCCATGACTTCTCCATCGACATCACTTCCTAAAAGCGGCATCTCTGGCTCCTTTCATCATCCCCATCCCCAACATACATTCCCTGATCTAATCCAACACTTTCATTTTCTAGATGAGGAAAGAGGTCCAACATCAAACAGGTGGTAAGGCAAAATCAGGACACAATCCCAAGTCACCCAAGTCTGAAACCCAGCGCTCTTCCGGCCACAGGCAGCTGTCTCAACCTCAGAGCCTGGCACAGAGGGCACAAAACAATGGCGGAATTTAAATGAATTTTGGTAGGTCCTAATGTGTAGAAATTAGAATCTGAAAGCCCAACTATGTAGTTTCTATGAATCACTTTTTAAATGTTTAGAAATGGATGGAGCTGGGCAACAGAGAGAAAATTCCAGTCTATTATTTATTTTGGGTACTGATATATTTAAACAGATCAATTTTTAGCATCTTTCTGTTGTATGAGAGGCTGCATGGATATTGGCTAAAGAGCTGACCCAGGAGTTAGGAAGACCTGGTTCACTTCCACCTCAATCACCACTGGTTATGGGACCTGGCAAGTCACCCCACTTCTCTCAGCAGCCTGGCAATTCTCTAGGTGTCTGCATTGCAGAGAAGGTGACAATGTGCATGGGGGAAAAGATAGCCCTCATTCAGAGCTCACCACCCTGATAAAATCATCGGTAAAGAAAAACAGGTCTGCTCTGCAGCATAAAACAAGAAGGGACAAAATGAACAACACAGTAAGAGATGAGGCACTATTAGCTCCAATCAAATGATACTTGGTTTCAACAATTCAGATGAGATTTCTACTTGTGGATCAAGATGGACAGAAGGATGAACAGGAAAGAGAGAGACATAAGGCCATGTTCTCAGTACTTGGGATATTTTCCTTTAAGGAATCTTTTTCCACTATGGATTTTTTGAGCAAAGATTTTTATTCTAATAGTTTCAAGGTAAGACACAGTTGAGGTCCAGGACTTTTTTTGAGACCGGGTCTCCTTCCTTCTCTTGCTCAGAGCTCAAGTGATCCGCTGAGCTGAGTCTGCTTTAGTAGCAAAGATTACAGTTGTGGTCCATCATGCCAAATGTCATGGACTAAATTCAACAAAACACAAAAGGGCTGGATTTGTAGGAGAAACACCAATGCTATCCCTCCTCGAACTTGCCTCTTCTCTCCAATCTCTCCTCACCCCCATTCTCAAGGTCTCTCATTTTCATACAACTCCAGGTAAAAGGGTGTGGATATTCTCAAAGACTCCTCCTGCGACCACCTCAGCGCGTTAAGTGCTGGTCATCACAATGTGCATAGATGAGACTTCCAGAACCTGAGGGAAGTTCTATAACTGAGGGGCTATGCTTTGGGAAAGCAACCGAAGGCGCCTGGGAGATGCTGGTCCACAGACTACCCCAGTGAAGGAGCCGCGCTTTAATCAAGGTCCCTCTCCTGGAACCCAGAACCCACACCTGTCATAGCAATGGGGTGACCAGAGGGGAGGGGGTAGCTCCTCTGCCTATGCCTGCCCATGGAAGACAGCAGCCCTGTCAATACTTCACTCAAAAAGGGCTCCCCAGGTGGAAGCCTGCGAAGCAGACGGGACTGCGGGGGTGGACAGACATGAGGGACTGAGTTTTGAGGGACAAGAGTAGAATCAGTTGTACTGGAAACAAGGAGGAGGGTGAGAGAACAGTTGACTAGATGATGGTCAGAGTCCCACCCAACTCAGATTTCTTGATCCCAAGCGTCTCTCAGTCTACACACAAATAGAGTAAAGATGTACCTTGGTAGCCACTTGAACTGAATACAGTTGCTAAACACTGCAAAGCTTTTCCTATCTTCTGATATTCCTTGGGCAATGCTAAGAAAAGAAAAGAATTAGCAATTAGTTAATCTGAGAAAAATAAAAAAGTGATTCCAATTCTGATCTTCATTCATCCCAGCCACTTGTCAGCCAACACATCCCTTGCATCTTTATTGGTTTCCCTTTATTCTCTGGTTTAAGAATTTTCTCATTCTTTCACTATTACATTTACTTATTAGAAAAAAAAAGTATGGGTCGGCATTTGTATTTTAATATTGCCATTGTATGTCAGATCAATTGCTGTGAAGGTACAAGGAATGCATCATGGAGTACCAAGCCATGTGGTTAGGTAGAAAAGCACTGAACAGAAATAGATGCAAGAGTTTGCATACAACATTAGAATTTACAAATCACATCAAATATCTTTTCTAATTTGTTAGGATCACTGCATCACCACTCTCAGCCCCTAGTTGTGAGACCTTGAATAGGCCACCTCAAGGAGTGGTTCACACCCTCAGTCGCTGGACTCAGAGGCTGCAAGACCTTTGTCAAATCCTGCCTCTGACATGTGTTAGCTGTGTAACCACTTGATCTTCAGGGTCTCAGTTAGAGGGAGGCCTCTAAGGTCTCTTGCAGCATGAAACTCATGAATAAAGGACCTCTTTGGGACTTGACTTTTTGTTTGTAAAGTGAGGGAGCTGGATTCTGTGATCTCCAAGGGGTTTTCCTGCTCTCAATTATGATTCCAAAGTCATAAAAATGTGCAGTTCTTTAAACTTCGTGCAAAACAATTTCTAAATAACAGATTCTTTCCCCATGCATCTGCATACTTACACAATTTATCTTTGGCCTTAAGGAAGAAAAATACTCTTTACATTTGAAAAGTTCATATTAATACTTAATAATAGGGGGAAGCAAGGTAGCTCAGTATATAGAGACAGGCCTAGAGAAGGGAGATGCTGGGTTCAAATCTGGCCTCAGACATTTCCTAGCTGGGTGAGTCACTTAACCCCCCAGTGCATAGCCTTTATCATTCTTCTGCCTACGCAGTATTGATTCAAAGATGGATGGTAGGGGGTAAAATACAAACCCACACACATATAAATGATTATAGGGCATCCCCAATGTCTTAGTGCAGCCCTAAGCTTTCCAAGCCTAAAAGGCACCAAGCTTCTCGGGACACTTGGGTTGAGGAGGAGGAAGGAGCAAAGCACAACTGGACAGAATACTAGGAGAAGCGGCAGCTCAGAGGGCACCATTCTGCCTCCTGGTGTTCTCTATCCACAAGGTGGGCTTTAGATCACTACCTGAAGGCTTTGCTGGGGGAACCACAGTCTTTTTGTTTCTGGATTTATTTTAGGGGTGAGCGAATTGAGAGGGAAACTGAATCCTGGGGAGCAGCAAGCTCCCTATGACTTCCCATCAGCTATGTAACCCCTTAGCCAGGACAATCAATCCCTCTGAGCCCGAGTTTCCTCATCTATAAAATGAAGGCTCCATGTAATGCCTGTCTCACAGGATATGCTTTTATAGTACAGAGTGGTGAGCATGGCCACATATTCTTATTTTTTTTGGAAAAATATTTTCTTTTGTCTATAAGAGTTATTCATTACAACCCAAAGCATGGATTACTATTATTTTTTTTAGATTCGACTCTTGCTGACATGGCTTTTCACGTATAGTTTCTGTATTTGGGGTACATCATCAGATTCTCTTGGCCATGGGACTAAAACAAAGCTATCATTACTTCTGACAGATGTCCCTGAGGCAGGGGCAGCTGGCTTGTCAGCAAATCGTAAGTGATTTTTTTCTGATAAAATGTTACTGTTTGAAAGTGCCTTGAAAAAGCAGGATATGAATTATAAATGCAATGTTACACCTTTTTCAAT
This sequence comes from Monodelphis domestica, assembly GCF_027887165.1. Taxonomy (NCBI): domain Eukaryota; kingdom Metazoa; phylum Chordata; class Mammalia; order Didelphimorphia; family Didelphidae; genus Monodelphis; species Monodelphis domestica. The sequence goes on along the minus strand of NC_077228.1, from coordinate 439,697,137 downwards.
GTTTAAAAAAAACAACCCAGGGGGCAGCTGGGTAGCTCAGTGGCTCGAGAGCCAAGCCTAGAGACGGGAGGTCCTAGGTTCAAATCTGGCCTCAGACACTTCCCAGCTGTGTGACCCTGCGCAAGTCACTTAGCCCCCATTGCCCAGCCCTTACCACTCTTCTGCCTTGGAGCCAATACACAGTATTGACTCCAAGACGGAAAGTAAGGGTTTAAAAAAAAACAACACACAACCCAATTTTGCTTCTATTTTTACAAAAGGTTTATCCCTCAGTCAGTTGGTCAATAAATATTTCATAAGTAGCTACTATGTGTCAGGCACTGTGCTAAGAGCTGAGAATACAAATGAGAAATAAAAGATAGCTCTTGCCCTCAAGGAACATATAATCTAATGGGGGAAGACAACACACAAAAGGAAGGTGAAAAATGGGGTTGGGGGCTTATTAACCTCTAATTTGTTGATTAATCTATAACTTATTCCATACTTAATTTTTATTTTTTTGATGCTTCTCTGATTCATATCAGTTTGGGAACCTGCCACCCATCTCCAAACAATCTTTTGTTTTTCATTTAAAAAAAAAAAAGACAAAGCTGACCCAATTTGATCTTGTGTTGAATAGCAATGTAAACAAATGATCAATATGCTCTTCTGGTTAAGAATACAACCAGTATTCCATTGCAATGTGTCTTTGTGTGTTGTCAGAAGGATATAAAATGATGCTTATATTAGCTGTATTACTCTAGAAATTAGTAGTATCAGCCTGCTGTGCTGAAACTGCATTTCCAGTTTTATTATCAAGCCTTAAGAGATTTGTGTCAATAGGTTGGCCTAGATATTGGGGAGAATGGTCAATGTTCCTCTAAGGGGACCGAGGGAATGTGTGGCTGCCATGGATCCCCTTGGTGGGGCCCTTCTCTAGGGGTGACTTATATTAATCTACATGGTCATTATTATCAGAGCTGCTTAGTTTCTTGCTGACCTTCCCCTCTGGGGTCCATTTCCTCTCCTGGGGCAAGAAGGGACATTCTGCCTCTCTAGTTGTGGATTTCTAAAAGCTTCTTCCAGAATGGTGCTCAGACTCCTCAAAGTATGTGACACACAGTAGGTGCTATATAAATGCTAGTGAATATGATTAGTATTAGTAGAAGCAGTAACTTTTCAGGTGATTTCTAGAAATAGTCAAGCACATCCATGATGTTTTAGAGTGGAAAGTACATTGTGTACATATATCAAAAATCACCTGGTTTAAAAAAATAAAAAGAAATCTATGAGGTAAAGTAAACTATTTCCCATGGATGGAAATACAAAAGCTAACTAAAAAACTCCTAGTTTCCCAAGTAAAGGTTGGAGGATGAAATATTCTGATTAATCAAATTTTGGCAGAGCGGGCTCAGTCATGATAGATACTAAGAATCCACATCATAAACATCATTACATATTGCTTTGATGGTTCAGAATTTTAAATGTGTAAGGCTTACTCTAATGAGCACCTGCTTTCGCTGTACTATAATTCTGGTACCACATCTCAAAGAAGGCTAAAAAGTTTTTCAGGGTATTTGGCAAACAGGCAGTTTCGGCAATTCTTTTTCCTTCAGTGTTTTGTTGGTAAATTAAAAGGGAGGAAAAAAAGAGTATGCAATGAAACAACAACTCTTTAGAAGGGCATTCAAATTCCAAACTGTCTATTCATCATACTGTCCAAAGTTAGAGTAAGTAGTAATAATAATAATAAACACCCTTTGTATCTTAGAAATCCTTTGTATTGGTGATAACACATGTATAACCCAGATCGAATTGCTTGCTAATTTCCAGGATGGGGAAGGGAAGGAAGGAGACAATTTGCATCATATAACTTTGCTAATTTTTTGTGGAAATTTGTTATTTCAAGTAATTGGTAAAATAAAATATCTTTATAATTAATAAGAAAAGACCCCCCCCCCCCAAAGGGCTATGTATGGTTTCCAAGGCAGAAGAGAAGTAAGGGTTAGGTAATCGAGGTTAAATGACTTGCCCAGCGTAACAAAACTAGCAAATGTCTGAGGCTAGATTTGAACCTGGGACGTCCCATCTCTAACTCTGAATCTCCATCCACTAAAGTCCGTATGTCATTCTGGGCATTCTCAGTAAATGCTATGGAAATTGATGCCCATGTAATGAGTCACAGTGAACAAATATCCGCTCCTCAGCAGCCATGCTCTAGGCTCTGTGCCAAAGCTGAGGCCTGCTCTCAAGGAGCAGTGGTGCCTAAGACCCCCCCCCCCCCCCCAGAGGCCCACTGCTCTCATTTTAGGCTCATGCTTCTACCCACAAGGTCACCGCGTGCCGCAGCATCTCCCCTGGCCTCATAGCCACCAGAGGAGAGGCGCTGTTGGTTTCCTCTAATAACAGGCAGGCTCCTGTGGCTCGTGGGGGCCGAGGAGACGCTCGTGTTCAGGTCTCCAGCACAACAGGTGGCTTCCTTTTTCCTCGGGCCCACGAATGCACAGATGGGCACCCACAGACAATAATGACAACAAACGAGGGCCAATAAAGGCCGAGAGCGGGACCTACGTCCTGTGCAGCGCTTCCAGTGCTCTTGTCCCACGGTCAGCAGCTCCTTGACGCCGTCGTCCATGGCTTTGGTGAACTTCCCCACGGCCTCGCACTTCTGTTCTCTGTGAACCAAGACAGGCCCGCGGGCGGGTTAGACGAATCTAGGCCGCCACCTGCCCCCCACCAGACGCCCGTGTGGGAGGCGGCCCCCAACCCACTCAGGTTTTTCTAAAGTGGAGGCCCCTTCCCTCGTTCAGTGTGAGGGCGACAGAGCCAGGCGTGGCCTGGGGGCGGCCAATCACGGGACGCCTCGCTAGCGCTCTTCAAGGCCTTGGCCCAGCACTGACTTACTCTGCCCAGGGCTGCCTGAGCGGGACAGGGGAACGTGGGAGGCGGGGAAGCTGATTTCAGTGACGGCACGAACACAGACTGTTCTTGATCCCTCACTGGGAGGGAATGGCAGGCTCTGGAATCACCCTTGCAGATGAAATGGGAGACCTTCTCTTCCCTCCTCTGTGGATACATGGCGGAGGGGGCACGGGAGACCCGGAGGAGGGGGCTGAGGCCCCGAGGGGATCCCCAACCCGAATGCAGGGAACCTGGCTGCCTGCGCAGCTATCTTTGGTGTGCATGAGCAGAGAACGAAGGCTTCAGTGGTTGTAAATGGAAGGATGCCCTCGGTCTCTTCAAGCACGAGACCCTGCCGTAGCCATCCCTGTGCTCTGGCTTCCCTAGCTGAGCCGTGCGGCTCCCTCTCCCCAGGCCGCTTGAGGCTGGAAGGCTGAACGAGACGGGACCGTGTGACGTAAGGCACACTAAAAACCAAGCGACTAAAGCGGCGTTCACCACGCAGGCTTGTGTGTGTGGCATAAAGGACGTACAATAAGTATCACGACCGTAAAGCCCAGGACAAGCCGCTTCACAGACGGCACGCACCACAGAGGACACGAAGGTGGCATCCCCGATGACGTCTGCCGGTTTAGCTTATTTAGTCCCATCATCATGTGCCCACCTTGAGTTTCACCATCCCCTGTAAATCTGATAACCACGTTTAGTCAGGGGTAAAAGAGTTCATTGTTTCTTTAATAGGAATTTCTATGAAATCTCAACATACTCCAATCCGTCACGATCATAGATGAGCTATATCTGGTGGCTGGTTTAAGTTACTGTCCAAAAAGAACAATTCTGAATAGACTACTTGCTATCCCCTAAACGTCGGACACTCCAGATGAAGATTTCTTTGCTTCTTTTATGAATGGAAGAACTGCTTTCTAAGTCCTAATCCGTTTCTACAACAGCTAGTGTTGGACTCTGGAATCAGGAAGGCCAAATCCAGCTCCAGACACTTCCTAGCTCAGTGGCCCAGGGCAAATCACTTAACTTCAGTTTGCCTTGTTTCTTTGTCTGTAAAGTGGGGATAATAACAACCCCCAACCCTCAGAGTTGTAAGGTCAAATGAAATAATATTGCTAAAGCACTTTACACAACTGAAAGTACTATATAATTATTATTATCATCATTTCTTATGAGATAAGATCCTTTTTACAAGCTCTTTCAAAGCATATAGAAAAAAAAAGTTTTGGAGTTGCTTTTTTCAGGGCAAACATGCAAACAGATTTCTGTCCTGTCTTGATGATGATACTGGACACTTTTGGTTTCACACTGATTTGTTTGATCATTTCCATAATCCTTTTATGGAATTGCCAATAAATGTGAAGCCAATCATCACAGTATTGAATTTGAAAGGAGAAAAGGAGGGAGAGGAAATTCAGTTTTTTTTCCCTTCTCCAATTTACTGCAACTTTAGCATCTTATGTCAGAAGATAGGTCACAATCCCCTCAATTTAGGAATGAAGACACAGAGGCGCGCGCATATTTGTGTGTGTGTGTGTGTGTGTGTGTGTGTGTGTGTGTAAGGCCACGGTTTAGGTGTCAGTGCAGGTGTTGGGAAAGGGGAAGGCCTGTTTTTGTATTGCTAGAGACAATCAAACATTCTTAGCTCAGGGGTCTCCTGCGTAGCCCTGAGGTAAAGCATTTGCCCATGTCCACAGTGGAACAGCAACACAGGACATCACCATGTGATACCTGGATACGGGAGAGAATGGGAGCCTGCTGAGGGATGCCTGGGCCCCGGCCTTCATACAAGGAAAATAAGCAGGGATCCATGCGATAATGCGTGTGGAAGCCACGTGCCATTCTTAAGAGCTCCGGGGTGCCCCCGGGAGCCTGGGTCCTGGGATGGGACAGGAAGGCCACTTCTCTACAAGACCCTGTGGCTTGGTCTAACCCCCCCCCCCCCCCGGGAGGTGCAGGGCTGGGGAGGGGGCCCGAGGGGGGCTCACATTTCGATCAGGTCCAGGTCCGGGGCTTCGGGCTCCATGGTTGAGAATATCATGACGCCCACGATCTCGTCCTTCTCCGCCTTCCTCTTCCCCATTTTCCATTCCTAGAAAGAAGGCGAGAGTGGTGAGGAGAGCCCCAGGCCACCATTTACCTTCGGAGGCCCGAGGTCCCTCATCTGTATGATGAAGGTTTGGACAGAGGGCCTCTCGAGAGCTGTTTCAGCTCTAAATCTGTGATCCCAGGTGGGTCCTCCTGGAAGCCTCCTTAGAAAACCAAAGGGGACTCATGCAGATTCAACATGTTCTTTCCTGTGCCAGTTGGAGACCCTGGTTTGACAGAACCTCCTCGATGAAGCCTTCTGGATCTCCCCAGCCTAACGGGGCCTGTCATTCCATCCCACTCTCCTGTGGGAGGCACTGGAGATCAGTGACAGGCTCCTAGGGATCTGCCCTGTGCCACGGCTCCAAGGCAGAAGAGGGCTGAGGGCGGCCAATGGGCAGAAGTGACTGGCCCAGGGTCATCTGACTGGGAAGGGTCGGAGGCCATACGGGAATGGCTAAACCTCAAGGTGGAGATTAATGAACCACAAAGGGATGGGGGGCGCCGAGGGCTCAGCTACAGGCTGCTTCTGGCACGACCACATGACGAAGCTGGAATAGACCTTACATCGGAGGCCTCCTAAGAATGTTTTGAGTCTGGAGGAATCCCAGGACAGAAAGTCCTTTTTGTGATCCCAACATCACCTACTTTCTGGGAGATTCCTACCCATCTCCAGGCCAGAAGGATGGAGCTGACAAGGAATGAGGAAGGGCCTTGCCCAGCGTTCCCCATAAAGGCCCCGGTCGCGAGGTGAGGGGTCTCCGCAGGAAGGGACTGCCACGTTAGGAGATCACACAAGAAAACCGCCGCATTGCTTCAATCCTACCACTCAGGGTTTCTACAGCCACCTCCAAGCCAACACTCACAATAAGTAAACACACAAGGGCCTCACCGTGTCCTCCTTCCCTCCCAGTGTGCCCACGTAAACCAGGGACAGAAAAAGGAACACTTCATTTGGCTTCACAATTATCTTTTATCATAGAGAGTTCACCTAACAAAAATGCAGGTATGCCAGTATACCACGGCCAAAACAAAACTCTCAGAGGGTCCCTGCTACGGAAATGTCTGGTATTATCCATCATCTAAAGAGGCCAAAGAATGGAATGTATTTTAGAGGACTTCTCCACTTCATCCTCATCTTGCTGCTGATAGAATGCACATTTTTTTCCTTTGCAAGACTTTTATGGATGCCTTCTTTATATCCATTTACCCCACTGCCCACAATTTTCCTTCTCAGAACCAACTTTTCTCTTCTAGCAAAGAAAAAGAACTGGTAAAGGGGCAGCTCCTGAAAACCTATGTAATATTTGGTTTTTGCATAAATTCCTCTGCCTTTGAAATATTTTTTTATGTCCTGTTCTCTAAGATTATTGTTTTAATTACTCATTTAGCTCTCTTTTTTGTGGTTTTAAATTTTATTGTAAGTAAAATGCACAGGCATGGGTATATTGTTATTCTAGTCATGCTTATTCCAGTCTGCATCAGCTTATACAAATCTTCCTATGCTTTTTTACCATCCACTGTAAGGATGGTCAGCTACAAGGTAGATATGTGTTGTCTTCCCAACACAATGTGAGTTCACTGAAAGCAAGGCCTATCCTGTTTTTTTTGTTTTTTTTTTTTTTTTTGTAGCTCTTAAAAATTAACACAGTTGGGGGCAGCTGAGTGGTTCGGTGGATGAGAGCCAGGCCTAGAGATGGGAGGTCCCAAGTTCAAATCTGGCCTCAGATATTTCCTAGCTGTGGGACCCTGGGCAAGTCACTTAACCCCCATTGCCTAGCCCCTACCACTCTTCTGCCTTGGAACCAATAGATAGTATTGATTCTACAGAAGGTAAGGGTTAAAAAAAAACCAAAAACAAACCAACACACAATATTTGAAATATAGGAAATGTTTTAAAAATAAGTTTTTATTCATTCATTCTGTCATGCCAGTTTGCTTATCTATTCCTCAGTCAATGGGCAATCATTTTATTTCCATTTAAGAGTTGCTTAAATAGATTTACATACAATGTACATTCATTTGGAAGTGTAAACTTAAAAAACAAAAAAAATCAAAACCTTGATAATCACAAAAGTCAGTCCTGGTTATTATATTGATCCTGTTCATTTATATTATGTATCATGTTATTGACATGTTACATATGTCATTTATGGGATGTGCCTGGCTATCTATCTAGACAAGAGAATGCTTTCTGTTTTTCATCTGTTTCAGATATATGATCGTTGGTAGGATTACTAGGTCAAAGGGCATGAAAAAGGCAATAATGTCTTTGTTTTGAGACGATGCAGGACATTTTCTAGGAACAGGAAATATCAGTATCTTAAGTTTGACTTAAAGAATGCTTTAAACCTTTCCTGAGAGGAAAAATCATTTCCAAAACTTTCAGTAATAGAACACCGAAAAACAACTGCTTGATTACATGGGTCCATGGGGATATGATTGGGGATATAGACTCTAAATGATCACCCTAGTGCAAACACCAACAACATGGAAATAGTTTCTGATCAAAGACACATGTAAAACCCAGTGGAATTGCATGTCGGAGACTATGGGAAGGAGTGGAGGGAGAGGAGGGAGGGAAAGAATATGATTCTTGTAACCAAGGAATAATGTTCTTGACTAAATAAAATTTTCCATAAAGACAAAAACAATCAAACAAAGAAATGATAAAACTGAAGAATTCAGGAAGATTTGTATGAAATGATATAGAATAAAATAATCAAAACAAGGAAACAATATGCACAATGGCTACACATTGTAAATTAAAAGATCATTAAAAGAAAAAAAAAACAGTATCAAAATATCAGCAGGTCTATAAATGTATTTTCTCTTCTATTTAATCTTACCCTAAGTCCAGAAGGTTGCAAGTATAAGGTTCATCCGATTCGCTTCCTTGACCCCATCTAGCCTTTTTAAAAGGCTCTTAGGGAAGCACTCATCTTCCACTTCTTTTTGACTCATGGCAAAGGAAGAAGTCTGATCTATGACACCTAACCCCTCCCTCCTATAAATTTCCTTTTATTGCATTAAAAAAAAAACAAACAACAACAACAAAATACTTCCCCACTGAATAGAATAAACACTGTATTGGCTCCAGGGCAGAAGAGGGATAAGGGCGAGGCCACAGGGTCACACACCTCAGATGTATCTGAGGTCAAACTAGAACCCAGGACATCCGGTCTCTAAAGGCACAGAGCTACCTCGCCGCCCCCCTCTTATTGCGTCTTAAAGGGCAATCAGGAGAGGAGCTCCCACATGGCATTTAATAAAAGAAAGTATCAAAATTGTGGCTCTTTGGTGGTCCTTAAACTTGATCCTCCAGGATCTGAAAGGTCACTATGAAGTCATTTCCTACCTTTTCATCCCGGAAACTCAAGAACTGCTGGAAAACTTCACTTTCTGAGATGACAGGATGACGACACATTCTAGTCATCCACCCCTGAAGTCTTTCCATGCGCATCTTTATAAATTCTTCTTCAAAGCGTCCTAGGAGAGTCACATTAGGATAAAGAATTCAAATCTGGTCCAAGGGGGATCATTACTGATTAGCAACAATGCAAGGGGCATGGCTGTGGCCCCCACACCTCTGCACCTGAAAGATCCCCTCATCATGGCCTCAGCTGTGCTTTCTTGAAGGACTTCAAAGTGCTTGACTACCTGGGACTAAAGTGTAATTGAGGCTAATGAATCACCCCGCTTGCCACTAACATGAGACTGGTGTCTAGGAATAGCAATAGGACTTTGTGGACACACAGACCCAAAATAAAAGAAGTAAAAATAAAAAGAAGGGTAAAGAAAGAAGAAAAAAAATTTCAATGGAATTCAGTAAGCAATTTCTTCTAATTTTGTAGGAAATGTTTGTTTTTGTAGAAAATCAGCCTGTCAAAATGCTGCATGTTTCTATACACATAAAACAATATAGAAATACACAATTTTTCTCCTTTTGCCTTTAGAAAGCTTTGAAAATGAAAACTACCCAACTATGGAATAAGTACACAACTAGGAAATACGTCTTTTTAAACTGGATGAAAATTTTAAAGAGTTTAAAAAGGATGACTTCTGATCTAGAAATGGAGGCGCAGTTCAGAACATCTCAATATTCAAAGGCTTCAGAGGCAATTCTAGAGGCAGTCAGGTGACTCAGTGGATCGAGAGTCAGGCCTGAAGGTGAGAGAATCTGGGTTCAAATCTTGCCTCACTTGCTTCCTAGCTGTGTGACCTTGGGCAAGTCAATTGACCCCCATTGCCTAGTCCTTCCCAACCTTCAGTCCTAGAATTGTTCCTAAGACCCAAGGTAAGGGTTTCCCTCTCCCCACCCCAAAGGAGGGAGGGGGAAAAAGACAGACAGACAGACAGGCAAGCAGGCAGGCAGGCAGGCAGGCAGGCAGACAGACAGACAGACAGACAGACAGACAGACACACACACACACACACACACACACACACACACACACACACACACAATTGTAGAGGAAGGCCAATCAGCCAAGAAGCCAAGGACTGAGAGGATGAAACTTTTTTGTAGTATTGAGGTAATACTGAGTGAAAACTAAGCTAATTTTGTTTTTTTCTATTTCAACAGAAGACAGAAATCCAACTAAGACAGAACTCTCTGGCTCTTGCTGCCTTCGAGCCAGCTGTACATGGCTGTGAAAGGCTGGTGAGGTGGAAACTGGGCTGGTCACCAAGTAGCTCATCAATAGGTTCTTCCCTCCCCCGGGCCATGCTGGCCTCCAGTGGTTTTGGACAGTGCTCTGCCCAGGTTTCCTGACAGAGAAATTCAGGTATCTCAGGGATTCTTCACAGCCTGAGGGACTGAAGGACTTCCTCTTGGGTTGTTTCCTCAATGACAAAATAAGGGGGTGGGACTGAGATGATCCTAAATAACTCTTGGAGCAATGTTGCTTTGTAAAAGAACTTAAAACCCTTTATAGATTTCAGCTGCTTTTTACTAAGGTACCCTTTCAGTGACTGAATTCTTTGGGACTCAGTGATTAATTTGAGAAAACCTATCATGCAGTATTCATTTTTAGTCTAAATCTTCACCCTGGATTTAAATAATTTTTCCTTTTATTATTAAGGATAAGAAAGAACTGTTAAAAATGAAATTTTTAGTAGAGCAATATTTAAAAGATGTTTTGGGTCCAATTCATTTAACTACATATTAAAAGAATTTCTGGGGCATTCTGAGCAATACATACATAAAGTACTTTATCTCAGTAACCATAATCCTCATCTCTACAGAAATAAAACCGAAATGGTAGTCTGGAATTTTGCTTTGAAAGTATAGCTCAAGCATCATTTTAGAAAATGGCCTCTTAAGGTTCCTTAACCTCGTGGGTTCCCGTTAAGATTTCAAGATGGTCCTTGATATTCAGACTGCTGGATTAGAAAGGTCTTGTGCACTTAAGATACAGCAATGTCTAGAGATCTCCCTTTAGTAGCCTGCACAAAGTATTTCAAGCTATTTCCCATCTCCTGGGGGAGGAGTTCCACAAAACAGTGGCAGGTCAGTATAAACCCCACAAAACTAAAATAAAACCCCTTAGATAACAACAAGAATATCTCCCTTTGAGAAGGATTAGAGGATGGAATGTCACTTCCTAAAATATTTTAAATAATCAACTTCAGAATGTGACACGGAGTCCTGTCGCATCAAAGTTTCATGTTAGGATGGAAAACGCTAAAGAAATATTCCATATGACCAATCATCAGCAACAGATTAATATCTATATTCTACCCCAAAAGTGCCCTAATCAAAATCAAAGTCTCAACTCTGACCTACCCCTTTGTTCAGCAATGGTTTAATATAAGACTTCCAGAGTTCACTGAAAGGTAACTGATTTCTCTATTTTCAAAGCTCCTCATTGAATCAACTCACAGAACAAATGAATCCTTGGCCCAACCAGGGAAGAAAAATGCCTCGTTCATAATAACAAATAAAGAACTCAATCCTGAAACAAGCAAAAAATTAATTCAGATTAATCTCCGTTGAGTTCTTCATGGATTATTTTTGAAGTCTATAGAAATGCCACTTCGTCATCTATTTGCCACCGACTGTGTGTTATAGGGTTTAAATGATACGAGTGTTTTTCTACAATAAGACTAGGATTGCTGGGCAGGAGGTCAATGGGGAGGAGGAGGAAAAGAAAGTCACTTCTGGGCTTTCCAGTTTCCTCGGCATGCTTCCCAGGGCAGGGGAATCAATGCTCATCTTTCTTTAGACAGAGGGGCTGTTGCTTTTAAGTGACACACTGCTGGCTGTCTGCCTTTTAAAAAAAACACTGAGTCACAGCCCCGGGAGGAACCCAGCCTGCTTGAAAAACATCATTCACTAGACATGAAACACTATTCTGCATTAAGTATTTTATTTCTAATAAACTCTGAATTAAAAAAAAAAGAAACAAAAAACCCAATTCTGTCCTCCACAGAGTTAGTTCAGCAAACCCTACTACTATGAGAGGCTAATGTGTGTGAAGGCTCAAGAACAGTCAAAGAAATTCAAACAAATCTGTATGTAAAAAAGACATTACTTTTCTAATCTAGTGGATTCTTGACTACTTGAAGGGCATTTTTATGAGTAATTAAAATGCTTTTTATGGATTTCTGCAACTCATTAGTGAGAGGAATACTGGGAGAAATCACTTATATTAATATTACATGAATTCTTATTTTATGTGAAAAGATACTATGAAATTTTAAAATCAACAGTATTCATAAAATTTTTGTTGTACAATTGTTTTAGTTGTATCTGACTTTTTGGTAACCCTATTTGGGGTTTTCTTGGCAAAGCTACTGGAGTGCTTTGCCATTTCCTTTCCTAACTCATTTTAACTGAGGCAAACAGGATTAAGTGATTTGCTCAGCATCACACAGCTAATAAGTATCTGAAGCTAGATTTGAACTCATGAAGATAAGTCTTCCTGACTCTAGGCCTGGGACTTTATACACTGTAGTATCTACTGGCCCTTCTTAATGAAATTAAAGATACAGAATCTTAAAAACATAAGGAGTATTTTTCTTTTCTTGATATAATGGCCTCCCTTCCAATTTCCCCCCTCCCACCTCAAGCCCACCCCTACTTCTCTTTTGCTAGGAAGCAGTTTGGTGTTATAGAAGAATAACCAGACTTTGAACCAAGGCATCTGGGTTCATATTACAGATGGGTCCCCTGATTTCTCTAGGCCTCAGTTTCCTCATCTACGAAATGGAACAATCACTGCCATACCTACCGTTAACAGGTTGTTATACCTAACACCCTATAGAAATGTAAATTGCTTTTATTATTTTCTTCCTTTTTTCAGGGAGATAGCAATAGGGTCATTTCCCCAAAGCTTCGGAATTATAAGAATAACTCTTTAATAACATACACATGAAGCTCATCTACCAGCCTTTAAGACATGATCATACTTTTATTTCACTACAACTCTTTGAAGGTCCCAGCAAAAGCTCAAGGGAATCTCAGAACTTCCAGTAAGTATAGGGAGAAAAAAAGATGATAATAACAATCATGATGATAAATGAAATCTCTTCCAAATCACAGATCCCGCTCCTCCAGGAAGGAGGCAATCTCTACTATGACTGTCACAACAGTAGGGAAGAGACACAGGTCAGCAACTGGGTGGCTCAGTGAATTGAGAGCCAGGCCCATTGACAAGAGGTGCTGGGTTCAAATCAGACCTCAGATACTTTCTTGCTGTGTGATCCTGGGCAAGTCACTTAACTCCAATGGTTCAGCCCTTACCCCTTGTAAGAACCAATAGATATAACTGATTCTAAGGCAGAGGGTGAGGGTTAAAAAAAAAGCACATTGTTAACAACAATGGTAACAGCTAAGGTTTACATGGCAGGCACCTACTTTATGCCAGGCCCCTGCTGAGTTACAAGGATTATTTCCTCTTATCCTCACAGTAACCCTGGGGGGGAGAAGGATGGGCTGGGGAGGCAGCCCAAGGCGAGTGACTTCTCCAAGCCTGGGTGGCTCTGGGGCCAGGCCTCCAGGCATGGTGGCTAAAGTGGCTCTGTGACTGGACCCTGACAGGCCCAGCTCCAGCCTGCATTCTACTCACCTGTGACCTGCTTATCCGGGAGGGAGGGGATCGGAATGGCGGAGCCGAACTTAACCAGGAGGCGCTCATAGAGCCAATCAAAGTGCTTATAGCGGTGGTTGACGGACCGATTAGTGTTCTGTAAAACAAGGCCAGAGAAACCAGGAGCTGAAGAGAGGGCCGGAACACGAAGGCGGCGTTAGCAGAAATGGCCTGGCGGCCCGCAGGCACTCACCGTGGCGGTTAACTGATATTCGATGTAACTCTTGAGCCCGTACATCTTGGAGCCTTTCCTGGGGTCTGCGACAACACAGTCAAACGTAGAGGTAGGGTAAACCCACATTGGGCCATAATCTCCAACCTGCACGCAAAACGGCCCATCGAAAATTATTTTTCTTCTCTCTAGAAGCTGAGAGACCTCCCGGGCCCGGGCAGTGAAGGGTGAACGGCCTGTCAATGGAAAGCTCCTCCCTCGCTCCATCTCAGAGAGCTAACAGACAGGCGTCCCGGCTCAGATCTGCCGTCCTTATTAGGTTCCATCCCCAGAGAATGTCTTTGTTTTTACTCCACACTCCACATTCAGTTAATTTAGAAACTAGATACACTTTAGAAAAGTGTACTTATCTTCATTAGGAAGGGCAGCTGTAAAATACATCCTCCTCCACTGGGGTGAAGGAGGACTCAGTGTGGCCTCTGGCGACCAGCATGGCTTCAGGAGCGGCAGACTCCTGACACATCTTTGGAAGTTCAGAGAATCTCAAAGCTGATCCAAAGAGTGTGGGTACAAGTGAGGAAGAGGACACATCTGTAACTCCTCTGCCCCCGGGAAGAGCTCGTGATATAGGGAGAGGATGCTCCGCCTTCATTTAGGGCTTGGGGTTACTGTGATGACGGTTTCTTCAGTCATCAGCACAGCATTATGGGATGAGTTAATATTCCGGAAAGAGATTGATTGGAGGACCCACGGGCTGGGGAGTTCCTAGCCGGCTAACATTCTTATCTGTCATAATTTGTGGATGAAATCCAAAAGCTTTTTGTGTGAGTTATGTAAACATTAAGTGAAGGGCACGGTACTTCTAGGACTAATATCCTCAATGGCATCTTTAAATACCAGTTTTTTAATTTTCTCTCTCCTTATCTCCATATTACAGCCGACTCACTGAAAAGACTGACAAGCTGGAGAAGGTGCCCTGTTCTGATATGACATGTATATTTTTCTAGGCTATAAATTCAAGCATAAAAATTGAGCTTATCAATTTATCTCCAAGGTCTGATAAAAAGTGATCTATAGCCATGCAATACTTGTGGTGAGGATATTCTTACTACTAATAGTCTTACCAAGGGAAAGGAAAAAAGATCTGAAGAGAATAGATAAAGGCAGTAATATCCTAATTATTTCTAGCATTCCTAAATATTAAAAGATAATGTTAGTTATTTAGGGATCTTAAAGCTTTCACAAAGGAAACAATTCTCTCAGTACTAAAATTTATGTTAAGACAGCTTATTTAGGGAGATAAAAAACACAAAATAACAAACACAAACTTACAATGATGGAAATTTTCTCTTTGGGTTTTGCTAGCTGCTTTGCCAATAAGTACTGTTCCATTCCAGGTTTTGCAAATCCAGGAAATCTAATCACAGAAACAAATGCTTTTGAGTTCCCCAATCTTTTCTTATAAGAATTTAAATCTTCCCATTCCTGTTTACTTTTTAGAAACAATTTTCACCTTGTTCTTTCAGATGCATGCCGAGAAACAGTGCTAAATGAAACCTAGTCTAATCAGATTGTTCAATGGCCAATTAGTCATTTAATCAAGCTGTAGCTACTAAGAAAGTGAGTCTTATTCTAGAGAAGGCGATATATTTACAGGGACATTGTTTATCTTAACTATAAAGGGTGGGAGAAGTTTGGTAGTAAATTTTCAATAAGTCATAATATGTAGATGCCAGTTAAATAAAAGCATGCTAACATTCTCATAACCCTGGCCTGTTTTAGGATGAAGAATCATTGCCTTCCAGTGATCTTAGTCTCTTTGATACAAATACCAAAACAATACAATTCAGCTCAGCTGCCACCAGCCTTCTGACACTCAAATGAACAAGACCTCTTTCCCTTTAATTTAATATTGTTGTTACCATTGCCTGACATCCTCGAGATCACTTTCCTAGTCTGCAATACATTCTTCATGGTATCCTGGTAGGGATCTTTGTCTACAACCTATTCTGTATCCGTATCAACCTACTGCTGAATATGTATTCAAATACTTGGGTCATCTGAAAGGCCATTTTATGGTGTCACCAAAATCATCAGGTTCTAGTCTTAGAAGGAGCAGATTTCTTTAGATTTTCTTTAAAAAACAAAAACAAACCTTTTTAATTTTAACCAATTATGACATGTTATAACAAATTTCCATGCAAGTTTTCCCAAGTTATATGACTGAATTTCTCTCCCTCTTCCTTTTCCCTTCCCAGTGTCAGGAAGGGATTCAATCTGGACGATACATGCAAAACCTGTTTCCATGTTGTTCATTTTTAATACGTGAATAATCTTATATAAACTAAATCCAGAATCATAAACGACTGAAAAATCACTGCTTTGATCTGCATTCCACTCCAACAAGTCTTTCTCTGGAGCTAGACAGCAATTTTGTCCCAAGTCCCTCAGAACTGTCCTGGATCACTATTCCTAAGAGTGGCTAAATGAATCATTCCACAATATTGCAGTTACTGTGTGCAATGAAAACAGATATTTTCTAAAACAATCTCAACTCTCTGTTAACCTGACTCGGTATTTATAGTCCATGAATATCAGGACAGATACCACAGAAAAGTCTGCTCACAGATGGAAATAAAATGTTAATGCACAGGTATAAATGTTTAGTGTTAAACAATGATTGAAAATAGGTATTGTTCACTGGTATTACTCTAATAGATTAAAATTTATTCATACACTATCGAATGATTTAAAACATTCTCAACTCTCAAAAAGCGGTGGGTTCTAGGGGAGCTGAAGGAGTGAGGTCGCCGGTGAGACCTGGTCCCCCTGGGGATGGACCAGAGAGCATCTTCAGCCCAAAGCCAGGTCTCAAGTGGGGAAAAATAACCCAAATGCAGGCTAGCTTTGCTGTCTGCTCTGCCCTCGACAGAAGATTAGTTCTAACAAGGTCCTAGAGAGTCTGTCTCCAGAACAAACCTATAAGGTGGGATAGCCTCAGATGCCCAGAGCCCCTCTTGCAGACAGAAGTGGGGTGTGTCACATTTAACTCTCTAAGCCCCACAACTAAGGAACTGCACAGATTCACATGTTACCAGGCCTACCTGCTGGTGAGACCGGTACTTCCTGATGGAGGTCTGGGTTATTATGTTTTTATAACCCTTTTATAAATTTAGCAGATGAAGAATTTTCAGAATCAAAAAGTATTTTAGAGTTGGAAAGGCCTTTAGAGATGGCGGAATTCAATATCCTTATTTTACAGCTGAGGGAACAGTGTCAGAGATTGGCAAAGTGACCTACCCAAAGTCATGCTGCTATTTCCAAAATTAAGATCTTCATAATCACAGCAGTCCCTAATCCCTTTTGTCCTAGAACTCTTTCCCTATTGTCTTAATTTTGCAACTCGGAATGACTGGGAAGGAAAAAGCTCATCCACCTCAAATGCAGCAACTTGAAGAATGTGATAGTACTTTTTTTTGCTTTGAGTAAAACCTTCACTTTGGTGAGGGATGGCTTTACTAAAAATAATTGTGTTTCTATAGCGCTTTACATGTGTTATCCTATTTGACTGTCACTGACTCTCTGAGAGAGGTGCTATTGTTCTCACCATTTTACAGATGAGGAAACTGAGGCTTAAAGAAGTTAAGTGACTTAGGGTCACACAGCTAGGAAGTATCTGGGGCCATATTTGAACTTAGGACCTCCTGTTTCTAGGTCTGGTTCTCAATCCACTGAGCCACCCAGCTGCTCCCTGCTCAGTTGTTTTTCAATCGCACCTGACTCTTCTATGACCCCATTTAAATTTTCTTGGCAAAGATACTGGAGTTCTTTGCCATTTCCTTTTTCAGCTCATTTTATAGAAAAGGAAGCTTAAGCAAATAGGGTTAAGTGACTTCCCCAGGATCACACAGCTATTAAGTGCCTGATGCCAAATTTGAATTTGAGAAGAGGCACCTTCCCAAGTCCAGGTCCAGATCTCTGACCCCTGCACCAACCGGCTGTCCCAGCTTTTATTTACTAACAACACAACAATTTTCAGACATAGGCCGACTTGCTGCACTGAGAAATAGACTATAAATGAGAATGAAGGATTTGTGTGAGGTTTTTGCCCCCAGCAGTCATAAACTGGCCCCTCAGAGGAATACTACCGGCCGAATGTCACCGATGCTATTCCTCCTACGTCCCAGTACCACTGGACATGCCCACTGCCCACTGCCATGGGAATGCACTGTGTCACCAGACCTTCCCAGGCAGCTAGAGGCCTACCAAGAACCTTATTAAAAAGGTAACTAGCAGGCAGGGAGGTGAAACAGCAACAGAGTAAAGTAGCACATATTAGGCTTGGTCTGATGTATTTTCTTGTCTGACATTACCAGGAAAAGTTTAATGTTGGATGCGCTTTGCCCCATCATCTCTCTGAACACCTGAGCTTGAAGGGGCCTGAAAGCCCTCATTCCTCCCTTGTGCTGAGGAGGGTACACGAGGCTCTGCTGCTCCCTCAGCGAGGGCGGAAGAGAGGAACTGAACAGGTTTTATTGACTCAAGGCCAGGCTGCCTCTCTAATGATGAAGTTCACTACAAAGAGATGGCTGGAAATAAGACTGGCCTACAAAATAGAGGCTAATTTATCAGTAGGGGTTAAAAGCTTTCAAGTTAATATTAAAAACTAAAAGAGCCAAGATTTTTGTTTGGACATAATTACTTGTTAAGTGGAATCTTCATAGAAGCCCCACCAACACGAGCATTGCCTCGAGGGGCCCCTCCAGCTTCAGGAGACTCTATATCCTTGAAGTAAGTAGGAGGTGACGACTTGGGGTCATCCCAGTCTTCATCCCAGTCGTCGTCATCCCCGGCAGCTGCTGATGAGACAGAAGGGGAAGAGGAAAGGGTAAGCACCAATGACAAGAAGATGGAGAACATGGAGTAATATTTTCAGATATCAGAAGTCTTTTCATTCCTGTGCTCTCATCTCAACAAATATGACCTGGCAGGGAAAGTCAGAGGCAAAACTGTGAAATGGGAAGTTTGCCCCTGTTGTCCACTTCTTGGTATCACTGCTATCCACTTCTACAGAACCTTGTTTCTATCTTGATGGCACAAGGGGGTATCTTCTAACCCTAAATTTTGTTAAGGTATAAGGCAATATGGGCTTTAAAAGGCGGGTAGGAACTCAAAGTGGAGGGGATTATAGTCCTCATCAGGGAATATGGAGATATAGGAGCAATGGTGAGTGGACCAATTTGGCTAACATATAGGACATTCAGAAAGGACCAAAAAATAAATGAGAAGTCAAGGAGATAAATAAAATCTTAGATAATCTAGATATGATATATAACTGGAGAGAACAGAACAGGAAATAAAAAGGAATATATTGGAATACAAAAATTTTAATGCAGAAAAACAAAGATTAAATCCATCCTTTTCACAGCATGATACAAAAAAATTATATTTAATAAGGGACCATTGTAGGGATCTTCACACCATGAAAACATGGAATAAAAATATTTTGACATTAAATACGTTAATCTTAAAGAACAAGGGGGATGAGGAACAAGTCATAGAAAAAATATTATGAAATAAAATTATAACAATGAGGCAACATGCCAAAACCTGTGATAAAGCAGAAGCAATAATTAGAGGAAATTTTATATCCCTAAATGTTTATATCAGGATGGTGGAGAAAGAATAATGTTAAGAGAGTTTTTATTGATTATCTTGGGTATATTCTTAAATAGAGTATAGAAAAGCTAGAGCCTGGCTCTGGCAGAAGCAATTGCCCTCAAAGGCAGATAGACTTAGGGTTTTCTAGAAAATTTCAGTTAGGATTGGGATCTTAGGTATAGTTAAAAGCTTACATAAGATTACCCTCCATCCTTCCCTTCCTCCCTCCCTATCTTCCTTCCTATTTCCTATCTGTATTTTCCTAATAATAAACTAAATGTTTTGTGTTTACAAAGCTGCTCTCCTGACTTTTGTTCAAACTCTTACCCCCAAAATTTAACTCTTCACAGTATTAAATTGGGGATACAAAAAAACAAAAACAAAAAACCTAGGAACAAATTAAAAATCCCTAATTAAATACCGAATTGGAAATCCTAAAAATTAAGGGTGAGATTAACAATACTGAATTTAAGGGACAGCTAAATGACTTGGTGGGTTGAGAGTCAGGCCTAGAGAGAGGAAATTGTGGGTTTAAATCTGACCTTAGATACTTCCTTGCTGTGTGACCCTGGGCAACCCTTTGTAAAAATCCATTGAATTAATAAATAAAATCAAAGAGTTGGTTTTATGAAAAAATAACAAAATAAGCTATTGGTTAATATGATTTAAAAAAGAAAACTAAATCACCAGCATAAAAAATGAAAAGGGTGAAATTACCAATAAAGGAAGATGAAATCAAAGCAATTATTAGGATTTATTGTGCCCAATTATATGCTGACAAATTTTAACAATTTAAATGAAGTAGATGAATATTTACAAAAAATATAAATTGCCAGGACTAACAGAGGAAGAAATAGAATATCTAAATAAACCTGCTTTAGGAAAAAAAAGAATTGATAGAGCCATAAATGAACTTCCTAAGAAAAACAGAACCAGATGAATTTACAAGTGAATTTTACCAGACATTTAAAGATCAACTAATTCCAACATTAAGAACAATTATTTAAAAAGAAGTCTTGCCAAGGCTCCTTTTATGGAAAAAATATGGTATTGAACAAAAACAGAAAAAGAATATTACACAGGTCAGTTTCATTAATGAATATAGATATGAAAACCCTAAATAAAATATTAGAAAGGAAACAACATATCACAAAGATTATATATTATGACCAAACAGGATTTATGCCAGTTTTGCAGAGATGGTTTACCGTAAGAATGACTATTAACATAATTGATTACATCAACAAAAAAGTAACAAAAATTATATGATTATATCACTAGATGCAGAAAAAGCTTCTGACAAAAAAACCCCACTCATTCTTATTAAAAATACTTGAAAACTTAAGTATAAGTAGATTTTTCCTGAGAATGTTAATGAGCACATATTAAAAACCATCAGCAAATATTTGTGATGATGATGATTTTAGAAGCCTTCTGAATAAAATCAGGAGTGAAATGAGACTGCTTATTATCACTAATATTACTTAATATTGCATTAGAAATGTTTCAATAACAATAAGAAAAAGAAATGGAAGGAATCTGAATGAACAAAGACATAATAAAACTATCTCTTTTTGAAGATGACATCATGATATATATATATATATATAATCCTAATCCTGGAGATTCAACTAAAGAGTTAGTTGAAACTATCAATAATTTTTGCAAAGTAGCAGGATATAAAATAAACTCACATAAATCATCAGCATTTCTACATATCGATGGAATAACATAGTTAGGAATATATCTGCCTAAAAAACCCGATAAAATATAGGAATTATTATTACAAAACACTTGATACAAATACTGGAGAAATAGTAATTGCTCATGGATAGGCAGAGCCAAAATAATTAAAATGACAATTCTATCTGTGAACCTTAAAAATTTCCCAGACCCTACTTCATAAGGCTGGGTTAAGACCATTCCCCATTTAGGCAGTGAAGGTACTTGATCAGGAATGTGAGAACTCTACTTCACCATACTTAAGCATGCCCTAGGGGGAAGATAAAGTTGTAAACTCTTTGCTGAACAATGAAAAGTACTTAAACCCATACTTATAGTAAGACAAAAAAGTTCTTAAGCCATGCCTATTTTTAGAACTAATACAAAGGGGTGCTAAGTACCTATAAAGGTCAGGCAACTTGTGAACTTACAAGGAGGAAAAAGGAAAAAACTTACTCAGAGATCCTAGTCTACTCAGGTGTGAATTAAGAATGGTCTGTCCTTTGAAAAACGTCTACTGTGATTGGTAGATATAAGGACTTGGGGGAGGTGACATAGGAGAAAATGCCCTTTAAATAGGAGCTCAGATACATTTAGAGGGGAGATTGAGCTAGTGGAGGCAGCTGAGATGATGCTGGCCTGGTGTCACTAGAATCCTTGCTTGGACAGATCTTGTGGTGAGTGATTAAGGACTGACTGATCTCTCTCTCTCTTAAGACTCAGGTCTAAACCATGTTGGCTTAAGGCCCTTCATACTTATTCCTTCTTATTCTTTCTCTCTCTCATTAATTCCTCATTTGTATTAATTAAAATCTCTATAAAACCCAGTTGACTTGGGTATATTTGAATAATTGGGAATATTTCCCTGGCGACCACCTTATATTTGATTTAAAAACAAAACACTGTAGTGAAAACACATTTCCTGTGGTCACAACTTACTCATCCACTCTTATATTTATCACAATTTATATCTTCCACTATTTTAATCACTACAGTTTATGGCCTTCAACCATTTTAATTCTTACATATCTAATCTGCATATTCAATACTATCCCAATTAAATGATGAAAAATTAATATAATGAATGATAAAAATGACAAAATTCATTTGGAAACCAAAAGACCAACAATATCAAAGGAATGAATGAAAAATCATGTAAAGAAAGACAGTATATGAGTATGAGATTTTGAACTATATCATAAGCAGTAATGATCAAAACTGCCTGGTACTGGTTAAGAAATAGAAAAATAAATCAGTGAAACAATATATATATACAATAGTTATAAAAGATTACAGTAACCAGTGTTCGATAAAAATAAAGATCCAGGTTTTTTAAGTAAGAATTCACTATTTGGCAAAAATTGTTGGGAAAGTTAGAAAGCAATTTGGTAGAAAGTAGATATAGACCAATAATTTATACCATTTATATAGATAAGATTAAAATGGATGTTACCTAGGGAAAAAGGGAAATATAAGCAAATTAGAAGAACAGGGTTGGATGGGAGAAGAATTTATGAATAACCAAACCTCATATCTAAAATATGTAAAGAACTTTAGAACTTTGTCAAAGATATAAGAATATGAACCATCCTCCAACTGGTGAATTCTTTTTGTAAAAAAAAACTTGGATTTTTATTTTTATCAAACACATAGTTTTTTTAAGATGAAGAAATCAAAGTTGTATATATAACTATATGAAAAAATGCTCTAGATTATTATTGATCAGAGAAATAAAAGCCAAATCTCTGAGATATCTCATACCTATCAGATTGGCTGAAATGATAACAGGGCAAAATGGCAAATGTGGGAAGGGATATGGAAAAATGGGAACACTAATACACTGTAGAACAGTGAACTGATTCAACCATTTTGGAGAGTAATCTGGAATTATGCTCATAAAACTGTGTCTTTTTTTTTTTAACCCATACCTTCTGTCTTTCCTTTTCACTGGCTAGTGTTGGGGTGAGTAGAAGGCCATTCATACTCTGCATAAACAAGAACCTGTCAACTAAGCTACTGTATGCTGCCGAGGGGGATGGATTCCTGTCCGGGTCAGGAGGTGTGACTATCTGATTTTTATTGCTAAAAGATTCTCTGGGGAAATAGTGGTACCCTTAACAGTTAGAGCTTGCCCTATCTTCTCCAATTGTAGAAGTCTTTCTTGTGCCTCTGCTCTAGCCAGCCAGGGATGCTGTTTTCTTGGTTGGGAAGAGCCAGCTGGCTCCACCCTTGGAGGACAGGGGATTCAGGCACTCCACCTTACTATACAGAGGCAAAGAGATTTACAGAAGTGAAGGAAGAAAATGAGAATAGAGAACTCTAGCAGTCTGGATTTCTTGGGACTCTCCTCTACAGTATTTGTGCTTTGATTCAGAGGCCACCTGCATGCTGTGGCCAGTTGCAGTTCCTCTTGTCATGTAGTCATTTCTCAGTTCCCTCTGCTAACTCGGGGTACAGACTGGCATAATTCATGCCAAACAATAGCTAAGCATTTGGCTTTGGGATACAAAAGGAGCCCAAGGCCTTCTTAGTCCTATTATAAGTCCTGGGGCCCAAATGGGCAATAAAGGAGATAATGACATCCTCAGGTGTCACAAAGCAGACAACTCCTTTGTGGCTTGACATTTGTCTGTACTTTGAAAAGAATGTCAACTACCAGCATCTGGCATCAGGAGAACAAAAAAAATGGCATGGAAATTGTGAATTTTAGATTTACTCCACCCTGCTTAGTCTAACAAAATAGGAATGTCAACACCCCTACTTAAGGATTAAATATTGAGAAGGATGGCCTATGACAGACATGTGCTAGCAAATGACAAATAAGAAATAACTGACAGACCCCTGGGCTGTCATAAGTCAAGCTTAAGCTACCATTGGTACATGAGAGACACAGGAAGTGATGTAAAAACAGTCTATATATTTCGCATCACTTCCTCTCTCGAGCACTTTGCATGAAGAGGTGGCAGCATGCTGAGCGTCTTGGTGTGGTAGCAGCTATTGTTTACCTTCCAAAACACTATCTTCTTAGGAAGCCCCTAATCTTCTGAGAAGACCTCATGGTGGAGGTCTTTGAACTCCCCATGGCACAGGCAAGGCCGGAGAAATCCTATACCCTTTCCCTCTCTCTTCTTCTTAATTTCTTCCCTCTATATTAATTAAACCACCATAAAATTTCCAAACTGACTTGGGTATTTTATTTGGGATATTCCCTGGCGGTCAATTAAATTTAGATTAAGTCACAACCCTAAAATTTCCCCTTAAAAAATTCAGTAAATAATCACAAGTGACAGTTTAACATGCTATCTACTGTGAATGACTTGGCTCCTTGAAGGCTCAGAAGAGCTTTCTCTCACCTGGTCCATGATAGGCCTGTGGATGACCGAAGGCAGCATCCCAGTTGTTGGAAGTGTTTTTCTGAGCAGAACCTTCTGATTTTGTTCCCCAGCCATCTGAACTGTCCCAGTTTCCTGATTTACCAGTGTTCCAATTTGACCACGGGTCATTTGCACTGCTGACCTAAATTGTGAAAAGCAAGGAAAGAAAAGAAATGTTTATGATTCCAGGTGGAAAACTCTTAAGAATTAAGTATAGCAGGTGTGGATTTGAACACACAAATTGGTACTGAAAAAAAATCATAAGGATTAACTTTTTATTAAAAAAAAAAGATGGCAAGAAAATGCTGGGAGTAGCTGGTGTACAATTCACTCTTCTTTAATACATTTCAGGTTACAGGGACTGATCTTTTGTATTTTAATCATATAAAGATGGAGAACAAATTACTACATGTCAGATGCCCATATTTTTAAGAACAAAAACTTATATTTGAATATAGAATTATTTTCATTTTTCATCTGAGTATTTAAAAATAGCCAATTAGATACCTATTTTTTAAGGATCAAATTTTTATAATTCAATGTAGTTTTATTTTAGTAGTTTTAGGTGGGTTAGAAAAATAACAAACCAGATGCCTGTGATTTTCTTAAGGACAAAATATTACATTTCAGGATATTACTTTATTTTAATATTTTCAGATGAGTATTAACCCCCATCCTGCTAATCTAATATCTATTTTAGCATAAAATTTTACATTTGAATATACAATTTTATTTTAATATTTAGATAAATATTTTTTTAAATTGCACACATATCTATTCTTTAACAAACTCCCTAGTGATTTTACTATGCTAAATACTAATAACAAAAAGCTATCTCATTCACATGATTTTGTACTTCTCCAATACACAGCTCACAAGAAGATAAATCATTTGATACCTGCCTCTCCAACAACCTCTTACTAGACATTTATTGTGCTAAAGGTCTAATACACCACAGCTCATTTAGCAGTGAAAGCAGACTATACTTAAAAACAGTTGTGAAGCTGAATAAAGTCCACTCTGGGAACCACAAATGGCTCCTGGATGCCTACTGAAATCCTTTCCCTCTAGCAAGGCTCAGCATTTTTCTTAGGTGTCTCCCCCTCCATTTCCCCATCCCTCAGTAGGAAATGGTATTTTCTTTCTATCCTTCTTAGAGTTCTCAAAGGACTTTGCACCTCTTCCTATAAACTTACCATTTTCTATAATCATAAGTGAAGGAACAAATATTAGTAGTAAAAATTAACCATCAGTGATATCAAGGAACAATCCAGTATGAACTGGCCTGGCACATCCCTGGCACGCGTAACAAGGATATAAATATATCTTTAAGAAGATGCTTTCCAAAATGATTCATTTTAATACCTTATAACCCTGTAGCATTAGTTACTCCTATGTCTATGCCAAAACAAATGGCCTTAGATTCCTATGGACTAGTACACCATTTCTCTGTGTCCCTTCTCTCTCTATATTGTCATTCAAAACAAGACAAAAAGTTTGTGACTTCCAGTTATCCAATTTCTAGTGGCCCACACTTATCGAAGCTTTGACAATTCCATCCACATTATTAGTTATGGCACTTAAAAGAAGGCAGTGCATGATCAGTAGGCTCCCTGGCACTCTGGGACCTGGACACCGGCCTTCTTCTCTGCTTTCCCAGAGGCTGCTGGCTATTGGCTGGCTTTTCCTCTTTGCCTTCTCTCTCTCCTCTTCTACAAAGTCTGTTTCATAGAGATTTTGAAACACTTAAATTTTATGTGATTACTCTATTGCCATACTTGATTGATATATACTTTGAATTCTGCTAGATAGAGGATTCAAGTGGATACGGTCTATTTTATCAAATAGTTAAGTGGTATCAAGGCTAGGGGAATTCAAATTCCTCATTCAAATCTCATTTCTGACTGTATAATCACTGCCAAGGCATTTAACTTTGTGAGCTTCGGATATTATTTAAAAACTAAAAAAAAAGAAGGGTTGGAATTTACCCTGGTATGGGGGATCCAAGGATCTTTAATTAAAAGATAAATGATTAAATATGGTGGTGATTGTCACTCTGTAAAAAACACCTATATTGAAAGGAACATACCCCTTGTTATAACCGTGCTCCTTGATTTCCATTTACAGTGCCTGTGGTCACATGGGAAGTAAGCATCAGAGATGATAAATGCAAGCTTTATGATTCCAGTCCAAGGACTGCAATAATTCTGGATTATGGTATTAAATTGTGCACCGGAAGCTGGTTTTGTTGGTTATCATTGAAAATCAGTCCTAAGTTTAGCATCAGGTCTTTAACTAACAACCACCCTGAAGTTTACTAAGCTTAAAAAAAATTCCAGAGAATGCTATTATTTTTATAATTACTTATAATAATTTTTTTATGACCAGTTTGGGACCTTGGGGATAACTTATGGAGCACAATTCTCTTCTTAATGCTAGATTTGGAGTCTGAGGATGGGGATTCAAATCCCAATTCTGTCACTACATCCCTGAGCAAGTAGCTTCTTGAAGCAAGCAAGGAGCTTCTGTGACTCACCTCATTTGTAAAATCAAAAAGATGGGCTAAATAATCTCTGAGTTTTCGTGTGTGTGTGTGTGTGTGTGTGTGTGTGTGTGAGAGAGAGAGAGAGAGAGAGAGAGAGAGAGAGAGAGAGAGAGAGAAGAAAAAGACAGTAAGACAGAGAAGAGAAACCAAGAAATCACAAAAGCATAAATCAGAAAAAAGGTATCAAATAAACCTTTTTTAAAAAGGTAGTAATAAACTTTTTTTTTCTGACCCGCTTTCCCCTAGGAATCTAGTTAGGAAAATAGCACGAAGCTTTAAACCGATATGAAATCCTAATCTGATAACTACATGGTTAAATTTTTGTGTGGCTATAAACTATGTGAAAGGTTATCAATGAGACTGAATTACCATGAACTTCATCCAAAAGGCAATGAGCATTTGCATCCACACATATCCCTTTAGCATAGAAGAGATTATTACATTTACTGTTAGACTCTAACAACCTTATAGGAGATGACTGTAGTCAATCTTTGTTCCATTAGGAAAAATCTAATCTGTTTGGAAGTATCTGTTTTGTGATTATTCTTGGAAGAATGCCTTTAACTCATGTCTTAGTTTCTTGTCTTTTTTTTTTAAACCCTTACTTTCCGTCTTGGAATCAATACTGTGTATTGGTTCCAAGGCAGAGGAGCAGTAAGGGCTAGGCAATGGGGGGTCAAGTGACTTGCCCAGGGTCACACAGCTGAGAAGTGTCTGAGGTCATATTTGAATCTAGGACTTCCCATCTCTAGGCCTGGCTCTCAATCCACTGAGCCACCCAGGTGCCCCCTTTTCTTAGTTTCTTGAACCAGAGAATTGGGCAAGATTATAAGTAACACATCTGGAAGAAGCTTTTCAACTAATTAGCCACTACAAAACATTTTGAACCACTAACTACAATCTAATGATGGTTGCCTTTCCAGCATACTAAATGGACAACTGGGACTCCTTTTTTTAAAAATCTAATTTAACATTTATAGATCTAGCTTCTCAAGAGTTGTACCTAAACTGTGGCTTACCTCTAATTTCCTGGCTTTAAATTCAATCAACGGACACTTCTATTAAAATTACCATTAACCTTTTCCTTCAAACATAAAAGGGGTAGATTCTTGCTACATTATCTTGAAGTGATTTCTGACTCAAAACATTTTTTGGGGGAGACTATTAAAAAGCAATTATGATTTAAATAGTTTCATTTCATAATAAGTTATTTATAAGTGATCCCTAAAGTACAAGGAAAGTATTTATAATGAAAATTTGATTTTCCCCTCCAGGTCCAGTTTAATAATTCATAAATATACCCCAAATCTCCTTGGTGGTAGCAAGGGATAACAGAAAAACTGTTTTCTTTATTAAATTCAACCAAATATAATATTATCCTATTGACATCTCCTAATTATCAATTCTGCAAAACTATACATATTACTTGGAGCATTTTATTTTATAGTCCATTTAAGTATAGCAGTTGCTGAGGTTTTGTAATAAATGACTACTTTATGTAAGAAGTAAAGGTTTCCCTTTTGGTAGAAGATAAAGTAACTTGAAAACTAGTACAGTATCTTGCATCCTGCACTTGAATAAAGATTTCCTGAATGAATGAATAATACAGTTTAGATATGTAACTGTGGGCAAGTAATTTAATTCTTCTGGCTACTGGACACTTAACAGTCCTTCATTTGTCTAATATTGAAGAACATTTGATTGCATGAAAATCAGTATCTGTAGAAAGCCAACTTGATAGTGAAGTTGGAAAACTCACATAAAAAACTTTTTACAAGTTGACACTTAAGGGATATTAGCAAACCCAGCCCATTTTCCCTTTCAGCCCAATAAGAGAGAAGCTTCAAAGGAGATTTTTAAAAAAGAAAATGAATATTAAGAATATTGCGACCTTAGAGGTCTTCATCTGTAACAAAAGAACTGGATTAAGAGATCTAGAGAGGTGAACTCATTCATACAACCAGTTAATAGCAGAACTGGGACTAGAACTCAGAGGTCTTCTGAATCCAACCCCAGTGCTCAATGAACTAGGAATATGTTCTTGAATCCAAGTGTTAAAGGAGACTTCTGAACTATTTATACCTCTTCCCAGGGTACCTGTTACTACTGCCTGAACTCCACTAGCAAAAACAGAAAATGTCTATTTTTAATCTTTGTATCTCCCATGGCACTTCATAGCACTTATCCCAGTACTTTACACAAAGTGGACTTTCAAAGAAGGGTGAAAATGACCAGGAAATGGAAGGTAAGTAAAGGAAAAGGAAGAAAAAAGAAATGAAGGTAAGTTAGCATGAAAACAGGACTTCAGATATATTTTTTAAAAAGATATCAGTCTTATCTTAATAAAATGTTCTAACAGATTATAATAGAAAAGGTCTTCTAATAAAAAATATGGCAGGTAGGTGGTACACTAGATAGAACACTGGGCTTCGAGTCAGGAAGACTTGTCTTCATGAGTTGAAATTTGGGTCTCAGACATTTACTATCTGTGTTACCTTGGACTCTCACTTAACCCTATTTGCCTCAGTTTCTCATCAATAAAATGAGCTAGAAGTAAAATGCAAAGCACTCCAGTTATCTGTGCTGAGAAAATCCCAAATGGGGCCATGAAGAGTGTGAATGTTAAATTTACTCCATCCTGCTTAGTCTAACAAAACAGTAACGTCTACACCCCTACTTAAGGATTAAGTATTGAGAAACATGGCCTATGACAGACATGTGCTAGCAAATGACAAATAAGAAACAACTGACAGACCCCTGGGCTGTCATAAGTCAAGCTTAAGCTACCATTGGTACATGAGAGACACAGGAAGTGATGTAAAAACAGTCTATATATTTCGCATCACTTCCTCTCTTGGGCTCTTTGCGTGAAGAGGTGGCAGCATGCTTGCTGAGCATCTTGGTGTGGTGGCAGTTATTGTCCAGATTTGGCAATGAGTGTCCTTGATACACTACTGGGGGAAGCTTAGTATCCTAGTCCAGGTAAGGCATCTTCTCTGAGCTCTCTCAGAGTTTAGGCTGATTCCTTTCTCCTTTACCTTCCAAAACACTATCCTCTTAGGAAGCCCCTAATCTTCTAAGAAGGCCTCGTGGCAGAGGTTTTTGAACTCGTCTTGGCACAGACTAGGCTGGAGAAATCCTATACCCTTTTCCCTCTCTCTTCTTCTTAATTCCTTCCCTTTATATTAATTAGGCCACCATAAAATTTCCAAACTGACATAAGTATTTTATTTGTGATTTGAATTAATCCCTGGCAACCAATTAAATTTATATTCAGTCACAAACCTAAAATTTACCCTTACAGGAGTCAGAAATGACTGATAATAGCTAAAAAAGAAATATAGTGCCAACTACTTGGTTAGGAAAGAAAACTAGACTGGGAATCAGAACTGAGTTCAAATCCTGGCTTTGCTGCGAACATAAAAAGTTATTAATGTCTCTGATCTCAGTTTCCTTCTGTGTCAAATGATGCGGTTGGATTCGATAGCCTCTAGGGTCCCTTCTTTTTCTCCAAGTCAATGTATCAATACTTGCAACCATATCTGGGCTTAGAAGTCCCACTTTTCTCTCTCTAGGCCCATTCTATTCCATTCAAACTTCAATCAATTTTGCATGACCTTTATGCAGGCTGCTTCCAAAATGCATGTGGAAGACACACTACAGTCCTAACAGTGGTGCAAGGGTGCTGCAGAACCCGTCCAAGAGGAGAGAGAGGAGCAGAGACAAGAGATGGGAGAAGAAGCAGTCCCTACCTAGCGCTTGGAGGCCCTCAGAGAGTACAAAGAGAACTGACCTCAGAGATCTTGGGCCCCTTCAATAGCATCTACAAAATGAAGAAGTTGGCCTAGAAGATCTCTAAAGTTCTTCCAGCACTAGTTTTAACCTGACAGTTCTGGAAATAAACTTCATCTTAGAATGAGAAGAAACTAGGAATTGAAACTATACGTGGTCTGTAATTTCCAAACCAAATTTGGCAGAAAACAGTTGATAGGAGGTCCCCAAAGGAATTCCCTTCCTTAGCAAAGCAGCCTGGCACTAGAAGGAGCTACCTTAAAGAAGTGTTCATTTTAGGCTTGGTGCTGCTGTAATCTTTGTGTACACAAAAACTCATTTCTGAAACCAGATTGAAAAAGGCTGGGCTAGAAAGAACACATAAAACACCTCTATAATAGGAAAACAGGCAATGCCAATTATACCTGTGAATTCTTTGTGTGTTTATGCAGAGGCAGAATTTTGCAGAGGTTTTTGTCTCATTTGTGGAAAGGTGACTCTCCCCCCATCTTTACTTTCTCTTGACTGGATGAGAAGCTCAGAAGGCAATTAATTCTTTGTCCCTACCCACAGTACAGTGAAAGACTTAAGAGATTCTCTACTAATGTGCCCCAGGAAGAAGGATCCAAAGAGATACTGGGAAAGTTAACTGAACTGCTTTAGTTCATCTTGAATAGTCATTTTCATTGCAAAAGGAGACCACTTCCATTTCTAAATGTTCTAAAAACAATATTCTGCTTGAGTCCATTTTTCTCCTTCTTATGAACCTTAGCATGGTTCACCTCCCTTGTGCATGTCTTCCCTACTTAACAATGGCATATCTGAGGTGTACTATTGGAAGTTAGTAAAGTTGAGTTCCTAAGGCTTATCTTATTGAGCTAATTCTCATTTTGATGAACACTGATATGAATACTGGTCTATGGACAAGCATTTCCCAATTATGATCCACATATGCCTGAATTTCCTATGCTTAAGAAATTTACATGAATGTAAAAAAAAAAATGGCCTGTGAGAATTTTTCAGTATAATCGGTCAGGATATACTATTGTCAAATCCAATAGATCCCCTCCCCCCCCCACCAAAAAAAAGGAAATGTTCCTATGAGGACATGGTAAAACTATATTAAAAGGTTTTTAAGATCTTTTATATTGTATATTCCTATATATCATAAACAACAACACTCAGGTGCTTTCCAAAGGAGAATCACTTTATTTTGGGAAAGGGCCCTAATTTAAATGGTAGCTTCCCCTTGCATTCAAGATTTTCTTTTACCTCATTTATAGAAGGAGGAGAAGGAGAAGAAGATGAAGGTGGTGACTGGTTGAGGCTTTCGACGTAGCCAATCTGAGCCAAAATATCCCCCTTAAAATAAAAAGTGCTCAGTGAATAAAAATTAAAAGCATAGCATTGCTTTTAGCAGGAAAGGGCAAATTCATGGCAAGGAGAGCAAAAGAGAGAAACATCTGCATGCATTTGTCCACAAGCATGCAAGAAAAACAAGCTTATTTGCAATGTACCAACACAGCATTATTTTTCAAAATCTGTAGCCCTACATCACAATGCAGTCAGAAAAGCCCCAAAACAAGATAAACAGCAACTTTCATGCAAGCGGAAAAAGTCAACAAAACTACTTTGAGGGAAGAAATGAAGCCAGGTCAAAAGTGGTCTATTTAATTTTGGCATGGCAAGTTTACTTTGCTTTATATGACTCTGAACCTGATGTTTAAAAAAAGATTCCCATAAAAAATGGAGCATGATTCACTTTTTTCAAAGTACTATGTTTTAAAGAATTATCATGTCTTTAAAAGTAAAGGCCCTTGAGGACATTTAAATGATACAATTTATTTAGTTAATGGAAGCATCTCTAACCTGACCTCTTTTAAAAAAGGGCTAGTACCAAAAAAAAGTGGCAAAAAGGTAAAAGGATAGACATCAAAGACCAATGATAACCATTTCCTACAATTTTCCAATATAAAATCAGTCACTATAGCAAGTAGCCTAGAAACTGCCTCAGACTGTAGACACTTGATCTCCCTGCCAAATAGAAAAAAATACAGCAGCCAAGAACAATACTGGATTAGAGTATAATTTAATTTGTACGTTCTTATTCATGGAGATGGCATAATTGGAGACATGGGTTCAAATTTTGACTCTGCTTTACTTAGTATCTGTGTGTCTTTAGGCAAGTTACTTAAATCTTATGTCTTTCTATTTCTCAAACCAAGAGCTAGATTAGATAATTTTACAAGTCCCTTCCAGTACTAAGTCTAGGATTGTAAAATCCAGATAAATAAAAACATCATTTCAGGATGGAGAACATTAGCAATTGAGAAGAGGAGATCTGCATTCTGCTCTCTCCTCCCTGAATTTATTGCAAATATATATACATATGAGTATATACTCCTTTCTTCAATGATCCACACTCCCTCCTAGTAGAATGCAAGTTCTCTGAAGGCAAGAACTGATTCTTTTTCTTTTTTGTCTTTATATCCCCAGTGCCTAGGATAGACTTTTGTTGGATCGTACTGGATTGAGCTAAAAATAAACTCGTGGGAAATGAGGCACTTGAAGAAGTAGAAGTGAATAAGAACTGCATGTTGCATTTGGGATGGAGAGGAGGGTAAAAAATGAGAGACAGCATGTTGAAACTGGCTGGAGCAAATAGTATGTGGTGAGAAGTAAAAAAAAAGAAATATTCCAGTCTGGAAAGGCAGCTGAGGGCAAAGTGATAGAAGACTTGAAATTCAAGACTGAGGAGTTTATATTTTATCATAGAGGCAATAGGAAGCCAAAGGACTTATTTTTGGAATATTAATTTGGCAGTTGTATGGAAGATCGATTAGGCAGTGGACAGAATGAAAGTGAGGAGACATATCAGGAAGCAAGAGATGATAAGGGAGTGCCTGAGGGTACTGGTTGTGTGAATGGGTAGAAAGAAATAAATGCAGAGAGATGTTGCAAAGATAGATACAAAAGGTAGCTATGGAAGGTGAGGGAAATTAAGAGTCATGGGTGGTTCCAGGGTTACTACTGGTAGGATGATGGTCCCTTAAAGAGAGATAGGGATGCCTAGATGAAAGATGGATTCAGACACATTAAGTTTAGCAATCAGTTAGTAATATGGAACTAGAGCAAAGGGATGGATATTAACATCTGGATTTCCTCTTCATGGATATAACGGATCCAAGGGAAAATAAGGAGATCAAGAAAGGGTGGTATGTACACCAAATTATAATTAAACAAATGAAAATTAAATCAACTCTGGTTCAACCCCAAACCCAACAAAATGATAAAGATGATGAGTGGGAAATGACAAACACTGGAGGGACTGTCAGAAAACAGGTACACTAATGTACCGTTGTTATTATGATTTGGTCCAGTCATTTGGGGAGAAGAAAAGTCAATTCAATATAGTAAGTAAAGTAATGGGAACCATTCCTTTTCTCTCCATCCTCACACCATGTTCCTTTCTTCCCCAAACCCAGTGCCCGAGAGGCTGAGAATAAAGGCAGAAATATCTTTTGAGTGAAAAGAATAGAACTTTAGGTAAGAGAGAGAAGAGAAAAAAATTGGCAACATCACTACAGGTGCTCTGTGTGTTAAATAGTGCCTGGAGGTTCCTCTGAGGGAAGTCCATCTTAATGGGAAGAAGAAGGAAGATGCAGCTAAGGAGATGGAGAAGGAATGACCAGGTGGTCAGTCAGAACAAAATAGATAAGCCACATAAAAACCAAGGTCATGTGAATCTTAAAATTTCTCAGACTTGTAAATCTTAAAAATTCTCAGACTGTACTTCAGAAGATTTGATAAAGCTAAACCCATTTTAAACAATGAAGGGACTTTGGCCAGGAAGGTGGGAACTCTAACATTACTCCACCCATACTTAGGCATACTTCCTTACTGAACAATGGAAAGGTACCCAGCTCATATTTAAAGTAAAGCTAAAACCCTTAAGCTGGCTGTATTTTTAGATCTAATACAAAAAGGTGCTAAGTACCTGTGAAGGTCAAATTAATCACTAAAAGGTCAAGCAGGCTTAGCAAGAGGTGTGAGGTTTTAGTCTACTCAGGTGTGAATAAAGAATGGTCAGTCCTTTGGAAAACATCTACTGAGATTGGTAGATTTAGGGGAGGTGACACAGGAGAAAATTCTCTTTAAAAGGAGGTCAGAAAGGCCTCTAAAAGGAATTCAGCTTTGGAGCTGAATTGGAGGTCAGGAGTCAGAGAAGGCTGTTGGGGCTCTGAACTGAGTGCAGCTTTGGTAGCCGAGCTGGAGCTCAGACTAGTTGGAGTAGCTGGGTCTCTCTGAATGCTAGAGTTTTGCTTGGAAGGATCTTGTGGTGAGTTGATAAAAGACTGACTGATCTCTCTCTTAAGGCTTAAGCCTAGGCTGGCCTAGCCCTTTTCTCATTATTTCCTCTTACTCTCTCCCTTTCATTAATTCCTTAATTTGTATTAATTAAAATCTCCATAAAACCCAGTTGACTTGGGTATTTCATATTTTGGGAATTTTCCCATGGCGACCACTTTATTTTTAATATAAAATCAAGACACTAAAAATTATCTTTACCATTGTGGCCAAAACCTTGCAGTTTGGCCATTTACATATTTTCGTGGTCACAGTTTAAGGCAACCACTCTTTCAACTATAACAGTCAGTAGATGGGAAAAAGGGGTGGCAGACAGTGTTAAAAGCTGCAGGAAGTTTGAGTAGAATGATGACTAAGTTATCAGATATATTATATCTCATTTATTTATAATTATTTATTACAATCTATTATAGATTGCCTTGGAAGGTAATTTAACTTTATAAGGAATAGTTTGAGTAGTGCATTGTAGGGTAAAGAATTGTGATCAGAGGCCAAGGAACATGGTAGTTCCTTTCTACAACTTTGGTTATGACAGGGAGAACTGAGAGAAAGGTTATTAAGAGCTTTTATAATGACAAATTGAAAACCTATAAAAAATAAAGACAAAACTACTCCAGAATAATACAGCTCAATGATCAAATGATTTAATTTTCAAAAACTTAAATTAACCCCCCCAAATTATATTGATTGGTAAAATGAGGGTCAGGCATAAGAGTACATTGTCTATTTTCAGAGAATTACCTAGAAAGAAAAGCCAGTCTTTTATAAGCTTTTAGTAAGAGTCTGAAAATATTGTTTTAAGGTATTTTGGCATTATTTTAATTCTTAAATTTGTTGGAAAATTGGGTGCAAAGGAGATATTTACTTGGACAAACAGGAACTTCCCCCCTATTTTTAAGGAATTTCCTTTTTTGTTACAACACTTAGGGAATCGGGAGGTTATGAGCATAAATGTTTGTTTTTAGGAGCTCCTTCAGATAAGAGTATTGACCTGACTATACCATTGCCAGTTCAAAATCCCAAAGGGCTTGGTTATCCTCCATTTCCATCTCAGTCTCTTATATTGTTTTTATATATATATATATATATATATATATATATATATATATATATATATATATATATATATATAAAAGGTTTGCTGAATATAATGGTATATCACTAAAGTATTGAGAGGGTTACAGAAACAGGTGTGAAGGAGGGAGCCCTAAGCTAGTGGGTGAAGCCAACTCTCCCTCTCTTTCCCCTGTTATAATAGGTTGTTAGTTACCACACTGTTTCCCCCAAAGGGAAGCAGATGGAGAGGATTTGATGACAAGCTCCCCTGTCAGCTACCCTTATTGATTTCAGTGCCTTCCCCTCAGAAAGGATTTAGAGGCAAGCCCCAGGCTGGGGTGCTCTTTGGAAGACCTGTCCCAGGTTTCTTGAAGTAATCATTTCTAATATTATTGAGAGGCCTACACGAATATCTGAGTGTTAAAGAGGGGTTTATTATTGAGGTTTAGGTGAGCTGGATGAGGGGAAAAGGAATAGGTAGTCCTGTCAAGATACTATCTAATGGGCCTGAAATATTGCCCAACAGAAATCTCTACTCCTTCCCCATTAAGTATCCCTTTCTATTAACTTAATTACTAGTTTGTCCTAAGAGAAATATGTAGAAAAAAGTTCTGTGAGTAAGGGAGGGATAAGGGACCTGTGCCCCCCTTTGAGAGTCCAAACAGTCCCTCCCCTAAGGGGTCTGAGATTGAGATGTCTTCCTTCGGGTTGAGGGAAGTGGCAGATGTATGATTGGAGGCAGGTCAGCTATCAGCTTGGAGGAAGAAGCAAGATCTTCTTAGGTGGCTTCAATAATCCTCAGCCTCCCAAAACTTGTCCTCACAGCTTTGAGGCTAAGGTCAGAATACCCAGAGTCCCCTCAAAACCATTTTTCTTCCCAGAAATCTTTGCACTTCAACTGTCTCTCAACCTCTTTCAGTCCTCATCTCAGAATTCCAAATCTCCGTGCCCTCCATCCTTACAAAATGTAAAAGTTTTCAGATGAAACTGAGTTCTATGGGTTAAATTCTAGAGGTGAGGTTAAAAATTCTATATGTTTAAAATATAGCAGTTTCAGCATCAAAATTCAATAATAATAAAACATCTGTATAAGATGAACTTTCTTGTTTGGGCTTTTTGACTTCCAGGTCAAATTAATTTGCTTTCTTTTATGAAATAAAGGAAGAAAAGGTGGAAACTTATTGAAGATGTTTGGAAGCTGATAATGTGGACAAAGGCAAGACAAACACATTATGAGTTGAGGAACAGGATGCAAGTCTCTGAGAAGGATGAAAAGACAGGCAGGATGAGGAGATAATATTTGGATTCTTTTCAGAATTATGTGTATTGCCAGGCCTAGAGATGGGAGAACGTAGATTCAAATATGGCCTCAGACACTTCCCAGCTGTGTGACCCTGGGCAAGTCACTTAACCCCCATTGACTAGCCCTCACCACTCTTCTGCCTTGGAGCCTTGGAGTATTGACTCCAAGACGGAAGGTAAGGGCCTAAAAAAAAAAAAAGCATCTGTATTGACTTATATATATATATAAAATTCAATCTTAAAGATTGGATCTCTCTATATGGCTCAAGCTAAAACTGCAGGGGCTGTGGCCCTCTAAACCATATGGGAGCTATGACCTGTTCCATTTTTAAGCTAGGCTAGTTATCCCTAACTTAGGAAATCTAGTGTCCTCCCCTTGGGGCTCACTATATTAATTAAAAAAATTTGGGGGGGGGGGGAATAATGCTTTTCTTAGCACCTACATTTCCTACTTTATTCCTCCCTGACTCTCCCAAATAGCCATTACTTATGTGTAAAAAAAAAGAGGAAGAAAAAAGTCTAGCAAAACTAACATCTGTTTTAGCCTTCCTAAAGACAGGATGTAGTAAAACAGATGTGAAACTTCCTTGTCATAGTCAACTTTAAAAAATACACACTCAAGTGGAAATAAAAGTTCCCAGACTTTTCCTACATTTCCACCCATTCCTCCACCATTCCTACTAGAACTTCTAATCATTGAATAACCTAGCTGCCTCTTCTCAGGAGTTCTGATCAAAAAGAGAGGACTACATTGGGAAGTATAAGTGATATAAGGGAAAAGATGCCAACTAAAACATTTAAAAATGTTTTAAATTAAATGTAATATTGCCCAACTTATTTTGCAATTGAATGTTGGTCTTAATCACAAACTATACTTATTAATAAAGATATGAATTCTATGGCTTTTGTTGAGAGTTCTGAGCAAAAAACCTATCAATCTGAAATCATTTGATCACATCCCTTTCTAAGACAATGACAAATCCAAGGTCTAATTAGTGTACCATAATATAATTATGTATTTATATATTTTAATAGCTCTTATGTAGAAATGCACAATATGTATAAGTATTATTGTATGCTTGTAATTCCAGTAGAAGTGAAACTTCTGAAATTCATTTCTATTTTGAATTAAGCTAGAAAGTGATATAGGCATAATTCCTGGTAAATCTCTATTATTAATATAGAAAACCTCAAGCTTGGAAGATTCATGACAAGTTTTGGATAATATATTAGTGAACTGAACAAATCAGGTCCATGACACTCCCTGGCTGCTGCTTCTGCTGATGCTATTTGAGGATATCCTAAAGCTGGGGGCTCTTAAAAGTGAGATCATCTCCAAACAAGAAAAGAAGCAAAAAAATGGATTAATGCCCAATACACAGAAGGTGCTATATACATGTTTATTCCCTTCCTTTACCATTCTCTGTGTCCTTTTCCCCTGAGCAACAAGTTGGACCATCAAACCTCTGACAAAGGTCTAATTTAAGGAGCTAAGTCAATTATACAAAAAAAAAATCAAGCCATTCCCCAATTGACAAATGGCCAAGGGACATAAATAGACAATTTTCAGATAAAGAAATCAAAACTATCAATAAGTACATGAAAAAATGTTATAAATCTCTCATAATTAGAGAATGCAAATCAAAACAACTCCGAGATACCACCTCACATCTAGCAGACTGGTCAATATTAAATTAAAGGAAAATAAATGTTGGAGGGGATGTGGCAAAATCAGGACACTAATGTATTGCTGGTGGAGTTGTGAATTAATCCAACCATTCTGGAGGGCAATTTGGAATTATTCCCAAAGGGCACTAAAAGACTGTCTGCCCTTTGACCCAGCCATAACACTTCTAGGTTTGGACCCCAAAGAGATAATAAGGAAAAATACTTGTACAAAAATATTTATAGCTGCTCTCCTTGTAGCGGCAAAAAAACTGGAAAATGAGGGAATTTCCCTCAATTGGGGAATGGCTGAACAAACTGTGGTATATGATGGTGATGGAATACAATTGTGCTGAAAGGAATAATGAACTAGAGGAATTCCATGTGAACTGTAATGACCTCCAGGAATTGATGCAGAGTGAAAGGAGCAGAACACCGTACACAGACGGATACATTATGGCCCAATCAAACGTAATGGATTTCTCTACTAGCAGCAATGCAATGATCCAAGATAATACAGAGGAACGTATGAGAAAGAACACTATCCACATCCAGAGAAAGAACTGTGGGAGTAGAGACACAGAAGAAAAACACAGGATTTATCACATGGTTGGATGGGAATCATGTAAATAGTTTTTGAACAGTGATACATATATAACCCAGTAGAACTGCTTGTCAGCTTCAGGAGGAGGGGACGGAAGGAAGAGGGGTGGTAAAAATCAGGAATCATGTAACCATGGAAAAATATCAAAAACTAAAAATTAATTAAAAAAAAAGTTATGCAATCCCAAGAGAACAACAAGGTCTCTAGAATACAAGAAATAACCCCAGTGGTGGAAGGAATACATGGACAAGAGTCAAAAAAACAATGAGAAACATAGATGAGTTGCAATACGTGTTGCTGGATGAACTACTTATATAGATGAAGTAGAAAGTCCACTGAACAAACTTGGAAATTCAGACAAAATATTAATATGCTTAAAAAAAACTTTAAACAAAAAAAATAAAATTTACAACTAGTTAAAAAACCATTCTGTCCTAGTTCTCTTAATTTATTCTCAGTTCTAAGAAAAATATTTTTGATTTCTTTAAAATTTTATCATCTGCTCACTGAAATTTAGTACCATGTTCCATGAATGATAGACATTTTTAAGGTTTCACAGTTTGTTATTCTAGTCTTTCAATTTCATTAGGAATATAAAGTGAGAATTGGTTGGGGAACTAATTTAATCTAGTTAAGACTCACCTGAAGAGATGGCAACATTATACAGTATACAAGTAAATATACTCAAAAGTCAGAATTTTTTGTAGCTCTGACTGTTCATATCTAATTGAATAACATCAGAAAATATATTTCTTGAATTTCAAAATAAAAGAATTACTTTAGCCTTCTGCCTCTAAGAGTTTAGATAATTATACTCAATCCTCCAGAGTGTCTCATCATAGTATAAATTTCTACTGATAGGAGATGTACATTCAAAAATACTAGAATAATTGTTTTCAAAATGGTCACACAACCAGTCTTCATTTCTGCAAATATTCATCTGATCAGTTCATTTCCATTCAACAAAGTCTACAAATTAAATCTGTACAACATAATTGAGTAAAGAAATTACCATCTAATATCTTTAGTATTTAAAAGATATCTTGAGGAGCACTATGATTACATTAATAGCTTATAGTTAAAAATGTGGGGTGGGGGAGAAGAGGAAGGGATCCTTCTCCATACTCCATCATCCTCTGTGCAAAGAACATGGGCCAGGAGTAAGGAAAACCTGAATTTAAATCCAGTTCCAAATACAGCTGAGTGACTCTGAGCAAATTAATTAATCTCTGTCTATATCAATTTCCTCATCCATAAAATGACAGCATCTACCAAAGACAGAGGAGGGAAAAAAAGGTTGCCTTTGAACCTTGAAAAGAATATTTTTAGGAAAAAATTAAATGGAAAACAATACTTTATATATAAACTTAGGGATTTCAAATCACAGAATATTAAAGCTGAAAAGACTCTCAAAGATCAAAGATTAACCTGCTTAATTTACAGAGTGGAAACCGAGGCTCCAACAGTTTCTGTGATTTTGCAAGGTCACAAGTCTAGTGTCAGTCTAGCTAGAATTGGAAACCTAGTCAAATGAAGTGGGCAGTGTATATGTGCTTTTTAAATTTTTATAAATGTAATTTAAAATATTTTTAATTGATGTTTTACATGTTTTATACCATTGACATTTTTCTAATCCATTGAATGCTCTTTCTTATTATGGGGTGCTAAAATTAGAAAGAGGCTTAAGAAGACTTTTGGAAATTTTTTTAAAGGCAGATCTATAATGGGCCATTAAAGAAAACCTAGGGATATTTTAAAGTATATCCTTAATATTTGGAGCAGTTTTTAAAGTTAAACACATTTTACACATATGCATAAAAATAAAGACTATTTCCCACCCCACCCCCAATATTCTTAATACAATTCCAAGTAATAGGAAGGTAGTTAAATGAAATCAATCATTTTCTTGGCATGAATAGTAGCTCTCATTGGTCAGGCTAACCTCAAATTCACTTAAACTAGTCAAAGGTCAATTGCTTCTATAATAATACTGAATTATTTCAATGTAGTTTTTTCACTTCATTCCAGTGTATTAACTTTCCTTGATAGGTGAGAACAGTTGGGTTTTTTCCCTGTGGTAGGGGCCTTTTTGGGTGAAACACTTAGCAACAAGTAGTCTTTTTCTTTTCTCATATCCTTTATTTTCTATATTTCTACAGTGTCCATAGGAGACCTCATAGTTGAATATATATCATTGTGCCAGAATTCTTTGAGTCATTAACATCTTGCTCCCTGTTAGTCTCAAAAAACAGCCTCTAGTGATATTGAATGTGTGATTTCTTTGCTAATAACACTCAAGAGAAATGCAGCACATTACACTAATAGCAACTTTCTTTTGAGCTTTTAGAGAACGACAACTGAAATGCACCACAGCTCTCACAACCAGTTGTGGGGTTGGCAAAGCCTGCCATTTTCAGTAAGACAAATGGACACATACCTGGTTATTACTGTTGGTGACTGAGGAGTTGACTTGAACTGTACTTGATAGAGAATCGAGGAAGGCTTGGTCAGCTACTGAATTTCCACAAGCAAACTGATCTTTCCCACCATTAGTCAAAATCTGAAGAGTCAAAGAAGTTCTTATTATGTTCAGGCCATTTTTCAGTTCACTTGGGGTTAAGATTACTGTAGGCAAGCAGAGTCAACCACCAGGGGACAATCTGTAAGGTTTTTTGGGAGCTTGGGCTATGATTTATTCTCTTTATCTCTCTTGCACTGAACAGGGTGCTTGGCTTTTAGTATGAACTTAGGAAATATTTGCTTATAGAACTGAATGAACCAGGAGTTACTTATTGAAAACATCAAGGAGGAACATCAAGGAAAACAACAAGAAAAAATTTGTTGAAACAGAAAGTTTGGAAGTTGTGATGAACTTCAATGTCAGTCTTCCCCCAGACTTTCCTCAATCTCAAAAATCTCAAAAAATTTTTAGGCTTCAAATGAAAAGCAGAGACTCTTCTTATCAACTTTCGTTGTTGACTTCCTTCCTTTGGGCAGGCATGAATGAGGCATATCACAGGACCTTACTTAGTGAGCTAGAGCTCTGGAAGAATGGCTCTCAGAAAAGTTTATCTGTTAAAAGGATTCCAGGAGAATAGATACATCATCCTCCTTTCTCCCCAAAGGCACTCTTTTCCAGAGT
Source organism: Monodelphis domestica (assembly GCF_027887165.1). Classification (NCBI taxonomy): domain Eukaryota; kingdom Metazoa; phylum Chordata; class Mammalia; order Didelphimorphia; family Didelphidae; genus Monodelphis; species Monodelphis domestica. Next base: position 439,654,688 of record NC_077228.1, on the reverse strand, counting down.
GACCATTCTCTCTTCCTTTGACTACTAGGTTAACAAATAAAACACCTCTGTACCTCATCAAGGGACTTCAGTTCCTCTACCATCAGCTGAACTTGGCTAATCAACATTTTACAACCATTTTATAAATGATAAAGAGCAACCAACCAGCAGAGGGAGCCAGTCAGTTGGCTCAGGAGTGGGGTTTTTTGGGTTGATTGATAGGTTTTTAACTGACTTCTGTGGATGTTATGTCTAACCATAGATGGCTAATTCAAAAATTTTAACACTACAGTGATGGTCACCAAAGAAAAGAGTTGAAATTGGGCAGCATCTCATAGTTTCAATGAGTAGTTAACATTTTTAAAAAATAAAGAGTATAAAGGAAAGGAATTGGGAAATTCTGATTGTGATACATAGTAAATATTAGGTTTAGAGGCAGAAAATATGGGTTCCAAGCTTAGGAATTCTCTAGAGGGACTCTGAGCTACATATCTGGACCTTCTGCATCTCAATTTCTTCCTCTGTAAAATGAAAGGCATTTAGGGCTCATATTAGCTTTAGGATGTGTCTTTGTCCTATGTGTGGACAAGTCATTTCTCATCTAGAAAATAGGGATAATATCTGTATTACCTACGTCATAGGATTACTGTAGGGAAACTACATTGTAAATGTCAAGTTGTATGTAAAGGTAAGAATTACGGTATAATGCTACTAACAAATTTGAACAATTAGAACAGAGATAAATGAGCCATTATCTTGTTTATCTCAATATACAATTTATTATTCAATAATATCAGTAATAAAATGGCTTCCAATTTTTCTGGGGTAGATATTGCACAATACTATTTATATAATTTTAACCACTTGGTAGGAATAATGGTTACTCTTTTTCATGTTCTATCCCTCAAACCTGTCCATACTAAATAAGTTAGGGAAGCAACCAGTTGTAACTGTTGTAATTAAATTATTGAAAAATCTTACTTCAACGTAGTCTGTGGGAACAAGTCCCCGTTCTCCTTTGCTATTTTTTCCTTCTAGCCATCCTCCACCTACATCCTAATAAACATACAAAAAGAAATTTATAATATTTAGAAAGTTTGTCTGAATAATCATAACAAAAGGAACAAAGCAAAAACAACATAAACAATAAGCATATCATCTCTGCAAAAATCCATTATTACTCAAATTACATTTCCCCTACCTCCCAGCATCACTCAGACATCCAAAAACTCAGACCTCAGCTACTAAGAAAAAAGTTAAGCCCAGACTACAATTAATCAAATACTGACTGATTAACTGATGCATGTTCTAAGTAGTGCTCATATATTCTATACAAAGCATGCTCTATTTTGATAACTATATTTTTCTTTATTCTTCTTAAACCATGACTGATTCAAGAAAATTACTAATTTCATGGGAGATACATGGGTACAATGGAAAAAGTAGTGACCTCCAGAAAAACTGGATTTTGGTCTGAGTTTTGTTACTTACTTGATGTGCAATCTTTGGCAGCTCATTTTCCTTATCTGGTAAACAGAGGTGCTCCCATGTCCCATCTACTTCACAGGGTTGTTCTGAGGACCAACTAATGGAACTATGACCAAAGGAGTTGGGTCATCTGGACAAGAGAAATTAATTGTTCTCTTTCCTTCTGTCTATTACCCTACAGTATCTCTTTTAGCTAAATAAGTCTATTCACAACAAACAATACTTTTAAGAGTTTCCTTGAATGTTATCCACCTCCAGAGAAATCTGATGAATTAAGTGCAGATGGAAGCATACTATTTTTGACTTATATTAATTCTGTTCTACAGCAAATCTCATGAAAAGTTATAGCTCTGTGACCTCAACTGGACATTTTTCTTACCGGATTTGTAATTGTGATGATCTCTCCTTCAATAACTGTCAATTCATTATTTCCAGGTTCAGCATCAAAATTATACATAACCCGAGCCTGTTAAGATAAGGGTGAGGGAAAGGGGAGGGAAAAAGAAAGGAGAATGGACACGTAAGGTTAGAGCTTTGAAACATTCCCAGTGTATTCCTTAAATTGATCATCACTAAGAAATGGCTGGTGGAAAAGAAAGTATGTAAGGCACCTCATTTGCTCCATTCCAAGATGCAGTGGTGAAAATGGAGATTAGGGTACTGATTTCGAGTGGGCACCTTTGTTCATGATATTTCCTATGCTGAGAATACCAGAGTCCCTCACCACTGAACTCTATTTACCCTTTAAAGACCACCTCAAATGTTACTTCTTCCATAAAGCATTCATTGGTCACTCCTCATGGACCTCACGTAGCACCAATCCTGCACAACTTTGGAAATTTAGTGTGTAGGTTCGCTACCTTCCCCTTGAGGGAGAGTACTATCTTGCTTGATTATACTGGTACCGGCTTAGCGTCTGCAAATAGAAAGGGCTTAATAAATACTTTATCTATAGTTCTATCATATATATTTTCCTGGTTTTGCTTATTACTTCAATTTACATCAATTCAAATTAGTTTTTCTTGACTCTACTCACCTGAAATACGCTTAAAAATTATTTCATTCTAATTGTTTGTGTCATCATTGTCTAGCTAGATCATAAGAGGCCAAACTTTTTATCTTTCCCTAGCACAATTCTTAAGGAATGTTTGTTGAGCTGAAATGAAAAGTAAAGGAATTACATGGAACTCAATGTGGTATGTGTAGATAGTCATGTGGAAATCAGAGTTCTGTGCAATAATTCTTTGTGTTGGTAGACCAGGGATAATCGCTACTATTTGACACTGCCTTTCTATTATTTCTTTCTCTTTCAGGCCTAACCCTAGATTTGTGTCTAACTCTAAATTAAAATTAATTTCTAACTTTTACCTTAACCCAAAGTTTTTGACAAAATAGTATGCCACTGGAACATGTCTCCTAAAAGAAGAATTATTAATTGTCCAACCAAGTTGGGCTCTCTGGATGTATGCCCATTAATGCGAGGCTTCAAAATTAAATTATTCTGGTGGGAGGGCCATTAAAATTGTTTTTCTATTTCTTTTTATGAGCATTTGGTATTATCTCCTCATTGTTCCCTCCCCTAGAACAATTAAAAACAAAACCCCAAATTTTAATTCTCACATTGGCCATGTCCAGTTATGCATATTGCCTTCTGGATTTTAAGTTCATCGTATCTCTGGCAAGAAGTGGGTGATGTGATTCATCTTCAGTCTTCTGGACTCCTGGTTTATCATTACATGAATCAAATCTCAAGTCTTTCAAAGTTGTTTTTCTCTTTTAAAGTTATTGTCATCAAGGAAACTGTTCTAATTCTGACAATTCACTCTATATTTTATTCTAGAGACCTTAAGTTTCCTCTAAAACTCTATTTCTTCATTTATTATAATGGTACCATAATATTCCATTACAATCATATATCATAATTTGTTTAGACATTCCACAGTAAGTGGTTGTCTCTTTACCCCTTTAGTTTCCAGTATGGGGCCCCTATGAAAAGAGTTGCTATAAATATGTACCTGCATATATTTATACACAGGCACACTATACATGTTTGTGTGTATATCAATGTATACACACATGAACCCGTACCTCATATATACATAAATAAGACATACATGTTCTTTTTCTCCTTCTATGTCTTTTAGGTATAGGACTGGTTGGGTCAAAGGTTAAGAATCATCTTAGTAAAGGGGGACTTGGCAACTTAAGGCAAAATCTGCAGGGAAGCAGGGAACCATTTTTTTTCAAACTCTACCTGTTTGTTAATAATATAAAATTTGTAAAACAAAACAAGTCAATAAACATTGATTAAAGGTTTGCTATGTATATGCCAGGAACAGTCCTAAGCCTGGGGATATAGATAAAGAGTCTCTGCCCTTAAGGAGCTCATAGGAACTTATATATACATATATATGGAATGTATATCCTGGAAAAGTGGGGGAAGACAAGCTATAAAAAGAAGCTAAGAAGGAGGAAGCTCCACCTCAGAAGCCAGCTCCCTTGGGTAGAGTATCAATCACAAGAAAAGATTTTGAGTGAAGATCCTATCTTCAGGGAGGCCTATCCACAAAAAACCAAACCAAACCCCTTTTTCATTCAACCCAAAATTCACAGAAACCTGGCCTTTTCAGGAGGCATTCCTCTTCCTAAAGTAAGAGTGTGAGGCTTCTCTCTCCTCCCTTCCCTCCTGAGACTTAGTTCCCAGGGGGTTAGACTGGGTAAATAATTTCTGAAGTCACTTCCAGGCTGAAATGTAGGATCCAGGTTCTTCCAAATCAAGAATTCAAAGAAGCAGCCGTTTGGGTGCAAATGGAAGCTTTTCTGAGGAACTAGAGTGCCTTTCATGGCACAAGTGAGACGAGAGGCCAACTTCAGTAGAGGGGATGTAATGAAAGGGGTCTGAGAGTCTACACAAGAGACCTCCATGTTCCCATCAAAGTGGCCATCCTCCCATCCTGGTGTAGGCCGTCTCCCTTTCTTGGAATACTCTGTTTCTTGAACTTACTGGTTACCTTCAAAACCAGCTCAATGGCTCCATCCTCTCCATGGCTTTTTCTTACCTTCCCGCACTCCACTGACCGACTATGTATTTACTTTGAAAAAAATCCACTCTAATTATTCCTGTGTATGTTTTCACAACCTCCTCCCCTAGCATGTAAGCTTAATGCCTGGCGCGGCATCTGATAGAGAGCAGGTGCTTCACAAATGTCTGCTGAACCAAATAGGAGGATGAAGAAAAATGCTGGGCTACAATTAGCAGTCTACCTGTTATATGGCTAAAGATTAAACAGAAAGCACAGAGGCTACAAAGGAAAGCCAAAGGCAGGCCTGGGGACAGGAGGAGGTACAAGAACCTGGCTGAGGGGAGGCATCTGCACCACGGAGGGCCGGGAAAGGCTTAATCTTAGAGCAGGGAGGACGTTCCAGGAATGGCAGAGCCAGAGAAAATGCCAGTGCTGGTCTTGGGCAAGGAACAGGGAGGCAGCCAGAGGGACTGCACTGCTGCAGAATTCAAAGAAGACTGGAAAGGAGAGAGGGAGCGGGACAGAAAGGGCTTTGAATGTCAAAGAGAGGATCTCTATATAATTCTGGAGAGCCATATGCAACTGGAATTACTTGTGAAGTGTGGGAAACAATATAGAAAAAACCAAGCCATGACACAGAATGGAAAATGAATTTCTATGGAGCCAATATAAAACAAGCCCCCCTAGCTCAAGCTGTTAGTATTTCTTGATATTGTCAGCTATAGAGGTGACATAGTATAGAGCAGCCAGCCCTGGGAGTCAGAAAGACTTGACTTTCTGAGTTCAAATCTGGCCTCAAACACTAACTGTATAATCCTGGACAAGTCACTTAACCCTGTTTGCCTCAGTATCCTCATCTGTAAAGTGAGCTGAAGAAGGAAATGTTAGTATCTTTGTCAGGAAACCCAAAATTAGGTCATAAGGAGTCAGATATAATTTTAACAAAAATTATCAAAATATTCAATATACAAGTGGTAGGTAGTTAATAGATGTGTGATAAAAAAGCTTCCTTGATAGCCAATCTAAGTACTGTATTAAAATAACTAATTTGTCTAGAATGAGCACAAGTTATCATTGAGCCCAATTTTACAGCAGAGGAAACTAAGGCTAGACAAATGTGAATGAATTATACAGGATCACACAGCTGATTAAGGCAAAAACAGGCATTAAACAAGATTTGTGCTATTCATATTTTGTCTAGAAACCCTCAAGGGTACAACAAAGCCTACATTAACAACAATAACAACAAAAGTGGAAAGAAAACAACTACCAATCAATATCTGAACAAATGGATTCCTATAATAAGTTTCCATGGGAGGAAAACTTAAAAACAAAGAAAAACTAAACAGCTTTAAGAGTTAATTCTCTGGCTAAATCTTGAAGGAAAGCAGGTTAGTTAAGATTTTGCAATCCCTCCCCTCCCCAATAACAGAATCATAAGAAAATTACTTTCTTGGTCTTGCCTTCTTTGTAAAATGGATATTTTACTATGGATGAACTCCAAAATTCAAGACAGCAAATGAATATCCTGTCCTTAGAGCTGAATAAAAGATCACTTTTTGGGAGATGTTTAAAAAGGGTTGAAGCAATCACTGCTGGGGCAGCTAGGTAGGGTAAGAAATAGAGTGCTGGGCCTGAAATCAGTAAGACTAATCTTTCCGAGTTCAAATCCAGCCTCAGACACACTAGCTGTGTAATGACAGGAAAGTCACTAAACCTGTTTGCCTCAGTTTCCACATATGAAAAATGAATTAGAGAGGTGGCAAACCACTCCAGTATCTTTGCTAAGAAAAACCCAAAGGGAATCATGAAGAGTTAGAACAAGACTTAAACAACTGAACAAGAACATCTACAACAAATCACTTCTGGGGTATGTTTTAACTCCAAATCTATGAACATGCGAGACATTACATAAAGTCAAAGAAATAGAGTACCTGCCACTTACTCCATGCCATTCTCTGGGAATGAGCTATTCTACACAAATAAATGTTCCAAATAATAAAAACTTACCACTCTAAACACCTAAACTTTTTCTTATTGGGTCATTTAAGATAAAAATATGTCTAAAATGTACCATGCCCTTCCATTACTTCTTAAGCAGACACTATAGTGAACATGGTTTAACCTTTCCTTGATGACTCGAGATCCTCATTATGAACTCAGAATCAAAAAGGTTAGAACTCTATGGGACCTCAGAGACCATCTAAGTCCATTCAGCTCATTCATTTTACAGGGGTGGAACCTGAGGTCCATGAAATTACCATTAAAATATACGTTTAGAATTATCAACTTCCCAGAAGGAATGGAATAACTAAATTTTTACAAAAATGAATATCTTACATATTTGTAACTTTAGAGGAGTTACAATGGCATTTCTTGGGACTGAGGTATTTTAGGTTATTGATTCCTCCTTTACCAAAGCATCAAGGTGCCAAGCTTTTGGGGCTCATATATGTTAAACCAAATGAATACAATGTTTTGACTCACAAGATATATTCCAAACACCCAAACAATCCCCCTTCCAAAGTACATCCTTGAAAAAGTTGATCAGTAATTAAAGGGAAAAAAAAAAGGAATGCATCCTTTGACAGACCATATGATACTAATGTTAACCTTTGTAACTGAACAGAATTGTTTATGTGTACTTTTCTTAGTCTTCTCTTCCCTTCCATAACATGTGGCATTCCTACCTAAGGGCAACTAGGAAGACATGACAAAAGTCATTGACTCATATGCCTTTCTCCCCTATAAAATCTTCATGAGAATGGCATATACATGTCCATGTATGTACAAACACACATATACAGATATACATATATACATATCTGGCTTTCACATACACTTTTCAGTGTAAGGAACATAGTGTACTAGGCCAGGGAGGTGATATTCTGCTTATGTTCTTTTCTAAGTTAGATACTCCTGAATGTGTGGTGCTATGGGTCAGAGTGCATCTGAAGTACTGTAAGGTTCAGGGAACCAGAGTTTATTTTGCTATTTTTAAATTTTAAACTATTTTTTAAAAATTTCAGCCCCAGATTCTTTTGTTTCCCCCTCCCTGTCCTACCCTTTGAGAAGGTAATGTGATACAAATTAGTCATAAGAAGTAATTCAAAACATTTCCACACTAACCATGTTGTGGCAGGAAAAGCAAGAAAAATAAAGAAAAAAAATATGCTTCAATCAGTACTCAGAATCCCTCACTTCTCTCTCTGGAGGCTGATTGCATCTTTCATCATGAATCCTTTGGAAGTATCATGGATCACTATTGATAAGAATTGTTAAGTTTTCCACAGTTGATTGTTACAATATTGCTGTTATTGTGTACAGTGTTCTAGTTCTACTTGCTTTACTTCAGTTCAAAGAAGTCTTTCCAGGTTTTCTGAAACCTTCCTGTTCATCATTTCTTACAGCACAATAGTATTCCATCACAATCATATATAGTATACTGGTTCAGCCATTCCCCAATTGATGGGCATCCTCCCATAATTTCTAATTCTTTATTACTACCCAAAAAAGGCTGCTATAAAAAATCTCACACCTATAAGTCCTTTCACTTTCTCTTTTATCTCTTTGGGGGCACCATATTTTATGAAAGATAGTATTATAAGCTATAGAATATCCAAGGGATGGAAAGTAGAATGATGAAGGGTCTTGAAATCATGGTGAATCCTAGGATTATTTCAATTATGGGAATTGGAAGGAAACTTCATTATTGTTTGGACATAGCACTACATGGCTAGACCACACAAGAAACTGGACTGTCCCTACCTACTATTTAGAGGTTCTTAACCAAAGAAATTAAGTTATATTGATGAGAAACCCAGGCAGATCCAAAGATTGATACAAGGAGTTTTCCCACAATTTTTTATCTCAAGCACCCCATATATATTTTTTGAAAACTGGCCTTATATTAATCTATCAGAGTTTCCATGTTCCTTTTACTGTATACTTGGGAGGAATGGGACCTCTTTTTCGGAATTTAGGGAACTGTACCTATTAACTGTCCCCTCCTAACATGGAGAGTCCCTAATCATTTATCCAATTAGAAACCGGATTATATAATGTATTGTTTTCTTTTAATTAGTCTCATTTGATGGTTTTTACCATACAAAAATCTGTCTACCCCTATATTCAATGTCCAGCTCTAAGTTAGACAGGTCCTGGCACTGATTTGTTGGGCAATTGTCACTCATTGCCAAGAATTTATGGAACTCCGATTTACCTTTGTCCCATGGGAACTTGCCTTCAGGGACATCAGACTGACCCTAGTCTTAGACTGAACAATAAACCTCCAAGTATCCAATGATTTCAGCCCCCATAGAATCAATAGAATCAAATCCTAAGTACCCTTCCTCTTAGTGTCTAGGCCTCTCCCAGGCTGGAATCCTCCTTCCCTTGTCTCCATGTAAACTAATCAATTGTCTTTCTGGTCCTTTATTCCCCCAAAGTTCTTCAGCTCATTGGAGAGTCCTTTTCCAGGTAGTTTTCCTGAAGAAAGTATTCCCAGAGTCTGGAGCTGGGCTTGGGGGATATTTTGTGCATGACTGTGCAGTGGCTGATAGAGACTTGCTCTTTCTAACTACTTGGGTGGTTCTGTGTTAAGGAAGAAACAGGCATTTAATACTACTATGTGCTAAGCACTTTATAAATATCTCATTTGATCCTTACAACATCACTGGGAAGTAAGTGCTATTATCCCCATGTTGTGTTTTGAGGAAACTGAGGAAGACAAATTACCTGGCCAGGGTAACACAATCATTAAGTGGCAGAACTGATCTGAACTAACATCTTTCTAACTCCAGGCTCTATCCAATGAGCTACTTAAACTGATATTGAGTTAATATAGTTGATTTTAAAATTAAATAAATCAAGAATTCACTTTATTAACATTTTACAATAGTAAATATAGTCAGTTTTAAATATCACAGAACCTCTTCCACATTAAAGTAATTTTAAAATCCACACAAAATTTTCTGACATGCTATATTGTTACCATTTATATGCTATTATAATTACTTAGTGCATACTTAAAATCTTACATTTTTAGCACCACTTCTTTCTCATTCAAGCTCATAATCTGTTTATTTCAAAAAGAGGCCACATAGCAGTGACTAGAGCTCTGAGTTTAGAGTCAGAAGGCTCTCATATTTACTGAGAGACTTTGGCAAGTCAGTTAACTCTGAATTTTAGTTTCTTCATCTGAAAAATGGAAGGAAATGTTTGTACAACCGACCAACCAAGATTTTGTGGGGAAAATGCTTTGTAAATCATAATGTACTCTCTGAAATATGAGCTAATATTGCCAAATAGATAATCATCAGTTTGTTGAAGGAGAGGATGCTTAAAATATAATTACTAAGTAAGACCTACCTGCCTCACTAAGGTTTAACTTAATTTTATGGCTATTGCAAGGAAGAAAAGCTCTTTCTTACTCCCTCTTGAGATGCTTTCAAGAATAGGAAATATTCTTGCAGGAAAATAGGAAATAGGAGGTCACTATATGACTTTTTTTTTAATTAATTTTTTAAAACCGTTACTATCTGTCTTAGGATTGATACTAGGTATCAGTTTCAAGGCAGAAGAGCGGTAAGGGCTAGGCAATTGGGGTTAAGTGACTTGCCCAGTCACTCAGCTGGGAAGTGTCCGAGATCAAATTGAACCAAGGACCTTCTATCTCCAGGCCTGGCTCTCTTTCACTAAGCCACCTAGCTGCCCCAATAATTTGGTTTAAAATTATTAAAATTGTATTTTTATATGTGATGGGGAATTTTTAAAAAGCAATGTTACTTTTATGGATCTGGGAATTGATTAATTAATTATTAGGCTGATTAAATTTAGCATTTCGTGAATCATGACATGAAAATGACTCATTTTTTGTCTGTTCTGTGGATATGAAAGATGAAGAGTCTGAGGTACAAAACCCAATCTAATTGCTTTATTATACACCTGACTGCAGATAAGCACCAAAATATAAGAGGAAGGAAATCTGAATAGTGAATTGGAAACATACAACTGAGGTTGCTCCGGGTAACTTCTTCCTGAACGGAATGAGAGCATCACAGGGGAAACAGTTGCAGAAGTTTGACTCACAAGGTCAGAGAGTGCAGAGGGATTTTTCTGCTCTAACCACCAAGGAAGCAGACTGGCAGAGAGCTAAAGCTACTTCTGACAAAGGTTAATAAAAGGAAGGGGCCTCTTTTTTAAAAAACACAAAACCACATCAAGGCCAGAATCAACACAGTTCAGCAGGTTTCCCATAGGAAGAAGTCATGGTTAAATCAGCAAGTGAGGCCCAAGAGAATATCCCAATTTGGACAAGGAGGGGTCCCATCCGTTTACTCAACAGTAGGTCATTACCTCATAGCCAGGTAATTGCATTTCTTTAACTTTTGATCTTTGGTATAATCTCAACTTAGATAAACTACTTTAGTACTAGCACTCGGTGTTACCTTAACCTTTGGATAATTGTTTACTGTTCTAAATTGGGTTACAAAGTCAAAGCAAAAAGGTCCTCCTGGAAAGAACAAGCTAGGTGTCTGCAAGCTGTGGAATCCAGGAGTTCCCTAGAGTCGTCATTTGGAAAGTCTGCAACTGCTGCAAAGGAAGAAATGAGGCTAGGCTTCTTATCTATTAAAAGCACCTGACTGAGGGTTGGACTTAGGAGTCAAGGATTCTACTTTTGCCACTAATTTCCTAAGGAGCCTCTGACATTCAGCCTTGCTAGGCCCCTGCCTCCCCGTCTTTCATTTCATTTCAAGCATCTCTTTCGAATAGGCCAGTTTAAGCACTTCTCTTTCCTTCTGTGGTTTTTAATCTTACAGCCTTCGGCCGGATGCTCCTGGAAAGTGACCCCTGAAGGTAACCAGGAATAGCTAGCAGAGAGCCTGTCAGGGAAGCAGAGCAGCTGTTTTATCAAAGGCATTTCCTGCTGGGCCTGCTAAGGGCTAGTCAGTTCCACCCCACCCCCACCATAAAGGCAGGGACCACCTCAGGGTCCTGAAAGGGACTCTAATGCCCAAGGAAGCAGCCAAACTAAAGCTGTATGACTTGTTTAAAAGTGGGCCATTTTAGAGGGAGCAACAGAGGAATCCTGACACCCAGACTAGACAGAGAGGGGCCTGGAGGCCAGCAAGTCCAACTCTTTCCTTTTATAGTGAAGGAAAATGGGGCCCCAGGAACCTGGAACATGTCAGAAAGTATGGAGCAGGATCTGGACTCACTTTGTCTTCCTCCAAACCCGGCATGTTTGCTCCTTTCTCATCCTCAAGAAATAACTAAGGAAAAAGAAAGGCTGGTATCTGACAGGCATTTTAAAGAACTCATTAAAAATGTCCATTTCTGAATAAGTGACAGGCTAGCCTTCTCTTAGGGTTGTCTTTGCTCTCTGCCAGGGTGAAGCGCAGGCACATTTCTGACACACACTCCTGGCTCACTTCTGAAACGGTCCTGGCCTTACTGCCTTCACCTGGTGCCAAGACACAGGTGAGCAACTGCTTCTCCTCTGCATTAATTACAATTCATCTCGGTTAGTAATCCCAGGCTTAATGTTTTCTAATACACCTAGGTCTCATTATTAGAGTTTTTACTTTGATTTAAGACAAGGTAAATTCATGGGTAGAGATTCTTCAGCTACTAAATGTGTGGAATTGAAAAGGGAAAACTGTTGACTTTAACAAACAAAACTTTTATCAGTGACAGTAAAAGGTTGGGTCAAATTACTTGTAGAGGTCCTTTCAACTCTGTGAAACTCCCTCCTCTGAAGTAGATAATCAACCTTATTTTTTAAACTCTTACCTTCTGTCTTAGAATCAGTACTATGTATTGGTTCCAAGGCAGAAGGCAATAGGGAGTAAGCAATTTGTCCAGGGTCACACAGCTTTGAAGTGTCTGAGGCTAAATTTGAACCCAAGACCTGGCTTTGTATCCACTGAACCATTTAGCTGCCCCCAATCTACCATATTTTTAAAAAAAAAAAAACCTTCCATAACCAATTTTTTATAGCCATAGAAGATTTAGATTTGGAAGGAACCTGTGAGACCAGAGTCAATTGCTTCATTTCAGAAATGAGGAGAGTTAAGTGATTTGTCTAAGGTCTCACCAGGAGGATGTTGTATAATGCTCTTTCCAGAGCCTGCTTCTGCCATGTGCTCATTGTGTGTGCATAACCAGAAGAATCATTTACACAGCACAATACTGTACTTAGGAACTATGATTGATACAATGACCAACCATAATTCCAGAGGGTGTCTGTCTCCCCCCACCCCCAAGAGAACTTGTTTTGCTCAATTATACACATTTGTAACAGTTTTGTTTTTCTTGACTTTTTAATGCTGGGAGGGAGGGGGAATGTTAAGATTGGAAGGAGAGAATGCAGTCTAAAAATAAAATAAAAATGAAATTTTAAAGTACATACATATATACAAGAATGAAAAAGGGATAGTTATTTAATGTTCATTAAGAGATGAAATCAGTTTCTGACTAATTATACCCTTAAAATAGTTTTAAGTTCTCTAAGTAAATATTTTAATAGAAATAAAAGTAGGAATCAATGGTACCTAAATTTTTTGCCCAGAGCATACAACTAACTGTTCCTCTTCCTCCTACATCTCCTGCTAGTACTACTGACTTTTAAACCCTGTGTACCTTCTTCTCAGTAAGAGATTCAAAGGATTCTCTATCAAATGTATCATGGTTTTGCATTTACAAAGATAATGCCTAAATGAACAGGATAAGTTTTAGAAGAAAATAATAAATTTAGAAAAAACCATAACAAAGTTCATTTGGAAGAACAAAAGATCAAGGATATCCAGGGAAATAATGAAAAAAAAAACATATGAAGGGGGGCCTTGCAGTCCCAGACCTTAAACTATATTACAAAGCAGCAGTCATCAAAACAATTTGGTACTGGCTAAGAAACAGAAAGGAAGATCAGTGGAATAGACTGGGGGAAAGCGACCTCAGCAAGACAGTATACGATAAACCCAAAGATCCCAGCTTTTGGGACAAAAATCCACTATTCGATAAAAACTGCTGGGAAAATTGGAAGAGAGTGTGGGAGAGACTAGGAATAGATCAACACCTCACACCCTACACCAAGATAAATTCAAAATGGGTGAGTGACTTAAACATAAAGAAGGAAACCATAAGTAAATTGGGTAAACACAGAATAGTATACATGTCAGACATTTGGGAGGGGAAAGGCTTTAAAACCAAGCAAGACATAGAAAGTCACAAAATGTAAAATAAATAATTTTGACTACATCAAACTAAAAAGCTTTTGTACAAACAAAACCAATATAACTAAAATCAGAAGGGAAACAACAAATTGGGAAAAAATCTTCATAGAAACCTCTGACAAAGGTTTAATTACTCATATTTATAATGAGCTAAATCAATTGTACAAAAAATCAAGCCATTCTCCAATTGATAAATGGGCAAGGGAAATGGATAGGCAGTTCTCAGATAAAGAAATCAAAACTATTAACAAGCACATGAAGAAGTGCTCTACATCTCTTATAACCAGAGAGATGCAAATCAAAACAACTCTGAGGTATCACCTCACACCTAGCAGATTGGCTAACATAACAGCAAAGGAAAGTAATGAATGCTGGAGGGGATGTGGCAAAGTAGGGACATTAATTCATTGCTGGTGGAGTTGTGAACTGATCCAACCATTCTGGAGGGCAATTTGGAACTATGCCCAAAGGGCGACAAAAGAATATCTACCCTTTGACCCAGCCATAGCATTGCTGGGTCTGTACCCCAAAGAGATAATGGACACAAAGACTTGTACAAAAATATTCATAGCTGCGCTCTTTGTGGTGGCCAAAAACTGGAAAACGAGGGGATGCCCATCAATTGGGGAATGGCTGAACAAATTGTGGTATATGTTGGTGATGGAATATTATTGTGCTAAAAGGAATAACAAAGTGGAGGAGTTCCATGGAGACTGGAACAACCTCCAGGAAGTGATGCAGAGCGAGAGGAGCAGAACCAGGAGAACATTGTACACAGAGACTAATACACTGTGGTATAATCGAAGGTGATGGACTTCTCCATTAATGGCGGTGTAATGTCCCTGAACAACTTGCAGGGATCCAGGAGAAAAAAACACCATTCATAAGCAAAGGATAAACTATGGGAGTGGAAACACCGAGAAAAAGCAACTGCCTGAATACAGAGGTTGAGGGGACATGACAGAGGAGAGACTCTAAATGAACACTCTAATGCAAATACTATCAACAAAGCAATGGGTTCAAATCAAGAAAACATCTAATGCCCAGTGGACTTAGGCGTCGGCTATGGGGGGTGGGGGGGAGGAAAAGAAAATGATCTATGTCTTTAACGAATAATGCTTGGAAATGATCAAATAAAATATATTAAAAAAAAAGAAGAAAATAATAAGTGTAAGAGGTCATACCATCAAATAGATTTCCCCAATATAATGCTGATTATGGATACTTCATTGCCTTCTTTAAACCAAACTGATCAAACACTTTGGATAGGAATCTGGTACATCAATCAAATACCTGATGTCCTGATTAGATAATCTTTATTTTAATTCACTTTGGAATATTATGAATGGTTTCTTCCTATGCATTAGTGATTCATATGCTAAGCCAAAAAAAAAAATCCCTAAACCTTTTTAAAAAATACTTTAAAATAGTTCCTTAGAAAAAAGTCAATACTTTAATGTGACTTTTACTTTTCTAAATAGAGAATTTATTAAGAATCTTATAAAAAATGGATTCCTTAAAAGAATAAACATTTAAGTTATCTATTTTAAATAAGAAATTAAATATGATAGTATGTTAGCATGAAACACTTCTTCCTCAAAATAAAACCAAGGGACCACTTAATGCTGGGAAATATTTCCTACATAGTACATGCTATAAACCCAGAAAGGGCCTCAAAAGCAGACTTGATTTCTTACTGTTCATAAGACTAGGCTGTCCTCAAAAGACTGGAGATACTCTAAGCTGTTTTTCAAAAAGCAAAGTACTGTAAAACTCTGGTGAGAGGAAAAGATTTTGTAAAAATCATCTGTGGAATACTTTTCTGTCAGTTACTGCTGTTCCAATGTTCTAAAATAAGAGGCTACTGAGCAATCCTTAAAAACAAATATATATATGCAAAGTGTCTAACAAGATGGAGAACTGGACATTTTCTTAAATTCTCCCAACTTCTCAAATCTCTCCAGGGCAGAAATTATGCACCAGTCTAGGTCAGCAGGAGAAACTCCATGAACTTCATTCTCACTCAGGCTCCCACACAACAGCCCACCGTGGCACTCCAGGCAGCAGCAAGGGGGCTAGAGCTCCCCAACCTGCAGCTTGGGACAAAACCTGCATTTTGGGTGCCTTTCCCCCTGTAAAAAATAGACTCGAATACAGGACTACAATCCCCACAAGCCTTTGCTCCACTTCCCCAAAATGCTTTGTAATCTCACAGAAATTCTCAGGTGGGTCGAGATCGAGAAGGTATTTAACCTGGTGGCAAAGGTTTTTGGGTCTCTTTTTGGATTTCCGTTTTGGAGCATATGTGGCTCTTTCCATAATGTAGGTGAGGTCTTGTCTAGGCCTCTGGCCTAGGCACGTTTTCCTTATCCTGTATTTTCTTTAATCCTTAATCCTTAATAAACCTCTAAAAAATATAATACTCCTTGCAGAGAGAAACTAATTTCTACCTGCCTCAGTCTCCCCTAAATTTTAAATCTTAACACCCCTTCCAATGCCATCGTGATCCTCATAACTGTCACCTACTTTACAGGATTGAGGTGAGGATGCTAAGGATTAAAGCTCCTTTAAACCCCCAAATACCACATAAATGTTGGCTATTTGTTAAAATAAAAACTTTGTTTATGGGCCTCTTACAAAAAATGTAATCTTATTTACTGATTGCAAGCTGCAATAATTGTTGAAGTTTCTAAGATTTATCTCAGACTTCTTTCTATACTATATTCAGGACTCAGTTCTTTGGGCCACTTACCCTGTATTTATGTTCCAAACCTATCTCTCTTTTCACACAGTTTCCTTAAGGGTTAGTACCAGATCTTGCTTATTTTGTAACTTTCATAGCCCCTAGCAGTGACCTGCCAATTATACAAAGGGGGTCTTCAATAAACATTACCTAAGTGAAACCAAATCAACTTGAACTAAGAGTCAAAGTTAGGGTGATGAGGTGAAAATAATCACCTGATGTTTAGAATTTCAACTAAATAAAAAGGGAAAAATCCTTCTTCCTCAGAATCTCCCCAGTCTAGGTCACTAAATTTAATTTAAATGCACAATTATTTTTTATTATAGCGAGGGAGACTTGGGGTAAAAATTTAATATAACAAATGAAAAGCATAGTGATCTCACAATCTCCAGCTTAGCTCAGGCTTAAAGCCCTTTGCCCTTCCCTGGTAGATCTTGCCAGGTGCCACTTTGAATGTTGCCCCGCATTAACTCTGGAATTTCTGGAGAGAGGAAGAAGGAGCCTCGCCAGTCATTCTAGGTCAATTTGTATCTGGCTAGAAATCCTCTCCACAACCTTTCCAACAAGGGGTCTTCTATCATCATCATTATCATCATGCATTCTAGGGATGGGGAAGAACCAGCACCAAGGCACAGAGTCAGGAGGAGAGGTGTTTGAGGAGCATCAAGCTCACAGGGTTTCTATTTGAAGATTTCTCATGAAAGGAAACCCATGACTACCTTCTAAAGTAGCCTCTTAAGGTAACACTTTTGGATAGCTCTAATGGTTAGGAAATTTTTGCATACATGGAAATGAAATCTGTACCCCTCCAAGTTCCACTTATTCATTCCTAATTCTGTCCTCAGGCCCAAAGGATTAATCTTCATCTATTTTCTGTATGCCAGCCCTTCAGCTACTTGAAGATGGCTAAAGCATCCATCCTCACAAGCATGCTCTTCTCTAGGCTAAAATAGCCTCAGTTCCTTCACACCATCTTTGCATCCTGTGGTATGGTCTCCTATTACTTCACCACCCTGAGTTAACATTTCTCCAGACCTGCTGTAGCCTGCTAATGTAATAAAATAAGGCAGACCTGAACCGATATGGCCTGAGCAGACCAAAGTATAGAGGAGCAGGACTATTCCTTCCTTCCCCTATTCTCTATTCTAGGAAAGGTAGACAAAGGGTTGGCCCCAGAACAGCCAAAGGGTATTTTGTGGGTTTTTGTCAAAAGTCACAGCCATGCATATATTAATTTCTAAAAAATAGTAAGGCAGTTTCCAAAAAGGAAGTCACTTTTGTTTTTTAAAGTTATTTTTAAAAAGCTAATTACTCACACAAACAAATCTAATACAGTAGGAGAACTGGCTTTATTATATGTGGGCTAAGTTTCAACTTGACAGAAAACAAGCTAGTTCTAAAACCATGGAAAAGTTCTGTCAAAATGTAGCACACTCATTCTTGTAGCATTTTCTCAATTATTCGGGTCATGCGTAGGGGCTACATAGAAAATGATTAAAATCATCTCTAAAAATTATTAAGTCCCAGTTTTCATTTAGTAGCACCTAAATATCATACCTGAACCAACGATTTTGTTAAGATTTGTTCAAGGAGATCAAAACTAAGGAGAGCACCAAAAGAAAAAGATTTAATTCTATTCTTAAAATTGGGGGCTAGGGCAGTTGAGAAATATAGAACTGGCTGAAAATCAGGATGACAGAGAAATAAATGAAGTAAAAATAAAGGGTCTAGATAAACATACAAGCTGGAAAACCAATTATAGTAAACAAGTTTTCTAAAGCAAGAAAATTGTTCTTTTGGGGGAGAAAGTAGAAAAAAAATTGAGGTTACTGAAGGAAATTATGAATTCAACTAATGGTAGTCACTAGCTTATAATAATATTAATAAATTTAACTACTCATCAGAATCTATGTGATTAATTTTTAAAATATTACTATTGCTTATACATGAAATCTGTCTCTCCTTAAACACATCTTGATTTGGGACCTAGGGAACAGCAAAGATTTATTCTAGCACAAAGGCTTTCAGGTTGTAAAAGTTAAATAATTCATCCATGGTCAGGTATGAAAGTTTTAATTGCATTTTAATCCACATCTTCATCACAAACCCAATACAATTTCCCTTTGCAGACAAATATATATTACCATAACATATTAACATCTTTTCTTCAATTTGAGATTTTGCAAACTAATTCTTAAAAATAAATCAGTAAGTTAACTTTTCCAAAAAAAGAGAATGCTAATAATCTTCTCTAAATTCTGCTGAGTATATTACAACTTTGATAAAAAATAAATGCTTTTAAAGAGAATTACATGTATAAATGGAGAAGAAAATTAGGCTCCTAATTTAAAAGTAGAATCAGTTAAAATAAAACTCTCAGAAACATTGAAAACAAATGTGCCACCATTTACTGTCTATAAGATGTTATGAAGAATGCTTTCTAACACACTATGATTCTCACACACTAATTTAAATTTGCCCTAAATCTATATCTATTAATATATCTATATGGAAAAGAAGAGAGAGGAAGAAGAATTGTTATGGTTAAGCAGAGGGAAAAGAGTGTGACCAAATCCCCAATGAGATTATAAGAGTAAGCTGGATGGGTAAATTGCAAAAATGTGACAAATCTTTTTAAACTATAAAGGTTTTGAGTGTAGTGGTGTGCCTGTCATTCAAAGACAAGTCTGGCTAAGTTTGGTGAGGCTCAAAACAATAAAGCTGACTACCAGGTCATTCTACATCACTAAGTGATATTTTATTGGTCCACAGCATTTATAAAATACAGAGGTAATGCAAGTTGCATTACTTTAGGAAGTGCTCATACCATGAAATCATAGTTCCTAGAAGCAAGTAATACATAGTAATAAAAAATTTTTCAAGAAATTTTTAATTCAGATATTTCACTGATTCAGATTATCTTCTCCCTTTCTGATATTCCGTATTAGTCCAATTTTATGAAGTATTTAAGAAATTAGAAAATATATCTTAAATTTGGATGACATAACTTTAATAAAAATGACATTTGACACAAATTTAAGCAAAATCCTAACTTTCTTTCCTGCTACAGAAGTTTAGTAAGATTACACACACACACAGACACACACATACACACACACACACACACACACACACACACACACACACACACACACACACACACTCTTTGTTAACATAGGACACTGGCAACCTTTATTCAGTTATCAATACCTATACATAAGCAATGAGTGTCACCAGGAAAGGGGAAATCAAAATATGCCAGGAACTTTGTTACCTGAAGCCTCAAAACAAAGAGAAAAATGTTTCAGAAAGTTTTATATGTTAACTACAGTCACTGAAATTCATCAGTTGGAGTGAAGAACTTAAGTTTGTGACAATAGAGTAAAATTCTATTTTGGTGACTGAGGTTAGGCCATTAAAACCATTTGCGTCTAACTTCTAAGACAATTTCTGCAATATTATGCTTCAGGAATACATTAGTTCAAATCTTATCTCATACTATTAACTAGCTGTTTGATCCTGCCCAAGCAACTTAAATCTGTCTGTATTAGCTTCCTGAATTATAAAATAAGGATAATAATAACATCTGCCTTAGAAAGGTTGTCAAAAAGATCAAAGAATAAATTGTAAAAAACAATTATGGTAGAAACAACATGTACATATTATAGGCACATATAAAATGGATAAAAGGTGATTTGCATGAGGAAAGGGGCACTAAGACGTTGGTTATCTAATTTTTTACATTTTAAATCAAATGTTATTTTTGAAATAGCTATGAATATTAATAAATTTCTGAAGATATGGGGAAAATCTATTTTTCCTTTATTTTTAATAGGAACGACTAGACTGTGTCAACTGAATGCATTTACACATAGACTAGAGATGGGGTCCTAGTGTTAATTAAATTGTCTAATTTTGAAGTTCTTGTGACACCTGTGAGAGACTTAGCTACTCTGATCAAGAAGAAAAATGACAATTTCAAAGGAACCATGATGAAAAATGCTACCCCTCCAGAGAGAACTGATGAACCAAGTGCATATTGAAACATGCTTCTTAAATGGTTTTTAATGTGTGTTCATCAACAACATGGTTAATGTGGAAATATGTATTGCATGTCCCTGTATAATCAATATTATATTTGCTTACCTTCTCAAGTAGGGAAAAGGTGACAGGAAGGGAGAAAATTTGGAGCTCAAAAAAAATTGTTTTTAATGTTAAAACTTTTTATATGTAATTGAGGAATACTTAACAAAAGAAATAAAATATTAAAAGGTAAATATACCCCTGAGTAAAATTGTACAAGCATAAAAAAAATTTAAATCTAGTCTTATCCTGGGCAGTTTCTATTGTACAAAGAGAGGACCTTCAATTATATACCATTGGGGTCATACTACTTTGTTGGTGTGAGGACTCATTCCACTGGACACAAATTGCAATTAAGGTTCAGTGTAAGGATGCCAAACTTGGAAGTTCTAGAACCTCAGTTCCAGTCAAAAAAATAATATTATGTTAAACAATTTGCATATTTTCAAGTCTATAGAGAAGTGAGCTATTATTATCATCACTGTCATCACTGTTAATGCATTCTATTGCCAGGTCCACATCCATAGCTTTTGTAGCTCAGAAGGATAACACACAAATAATTACAGAACTTGGGAGTCAGTAGGAACCTTCAAGGCCACATAGTCTTATCAGAATAATCCACTCCATAACTACTTGGCAATTTCGTCTTTCCTTGAAGCCCTTAAATGAGGAGGAATCCATAATCTTCCAAGATTGTACATTCTACCTTTGGAAGGTTGTTGGAAGTTTTTCCTTACATCAAGCCTCTCAACTACTTCCACATGTGGCTCCTATTCCTGATCTCTCTGGCCAAGCATAATAAGCCTAATTAATCCCTCTTTTATATCCAAGAATATAGATAACTATTTTAGGCTTGCTATTGACTTTGGACTAAATATACACCAAATGATGATTTCATGACAAACATGGTCTTAAGACTCTTCATCATACTAATCATCCTATTCTAGATGCTAATTTCCCCAATTTCTTCCTAAAACTTGGCTCCAAATATGGTCTGCACAGGACAGAGTAAGTACAATGGGGCTCTCATCTACCTTGTAATCTTCAATACCACTATTCTCTTAACATAATCTAACATTACAAGAGCTCTTGTTGATTTAGATTGGATTTTCAGTTCATAAAAGCTCTTCAGATCTTTTCCAGAACTGCTGCCAGACTCATATCATTGTGAAACTGACTTCTGAAAGTCAGCTTATTAGATTAACTCAGCCTTCTCACCCAAGAAGATCTTTTTGGATCTTAACTCAGTCAAGTTAACCTATTGCAACTGTTCCTACCATTGTGTAATCTGAAAATCTATTAAGCATGAAATCTGTGGTTTTTATCCAAGTTAGTGGTCAAAATATTAAATACTCAATTAAATAAAAATATACTTGTCTAAGTTGCCACTGATCTCTTGATTACCAAATTCAATGGCTTTTTTTCCCCATTCCTCATCCTTGATATTTTTTGGTAGCACTTAATGTTGACCATCCTTCTCCTCCTGAATATTCTCTCCCCTTCTGAGTTTTTGTGACATTGCTTTCACTTGGTTCTCCTCTTACCTATACCAGGTTGTTTCATTCTCCTTTGCGGGTGGGCTATTCCTTAAGATTCTATATTCTAAGTGCTCTTCTCTACATTTTCTATCTCATCAGCTTTCAATTCCATGAGTGAGAACCAGGGCAGAAAGCTGGCTATCTCTTTGGTGAGCTGCCCAGGCCTATAAAGCATTTGCTCTGATGTAAAATAAATTAGCTTCCAAAAGTTTTGAAGCCAGTGGCCAAGGGGCTAGAAGTCTCTGTGGCAATCTACATGTGAATAAAATAGACTATCTGATTACCATAAACAAAGATTTTAGGCCCACACCACCCATTTGGCATACTCATTCTGAACCATTCCTGTCTCAATGCCTGCTCTGGCTCTTCCTTGTGTTCCTGGAATGCTTTTCTCCTCACCTCCACCTTAGAATCCCTGGTTTCCTTTAAGACTCCCTCTAGGGGCCATCGCTTCAGATGATCTTTCCTGATGTCCCCCAGCTCTCCCTAAACTGTCTTGCATTTGTTTTGTTTATATTATGTATATACTAACAGAGGACCATGTTATCATCTCCATGGTGGGGATGTTATCACTTTCCAAACCACCTTGTGTTCATTTTGTACATATTAAATATATACTAATATATGCACACATTGTCTTCCCCAATATCATATTAACTCCTTGAAGGTGGAAGGGAGTGTTTCATTTTCATATTTGTCTTCAGAGCCTAGCAGAGTGTCCAACACAAAATAAGCAATTAAAAATATTTAAATGAATTGTTATTTTGAGTTTCCAATACTGAAATAATTTATTTTAGGCCCCAAACTTCTCCTCCTGGAGGCAGCAAAGTGACTTAGTGAATAGAAAGCCAGGCCTGGAGATGGGAGGTGCTGGGTTCAAATCTGCTTCAAAGATGTTCTAGCTGTGTGACCCTGGGCAAGTCCCTAACAGCAAAACCCTTACCACTCTTCTGCAGATTCAAAGCCAGCAGGTAAGAGTTTACTTAAAAAACAAACAAATAAACCCCAACCTTTTCTTCCTACTCATTTTAGAGATCAGGAAATTGAGAATGGCAAGCAGGATGGTTAAGTGATTTGTTCCACAAAACAAATTAGAAATGAATATGAACTCGGTTCCTCTAATTTTAAATTCTATACTCTTTCTTCTCCATTTCCATACACACCCACTTCTGGAGTATCTGCAGGCCACAGCATCTGGGCTGAGCAGTAGTGCTACTTCACAGCTGAAATCACATGTGACCTCACGTCTACTAGCTTTTTTTACTTGGAGAAAACACAAATGTGGGAGAGCTGGAGAGTTCCTACTTAACAGTAACAAGGCCTTGATTAACCTCCTAGTACTACATGGCTTTAAAGGCTGTCTCATCTGTGAGCAAACTGCTTTTAGCTCACTTTATTCGTGGACAAGGTCCAAAGGACCACACGACTCTCAGAACCTACTGGGTATAGTGCCTGGTAAACAATGGAGGTGCGGCATTTACTTGTAGAATGAATTGCATTTTGTACTACCTGGTATACTTCTAGGATTTAGAATTTATGTGGAAACAGGCAATCTGCAACATTTAACTGAAGAACATCTTGAAACAATATACTTTCAAAGAGTTGATACAAAACATTTCTCAATTCAAAACTTCATTTTCAGTTCCTTCCATGTTTCTATGAATCTTCACTAAAGAAAAGGCTGATTTGGTATAAAGATCCCTAATAAGATAGGCAGGATTAACTTTCCTAATAGATTAAAAAAAAATGGGCACATCAGTTATTAAGCTCTTGGTGCTGGTTTTGAACCAGACAAAGGTCAGAAGTTAAAACTATTCTTAGAAAATTAATATAATTTCCTCAGTAGATTCATCCTGCTAAAGTGGCACATTACAAAATTAGGTCTGAAAGCTGTGTAGCCCAATTTAATAACATCTGTAAGGTTATATGTACCACAAAATGAGACAAATGTAACTCAAAGAGATATAGAAAACAAATAAAATGAGTGGTTCATCTGTGAAGTCAGTCATCCTACCAAAGAGAGATAGAATCAATCTGGCAAAGTGGGAGACCAGGAGAAAAAATGACCATAAAAATAAGGATTTCTCCGATGTCAAATGGGAGATCCCTACTAGTCAAGAAGACACTAACCCAATAAATTCCCTCTCTGGGTAGATTCTGTCTTGGGAAGGGTTGGGGGTGGGGAAGGTTATATTTAGAATGGAAAATTTGGCTTTTCCATTCCTAATGGAGTCTATCACATTCCTTTTCCACCTCCCAGTTTCTGCCTCTAGTCTCAGCTGGTTTAAACCACCCCACATACCCCTGCAGCCTGGGAGGGCAGTGGTGAGGGAGCCTGCTTTCAGAAAGGCAGGATGTATAGCTGAGGAAAGGCCCCCTCTTCCCAATGTACATCCCCCACCTCCTTCTAGTCCATTCATCTGGGAAAAAAAGTCAGGCAAAAGTTTGGCCAGACAAATGAAGTTGGGGTAAGTGTGAGCCCTCTTCCTAGAGGCCAGAGTGGCCAAAAGGACAGGAGAAAAATAACCTATTGTTGTTACATCTTCCCTGTAAATATCCTTTTGCAAGTTAAATGATATGAATTTGTTTAATGGAACTGGGGTACTTGCTCACACAACAAAGAAGAACATTTGGAATAGGGACTGAGCTGACCTCATTAAAGACTTCCCCTACCTTCAGAACTGTAAATGTCAATCCTGCCCAAATTAATTTACTTATTTAGTGCCATACCCATTGAACTACCAAAACCTTTTTACTGAATTAGAAAAAACCGTAACTAAGTTCATCCGGAAGAAGAAAAGAGCAAGGATATCCAGGGAAATCATGAAAAAAAAATGCGAAGGAAGGAGGACTTGCAGTCCCAATATCTCAAACTATATTATAAAGCAGTGGTGACCAAAACAATATGGTACTGGCTAAGAGACAGAAAGGAGGATCAGTGGAATAAACTTGGGGTAAGTGAGCTCAGCAAGACAGTCTATGACAATCCCAAAGATCCCAGCTTTTGGGACAAAAATCCACTATTTGATAAAAACTGCTGGGAAAATTAGAAGACAAATATGGGAGAGATTAGGTTTGGATCAGCATCTTACACCCTACACCAAGATAAACTCAGAATGGGTGAATGACCTGAATATAAAGAAGGAAACTATAAGCGAACACAGAATAATATACTTGTCAGATCTTTGGGAAAGGAAAGACTTTAAAACCAAGCAAGAGCTAGAAAAAAAAATCACAAAATGTAAAATCAGTAATTTTGATTAGATCAAATTAAAAAGGTTTTGTACAAACAAAACAAATGCATCCAAAATTAGAAGGGAAGCAACAAATTGGGAAACAATCTTCATTACAAAAACCTCTGACAAAGGTCTAATTACTCAAATTTATAAAGAGCTAAACCAACTGTACAAAAAATCAAGCCATTCTCCAATTGATAAATGGGCAAGGGACATGAATAGGCAATTTTCAGTTAAAGAAATCAAAACGATTAAAAAGCACATGAAAAAGTGTTCTAAATCTCTTATAATCAGAGAAATGCAAATCAAAACAACTCTGAGGTATCACCTCACACCTAGCAGATTGGCTAACATGTCAGCAAAGGAAAGTAATGAATGTTGGAGGGGATGTGGCAAAGTGGGACATTAATGCATTGCTGGTGGAGTTGTGAATTGATCCAACCATTCTGAAGGTCAATTTGGAACTATGCCCAAAGGGGGATAAAAGACTGTGCCCTTCGATCCAGCCATAACACTGCTGGGTTTGTACCCCAAAGAGATAATTAGGAAAAAGACTTGTACAAGAATATTCATAGCTGTGCTCTTTGTGGTGGCAAAAAATTGGAAAATGAGGGGATGCCCTTCAATTGGAGAATGGTGGAATAAATTGTGGTATATGTTGGTGATGGAATACTATCGTGCTCAAATAATGAAGTGGAGGAATTCCATGGGGACTGGAACAACCTCCAGGAATTGATACAGAGTGAGAGAAGCAGAACCAGGAGAACATTGTACACAGAGACTGATACACTGTGGTACAATCAAATGTAATGGACTTCTCCATTAGTGGCAATGTAGTGATCCTGAACAACTTGGAGGAATCAACGAGAAAAATCACTATCCACATTCAGAGGAAACACTGTGAGTAAAAACACCGAAGAAAAACAACGGCTTGTATACATGGGTCATAGGGATATGGTTGGGGAGGTAGATCATCCTAGTGCAAACAACAGCATGGAAATAGGCTCTGATCACAGACACAAGTAATATACAATGAAATTGCGTGTCGCCTGTAGGCAGAGTGGGTGGAGGGGAGGGAGGGAAAGTGAGTATTGTAACCAAATAAAATAAAATAAAAAATAAATAAAGAGAAAAGTGAAAAAACAAAACAAAACAGAGAACTGTGACTGGAGTGATGTGGCAGGTCTTCCTCTGGGAGGGTGGCTCGTATTTCCTGATATCTGTACATCTTTCATCTAGAGACCAAAGTCTTTCAGCGGCTTCTTCCAGTCTAAGTTCAAGTCCAAAATGCTTATCCTAATCTGGGAGGCCTTGCAGTGCCTCACCATTGTAAACCTTAAAATTTCCTAGACCCTACTTTATAAGACTGGATCAAGACCATTCCCCATTTGGGCAGTGAACTCTACTTAAAGCAAGAATGTGAGAACTCTACTTCACCTACTTGGGTCTGCCCTAGGGGAAGATAAAGTTGTGAACTCTTTTCTGAACAATGAAAGTACTTAAACCCATACTTAAGCCATGCCTATTTTTAGAACTAATACAAAAGGTTGCTAAGTACCTATAAAGGTCAGGCAACTTGTGAACTTACAAGAAGCAAAGAGGTGAAAACTTACTCAGAGCTTTCCTGATGTGAATTACTCAGAAGTTTTTGTCTACCTAGAAAAGGTGAGAGCAAGATGTGAATTAAGGTGATAACAAAATGTGAATTAAGAATGGTCAGTCCTTTGGAAAACATCTACTGTGATTGGTGGATGTAAGAATTTAGGGGAGGTGACAAAGAAGAAATGCCCTATCAAAGAAGAAATGCCCTATATAAGGAGATGAGAAATCTGAGTAAAGAAGAGTCAGCTAGGAAAGGCTGCCTTGAAGGGTCTCTCTCGAGACTCTCTCGGAGACATTTCAGATTGAGGATTGAGCTGGTGAATTCAGCTGAGATGGAGCTGACCTGGTGTCACTAGAATCCTTGCTTGGACAGATCTTGTGGTGAGTGATTAAGGACTGACTGATCTTTTCTCTTAGGGCTTAGGCCTGGGTTGGCCAGGACTGGCCAGGGCCCGCTTATCCTTCTCATTATTCTCCTTTTTCTCTCTTTCTTTAATTCCTCATTGTATTATTAATTAAATTCTCTACAAAACCCAGTTGACTTGGGTATATTCATAATTGGGAATATTTCCCTGGCAACCACCTTATAATTGATTTAAAAAAAGACACTGTAGTGAAAACATATTTTCTGCGGTCACAACTTACTCACCCACTCTTATATCTATTACAATTTAAGTCTTCAACTATTTTTACTCACTACAGTTCATAGCCTTCAACCATTTTAATTATTACAGTTTATGGCTCCCACTCTTTTAAACATTACACCATACATATAACTCTGTCCTATGGTGGCTTCATTTCAGTCATGAATGACTCTTTGTGACCCTGTTTGGGGTTTTCTTGGCAAAAATACTATAATGGTTTGCTCTTTCTTTCTCCAGCTCATGTCACAGATGAAGAAACAGAGGCAAATAAGGTTAAGTGACTTGCCCAGGGTCACACAGCTGGGAAGAGTCTGAGGCCAGAGTTGGAAGTCTTCCTGACTCCAGGGCCAGCACTCTATCCACTGCACCACTTAATTGCCATCATCTCCATCAAAACTATTTCTTAGCAGGTCAGTATTATCTTTTACCTTCAAAATATGCCATTTTCAAATCCATTACTGAGATTTGGACTCAATTCTCTGCCCTCAACTGAAAAGCCATCTTCAGGCATTCTATTTAAATCTTACTCATTCTTCAAAAACCTAATTTAAGTCCCATTTTCTCCAAGAAACTTTCTCTAACTTCTCCATAATGAACTTTCCCTTCTCTGAACTGTGGATACTTATTGCTATCACCTATCTGGAGCACTTTGTCCTGTAGGGTCTTATAATGATTACTGGACTGTTTCTGGGTAGATTTTATTTTCCTAGCAAGATTGTAAGTGCTTTGAGGGCAGGTACTAGGCTCTTTTTGTAGCTCTGACAGAACCTAGCATAATACTGACTACTAGTAAATTCCAAAGCAGTAGTTGTTCATTTAAATGCCATGAGAAGATTATAATTTTTGCTTGGCCAAAGAAATATATTTCAAAATAAGTTTTTAAAATTATATGAACAATGATTAATTTTTTATCCTGGGGGACACAAAAGGAAGAAATAGGAAGAAAACTGAACTGGACCATCTGAGTTTCAGTTATAAAATGGGAATCATATGTGTGCTGCCAACCTTATGAGATAAAAATTTTAATTTTGAAGCACTATGTAACTCTAATTTTCCTTCTGAAAAAAGAGAAAATCTCCACAAAAAAGGCTGTGATAAATACACTTCTTGCCTAAGAGACTGAGATCATTCCAGTGTCTAGTACATTGTCTAATAAATAGAAGGGGCTGAATAAATTCTTGTTGATATACTAAGTGACCATGGGCAAGTCAGTCTTCTCTAGGACCCAGTTTGCTCATCTGTGGAAGTTCTGTATTTGGAGTCAGAGGTCTTGTCATTTACTTCATGTGAATTTGTCACTTAATTTCTGTGGATCTCAGATGTTCTCATCTGTAAGACAAGGAAGTCTGACAAGCTGACCCTCAGGTCCCTTTCCAGGTCTACATGGTCT
This sequence comes from Monodelphis domestica, assembly GCF_027887165.1. Lineage (NCBI taxonomy): Eukaryota > Metazoa > Chordata > Mammalia > Didelphimorphia > Didelphidae > Monodelphis > Monodelphis domestica. The sequence goes on along the minus strand of NC_077228.1, from coordinate 439,625,726 downwards.
TTTCATAGAAAACAACCAAAAATGCAGCCCTGATTCCATGAGTAAATCATTTTGGTTTTCTTGAATCTGTTAACTAGTCTGACAAGAATTCAGTTTTGAGTGAAAGTATTAGAATCAAGCTTTTTTGGTATATTAAATTATCAAGATTAATGGACAAAGCAATGCTGAGTACAAACATCTGCTTTGAGCTGCAGTCAAAATTAGATTTCCTCAGAGGTTCAGCTCTTAAGTAGCACAGCCTAAATTTGGAATAACTACTTGAGTTTTTTAAAACCTCAAAAACTAGTGAGAGATTTTGTACTCCACAGATCTAAAAAGTGAGAGTAACTATTTCGAGGACAGGAAAGCTTTGTTCTCACTTGTTCTGACTCAAAGCAAAATTTAATAGATATAGAGAGCATAGATATCAAGTGTAAACTCACACCAGCCAAAAACTTCAAGATCTGAGGCTGGGATCATTATAAGCATTGATGCAAGCATTGATGCCTTCCAACACATGATTTCACTGCCATTAAACAAAAGACAATTTGCATATTTTTATTGACAAATTGTCTTTTAAAATGAAAACAAATATAATCCCCACCCCCAAATTAAAATGTACTCCATGAAAATTTAAACAAGCCACAAAAGAGATTTCAACAGCTAAGGTCTACAAACACCTCTACAACTGAGTTTTTGGAAGTCTGTCAATTTAAACATGAAGTAGCATCAATATCATTCATGTTCAATGTAAATTTTATTGCATTTTAATGTTGTCTTCAAGCTTACATAGTTGAAGTCAGATCCTACTTCTTAGAGGGTATGCTTTCATATGTTGTTAAACATTTCTTTGACTTTTCCAAATCTATTGTTTCTAACAAAGTAATAACATTCTCATACATTAATATTCATAATTTTTTAGTCAATAGAACTGCTCAAAGTCTGATGATAACTTCTTGTTTTTAGCTATAGTGCTCTTATGAATACATACTTTAAACAGAAATGAGTATTCTGACTGGTAATAATCCTTAAAAACAAAACCCAACAACTTACCTTTTATCTTAGAATCAATCCTTTGTATTAGTTCCAAGGCAGAAGACCAATAAGGGCCAATAAGGGAGTTAAGTGATGTGTCCAGAGTCACACAGCTAGGTAGTGTTGGAGGCCAAATTTGAACCCAGGATCTCCCTTCTCTAGGTCTGGCTCTCAATCCACTGAGCCACCGAGCTACCCCCCAATGATCGCTTTTGGATTAGAGATCTCTGAACCAAAATGTATACATAATTCTATAATTTTAAAAAATATACTTTTATATCGCTTTCCAAAATAGTAGACTAGTTCTGAGTCTCATCAGCAGTGAAATGTCATACCTTGCTGTATCCTCGTATGTTTTTTTCATTTTTCATGATTGTTGGCAATTTACTGGGTATGATTTGTTTTAATTTTGCATTTCAAACTTGTTTTAATTTGCATTTCTGATTGTTCGCCATTTTGAACACTTTTAACCATTATTGATCATTTGTATTTCTTCTTTTTAATTTTTGTAAATTACCTATAAATTCTGAAGGTCAGGCTCTTATTTTAAAGAATTTTTTCATCTTACTCTGGCTACAATTTTTACTTGTGTAAAAGCATTTCATTTTTACAATATCAAGAGTCTATTTTGTCTTCTGTGAATTCCTTTATACTGCATCTAGTTAAAAAAATCTATCCAGATTTGTGAAAGAATTTATATTCTAAGGAATTTAAATGCTTACCATCCAACTGTATGTATATACATATATGTACACACATATATATACTGTAATATTTATAGGGAAAGATTGTGGATATGAAGAACAGGGAATATGGAAGGTTTGTAGCAGGGAATGGAGGAGTTGAAGGGAGAGAGGGAATATGGCTGCAAGTGAGGCAAAAGGAGAGAGATACCCCCTGCTGAGAGGCTATTTTCTTAACAAAATGGGGTGTCCGAGAAATGGGCCACTTGTGATGGCCTGCAGGGATGTCTTCTCTATGGATGGATGCCAAAGATGCCCCAGAGCAGGTAAACACAGACCCTCCTGAGGGACAAGCCCTTCCCCAGACTTTGGTCATCCAGCAGGGGTCCCATAAGAGCCGTTTGTAGTTGAATGACTGAACTGAGGTTCAGCTCCCTCTAAGCCCCCTGAAAAGATAGTCCACTTATCTGACTGCGATATTCAAATAAGATAAAATTTAATAACCAGTTCGGATTGGAGAGGTATCAGGAAAGAGGGAAGAGGGATCTCCCTAGATAAGGTTTGAGTCTTTCTCATCTTTGGAGCTGAGGCTAGGCCTCACAGGCTGGTGGAAGGTTTCTCTTATTCCTATCTATGTTATATCCGTGCTAGTTTTCTTAATTTCAAAATCTTAGCAGTAGATAGCAAGCAACAAGAAAGTTCTAACTTTCAGAGTTGGTTGGGCTTGTCTCTTCGAGCTGAAGAAAACAGATGCACTCAATCCAGAGATGAAGAAGAAACTCCTCCCCCTTCTAAGGCCAGGAAGGAAGTCCTAGTCACAAGACCAACTGCCACTCCCAGTTGCCCCTTCCCCCACCAACTGTCAGTCTTGTCAATTTCTTCTCTCTCTAATATTCCCACTGTTGCTTGTTCCAACACAGTGGCAGAAAGTTCAGAACTTGTTTTAGTTTTCTTTCCACAACTGTCCCCCTTTTTTTGTTGTTCACTTATTTTATTAGTTACCAATTTACTAAATCTAATTTCTAACTACTTCCCCAAAAATAATAAACTTCCCTCAATCACTCTATCACTATTCTATGCTAACTTTATCTACTCTAAGGAATTCTATTCAGGAAAGTTTGGGTAAAGGTAGTTTTAGGGTTTTACAATAAATTCAGTAAAACATATGTTTGAACAAAACCATTACAAAGAAATTTGAACCTTAGTGCTAATACTAATTGCTAAATTAACTAAAACAAACAGTTTTCCCATTTATGTATATATTATCATTTGCAGACTATCTCTAAATATATTTTCATAAAACACAATTTCAGCATCAACTTTACAATAAACAATTAAAAGTTTACTATCTGGAAATGCAGCTTAAGTCTATTCCTATTGTCTATGCTTTGATTAACTTAACTTACTCCTAATCTATTCCCTACTTATAACTATTATCTAAGTCTAGTCTAATCTATAACCAAATCTTATGTACAACATACATACATGCTATACTAAATATTTTCAGACTCTATCACTGTTACTAACCTAATTATATAGTATATACATTATTTCTAGATTATGTACATATAATACAATAATATACATTGTTCCACATCCTGACTTTAGTCAAATAGAAATTACAAATAGAAATTATTTAAACAATACATACTGAATAAAGCTTGAAAAGAGTCTCTAGGGCAAAGGAAGAATTGAGAGTGGCATGGCAAAGTGCAGAGTCCCAGCCCTGGGGGTCAGAAAGACCTGTTTAAATCTGTCTCCCATTCATTAAACTCCAATGGCTCTCCATGATCTTTGGGGTCAAATATAAAGTTGTCTGTTCAGCATTTAAAGCTTGGGGCATTTCCACCTTCTCAGCGTCTTTTAGACCAGGCTGACTCCCGTCCCTAAGATCTGGTGGTTCTGGCCTCCTCACTGCTCCTCACAAGACACCCTCCATCTCTGGGCTTCGGGCAGTTTCAATTGGGTTGTTCTGGTGCCTGGAATGTTCTCCCTCCTCTTATCTGCCTCCTGGCTTCCTCCAAGTCTCAGAACAAATTATCCCCTCTCCCAGAAGCTCGCCTCTTATTTAAGGCTGGCCTTCCCTCTGTAGATGAGCCCCCACTGGTTCGGTCTTTACCTGGTTTGTCCCTAGTTCTGGCCGTCTGGTCTCTGCCATCAGACACTGGGCTCCTTCGAGCAAGGGTGAGTGCCTCTGTGTCTATCCTGGGCATTTAGCCACTGCTTGTGACTGACTCTGGGCAAACTGCTTACCCTCTTCCTCAAGTGTAAAATAACTAAATGGCCTCAAAGTTCTGTGCGGCTGTGCTCCTTTCCCTGCAGTCCATCTAGGGGGTGCCTGGATATGAGGCCACCCCGGGAAGAGCAGTGGGCCCGCAGGGAGGAGGGGGAATTGACTACTGGGAAGGCTCTGTCCCCAAGGCCATGCAGGCTGCAGAGGCCAGGAAGAGCTCGGGACTCAGGCACAGCCAGGCTCACTACTCGGTAACCTGGCCTCTGGACCCTGTGATGTGGCCAGGGCAGTGGCCCAGGGGCTGCTGGGGAAGCCGTGACTAATGGCCAGGCAGCCAGGGAGCCGTCCACGCCAGGCTGACCTCTGGAGCTTGCAGTGGATGCGAATACTGTACATTACAAAGCACTGGCCGTAGGTTATCTCACATGAACAGGCTTTAGAAGCTAGGAAGATGCCCTCTTCTTCTAAAGTGATCAGAGAACGTGGTGCCCACTGGGTGGCGCCGTGGCCTCAGGGCCTGTAGTTTTCCGGGAATGCGATGATGCTGTCCCACCACTGTGGTGGGAGCACAAGTTCAACCCAGAGGAGGAACCTGAACTGCATTTCCACCATGGGCCCTTATCCAGACAATGTGTGCCAATGGGCAAGACCTTCAGTGACCACAGAAAGTGAAGACGTCTACAAACATCTGCACGTTCTGAATAAGACCGATATGGCCTGGAATCACAGCATTTCAGATGTGGAAAAGAAATCTGCAGCCACCTGGTCCTAAAAGAGAACCCTATCCTCCAGAGTACTCCTTCCAGCCACTGTCTGAAGATGTCTAATGAGAGAAAACCTGCCGCCTCCCCAGGAAGCCCACGCTTCCTACTAACTACTGACTACTAACAAGTTTTTCTTTACTGCAAACCTAAACTTACCTCTGGAGGTTTCACCCTCTGCTCCTATTTTTGCTCTCTCCTACACCAAACATCACATTTATTATCATGCGAGCCCTCCATCTTCTCTTTTCTAGAGTAAACATTCCCAGTTCTGCAAATCCCCCCTTATGTGATGAGGCAGCCAGATGGGGCCTTAGACAGAAAGACCTTTATTCAAATCCAGCCTCAGTCACTCACTCACTGAGAGACCTGTCTGCTACAACGTCCTCATCTGTAAAATGGGGATAATAACAGCATCAACAGCCCAGAGTTGTGATGAGGATGAAATAGTTGTAAAAGCACACTGCAAACCTTTAAGTGTTCTCTACATGCTAGCTATTATTATATGGCATCCTCTCGGTAGAAGTAAAATTCATCATCAATTCTGATGATGATGGTCTCAAGGCCATTCACTACCCTCTAGCTGCATTTCCTCAGATACTCTTCCACTTAACCTTCTTCCTAAAACGTTATGCCCACAACTGTGCGCCAAATGTTCCAAATACCGTCTGAGCAGGGCCGAGTGCTGTAGGAGGATGCCTCCTAATGTGAATTAAGGTTCCACTCAGCCCCTTGGTGGCTATGGCACACGGCTTCTTAATGTGTACTGTCAGCCCCCCCAAACAACACATAACATCAATTTTCTGAACCCAATTTATTTTATTATCTTATTATCTATTTGGTTTTTTAAATTTTATATTACATATATATAAATATATAATATATTATATTTCTATTTCTATTTAGTCTTATTCCACACCAGGCACCAGGACAAAGATATAAAGCAAAACACAGTTCCTACCCTCAAGACATTACATTTTACTATTGGGGAGAAAGGCACAAAACAAAGCAAAAACCAATTCAGAATCTACAATATGGTTTCATCCATGGTTTCAATTTTTCCACAATAGTATGAATGACTTCATCAAATGCTCCATCAAATGTAGGTAAAAATTTTATACTATTTCCACATGAATGTCTATCTATATATTAGAACTCAGCAAGAAAAGAAAATCAATTTGATGAGTCAAAGCACTAGTATTTTGGGTGCTGGCAATTAGGGCAGCTAGTTTAGTATAGTGGATAAAATACCAGGCCTGGAGTCAAGAAAACATCTCCCTAAGTGCAAATCTGGCTCCAGACACTTAATAGCTGTAAGACCCTGGGCAAGTCACTTAACTTCATTTGCCTCAATTTCCTCAACTATGAAATGATCTGGAGAAGGAAATGGCAAACTACTCTTGTACCTTTGTCAATAAAATCCCAAATGGGGGTCATAAAGGATCACTGAACAAGAACAATGGGAGCAACTTAGACCATGTAAGAAATTGGCCTAAGGTAGCAATTTTTTGTTCTCTTTAGGATATGCGCACTATGGTCCACACCACTTAGTTATTTTTTTCCTGTGCTGACTATGGAACCATACTATTACATTACCATTTTCTATGACTACCTGAAGCACTTGCACATCTGTTATTGCAACTCATCTTCCCAATAACCTGGCAGGGGAAGTTGAGAAATGGCTGTTGTTGGTCTCAGCTCCACAGAATCACAGCTGGCCCAGCGCTCAGAGGACAAAGCCTCTCTACAAAGGGGCAGTATAAAGGATTGGAGTTTCCAATTCAAGACTCCCAGCATTGGGAGTTCATTCCTTCCCAAGACAACCTATTCTATTTGTGGTCAAATCCCTTTTCCACCTCAGCCATTCAAAGCTTCTCTTCTTTCCTTCTTTTCTTCTATTTTCCAAGCTTACTGTTCCCAGTTCCTTCTAATAAACCTCACATATAGATGATTGTATTAAATGATCTCAAGGTTATTTATGGACTTGATTGTTTCAACTTAAGTATAGAACTTTACATGAATATACATTACATTTCCCATAGTTAGATGAGGTCCATTAGCCTATCCTGATGAGGAAGCCTGACTCTCCTCTGATGTGTTAGCTATATCCCAGCTCTGTCATCTGCAAACTTGATAAGCATGTTTTCTATGGATAGGGGATAGGTCTTGGACCTGGGGAAACTATGTCTATCAAGGCAAGAAGGGGCATCTACTCTCACCCAAGAGTCTTAGAGTTACCCAAAGAACAGAGATGTTAAGTGACTAGCCCAGAGTCACACAACAAGTATCACTATGTCAGAGGCAGTCCTAGAACACAGATCTTCCTACTTCTAAGAAGGGTTCTCTGTCCATCATGCAACTCTCTTATTGTGGCTTCATCCAAATCACTGATAAACTTTGGCCAAATGCTGAGGCAAAGTTCAAGGGGTTAGTAAGAAATTTATCTGCCTACCAATGGTGATGTCTCTACAATGTCAAGTTTTGAGAATTTGTTACTAGAATATTCCTATGAACGCAATGAATAAGTGCCACCATCATCAAAAGTATCCAGGTGCCTATCATTAAACTTTATTTGTACCAAATAAAGCAAAAGATACACTGTGTATTCATTTGTAAACAACTTTTAAATGCTATCCAAGTTGCAGTATCTAAATGCTCATTTTAAAAAGCCATATTTACTTAACTGAGTCAATACAGATGTGTTGCAATCAATACTATCAGAGAGAATATTCACATTGATGAAATCAAGAACCAAGGTTTTCCAAGGTGATGGAATGGACCAAAGTGGATAAAAAACACAAAAAGCCAAGTCTAGATCCTATTTTTGAAATCATGCAATGCCTTCAATAATCTAAAATTTCCCATTATTGTAAAAAAACTATGCCTAGTAAAATGTTCATTAAACAATGCTACATGGCTATGAGAGGAATAAAAACTGCAAGTCACCCAAAGGGCTCCCTAGTTCCCAGTCCAGGCCCTGCACTGAGATTAGGGAGAAAGAACTGCCCCTAAGTAGACTACTTCAGACCAATCTTGCTGCTGCTCTTCAATCTCCATCCCACAATGCCTCTGCAATGCCTCCGGCTCTCCATGGGCTCCCATCCCCACAGATAGGCGGCCTTTCTCAGTGTCCCTTTCCCCGCAGTCCTCTCTAGCCTTAGGAACACTACATCAATTATAAAAGATACGGTCAAATCAATCACCCTATGGATTTACCTCTTCCCAGGACACCATTCCCAGACAAACATATATAAGAAAGGATGTTCTCTTATTAGACTAGAAGCTCCTTAAAGGCAGAGACTCTTTTTGTATCTCCAGGACTTTTAGAACAGCCTGGAACAGAGTTAGCACTAAATAGATGTTTTACTTCATTCATCTAGTCATTCAAGAGAACACATGCTGGGTATAAGACTGTAGGGTGTTACTAATGATTGCTTGCCTGAAAGTGGTCTAAAATACACTGAAGAAATATGACAAGATAAAAAGGGGTGGGCAGGGAGGAGGATCACATAAAATGAGGCAATGCCCTGAACTTCTGATATTTATAGAATAAGAAGCCTGAACAATTAATAGAGACATGAACAAGAATTTCACAGGGTAAGAATTCATGGGGGTGTGTGTGCAATCTGCACAGGTAAAGATGAAATGACTCCATGAAAACCAAGCACTAAAATAAAATTGTCCAATAGCTTAGGAAATTCTGGTAATTGCTTTCCTTTTCTATATTAAAGTATGTGGTGGCAGAGGAAAAAGGAAAAAAAGGATTCATTGATTCTTAAAATTCAAAGTCATGGTGATGCCATCTCTTATAAGTCACAGAGAACATTCTGACCTGGTTCTCATTGTTTTCAGCATGCTGTTCTGAGAATTATTGAGGATTTAGGAACCTTAATCATACTCAGCTGCTTTCGCAATGCACCATTCCATTCAGAAAAGCAAAATAGTCATTTGTAATCTCTTAAAGGTTCTTTGGTGTGTCTCAGTAATCCAAGTCTACAAACATTTTACTTACAGAGGCTGTGTCTCTGTGCCAAGAGCAGTAATTATAATAAAAGCAGTCAAAAACAATTGTTCTCAGCATCCTGTTGATAGTCAAATGGGGCTACTTAAAGAGGAGGCCATATTTTCTTTCACAGCACCCCTTGAACTCATGTGTTAAGTGCTTAATCAAGTTAGGTCCTCAAACTCAATTTCTGTCAGTTAAGAAACAAAACATTATCTAACTAGACTTGACAGAGAAAGAAACTGCTGTGGTTCAAAGAGGGGAAAAAGTGCTAGATGAGAATCAGAGGCCTTGAGTTTGAATCCCAGAATCTTAGAGTTGTAAGAGCCATCTAGAGTCAATGATAGCAAACCTTTTAGAGATGAGTGTCATGCCTGCCCCACCCCCCCACATGCTGGGTACACCCCACCCCTCTTACCCCACACAGGAGAGGGAGAAAGCACTCTCATTGGACTGTTGGGCGGAGGGGTGGAGGATGTGAAAAAATGACATCAGGCATGGTAGAGCAGGGAGGGGAGCAGCTCCACTCAGGCCCTCTGCTAGTCTAGTAAAGACCTGGAGGGGTGGGGTGGGGGTGGGGGGTGGGGGTCTGGGCTACTGAATGTCCACAGAGAGTGCTCTGTGTGCCGCATAGGTTCACCATCACCGATCTAGCCTAACACATACCTGAAAAAGAATTCTGTCTGGAACAAAAATTCTTAACCTGAGATCTGGGGAAAAGTTTGAAAACTATTTTGATGACTATTTCAATATAAATGGTTTCCTCGGTAACCCCATGATGTATTTCATTTTGTACACTTAAAAACCTCACTATGAGAAGGGGTCCATAATACCCCCAGAAAGGTTAAGAGGCCTTGATCTACCAAGTCCCTGACAAGTGGTCAGCCTTGCCTTTGTGTGAAGACTCAGACTGTAACCCTGTGACATTTGTCACAGGCCAGAGTGACATGTCCTAGCTCCTGGAAAAATGTCACCCTGTGCCCCACTAATGAGTGAGTCAGAATAATCATCATTATATGTAGGTCTATTATTAAAATCTAGAAAAACATAACTATTCTATAAGTAAAAAGCCAGATTGCACTGAGCCTGGAGTAAGAAGGCTTGTGTTTGGGCTCAGATACTCATTATCTGTGTGATACTGAGTAAGTCCTTGAACTTTGTTTCAGTTTCCTCATCTGTAAAATGGGGATAATAACAGCATCTGTCTCCTAGGATGGTTGTGAGGATCAAATGAGATAATAATTGTGAAGCACTTTAACAGAGCCTGGAACATAGTGCTATGTAAATATCAGCTGATGTTATTATTATTTCTAGTAAAGCAAGTTACTGTCTTGAAAGCATGTTTGGGGCCTGAATTGTTTGAGATTAGAATTCTGCTCATCCTTTGCCATATACTTTCTGTCCTCACAATTAGAAATCCTGAAATGAATTTGAATTTTTTAAAAGAGTTCAAGAACCCTTTATTTAGTTGTCACTCAACAATCTATTCCTGTAGCTGAACTTTAAAAACAACCATATCCACAGCAAGATTTTTAATGCATTTTAAATGGTTGACAATTTTTTCCATACCATCCTAATACTGACTGCTTCATTATCAAATTCATTTTTTCCTAAAACTTTTAAGCAAATCAAATGAAAATTTAGGAAAATCTAGAAGGAATAAAAAAGCTAATACATATTATGTTACAAAATACACATTGCTCTATTATGTTATATAACATACATGTAATGTTCTATAATAGGCTATATATAATAGAGAGGTTTCAGATTTGCACACCATTATATACACATTATCTCATTTGACCATTGTGAATAACCTTGTGAGGTAGGTACTATTTTTATCCTCCCCATTTTACAGATGAGGAAATGAGAGCAAAGAGAGAATATAGATTTGACCAGGATTGCATAGCTATCAGTGAGGTACAATCTGAACCCAGGTCTATTCTCTTAAATTTAAATACAATGTTTAATCCATATATTTTCCCTGACCCTTCATCTTGTTTGACTCCACTTTGCTTTTCTGTAGCAGTACATACAACATAGCTGGTCGCTTGAAACTCTCCCCTTATGTTATAAAAATTAATATCCTAATGATTTAAACACACATAACACAATTAACTATAGTCCTGAAGGCTACCAAAAGGGTCTATCTAGCATAAAAAGATGTAAAGATGGGAGGTTAAAAAAAATAGGCCAAGTCAGGAAGTTTTTCAGAATTTCTCCTCCTATTTTCTCTAATTCAGACACAATTCTGGCAATAGCTACATATCCACATTATCAATTATTATGACTACTCCTAAGCTGTCTTTGTATGTAAGTATTGATATAGTCAAGTTCAATCATGTAGACATAAATTTTTCCAATCCTTGAATTATGTATCATTTATATTGTCTAACTTTGCCAAACATTAGCACTAATGCCCTGAGCCAACAGGAGAAGGAAGAAAATTAAAATTAATCAATTTACTCTGATCAATGCAATAACTACAATTCTTGAGAACTAATGTTGTGTGATTCCAATCTTCTGCCAGAGGGGTGATGGACTATTTTTGGAATGACATATATTTTCAAACATGACCAATATGGGGGGCAGCCGGGTAGCTCAGTGGATTGAGAGCCAGGCCTAGAGATGGGAGGTCCTAGGTTCAAATGTGGCCTTAGACACTACCCAGCTGTGTGACCCTGGGCAAGTCACTTGACCCCCATTGCCTAGCCCTTACCACTCTTCTGCCATGGAGCCAATACACAGTATTGACTCCAAGACAGAAGGTAAGGGTTAAAAAAAATAAATTAAAAAACAAAAAACAAAAAAACCATGACCAATATGGGAATTTGCATTATGACTATACATATTTACTAAAAAGGTTTAATTTGTCTTCTCTTTTATGTTCAATAGAGGGGAAAGGAGGATGAGAGAGAAAATAGCTTCCAAAAAAGAAAAAAGGTTGCTGCCACATTTTTTAAAAAATTACACAGAAGAGAATATACGCCTGGAAAAAAAAATCACAAACAACAGCTTTGATTACATCCTAAATTTATTTGGTATTTTAAAAGAAATGTTAGCTGTACCTAATATTTGAAGTTTTGTGCTATGGAAATGTTCATTTAACCAGAGTCTGTGAAGTTAAAAATAAAAAAATCAAATTCTAAAAATTAAAACAAGATTATAGTTTAAAGGTATAGTTTAAAGCATACTTCAAATAAGATATAAAAAGCTAGATTTTAAAAAAAATAAAACCCTAGCCAAACCAATTCAATAAGCATGATTATTTGCTAATTTGTAACAAAATGTTAAATTCTCTTAAATAGCAATGGTGAATTTATTATTCTATATTTTCATACAACTTTTTCAGGGACATATCTATCATGCAAAGTGAAACAGACCTGCATTGATACGCACTGGGAATACCTGTATTATTGATTCCAGCAGAAATTCAATCCTGCTAGACTTCACATGAACATTTTCCTGGACTACCTTGATCAGAAGAAGAAAAAGCAAAGAAAACTAAAATGACTTGATATGCTCTTATATTATATTACAGTTGTTGTAATTAGATGGCATAGTGGATACAGTATTAGGACTTGGAGACAGGAAGATCCAAGTTTGCATCTAGCCTCAGACTACCTGTGTGACCCTGGGTAGGCCACTCAACACCTGTCATTCTCAGTTTCCTCATCTGTACAAAGTGTAGTTGTATAGATCAAATGAGATTACAAAGGTAAGGTGCTTTACAAAATGCCTTAGCACAGTGTCTAGCACACGGTTGGTGCTTAATAAATACTTGCTGTGAAGCATTTCATAAATATTAGCTATTATTATAATTATCTAGATGAAAAGCTCCTTAAAAGTTAGAGATGAGCCTAGATGCTTTCAAAATGATTGTTTGAACAAAGAATCCCTTTTATATGTAGAAAAGATCAGTAGAAGAGTTTGAGATGACTAAAAATGCTGTAGTATGAAAAAAAAAGTTAAACACCTTTCCTTTGTAAATAGTGTGTAATCCTTTGGGTTCTCACCCTCCAATAAATTCAGTTTTTATGAGAGGAAAAATATCATGTGTTTCCCGTACTCCTTTCTAGGTGCATAGCAACATGCTGGCCACATTGGGGCCATCTCACAGACACGTCGTGCCAATGATGGGCAGAACCCAGTTTACTCCTAAATCAGTAAAGGAGAAGATTACTGGAGGTGTAGCATCTCCCTTCACAGGCAGCTCCTCTTGAAAATTCTTCTTGTAAACACAGAAGTGGCCAGGCCAGGGCGGGGTGGGAGTCCCACTGCTCTTGGAGGAGGCCCCTGACTTTAGCTTTAGGATGACTCAGACTCATATGACCCTGTCTGAATTCTACAGGATTCCTTAATCCATTTACTATAAAATATTCATTTTGGGGTTTCAGTCTCAGAAGACACAGCTACGGAACTCCTCTAAAAGCACGTTCAAGGGCAACTAAAGACCAAAGGGGATCTCAACCAACAGAAAATGCTCTTTAGAACCCCGAATTCAAGGCCACATGTCAGCAAGCCCATGCAGGGAGGGCACTGACTGCAGAACCGCCACCAGGGAGCTTGGCCAGGGGCTCTCCAGCCTCCTAAAGGCCTTCCTAGGGCTCCATCTTCTTAAACCTTCCTCACGGGGGTGTGGGGGGGCGGGGGGAGCAGCAAATGGAGTTTCTATAGCTCCGGCTGTGTAGTGAGCCCTGTGCTCAGTGCTTTATGAATGTCCCACTTGATGCTTACAACCACTCTTGCAAGGCAGGCTGCTGCTATTATCACCGTTTTACAGCTGAGGAGACCGAATCAGGCAGAGGTTAAACGACTAGGCCGATATAGCGACCCCCCCCACGGGAGTCCTATATTATTTATCTGTGGGTAATAACCTGAGATGGAGAAGGGAGACTAAGGAAATGGGAGAATAATAAAGACTCGGAGACAATGAGTTAGAAGATATGGGGAGTGGCATGAACTCCGAGGAAATATAAGGAATAAGAAAATACGTGGGGAGTACCAACTCCTTAATGCCTCCTATAGACAAGGGAGTCTGAGCATTAATAGGAAGCATTGGGGGAGACAGCATCGCTAGGATCAGCAGGAAATGATAAGACAGAGCGCTAGGAAGATACAGGGAAGTAAGAGAGAGGAGGGAAGAGAGGGAAAGTAAGAGTAAGAGAGAGTGAGTTTCACTCTAGTTCCCCAGTATTTATTGGAGGTTTTAGGAATGTGTATTGGGAGATGATCAACAAATAGGTAACATGAGATAGGTTTTAACACTGGTTGAATTGACAATGATGAGATCAAAGAGGTGGAGATTAATCCAACCAGCAATTTACAAATGAATGTACTCCAAGCAGGCAGCTTGGCTGTCAAGGCCCAGCCCACGAATTTGCCAGTCCTATGCTAGTGCTTCGGACTGTCCCTTTCCATACAATGAACATCGTAATCTGACCATGTGTTTGGTAAATGAATATCCAGAATACAATATCAACACATCAATCATCCTCCCCAGATGCTAATGCTACAGCCAGGGTCACAGGGGCCCATAAGAACTCAGATCTCCCTGCCTTCAGGACTCGAGCTACTGTGCTCTAACTCTCCCGCCATCCTCTCATCATGAGCCTTCCCTCAGAGATGATCCCAGCATAGTTTGTCCCCAGGCCCAGAGCCTGGCAGCTCCTAGAGGGCGGAGGCCGCTAGATGATGGACTGACTCTTCCAGGTAAAGTGGAACAGGAGCATCAAATGGGCTAAACTGGGAAAACTACCCATAAAGAAAGTGAAAGCCAACTTTAAACAACACAACCACAAGAGGAAGAAAAGTGTGCAGTTCTGGCACAAGGCTTGGGTTCAAATTTTGTCTCTGGTGTTCTATTTAATCTGTCCCTCCCAGACACTCTTCAAAACCACACATTAGGGATGGTCTGACAAGGAATATGGATGCAGGGAGTTTCCACACACTAATGAAGTTGCAAGGCTCTCTAAAAAACAAAAAAACTGGAGTCACCTGCATTACTGATACTTCCTGGAATTTCCAGCTACTCTAATAGATGGAAAATTACAAACCCAAACTCATATTTCAAAGTATTTTTCCTACATCCAACATAAGCAAACAAATGTAAGCAAGAAGCACCTGACCAACAGCTACTAGTGGCAGATGACTATCAGGCCAGGGACAGTCCTACTCTCGAGCAGGGCTGCAAAGGGAGGCCAGCAGGGAGAGGCTCTACAGAGTAGATCCAAGGGGCCTTTGAGAAGGCCCTCCCAGAGATGGGATGGGTCAGCTTGAGGGAGATTCTCAGGGACGGAGGACATCTCCAGCAGCAGAGAAGGCTGGAGCAAAGGAATTTGGGTGAGAACACCTTGACAAGTATTACAGTATTGCCATGAGCAAATGGTGGTGAGAGGGCCAAACCTGGCCCTCCTACCTGTGAGCTAAGAATTGCAGTGACATTTTAAAATGCAACAAAATTTTATTTGAGAATATAAAGAATTTATTCTTCCCTCTTGGGGAGATCTGGTCCTGTGTAATGCCTTAGTGTGCCCCAGGCCCTGGAATAGACTATAGAGTACTTGGAAAAACTAAAAAGGGAGGAAGGAGGCCCGCTGTAAAAAGCTATAAAGGGTCAAACAGAGGCATTGGGGTCCTAGGGAGTCACTGGAGTTTACAGAGTAAGGGAGCGACTCCATCCAGCCTTCACTTTTACAAAAATCACTCCGACAGCCAGGCGGATGAGGAATTGGAGGGAAGAGATTTCTGCGGCAAAGTTGGACAGAAAGAGATGAGGGCCCAAATGAGGGTGGTGGCTGATGAGAGGGAAGAGGACAGAGCAGCAACAAGATTTGGTAGCGGCCTGGAGAGGTAGGAGAAAGGGAAGAACCCAGGATGATTCCATGGCTGTGGACCTTGCCATGAAAAACTGGGGCCAGGAGCAGAGAAGATCATCTGTTTATAACGCATCCCAAGCCAGTTCTCTTTGAAATGTCCAATGGGAGGCTGATCCAGCAGAAGTGGATTTTGATTACATCAAATTAAAGTTTTTGTACAAACAAAACAAATGCATCCAAAATTAGAAGGGAGGAAACAAATTGGGAAACAACCTTCATAACAAAAACCTCTGACAAAGGTCTAATTACTCAAATTTATAAAGAGTTAAACCAGTTGTACAAAAAAATCAAGCCATTCTCCAATTGATAAATGGGCAAGGGACATGAATAGGCAGTTTTCAGTTAAAGAAATCAAAACTATTAATAAGCACAAGAAAAAGTGTTCTAAATCTCTTATAATCAGAGAAATGCAAATCAAAACAACTCTGAGGTATCACCTCACACCTAGCAGATTGGCCAACATGACAGCAAAGGAAAGTAATGAATGTTGGAGGGGATGTGGCAAAGTGGGACATTAATACACTGCTGGTGGAGTTGTGAACTGATTCAACCATTCTGGAGAGCAATTGGGAATTATGCCCAAATGGGGATAAAAGACTGTGTGCCCTTTGATCCATCCATAGCACTGCTGGATTTGTACCCCAAAGAGATAATAAGGAAAAAGGCATGTACAAGAATATTCATAACTGCGCTCTTTGTGGTGGCCAAAAATTGGAAAATGTGGGGATGCCCTTCAATTGGAGAATGGCTGAACAAATTGTGGTATATGTTGATGATGGAATACTATTGCACTAAAAGGAATAATAAAGTGGAGGAATTGCATGGAGACTGGAACTACCTCCAGGAATTGATGCAGAGTGAGAGGAGCAGAACCAGGAGAACATTGTACACAGAGACTGATACACTGTGGTTCAATCAGACGTAATGGACTTCTCCATTAATGGCTTTACAATCTGCAGGGATCTATGAGAAAAACAAAACAATCCTCAAGCAGAGGACAAACTGAGGGAGTAAAAACACCGAGGAAAAGCAACTGTTTGACTACAGGGGTGGAGGGGATATGACTTGAGGAGAGGCGCTAAATGAGCGCCCTAATGTAAATACCAACAATAAGGAAATGGGTTCGGAGCAAGGACACATGTGATACCCAGTGGAATCGCGCATTGGCTGGGGGGGGGGGGGGGGGAGAGAAAATGATGTTTCCAATGAATAATGTATAAAAATGACCAAATAAAATAATGTTAAAAAAAAAAAGTGGATGGGGCCCAGGAAAGAGCTGACCTGGATGAGGGGTTATTGCATAGGACCATCAAACCAGCGGAGGCCAATGAGAACACCACGTCAAAGAAAAAATAGAAAAAAGAGGATCCTTAAAGGATGAAGAGCCCACTGAAGAGAGAAGGGTAGAGGGAAACCCAGGAAAGGCTTTGCAGACACAGGGATCCCGGGTGTCAAAAGCCACCAAGAGGTCAATAATGAAGATGAAAAAAGATGATTAAAGTCGGCAAATTAGTCACTTTGGAGAAAAAATGACTGTGGGCGGTTTGGAAGAACACAATCCCTACACACAAGAAGTTAATTCAGAAAGGGTATGTGAACATGTAAGCATGTGCATTCACATGGCATAAATAGAAATAGAAATTTATTCCATATAGGGGAGTCTGGGGAGTTGTTTGGACCACTGCTAAAGAAAAGGTCAGGAGAGGCTTCATGCATTTAAAGCCAGTGAGGAAGAGGCAAGGAGAGGATGGAGGCCAGGAACCAGGAGTCTCCATGCCCTGTGCAAGGACTGGAGAGAGGCAGACTGGCCAATCAGGAAAATAAGTTTGGCAGGAGCCAGGAGAGAACCAAGAGGACAGTGTGAATTTTAAAATTACTCCACCCTACTCAGACAATACCTTAGGGGAAGATAAAGTTGTAAACTCTGGATTGAACAATGAAAGTCCCCAACTCATACCTTATAGTAAATCTTAAGAACCTAGAACCTTAAGCTAGGTCTATTTTTAGATCTAATACAAAAAGGTGTTAAGTACCTGTAAAGGTTAAATTAGTTCCTAAAAAGGTCAAGTAACTTACAAAAGGCAAGCTTAACAAAAGAGGTGTGAAGTACTCAGAAGATTTAATATAACCAGAGAAGGTGAAAACCAAAGAAGGTGAAAACTAAGAATGGGCAGTCCTGGAAGAAAGCGTCTACTGTGATTGGTAGAGTGAAAATTTAGGGGAGGTGACATAAGAAAAAATTTCTTTAAAAGGAAGGGGTAAAAAGTCAGTTGAAGGTAATTCAGTTTGGAGAGTAATTCAGTTCCGAGTAGAGGGAGATTCATAATTGGATTTCAGGAGATTCAGTGGAGGACTGGAGCTTGCTTAGAGACGGTCTTGTGGTGAGTAACAAGACTGACTCGCTCTCCCTTAGGCTCAGGGAGGCCTTTAACTACTGCTTGACTCAGCCTGAGCCAGAGCAGTTTAAATTAATTCTCTCCCTCCTTCTCTTAATTCCTTCTCTCTTTATTAATTAAAATCTCCATAAATCCCAGCTGACTTGGGTATTTTCATATTTGGGAATTTCCCATGGCGACCACTTATTTGGAATTTAAGTTTCAAAAACACTAAAATTATCCTTATAGTTTTGGCGTTTATAACAGAATTGGAAGCGGCATTTGTGGACAGATGCCTTTCCCAAGGAATCTAGCCCGGGAGAATAGGAGCGTGTGTTTCCAGGCAGCAGGAGAGAACACTAGAGAAGGGACAGATGGAGGGAGCAGGAGAACCTAGGGCAGACTGCCCTAGGCCAGGAGGAGGGCTGAAGGGGCAGAGAGCAGGGATGAAAGCAGGAGGGGAGAAGATAAGAAATGTAAAAAGGAGAGGAAGTTTTCATCACATAGTTTCCATTTTTGCAGGGAAGTGTAAGTTCCTCAGGGCAGGTGGAGGGGGAACTTGAAGAAAGAGTAGATGGCTTAAGAGAGTGGGACAGAGAATTCATTAGGGAGCAAGGTTCTGTGACTTCTAGTTAGCACAAATGAGTATGGCTGAGAGGCTGTGGCCTCATCCAGGTCCTGTCTAGGGATCCAGGAAGCACAGGGTTTGAAAGTAGAGGCCGCTGGATGGAAGGGAAGGGACTAGACACTGAGGAGATGATGGTCTGAGCCAGTTCTCAGGGCTAGAGAGACAAAAAGTTACAGAAAGGATAAAGAGCTTGAAGAGAAGTAAATCACAGAAAAACTGGAGTGACAAAATGTTATGTAACCCAATGAATGAATTTTAGGATTCCTGAACATAGGGGTGATGGCAAGAGCAAAGGTTTGGCCATACTCCCTTGGGGCTCAGAGAATTGGAGAAGTGGATCATGGGAATTGAACAGATTGAGGAACTGGGAGTGCAAGTTTACATTTTTTAATCTTGAGTGTGGTAACCTTTTCATATAGAGGCAGAACACTGGACTTACACGAAAAGTCGTTTTAAAAAATGAGGTTCAAATCTTTGCTCTAAAGCTTATTCGTTATAGAACTCTAGGCAAATTATTTTTCCTTCCAAATGGGTTTTCTCACCCGAATTTGGGAATCATTAATACTGGCAAATATCCATACCCCACAGAGCTGTTTTAAGGAAAACACTTTATAAATTTTCTGTAATATATAAATGTAAATAATTGTTGTTATTTATAATATTTATATTTCTTTTATACATATAAATATAAATATTTATAACATTTATAAATATTGTTATTTATAAATAATGTATTGTTATATATATTTATAATTTATTGTTATGTTATAAGACTCCTTTGGAAGTAATTTTGCCAGGTTCTTGTTCTTGCTAATAGTATTTTCTGATAGTCTGACCCAAAAGTCAGAGACTCTCCTGACTTTTCTGCTTCTATCCTGAGGGATGGTAATGGAGATGTTGGAGATACCTGGCTGTCTTCTCTCCACTGGTGAATGAGTTCTTCTTTAGATTCCCCTGAAGGAGGAAATTAAATGCCCAAGCCAGTGTCTAAAACTTTTGAGGCCCAGAATTATATATCTGACTTCCCCTAAGTCCTTTTCTGGGTAGTGTTTCTCCATTTAAATGTAAACTCCTTAAGTGCAGGGGCTGCCTTAATATTTGCTTATATTTTTGTATTCCCAGTGTTTTAGCACTTAGTGCCTGGCATAGAATAAGCATTTAATAAATTATTTAAACTAATTGGAAAGTCATGGGAAATGGAAAAGTACAGGAATCTGCTTATAAAATAAATCATAAAATCATAGAACTAAATCTGGAAGGAACCTCAGATTATTTAATCTTACTCCCTCATTTTACTGATAAAGAAATTGAAGCGTAAGGAAGTTGAGCAACTTGCCTAAAGGTTACATAGGTAGTAAATCTCAGAGGATCTTGAATCCTCTTTTCAACAAACCACAATGAAAAAAAGAAGATCTAGTTTTTTTTTTTAGAATGTACATTTTTATATAATCCATTTTTGGAGATCTCACTTGAGAAAAGCTAAACTTTTATAGTATAGATTTTTTAAAAACCCTAATATTGTGTCTTAGAATCAATACTAATATTGCTTAAAGTAAGTGTCAGGCAGTTAGGGTTAAGTTGACTAGCCTAGGGTCACCCAGCTTATATCTGAGGCCACTTTTGAACCTAGGACCTCCCATCTCCAGAGTTGGCTCTCTATCAACTGAACCTAGCTGCCAGTAAAGATTTTTTTTTAAACTATTAATTTCTAAAGATTAGTGATTAGCAACAGAGCATTACATGAGTTATCTAGCTTTTGGTGAATACCCTGATCTAAATACATCACCTAAAAAAATGACTAATTTTGAGAGATTCTTTTAAAATAAAACACAATAAGTCAAATTTAAAATGGATTATTAATACAACCTTATCATGAAGAACCTAAGATCTTATCAGAGGTTTAGAACTAAAAGGCCTTTTTGCAGGTCATCTAGTCCATCCCTTTCATTCATCACCCAGGTGAGAAGAAACACAGCAGGAATTCAAATGCAGATCCTCTGACTCCAAACCAAAGGCCTGGCTCTCAATCCACCGAGCTCTTTACCACTAAATATGGCTTCCCTCAAACTGCAGAAATTCAAAGAGTAAAGTTTTCCCCCTGACTGGGTCACTCATCCAAAAAAACAAGAAGAGCTCCTTTGACTTCCTGAATAACCACAAATGGGTGACTTGTTTAAAAAGCTACCTCTGCAGGTAATGATGCCCTGTATGACTCAATTTTCAGATACTAAAATAGCATAGGAAAATTGAGTCATATCAAACACCATCATTTAACAAACATTACATTGACGATTTCTAAAGATGGAGAGGAAGAGCTAAATCTATCACATGACTTCAAGTAAGTGTCAAAATAAAATCTGAAGAAGAATAACAGTGATTTTACACTGGTCTGGCTGTTCCTACTCTAAAATTCAATATGAAACTTAAAAAAATTTTTTTTTGGTCTGTGATGGGGATGAGAATGGCTGATGAATATATAAATAGCCTACTATTTTATATGAGGGCAGCAGGGAGCTATTTTTGTCTTTCTTTGTATTCCCAAGAGTAAGAATAGTGCCTAGTCTCTAATAGTTAAGTTTAATAAATGCTTGTTGATTGACTATGTGCAGTTTTGTTTACTTAAGGTCTTTAACCACTTTGTTTCTCTCATTCCCTTTGTAAAGATTCATAGACTTTGATGAAATGATACTCAAGTTTATAGGATTTATAAGCATTCCTCAGATAGATGGAATTCCATCCTAAAAGAATCCATTAATGTCTCAAATTAATGTGACATATTGTAACCTATAAACAAAAGAATTTACCATGAGTGACTCAGTAGATGGAGGACTGCACCTGAAAATTCTCACTTCAAACCTGGTATCATATACTTAACTTGACATGTGACCTTGGGCAAGTCAGTTAACTTCTGTCATCTCAATTCCCTCTTTTTTAATGGAGTTAATAATAGTAGCTATCTTGAAAGGTTGTGTGAAGATAAAATAAACTATCTGTAAAGTATCTTGCAAACCTGAAAGCATTGTGTAAATGCTAACACATTTATTATTTAAGATATTTTTGAAAAGAAATAAGCTTTTAGGGGTGGGCGAGGTTCTTAATAAGTAGTTATTGGAGTGCTTTTAGGGTCTAGTGAAAAAAAGAAAATGTTTATAAAGGGAAATTTGCTTCAATAGGGCACCTCTGTCAGCAAAATAACTTTTTTGTTGTTGTTCAGTAGGGTTTGACTTTTTGTGGTCCCATTTGGGATTTTCTTGGCAAAGATACTGGAATGGTTCACCATTTCCTTCTCCAGCTCATTGAGATAAAGAACTGAGGCAACATGGTGTTAAGTGATGTGCCCAGGTTCACACAGCTACTAAGTATGAAGACTGGATCTGAACTCTGAAGAGTCTTCCTGATTCCAAGTCCAGTGCTCTTCCCACCAAGCCTAGACTTTTCAAATTAAAAGAAAAAAAGTAGGTAAACTGTTTTAGTATTTTAGACAGAATGAAAATAAAACCAAAGGCCATGTTTAACACTCAGGTGAAGGTACAAAAATGAGGTCCTAAAAGAACACTGTAGAAAATTTTCCATGCTGAGTTAAAAAAAAAAATCTTCCTAACGAAGTCCACAATAATGTGGCTCTTCTCATTTTTATGGCACAAACAAAATACTACAAATAAATTCCATTTTTTCCTTAAAAATTTTAAGAGCCACGATCATCTTCAAATGCAGAATCAGTGCTTAGTGCTTGTCAAAGGCACTGAAGAACTACAAAATAGTTTTACCTTTAAGATGATTGGGCAGGATGAGATTTTTTTTTTTTTAACCAGGTGGCTTTTACACAGAAGAAGCATAAAAGTATCACTCCAGTGTTTATTTCCATGGATGGTTGTGAGTGGTCCAATCACTGCACATTAGTTATTTTCTACATTCCACACCCACTTAGTTCAATGAGACAAGGTGCTTAAATTAATACAACAACATGAGGCTAACATTGTACTTTGGAAGCCAAGGTTGAAAAAGAGGGAATAAAAAATAAGTGCTGGGACTACCTTCAAACACTTTTAAAAAGAAAAGAAAAACAATTAGGTCATAATGATTATATCAACACAAAAGCAATCTACATCTGACACCAAATTTAATAACTCTGGCATGAGCATTAAAGCTAAGGGAGTGTGTGTGTGTGTGTGTGTGTACACACAATTATATGGATAAACTCTCAGCAACTTAAAAAAAAAATCCTTATCTTGATCTCAAAATCAATACCAGATCTTTATGCCAAGTAAGAGGAGAGGTAAGGGCAAGGCAACTAAAGTTAAGTGACTTGCCCAGAACCACAGAGCTGGTCTGTGTCTGAGGCTAACAACTTATTTTTTTTAATCTATAAGAAAAGAAATGTTTTGAGAAATTCTGCCACAAGTGCAAAAATAATCAATGATGGTTTTTTTAGTGACATCCTTTCATACAATCAACATTTCATTTACTCACAAGTTCCTCATATTAGTCATTCGATTACAGTAAAACTTTTTTGCTGATGTTAAAAGTAAAAAAACGCACCACTGCAAAAAGTCCTGGACTGCAGATCTGCCTTTATACTGCCTGATTGCAATGTGATCTTAAGATTTCCCAGTAAAATGGGCCTAACAAAATTGACACCACCCACCTCCCAAGATCTTTCGATGGACCCAGTCTCTCCTAAGCACCTGGAAAGGGGCAGGCACTATGCTAGCCCCCAGGCCTGAGGACGGAAATACAAAGGAGCAAGGCTCAATTAATCTTAAAATGCTGCCTAAGGGGGACAGCTGGGTAGCTCAGTGGATTGAGAGCCAGGCCTAGAGATGAGAGGTCCTAGGTTCAAATCTGCCCTCAGCCACTTCCTAGCTGTGTGACCCTGGGCAAGTCACTTGACCCCCATTGCCTAGCCCTTAGCACTCTTCTGCCTTGGAGCCAATACTGGAAGGTAAGGGTTTAAAAAAAAAAAAAGATGCTGCCTAAGGGGGCAGGACAGGATTAATCAGGCTTCTTACTATCCTCCAACATTTTCCCTTTCACCAAGTCTGTGTGGCGGTCTGGCCTAATGACCATATAGAAGATCAAATCAATTCTTTTTTTTTTTAAATAAACCCTTACCTTCCATCTTGGAATAAATACTATGTATTGGTTCCAAGGCAAAAGAGTGGTAAGGGCTAGGCAATGGGGGTCAAGTGACTTGTCCAGGGTCACACAGCTGGGAAGTGTCTGAGGCCAGAAGGATCAAATCAATTTTGCTGATTCTGCTGAAAAAGGGGTAAAGAGATGCACTCTCCAAAGGCCACATTCACCATTCCAGGAAATTTCAACCAGAGTGGCCATCCCTTATTGTGTACTACATCCCCCAACTGCATGTAAGCTCCTTGTGGGCAGGCACATAAACCCAAGGCTTAATGAAAGCTTTTTCATTCATTCCCCCATTACTGCCTATTCTGATCCCTCTTATAATGTCCTTCCACTTGGGAATGGAGTTAGAACAAAGAAATAAAAAAGACAATTATACTTCAAAACTAGGCAAATAATTAACTTTCTTGAGAGAAGGGGGAGGGGGGAGTCAACATTTTATTCCTGGAGGCAATTTTCTTTTTTCTCCATATATTCACACCAGAAAAATCTTTAGCAAGCTTTAAAATCACCCTTATTACAGATAAAGTGAGTGACATATACTTTTAATTAAAGCATCCCCAAAATGCATAAAGGTAATGAAAAGAACCAAGAAAAATGAAAGAAACACATAGACTAGGACTGTATTAGTAATACTGACAGAGGGAATGGGGAACTGAGGCAAGAACACAGAAAAATTAGGGGTGGGGAAACCATATTACCTGAAATACATGGATAACCAAAACAATTTTCCCCTTTTGTTATTTACCAGCTAGCTACCTTTTATTTAGTTAGCACTTTGCTATTTCATTTGGTCCTCAAGCAACCCTTCCAAGTAGGTGCTATTATTCCCATTTCACAGATAAGGAAACCTAAGGCTGAGTTCAGGTGACTTGCCCAGGGTCACACTCCTAGTAAGCCTCAGGGACAGGATTTATGAATACATGTGTATACACACATATACATTACATGTGAATGTATACACATATATAAATGTATGCATATATGTGTGGATATAAAAGTAATATTTATGTACATATATGCATATGTAGTCTCTCGGTAACCGAGGATGATGATTGTCTTTGTGCGTTTTCATCTATGATAGATGAGTGTGCACAAAAACACTTGTGCATGAAGGAGATTTAAGTGGAAAAGCCGATGCACAGAGACAGTCCCACTCTCTCGGCGTTGGAAGCCTGGGTCCAGTGGCACGAAAAGTCGTTACACCTGGAGACTTCCTCAGTTGCATTGGATGGCCATGTTGTCATGCATATCATGTATACATGTAATCATTATACATATATATTAGTTTAATATACTTTTGAGTATTCCCCACTTGAGACATGGAGAGAAGTACCCAACAATGACCAATATTCAGTTTCATCACAATTTTGGTCTTAGTTGAGTCTTCCCCAAGTTCTATAAAGAAAAAACAAAACAAGTTTCTCCAAATGAGAAGAACCCAGGGAGCAGTTGGGTGGCTCAGTGGATTTAGAGCCAGACCTAAAGAAGGGAGATCCTGGGTTCAAATCTGGCCTCCCACACTTCCTAGCTATGTGACTCTGGGCAAGTCACTTGATCCCCATTGCCTAGCCCTTACCACTTTCTACCTTGGAATCATCTAAGACAGAAGGTAAGGGTTTAAAAAAAGGAGAAAAACCCACCATTATTCACTGGGAAAGTGAAACAAATTCAAATAAAGAGATTCCTTGAAGTGCTATTTTATATAAAGAATAACCATTAATGTTTTTCTTTTGGACCAGAATATTTGTTCTTTAAGGTAAACAAGGAATAAGCACAATGTGGATTAATGACTGGGGGGGGGGGGGAATCCAGAAATTTGCCGTCTGAATGCTAGACATATCCGAATTATAACTAGTGTTTAATGTAGTAAATATTTTAGTTTTGCCTAATCAGTATACAGCCACAGAAAGTTTATCATGTGTGCACTCACACAAATATACAAACTAAACTTTTTGAACTTCTTAAAAAAAATTAAGTTGAAGTTCTATTGGTATAAAGAGTGGTAGTATTTCTCAAAAGTTAAATCTAAATGTATTTATTTCTATGCATAAGGTATTTAGGATAGAGCACACTAATATATCATTACTAAATCTAGTTCTCTATGCCACCTTTAAAGTTGTGGGATTGGTGTACAGAATTTGTCACTGATAATTTTTGGAATGTCTGGCATCATAATAATTTCAGATTTCCTTAGAAATGTGTGCTGAATATTAAGTTTTGTTTTTTAAGAGGTCAACACAAATTAATACTTACATTAAAAAGACAGCAAGCTGAATGATTACACCAGCAAAACATTTCTCACATGCAGTAAAACTAGGGAATTGTGTTTCATAGTGACAATGAAAAATTAATTCAATTACTAGGAGTAATAAGTTCCTTGGGCCATGATATGCATTCTTTACATAAACACATCTAGTATATAAGCGGTTAAGAGGCATACATAATATGCTGAGTCTAGAGTCAGGAAGACTTGGGTTGAATCCAGCCTCAGACACTGATCATCTGTGTGACCCTGGGCAAGTCACTTACTTCATGTTTCAATTTCCTCATCTGTTAAATGGGGATAGCACCTACCTCACAGGAATGTAGACAGAAACAAATGACATAACAATTGTGAAACTATTGGTACAGTGCCAGGCACCTAGTAGACTCCTTATGGATGGTAGCTGTTATTAAACAAATAAAAAATCCAGTCCAAACATTTCCCAAGTTCCTAGTCAGCAGAACTGGGGGAAAAGGGCAGTGGACAAAGATTAAATCAGTCTCCATTTGGAGTTTATGGTTTAGAAAACGACAAGGTACTTGTCATCAATTTTTATTTTTCTAAATATTACGAATTTTCATCATTTTTCTTTTTATTACAGTCATGCAAAAATGCAATAATAAGTTGCTGAAGCATTCAGAATACGGCCAAAAGTTACAAAAGTATAATAATAGTGACCACTAGGAAAAACTCAAACAGAACAAAAAACAATTGGGGACACCCATGCTCTAAGCTTTCCCAAACACGTATCAATAGGTCCTAATCGAATGACCCCCAGAGAGCCACATCAGTGATCAATGGTTTACCTGAGCCTATTTAAAAGGAGGTAAAGGGGAGGGGGTGTGGGATCCTACAGAAAGTTGATTACATAACCCCGATTGCAAAAGCTGTCTCTTAATATCACCGACAGAGCATTAGGGCAAGAAGCTCTTTTTGGAAAAGGACCATTGGAGAGTCAAAGTTCCGCCGACTAATAAAGTCCTATGACTTTTTCCAACGTAATTCAATGTATACGCTAAAGAAAGCGGAGTCATTTCCCTCACATTTTATCCGGGGCAGTAACAAAAGGGGGAAAAGTAGACAGACGTGAAGGAAGCTGATTTGCGTAGTGTTTAATTTTAGTTTTTCCTCTCTGTGTAAACAGTAAACTTTTAAAGGCTCAATCCCAGAAGCCAACATTTCAGGGCATTCGTTTGGGTCCCCGTGCCCCAAAGTGCGCCGGGCTAGAAGACTCGTTAAAAAGTCTCGGAGCCCCAACTTTATTCTCAAGTGAGATGGGGCAGTGGGGGTGGGGTGGGGAAGGTGGGAGTGGTCCCGTGTGCTATCCCCTCCCCCCCGGGATCAAACCCCTTGGGAGAGGTCACTTCACGACTCCCGGGGACTTTAACCTCCACTCACTCCCCCCCCCCTTCCCTTCCTTTTCCCTTCTCGAGTGGAGTAGAAACTAACACTCAGGTAAAACTTTTCAGAGCAGGAGGGGGAAACACCCCAGGCCTCCTTTCCCCACCTCTGGGAGCGGGCACAGCTCTTTCAAGTTCCTTTAAAGGGGGCAGCGCGGCAGCCCCCGGCCTGGGAGGCGCCCTTCAAGTCCCTCTAGCCTAGGCACCCCAGTTCCCCCCTTGGGGAAGGGGTGTGTGTTGGGGGAGGGGGGTGACAGCGTGGCTCCCAGTTTGGGGAAGCTGCCCCAGCTCCTTACCCTCCTCTCCCCCGGGCCACCCCTCGTGGGGTCGGGCCAGAGTTCCGTCCCCAGTCTGCCCAGCCCGGCTCGCGCGGCCCCGCCTCACCTTGGTCGCCATGGCTGGAGGGCGGCTTCTCTGGCTCGGGACTGGCCCGGCTGCTCTTCCCGCTGTCGGGCTGGACTTGGCCGAGGCCGGCTCCCGGAGGTGGCCGCTGGGGCTGGGCCGCGGCGGCGCTCCGGGGGCGGCCGCGGCTCTTGCTCAGTCCCTGCCCTCGGCCGCCTCCGCCTCCGTCGCTGCCCCTCCTCCTGCTTCTGCTGCCTCCGCCTCTAATGCCCGGAGCGCTCCTGTGGCGCTAACCCCCAAGGAGCCCGGCAGTGGCCGCTTCATTTAATGCATCGCCCAGAGCGAGCGAGCCGGGCCCGCGCGCTCCCAGCCGGTTCCAGGATCTCCCTGCCGAGCGGTGTCTAAGGGATTGCGCCGTGTGGAGCCCGAGCTGGCTCAAGCCTGCTTTTTCTTTTTTTTAAGTCAACTCCTTCGTCTCTTTTCGTTCCCTGCCCTGCGCTCTGGGCCCGCCCCGTCCTCCACGGAGCTCTAGTCCACAGCCTCTGCCGGCGGCGATCCTTCCTCCTTCCTCCCTTCTCTCTTTCCTCCTCCTTTCCTCCCTCCCCCCGACGCTTTTCGCGCTTTGTTCCTGCTCTTCGGGGTTGGCGGCTCTGCGGGAGCTCGCTCGCTGGGGGCGCCCCTCATTCCCCTTCCTGGACAACTTGAGTCCTGCAGCCCCAGCCCTAGTCAGCCTAGACCTCGAGCTGACGGGAAACGCTCTCCTGCTTTCAGAGTCCGGTCTGACCATTGTTGAGCGCCTACTGTGTACTAGGCACTGGGCTGAGCACAAAGAGAGGCAAAAACTCTAGCCTTGTTCTCAAGGAACTCGCCACCTAATAGGGAATAAACTTTTAGTAGACTCCTGCTGTTTGCCAGGCACTGGGCTGAGCGCAAAGAGAGCAAATAGAGAAGTCAACACACAGTAGACATTTATTAAAAACCTACTATGTTCCAGGAACTTTGCTAAGCCCTGGGGATATAGACAATGAAAAGGAAGACCGTTCTACACTCAAAGAACCGACGACGTAGGAACAACTACATACAAACGAGCTATATAGAGGATAAAGTGGAGATCATTAGAGGGATAGGGTATGAGAATTTTTTTCCACTATTTTTGTCAACTAGAATTAAGAAGGGCCTGGAAAGGCTGCCAGTAAAAGGAGAGATTTTAGATGAGACTTGGAGGTAGTCAGGGAATTTATCAGTTTACCACCCCACCCTGCCCCCAAGCCATTCAGGCAAATGTTAAATCTAATTTGTGATCTGCAACCTCATTCCTGGTCAGTAGTCAAGTTAACCAGCCTGTATTCAGCTCTCCTTTTCCTATAATCTGTCCACATACTTTTTTTTTTTTTTTAATTTAACCCTTACCTTCCGTCTTGGAGTCAATACTGTGTATTGGCTCCAAGGCAGAAGAGTGGTAAGGGTTAGGCAATGGGGGTCATGTGACTTGCCCAGGGTCATACTTTTAAGGTCATACGTGCCAGACACTGTGCCAAAGAAAGGTCAAAACACCACCTCTGCTCTCCAAGAGCTCACGCTCCTAGCAGGCAAGAGAACGCATTATGGACCTTTTGAATACAGATAAATCCAGGCTTATTTGAGGATTTATTTTCCTACCCATAGGGATCCTGAATGTGGAACATGCCTAATGGATAGGCAGCTAGGTGGAATAGGAGATAGCATGTCAGACTTTAGAATTTTTTAATTATTATTTTTTAACCCTTTACCTTTCTTCTTGGAATCCATACTTTGTATTGGTTCTAAGGCAAAGAGTGGTAAGGGCTAGGCAATGGGGGTTAAGTGACTTTCCCAGGGTCACACAGGTGGGAAGTGTCTGAGGCCACATTTGAACCCAGAACCTCCCATCTCTGGGCCTGATTCTCCATCCACTGATTCACCCAGCTGCCCCCAGACTTAAGAATTAAGAAGATCTGAGTTCCAATCCTACTTAAGACATTTACTGACTCTGTATCATCTGGGGAAAAGTCATTTAACCCCTCTCTTCAATTTCCTCCTTGCCTGCAATAAAGGGTTAATATTAAAACCTACTTGATACTACCTCAAATGGTTGTTATGAGTCTCCAATGAGATAGCACATAGACAGTATGCAATTTTAAAAATCTTAAACAAATCTTATTTTCCTAGGTTGGGCTTTTAGCAAGCAGGGACCTTGCTCTACCTAAGAGGTTTCTTTTTGGAAAAGGTTCCATGTACAATGTTGAGTTCATACAATATTACAGAGTTGAACTTGAAATCAGCTAAACCTTAGTTCAAATCCAATAAAAAACGACACTTTAATGTTCAGGAGACCTGGCTGTAGATCTAGTAGTTAGAAATGGGATTCCAATAGGCCCAGGCTTCCCAGTACTTGGGAGTCCTGTTCCCCTTGTCCATTTTATGACTTGCTTTGACCCTAATTATAGTAGGTGAGTTGGTGTTAAGGCCCTGGGCTGTAGAGGGTCACACCAGAGAAATCACTGAGCTACTCACCTCAAAAGAGCTCTGTTTTCTGGGAGATCTTATACATGAAGTTTGTGAAATAAGAGCCAATATGTTTCATTATTTTGACATAGGAAACTTTTTTTCTCTCTCTGTCAAATGTGTAATTTTATTAATAGAGAGAGGAAAGGCTTGTAAGGAGCAGGATCTTCAACAGGAAATTTTCTCCAACAGGAAAAAACCCACCTTAAGAAATATCTTCATTTGGTATAATAAGGTCTGCTACTTTTTTATTTGTCATGGAAGGGTGATGTGTGTTTTTTTTAAACTGAGTCATAGATTTAGGACTGGCAAAGACTATAGAGGTGATCTAATCTAATTATTCTGATCATCCCACATATTAATGTCTGCCCCCAAAAATTACTTTGTATTTATTGAATATATATTTTGTAGATAATGATATATGCTTAACAATATAGATACCTAATATGTTTAATAATAGGTACATATCTTATATATGCTTAATAATAGATGTTAGAGATATCATATATACTTAATAATAGATAGCATATGTCATATATATGTTTAATAATATAGATACTACATATGTTTAATAATAGGTATATATCATATATATTTAATAATTGAAAATATATATACCATATGTTCTTAATATTATACCACATATGCTTAATCATCGATATTACATCTATATCAGATCTATGTTTAATATTAGAGCATGTATGTGCTTAGTATTAGATAGGTACACTATATATATGCTTACTAATAAACTATATATACTTAATAAGATATTATGTATCATATATATGTTTAAAAATACATGCTTGGTAATAGATATTATATATACCATATATTCCATATATGTTTAATAATATATCATAGAAATGCTTAATAATAGGCATATCTATGCCATATAAAAGCCTAATAATAGACAATTTATACAACATGTGTGTTTAATAGTAGATATAATATATACTGTATGTGCTTAATAATATTATACCCTATGTATGCTTAATGATAGATATCATGTATATGTTTAATAATATGCCAGGCATGTGCTTAATAATATATCATATGTAATGATATTATATATGCTTAAAATACATAGATATCATATATGCTTAATACTAGGTATATATGTCATATGCTGATACCAAGTCTGTGATTCTTCTACACTGCATTTAACTCTAGTAACAAAAGAAAACTACCTCTAATCAGTCGTCAGCAAGCTTTTATTCCCTTGTAGCTGGCACATGCACTGGGAAGTGTTGGGGACACTGAGACAGCCAAAAAGCTGTTCTCTCCTTGGAGGAGCTCACAGTCTCATGGGGGAGGGAGATGCCACATGGAAACAGCTAGGTTGATGTTCTTGAGTTGTTTTTCAGTCACGTCCAACTCTTCATGACCCGATTTGGGGTTTTCTTGGCAAAGAATCTGGCGTGGTCTGCCATTCCCTTTTTGAACTCCTTTTATAGATGAGAAAATTCAGGTAAGCAGGGTTAAGCGACTTGCCCAGGGTCACCCAGCTGTTACGTGTCTGATTCTGTCATGGCCAGAGTGACAACATGACCTATGACTCCATAGAAAATGTAAACTTCCTTGAATAAATGTAAACAGCAAAAAAAAAAAAGCTCTAATTCTCCCATGGGAAACCTTGTGTGTGACCTGGGCCATTTCTGGAGCCATGTCTTCTATGTTCCATTTTTTTTTTAATTTTTTTTATTTGGTCAAATTTCAAACATTCTTCCTTGGATACAAAAACCATATTCTATTCCTCCCTCCTCTCCTCCCTCCCTTCCCGTAGCCAACGTGCAATTCCACTGGGTATTACACATGTCCTTGATCAGAACCTATTTCCATGCTGTTGGTGTTTGCACTAGGATGTTCATTTAGAGTCTACATCCCCAGTCATATCCCCTCAAACCCATGTATTCAAGCAGTTGTTTTTCCTTCGGTGTTTCTGCTCCCACAGTTTTTCCTCTGAATGTGGAGAGTGGTTTTCCTTGTAGGTTCCTCCAAGTTGTCCTGGATCACTGCATTGCTACTAGTAGAGAAGTCCATTACATTCAATTGTACCACAGTGTATCAGTCTCTGTGTACAATGTTCTCCTGGTTCTGCTCCTCTCGCTCTGCATCACTTCCTGGAGGTTGTTCCAGTCCCCATGGAATTCCTACACTTTATTGTTCCTTTGAGTACAATAGTATTCCATCACCATCATATACCACAATTTGTTCAGCCATTCCCCAATAGAAGGGTATCCCCTCATTTTCCAATATTTTTGCCACCACAAAGAGCGCAGCTATAAATATTCTTGTACAAGTCGTTTTCCTTATTATCTCTTTGGGGTACAAACCCAGCAGTGCTATGGATGGATCAAAGGACAGACAGTCTTTTAGCGCCCTTTGGACCTAGTTCCAAGTTGCCCTCCAGAATGGTTGGATCAATTCGCAACTCTATCAGCAATGCATTAATGTCCCAACTTTGTCACATCCCCTCCAGCATTCTTTACTTTCCTTTGCTGTCATGTTAGCCATTCTGCTAGGTATGAGGTGATACCTCAGAGTTGTTTTGATTTGCATCTCTCTGATTATAAGAGTTTTAGAACACTTTTTCATGTGCTTATTAATACTTTTAATTTCTTTAACTGAAAATTGCCTATTCATGTCCCTTGCCCATTTATCAATTGGAGAATGGCTTGATTTTTTGTATAATTGATTTAGTTCCTTGTAAATGTGAGTAATTAGATCTTTGTCAGAGGTTTTTGTTATGAAGATTGTTTCCCAATTTGTTGCTTCCCTTCTAATTTTGGTTACATTGGTTTTGTTTGTACAAAAACTTTTTAATTTGATGTAATCAGAATTATTTATTTTACATTTTGTGACTTTTTCTAAGTCTTGCTGGGTTTTAAAATCTTTCCTTTCTCAAAGATCTGACAAGTATACTATTCTGTGTTCACCTAATTTACTTATAGTTTCCTTCTTTATGTTCAATTATTTGTGTTCATTCATCTTTATGTTCATTCTGAGTTTATCTTGGTGTAAGGTGTGAGGTGTTGATCCAAACCTAATCTCTCCCATACTGTCTTCCAATTTTCCCAGCAGTTTTTATCAAATAGTGGATTTTTGTCCCAAAAGCTGGGATCTTTGGGCTTGTCATAGACTGTCTTGCTGAGCTCACTTACCCCAAGTCTATTCCACTGATCCTCCTTTCTGTCTCTTAGCCAGCACCATATTGTTTTGGTCACCACTGCTTTATAGTATAGTTTGAGATCTGGGACTGCAAGGCCAACTTCCTTCACGTTTTTTTTTCATTATTTCCCTGGATATCCTTGATCCTTTGTTCTTCCAAATGAACCTTGTTATGGTTTTTTCTAATTCAGTAAAAAAAATTTTTGGTAGTACAATGGGTATGTCACAAAATAAGTAAATAAGTTTGGGTAGGATGGTCATTTTTATTATGTTAGCTCATCCTGCCCATGAGCAGTTAATGTTTTTCCAATTGTTTAGATCTTGTTTTAGTTGTGTGGAGAGTGTTTTGTGGTTGTGTTCATATAGTTCCTGTGTTTGTCTTGGCAGATAGATTCCTAAATATTTTATATTGTCTAGGGTGATTTTGTTCCATTTCTATCTAATGTCCGGCCTGGTCTGGGGTTGGCACAGGGATCTACCATGTGATTCTGTCCTGTTGCCACCCAGGATTGACCTCTTATGAGTAAGTCTCCCCAGGAGCCCAAACTGTCCAAAATGACCCTAAGGCACCCAATCAAAGGTATGCATAACCACGCTGATATGGGCCCCTCTTTCTTTGCTCTCTCGGTATTCTTGGGGTGGGCACATCTCACTCTATATGAGCATAATCAGAACAGAACAAATTTGCCTCCTTATAACTGGCACAATCAGGGCAGGCAGGATGAGTCCTCTGCTCTGGCAGTGGGATTCCCAGCCCTCCTCCAAATCTTGTGTCTTTATAGAGTCTGCATTTGAATTTGGGAAGATGAGGCTTTCTGACTCCAGGCCCAACTAAACTAAACTGAAGTATCCACTTTGCCAACTAAGTGCCCAACAGCTATGTCCATATAAGATGTATTTTGGATAAATTTAAGCCAATCTCAGAGGGAAATGACTAGTGAGGAGGCACCTGAAAAGGTCTCCTGTAATAGTGCTTTCCTTCTTCTTTCTTCCTTAAGCATTAAATAAGTCAACTAGTTCCATGTGATCTTAGTAGTAATCCTCAAATTTTCCAAGGCTAGAAAATACAGTTATCCTTTCCACATTGCAGGGGTTAGCTCCCTCCCACTCCAGGGGATCTGTAAAATCCAAGTAACACTTTTGGGCCCTCCCTTCCTCCCAGAGAAGAAGTCTGTTTTCTTTTATGGGGTGTTTACAATATCTTACTGTAAATTTTGAGTTAAGTAGGCACTTCTGAATTTCTAAGCATTTTTGGTGTCATCTGCTGGCCTCTCTGTGACATCTGTGGCTTCCTCAAAACTCCTCAAAAATTCTCATTTATTTTTAATTATCCTCTATAGAGTGAAAATGCCATATAGAGAAATGGCAGTCAGGGAAGTTGTGATGTAGAAGGGATTACTGTACTTTTTATATATAAAGTATAATTTTCAAATTTGGGTTCTCCAAAGTAGATTTTGCTCAACAGCATTTTTTTGAAACAAAAGGACAAAAGACTGTAATATATTTCAAGTTGTTCAATAGTACATATTGACATGCCATATTTTATGCTGCCACCACCAAATGGAATTTTCTATCTCTAGTAACTCTATTGTGGAATTACTTGGTAGATTTCCCAGTGGGCAGAACTTAGATGCCCTCTCTCTTGGAATCTGGGCACCATGACTCTTCCTGATTATTTTCAAACCATTCCTTTGCCCATATCTTCCCCCAACTCCCCACTACCTACATGTTGTTTTTTCCATTAGAACATAAGCTCCTTGAGAGCAGGAATGGTCTTGCTTGCTTATATTTAATTTAAAATTAATTTAATATAATATAATAATATAATTAATTTAATATCACTTAGCACAATAGCAAGTGCTTAATAAATGCTTTTTCCATTCATTCATCTAGTCATTCATTCCTATTTCCCCTCACACATCTCTCAGGATTCTTATCTTCATTCAAAGCTGAATCTCAGGTATTATTTCCTCTATGAAATCTTCTCTGATACTCCAAGTACTCTTTCTCCTGCTTCACATTACCTTATATTGGTCAATTAGGAAAATGGATGATAGGAAGAGAAGATAAATGTGGCAAGGATGAGAGATGACAAGTGGGCAGCCAGAAGACTCTGGTGGAAATCTTGAGTCATCAGGAGGAAGTCAGAAAGACCTAGAGGCGCCATATTAGAAGGATCTCTTCCTTTGGTGAACTTCTGAAAGCAACTTAGTAAAGGATGGATTGCAGAGGGGAAAGCTGGGAGACCAGTTGCTATTACAATAATAGTCCAGGTGAGAGTTAGTACAGTCCTAACCAGCGCAGAGTAGGTGTGTGCATATAGAAAGAAGGAGGCAGTCATGACAGATGTAGGCAATTGATCAAATGTGGGGATTGAGAAGAAAAAAAAAGATGATTTATTAGCAACCCCAATGGTACATAAAGCATGGAGTCCAAGGAAGTTCCTCTAATTTTCTATACTCTAAATATAGGCTTTAATGTAAAACATTTGCATTTTAATTTCAATCAATTTAATTTCAGTATTTGAACTCAAGAGGATGAGTTGAGGGTAGCAATTTCCAGTTCTATGGTAAGTTGATGAGGAAGATAATTGGGCAGAAAGGCATGGCTTCTTCATCCAAGGTATCAATTTATTCGCCTGGCATATTTGTCCTTTTTCTGAAAGATGGCTGATTGTGATGAGAGGGAGAGGGAGAGGAACAAGCATTTATTGAGTGCTTACTGTGTGCTAGGGATTAAGCTAAACTCTTAACAAATATTATCCCATTTGATTGTGTCTACTTGGAACCTAGAAAGGCCAAGTTTGACCTTTTGTCCCATGAGAATTACCTGGGAATTTCAGATTATCCATAGACTTTAGAGTACTTGGTGGTACCTAACCTAATCAAATGTTAAGAACTCTTTTGTCCTGGTAGTTTCTCCCATTGTATCAAAGTCCTCTCCCAGGTAGCCCAGCCCTTGGCTGGATCTTTCCTTTTGTATCCATTGTAAAGCATCAGCCTCTCCCTGATAATCCTGTCCTAGACTTCTCTTTTCCCTGTAGCCATTGTAAATCACAGTCCCCTGGCCCCAGTTCCCCAGGAGGTATAGAAGTTCCCCAAGTTCTATGGTTCATTGGAGGATAATTTAAGGTGACTGATGGGGTCCGAATAATGAACATTATCTTTCTCCTGATTAAAGACTTACTTTTTCTGACTATTTAATAGTTCTGTGTTTTTTCCAAGTTAACAATAGCTTACCACCTGAGTAGACACAGATAAAAAGTCCTGTGTATGATAAATGGTGCTTTTTTCTACATTCACCAAAAAAAAAAAAAAACCTTTCTTGGTTATACAAATCCTACAGGAACCTGGCAAGTCAAAAATGACAATTTTGGTCTTTTAAAAAAATAAAGTAAGTCATATGGGCAGCCAGGTGGTTCAGTGAGTAGAAGGGTGGACCTCAAGTCAGAGAGACTCATCTTTCTTGATTCAAATCTGGACTTAGACACTTATAAACTGTGTAAACTTGGGCAAGTCATTTAACATTGTTTGCCCCAGTTTCCTTGTCTGTAAACTAAGCCAGAGACAGAAATGGCAAACCACTCCAGAATTTTTGTCAAGAAAACCTCAAATGGGGTGACACAGGGTCAGACAAGACTGGAAAATGATTGAACAAGTCATGGATCATTTTCTGTCTGTTTTGAGAGTCAGAAGTGGTTGATTTAAGTCATGCAGACTCATTTCCCTTCTGATATTCCAAATCAGATTGGCAAGGCAACAACACACTTTGGGTGAATCTAAAAAATTGGAGCAAAACAACTTTATAATTTCTAGCAAGAGAATTTTCCCTTACACCAGGCTAGCCACAATATCCAAATATTGTATCCTACAGAAACAATGGTTTGTCTGTAAAATATCTAATAGTGAAAATGTCTCCAGAACAAATGAGGTCCAAATTTCTGATCCAAGTATAAAAGGTTCTTCATATAATGGACCCAATATTATTTCATTATCTAGGTTGCACAGTAGGTAGAGCACTGGGCTTGGAGTCAGGAAGATACCAGTTAAAATCTAACCTCAGATACTTTCTACTTATGGGATCCTAGACAAATCAATTAAGCTTATTTTGCCTTAATTTCCTCAACTGTAAAATTGGCATAATAATAGCATCTATCTCACAGGGTTGTTGTGAGGATAAGAGGTGATAGTATTTATAAAGCACCTGGCATATTAGTAGATGCTATATAAATGTTTATTTCCCCCTTCCACTCCATGATCATTACATGACCTTTTGGTTCCTGTCAATTTGGTCTGTATACTTCCCTCTCAACTTATACCATAAATAGATGTTCCTTCTTCCAAAGTATTTGCCTTTTCCTTTGAAGAATGGTTCTTTTTCTCTATAAATAAATCCTACCCATTTTTTAAAGTACAGCTTAAAAAGCTGATTATTCATGGAGTCTACTTTTTTCTTTTTTACATTAAAATTTTTTAAATTAAATTTTATTTTTTGAATGAAAAAAAATTACTCCCCCTCCCAACCATTAAAAAGGAAAACAAGAAAGAAGGAAAAACAAACTCTTGTAACAAGTATTCATAATCAAGAAAAAAAATTCTTGAATTGACCATGTCCAAAATATAAATGTTTCATTCTATACTGTGAGTCCATCATCTCACTTGTCAGGAGATGAGTATCATCATTCTTTCATCATTGGTCTTCTGGAATTATGGTTGGCCATTGGTTGGCATTGCATTGATCAAAGTTCTTAATGTTTCCAAAGTTTTTTGTTTTACGGTGTTGGTGTTATTTCATAAAGTGGTTTCCAGTTTCTTTATACTTCCCTCTGTATCAGTTCATGCAAGTCTTCCTAAGTTTCTCTGAAATGTTCCCTTTATCATTTCTTATGGCACAATCATATCCCGTTACATTAGTAGATTATAATTTGTTCAGCCATCAGGAACTCTACTTTGATCCCATTAGTACATAGTGTCCTCTCCATTCTCTGAACTCACAGCACTTAGTGTCTGCAGCATTCTGTCAGCACCAAAACTAAAGTAAATATTATTGTGTGGGGGTGGTGTGTAATGGGGAGATTTAAGGAGGAGGAAGAGCTGGAGCTGCTGCAGTGGATAATTAGACTGGCTGAAAGGATGGTACCTTTTGGTAAAGCTGATTACATTGCAGAACTAGATTCAGACTTACATATGCCTCTGGGGCTTGAGAAGGGGAACAACTGCTTCATCTGGACTGCTTGAAAGTCATCCCTAATGTGGGGGTGTCTCTGCAGGCATGCTCATGGCAGAGGGAGGCAGCAGGGGAATCAGAATCTTGTCTGACTTTTTTCTGCCCCTCGGAGAGTTAGTGCATCTCTAGCTACATTTGACATCTTTCCTGGTGGCCTCCCTCTATTGCTTGTTGCTTGTTGTCCTGTCCAGGTAAATCTGTGATGATTAGATCATTCTGACTTAGCCTAGGCTGCCATTTCTAAGAAAGCAAATCCCATGATGCATACTCCTAGGGATAGAATGAAAGCCCCAGAAGTAATATATTAAATTGATACTTTAAACAAATTGGCTCAACACATCTTTTATGTTATTGTCATATATTGTTATTTAAAGCTTGAATTGATATCTAAATTTTAAAAAATTATATTTTTTTCAAAAACCACCTCATGAATGCATAAAAAAAAGGAATGAGTAGGAAAGGTACAGTAGATGATGGATAATGCGGCATTGGGACTCTTAAAATTATATTTTTAAAAAGTAATATCTTTTGTCTTTGTATCTCTCCTCTTCTTTCCTTCCAAAGATCCATCCTTTGTAATAATTTTTTGAATGTAAAAAGGAAGAGAAAAATCCATCAAAACATATACACACATACATACACACACATGACATTATGCAGTGTTTTATACTAATAGACCACCCTCCTTTTCAAAAGGAGTAGAGAGAAAGATACCTTTTTATGTCTCATTTTTGGGGTCAAACATTCTTTATAATTTTGCATCATTCATTTGTGATGATTTTATGGTAGTTGTACATTTATATTATTGTAGATATCATGTATATTGTATTCTTGGTGTTTCTAACTTCATTTTGAATCAGTTCATGAAAGTCTTTTAAGTTTCTCTATTTTCATCAAAATTTGTTTCTTACAGTTCAGTATTATTCCATGTAATACAGTAATATTCATGTAACAACACTTTCATTTAGCCTTTCCCCATTAAAGAATATCTATTTCCTTTTTAGTTCTTTGCTATCTTCCTCTCCCTCTCCCTTTCCCTCTCTCTCCCTCTACCATAGGCACTGTCCTCCTGGATGTGCCAGACAAATTAAGGAACTATGATGGGTCCTGAGATGTGGTGTGAGAGAGCTAGTGGGTGGAGAAAACAGCTTATAAAGGTGTTTTCAGAGGACTGAACACACATTCTTGCCTTGGTGACACTCTTCCTGGAGACATGATGGAACTGTGCATACTTGCTGAAGAGACTCAACGGACTTCTGACTGGAAATTGGAGCCTTTGTCAAAGGTGAACTTCATTCCATCAGAATGCAATTAGGGTATTTAGCTAAACTACTCCTTGCCTCTTTCCTACATTTCCCTCTCTTTACTATCTCTACTTTGATTAAACTAAATTGTTAAAGCTACTAACAGACTCATAATTAAATTTTAATTATTACAATTTGGTGACTTTTAACTATTACAGTATCCAGGATACCCATTTATCTAAGGAACTCAATTCAGTAAATAATAATCTATTACCTACACTGTATAAGGCACTGTACTAGGTGCAGGGAATACAATGATAGAAAATGACTCAGTAGAGCAGCTAGATGACTCAATGAACAGAGAACCAGACTTGGAAGTGGGAGGTCCTGGGTTCAAATCTGCACTCAGACAGGTTCTAGCTATATGACCCTGGGCAAGTCAGTTGCCCCAATTGCCCAGGTCTTACCACTCTTCTGCTTTGGAAGCAATACATAGTACTTATTCTAAGACAGAAAATATGGGGCAGCTAGGTGGTTCAGTGGATTGAAATCCAGACCTGGAGATGGCAGGTTCTTGTTCAAATTTGGCCTCAGACACATCCTTTCTGTGTTACCTGTGACAGCCCCCATTGCCTGGTCACTCTTCTGCCTTGAAACCAATACACAGTTTTGATTCTAGAACAGAAGGTAAGGGTTTAAAATAAAAAGACAGAAGGTAAAGGTTTTAAAAAAGAAAATAAAAATGACCCAGTCCCTGCCTCAAGGAGCTGACAGTCTATTCAGGTGATGAGATGTGTGTACAAATATAACAAATTAGAATGAGATTATTGTCAAGGAGGAGCCAACCAGAAAGACATGAGATTCCAGGAAGGAATAATTTTACCTCTACCTGGGAAGAATCAGGGATAGACTCACTGAGGAGATGGCATCTGAGTTTAGTCTAGAAGAAAGAATTTCAACAAGTAGAGATATGGAGACCCACCATTTTGGACATGGAGGTTGTTGATTGAAGAATTGCTAGTAGGCTAGTTTGGCTGAAATACAGAGTACATAAGCATGGAGCTTCTGAATGTGCAGGAGTATGAGTTTATGGGAAACAAACTCATAGAACTAATGCATTAAATTTATTTTGGAAGTAGTTGAATAATGGATTGGAAAGGGAAAGATTAAAGGTATAAAGACCACTTAGATTATTATAAACCAGTAATTGTGAGAGTTGGGAAAAGGCAATTAAATTTAGAATCATAGATATAGATTCAGAATGAACCTTAGAGGCCATTTAATCCAATTCCCCTCATTTTATAGTTGAGACAGAGTTAAATGACCTGCCCAAGGTCATATGGACAATAAATACTTAGGATAGGATTTGAACCCAACACTTCTTGACTCCAAGTCCAGTGCCTTATCCACTATGCCATGTTGCTTCTTGGAAATAGGAAATCATTTATCACTTTTGATGATCCATTTCACTAACAATATTAGCTCACATTTATATAGGAATTTTTAAGGTTAAGAAAGTGCTTTACAAACAATATCACCAATATTGTGATCTGTTTTCTAGATAAATAAGCCTGGGCTCAGAGAACTGTGATTTGCCCATGGCCACCAAGCTAGTAGAGAATCAGCGGTGGAATTCAAAAACAGGTGTAGCATTCTCTTTACTACACCACACATAATAGAAAATAGTCTGTCCAAGGGAAAAATCGTTTTCCTGTATGATAGATTGCATTGGACAAGGAGGCATCATATGGGAGGGGTGCAGGTGAGATAGGATGGAACCTTGGTCCCCTTTTTTAGAGTTTAGGAGCTCTTTCTCCTGGAGGAGATGAAGCTTTATACCCAGGGGTATCCTGGAGGCAGCTCATCTCAGCTCTGAGAAATGATTATTAAATTTTCAATGTGAGCATTTATATCTCAGAAATCACAAATGCTATTAAGACAATTTATTGTTTTGTTGATTGTTTAGACTTGAGAAAGTGATGGAGAAAATGATAAAAGTGCAGATTAATCTTAAAAATGACTTCTACATACAATTTTTTGGAGAGCCATTTCTCAAAACATTTACCAGTGCATTCCTCTTTATGGCTGGATCTCTTTCTACTAAGAATTCTTTTCAATCCTAGCCTGATCCTCCTGCTTCTTAAGAGAATGCCTTTTGTTTCTTTGGTTGTATCCTTACTCCTTATTTATCAAAGAAGCTTTGCAGAAAGGAAGAGCTAAAGGGATTTAATGGACACTAATGCTTCTCTCTAAACAGATCACCCACAGGTATCCATGCTTTCCTTGTAGGAGTGATTAGCCAGGCTGATTCATCAGGAAAGTGGATTTAATGATGGTGCATTTGCAGTTGGATAATCTCCAGAGATAATTCTCCCATGATCTTGAAGAACTTTACAGACTCAACCTTGTTCAAGCAACCCTTGATAAAGCAGCAGCTGTGAAAATGGACACACAAATATTATCCAGGAAGTTTAGAGAACTTTTCTAGTGGTATAAGAATACAAAATAGGGCATTGTTGCTAAGAATCCTGTAGTAGAAAGGACAGCATTATCAAGGGGTCTGTGATCTCATTAATGTGGTTCTCTTATAGACCAGATCACAGTCCAACTAGTAAGTTAGTCAGTAATCATTTATTAAGTCTACCCTAAGCCAGTCACTGTGCTAAGCGCTGGGAATTCAAATAAAAAGACATTTTTCAGTAGGGAGAAGTGTCTCCCACATGTCTTCAACTTGAGGAATAAATTCCATGCCAATGGACTTTGGGACTTGGCTTACACCTGCCCCCAAGGAGCTTACAATTTAATGGGGGAAGACAACACACAAAAGGTAATGGAAGAGGGAGGTGTGTGAAAGGTAACCTGGACATTAGGAGATGGAGTCCAGTCCAAGGAGGTTGGCTGGCCGCAGAACTTTCTTTATGGAGGCTTTGGGAGTTCTCTGCTTCACTCTCCAGCCCTCAGAACAGAGGGACAGAAAGTACTGAGGGAAATAATGAGGTGCCACTACCGAAGCTGATGCAATCTTGCAGGATGAAGAATTTCCTGATGATGAGGTGCCCTGGGGGCATGATCTTATTGGAGTTCAGTTCAAGAAGTGCAGCTGGTAGGAAATGATTACTCAGAGTGATTAAGTGAATAAATTCAGAATTAGACACCTGGGGAAGAAAAAGAAAATATTAATTCACAATGCTAAACAGCAAAACCTGAACACTGTGAGTTTTTAGGGATGTAACTTTCTGTTTATGACTCTGACTGCACTGGATAAGGAGGCATTAAATGGGAAAGGGTGCAGAAGGGACAGAAGCATGGAGCCTTAGTCTCCTATCTTAGAGTTAAGGAGCTTTTTATCTTCCTGTGAACAGTATGGACATGCCCATTGCCTCTTGTTGAGAGGGTAGAGGACATTTCTGTCCTGGGCACTTTCTAGGCCATCCATATCCCATTAAGGATGAGTGAAGCTCCAAAACTCTTCAAACTCATCAGTCTCCTCTGACTGACACCCTAAATTTAAGAACAGGATACACAGCACTATGCTGAGTGCAGGTATAAAGAGAAAACATTTTGGAAGCTAGATTGGACAGGAAGTTCAAATTTATTTAGCAATGTACCCTCTTTTTTTTTTTAAAGCAAATATGATACTCTAATGCCTAAGTAGGAGAATAGTATTGAAGAGTTGTGAAGTAATTCTCTTATTATAATAATAGTTGCTTGTATTTACATAGTACTTTGTAGTTCGAGAGGCATTTTCCTCAGTCTAATCCTGGGGGTAGATAGTAAAAGTATTACAGATTAGGAAACTGAGTTTCTCCCAAAGCTGTATGGCTAAGAAGCACCAAAGCCAGAACTTGAATCCAGGTCTTCTTACTATAAATCCAGTGCTCTTTTCACAGTGCCACTCATTGATCAGACACAGACTTTATGGAGACTTTGGGAGAAATAGAGGGTAGTAATAAGGTGTGAATGCCAAAGTTGATACAGTCTAGTCTGTCTAATAGTCTATCCAGTTTTAGTTCCTACAACTTAAAATGAATATGGAGACTAAATGAGGGCCACAGTGAACATTAAAACCCTAACAAATAATATCCATAAGATAAAGGTTTCTGGAACTAGGACTTGACAGAGCTGGAGCAACCACTCTCACCTTTCAAGCCATTGTGCCTTTGTCCTGGCTCTCAGCTAAACAAAGGCAGTTCCCAGGACTTATACTCTCCTGCCAGAGTGGTTCTTTTCAAATTTGACAGAGTCCAAGTAAAAGAGGAATTCCCTATGGATGATGAATTCTTTTGATGCGGATTTTTTTATTTGTAGATGACATTGAGTTGATTACATCAGTCTCTAACACATTGCTGAGTCTCCTGCAAGGGATCTAAAATCATTCAAAGGAGTGCATTTAATTCATCTGTACAGGAAAGACTAAATGGGTGGAAAATGTCTGTTGCCCATATTTCACCCTGCATCTGAATGAGATACCCCATAGAGCTTGTCCAACAGTATGTCTATTAAAGGGACAATGATCTGAGCCCAAATTTTAAGAGGAGAAAAGGTAATGTGAAGGGAACAAGAAGTTAATAGGTACGTACTCTGTGCCAGACCCTGAGCTATGTACTTTACAAATATCTTATTTTATCCTAACAAGAACTCTGGGAGGTAGATTCTATTATTATTCCCATCTTACAAATAAGAATACGAGACAGATGCAAGTTGTCATTTGCCCAGGGTCATGCAATGTCTAAGACTAAATTTGAATTCAGGTCTATCTGACTTCAGATGGTCCAATAGGGTCTTACCTTGGACCCTCTTTTTTTTCTCTATGATCACTTCCCATAGGTTCATTACATCTATGCAAATGACTCCCAAATTATCTGATTCAGACATCCCTCTTTTAGACTCCAGTCCCAAATCTCCAACTGCCTTCAGGGTATTTCTACTTACATATCTTATAGGTTTCTAAAACTCATCAAGACCTAAATAGAACTTATTTTTTCTCCTAAACCC
Source organism: Monodelphis domestica (assembly GCF_027887165.1). Taxonomy (NCBI): domain Eukaryota; kingdom Metazoa; phylum Chordata; class Mammalia; order Didelphimorphia; family Didelphidae; genus Monodelphis; species Monodelphis domestica. Next base: position 439,580,851 of record NC_077228.1, on the reverse strand, counting down.
ATGCCTCCTCAAAACTTCACTTTCTGACTAGAGTATTACTATTTTTCCAACTTCCCAAGTCACTTAATCCTCTTTGCCTCAGTTTCCTCATCTCTAAAATGAACTGAAGAAATTTAAATACGAAATGGGAATTTGTATTTATCCTAGAAGCAATAAAGCCATTGAAGCTTCTTAAACAGGATAATGGCAGTCAGACCTGCTTTTTGAACATCATGTTAGCAATTGTGCATAGGACAAAGAGAGAGGAGAAGGCTGGCTGCAGGGAAATCCATAGTAATAGGCGGTAAAGTTGCCTTCAGTCTTTCCCAACATCAGGGTCTTTTTCCATTGAGTTCTGTCTTCTCATTATGTGGCTAAAGGATTTAAGCTTCATCTTCAGTATTTGAATTTTCAGTGAATAGTATAAGTTAATTTCAAGTATTGACTGATTTGATCTCCTTGCTGTTTAATGGACTCTCAGGAGTTTTCTCCAGTGCCAGGGAGTTCAAAAGTGTTGATTCTGGAGCCCTCAGCTTTCCTTATAGTCAAACTATTACACATACATTGCTACTGGAAAAATCATAGCTTTGACTATATAGGCATTTGTCAGCAAGGTGATATCTCTTTTTAGTATGCTGTCCAGATTTGTCAAAGTTTTCCTTCCAAGGAGAAAGAAAGCATTTTTAAATTCCATCATTGTAGTCACAGTCTGCAGTGATCTTTGAGCCCCAAAATATAAAATCTGGTACTGCTTCTCTTTTTTCTCCTTTCATTTTCCAGGAAGGGATGGTACCAGTGGTAACATTTGGATATGTGAGATTGTTGATATTTCTCCTGGCAATCTTATTTCTGGCTTTTGACTTACCCAGCCTGAATTTTGCACAATGTTTTCTACATATAAGTTAAGTAAATAAGGTGCCAACATAGAACCTTGATGTGTTCCTTTTTCAATTTTAACCAATTACTTGTTCTATGTTCAGTTCTAACTGTTGATTCTTGGCCCACAGACAGGTTCTTCAGGAGACAAAATGATCTGGTATTCCCATATTTTTGAAGGCTTGCCACATTTTATTTTGATGAACACAGCCAAAGACTTTAGTGTAGTCAATGAAACTTAAATAGATGTTTTTCTGAAACTCCCTTGCTTTCTGCATAATCCAGCTAATGTTGGCAATTTGGTCTCTAGTTCCTCTGCTTCTTCAAAAACCAGCTTGCTCTTCTGGTAATTCTCAGTTCACATATTGCTGAAGACTAGCTTACAGACTCTTAAGCATAACCCTCTTTGACATGTTAGATGAGAACCATTCTTTGGAATTCTTTAGTATTGGACTGTGAACTGATCTTTTCCAATCCAATGACCACTGAGTTTTCCAGATTAGCACTTTAATCCATTATTTTTTAGAATTTTAAATAGTTCAGCTGGAATTCTGGCACCTTTCTTTTGGCTTTTGCCTAACTGCTTCATTAGTTCTGGAGCTACTTATAGTTGTCTTCCACTCTTCTTTAGTAGAGTGTTGGATACCTTCTGACCTGAGGGGCCTCATTTTCTGGTGTTATATCTTTTATCATTTTAATACCATCCAAGGGGTATTCTTGGCAAAGACACTGGAGTACTTTTCCATTTCCTTCTCCAGTGTGTCACCTTTTGTCAGAACTCTTCATTATTCATGTCCACCTGGGTAATCTGCTATGGCATTGTTCATAGTTTCATTGAGCTACACTTGCCCCTCTGCCACAATAAGGCAGTGATCCAGGAGAGGTGAGGGAAAAAAATGTTTTTTATGTTAATTTATTTTTTATTATTTTATTTTATTTTTTTGATTACAATACTCACTTTATTTCCCTCCCTCCCCTCCACCTACCCTTCCCGCAGCCGACGTGCAATTTTATTGGGTATTACTTGTGTCCTTGATCAGAACCTATTTCCTTGTTGTTGTTTGCACTAGGATGTTCATTTAGAGTCTACATCCCCAACCCCAATACATGGATACATCACCAATATATGGATATCCCCATATCCCTTTGACCCATGTATTCAAGCATTTGTTTTTCTCCGGTGTTTTAAAATTTTTTATTAAGTACCTATTAAGTGAAAGACATAGCCAAACACTAGAGGAGAGACATAGATGAATAAGATAAATAAGAAATAGTCCTTGTCCTTGAGGAGTTTATAATCTAGTAAGAAAATTTATAAGATGTAAATAAATAACTAAATACAAAATAGGATCATAGTCGCTCATAGTTTGGAAGAGGGTTCAGTAGATATATAGTCTAACTCATATCTGAGCAAGAATCCTTTTTAAATAGCTTAGCTGGAATTCTGGCATGTAGTCATTGAGCCTTTATTATTTTTTAATTAATTAATTTTTCCAGTTACATATAGAAACAGTTTTGATAATTGTTTTCTGACATTTTAGGATTCAGCTTTTCTCCTCCCATTCCTCTTCTTTACCCTCACTGAGGCAGGAAATAATCTGATATGTTATATCCATATTTTCCTACATTACATATTTCCATATTTTTTATGTTGTGATAGATGACATCACAATACTATAAAATAAATTTCTACCAAGAAAATAAAGTGGAAGCTGGCATGCTTTGATCTGTACTCAGACTCCAATAGTTCCTTCTTTGGCTGTGGATAGCATTTTCACCATGAGTTTCCTGTGTTTCTCTTGGCTTTGCTGATAATGGTTTAGTTCTTCACAGTTGATAATCATATAATATTTCTCTTCCTGAATATATTGTTTTCTTTGTTCTGCTTATTTCACTTTGCATCAATCCAGAGAAGTCTTTCTAGGTTTTTCAGAGCTCATCCTGTTCATCATTTTTTAGGACAAATAGTATTCCATTACAATCATATGCCACAATTTGTTCATCTCCAACTGATGGACAAGCCACGTGTTTCCAATTTTTGCCATTAGAAAAAGAGCTGCTAAAAATATTTTTGTACAGGTAGGTTCTTTCCCCTTAACTCTGATCTCTTTGGTATACAGACAAAGTAGTGGTATTTTGAGGCCAAAGTGTATGCATAGTTTTATGGCCCTTTGGGTCTGGTTCTATATGGCTCTCCAGAATAGTTGTATCAGTTCATAGTTTCACCAGTAGTGTATTGTTAGTGTCATTGACCCACTCTTAAGAGGAGGAATCTACTACCAGCAGAGCAGCCAATTCCACTTTTGAATAGTTCTAATTGTCAGGTTTTTAAAAAAAATTTACATTAAGCTTAAATATACTTCTTTGCAATGTCTACCCATTGTTTCTAGTCCTGTGGGACCAAGCAGAATAAGTCTAATCTCTGCAGCTTTTGCCACTATTTTCCTGTTTCTCCTCCCAGATATTGCTTCCTCTTGAGTTTCTGTGGACATTGCTTGTTTCAGTTCTCTTCCTACATTTTAAATCACTTCCCAGTCTCCTGTGCTAGATCTTCATCCATGTTTTGCCCATTAACCATGGTTGTATCCCCAGGCTCTATCCTAGGACCTCTTCTCTTTTCTTTCTGTACCATCTAATGTGGGAATTTCATCAATTCCCATGGGCTCAATTATTTCCAAATCTATATTTTAGATTTGGAAATAGCCCATGTCTCTTATAAGCTCCAATACATTACCAATTAACTGCCTACTAGACATTTAAAACTGGATGTCTCATAGGTAATTCAAACTTAACATGTCCAAAATAGAACTCTGTACATCATAACAGCTAGATAATAATAGCATTAAAAGCCAAACAGGAATTTGCATTTTGTTCCGGTGGTAAAGGAGAGATAGTAGAGCTTCTGGATTAAGGGAATAACATGTCAAACTAGTACTTTAGGAACACTAATTTGGCAGCTGGGTAGAAGCTGGAATGGAAATGGGCAAGGATGGGAGGCAGGGAGTCCAGTTAGGAGATGAGGTAATGAGGACCAAGACTAGCGTAGGGTGAGTGGAAAGAAAGGAAGATTGTGAGATAAATGTTGTTGCATGAGGTCCTTTACCATCCTGGTATTTACACTGTAAATCCTTCCATTTACATTGTATATATCTTGTATGTACACACTTATTTCCATGCTGTCTCCCCCATTAGAATGTGAGCTTCTTGAGGGCAGGGACTTTGGTTTTTTAACCTTTTTTTGTATCCCAGTGCTTTATATTATGCCTGACACATAGTAAATGCTTAATAAATATTTGTTCACCCATTGGCTGACCTAACTGAATAACTTGTTGCCTTCTAAATACTCTACAGCTTTTCAACATCCTCCCTAAAACATGGTACTCAGGACAAATCATAATTAGATCATCATTTTGTAGTTCTTTGAATCTATGCCTCAGATTGCAAAAACTTCCTTATCTACCATGTCATAGATCTGACTCATAGCAAACTTGTAATTCACTAAAACACCAGATCTTTTTCAGATAAACTGTGTCTAGCTTTGCCTTCCCCATCCTGTCATTCTGAAGGTGATTTTAAAAATTCATGAAAGACTTTAGATTTATCTTTATTACATTTCCTCATGTTCTCTCTCTCTCTCTCTCTCTCTCTCTCTCTCTCTCTCTCTCTCTCTCTCTCTCTCTCTCTCTCTCTCTCTCTCTCTCCCCACCCACACACACATACACATACACAAAACCTTTGTAAACTTTTTTTTCCCTACATTGAATTAGATAGCTACACAAAAGGATTTTATAGGGCATTTAGTTCTCTTCTTCAAAGATCAGTCCAACTTATGGAAAGGAATGGCAAGGACCTACTGGAATATGTTCTGCTAGGTTTTTATTGAGAATTATAGACTCTAAGTTCCTTTCTTTCAGTATATGTATGTATAAACACATGTTTTTTCATATATAAATACATATATACATACTTATCTAGCTTCCCAAGGTGTTAGGAATATTCCTCTCATAGACAAACTCCTTTTACACATATTCTATGAGCCTTGTAAATATGAGATCTTTAGTTGTTTATTTTTGCTAAAATACTTCTTGAGAGATTATACCCAATAACTTAAACTTATATGCAATATGTTTTAAAAGTGTAAGCATAGACTTAAAATTATGCACTGATCAGATACTAGGAAAGTACAAATAATTATGCATCAAAAGTAATATTGACCCAGTCATACGTACAGTAACTACTTTGCACAAATAAACGTAGCTTTAACAACATCTAATAATAAATTGCACACACTGTAGTTAGGGAAGATAAACACATAGGAGAAAGATGAAAAGGACTATGTGGTTCATGAGAGGGAGTAGTATACCCATATACACATTATTGAAAATGTATATAGAGGTTGCAGCTTGCTTCCAGGAAGATAGGAGAGAGCAATCAACATACCCTTTCTCATGTGTTGTGGTTCTGTTCTTGCTGGGGTGAGTTGGATCTTCTGGTTAGCAGAGTTTCTGAACCTCTCAGCCATCCTGGATAAAAAGAGTAGTGTGAACTGGTAATGGTCCTTTGAGCTCTTCTCCAAGCTAGAAAGAGAAAAGGAAAGAAATTATAACCATCAAATAAATATCAAATCACCCTTCTCAAAATAAGGGCAACAAGGTTAAAAAAAAAATCCTTTATATAGCTATACTGATATATATATATATGTATATATACACAGAGGATATAGTATATAAAATATATACATATGTATATATCTGAGAAATATATATATAAAAATTTTAACTACAGACTACATAGATAGCATTGTTATGCCTTACTTTTTCAAAGCAGAGATGTCTATAAAACCTCTTTGTTCCAGCATATCTCTTTTTATTTTAATCTGGCCTTGTAAACATTTGTTTCTTCTCTGCATTGATTTAGATAGCTACACAAAAGCTCTTTATGAGGCTCTTAGTTATCTTTTTTTTTTCCCCCAAAGATTAGCCCAATTTACCATGGAAAAGAATGGCAAGGACCTACCCTAGACAGTAATTATAGATTGGCTTCATATAGCTTTTCTAGACTTAATTCCTTTTAATGCTATTTTAATACTGGTTAGAATTTGGTTTCCAAAATGTCATTTCATGCAGTATGTTTCATGGTATCCAAGTGTGCCCTTGTGATCTCTGAGGCTCCTTATGCCAACTCCCACTCTGACTAATGAGTCAAGTTCCCAGAGAGTAATTTTCTAATACCATTGACTCAAGCCTTCACTGTTATTCTTCCCTCCAAGGTTATCAGTTAAGAATCATTTAACCAGCTAGACTCAAGTAGTTTTGATGAAAGGGAATTTACTAAGATGGTTATAAATATTTCCCACAATATCTGTGACCCATTTCTCCCTCCAGTACATATGCCAAGTCTAGGCAAAATTGCATATGGCAGGGGTGTAACTCACACCTCTGGTTGCTTGAAGTCAAGTTTCTTCTATTCATGAGATGCTCAGAAAAGATGCTCAGGAAATCCCCCTTAGACACAGTACAGTCTATTTTCTGGGCTTTTTGTAGACCTATGAGTCCAGTCTGTCTGTGACTTGATGCAGACACTGCTGTCAGCCAATCCTGGGACATATTTATAACACTGATGTGATGTGAAGATGAAGGTCTTTGTTATCCTGATAGCATAATGTTGGAACATGGATGGCAATATGGGACATGGATGGGGAGGTCCAACATCCTCTGAACCATTCAAAGCTGGCAAGGTCCTTCTCTTTTCAGAAGGGTGTAGTATCAAAAGGAATCAGAGCAAAAATGAGGTTAAGATCATTTCAATCCCACCTTTAAAAAAATGTTATTCCTTTCAAGGGAGGGAAAACAATGGTATCTTTAGAAAAGTCCTGCCACTATTTTTACAGTATCATTTCTCTGATTCTTTCCACTGATCCTATATATCTATCTTGGAGAAGTACAGTGTTTAGATGTGTTGCATAAAACTATTATGATGGCTTTTGTATGTTTCATATAGGTACTTAAAATAAGCATTATGTTCATACTGAGTTCTTACTGATGATGAATATTTTTATACATTTTTTTCAGTTCCTTACTCATATTTCCTCTCACAACAGCTATTTTCTACTTTTTCTACCTTCCTCAGAGCCCCCTCATCCTTCCACTCACATAATTTTCAGTAGACAATTTCATTTCCTAATTTACTGAGAAGTGTGTGGTTAAGAGTGAACTTTTCTGCCTTTCTTTCTCTTTGCCTCTAAATATTTGCATCTTTATTCATCATTTCTTCCTTCTGGTTAACTTCCTTATATGATTAACTCCATTACTTATGCTCCTGACTCTATGCCTTCCCTTTTTCTTGGGTGCTTTGCTTCCTCAGTCATTTCCCTTTTCCTCCAATATCTCCATCTCTTCAAACTCCCCTGGATTTCCCCGCCCTGCTTTCAAACATACATACATTTGTTGCATCCCCCATTAGATGGTGAACTTCTCAATGACATGGAGTAACTTGTTTCCCCCTTTTGTATATTTAGTGCTTAGCACAGTGCCTAGCACACAGTGAGCACTTATTAAATGCTTGTTAATTGAATGACTAATATTTTCCTTAATTTGAAAACATTATCATTTAATCTTATAAGTGCTTGTCTATAAACCAGATCTGAGATCAAGTTCTGATTCTGATATTTATCAGCTATGTGGATCTAGGCAAGTCGTTTCATCTAATGGTACCTCAGTTTCTTTATCTATAAAATCCCATCTATAAAATGGGAATAAATAATACTTTCACTACCTATACATAGGGCCATGCAAAGGCAAGCAATTTACTTCTTTCAGAGACTGACCTCTCTTTGTGATTAGCCATGTGCAAAGCTTTCCTCAAAAGGCAGAGTGGATAATATACTTGCTTTGGAGTCAAGAGACCTGGGTTCAGATTCTACCTCAAAAATATTATAGCCTTGTGATCAGAGGCAATTCATTTAATTTTCCAGAGAAAGAGTATATTCACTGCCTATTTCACATAGTAATAATAAAGACTATATTAATAGATGTTGTTATCAAATAACTCTTTGCTCTCTTTCCTTTCTTTTTAGCAATACTTAACTACAGTGGCTATTCTCCATATTATTTGGGTTCAAATCCTGTCACTTACTATCTGTGTGACCCTGGACCAACTACTTAATCTCTCTAAACCTAAATCTCCTCATTTGTAAAATGAGAGGATTGGACTCTGAGTTCCTTAACAGCTTTAAATCTACATTCTTATGATTCTTAACCTTTGCAATATGGTTTTCTATCACGTCCACTCTACTGAAACTTTACTTTTTATAAAATTTTTATTTAAAATATTTTCCCATGGTTACATGATTCATGATCCCCCTTTTCTCCCCACTCTATCCTCCCCCTCCCAAAGCCAACAAGCAGTTCCACTGGGTTATATGTGTATCATTGTTCAAAACCTATTTTCATGTTATATTTGTAGTAGAGCAATTCTTTAACATCAAAACCCCAATCATATCCCCATCACACTTCGCAGTTGTTCATATATTTTTCTTTTTCCTTTTTTCCTTTTATTTAATTAGTTAATTTAGAACATTTCCCTTGGTTACAAGAATAATGTTCCTTCCCTCCCCTCTCCCCACTCCCTCCCATAGCCAACGCGCAATTCCACTGGATATTACATGTGTCCTTGATCGAAACCTTTTTCCATGTTGTTGGTGTTTGCATTAGGATGTTCACCCAGAGTCTACATCCCCAACCATATCCCCTCAACCCATGTAATCAAGCAGTTAATTTTCTTCTGTGTTTCTACTCCCACAGTTCTTTCTTTGGATGTGGAGAGCTTCTTTCTCATAAATCCCTCAGAATTGTCCCCGATCATTGCATTGCTGCTTGTAGTGAAGTCCATTACGTTTGATTGTACCACAGTGTATCAGTCTCTGTGTACAATGTTCTCCTGGTTCTGCTTCTTTCGCTCTGCATCAATTTCTTGAGGTATTTCTAGTTCACATAGAAATCCTCCATTTCTTTATTCTTTTCAGCATGATAGTATTCCATCACCAACATATACCACAATTTATTTAGCCATTCCCCAATCGATGGATACCCCATCATTTTCCAATTTTTTGCCACTACAAAGAACATGGCTATGAATATTTTTGGTACAAGTCTTTTCCCTTATTATCTCTTTGGGGTATAAATCCAGTATGGCTGGATGAAAGGGCAGGCATTGATTTAAAGCCCTTTGGGCATAATTCTAAATTGCCCTCCAGAATGTTTGGATCAGTTCACAACTCCACCAGCAATGTATTAGTGTCCCAATTTTGCCATGAAACTTTACTTTTAAGTCAGCCAAAATAGTGAATTTGATTTTAGGCTTCATTAAGACTGGAAAAGTGTCCAGAACTAATGAAATGATAATTCCAAATAATCTTCTCTAGTCAGACTGCACAGAGAGTACTCAATTCATTTCTGGACTCCATGTTTTAGGTTAGTGTCTTAATTTCTGCATAAAACTCATTTAATAGTTCTTTTAAGTTAATACTGGGCAGCTAGGTGGTAGAGTAGGTAGAACACTGGACTTAAAGTTAGGGAGATTTATCTTCCTGAATTCAAATCTGGCCTCAGACACTTACTAGCTTTACAACCCTTGACAAATCACATAATCTCTCTTTGCCTCAGTTTCTTTGTTCATAAAATGGAGATCATAATAGCACCTACCTCAGGGTTTTTGTGAAGACTGATTTAAATAATAATTATAAAGAATTCTGCATCATGCCTGGCACTTACTAAGTGCTATAGAAATGTCAGTTATTATTAAAGAGCATCACTAGAGTTTATTGATTAGGAGAGTGTGATATGGTCAGATTTGTACTTTAGGAAAATCATGCTGGCAGCTGAGTAGAAGATGGATTAAGATTTAGGGTAAGAAGACCAATTAGAAGACTATTGCCAAAGGTGATAAGAGCCTGCAAAAGGGTTAGCTTTGTGAGTGGAGAGAAAGAAATATGCAATAAGAGATGTGTGAAGTCAAAAATGACAAGATTTGACAAGATTAGGTATGTGGAGTGAATAAGAAGGGATGACACAGTGATTGAGGGGAGGGTGATTGGTTGATTATAAAAGGAAGAGAGGAAGGTTTGGGGAGTCATAATAAGTTCCATTTTGGTCTTACTATATTGAGTTTATGAGGCATCCAGTTAGGGAAGTCCAAGCGATAATTAATTCATGATTTGAGGCTGGAGCTCAGGAGATTAGAGCTATAAATAAAGATCTGAGAATCATCTGAATAGAGATGGTGGTTGAGTCCAAGGGAGCTCATGAGATCATAAAAGAAAATACAGAGGGGAAAAAGGAAAAGGGCTCAGAATAGCTTTAGGAGATATCCATGTTTCATGGAAATGACCTAGATGAAGATTCTACAAAGAGATTGAGAAGGGATGGTCAGATGAGTAGGAGGAGAATCAGGATAGAGTAATACCAAAAACTCAGAGAGCAGAGAGTCTGGGAGAAGAGACTGATGAACAATGTCAAAGGTTACAGGGAGTTCAGAGAGTATGAAGATCAAGAAAAGCCCATTAAACTTATTTGTCGGTTAGGAGATTGTTGATGATTTTAGAGAAAGCAGTCTCAGTTGAATAAGCATTTGATGAAACCCACTGAATTATAATCAGTACATTTTGGAATGAGGTCAGTGAAATAATACATATGAAGCATTTTACAAATCACCTAAAGTATTTTATACATATGAGTTATTTTATTTTCATCGTTGTTGAAATTATCAAAGTATTTAGTTATTCTTTTTCATTCCCCCAAATAATCCTTAAAATAAATTTTATTTCTATTGTATCATTCAGAACACTAGTCATAAAGCAATATAAACAAATGCTGGGCATAGTAGGGAGAAAAAGCATTGTGAAGGTATGTGGCCAAATAAATTTGGAGGCAAAAAAAAATGGAAAATTATTGGGTTCCAATATTGGATTATAATCCAGGTTCAACCACTTACAACCTGAACCTTATTGGGCAAGTCACTTAACCATTCTAGTCCTCTTTTTTCTCACCTATGAAATAAGGATTCTGGCTAGATGACCTCTGGGGTACTTTTCAACACTAAATCTATGATTGTTTAATCATCTCAAAAGTCAATGAGGATATAAGGGAACATATGTTTTTCTAAAGGAGTTCCCACAATGCAATAAAAAAAGCAAATGAACCTATCTTGTGATCTACAAGTTCATGACAGATATAGAATTCATATTCTAATTTCCAAACTTGTTACCATTTTACTTCCTCAAATCAAACTTCCTCTTAGAAAGCAATGAAAAGTTAAAAATAGTTTACAGAGAATTTTTTAAAAATTCATAAGTTAAAAAAAAATTTAATGGAAGACAACACATACCACATACCTCATTTGTTTGTCTCCCAAAACAGTTATGTCATCTATGACCCAGAGGGTAACCTTCTTCCAAAAAGAATCCTAGAGCCAGAAACAAGAGGATCCAGCTTCAGCCTAATCTCTAAAAAGGATCAGGCATTCCTACCCTTCCTGGATCACTATGTTCTCAATCTTGAGAAGTATTTTAGGGAAAAACTCTAAAAGAAAGGTATGGCTCATGTCTCAGCTCAGCCCTCAGAGAGATTAACACAGTTCCTTCTAGGAAGATATTGTGTAAAGTAGTGGATATCAGATGTAAGACAGCTATTTATTTCCTCTAGCACAAGAGAAATGCTTAAAATACAAAAGACTCATAAGTGTGCATTGACAAATACTTAAGACATGAAATAATAGCCTACTGAGGGCAGCTGGGTAGCTCAGTGGATAGAGAGTCAGCCCTGGAGCTGGGAGGTTCTAGGTTCAAACCTGGCCTCAGACACTTCCCAGCTGTGTGACCCTGGGCAAGTCACTTAACCCCCATTGCCTAGCCCTTACTGCTCTTCTGCCTTGGAACCAATACCTAGTATTGATTCTAAGATGGAAGGTAAGGGTTAGGGATTGAAGGTATGTCTTCTTTGCTTCTTTTCCTCTCTTCTGATGGGTGATTCTCCCTGAGAATCACTATTTTAGGAAGGGCCCTGACTGTACTTCATCTCACTATAACTGGAACTCTTTCCAGAATCCTTCTTCTCCTCAAAGGTCAAATTTCCCCTTCACAAGTAACCCTCCTCTCCCTTTTTTCCAGTTCTGTATATGTGTTATCTTTCTCCATTAGAATGCAAAGTCCATGAGAGTAGACCCTGTCTTGCTTGCTCGTATTTGTATCCCCATCTTAGCACAGTACCTGGCACCTGGTAAGTGCTTAATGAATATGTTTTATCAATATAAAAGCAACTTTCCTTTTCCTAACCCTAGTAGGCTTTGAAGAGGCTTAGCACCTAATACAAGGGGAAATATTTATTTTTTTAAAAGTACATAAACAACTTTGGGTTGATATACTTGTCATATAATCTAGTCAAATAATATTCCTTAATTATTTATTGAAAAAATCTTGATAACTAGCTTGAAGATGAGGGTTCTTAACCTGGGCTTTATTGATTGCTCTCCCATCCACCCAGGGCTCCATGGATAAATTCCAGGTGGTTTGTTAATTTGGATGGGAAAAAACAATTATCATTTTATAATTAATCTCACTGAAATTTAACATTCCTTCAATTATTTAAAAACAGTATGCAGACAAAGTATCCATAGGCTTCATGAGATCGCAAAAGGGTTCCATAACATACAAAAAAGGTTAAGAAATCCTGATCTAAGACAGCAAAAACGAAAATTCTTTGAATTATATGAATAAGATTTTATAGCCCCTTCCCACCCATACCCTGTGTGTGGCCAGGAAAGTTTATTCCTGCCAACATATACATAATTGAAGCAATAATTTGGATTAGAGGATGGAGGAGGAGAGAAATATCTAGCACCTGGACCCACCTTGCTTTGACAGAGTTGTTTTTTCCTTTCTCCTATTATTTATTTGCATATAAGACTCAGAAGATCTCAGGCTGATAAAATATTAAGGTATCTCATGCCTACACAGTTCTTGTGCGATTTTTTGGGTGGGAAACCAACTATATTCCCATCACTGAAATGGATTTGAGGGCACAGGAGTATTGTAAACAGATCTGAGTTACCAAGAATTTCTTAAACTAAGTAAGCTAGAAGATTAGAACAGACATTGCTCTTGGTGAGCAGCAGGGCAAATTTCAGACATTAAATACATGTGGGCTCTATTTAGCTTGTTTACGTTCTAAAAGATCTTAGTCCTGAAGATAATTCTTCTGGAAAGAAAGGAAAATGGACACAGCTAAGGGTCTAGGAACGGACAGATTCCTCCTTTCTTGGAGAGAGCAGCTAAGAGTTTCCCCCCCTTGTCTGTTACTAGGTATGGAATAGCCAACTTTCCTCACTAGCTCTAGACTCTAAGCTAAAATAAAGATAGCCAACCTGGTCTCTTATGGGGAAGAAGTAGCATCTCTGGTGGTGATTCTGGGTGGAGCCAGAAACTGGAAGCAATGAAACATTCCACCACCATGTGTCCAGTGGAGAAACTCTTAGCAAAGGACTATGGGTCCAATGGAGAAAAAGTAACTAACAAAGACAAGAATGCCAGTGAGATTCTGTCAGGCAAAGACTACGACCCACCCAAGACCAGCAAAAGCAGTGTGATGGCTTGTAAGAGTCAGCAGGCACTTATTCTGCACTTGCTAAGTAATAGGCACTGAAGATCACTGGCTATAGGCGAAAAGAAAGGGAAAGCAGTATCTGCCTTACAGGCTAGTAAGCAGAGACAATGTCTAATAAATAGACAATCTATGAGCTACATACAGAAGAGATGAAGGTATCCTTAGAGATGGAGGTGGTGTGTAAAGATTAAAATTTAGGGAGACTGAGGCAGGTAGAAATTCGTTTCTCTCTGCAAGGAGTATTGTATTTTTTAGAGGTTTATTAAAGGTTAAGGATTAAAGAAAATACAGAATAAGAAAAATACGTGCCTAGGCCAGAGGCCTAGACAAGATAACCTCACATCAAGAAAGAGACACGTCTGCTCCAAAACGGAAGTCCAAAAGAGCCACAAAAGCCTTTGCAATCAGGTTAAATACCTTCTCAATCTCGGCCCATGTGAGAATTCAGTGAGATTACAAAGCATTTTGGGGAAGTGGAGCAAGGAATTGTGGGGATTGAAGTCCTGGATTCGAGTCTATTTTTACAGGTCTTAGGGGGTGATGGCTCTCAAGGAAGCCAGGGAGTCTGTGTGAGGAGGAGGAGGAGACAGCCAGTGCTGTTACCAAGGCAGAGATTCTCTGCCACATAAGGAACAATAGGTAGCCAGTACAGCAAGTATAAGACTTTTTTTTATACCCTTTTCACATAATACAATGCCTGGTACTTAGTAAGGGCTTAAAAGATTTTTTTTTTTGAATGAACTGATATAATCTCATTGAATTAAAAATATTTTAGTGCATATATTATACAATGTTGATAGTTTTTATGATGTTGAAACCAATCTCATATAAACCTTGGTTGGTCAATAATGAATTTTAATTGAAAAAATGGAATTTAATTAATTAAGAATATTTTCCCATGGTTGCATGATTCATGTTCTTTCCCTCCCCTATTTCTCCTCTGCTCTCCACCCTCACCCCACAGCTGACAGGCAATTCCACTGGGTTTTACTTGTGACTCAATAATGAATCTTTAAAATTATTTTGATATTTGTTGGCTAATATTTTATTTAATGTTTTAAAAATCTGTGTTCATTAGACAACTTGTTATGGGATTTTATTTTCTTATTAAAAAAAAAAACAACAAAAACCGGGGGCAGCTGGGTAGCTCAGTGAATTGAGAGCCAGGCCTAGAGATAGGAGGTCCTGGGTTCAAATCTGGCCTCAGACACTTCCCAGCTGTGCTACCCTGGGCAAGTCACTTGACCCCCCATTGCCTAGTCCTTACCACTCTTCTGCCTTGGAGCCAATACACAGTATTGACTCCAAGAGGGAAGGTAAGGGGTTTTTTTTGTTTTTTTTTTAAAACCCTTATCTTCTGTATTATCAATTCTAAGAGAGAAAAGCAACAAAGACTAGGAAATCAGAATTAAGTGACTTGCATAACTAGAAAGTACCTGGGGTCAAATTTGAACCCAGGTTATTCTGACTCCAGGCATAGTGCTCTATACACTGTGCTGCTTCACTGCCTGGATTTTCTTTTTCTTTTTTTTTTATGGCTTTATTGGCAGGACTTACAAATCAATAGTATATTTTCTGGGGGCAGCTGGGTAGTTCAGTGGATTAAGAGTCAGCCCTGGAGATGGGAGGTCCTACTTTCAAATGTGACTTCAGATACTTCCCAGCTGTGTGACCCTGGGCAAGTCACTTAACCCCCATTGCCTAGCCCTTACCACTCTTCTGCCTTGTTACCAATACACAGTATTGAATAGTATATTTTCTTTGTAAAAGGTAATGAGAATTATTCTAGTTTTTCTTAAAAAACAACAACAACAACACATGGTTCTGGGAAGTTTTGATCTATCTGGTTCATATATATATATATATTTTTTTTTTTTCAGGAAAATTTGTTGTCAGTTCTTGCTGAGATTGGTCTATTTATATTATCAATGATCCATTATGCCAGCTTTTATCATTTATCTTTAATCATTTATTTTCTTTAACTTCTCTTGACTTTAACAAATAGCTGAATATACTATTATCTAATGATATTATTATTTTACATTTATAACTGTTTTTTTATTTTATCTTTAGCAAAACAATTTATAAGTAATGTTCTTGTATATGTAAAATCTATATCAGATAGATTGATTGTTTACTATCTCAGAGAGGGAAGGGAAGGGTGATCCGGAGTGAAAACTTTGGAACTCAAAATTTTTTAATGAATGTAAAAAAATATTTTTACATGTAAGTAGGGAAAATATTATTATTATAAAAATAATTTATAAGTATATTCTTTATGTTAATCAATACTAATGTTAATTTATTTTTTGTTATTTTTCCTTTTATTTATAATTTACATTATTCTCTTTTATAATCAATTTACGTACTTAACATAATTTATTATATTTCCAATGCAATACTAGGCAAAATGTTGAGGGTTCATGACATGATGCAATAAAATAATAATGAAACTTATGTAGAAAAGCAAACAATATCAAGGAACATACTGAAAAATTAAACTGATCCAAGTGGACTTGTACTCTTAGGTTTCATAATATGGATTAAAGTAGTTACTACCAAAAGCATTAAAAACTGGTCAAAACTCCCCCCCCCCCCAAAATAGATCAATGGAGCATAACAGTGCTATATGACTTCCAACAAAAAGCATATACAAATTGAGTAATTATCAGACATATAGAAAGTAAAACACTAGAAAAAGGATTTGTTATTTTAAAAATATACTTGGGGAAACTTGGTTGGCAATATCACATAATGGCGAGAGAATTGACCTTAGAAATAAGACCTGGATCTGAGTTCTAATTCTGATGTATATTGGTTATGGGACTGAGCAAGTTGCTTAATCTCACTCTAGGCCTTTGAGAATTAAGAGTTCTTAACCTGTGGTCTATGTATTTGTTTATTTTTAATTTTTTGATAATTATTATTTCAATATAATTGATTTCCTTTGTTGCCTTACATAGTTTATTTTATGTTTTAAAGACATTATTCTGGGTCAGGGCCCATAGAATTCATCAGACTTACAAAGGAAGAGTGAGAATCCCAACATCTTAATTGCAATGTAGCTGCTTATTTGAATTGGTAAATGGGAATGTGGTAGGAGTGGTTTAGACACTTCCTTTAAGGGACATTTCCTTTAAGGGAGTCCAGAGGCTATTTGACTTCCTGCTTTGTGAGGCTAAAAAGGCCCAACCTATGGAGAACTGATGCACTAGAGACTTTGATAGAATTCTCATTTCCCTTTGTGGACAACCTTTTGACCTTATATATCATCCTGGTAAAAAACAGATACAGAGGGAATAGTGTTTTGTTTGATCAGTCAGAATTATCCTCTTTTTCATAATATTAGTAAGGTTGATTTTTATTGGATTTTATTAGGGTGGTCAGTGTATCAATGGAGTTAGGTTAATTTCCTTTCCAGGAGTTCCTTATCCTGATGAAATCGAAGGCTTCAGGGGAAAAGAAAAAGGAAATCAGGTTAGTCTAGCATGTCCTGTTCATACTGAAGTCATGCTGGCTTTTAATGATCACTGCTTCCCTTTTATAAATGCCAGCAAGCCATTCCTTTAATATGTTCTAAAATTTTTCTAGGAATAGAAGTCAAGCTCACTGGCCTATAGTTTACAAATATTTTTTTTTTCAAATCATTTAAAAAGTAATGGTTAGGGGGTAGCTGGGTAGCTCAGTGGACTGAGAGCCAGGCCTAGAGAGGGGAGGTCCTAGGTTCAAACCTGACCTCAGACACTTCCCAGCTGTGTGACCCTGGGCAAGTCACTTGACCCCCATTGCCTAACCCTTACCACTCTTCTGCCTTGGAGACAATATACAGTATTGACTCCAAATTGGAAGGTAAGAGTTAAAAAAAAAAAAGTAATGGTTAGTGGGTTTTTCTTTTTCTTTTTCTGGTTATTCAAGATCATGTAAGTTCATTAAAAAAGTAATGACAATTCAAAAATGTTCCAGAATTTTTACAACTAAATGAGTATTCTTCAAAGTTCTATTGTGAGATAATATCCTTATTATACTGGTACTGATATTGCTCAAAATATTAGTGCAACACATTTTGGGTACCCGCTTTTAGATGTGATTTATGAACTATCCAAAAAACTGAACCTTGTTTTATTTTTTTATTTGAAATTTTTTATTTAATTAATTTAGAATATTTTCCTGTGGTTACATGATTCATATTCTTTCTCTCCCCTCTTCCCACCCCCTCCCATAGCCAAGGAGCAGTTCCACTGGCTTTTACATGTGTCATTGATCAAGACCTATTTCCATATTATTGATATTTGCATTAGAGTGATTGCTTAGAATCTATAGCCCCAATCATATCTCCATCGACCCATGTGATCGAGCAGTTGTTTTTCTTCTGTGTTTCTACTTCCACCTGAACCTTTTTTTTTTAAAGACATACCTTATATCTTTGTTAGAGCTTAAAGTATATTCTCAATTAATATCTTGAAAGGTAAGAGTCTTGGGATTGAGCTATGGACCTAATCAATAACGAAGACAACAGCTTACATTGTGAAAGCTACTACAGAATTTCCTACCAATGTTTCTTCTATTATCATCAGGCCTGCTCAGTGTGGATGTTTGGACAATAACAGGAAGTAAAAAAAAAATTCAAAACAGCCCTTGATAAGGTTGAAAAAAACCTAAACACAACTGGTAGAATCATGTGACATTTGTTTTAAATACTTTTTAAAGGAGGACATTTTGAAATTAAAGAATTGCTAGAATTTGTTGAAACTAAGATTTCTAGACTTCGAGTAGACTCTTTGGAAGTTTTTAATGAAAATATGTTCTCAATTGGGGTTAGAAGGGGAGGGATGAACTTTTACCAGGTTATTTTTCAACACCCTCTGTTAAATCATTTATTCAACATCGTTGCCAAAAGTATCTCTCCTGTCATACTGGGAATTTCCGTAATTAGTAACATGCTTGTGTATAAGTGACTCCCATCTAGAACCAAGAAAGCAAGGGGAATGGAAGGACTGAGCTCCATAGATTCCAGAAACTCAACCTCTTGGAATTGTGACCTGCCTTCCAAAGTATGCTAACAGCCATTCATTGTCCTGGGCTCAATAGTCCGGGTTTCATTGCCCAACAACTCTTGGTGACAACTTACTAAGTCATGAATTCCAGAAATATCACTTGGTGAGATGATGCTTTTCTCCATCACAAACTATCCTAATCATAACCCTGGACTTTATGGTTCTTTTGAAATTGCCTCTGTCAGTCAGAACTAGAGACTGGAAAAGTCATTTCAACTTTCCAAAAAGTTCAGAATGTTGTTCAAAAGGGGAGATTATACTGTTACAGCTTCCTTGTTGGAAAAAGTAATTTCCAGCTTTATGTACTGAGAACAGAAAAGATGAGCATTACTATCACAATATAAGATTATCCTCACTTGAAGTTTAAAATCACTATATTCATGTGACTTACATAAATGCTTTGGGGGGTGGAAAAGATGATTCTTATCAAAGCTATTCAAAAGCAATAAAGAGGAGAGGGTGTGATTGGATCCTTATGTGCCATTTTGCAAAGCTAAATGGTTTCAGAAGACAGCCTATCAGGAAAAGAGATCCCAGGGCTAACCAAAAGGTATTGTTATACCTCCAGTGACAGGCAGTCATCCTGTTGTTTTCTATACTTGAATAAGCATGCTTATATAGAGAGGTCAATGAAGTGGATGCTCAACAAGGGCTTGGGAAGTACCATTGTTTGCTAGTTCCTCTACTGTGGTATTCTTCAAATGCAAAGGATACAGAAAGTTGGAGATGCAAACATAGAACCAACAGGACTAGAGGCTGAGAGGCAGAGGATATTGGGGAGATCAAGAAGATCCTGACTGGGGAAGAACTATGGCACTCATTCACCAGACTGGTCAGCACTTAACATAGTCCTTTATTATTTGAAGAATGCAGAAGCAGGGTCAGATTTCTTGTCTGTGAAGCTGGACTCTTTCCTAGAGCATTTCCCTTGCTCTGGAACTGTGACATGTTAACCACCTTCCTCTTTCCCTTTAACAATGTTGGGTTGAGCAGAGAATTCATTCTACTAAAAACCAAGATTGATAAGGAAAACCAAAACCCAAATCAGTGTATTCGCTTATAAAGTTGATACAAATGGTAGTTGGTAATCCATACTCCTCAAACCCTCACAAGCCATGTCTTAGAAAAAAAAGAACAATAAAAATTGGCACCCCACATCTCTTAGCATTCTTCCTGACTTTAATTGCATCCCTCATCTTTTAGCATTCTTTCTGACTCATTTCCCCCCTTGCTTTATTTTTGCCTTTATCATTCATCTTAATAGGGTTTGCTGATATTTTTTAAGTGTTACAATTTGTTATCTGGCAGTTTCCTGAAGTGTCTTTGTCATCGCTCAAAATCTATTCAATCTTATAATGATCTCAGGAAAGTAATGTGGAGGTAGTATTTAGCATGGCCCTGCCCTGTCTTATTAAAAACAGGTGTTCCTGGTTACCCTCACGTAGCTCATCCACAGTGATCATAGTGATGCTAAGGCTTTGAAGGGATGGTATACTATCTTTGTGAATAGAAATGTATATTTTTAGGCAATTCCTAGATAGAAAAGTTTAGGTTTACACTAAACTGTCATTTATTAATAACTTTTTGTTGCTTTGCATTAGGACTATTTTTCATACAGAATGACTCATAGTAGGATTCTTTTATATTGCAAGCTTCACTGCTTTTCAAATAGGATTTGACTTATACACAACATTTTAAAGTAATGTATCTATTGGATAAAGTAAGACAGTCATATGATATGATTCTAACTAAAATTTTTGCCATAGGATGGAATTTAGCACAATTTATATTTGTCCTGTAGCTAGGTGGGCCCATTGGATAGAGCATTGGACTTGGAACCAGGAATTCATCTGAGTTTAAATCTGGCCTCAGACACTTACTATGTGGCCCTGGAAAAGTCACTTAATCTGTTTGCCTCTGTTTCCTCACCTGTAAAATGAACAGGAAAAGGAAATGGCAAACCACTCTAGTATCTTTGCCAAGAAAACCTCAAAAGGGTAACCAACTATCAGACATCACTGAAATAACAGCAACAAAATATTTGTCTTGGATTTTATTGAAGATTTTTTTTTTAAAGAAATCAAAAAGATTTGTTTGTAGGACTTTTTTTTTTAATAACATGAACAACAAAGAGAAAATCAATGAAATCACCAATGTTTTTGGCCTAGAACTCAATTCAGAAGCACTGGAAAATCTTGCTCAGTGATGTCTTTAAATTTTTATTATTTAGGTGACAGAGCTATGAGTCAATAAATATTTATTATGCACCTACTATATGCCAGGCACTAATCTAAGTGCTCAGGATGTAAAGAAGAGCAAAAAATAGTTCTTGTTCTCAGGGAGCTCAAAGTTCAATGGGGGAAACAGCATGCAAACAACTATGTACAAAAAAGACAAAACATAAATTCTGTTTCTTGAATGTGGAAATGTTATTGTTTGTTAATACTTACCAAGTTCATAGTAATAAAAAAGAAAAAAACTTTTTAAAAATAAAGGATAAATTGGAAATAATCAACAGTTAGAAGGCAGTAGCATTAAGAGGGATTGGAAAAGGCTTCTTGGAGAAGGTGACGTTTTAGTTGAGACTTGAAGGAAGCTAGGGAAACAAGAAGGCAGAGATAAAGAGCAAGAACATTCCAAGTGGGTAAGATAGGCAGCAAAAATGCCTGTATAAGGAAATGGAGTGACTTGTGTGAAGAACAACAAGGAATCCACTATCACTATTTCTCAAAGTATATGAGGTGGGGAAGAAGGTTAAGGTATAAGAAAACTGGAAAAGTAGGGGAAGTAAGTGATGAAGGACTTGAATGTCAAAGAGGATTTACTATTTAATCCTGTGGGTAACAGGGATCCCTTGGAGTTTATTGACCGGTAGAGGGGACAATGTGGCCAGAACTGCATTTTAAGAAGATGATTTTGACCACTGAATGGAAGATGGACTGGAATGGGGAGAGACTACTGGCAGGAAGACCAACCAGTAGGCAACATTACAGTAGTCTAGGAATGAGGTGATGAAGCTCTATACCAAGATGGTGGCAGTATCAGAGGAGACAAGGGGCTCATGCAAGAGGGATTATGAAGGTAAAATCAACAAGTCTGTTTGTTTGTTTGTTTTTAACTCTTAACTTCTGTGTTAGAATCAATACTGTGTATTGGTTCCAAGGCAGAAGAGCAGTAAGGGTAGGAAGAGGGGGTTAAGAGACTTGCTCAGTGTCACACAACTAGGAAGCATCTGAAACCACATTTGAACTTGGGACCTCCCAACTTCTAGGCCTGACTCTCAATCCACTAGATACCCCCCACCCCCCACACACACATTATTGATTTTAATGCAGAAGTTAAGGGCTTATGTTCTACAGGACATTCAGTTTAAGATATCCAATGGGCAGCTTGAGATGTTGGATATTAGCAGAGAGGGCAGGACTGGAGAAGTAGATTTGAGAATCACCAAAATAGGGGTGGAAATTGAATCTATGGGAGTTGAAAAAATTGTCAGATAAACCAGGATAAAGAGAGAAGAGGGCCCATGATGGAACCCTATGGGATATCCATGGTTAGCAGGAATGACCTAGAAGATCAAGCCCCTTCTCCATGTCTGCTACTCCTGTCCATTCTTTTGTTCTTACAAAATTGAGTGGCTCTTTGTGGCCTCCCCTTTTAGCTCTATTGGTCTTTTATGCAAATTTCTCAGAGCCGATTCTATCTCTTCTTTTAAGGTCCTTTAGGAGTAGGGCCAAGGCTTCATTAGAGAATGTCAAGCTTTCTTTATGATTAATCAGGGGAACTTCTTCATAAATGGACAATAATGTATAAATATGCTTTTTTTTTACATTCAGTTTGACAGATGAATACCTCATTACTTCTGTTATTTGATCTTTATGATTATTATATCAAGAGAGGTTGAGAATGGTGAAACAATTTAATCGATCAACCAATCAGAGAGTGATCTGATCAATTTCCAAAAAATACTGTAGAGAGAATTACATCTCTTTCAAAATTTCCCACAAAAGAAAAAAAAATCTTTTTAGATTTAACCTAATCATTTGCTCTTGCCCTAGAATCTCAACCAGTCAGTGACAGTTGGTGATGGATTCTTTGACCCCTGGGGTGCCACTGTAACATAACTGGAATATGAGGGCAGGGAGAGAATGGAGTCTTCCCTCCCTTCTGGGTCAGGACCAGAGTGAGGTAAAGATGGTGTTGAGTCAAGGAGAGAGAGAGAGAGAGAGAGAGAGAGAGAGAGAGAGAGAGAGAGAGAGAGAGAGAGAGAGAGAGAGAGAGAGAGAGAGAGACAGAGACAGAGAGAGAGAGAGACAGGGACAGAGAGAGAGAGGGAGAGAGACAGAGAGAAAGAGAGACAGGGACAGAGAGAGAGAGAGAGACAGGGACAGAGAGAGAGAGAGAGAGACAGGGACAGAGAGAGAGAGAGAGAGACAGGGACAGACAGAGAAAGAGAGAGAGAGAGAGAGAGAGAGAGAGAGAGAGAGAGAGAGAGAGAGAGAGAGAGAGAGAGAGAGAGAGAGAGGATGGATTATTAATCTTCCCTCTCAGCTCTCCCTGACAACCCCACTCTAATTGCTTTCCAGACTTTAACTTCTAAGTTCCCTCAGAGACCTTGACTAAGCAAGCTTCCCTCTCCCTGGGGAGAGAGATATCACTTCTCTCTCCCCAATTTAAAATCAATCTCTAGATGTAATAGAGTCAATCATTTTTTCTTATTAAACTGTCGTATTCTAAGGGAACAAGGTAAGGGATAGGGCAGATGAGTTTAGGAATGGGACAGAAGGGAAGAGAGAGCAGGGGGTCCCTAGACTAACAATCCCCTCCTCCAAAAAGTCTGGCAGGTCAGGCTTTGTTGGTCTGAGCCCCCTGGGGCCAGTTAGAAGAAGCCCTGGCTCTCCAATAGCTTGGCAATGGTAATCAGTCCAGGACTTTCAGGGATCTGGAGGAAATCTTTCTTCTAGTGAACAGCTTCCAGTCCTGTTCACTTGGTTGTCTTCTTGGGGTACTGGGGCAAGCTTTCACAGGAGGAGATAAGTGCTGGTAGCTTCTCAGAGAGAAGAAGCATTCCCACTGTCCAGTTCAGTTCACTTCCTCTCCTTTCCCCAGAATTCTCTCTTCTTCCTGCTCTTCCCCCATTCCTGCAGAACTCTCCAGCTTGCCAGATCTACTCTCTCTGTTCTGCTGTCAGATTAAATCTAGTTCCTCTCTTGCAAATGATAAGAGTGTCAGACCTGGAATGAGGAAGAAACATCTTCCTGAGTTCAAATCCAGCCTCCAATACTTATTAGCTGTGTGACCTCAGGTAAGTCACTTAGCTCCTTTTCTGCCTCAGTTTCTCATCTTTAAAATGAGATGGAGAAGGAAATGGTCAACTAGTACAGTATCTTTGCCAAGAAAGTCCCAAATGAATTTACAAAGAATGAAACAAAATTGAAAATGACTGAATAACGTGTGCTAGGCACTTTGCAAATATTATCTCATTTGATTCTCACAACAACCCTATGAGATAGGTTCTGTTACTATTTCCACTTTATAGATGAAGAAACCTGAGGCAAACACAATGGATAAGTGACTTTGCAGACAGTATCTGCAAAGTATTGGCTTTAGACTTAGTGCTCTACCCACTGTGCCACCTAGCTAGTCGCTTGACTCCTTATTTTACAGAAAAATCACTTTCTTATAGGGCAGACATTTTTTGGCTAATTGTAATTGTTAGGAAGTTCTTCCTTATATTGGTATGAAATTTTCTTCCCTTTAAATTCCACTTATTGTTTCTAGTTATTCCCTCTGGAGACAAGCAGAATTAAATTGAATCTAGCTCCTATGTCATAGTCCATTTAATGTCTGAAAACAATTATTATGTCTCTCCCAGGTCTCCCCATTCTAACTCAATGGGTCTTTTCCCCACTCCCTACTCTCCAGTTTAGGATCATCTTTTCTGTGCTTAATAAACATCTTTAGTTTCTTTCAATTATTTCTTATATGAGAAATTTCAGGCTCACCCACAATTATTTTTCTTTTTTTGTTGTTTTTCTGGACATTAGCTATCCATTAATGCAGCCTACAATCCCATTTCCTTTACTGACAACCATATTACACAAGGTACATGTACTGAATTTGACAGAACTAGGTTGAGGAGGGGCTAAATAAATTTTTTCCAACCCTAAGATTCTTTGCTCTCTTTTTAAACCCCTAGGTCTTTCCAGTGTGAACATCTTTCTTCTCTTTTTGTAGAGCTTTCTTATTTGTGTAATATTTTTATTTTTTAATTATTATTTAATTTAATTATTATAATTTATTTGTGTAATATATCAACTTCTATAATTTATGTTTATATGTTATAATGTAAGGCTCAATTCAAGTCAAGAAGCAATTATTTTGTTTACAATATGCTATCACAGTTCTAGGACCTATGGGAAAGAGCCATAAGTATTATTTTCCATCATGGAGCAGCTAGATGATTCAAGGGATAGAGTGTTGAGCTGGGAGTCAGGAAGAGCTGAGTTCAGATTTGCCCTCAGACACTTACTAGCTGTGTAACCCTGGGTAAATCACTTAACCTTTGTTTGCCTTGATTTTCTGGAAAAGGAAATGGAAACTATTCCAGTATCTTTGCCAAGAAAACCTCATGGATCACATGGTCCATGTGATCATGAAGAGTTGGACATGACTGAGTGTGACTGAACAACATTTCCCATACTGTCTATGGTATAAGATAAAGTCACTACCCTGAAGGAATTTTTTTTAAAAACCTTTATCTTTTGTCTTAGAATCAATACTAAGCATACATTTTAATCCAGAAGAGTGGTAAGTGGTAAGTGGGTTATTAGAATTAAATGATTTGCTCAGATCATACAGTTAGGAAATGTCTGTGGTCAGGTTTGAACCCAGGACTCTTGTCTCTAGGCTGGATCTCTATCCACTGCTGTCCCCCTGATGAACTTTATAGATTAATTGAAGAGACAACATACACAGACAAAACAGCTAAACAATAATATATGAATAAAGTACTATATGATTAAGTCCCCAAATGTATCATATGGAAAATTATTATCATAGAAAAGCCAAGTAGATAAAGGGTCTGTTTTAATGTTTAATGTGAATTATCCTTCTTTCCAAATTTAAAATAAGCCAGATTGAAGTCTCACTCCACAGCTGCTCAGACTTGACTATCTCCACCTCCACAGAGGGCTTTAGCTATTTAAAGTCCCCAGAGGCAGGGCTAACTTCTTTTCTGAACCAATAAAGATGTTCCCTTTTTTATTCAATTAGTGAGATATTTGTACTTAATAAGGTCATCAGGGCTTAAATGTCTCTACTGTCAGTTTAAAACCTGATTAATACATTGTGATTATATTCTTATGTGCCTTCTATGACTTCAGCTGAGTTGGGGACGGGTAGAAATCACATACTCCCTCCCTTACATGTGTATATATATGCATGAATATGGGCCTCCAGGCAGACTAGTACCTCTGGGATGAAGGCTTGCTGAGCCCCTTTCAGGGCTGCTTTTCCCCTTTGTGGGTATCCTCCTGTCACCAAACTCTCACCTATGGCTCCAAGAAGCAGTATCACGTGCAGCGGCTGTGACCCAGGAAAGCCACCTTGGCAGGAAGGCTAAGGCAGGTTGAGGGTAACTGACATGATACCTGCCAGGGAGTTAGGAGGGTGGATGCTCCAAGAGATAAGAACATTTCCTTCCAGTAGCCATTGTGAATTTTAGTTTTACTTAAACCTGCTTAATCTTTATAAATTCTAGAAACCAGGAATGTATACACCCCTACTTAAGGATTAAGTGTTGAGGAGGATGGCCTATGACCAACATGTGCTAGCAAGTGACAAATAAGAAACAACTGACAGATTCCCTGGGCTGTCCTAAGTCAAGCTTAAGCTACCATTGGTACACATGAGACACAGGAAATCATGTAAAGAACAGTCTATATATTTTGCATCACTAACTCCCTCGTCTCTCTCTTACAGCTGGGCTCGGCAGCGTGAGGAGCTCGTGGAGGCATTCTTAGTATGCTTCATGATTTGGTTAGGCTGATTCCTCCATTCCTTTACCTGCTAAAGCTCTATCCTCCTAGGAGACCCCTCATCTCAGAGGAGGCCTTGTGGCTGGTAGCTAAGCTAGATTGAGAAGGCCCCTTGGCCAAGGCCTCTGAACTCCTGCCTGGCTCAGCCCAGGCTAGAGCAGTTTAAATTCTCTTTCCTCTCTCTTTCTTCTTCTTAATTTCTTTCCCCTATTGTAATTAAACCACCATAAAAATCCCAAACTGACTTGACTATTTTCTTGGGATTGAATTAATCCCTGGTGACCAATAGTATAATATATTCAGTCACTAACCCCTAATTTTACTCCTTACACCATGAAGGTGGAGAAAGCAGGTGCTGCAGAACATTCAGAGCTTGACTTTGGTCAGCCATGGAAGACACTGCATCCTGGGCCATTGACTTTTTTTGTCTTGCCATTAGACTTCGATGAGTGGAAGAAATAGTGAGTGATATAACCTTGTGCAACTCTGCTTCACTTGAATCCAATTTACTTGCAAATCAAAGCATTGCTTTTGTGCTTTGAAAATGAAGGACAAACATGGACAGCATATGCATGTATATGCATTTATTTGACTCCACTCTTTCTGTCTTAGAATCAATACTGCCCTTTGGTGCCAAGGCAGAAAAGTGGTAAAGAGCTAAGCAATGGAGGTTAAGATTTGCCCAGGATCATACAGCTGGGAAATATCTGAGTCCAAAATTGAACTAAGCACCTCCCAGCTCTCAGCCTGGCTCTCAATCTACTGAGCTACCAACCTGCCCCTTTTTCTGCTTTTTAATAATTGTCCATCATATCTGATATAGTGGAGTGCAGTGGAAGATAATGTTACAGAGTAAATAAAAGATCAGCCTTGGAGTCAAGAAGACTTTGGCTCAAATCTTTCCTCTGACATATATCAGCTGTGTGTCCATGGACAAGTCATTTAATCTTTCAATGCCCCAATCAAAACTCTAAGGTTATCACTGACTGGAGTTACTGATCTGCCATGATGAAGAGAACTTCCACACTAAGAATTTTCTTTAATCAATGAATTATAGATCTGGTCCCTTCCTGCTTTTTGTGCCTTATCCTGGGCCAAAGTCCAATAAGTAGCTTCATTTCCACATAGTAGAATACTCAGTAAATGCTACTGAGTAACTGATCAACCAAACCCCAGATGCCAGTGCTGGCCTAACAAATTCACAGAAGCATGAGATAACTTCTTTATAAAAATCAAGTTTTGCTTATATGAATATTTTTGTTGATAGATATAAAAATAGCAATAATAAATAATGTCTCAAACCTCTTTAAAGCTCTGTCTCTGTTTTGAAGGAGTAAGGCAAACCTACATAAAATTTATAGAAAAACAGAAATGAGATGTTTTTATGCTCTCCAATGACTTAGACGCATTTTACTTGTTTGCTTATTTCTCACTGTATTCCAATTTTTAACCTCCATTCCAGTTTCTTATTGAGTTCTTACTGAGAGCAAGGAAAGGGAGGCACGACCAGAACACTAAGTTGATGGAAAGGAGAATGGGTAAATGGTACAAAGAAGGACCTGGGAGGATGTCAGACATGCCTATTTTGAGACTGGGGGTGGAGGAGGCTCAGTCTGAGTTAAAACCGAATGAGAGATATGCAAGATAAATAGCTAAGAGAGAGAATCCGGGACTGCTCATGGTCCTCGGTGTTGAGAAAGCCTCTGTAAGACTCTGTGTAGAATAAGGTTTAAAAAAAAGAAAGAGAAAAAAACCAAAAGTAATCGTATAACCCATTCTCCTGATAGTGATCCGGTGTGTACATGAAACCCCCATTTCAGGCTCTGGGCTTTAGGTTTTAATTTCATTGCTGTTTTGAAAGGCTAACTAAAAAAAAATGTACCAATAAAATATATGTATATATATACGTGTATATATTGTCCTTATAAAAATTTGCAAATGAGTATGAAGGAATTTGGAGAGTGATTTGGTAAATTTCCACTATTCCTATTTTTGTTATAGATGGCATGTCTGATCTAAGAGACCTCATTAATTTAAAGAAATGAAATAACAGGGGTCTTTGTTGTTCCTTTCCATAGGATACTTCTATTTCCAAACTCCATGCATTTTCTTTCTTTTTCTTTTTAAACCCTTACATTCCATCTTAGAATCAATACCGTATATTGGTTCTAAGCTCTTCTACTTTTTCTACTGAGAAAAGAGTATTTCATTCTCTGTCTTCTGAAATAGGTATTAATGATTGCATTTAATCTGAACTTAACTGCCTTTTTCAGTTCTTTTCTTTCATAATTTTGTAGATTTCAAGTATATTGTTTGCCTTATTTTGTTTACTTTGATTTGTACATATGGGCCTTCCCATATTTTTCTGAATTTCTCTTACTTCTTGTTCCCTGCAGTCCAATAATATTTCTATGTACCAAAGTCTATAACTGTAAAAGGAACCTATGTTTTCATTTTTTTGCCCCCCCAAAAAGGTTACTATGAATATTTTAATGTTAATGTAACCTTTCTTTTTTATCTTTTCTCTTCCTAGGGATGGGATCATTCAGTCAAAGGGTATAAACAATCGATGGACTTTTCTCGCATGATTTTATTGTTTTCTATAATGATTGGATTAATTAATATCTCTAGCAAATGGATCAATGCTTTAGTCTTCCTCCAACTTTGATTGATTGTTGTTGTTTTGAACATTTGTCTGACTTTGTGACCCCATTTGGGATTTCTTGGTAAAGTTACTGGAGTGGCCATTTCCTTCTACAGCTCATTTGACAAATGAAGAAACTGAAACAAAAAGAGTTAAGTGACTTGGCCAGGGTTACACAGCTAGTAAGCTGCTAAATCTAGATTTGAACTCAGGTACTCCTGAGTCTAAGTCTGTCACCTAACTTTGACTATATTTAACTTTTGCCACTTTTGCCTAGGTCGATTTAAATGGCTACCTTATTGACTTTGGAGAATGATGCTTTGCATCTCTTAGTGTATAGAATAATTTTATTCTGGCTGGAACCTTGGATAATAGGAATTAGAGCTACAAAGGAGCTTGTAGATTTCATTATATAGATGAGGGAATTGAATACAGAAAAGCTTCAGTCATTTTCCCACAGTCACACAACTAGTAAATATGCCAGAATCTGAACGAAAGTCCTTTCATACCAATTCAGTATGATAGAGTTCCACCATAACATTCTGCTTCTATAGGAGTCTTCAAATGGGTCCTTCCATACCAATCCAGTATGATACAGTTCCACCATAACATTCTGCTTCTATATGATTCTTCAAATGTTCTCTCCCTAAATAGAAACACTTAGAAATACTTGGCCAATATAAGTCTTTTTCTTATTTCAAAAGTTTTCTAGACCAAATCTTGAATGCAAAAATGTGTCCAAACATGGAACTAGGCATAGTATTAATAGTCTTTTTTTTTTAAACCCTTACCTTCCATCTTAGAATCAATACTGGGCATTGGTTCCAAGGTAGCAGAGCTGTAAGGACTGGACAATGGGAGTTAAGTGATTAGCCCAGAGCCACAGAGCTAGGAAGTGCTTGAGGCCACATTTGAACCCAGGACCTCCCATCTGTAGGTCTTACTCAATCCAATGAGCCATCTAGCTGCTCCCATTGTCTTTTAGTCTTGGTCAAACAAATGTCATTTGTTTAATTGTTCATTCATTCAAACTCTTTCACCAAATTATATGCCCTTTTAGGGTCCCTAGATTGATGAAATTTTAAACTTTAATTATTAAAATAGAATAACACTAATTGAGGGAAAATTCCTTCTGGACTTAATTAGGCAAATTGAAACTCTAAATTAATAAAATATCCTCATTCTTTATACTACCTCCAAACCTAGTGAGCTGACTGTACTTTGTTTAGTTTTCCATGAATTTCTAATCTTTAATAAATGGTTCTCCTCAAATACAAACAAAAATCCAACAATGTTGTTATGGATACCAGAGAGCCTTCTTCAAACATACAAATCTATGTGTGTAAGGCTAAATGTGCAACTTAAAGCCTTGGATTAAAGTCCACTTGCAATTAATTACATGAATGATTCCACTGTGAAGAAAATATTTTTTAAGTATTATGTGGTCAGCCTATACTTTCTCAGGCAGATCATCTGTGTTCTCTTTTCTTGGTTGGGATTTTATGCATTGCCTACAATTTGATTTTAGTCTTCACGAATGCATAGTTCAAGGATGGCCATTTGATCCTTGGAAATAGTCTAGTCAAATCCCTTTATTTTATAGATGAAGAAACTGAGTCCCAGAGCCATTAGATAACTTGCTCAATTTCACACAAGAAGTCCCTGCACTAATAGAAATACTGAGGGAGCAGGAAACTGCCGGGCCTTGGAAGTTAATATGTCAAAGGTCCCAGCAGCAGTAGGTCCCAGATAAGAACTTAGGGACCATAAATGCTGGAAAACATTCCAACAATGGTATGTACCAGATAGGGACTGGAGGGCCATGCATGCTGGAGGGGATATATATCCCAGCATCCCCAGACTATGATTGGAACTCTATGGCGGGGCTCCCCTGGTGTGTGCTGCTGGTGCACACCAGTTCAATAAACGACCCTTTTGCTTGATTGCATTGTCTTTTGGTCTTCCGTGGTGGTGGGTGAAATCCCGGACCCTAACAATATATTAAATACCTACTACATGTCAAGCACTGTGCTAGTTGCTCAAGATTCAAATACAAAAATATCTGCCCTCAAGAAGGTTAGATGCTGTTGTGTCAGGCAGATGGAAAAGTAAAACAAAATACTTACCAAATGGACTCAAAATAATTTTTCTTTCATAACTGGGAAGGAGTTAGGTTTACCTTGTGACTTCATTTGGGATTATCTTGGTAAAGATACTGGAGTGGCCATTTCTTTTCCAGCCCATTTGACACATGAGGAAAATGAAACAAGAAGGGATAAGTGCCTTGGCTAGGGTTACACAGTTAGTAAGTATCTGAGACTGGATTTGAATTCGGGTCCTAAAGTCATTTAGTTGTAGGAGACACAAGATAGGAGGTAGCTTTTGAGTTGGGGCTTAAAAGAAGCTAGTGATCCCACGAGACAAAACTGAGGAGGGAGAACATTCTAGACATTAAGGACAGCCTGGGAAAAGGCACAGAAGAACGACACAGAATGTTATGTACTTGGGAAGAGCAAATTGACCAATTTTGCCGAAACAGAATATGAGAGGAGTGATGTATAATAAGCCTGGAAAGGTAGCCTAGAGCCAGATAATAAAGGTCTTTAAATTTGCATTTTATTTTAGAGATAATGGGGAGCCACTGAAATTTCTTGACCCATGGTCAGACCCATACTATGGGAATACAAGTTTGGTAGCTGTGTGGAAATTGGATTTGAGAGAGGAGAGACTGGATGTGAACAATTTAGGAAGTAGCTTGGGTGGGATGGGATGAACTAGAGTGATTAGATTGTGATGGAAAGAAAATATAAGTGAGAGATAAGGGGGGCGGGAAGCAGAATTTACAAGAGCTGAATGAGTCAGAATTTGAATCCAGGTTCTTTGATTCATTTGCTCTTTCTACTGTATCAATCTATCCAAGAATTGATGGGTTTTGCTTTGGGTCTTTCTTTGACTGACAAAACAGTTTGTATTAGATATCATCCTCAAATCAAAGATATCTCTAAGGATATGTATTCCAATTGGTAATGTGTCTTATCTATGTACCACAGTTAGATAGGAAGCAGCTAGCTGGTCACTTGACCCCAATTGCCTAGCCCTTACCTCTCTTCTTCCATGGAATGGATCAATTCTAAGATAGAAAGTAAGGATTAAAAACCAAACCAAACCAAACTGGTGGTCCATAGAGTCACAGAGTCAGAAACAGCTAAAACAACTGAACCACAAAGAGATGCCTGACTTTTCTGATTTCTCCCCCCTCTCTTCTCTCCATCCTTCCAGTTCTCCAGAGATAGGATCTCATGTGGCAGATGCTCTGGACCCACTTGTGGGAGACAAGCCTGGCTCAGATGTGAGGTTCTGCCAGTGGTTTTCCAGCAGTTGATAACAGCCTCTTTCCATGGTCTGTTTGGCTGAAACTATCTGTGTTTTATGAAGCCCAGCCTTTCTTTCTGGTAGTGTTTAAGGGCAAAAGATGTATTCCCTCACATCAGGGGCTCTATGCAGGACCAGGGCTTCAGAACCACCTCTCCCTCTTCTTAGACCTTGTGGCTCTGAGAAAGGGACTTGCAGATTTCATCTTGTTTCATTTATTCTTTTTGCGTTCTAGGCATTGAGAGTAGCTTTCAGGTCACAGGAATCTTGGAGTCCAGGTTTCCAGACCAATTATTGCAACTAGCCAAGCTGGGAAGTCCTGGGAAGCCACGGTCTGGGGATGAAAACCCAGTAGAGTGCTTTGGACTTGGAAGTTGATGGGACTGCTTTAAATTTTAAGCATAATCTCCCTTCTCTTCCCTGAGGCTGAGAGGGTGGAGAGCAAAATTTTCCTCCAGGTGTGTTTGAGGATATATTTGTATGTTTGTTCTTGTCATACCTTTGACTTTGAAGTAAATATTCTTTTGTAAAAGCTGATCTAAATTGTTAAGTGGAACTGGGAAGGGAGGGCCCCTAAAACTGAGAGAAGCATCATTTATGGAGGCTTGAGACTAAGGAGAGTCAGAGGGATCTTCAGCCCCTAAAAGTAAGGGAGAATCCTGGGGGAAAGGTTCATAAAGTTCATAAAGGTTCATAAAGTGGGTGACAGAATTACTTACACAAAAAATGTATTAGAGACTGATTATAAAAACTTCTGGTTGATTTGTTTGGGAGGTAATGGATTCAATATGTAGAAAAGACATTAGTAGACATGACTAGTGAGGGAATTTGTTTTGTTTGATTATTTGCTGTTTTTATTTTCCATTTGGGGCAGAGTGGAATGGAGAGAAAATAGAAAAGCATATTAATTAGAAAAAGAAATTAAATTGAATTTAAAAACATAAACCTTAAACTATCCTTTGCTGGAAAAAAAAATGTTACTGGATCCAGAGGGGACAATTGTATGCACATTTCATTTCACATGAAACCGAACTAATCAAGTAAAAATTTAAGGCAAGGATAATTTTAATTATCTGCTCCAAATGCTAAAATGAATGCTAGTACCTGCTTGTAGTAGGAGAGAGAGAAATAAAGACATCCAAAGACAGAGAAAGACAGACGGAGAAACAGATAGTAACAGAGACAGACAGAGATGCAGAGACAGAGATAGGCAGAGATAGGCAGAGTGAGACAAAGTCAGAGAGACAAAGGATAGAGAGACACACTGAGAGAGAAAGAGAGAGACAGAGAATGGAGAATTTAAGTAGATAGAATGAGAAGTAAATGCTATTGACTGATAATGAATGAATGCTGTAGAAGTCATGGGTCTCCTACTAAGGGACTAAAAGTCAGAAACTGTCTGTAAAATGGGGATAATAATAGCACTTATGTTAGAATGCCATTGTGAGGTTCACATGAAATAGTATATGTGAAGAATTTGCAAATCTTAAAAAACTCCGGATAATCATGAGCTCCTCTCCAATTCCGTGAATCTGTGTCCTGTTTTGGTGGAGATTTCTTTGTGGAGGAGTACATGACTGCTGAGGTCCTTTCCAACTCTCAGATTCTGTGATCTTGTTAACAAGAGATAAAGAGTTGAATGTGTTTATTTCTTTAAAGTCTTACTCTAAATGCATTTCATTATATTTGAACAAGCCAATGGTGAGCCTGGCTATTTCAGACACAAAACTGTCACCAAGGCACTTCTGCCCACTTAGTGTAGCTTCTCCTCTTTTTAGGTAATATTTGGAAGCATTAAATTGCATCCTAAATGCTAGACTTGTTAAGCAAAACAAGAGATGAAATACTTTAACAGTCTCCTAGCTAACTACTCCTTCAAATCAAGGAGATTTCCTTAAAACTCTTAAGGACGTTGGTGGCTGGTCTAGAGTACCTGAATATGCTTAGGTTCACACATGCATTCCAGTCACTTCTCTCTCTCTCTCTTTTTTTAAAAACAAATAGATTGTTATTGACATCTTTTGTTTTCACATCACCTAAAAGACTTCTTTCTTGGGGCTCATCTTGTTCCTTTTTTTTTTTTAAGTAGATTTCTCTCTCTCTGTTCCCTGAATCCCTAAATGTCTATATTTAAAGTCAAATTTGACCAAATTTGTCAAAGTCAAAATTTGACTTTATTTATTTATTTATTTTTAGGTTTTTATTTTTTATTTATTTTTTATTTTATTATCTTATTATAAAAATAAATAAACAAAGTTTGACTTTAAATGAATGACTTTGACAAAATTTTAGTATATAGCTTCTGATCCTAGTGAAAGAATAATTAGGACACCTCTAATGCCCATTGATGTCACATTTGCATAGAGTAAATCACCAACACAATCACAGATTATTGTTACTAGGAACTTTTCTTTAATACAGATTTAATACTCTTATATCAAAATTCTTAATATCTACCTATACTGAGAGGCAGCTTGTGGATAGAGCACTGGGCCTACTGTCAGGATGACTCATTTTCCTGGTTTCAAATCTAGCCTCAGACACTTATTAGCTGTGCAACCCAAGGAAGAGCTTTGGAAACATCTTTCCCTCTCTTCAGACCCTGTGGCCCTAAGAAAGGAATTTAGGGATTTGGTCTTAAGCAAGTCACTTAACTCTGTTTGCCTCAGCTTCCTCATCTGTAAAATGGGATGGAGAAGGAAATGGTAAACCATTCTATTACCTTTGCCAAGAAAATCCCAAATGGGGTCACAAAGAGTTGGACATGACCAAAGCAACTCAGCAGCAACTATGAACCCACATTGTGATCATACTGCAAATCCTGCAGTGAGAAGCTAATATTGTATCCTTTAAAAATATTAGTTTGCCACCATAGAAATGATCAGACATTATTCCATTATATAGAAAACTGAATTATCATGCCCATAGAGCCATTTTGAAAAATAATAAAGGCCTGAAGTTCTACAGTTCTTTGCAGGATTCCAAGATGAAAGAATGACCCTCAACCAAGATCAACTTGGACAAGTAAAAACAACATAGGAACTCAGAGTTTGTCTCAGAGGTCATCTAACTGAGCATATGCTAGAATAGAAATGTAGCCTGCAAGATCCCCAAGTGGTTATTCTTCCTGTCCTTGAATATCCCTAGTGATGGAGACTTCTCTACCATACATGGTAGTCCAATTTACTTTCGTAAAGTACTATCACCAGAAAGTTTTTATTTCTATCCCCAAAGCCTTTAGGAGATATTTTCACAAGCTTCAGGACAAAGCCTTGATGGACACCCATGTGTAGCAGGAATGACTATCAAAGGAAACTAAGAACAAAGGCAAGACAGAATAGGGTCATGGAAACCTAGAGAGAAGCCTTTAAGAAGGAGAAGAGGGTGAGAAAAATGAACAGATTTTCAGTCAATATCAGATGACTAGGTGGCACAGTGGCCAGAGCACTAGGTCTGGAGACAAGAAGACTCAACTCCTTGAGTTTAAACCTAGCCTTGGACA
Source organism: Monodelphis domestica (assembly GCF_027887165.1). Taxonomy (NCBI): domain Eukaryota; kingdom Metazoa; phylum Chordata; class Mammalia; order Didelphimorphia; family Didelphidae; genus Monodelphis; species Monodelphis domestica. Next base: position 439,544,729 of record NC_077228.1, on the reverse strand, counting down.
CTTACTAGCTGTGTTATCCTGGGCAAATCACTTAACCTTTTTTGCCTCAGTTTTCTTGTCTATAAAATTAGTGGGAGAAAGAAATGGCAAACCACTCTTATATATTTGCCAAGGAAAACCCCAAATGGGGTCATGAAGAGTCAAACATAACTGAAATGACTGAACAACATCAACAAAAACAATATCACAATTTTTTTATGAGTAGAAAGCACAAATCTTTGATTTCACCCATGTGGAGAGTTCCCAGAATAAAAACTATTTTCACCAATGAAGATCAATGAAGATTTCTATAATTTATAGTCACAGAGATTTGTTGGGAACACTAAGAGACTATGTGAATCTCCCAAAGTTGCATAACCACTTTGTGTAAGAGGCAAGACTTGAAGTCTTCCTGACTTCCATTTGCCTTCCATCCTCTATATCATGTTGCCTCTTATTATTTATGAATAATAATGTCTGAGAATTTTAAATAATATATTAGCTAAAGCTAAAAAAGAAAAGAAAATGTCCTCATATGGAAGAGCATGGTTTTAGTTCTCAAAATGTCCTTGGTTTCTAGGTGATTCCATCATCAGAATGACCCAGAGAAAGCCCAGAGAATTCCACATTCACTTGGTCTATTTTGGGAAGCAGGTAGGTAGCACACTGGATAGAATGTTGGACTTGGAATCAGGTAGACCCATCTTCAAATCCTGTCTCATAAACAAGCTATAAGAACTTAAACAAGCCATGTTATCTCTGTATGCCTTAGTTTCTTTATTTGTAAAAAAAATGGGAAAAATAATAAGAGCATATACCTCCCAGATTTGTGAGCATCAAATGAAATAAAAGGTATAAAGCAGTTTCCAAACCTTAAGTCACTGTCAAAATGTTAGCTTTTATTTCTCATTCATTTCCCAAGAGTTGGAAGAAAAGTCCACCAACTTCAAGGGGCAATCAACTTAGAGTTAAAAATATAAGTTTTTTTAGTAGTTAATTGGATTTTATTGGCTTCAACCCAATTTTCTTTCTTTCTTTTTTTTTATACAATAAATTCTCATTTTATTTAAAAAATCTTTTCTATGATTATACAATTCTTCTTGTCTAGAGCTCTCCCTTTTTCCCTCCCCCCTTCCAGAGTTGACAAGCAATTTCACTGGGATATATAAATATATATATAATCACTCAGATCCTATTTCCATATTATTTATTTTCATAATGATCTTTTAAAACCAAAACCCCAAATCATATACCCATATAAACAAGTAATAAATAATATGTTTTCTTCTGGATTTCTACTCCCACAGTTCTATCTCTAGATGTGGATAGCATTCTTTATCATAAATCCCTCACAGTTGTCCTTTCTGGGTACAATGTTCTCCTGGTTCTGCTCACTTTACTCAGCATCAGTTCATGTAGGTCTTTCCAATTCTTATAGAAATCAGGCAGTTCATCTTTCCTTATAGCACAATAGTATTACATCACCATCATATACCACAATGTGTTCAGTCATTCCCCTATCGAGGTACAACCCCCTTTCCCCAATTTTTTGCCAACACAAAAAGCACAGCTATATATATTTTTGTACAAACAGAACCTTTCCCATTTTTAAAAAATCTCTTTGGGATACAAACCCAGTAGTGGTATTGATGGGTCAAAGGACATGCATTCTTTTAAAGCCTTTTGGGCAAAATTACAAATTGCCTTCCAGAATGGTTTGTTCAATTCACAACTCCACCAGCAATGCATTTCCTCCAACATTATTTTCCTTTACCATCATATTGGCAAATCTGCAAACTATAAGATGGTACCTCAGAGTTGATTAAATTTGCATTTCTCTAATCAGGAGGGATTTAGATTATTTTTTCATATGATTATTGATAGTTTTTATTTTTTCATCTGAAAACTACCTATTCATATCCCTTGACCATTTTTTAGTTTGGGAATGATTTGATTTCTTACAAATTTGACTTAGAAAAATATAACATTTTTGTTTTTTTCTTTTAAAAAGTATCTGAAGAAAAATCTATTTTATGTTAAGGGTTTCATATTCAATCTGCATATATGAGAGTGTATGTGTGTGTGTGTATGAGTTAGGGGGAAGAGTTGCATTATGGCCCTAAAATCAGGTACCAAAAAAATCATTAAGGACAGCTGTATTCATAACATATATATTAAAAGCAGGATTGACTTAGGTTTTGTATTTCTACTGTGTCTAGTACAGTGTCTGGCATAGATCGAGCTCTTAAAAATTCTTGTTATTGGCACTATTTGGGGTCTTTATTTTGTATCCCAGGCACTTAGCACAGTGCCTTGCAAATAGTAGGTGCTTTCTGAATAGTAGTTGAGTAGGGGCAGCTAGATGGCAAAATGGATAGAGCACCAGACCTGGAATTGGGAGGATCTGGCTTCAAATCTGACCTCAGACACTGCCTAGCTGGGTGACGCTGGGCAAGTCATGACCCCAGTTACCTAGCCCTTACTATTCTTCTGTCTTGGAACCAATGCACAATATTGATGCTAAGACAAGAAGTAAAGGTTTAAAAAAAAAATAGTAGCTGACTTCCTGAATGAAATCATTGTATGTAATGAAAAGAGGTGGGTTAGTCATGTAATAAGGAAGCAAAAAGAACACATACTGGACTCCTTCATTGGTACCCCCAGAATACTAAAAACTTGGGTAGGATAAATAACAAAAATCATAGAGGAAGAGAAGGTGTGGAGCCCTTGCCTCAATGGTAGGAGTAAACACACTGGTGAAATCATTGGTTCAAAGCAAAGCAAGAAAAACAAAATGGAATCCAATTTGGGGGTCAAGCAGGCCTTTGAATATTAAAAATGAGGACAATGTCAGATCAAGGCAAGCAAAGTCAGGTTCTCTTCAATTTCCATTCCGTTTCCAAATAATGCCCCAGATTTACATTCAGCCCGCATGGCTAATTTGAATCAGTATGGAACATTTGTTGGCATAAACTGTCATGGCACAGAGACCTTCCTATTTTGTAGGATACTGTACTAGTGACTGCCAGCATTTTTATAAAGTTTATTATTACGAGGCTGTAGCTGTAAGAATTTTTGACATGGTCAAATAATGTGGTCATTTCATCCCATACAGTATTTGGAAACTGTCTTAGTCACACTTGGCCTTCCTGAGGAAATGTCTATGCCATATATTTGGGCTCCAGCTCACTCACTGCCTCTCTGCTCCAGAAATATTCCTGCCCCATGCCAGGTCCATTCCACACTGGCTGAGATCATCCTTGCTATGTGTGGAGTCCCCACCCTTGTAAACAAATGCTTCATTATCATCCTGTAGGCAAAACAGTTCATGCAAAAAGGAATTTCCAGGTAATCCACCTGGTTTTTCTGCCTTTCCACAGGGCACTTGCTACTATCACATATTATAAAGCATGACTGCAAAGCATTACAACATATTTCTATAAACCATGCACCCAAGTTGGTTTCATTATGAAACACTCATGCTGTTATTGTGATGTGGGAGGTGTGTCAATGGAAAGAGCACTAGGCTTGGAGCCAGAGGTTATCCTTGTTGGGATTGTTGTTCATTCTTTCAGTTATGTCAGATTTTTCATGTAAGCCAGACGCTTTCATCTTCCACTATCTCTCCAAGTCTCAGATCATGCTTGTTGCTTACATGACACTATCTATCCCTCTCATCATCAGCCATTCCCTTCTCCTTTTGCCTTCAATCTTTCCCAACATAAGGGCCTTTTCCTTTTTTTTTTGCAAAGTTTTATTTAATTAATTAATTTAGAATATTTTTCCATGGTTACAAGGATTCATTCCCCTCCTCCTTGTCCCCTCCTGTAGCTGATGCGCTATTCCACTGGGTTTAACATGTGTCATTGATCAAGACCCATTTCCATATTATTGGTATTTGAACCAGGATGTTCATTTAGAGTCTACATCCCCAATCCTATCCCCCATTGACCCATGTGATATAGGAAATATTTTTCTTCTGTTCTATTCCCACAGTTCTTCCTCTGAATGTGGATAGTGTTCTTTCTCATAAGTCATCAGGGTCTTTTTCAATGAATACTGGCTTCTCACAAAGCTTCAGCTTCCGTATTTGATTGACAGTGAATAATCTGAGTTAATTGAAGTACTGACTGATTTGGTCTCTTTGTTGTCCCAGGGGCTCTCAACAGTTTTCTCCAGCACCACAAATTTTAAGCGTCAATTCTGCAGTGCTCAGCTTTCCTTATAGTCCAACTCTTATAACCATACATTGTTAATGGAAACTAAAGCTTTGACTATATGGATCTTTATCAGCAAGGTGATGTCTCTGTTTTTAGCGTGCTGTCCACATTTGCCATAGTTTTCCTTTTAAGGAGCAAGCATCCTTTTAATTTCATGGCTGCAATCACCACCTGAAGTGATTTTTGATCTCAGGAATATAAAATCTGATCCTGCTTCCATTTCTCCTCCTTTTATTTGCCAGAAAGAATGGGTCAAGTAGTCATGATCTTAATTTTTAACTTTTGAGCTTACACTCTTTTATTTCATTCATGTTCTGCTATCAGAGTGGTATTGTCTGAGGACCTGGGTTCAAATCCCAACTTTGCTATTTACTACTTAACTATCTGTGTGCCTTTGGGGAGTATCACTCAAAGGTCTCAGTTTCCTTAGCTATAAAATGTATAAGTTTAATTCTATTGCCTGTGAGCCCTTTCTAGCTCTATATCTATCATTCTTTCTATTTTCACATTTTTATCTGTAGATTTAAGCAACCATGAAGAAAAAGCACCACATTGGCAGGATGATATAAGGAAAAGAGCTGTGGACTCTGAATTATGATGCCTAGGTTTGGATTCTGTTCCCTCCTTTTCAGCCGTGCCAATTTGGGAAAGTCACTTGTATTCCCTGAGCTTTATTTTCCACATCTGCAAAATGAAATAATTGGACTAGATGTTGATCACGGTCCCTTCCAAGTCTAACATTCAATTCTCCTGTGTTTGCTGTGGCTCTTCAGATTAGATTCTTGTTTCACTGTGGAGGAAGGTTTGATGACAGATAAAAATAACAACTGTTGGAGGAGCAATGGAAGGGCAGGCACAATAATATACTTGATAGGGATGTGCATTTGGTCCAAACACTCTGGAAGGCAATTTGTTGCTTTCCAGAATTTATTCCAGAATCTATTCCCTAAAACTCACTAAATTGTGTATATGCTTTGACCTGGTGATCCCACTCCTATGCATATACCCAAAGAGGTCAAAAACAGAGGGAAAGTGCTTATTTGTACAAAAACATTGTGCCATTTTTTGTTGTAGTAATGAATCAGAAATTAAGTGGGTTCCCATCATTTGGGGAATGAATAAACTAACTGTGGTATAAGAAATGAATGATAGGATGGATTCAGAGAAAACAAGGAAGGTTTGTATGAATTGATACAGACTGAAATGGGTAGAATTAGGTGGACAATTTACAACGATGACCTCAATAATATAAAGAAAAACAAGTTTTTCTAAAAAAAAAAAAATTTAGTGCTCTAATCAATTCAGTGACCAACAATTAATTTGAAGGACTGATGCTGAAACTTCCCATTCCTCTCCTTTCCTCTCTTCCACTTGGATGAGAAAGATAGTAGACTAGCCATGTGGAATGAGATATACAATTTAAGTCATGTCCATCTATTGATATGTTTTGCTTGACTATTCTCATTTGTTACAAAAGAGCACTTCTATTTGAGGGGGTAAAGGAGTTAGTGTGCAGTGATGGAGATGGGGGAAAAAAGACTGTCCATAAAATACTTTTAGAAACACAGAAGAAAACAAAAAGAAGTCCAGCAGAGGCCCTAAACAAGGTGTTTTTATTACTATCATATTAAATTGAACATACATTTAAAAAATCAGCTGTGCTTAGCAGAAGTTCAAGGTTTCACATATGACCCTCTTTTTTGTCATTTGAATTGGCATCTTGATATTTAAGTTCATAATAAAAAATAGAATAAATAGAAAAAGAAAAAAGTAGTAGTCCTAAAGAGAAGGATCATGTTTCTCCACATTCACTAACTGCCTCAACCTAAAAGCCAATATAGTGTTGCAGAATACTTTGGTCACATATGTAGAAGACCCAGATTTGCAGAACATACTCAATGGATATTTTTAAATGTCAGAGATAATACCCAGGAGAGTTATCAACTAAATATATAACACATATATATTTCTTTTTTTAAGCTCCTACCTTTTAACTTGGAATCCATACTAATTATTGGTTCTAAGGCAGAAGAGTAAGCAGGGGTAGGCAATTGGGGTAAGTGACTTGCCCCAGGGACACACAACTAGGAAGTACCTGAGGTCAAATTTGACCCCAGAACCTCCCATATCTAAGCTTGGCACTCTGTCCACAGAGCCACCTATCTGCCCCTCTAACAATTCAACATTGCCAGCATGAAATAAGACTAAGGAATGAGTCCATAAACAGTTACAAATTTACCTGTATGTAGGGCTTGAAAATCTTTCAATTCAACCCCAGGCACTTCACTGTGACCAGTTATAGGAAAGGGTGGGCACCTGATTACTGGACCATGACACTTGTTTTACTTTTTGCCTGGTCCCTTATTTTTAGTCTGTACTTTACATATGAAATATTTATAGAGGAACAGGCATTGTGGTCCAGTAACTTATGTTGTAGGTTAGAAACTTCTGGTCTACTCTCTAATTATCCTAAAGAACTAAGGAAAATCACTTAACTCCAACAATTCCTCAAGTGTAAAATGGAGCTAACAATTCTAATCTAGTTTATAGGACTCTTCTGAGGAATTGTCAACTAAATAGATTGTAAAGTATGTGGAAATACAAGCTTTTAATTGACATATGTAAGAAGACAGCCCAAGTCAGACAGGTGCGCATAGACACAGTGAATCATCCTCTAGGTTTGTATTGGTAACCCATACTTTAGGAATCTTCCTCTATGTGAGAAAAGCAATTTCTTGGGTACTTGGAGTAGTTATTAGACTCATTTGTCTTAGATTCTTTCCCCTGAACCTGATGCTTCATATATACTTATGTGTATTAACTTAGTTTTCTCCAATAAAAATTAATATTACCATTAAAAATATTCGAGAGGATGAATTTTGGGTAAGAATACCAATTTACTGATTAGACTACCATTATCAAGAAATTAATAGGTGATGGCAGTGATTTTCTCCATGATCAAAGACCAGAAAGTTCCTTCATGCTGGTCTATAAAGATAGTTTGGGGAGCTCATTAGACAACCCCTCCCTTGAACATCCCAAGACATCTCTGATTGGTAAATAACTAATGAGGAAGTGAACTTGGAGATCTCATCTCCTCCCTCATTACATCATCATGGGAGTGATAGTTCTTTACCTAAATAAGGAAAACCCGTGCACACCCTTTAACCAGCCTTATGGCTTTCAAATGAATCAAAGCCATGCCTTGAATATTTTCAAAGTCATATCTAAAGATAAAAGGTTTGATACCTTGGAAGGGCTGAGAGTAACTAGAGTTTGGAAGCCATCTATTTCAGCCTGACCTTGGAAGGCTAAGAGTAAAATGATTTCACATAGAAACATTCCTAATTAAGAATACAATTCAATATTAATTTTCCTCCATATGCTCCTGGGAGGTCAGGGATGATTTCATTTTTGTTTTTGTGTCCCTAGTACCTATATGGGTTCCTGAGTCATAGAAAGTACTTAATAAATGCTTTCTGATTCATTGGTTGATTTGGACTCCATCATCTCTAATGTGTCTGAAAAACTTATTTGTTCCTTTATTTACCCTCACCCTATGTACCTTGTACTTGAGAATGAAAGAGAAGAATGGGGAACAGGTGTTTTTCCTGGTAACCTGTCATTAATACTTGGCTTATCCAATGGGTTCCATAAAAGAATCCTAAAAAGTTCTTTGGTAAAATGACTTCAGATTCTAAGCGTCCTGCAATTTTCTCAAACCTTTGGAGATTGTTAGATCATCTTATCTCCTGTAGGTCATATAAGCTCCCTTCATTGGTCATAGATGAAATGGATGCTAAAGTCCTTTGGTCTTATTAGATGAGTAGATAGCAACATCCAAATTATTCTTTCAATTTGAGGAGAGTTTGCATGTAAATGCCTCATTCCAGTGCTTGTGCCTATTTACTGACAGAAAAGGGAGGGCCCAGAAAGGGAAGCATATCAAGGGAGGGGTCTAGGGGGACTGATTTAAAGTAAACCACTGGTTTAAAAGGTTATAGCAAAAGAAGAAATGTCAGAATTAGTGGAGGATATCAAAATGCCAGGGAATTCACAAGTGACAATCATAACTTTGAACGTGAATGGGATGAACTCACCCATAAAACGTAGATGAATAGCAGAGTGGATTAGAATCCAAAACCCTACCATATGTTGTCTTCAAGAAACACACATGAGGCGGGTAGATACTCACTATGTCAGAATTAAAGGTTGGAGCAAGACCTATTGGGCCTCAACTGACAGAAAGAAGGCAGGAGTTATAATCATGATATCTGACAAAGCCAAAGCAAAAATAGACCTGATTAAAAGGGATAGGGAAGGTAAATACATCCTGATAAAAGGGAGTATAGACAATGAGGAAATATCACTAATCAACATGTATGCACCAAATGGTATAGCACCCAAATTTCTAATGGAGAAACTAGGAGAATTGAAGGAGGAAATAGAAAGTAAAACTATACTAGTGGGAGACCTGAACCAAGTACTATCAAATTTAGATAAATCAAATTAAAAAATAAATAAGAAAGAGGTAAAAGGTGTGAATGAAATCTTAGAAAAATTAGAGTTAAAAGATATATGGAAAAAAATAAATAGGGATAAAAAGGAATACGCCTTTTCAGCAACACATGGTACATTCATAAAGATTGACCATATACTAGGTCATAAAAACATGGCAAGCAAATGCAGAAGAACAGAAATAATAAATGCAAACTTTCAGATCATAAGGCAATAAAAATAATGGTAATAAAGTAAGGGTACGTGGAGAACCAAATCAAAAATTAATTGGAAATTAAATAATATGATTCTCCAAAATCGGTTAAAGAACAAATCATATAAATAATAATTTCATTGAAGAAAAGGAAAATGATGAGACATCCTTTCAAAATCTATGGGCTACAGCCAAAGCAGTATTCAGGGGGAAAGTTATATCCCTGAGTTCATATATTAACAAATTAGGGACGGTAGAAGTCAATGAGTTGGACATGCAAATAAAAAAAATTGAAAGAGAATAAATTAAAAATCTCCAGAGGAAAATTAAATCAGAGATCCTAAAAATTAAGGGAGAAATTAATAAAATCAAAAGTGATAGAACTATTGATCTAATAAATAAGACTAAAAGCTGGTATTTTGAAAAAACAAACAAAATAGACAAAGTACTGGTCAATCGAATAAAAAAAAAGGAAAGAAGAAAACCAAATTAACAGTATAATAGATGAAAAGGGAGACCTCACCTCCAATGAAGAGGAAATTAAGGAAATCATTAAAAACTATTTTGCCCAATTATATGGCAATAAATATGCCAATCTAGGTTATATGGATGAATATGGATGACTAACAAAAGAAGAAATAGAGTTCTTAAATAATCCCATATCAGAAGAAGAAACTGAACAAGCTATCAAAGAACTCCCTAAGAAAAAATCCCCAGAGCCTGATGGATTCATAAGTGAATTCTATCAAACATTCAAAGAACAGCTAATCCCAATACTTTACAAACTATTTGACATAATAAGCAAAGAGGGAGTTCTACCAAATTCCTTTTGTGACACAAGTATGGTACTGATTCCAAAGCCAGGCAGGTCAAAAATGGAGAAAGGGAACTATAGACCAATCTTCTTAATGAACACAGATGCAAAAATCTTAAATAGGATACTAGCAAAAAAACTCCAGTAAGTCATCATGAGGGTTATTCACTATGATCAGGTGGGATTTATACCAGGAATGCAAGGATGGTTCAATATTATGAAAACCATCCACATAATTGATCATATCAACAAGCAAACCAACAAAAATCAAGTGATTATCTTAATAGACACAGAAAAAGCCTTTGACAAAAATACAACTCATTCCAATTGAAAACACTAGAAAGTATAGAAATAGAAGGGGCTTTGTTACAGACAAAAGAGTGGTTGCCATAAACTGTGACCATGCAAATATGGTTTAAAGACTTTGAATTTCCAAAGATAATTTTAGTGTCTTGATTTTAATATCAAAAATAAGTGGTCGTCATGGGAAAAATTCCCAAATATGAAATACCCAAGTCAGCTGGGTTTTATGGAGATTTTAATTAATACAAATGAAGGAATTAAGGAAAGGGAAAAAGATAGAGTAAGAGGAAATAATAGGAAGGCTAGGGCCTAGGCCATCCTAGGCCTTTCTCTTTAATAGAGAAACTAAGTCAGTCTTTAATCACTCACCACAAGATTTTGTCCCAGGCAAAACTTTTTAAGGGAGTGTCCAAGAGATCATCCCGAGGCTTTTCTGTCATGGACACTAGTGTTTCACAACTGTGTAATGGTTCTCCTGAAGTTGGTAAATCTGGAAGCAAGGTGGTAGGTTTAAGGTACAGCGTTTTAGAGTAATATTTTCATTGTTTAAGCAAGGTTATTTCATACCTTGTAATTCGCTGATCAGAAAATGCCTGTGTTCTCTGTCTTAGCAATAATGCTTCTACCTCATGTGGGCACATAATTGTTAATGGGCATCCTAATACTAGATCAACAGTTTTTGTCACCGGTAAAGCAGAAGCAGCCACGCCTGTAAGACATGGTGGTGCTCCTGAAGGTATTGGATCCATCTGCACTGAATAATAAGCAACTGGGCACTGAGAAGGCCCCAAAGTCTGAGTTAAAATACCTGAAGCTACTTCTCTTTGCTCATGTACATACAAAGTAAATGGCTTGTTATAATCTGGGATGCCTAGAGCAGGGGCAGACAGGATAGCCTTTTTTAGCTCTGATAGAGCTGACATGTGTTCGGGCTCTAATTTGAGGGGTTCAGGAACCGAATCCTTTGTTAATGCTATAAGGGGTTTAGTAATTTCCCCATAGCAAGGAATCCATTGTCTGCAAAACCCTGTTGCTCCCAGAATTGCTCTTAACTGTTTTTTAGTGGTAGGAGCACTCAATTTTTGAATATTCTCAATTCGCTTAGGAGAAATATAACGGGCACCAGCTGTCAGAATGAACCCCAAATATTCTACTTTGGGGAGACACCACTGAACTTTATCCTTCGAGATTTTATGTCCTCTTTTGTCAGTTCCAAAAGAAGGTGTTTACTCTCTTCCTGACATGCTTCTGCATCTGTGGAAGCCAAGAGTAGATCATCTATGTATTTTATTAATTTGCTGTTTTTAAATTTTATCTGTATCTTGGCTCAAAATTTGTGCAAATAAGCTCGAGCTCTCTACATAACCTTGTGGCAATCTGGACCAGGAGAATTTGGAGCCATTTCAGGTGAAAGCAAAAGTATGCCTGGAGTTCTCATGTAAGGGTATGGAAAAGAAGGCTGAGCACAAGTCCACTACTGTAAAGTATGTAGCTGTGCTAAGAATAGAGGAAATAACAGTATTGATGTTGGAAACTACAGAGTGCCTCTTTATAATGTGATTGTTCACAGCCCTCAAATCCTGTATGAATCTATAGAGGTGCTTGCCATTGGGCCCCCTTTTTTTGTTTTGTTTTTTTTTTTAACGGGCAGGAAGGGCATGTCATATTCAGATTTACAAGGGAATATTATTCCCTGGTCAATTAATGAGTTTATTATTGGGGTGATGCCCTCTGTTGCCTCCTTGGAGAGAGGATACTGAGGAATGCAAGGAAGTGGGCTGGATTTAGTTTTTATTTGCACAGGAACAGCTGATTTAAGTAAGCCTACATCAGTAGAAGATGTGGTCCAAAGAGACTCTGGTATATCTGTAGGTATTTCAAAGGTGGGAGGCTTTTTTGCCTCCTGGCTCTTTGAGAGAATTACACAGAGTAAATTTAAGGATTCCTTGGGCACTTCTAAGGACAGAGAGCCATTTGGGGCTCACATTATTGTGGCTTGTAATTTGCATAGTAAATCTTTCCCTAGCAAATTTGTGGGGGATCCAGGCATTAAAAGAAAAGAATGTTCAACAGTTAGGGGTCCCACGCATACCATGCGAGGAGAAAGTTTTGGGACCTTTAATGGTTTTCCTGATATACCTACTACATTTAGGGAGCCAATAGCATCACATTTTCCATCTGGTTTGTTTACCAAAACTGACCTAGATGCTCCAGTATCCAAAAGACAGTCATAGTATGAATTTCCCACCTTTAAAGTGACATGAGGTTCCTTACTATTTGGGGGGGAATGTATAGGGATTATTGGCATTAAAATATCAGTGTCTGGAAAATCAAAAATTTCATTCCTTGATTCCAAGGCCCTCACCCCCCGCCCCTTCACACCTTCATAAAGATGCTTGGGCAGTCTTTTGGGACCCTCCACGTTGTTGGGGGTATTCACCCTGAGTGTAGCGTGGTCAAGCTCCATTTCTTAAATATTGTTGTTGGGCATTGTGTTTCGTATCATCATTTTCCACATTTGGAGCACTGTCATTATTTTGATTGGCATTGCAGTTCCTATAGTTACTATTCCTAAAGATGTTATTATTTCTTTTTTCCCATAACCAGCTCCTACAGACCATCATTGCATGGCCTCTCTTCCCACAGAAAAGGCATATTAAAGATTGATCTGTGGATTCCTGTGAAAGGGCCATGGTCTCTCCCTTATTTTTCAATTGTTCCTTTAACATTTCAATTTCTTTTTTTAAGTCTTCCACTGATGTATTGTGTGTCTCAGGTTTTTTTGTATGACCCTTATAGAGATAGGTTGCTACTTTCCTCAGTTCTTCCAGGTCCATAGAGTTCCAATTAGGACAGTTTGTTTCAAAGTAGTCTTTTACCACTGAACAACAATTCTTAATGAATTGCCTGCGTATATGTTTAATGTCCTTTTCTCTGGTCAAATCTAGGTCCATTTATGTATTTCCTACATCAATAAGTCTATCCATAAAGTGGGAGGGGGTCTCATCAATTTCCTGTCAGGACACTTCAAATTTTCCCCATGTTTCAGGTCTATCAGAGCAGTCTCTCATGGCTCTTAATAATGCTTCTCTGGCCAAGGCTAGTTTTGTGTGATCTTGTGCAACATTGGGGTTCCAGTGTGGATCTACAGTTGGCCAATGGTGTGCTCCTCTACCTCTTTTCTGATTAGCTAGAGAGATGACATTATTTTTTTCTCTCTTTGTCATAAATGTATCTAATAAATTTTCCACATCCAACCAAGAGGGGTCAAAGTTTCTGAATATATTCTCTAATTTTTCTGTAATTAATATTGGTTCTGCCTCAAATGATGGAACATCGTGGTTGAATTTTTCTAAATCATCAGGTTTAAAAGGTGTATAGTGTCTTACAGACACCAAGTTCCCCTCTTTATTAAAGGTGGGTACTTCCCTCAATGGAAATAAACCTCTATCCAAATTATCTGGTGTTCCTGTTTCTAGGCTTCTTGCTCTGTTTTGAATGGGGTAGGTAAGAGGAGGGAAAGGGTTGGGATGGTTGGGTATCGGGGCAAGGGGGTTGGGGATGGGAGCATGAGTGGGGGGGAGGGCTGAGGGGGCAACGTAAAAGGCATGGGTGGGAGGGACTGGTTGGTCAGGAGGGAGAGGAGCTGGTTGGTCCAAGGGAGCTGCTATTTGAGAACTAGGAGCCAAATTGTTTTGGGCAGGGTGGGGCAGGGAATCTGATAATGATGGAGAATGGAGAGATAAATCACTCCTGTTGCGGGATGCCCTTTAGTCTCCATTAATGTTTTGCATAGAAGCTATGAACTCCCCTCAACTTTTTTCCATAAGCTCAAACAGTATTTTGTTCCACAAATTGTTGAGTAATGAAAGGAACAAGCGCTTGGTTCGGTTGGGAAACATGGTCTTGAGGGGGAGGCTGATTTAATCCTCTGTGTGTCTTTATCACATGTAAGGTATTTTCCAGGGCTCTCTTAGAGGAAATTAGATATATCATTACAACTCCAACAATTACAATCCCAAGGAAGAGGAGTGCAAGGATCATGTATAAACTTATAGTCTCTGAGAGGAGCCATCTTATAGGAACACCTACTAGTAATCCCATAAACCTGGTTATTGAGCTCACAAGGCAATTCTTGAGTAAATCATGTATGGGGTGCATCCACATTTTTATTTTGAATTTAATTTTTTTTTTAAGTCAAGTATTAAGTCGCCTGTAACTTTTTCCTCTTGTCGGTAGGTGGCTCTCTTTACTGCCTACTGCCAAGGGCCTATTCTGTTGTAAATTCTCCTTTCTTTTCTCTTAGGTTAGGCTTTTTTAAAAGTCTGGGGTGGGGGGTCACAAGTAAATAGGAAGCAAGACAAAACCCTATGCCTGGAGGCAGAGGCTGTATGAAAGGGACTGATTACAAGCAAAAAGGTTGCAAACAAAGGGTAGAGCTAAAACTCCTTCTTTTTATTAAAAAAAATTTTTTTTAAACCCTTACCTTCCATCTTGGAGTCAATATTGTGTATTGGCTCCAAGGCAGAAGAGTGGTAAGGGCTAGGCAATGGGGGTTAAGTGACTTGCCCAGGGTCACTTGGCCAGATTTGAACCTAGGACCTCCCATCTCTAGGCCTGGCTCTTCATCCACTGAGCTACCCAGCTGCCCCAAACTCCTTCTTTTTAAAAGTGTGCATGAGAGGGTCCCCAGCAATCTTTCTTTAGCCCTCAGGCTAAAACTGCTAGGACCATGTGCTATTCTCCTTGAGCAAAGCCCACTTAAAATTTTAAAACTAGAGCGGCCAGGAAACAGGGAAATGGGCTTTAAGTTGGCTCAGTAGTGTAAAGATTAAAATTTATGAATATGGGGAGACTGAGGCAGGTAGAAATTAGTTTCTCTCTGCAAGGAGTATTATATTTTTTAGAGGCTTATTAAAGTTTAAGATTAAAGAAAATACAGAATAAGAAAAAACACGTGCCTAGGCCAGAGGCCTAGGCCAGATAACCTCACATCACAGAAGAGATACATCTGCTCCAAAATGGAAGTCCAAAAGAGCCACAAAAACCTTTGCCACCAGCTTAAATCCTTCCTTGATCTCGGCCCACCTCAGAATTCCCGTGAGATTACAAAGCATTTTGGGGAAGTGGAGCAAAGGCTTGTGGGGATTGTAGTCCTGTATTCGAGTCTATTTTTTTACAGTAGCTGTACTCAGCTATTTTTGTTGCTTGAGATTGAAGCAAGGGTTCCATTCTCCAGAGTTTCCTCGCTGCTAATCAACAAGAGTCAGTTGATTAGATTTAGCTACCTATTTAGCTATCAGAGTCACACAGCTGGGAAGGCCTGGCTCTCTATCCACTGAACCACCCAGTTGCCCCCTTAAGATTAAAAGGAGGAAAAAAAAAACCCTGCTGACCCCAATTTAACTTTAGGAGAAAAGTGTTTTATACTCACTTGTTCTGGCAGCTGTGTCTTTGACTGACTGACTGAGGAGAAATTAGAGTAAAAGGCAAAAAAATTCAGGAAATTTATTGAGGGAACTTGATAAACCTTTGTGGTCAGCCAAACTGTGATAGTGAAATCACCTTTAAAGACTGGTTTACATTAATTTAAGGTTGCCAAGAAATTCACTGATGAAATTCCTAAATGAACACTCAAGTCAGTATGGAGTTTTATTGTGGTTTAATTACAATGGGAGTAAGAAAGAAGGAGAGGGAGAGAAGGAAAGAAGGGGAAAAGGAAAAAGGTTAACTCAACCTTCTGGCAGAGCCAGAGGGAGTTCAGGCCTGCAAGGCCAAGGTAGAGAAGGGAATCAGTCCTTGACTCATGTGACCAATCTGAAGGAAAGCTGTCTGCCGGTCTCCTCCTTGCTTCAGCTCCTAAAATGAACTGGCGCCTAGCCCTGTCCACAGGAAGTGAGCGAACTCCAGAGGCTGTTCTCTACCTCACTTCCTGTGCCTCACAAGTGCCAAAGGTGGCTTTAGCTTGGCTTAGGACAGCCCAGGTGGGCAGTCAGTTATTTCTGATTTGTCACTGACTAGCACATACCCGTGTAGTGTGGGTGTCCACAATTTTGGGTGCTAGACCAAGCAAGATGGAGATTTAAAAATCACATAAGACAGTATCAATTCTAAGTCAGAGAGCAGTTAAGGGCTAGGCAATTTGGGTTAAGTGATTTGACCAGGGTCACACAGCTAGGAACTGTGTGAGGCCAGATTTGAACTTAGGTCCTCCCAACTTCAAGCTTGGTGTTCTATCCACTGTGCTACCTAACTGCTCCTCTCCCTCTTTTTTCTTAAAGAATTTTTTTTTCTCATAGAAGGAATCTCTGGGAGGGGAGAGGAAAAGGGGAAGCATATAAAGGAAAATTCATTTTATGAAAAATAAAAATATATCAATAAAATGTTACCAAATAAAAGGAAAAAAAGAACTCTCCAGGTTGGTTCTCTGGGCAATTCGAGGAGTACAAGAAAGCTTCTCACTTAATTGTTCTGCCTAATTAACTTCAAAACTATACTTAGAATAGAAGACCTACAAAACCTCCCTTTCTCTATTTTCCCTTAAATCAGACAAGACAATAGAGGGTAAATAAGCACTTCTGAGAGGTTCTATTTCTCTCAAACTATGGATGGCCATGAAAGCAATACCTTGAACTGAAGCACCATACAACTTCTTTCCAGTCATCAGATTACCAGTGTTTTCTTCACCCAGTCTCTAAATCAATTTCTTTCTTCTATCAGCAAAATCCAAATACAGTAGTTAAAGGCTTCATGGATGTTTCTGCTGATTCTTTATACTCAGCTCCTCTTATTCCTCTACTCTTCTTCATGTAGGATCTTTGCCTCTAATAAATTTTTTCATGTAATGCCCCCCTTGACAATCTTGTGTCTATTATGGATCCCTTCTCAGAATAATGTTTTTCACTAAGTAAAGCCTAAGATTCAGTCAGAGGTTAGTGAAAATAAATATATAATTTTTTTCCTGTTGAAGTTGATGGATCCCCTAAAATCTACCTAGATTCCCAGATCAAGAACCCCTAATGACTCGGCTCAGTCTTCTGGTGACCAGTGGGTGACTCATTTTTCCCTTATGAAGTAAAAACTCATAAAATCCAACTTTCTGTGTATTTTGAAACTAATAGTCCCCATTGAATCTCCTTCTAGTCTACAGTTATTTGATTTACCACTTTGTGAGTTTTAACCCCTTAGATTCTAAAGTCAGTGACATGCACTGCCTTGCAGCATTAGTCATTTTTCCGTCCTCAAACAGGCCCTCTAAGTCCATTCATCTGAGGAGCTATTTTCTAATGGGTTCTAACAATTTGTCTTTCTTTCATTTTAAGAGAAAAATTTTCTTCATACATGAGTTTTATCCATTCTTCATGCATAAAATCTTTTTCTATACTTTTAGCAGCTAAACTATTCACAGATGAATGGTATATGCATTATATCCTCCACAAGTTCATTTAATCTCTTTTAAACATTTAATATTAAAGTTATTTTTCTTCCCCATTCTGAAAGCAAACTGTTCATATGCAAAAAAATCCACCTTATATATGGATTTTATTGACTAAATGAACAGTATGAAGAAGGCAAGAAACATTTATTAATAATTGATAATTATTAGTACATAAAATATATATTATATAAAATGAAGGAATGAATAAAATAAAATAAAATAATAACAATAAATATGTGCTAAGCACTTTAAAAAGTTACCTCCTCCGGGCAGCTGGGTGGCTCAGTGGATTGAGAGCCAGGCCTAGAGATGGGAGGCCCTAGGTTCAAATCTGGCCTCAGACACTTCCCAGCTGTGTGACCCTGGGCAAGTCATTTGACCCCCATTGCCTAGCCCTTACCACTCTTCTGCCTTGGAGCCAATACACAGTATTGACTCCAAGACGGAAGGTAAGGGTTTTAAAAAAAATAACTTCTCACAACCCTGCTATTAATATTCTCATTTCACAATTGGGAAACTGAGGCAGACCAAGGGTAAGTAACTTACGTTTTTAATCACATAATTAGGAAGTATCTCAGGCCAAATTTGAACTCCAGTCTTTCTGCTTCCAGACTGGGCACTCTTATCTGTTGCTCCACCTATCTGCCTCTGGGGACTGCAAACTATCCCATAACTTATGACTTTGTTTATTGAAGAAGTGATTCACTTGTTTCAAAGGATGTGCATTTTTTGAACATTACTAAATATTGTAAGAGATTAAATAAAAATCAGAGAAATGTCTGAAATTTTATGATTTTAAATTTATACGTTAAAAGGATAAAATGGGCTTATATAATTTACCATTGATGGCACATACAATTTTAATGCAATATTTTTATTATTCCAGATATAACTGACATATATATGTATATATTCTGAGATGACAGAATGATTTTATGGGAATCATGAAATTTTTAAAAGTGATTTTTCTTAGTCTCACTTCTCACTGCCTACTTAATTCATCAAACAATTATATGGTTTCTCTATTTTTATTTTGCTTCATGGTTCTTCCTTGAGTAGTTTGTTTTGTGGTTTGTTTCTTTTTGCCAATTAAGTCATTATCATCTCTGTTTTAGAACCACAAAAATAGTGATAGAGAAAACAAGACCAGAGCATAGTCACGTTGCTTTATTTAATATCCACATTTTCAGAACATGTATTAAAAGAATTTTGTTAACACAATAAACATATGAACTACCCAGCTCCTTTGTTGCTTATTTATACTATTTCAATTTAATGTGTTCAATTAATAGGAAATACACAGATCGTGGCTAACATTCAATTCTGCTGTTGAAGATTTGGGGTCTAGATACCAGCCTTTGCTACAGATCAGACCTGTGCTTTCCTTATCATGGAAATATTTTGAGTTTATTAGCATCAGTGCCCTCTACTGGATGGAATCTAGCCTTTCCCAATTTATGACTTGCCCTCCCAGGAATTGGCTTCAGCAAATCAGATAGATTCAATCTGGGTGATTACAAATAAGCAAAACACTTTTTAATAGTCATACTTTCAGAACAGAGCAGGAAATGTGACTTAATTATCAACTTGAAGTATTCCTGTGGCTGCGGATGGTTGGTGGTGGTGATATTGTCTTCATAAGATGTTTACTCTATTGCAATTCTTGAAATAAAATGGAAATTTGTTTTTTGACCTCAGTTTCCCAGAGATCAAAAGTGACTATTGACTCATGGTCAGCCTGTGGATTTTTAAATGCCGAATCCCCAAAGCAGAGCTCCAAACTGAGTGTAATTCTTCATAGGTAAAAATCCTCAATAAGTATGACTCATTCTTACTATCTTCCTATACAGCCTACACGTTCTGACCCTGCTTCAGTTAAAAGACCCGATAAGATCAAAACCTGAGGGGAAAACAAGCAATTAGAGCAGAAGCACATTAACTATGAGCTTAACTTTTTGTCTTCCAGTTGTGATTCTATGAATTATGAAAAGGTCAGACTGGTAAGACTATGTGTAATTGAGACTCATTTCCTCTCTGAAATAGCAAGATGAAATCCTTTTAAAGTGAGAAAAACAGAATTAAAAAGGACTACTTACACCTGACAGAACTTTAGATGTCTTTATTCACACACGAATGGGTATAATGATGTCACATTATAGTCCATTTGAACAAGAGGAACAAAACGGAAGAAAAATACTTCCTTTCCTCTTTTAAATGTTCGTGTGGGGAGGGGAAAAAGTCCCAGGTTACGTAAACCACAAGATTCTATTCCTCATCTGTAATTTTGAAACATGCCTGTCAAATTGGTTCCACTTCAGCCCACTTGCTCTGAGTGGCTGTTCCCTGAATGGAAGCAGAGAGTGCCTCAAGTAGTCATCACAAATAATAGCTCTGAATAGGGCCATTAGGAAATGGAGAGAGAAAAGGATTTCTGCAAGACATTTGAGATCTGGGCTTTATTATTTGCATGAGAGAAAAGGTGAGAAGCTGAGACTTGCTCAGAGGCTCAGTGTTGGTGAAATCCAACAATTCTCATTAATGTTGTTGTTGTCGAGTTGGGTCCAGTCATCAAGAACCCATTTGGGATTTTATTGGCAAAGATACTGGAGTGATTTTCCATTTCCTCCTCCAGATCATTTTATATGTGAGGAAACAAAGGCAAACAGGATTTTATGTGAATGTCTAAGACCAGATTTGAACCCAGGTCCTCCTGACTCCATGTTCAGAGCTCTATTTACTTTGCCACCTAATAAAAGGCCTCTTTTTATGAGTTATCCATGACACCTTACAGTCATCTTTTCTTTATTTGCTTTGAGAAGTAGTCAGGGGATATAAGACCAAAAAAAATTGATTGTAACTTAATCCTAGTTCCTCTGGGCAGCATTATGATTTAATTCATCAATGGCTTCTTTTTTTAAAACCCCTACTTTCTCATTGGAACTAACCAAGGCAGAAAAGTGGTAAGGGTAGGCAATGGGGAGGGAGTGGTATTAATAGCTAGGAAGTGTCTTTGGTCAAGTTTGAACTCAGAGCCTCCCATCTCTGGGCCTGGCTCTCTATCCATTGAGTCACATAACTGTTCCATATCATCGCATCTTTGGTTCTCTGATCTTATCAATGTGGACGATGCCATTCATTGGTACAAATTGTACCTAATCCCAACCTGATCCCACTTTTTAAAAAAAAATTAAAGCACTTACTATGTGTTTATTGACTGACCTTTTTAAAAATAGCTTGACAAAATGTATTTATTAAAAAGACAAAGAATCATTACTAAGTCTTGTCTAATTAGAACTCTTTCTTTGATGCCTGATGAGGACGCATATCCCCCTTAATTGAATGTAAGCAGTTTTTGCTTTATAAAATTCCATATCATTGTTTTTTCTTGTTTACTTTATATCTCTTTTAACTGCTGTATTTGAATTTCAAAATTTGTATGCCACTCTGATCCTCTGTGATTCTTATCCTTATTTCCCCTTACAGCCTTTAGAGAAGATTCACCCAATATGCTAAAGAAAGTCCTTTTAAGTCTATCTCATGGGCACCAGCATAGCACTTACCTATCCATCTGTCATCACTATATGTAGCATTGAGGATCCACTGAAAGCTGAGCACAGCAGGCTGATGTTGACTCTTTTCTAGAAATATATTTGCAGATGCCCATGTTGTTTCCCTCAAGGAAATTTGAGTTCCTTGAGGTCAAGGACTGTGCCATTTTTGGCTTTGCATCCCCTGACCGAGCACCATGCTTGACATATGGAAGGCACTAGTAAATGCTTGTTGATCTATTGATTGATGACTTGTCGACTTCCTTCCATGATAATGCATTTCCTTGAAGACATCCTTCATGCCAAGACTGTGCAAGGGCCATTGGTGGAAATAAGCTGCTACCAACTTAAAGCCGTTGTTCATCTTATAAACCGAATTCTTCAAAAATGTTAGCATTCCATAGTTCTCACCCTCAAGTATCACTAGGAATAGACTGATGTTAAAAGGGAAGTTCATTGTGCTTAGGAGCAGTTTGGCTACTTCAAAGCACCGTTTTCTCAGATTTTCCCATATACAATCCAGCTGCTTCTTTTCCTCTGATGCTATTATCAAACAAGTTCATCTTTCTTCTATAATGTCTCAGATAGACAAATAAATGCATTAACTCAACAGAGGGACATTTCAATTGCATGCCATAATCTGGATAATAGGCATTTTAAATCCATTTAGTTTTTTCCTGTTAAGCTGATGTCTTTGAGGAAATCAACCTAATATCATTCATGAACAAGAGCATCTAGAAAACTGCATCATCTTTGGGGAATTTTGATTACATTTGGAACCTGTGAGGATGTCATCCATCATGCCGTTGTTTAATTATTTTTCAGTCATACCCAACTAACTCTTCATGGCCCCTTTTGGAGTTTTCTTAGCAAAGATATGTGAGAAGTCTGCCATTTCCTTCTCCAGCTCAGCTGACAGATGAGGAAACTGAGGCAAGCAGGGCTAAGTGACTTGCCCAGGGTCACACAGCTAGTGAGTATCGGAGGCTCTATTTAAACTCAAGAAGATGAATCTTCCTGACTCCAGGCCTGGTGCTCTGTCCACTGCGCCACCTAGCTGCCTGCCCATCATCCATTATAGTGACCAGCAAGTCTGGTGAGCACAGATATCCCTGTTTTATGCTTTGCTTGACTCTAATAATCCGAATGGCAATGGACACAGTTCTCTCTCTGTTGTTGCGTCTCTATGGTTTCATTGATCAAGGATTCCTATATAATCTTTAAAAAAAAATCTTACCTTCTATCTTGGAATCAATAGTGAGCAGAAGAGGGGTAAGGGCTGGGCAATTGGGGTTAAGTGACTTGTCCAGTGTCACCCAGCTGGGAAGTATCTGAGGCCAAATTTGAAACCAGGACCTCCCGACTCTATACCTGATTCTATCCTCTGAGGTACCCAGCAGCCCCTTCTCCTCCTTTTTTAAACCTTTACTTTCTGTCTTAGTATCAATTCTAAAATAGAAGAGCAGCAAGGGCTAGGCTATTGGGGTTAAGTGACTTGCCCAGAGTCACACAACTAGGAAATGTCTGTGGCCAGATTTGACTAGGCTGTGCACTCTATCCACTGTGTTACCTAGCAGCCCTGAATCCTATATAATCTGAATATATACATAAATAACTCCTTATATCTTATTCCTCCCCCTTCTACACTCTCACTCTGTGATCCAGCTACATCTGTCAACTTATATAACACTCAGTCTCCTGTCTCTGTCTTTGCACTGTCTGTCTCCCATGCTTGCTATCCTTATCTCTGTCTCTTAGATTCCTAAGGTCCATTCAAAGTTCAGTTCAAACATCATCTCCTAAATGAATTCTTTCTTGATTCTCCAAGCTGCTAGTGCTCCCTCCCTTGGAAAATAAAAAGAGCAAACCTGTGTACTCTTTATAATTTGGGGAGATCCCTGATCCTCCTTCCCATTGATTAAACACAACGATGAGTTGAGTACCCAATGGCAAAACTAGCTAGCTACACTTCCCTCTTAAGGTCTTGGGAGTATCTCTGAAGATTTAGGGGTGTCTCACTGTAATGTTAATGTGTTATTGTGAGACCCTCCTATTTTGTGGTGTTCCCAGAAATATTAATCCAAAGTGATTAGCACTTTAGGATTATTTAACAGATTAACATCAGTGAGCTCTCATTCAGGGAAATGACTGAGTAGAGCAGGAAGAGAAATAAAAACATTTCCCAGACACCTGAGAACACAGTCTCCAGTGCAACATTCTATCCCTGGAGAGAGTGACTTTAAACTGAAAGAATTTTCTACTAGCCTATGGATGAATGAGTCTCTGTCAGTGCTTCATGACTACTTTTGATCCTCTTCTATGTTGGATCAATCAGACCCCTTGGGTTTTGACTCCTCACTGGGCTCAGCTGCCTGCAAAATCTAGTCTGGACTCCAGCTCTCCCACCTCTAGTGGCTATCAGTATTGATATTTTGAAGCCCACAAAGTCAGAGTATAGTCAGATACTCTTTCACCTAAGAGTAGGCAATAACAAATACAAAGAAACCAATTTAATGGGGGTTCTGATGCATGCACAGACCTTGGGCAGCATCTCTTCCCATAGGGCGGCTGGGAGAATCCTTCTAAGAGAGCAATGATGATATATACATAAACACCTTAGAGATTTCATGCATAGACATTTGATACCATGTAGTGAATGGGAGGTTCTTTCCTGGATTGTAGAAGCATTCAAGGGGCAGCTAGGTGACCCGGTGGATAAAATAACAGGCTTGGAGTCAAGAAGATTCATTTTTAGTTCAAATTTGGGCACAGATGACATTTACTGGCTGTGTGACTCTGGGCAGGTCACTTACCCTTGTTTGCCTCAATTTCCTCATCTGTGAAATGAGTTGAAGGAAATGGCAAACAATTCCAGTATGTGTGCCAAGAAGACCCCAAAAGTGGTAATGAAGAATCAGTCATGACTGAAAACAACTGAATAATGACAGATAATAATTAAAATACCTTATTTGGCTTCTAGCTTGCTTCAATCTTTTTACATTAGTCCTTTAGGTACAGCTAGGCAGCAGAGTTTATGAAGCACTGGACCTGTAGTCAGGAAGACCAGAGTTCAAATCAGCCTCAGACTCTTACTATTTGAATGACCCTGGGAAAGTCACTTAAACTTTGTCTGCCTCAGGTTCCTCATTTTTGAGAATCAAAAAGTGCTTAGTACAATGCCTGACACATAATAGATGTTTAATAAATGCTTGTTTCCTTCCCCATATTTATGAACTTTATGATTCCTTTGTTTGTGATAACCAGAGAGAAAGAATGCTATAAGGAGAGAAACCTTTGGACCTTCCCTTCTGTGTCCATTTCATCCTTTGAAAAAGGCTTCTGGCATTGGTCTATGAATTTATCTGTTTTCATTTTAGAGAGCTTCTGACCTTGTGAGTTTTAAAAGATCAGGAGCCTAGATGGCATTCTAGAGTGTGGGTTTTCCTAACCAGAGAAGCACTGATGCTCTGAGAAACAAGAAGTGACCTCCAGTACATACTACAGGGTAACTGAGTTAAGGATTCATCCAGCAGTCAAATGCATGTAAGGGCAATTCATCTAACATGAAAAAAAAAGCATGATTTCAGTATGATTCGTATCAACAAGGAGGTGGGCAGGAAACCCAATTAAGAGTGGAAAGAAAGGTTCTCTCCTTGCATAAAAGCACCTTCTGTAACATGTTCAGTCCCTGAAATTAAAAAATTTAGTAGTTTATTTTTAGCCACAATTAAAGTGGTTGGATATTGAATTCAGAAGAAACTTTAGGTAAAGGGAAGCCTTTCCTCTAAATCTCTCTCTAAGGAGTAGCCTGAGAATTCAGGTCAATTAGCAAACAATCCCTTTTTTCTACATACCAGACCAGGAAATGCTGACATCTGCCTTGTCAAGATTGGCAGTGTC
The DNA here is from genome assembly GCF_027887165.1 of Monodelphis domestica. NCBI lineage: Eukaryota > Metazoa > Chordata > Mammalia > Didelphimorphia > Didelphidae > Monodelphis > Monodelphis domestica. Next base: position 439,519,816 of record NC_077228.1, on the reverse strand, counting down.
CTTCCTTCCAGAAAAGTCAGGTGCTGGATAATACTTCCTTTTCCTAAAACTCTTGTTCTGGTAGGAAATACTTTAACCTCTGGGGAAATTTTTTTGTTTGTTTTATTTATTCTCTTTTAAAAAATATTATGGCACTTTCCAATGGGTCTCTCCCTCACACTCCTACAAAAGAATGATCCTGAAGCAAAACAGAGGAACACATTTTTCATGTCTGACAAATGTGTATCCCCTTCATATCTATGGTCCTCTATTTCATGAGGATTGTATAGACTCAGAGTCCATTGTTAAATTTTCACCATATAAATGGACAAATTACAAATTAAGGCTTGATTTATTGTTTTGTTGATTGTCTAGATTTGAAAAAAGTGAATACTAATAATGCACATTAAATTTAACAACGCGTCCCATGTACATTTCTCCCCTCTTCAGACAGCCAGTTGTTAAATATTTACCATCACACCACCAACTACCTTTCTTTTGATAGATAGGAGCCAAGTTTCATCAGCAGTGTCCTGAATTCACAAGTCAGTGTCTCCTTTGATCATTGATTTGAGGTATTTCAGTATTTGTTCCTACATTACTAGGGGCATTGTATAAATTGTATTCCTAGTTCTGCTTGATTTGCTCTGTATCAGTTCACAAGTCTTCCCACGTTTCCTTGAATTCTTCAGGGCTGTTGCTTCTGTAGTAGAATTATATTCTATTACATTATTTGTTCAGCCATTTTCCACTTCATAGACATCCACAGTTCTGTTACTCTAGAGAAAGTTTTCAGGACATTTTATTATAATAAATTTTAACTTCAACAAACAAAAGCATTCATTAAATGCATATAATGAGCTGAATTCAATGTTAAGCAAATGGGAAACATAAAAAGACAAAGCAAGCCCTGGTCTCCTTGGTCTAATGCAGCTATCTACCTAATTCAGTAGTTAGTACTAGGGTGGCACAATGGATAGGGTGCTAGACCTGGAATCAGTAGGACCTGAGTTCAAATCTGACTGCAGACACTTATTAGCTATGTGACCTTGAATAAGTCACTTAACTCTGACTCAGTTTCCTCATCTGTAAAATGAGCTTGAGAAAAAAATGTCAAACCACTCTAGTATCTCTGCCAATAAAACCCCAAATCGTGTTAACAAAGAGTTGTACACAGCCAAAAAATCATTCCAGTATCTTTGCCAAGGAAATCCCCAAATGGAGTCAAGAAGCACTGGACATGAAAGAAACAACTGAATGACAACAATTTCAGTGTACTTATCCGGGAAAGAGACTAAAGAGATACAAAGGGCTGGGCCCAGAATTGAATAGGGGAAGAGATATAATTACAAAAAAATGTGGAGGATTCTAGGAAAAACCCAAACCTCTGTACTGTTGATGTTGGGTAAAGTGAGCTGAAGTTATAATGAGAGATGCTTCTCTTTTGGGGAGTCTCTCAGGGGTACTATATGCCCTGGGATTAACTCCCCAGCTTCCATTCACACTTTTATAAATGCGGGAGTTGGGGATTAAATTTGTATTTCACTTCAGCTACTAAAATGGGCATTACCTCCTGTTAGGGGCAGGCAAAATGACCAGAGATTGTTAAGAAAATTTCTAAAAATTGTGTCTAAAGAACCCTTAAAATAAATGTAAGATATTTAGCTCATTAAATTTTCCAAAGGTTGTTATACAATTGTAGCAATTTTCTGGTGGAGTCCATCTATCCTCTATGTGACAATTTACAAAGTCAAAAATAGAAAAGCTGTTTTTATATGGGCTTCTTCAATAATATTTGTTCAGTATAGTCATAGGGGAAAAACAATAGAATTTAACAGTAGTTAAAACCCAGTACATTAAAATGATTCAGTGTAACAGAATAGTATTGAATACATTAATATATGAACTTAAAATCACAAAGTTAAATCTTAAACAAAACAATCAGTAAAATGCAACAGAATACAGAGATTTTTATAAAACATTGGAGTCCAAAATGCCTTAAAAATATAACCTCCAGTCTCTTTAAAGTTCCTTAGGTTTTCTTTTTTATAAATTATCCATTTAGATGCCTATTGTCAGAAGGCAGAAGAATGGTAAGAGGTAGGCAATGGGGGTTAAATGACCTGCCCAGGGCCACACCACCAGGAAGTGTCTAAGGCCAGATTTTAACCTAGGACCTCCTGTCTCTAGGCCTGGCTCTGTAACAGTCAAAATTAGTTTCTCTGCTAGAAGTATTATATTTTATGAGGCTTATTAAAGATTAAAAAATAAAGAAAATATAAAATAAGAACCCATTCGATTTCACTTACACTATATCTCGAGATAAGCGTGTGATAGAAAGTGGAATCAAGAAGAGAGATTTCAGTAGTCTTTACAGCCAGTTTAAATAGAAATTTTGATCTCACCCAGGTGGGGATCTCAGTGAGATAAGAGGGCATCTTGGGAACTAGAGCAAGGACTTCTGGGGATTGAAATCTGGGGTTCAAATCTCCATTTTTACATTTCTCTATATGATCCTTGTTGGGAAAGATTTTCCCCAAAGGGATCATGAAAACATAATCAACTTAAAGATTACAATAATTTGAGGATAAGAGGGGAAAAAAAGAACAAAGGCAATAATTGCTAGATGCATTGACAAAAGGCCAGTTAGGAGGCAGTCCCCTTTGGCATGAAAGTATAGATACAAATAAATGTTCAATCAACCACACCCAAAATTCATTCTTGATCTTCTTGTGCAGCTTGTGGTCTGGAGGTATCTTCATGGTTTCTCCAAACAGTTCAGTTTCTGGATTCAGAGAGGTAGCATCTTTCTTAAACTAAAATTTTTCTTAAAAGGAATTTAAACTTTGCAATTTAAAATAATAACATTTTTACATTTCCCATGAAGAGGGTGATTGGAAAAAAAAAACAGGGTCACTTAGGGATGCATGGCTGAGTTATGAAGTATATATCTAGATTTCTTGATGATGTTCTAGACCCAAAATAAGTTTTACTTTATTTAAAAATATGTTTACCAAGGTTGAAAGATTTGCTATGTTTGTAAAAATTGTGACAAATATCCATCAGTTCATAGGCTTTTAAAATGCCATATAGCAACTATGTTTGCTATTGTACTTAATTGGGCTATTGAGAATTTTGGGGATACTGATATCTACATATTTATACTACTGTTCTTTATAAAAGAAACTGTTACCTTGTGAAATTCACAGTGGATCATGGCCAAATATGAAGAGGAAATGGATCTCATTTTTGGTGAGAAAGCCTTGTATTCTATATTTTCTTAGCTGACACAGTGTGTCAATGATTATAAGCTATATTTTTGAATTAAAAAAAGTCTTTTATTATATTTTATTGCATGTGCAAATACTATTACAGTTTTATTTTTCCTCTCCTTTTTATATCTAAAGCATATGTCACCAGTATTAAAAATTTTCTTTAACTTTTTGATTTTGTAGTAATATAACTTTAAAATACATTTGCTAATGCATGCCCCAAAGCTTGAGACTATAAAAATGATATCACTAATGGTTTTTAAAAATTATCGGACTTTGCTTAATGATTCTGTCTGATTCCAGGACAAGATATACACAAAAGAGCCATTGCACAGGGCCAAAGATAAACCAATTCAGGATGGATTGATGCACTTCTAGCCAATACAAAGGTCTTGAACCTAGTGTGAAGACTCAAGGTTGCGATGTTTAACATATGTTAAGACATAGGCCTTCCTTGTGTCCACACTCACTCTGAAAATACTTACAGATGAGTATCCCCAAACTTGGCTCCCACTTGGCTCCTATAATCTGAAAATTATGCACTGAGACACATTTAAAATGGCCTGAAATTCTCTCTCTGGCCCTATTTTATCTTAGAAGCAGGCCTAGAGGAGACCTACACATCTCACCGTTTGAGATGCTTTTTGGACATCCACCTATTCGGGCTAAACCTTTCCCCCCCTGCATATACCTCACTATTAGGGGGAGATACTACTATTGCTTCCTATATATAGGAATTATAGCACAAACTACGTGAACTTCATGAATCTAGAGCTGCAGTACAAGTGGACCACTAGACTTTTCTCTTCATGACCTGAACCCAGGAGACAAAGTATATATTAAGAATTTCAAGCATACTGGAGCAACTCAGTATTCCTGGGAAGGAGCATTCCAAATATTGTCAACTACTCCAACATCTATAAAGGTTGGAGAGAAGGACTCTTGGATTCATTGCTCTCATGTGAAGAAAGCATCTTCTGTTGAGACTGATTTACTGTACCCTATCATATGCATTGAAGATAATAATCCATTGGTAAGTGGATGTTTTTCGAGAACACATTGAATTCCTGATTTTTTTCCCTTAATTTTTAATGGCTTTTCTTTTCTTTTGATTAGAATATTTGATTTTTCCCCTTTTTTCTCATTTCTTGTACTAAAGGTACATACAATTAATATTATTTTTTGAAGTAATATAAGTTATATAAATATATATATATATATATATATATATATATTGTGAACCTTAAAAATTCTCAGACCCTACTTCAGAACACTTGGTTAAGACCATTCCCCATTAAACAATGAAGGGACTTAGATCAGGAATGTGGGAACTCTACTCCACCCCTACTTAAGCATACTTTAGGGGAAGATAAAGTTGTAAACTCCTTGCTGAACAATGAAAAGTACTTAAACCCATACTTATAGTAAGGCTAAATTCCCTTAAGCTGTGCCTATTTTTAGATCTAATACAAAAGGGTGCTAAGTACCTATAAAGGTCAGGCAACTTGTGAACTTGCAAAGGGCAAAGAGGTTAGAACTTACTCAGAGATTTTAGTCTACTCAGGTATGAATTACTCAAAAGTTTAGTCTACTCAGGTGTGAATTAAGAATGGTCTGTCCTTTGGAAAACGTCTACTGTGATTGGTAGATGTGAGAACTTAGGGGAGGTGACATAGGAGAAAATTCCCTTTAAAAGGAGGTCAAAAAGATGTCTCTGGAGATTCAGCTGGGAAAAACTGAATTGGAGGAGGCAACTGGCCAAAGCTGCCTTGAAGGGCTTGATGGCTGAACTTGATTGAGCTAGTTGAAGCTGATCTGGTGTCTCTCTGAACACTAGAATCTTGCTTGTGACAAATCTTGTTGTGAGTTGATAAAAGATTGACTGATCTCTCTCTTAGGGTTTTCAGCCTAGGCTGGCTCATGCTGGCCTAGGCTGGTCTACCCCTTTTCTCATTATTTCCTTTTTTTCTCTCTCTCTCTTTCATTAATTCCTCATTTGTATTAATTAAAATCTCTACAAAACCCAGCTGACTTGGGTATATTTAATATTTGGGAATTTTTCCCTGGCGACCACCTTATATTTGATTTAAAACAAGACACTGTCTTGAAACCATATTTTCTGCGGTCACAATTTAAGCCAACCACTCTTTTATCTGCCACAGTTTATGGCTTCCACTATTTTAACTCTTACTATATATATATATATATATATATATATATATATATATATATATATATACTTGCTATAATATCAATGCATACCCAAAAGCTTTAAACTATGGGAACCTGCCATTTATTGATAAAATGTTATGGGACTGAGATTAATGTTTGTGTCTGATTCTAGGAAATGGGATAAAAAACAAGGAGCACAGACTTAACTTGAACAGTGCCAAAAAGAGCACACAGGAAAAACTAGTATAAGAATCAAGGTTGCGAAGCTTAATATATTTTAAGTTGTAGGACTTCCTTGTATCTACATTTTTTGTGAAGTACTCATACAAGTACAAAATTTGACTATCATGCTGGCTCCCTATATCCCTGAGAATGACAAAAATCAGACCAGGGAATGACACTTCCCTATCAAAATAGAATTCTAGTTTTCTTTCTTCTTATATTATGGCAACTTCCTGTAATCTTAGCTGCAAAAGGGTAAATGAGATATAACTGCATTCTGTCCTACAGAGTTGTGGGATTAGAAATTACTTTAAATTGAATATTTTAATATTCAATATTTAATTCATTTTAATATTCAATAATTCAAAAAAAATTCAAAAATTCAAAAAATAATTTAATATAATATATAATAATATAATAAATAGGAATAAATTAAATAAAAACAATATTTTTATTTATATAATAATATATAAAAATAAATAATAAAAATATAATAATAAAATAAATAAAAAATTTAAAAAAATTAAAAAAAATACAAGGGCCTACTTTGAATTTTTTTCCTTATGTTTTTGGTTGTGTTTTTCTCTTCTTTTAATATTTAACTCATACACCCCCATAACTCAACATTGTATCCTGAGCTGAACTGGATATTTTTTAACACCTACTTCAGGGGGGATTGTATTTTAATATAAAATCCAAGATTTTTGATTTTTTTGTTCGAGATTGTATTTTTATAAAAATACAAGATTTTGATTTTGTTCAAGAAAAGATCTTTAAGGAAGGAGCTTGCTAACTCCTAAATCCAGAGAATAAACTGTTGCAGAAAGATGCCAGAAAACCTACACTACATCAAGAAGATCAAGAATGAACTTTGGTTGTGGTTGATTGAACTGAAGTTTAATTGAACATTTATTGTAAATGTACATGTTTTTGCCAAGGGGACTGCCCCTAATTTGACTTTCTGTCAATGCGCCTAGCAAAACATTGGTTTTGCTTTCTTTCTTTTCTATTCCTCCCTAACTACTATAATTTCTTCTTAGAAAATTGAATATTGTATACATCTGTAGTTAGAAGTCCATTTAGGACTACAAGATGATTATGTTAAAAGATCAATGAGACTAGTCTCCCAATGATCATCAGGGGGGATTGTGAATCTTAAAACTGCTCAGACTCTACCTTAGAACATTTGGCTAAGGCTATTCCATTATTATAACAAATGGAGGTACTTGATTAGGAATGCATTGGGAATTTTAACAGTACTCCACCCATACTTAGGCATACTTTAGGGGAAAGATAAAGTTGTAAAATTCCTTACTGAACAATGAAAAGTCCCCAACTCATACTTATAGTGAAGCTAAAACTTTAAGCTAGGTCCATTTTTAGATCTAATACAAAAGGGTACTAAGTACCTATAAAGGTTAAATTAATCACTAAAAGGTCAAGCAACTTACAAAAGGCAAGCTTAACAAAAGAGGTGTGAAGTTTTAGTCTACCCAGAGAAGGTGAGAACAAAAGAAGATGTGAACTAAGATTGGTCAGTCCTGGGGAAAACGTCTACTATGATTGGTAGATGTGAAAATTTAGGGGAGGTGACATAAGAGAAATTTATCTTTAAAAGGAGCTGGCTCTCTGAACTTAGGAAGGAGTTCAGACTAATTGGAGTTCGTAGTTCAGTTTGGGAGTTCGCCTTGGTGGGACAAATCTTGTGGTGAGTGATTAAAGACTGACCAGTCTCTCTTAAGGCTCAGGCCTAGGCCATTTGGCTTAGGCTTTTCTGAGTATTTTTTCTTATTCTCTCTCTCTCCCTTTCCTTAATGCCTTCATTTGTATTAATTAAAATCTCTATAAAACCCAGCTGACTTGGGTATTTTCATGTTTGGGGATTTTTCTCATGGCAACCACTTATTTTTGATTAAAATCAAGACACTAAAATTAGCTTTACAGTTTTGGCAATTCACAGTCTTGAAACCCACATTTTCGCGGTCACAACAAAAATCTAGTCCTTTTTCTCTCTTATAATATGGCATCTTCCTGTAGTCTTGGCTCCAAATGGGTAAGTGAAATATTACTGCATTTTGTCCTACAGACTTGTGGGACAGATATCACTTTAGTTGGGCCCTGATTCAAGGATCTGTTATAGATTTATTTTCCTTTACTTAGAATTTTTTCACATAAGACTTTGGTAGTCTATATTTCATCCAGAAGTTATCTTTTCTCTTTTATTTGGATTTTTAAAAATATTTTTTATTTTCCTTGCCAATTGATTCATATACCTCATAACTCAGCCATGCATTCCTAAGTGATCTCTGTGTTTTTCAACCCCCTCTTCAGGGGGGAATGTATAATTATTCTAAAATACAAAGTTAAAAAAAATTTTTAGAACACTTTTAGGTTAAGAAACATGCTAACTCTCTGAATCCAGAAAGTGAAGTGTTTGGAGAAGGCAGCATGAAGATGCTTCCACAGACCACACACACTGCACCAGAAGATCCAAAGTGAACTTTGGGATGTGGTGATTTGAACTGTGTGGGGTTGAATGTATTTGTTTTTGTATGTATACTATTATACCAAAGGGACTGACCCCTGACTGGCTTTTTGTCAATGAGCCTAGAAATCATTGGTTTTGTTCGTTTCCATTTTTATCCCCAAATTACAGTAATTTAAAAGTTTATTATGTTAAATGATCAAATCGGGGAGACTAGCCCCTCAAAATCAATCATCAGGAGAATGTACAATTGAAAATCTGTTACATTAAAAAAGAACTACATTTCCTGGGAGCCCACTGAATTCCTGTCATTACGTACTTCCTGTAGAGAGGGAATCACTCTGTTTCCTTATAGGTTCTTTCACTCCAGTCTTCATTTTGTGGTGTTATTTTAAGATTGGTTGGAAAGAATTCTCTTGAAGGGTTTTAAGGTTCCCTGCTTCTACTCCACCTTCTTGGCTTTGGAACTGGAACTCAAGAGGTGACTTCTTGAAGGACTATGGTAGAATCCTTTTCCTCCTCTGGTTTTGTCCTGAAGACCATCACACCAAACTTCTCTCCTCCTGCCCTTCCACCTGGTTTTATCTTCTGTCTTGAAATCCTCCTTTTGTTGCCTGTGCCTTTGTGTTTTGGTTATCTCAGTTGTGAACATCCCTTGTTAGGCTTTTTAAGCCTGACTCTGTGGGAATTAAACTGAACCAAATAAATGCCTATTGCTTTAAACATTTCCTGGACTGTCTGATTCCTTTGGGGGAATGGTCCTATATTCTTAGGCTGCTGGGTCAAACTGGGACCTCCCATGCAATCTGCCATCAATGTAAAGGATGGATCATAGGGGAGAAGGAATGGAGGCAGGAAGACTAGTCAAGATAATATATGGGGGAGATCAATGAGTTGAGGAGGTGAGAATCTGAGAGCCATTAAACTGGGAGTTACTTGACAGTAGGAACTGTCTTTTTCTTTGAATATCCAGCATTAATAAATGCTTTTTGATTTGATAGCTTGACTTTGGTCACAGAGAAGGTGAAAAACAGACCTAATAAAGAATAACTAGAATTTATGTATCATACAATTTGCAAAACGCTTTATATGTATTATGCCATTTGACCCACCCAACAATCCTGTTGAGATAGGTGCCATTATTATCTTTGATTTAATAGATGAGGAAACTGAAGTAAACAAAAGTTAAGTGACTTGACCAGGCTCACACAGCTAGTAAATGTCCAAGGCAGGAATTGAACTCAAGTCTTCCTAACCTTGATTCTAGCACTTTGTTCAGGATATTATTACTTTGGCACCTTTATTGAGAAGAAGAGAGGTGGAGGGGATGGGTGTTATGCTTAGAGAATGAATTTTTAGAGTTCAGGAACTTGGAGGCAGTACAGTTCCATGTAATAATGTGGTCTAAGCTCATCATAATTATAATCGTTAGTCTACAGCACAAAGTTGAATTCATTTCCAGTTACTTCTTTTTTCATATTAGGCATAACAAATCGTGTAACATATTTTCTTTGGAAAATTCTATTCTCCATAAAGTGGTATAGAATACCATGAATCCTGTTTTACTTTTCTGTAACTACATATTTAAAAAAATCTTTGTCTAGAAAACACAGCTTTCTAGGGTCTTGGTTTCTGTTCCAGGACAGTGTCATCTCCTTAGTTCTTTACCTCTCTCATACATCCTCCCCATGTGGCAGGGTAGAATCTGGAAGGTTTCCATGTCCAGGGTCTTACAGAATGGGATAAGACCTTAAATCTTCTGAAGAGAAATCCACCTGTCCTATTCCTCCTTCCATAGTGACGACAGAGAATAAAACATTACCTGTCCTCTGGCTTTGCTTTTTGATGAATATCACAGCCTGCTGAGAATTTATGATCCACTCAAGCATATAAACATAATTCAGAATTGTAAAATCTAAAAGCGTATTCACCAGGCGACCTAAATTCTGCTCCCTCTCTAAGTGCCTGCTTAACCCCTCTCTATATCAGTTTTTCTACTTGAGAAGTACAGACAATGAGACCCGCCACTCTGAATTTCCTCAGGATGTGAGACAATAAATAAGATAGTATATCTATCGGAAAGTGTATTGTTCTATTAAAAGAAAAGGTACTTGATAACACAAGCCACGGTTCATTCATGCAACAAATATTTATAGAGCATCTGTTATGATCATTATAATGATGATATCATTTTTTTTTAAACCCTTACCTTCCGTCTTGGAGTCAATACTGTGTATTGGTTCCAAGGCAGAAGAGTGGTAAGGGCTAGGCAATGGGGGTCAAGTGACTTGTCCAGGGTCACACAGCTGGGAAGTGTCTGAGGCCAGATTTGAACTTAGGACCTCCCGTCTCTAGGTCTGACTCTCAATCCACTGATCCACCCAGCTGCCCCCTGATGATATCATATTAAAAACATACATTATTGGACATGGAAAGGATCTTGAGGTAGCACAATGCAGTGGAACGTATAATTAATCTGAAGTGAGAGGACCTTGGTTCAGATGTTGACCACTACCTCTTACCTGAGTGACCTTAGGCAAGTCACAATACATTTCTGTTGTTATTCAGTTGTGTTGGACTCTTCATAACCCCATTTGGGGTTTACTTTGGCAGAATAGTGGAGTAGTTTGCCATTTCCTTTTCCAGCCCATTTTACAATTGTGGAAACTGAGGCAAATAAGGTTAAATGGCTTGCTCAGGGTCACATAGGTAGTAAGTGTCTGAGGTAATATTTGAGCTCATGAAGATGAGTGATTCCACTTTGTCCACTATATGCCTAGCTGCTCTAAAACCTTTAGCCCAGGGGTCAGCTAGGTGGTTCAATAGATAGAGAGCCAGGCCTAGAGACAGAAGGTCCTGGATTCTAATCTGACCTTAGACACTTCCTAACAGTGTGACCCTGGACAAGTCACTTAATCCTATTGCCTAGCCCTTACTGCTTTTCTGCTTTAAAACCAATATACAGTATTGATTCTAAGACAGAAGGTAAGGGTTTAAAAAAAACAAAAACACCTCGCCCCCAAAATAACATTTTCTCCATACAGATGTTCATTGGTTATCTCCCAGCAAAGTGCATTTTAAATAAATTATGTCTTTTTCTTTTACAAAAAGGCATGTCCCAAATTTATTAACTTTTTCTGTGACTGTCTGTAATATTTTAATTGCAGATAGAAAAAAAATAAACACATAATCTGTTTATTCCAGGTAAAAGGCATTATGAAATGATTATGTTTGTTGTTTCTAATTAATCTTCATTTACTAATATATTCGTTCCCTTCCCCCATCTAGAGAGCCATTTCCTTATAACAATTAAAAAAAAGGGGGGGGGGAAGCCATTTAGTTCAACTAATACATCAATAAAGCTTAGCAGTTTATGCAGTATTATTCATCCACAGCCATCATCTCTTATTTTTCTTATTTGGGTTCCAGTTTGGTCATTATAATTCTTCAGCCTTCAGTTTTGTTTCATTATAATTATTCTTCTTCCCATTTATGTCGTTATAATCATTGGGTAAATTACTTTCTTGGTTCTGTCTACTTCATTTTGCATCAGTTCATGTAAGATAGGGCAAGCTTCTCCTCCCTTGTAAAACATAGTTCAAAATAGTGTTGCCAAGATCTGAAGCTGGTAAGGAAGAAAACAGTGAAAGACAGTCTAAAGGTGGAATGAGTTTCCAGGGTAAAGAGGTTTCTATGGCATGCAAGAAAAAGTCCTGTGAGATAAGATAGCAATGCCACTTGGAAAAGGACCCAGGCATCTTTGTCCCAGGTCTCCTCCTTAAATTAGAGGGTATGGTTGGAGCAAGACAATCAGAAGATAAGGATAGAGAATATTTCCAATATGAGATAGTAGTGCATCATCAAGAGAGATGAAGACATCTTTGGGTGTATCTATAGGCAACAGGGAAGGAGCTAGGACATAAGGGCAGGGTGATAAGAGGGAGCAATTCTGGAAAGCAATTTGATACTCTACTCTCAATGTCACTAGCTGTGCATACCCCTTGAGTCAGCAATATCAATCCTAGGCATATGCCCCAAAGAGAACAATGAAAAAAGGAAAGAACACACACACACACACACACACACACACACACACACACACACACACACACACACACACACACCATACTGGTACCATAATACTAGTTTTTCTTTTTTAGAAAAATAACTGAAAACAATGATGTAAGGGTAATTTTAGGGTTGTGATTTAATCTAAATTAATTTGGTCACCAGGGAATATCCCAAATAAAATACCCAAGTCAGTTTGGAAATTTTTATGGTGGTTTAATTAATATAGAGGGAATGAAGTAAGGAGAAGAGAGAGGGAAGGGTATAGGATTTCTTCCATCTGGCCTGTGCCAGGGGGAGTTCAAAGACCTCCACCACGAGGTTTTCTCCGAAGATTAGGGGCTTCCTAAGAGGATAGTGTTTGGAAGGTAAAGGAGAAAGGAATCAGCCTAAACTCTAAGAGAGCTCAGAGAAGATGCCTCACGAGAACTAGGCTACTAAGCTTCTCCCAGTATTGTAACAAGGAAACTCACCACCATACCTGGAAAATAGCTGCTGACACACCAAGATGCCAAGACCTCAGAATGCTGCCACCAGTCACCTCTCCACACAAAAAAAAGAGACCAGAGAGAGGAAGTTACGCCAAATATATAGAACATTTTTACATCACTTTCTGTGTCTCACATGTACCAATGGTAGCTTGAGCTTGACTTAGGACAGCCCAGGGGTCTGTCAGTTGTTTCTGATTTGTCATTTGCTAGGCCATCCTTCTCAATACTTAATCCTTAAGTAGGGGTGTAGACATTCCTGTTTTTTTATAGTAAGCAGGGTGGAATAAATCTAAAATTCACAGTGAGTGACCATCAACTAGGCAGTGGTTGAATAAGATGTGGCATAAAGAATGCAATAGAAAATAGTGATATAAGAAATGACAAGAAGACCTAGGAAGCCTTGTATGAACTGATGCTGAATAGAGGGAGTAGAACCAGGAGATGAAATTTCACGATGACCACAAAAATATAAAAGAAGACAACTGTAAAGGGTAAAATTATGGTTGGACTGAATACTTAACAGTATGGTTGCCAGGAATTAATCAATTTCAAATGATTTTTTAGAAATTTATTTATAAAGGGGGAAAGAGTGAAAGTAAGAAAATCAGAGAAAGAGGGCAGAGTAAGAAATCTAGCTTAAGGAGCTAGACTATTTTCACAAGCCCTGGATTTACTCTGGCAGGGCTCCAGAAGCCCCAGCTGGAGGGCTTAAGGGTCAATTAACAAAGGTTTTGGCCATGAGGCCTCCTTTCAGAGGAGGGGCCCCTCCAGAGGCTAGTACCTTCAGGAAAGCCAGAGAAGGAAGTCAGTCTTTCTCACTCCAATCATGTGGTAGTCCTAATAGAAGTAGTCCTCAGCCACAGCTCCTCCAAGGTCAAGTTGAAGGCGAAAGCTCCCTTTCACAGGAAGTTCTTGCCACTTATAAAGACCATTCCTTTCATCACTTCCTGTGCCTTCTTCCTACTTTACATGGACCAGTTGCAGCTAAAGATTTGATTAGACTGCCCAGGGTGCAGTCAGTTGATTCTGATTTGTCACTTACTATATCACAGGTCACAGACCTTCCCATGCTTAAGGATAAGTGGGGTGTATGAGCTTTTGGTGATTATATCTAAAAATGGGCAGAGGAGAGTTAATCCCATCTTCACAAAACTCTGAAAGGTTTAGGAACTTTCACCAATACAATTATGACCCCAAAAGAATGATAATCTTTCCTGGAAGAAAGATAATGACCCAGAAGTGCAGAATGAGACACAGTCACTTCAGGAATCTCTTTTGCTTGACTATAATATCTATAAGGGAAGACATTTTATTTGAGTTGGGGGAAGAATTATAAAGATAGGGTGAAGTTAGTGACTGAAATAAAAAAAAGGTAGGAAAGAAAAAGTGTCAAACAAAATATTTAAAAATACGTAGAAGAAAGCTGAATTAAGTTTGGAACTGGACAGAGACAAGAGGGGCAATGTTGGTACTAACATGTTTAAAAATAAATGCTGTTTGTGTAGATCCTGCTCTCCTTCAAATGTACCATGGGGATATCATTGTGTGGCTTGAAGGGAGGCAGAAGAGATGTCTCTGTTCCTTCTACTCTTCTCCAAGGAAGAGTTTATTTCCTATCAGGAGAGGAAGCAGGAAGTTGCCAAAAGTCCTTATTTACCTCACAAAAACTTAGTTAACTTACCATGGCTCCTTAGTTTTTCACCAAAGCTCCTTAATTACCTCAACAAAGCTGACAATAAAGATTCTTGTGTTCCTATTAAAAAATTTGGCATTTTCTAGTAAACAAATAACTTTTGGTAAGAAGGTGGCTCAGCTTTTGATTCTAGGGTTTCATTTATGTATTTAATTGTTCTGAATGTATAAGAATCCTGTTTGGTGTTCTATTAATATTTCTTTTTGCTAAAACTAGAATGCGGAATCAAGGCTTTTCAAGGACATGGCATTTAAGAGTGGTTTTGATTTTGAAAATGTTGATGTAATACTATAGAAAACAACACTATTTTCATGCTTGGGAATACATAGTCAGAGAAAATAAAAAAGACATATTTTGGATCAAAAGTTACTTGAATGACCTTGTTTCAAGTTGGAACAACACTAAATTCACAAAGATTTTCTAACTTTCCATTGAGAAAGCAATACTTAACTATTTGGAACACTTTCTGGTTGATTACCCAACATATGCATTTTTATCTTATGATTAACTTTCATGTTCTTTTGCTGAATCTTTTAGGGGCAAAAAGATATTTTTAAAAATCTGTTTACCATAGGATAGCTACAAAAGATGGAAATCTGAGCTCAAATTGCACCTTGGGTAATAAAAACACAATTTTCCAAGGTAACTCTTAATTAAAGACAAATAAGGACTATAAAAGATTAAATATTCTTTGGTTACCTCACCAGAATGTTTAGTTACTTTCCAAAGTTTCTTAGTTATTTCACTTCTGCTTATATTGCCTTAGTTATTTCATCAAAGTTCCTTAAGTTACCTCTCCAAGACTTCTCAGTTATCTTGCCAGGTCTCCTTAGCTACCTCTCTGAAGGTACCTCACCAGAGTTCCTTAGATACCCTCTCAAAGCATCTTGGTAGGATATTTGCCTCACCAAGATTCCATTGTTAACTCACCAAGGTTTCTGAATTACCTCACCAAGTCTCCTGAGGTCCTTAATTACCCCACCAGAATTCCTTAGTTATCCTACCAAAGCTTCTTGGAGGATATCTGCCTCACTAAGATTCTATAGTTAATTCACCCAAACTCTTAAGATGTCTTCTTAAGGTGCCTTTGTTAACACACCAAAATTTCATAATTATAACTGTCATTTCACTCAACATATGGGAAAGGTTCTTGAACTAGCATGGGAGTTTTGTATTCGAATAAAAAAGAAACAGAAGAAAAAAAAGTTTTCTAAGTAATCACATTAAAAAAAATGAAACAACAACAATGTTCCAGCACAGTAACGTAATGGATCTTTCTTCTGTCTACTGTGGCTTCCACTGCTACCTGGCCACTTTAACTCCCTTTCCTGACCTTTAAATTGTGTTCTGAATAAGAAAGGAGCTTAGAGAAAGTAAAGGGGAAGATGGCAAGGAAAGAGCCAGTGTTGACCCAGCAAGAGTTGAGGTTAAAATAGAAATTGAAGCAGGAAGAGTGATGCTGGGAGGAAGGTATGTTTCCTGGAATACTAGAAGGTTGTTTATAGATGTACTATATAAGTATCAGAGGGTCTGGCTATTAAAGGAACTATAAGTCAACTGTATTCTATATCAAAGAAAATAATGTTCCTTTCATTTGGCCTCTATCTTTGCTAATTTATCACATGACTGAATAGGTCTCAAAATCTATTGTTTGTACTTTGTTTTGAAGAGAATCATTGATGTTATGGGTAATGTCTTGACTTGTGCACAAATCGGATTTAAGTGAGGCACAGTTATATAAAGTCATCAGTTTCATTCTCTCTTCAAGAATCATCAGTGTCCATTGGCAAGACAATGGACCAGACAACTGGCAATGACCTGGGATGCAGTGGATGATCTTGGCATTATTGATGTCTGACCAAGTTCTAAGTGTTCCACTGGCCATGGAACAAATTGTTCTCATCTACCAGGGGGAGTCTTTACATCCCTGCAGTAGACATCCTCCTAACTCACTTACAGAATTGAGATTTGTTTGTTACCTTCAACCTGGTTTAGCCTGTTTGCCAAGAAGGTTTTACTGTGGTATGGCCACTACACAGGCTATAGCCATTTGAACCACAGATGAGAGTTGAATGAAAGATGGACACCAAGGGTGGATGAACATCCTTGAAAAGGGCTAGTAAGCCCTCATAGCAAAATGCGAGTCATCCCTGAACACCCCATATACTCCCCCAAATTAAAAATTTGATGAATAATGCCCTAAATATTTGACTGAGTACAATTTGAACTAATGTTTGTCCTGATTTTATGTTCATTATTTGAGACAGGCTTTCTTGGATTCAATAGATAAATACTTTAGGGATCTATCATTTCATCAGCAAAGATGTAGCTTCTGCTAACATATTTTGCAACTCAGCACCATACTAGAAGGTTTCCATGAGTTGCTGTGTGGCCAAACAACTTCATCACTCATTGTTCAGTTTTCTGAAGCTAAGACTCTCTGGCAAGTCATTGAGCATTACTTTGATTTAGAACATTTTATCATATGATTATTGATGGCTTTGATTTCTTCTTCTGAAAGTTGCTTGTTCATATCCTTTGATCATTTGTCAATTGTGGAATGGCTTGTATTCTTATAAATTTGACTTAGTTCTTTATAAATTTGAGAAATTAGATCTTTATCAGAGATATTTGTTATAAATCCCCTCCCCCCCCAGTTTGTTGTTTCCCTCCTAATCTTGGTTAGATTAGTTTTGTTTATACAAAAGCTTTTTAATTTAATATAATCAAAATTATTCATTTTACACCTTATAATATGTTATCTCTCTTTTGGTCATAAATTCTTCCCTTCTCCAAAGATCTGCCAGGTAAACTATTCTGGGTTCCTCTAATTTAATTATGGTATCAGTTGAACATTATTTTGAAGGGAGGAAATTGGATATGGTAAAAAGTGTGCTGGGTTTGGATTTAGAGGACCTGGATTAAAATTATGGCTTTGACACTAATTAGCTATGTTGCTCTCTGGGCTTCAGTTTGTTTATATTAAAATGAAGAGGGTTGGCCTAGATAATCTCTAAGATCCCTCTGCCTTTCATTCTATGATCCTATAGTTCTTTCTGGGTAGATAGTTCTTATCAGAACTTGTCGTGGGGGTAGCTGGGTGGCTCAGTGGATTGAGAGTCAGGTCCTAGGTTCAAATCTGGCCTCAGACACTTCCCAGCTGTGTGACCCTGGGCAAGTCACTTAACCCCCATTACCTAGCCCTTACCACTCTTCTGTCTTGGAGCCAATACACAGTATTGATTCTAAAATGGAAGGTAAGGGTTTAAAAAAAAAATAACTTGTTTGCTCACAAATCTGGCCTCAGATGTTTCCTAGCTGTGTGATCCTGGGCAAGTCACTTAATCCCCACTGCCTAGCCCTTACCACTCTTTTGCCTTGGTTCCAAAATGGAAGGTAAAGGTTTAAAAAAATAAAAAAGAAACAAAGTTTGTTTTTTCACCCCAAAGAGAGACCAGAATACAGTGTTAACGGATGACAGGAGACAAATTTAATAATAATAAAAACATCCCCCCCCCCCAGGCACTGTGTTAAGCACTTTACAAATATTATTTCATTTGATCCTCACAACAACTCTATGGAGTAGGTGCTGTTATTATCTATTACCCTCATTTTACAGATGAGGAAATTGAGGCAAATAGAAGTTAAGTACTTGTCCAGAGTCACACAACTAGTCTGAGGCTAGATCTGAACTCAGGTCTTCCTGACTCCAGGCTTGGCACTCTATCCCTTGTGCCACCTAGCTGCAAATTCAGATATCTCTAGAATTCCTGAAAAGAAACAGGGTAGCTTTACCCAATTAAAATGATTCAAGTATCAAAATCCCTCCTGTAGAAAGATATAACATGCTTCTCTAAATTAGACTTCATTCTCCTTTGTTCTTTGGTTGTTGTTGTTATTGATATTTAGATAATGACTTTTCTGGTTCTAAAAATTGTCAAAATGATGTGAATTCAGCAGTTTCAATTAATTCAGTTCCTGTGGAGAAAACCACATGGTTATTTTGAAAATGTAATGACTAATGATATTTGGCCCCAAATGCTTTGTTGACCAGTGAACCCTGAGTTTATTTTTGCAAGTGTGATTATAAGTCTTTCGAACACCAAATCTACATTCCTTTTCTTTTCAATACTTTCTGATTTCTTTTCCTCTTTTAAAATGCTGCTTCATTTTTTATTCAAAATTGAGGATTTAGGGGTGTAAGGCACTAAGTATAAAGGAAAATAAATTTTAGAAGCCACAGGTATCTGCTTTCTTTTCATACAAGTTGTCTCCTTTTGAAGACAATTATGATGAGCCCTATTGAGAGGTCTGACTTTGAAGTCGGAAGTTATGAGTTCAAATTCCACCTAACTCCAAGTGTAGATGACTTCTAATGCTGCGTCTAACTATAGATATAATAATCCTTTGAGTAAATCAAAGAAGAAGTTACAGAAGTTTTAAAGTTAGACTAGACCTCAGATGGTAATTCACAACCGAACACCACAGAAGCACAGATGTAGAGTTTTCAAGGATTTTGGAAGCCATAGAAGACAATTGCTTCATTTTCTAGTTGAACTGAGGGGGAGGCACTTCCTCAGGGTTGCACGGTGACCTTGGCATTAAGTGGCAGAGCCAGGAGTCTCTTCCCTGTTCCCAGATGGGTTATACTTAGACTATTTCAGGGAAAGCATTATAAATCTGATAAGATTTCTATAGACAGAGTTGCTACCATCTCCCTTGGTGTTCTGATATCTCGCACTACTCTCAGTCAAAAAAGTCTTCCTGATATCTAAATCGAAATCCTTCCTGCTTCACTTTAAATCAGTCTCTCTTTGTGGAAATGGAGAAGAAGAGTTAAGTACTACCTCTTCGAACCTTTTACTTCAAGGACTCGATGTTTGTTATGAAACTTCTGAAGACAAATATAATCAGTATAAAGCCAGGAGATAACAAGGACTGCAAATCGTCCTTTTCCCTAGGCAGGAGGGTGGCACAGAGGATGCTAGGCAGGTCTGGAATCAAGTGAAAGCCTTTGTCACAGAGAAGAAGAACTCGTGTTTCTTTAGACCCTTTACTAAAGGGAGACAAACCAGTTTGATACAAAGAATCCCAGCCTAAAGCAACTACACTGCCTAATCTTTTTGAATGGTACCCAAAGGTTGAAAGAGGAGGCAACATCTCAACTGCCAGAAATGTAAAGCTTGCAATTGACAGACTTCCTCTAGCTAGAGATGTTAAACTTAGTGGGGTTCTTTAGTTCATTATTCAGTGTTGGCTTTTTTACCCCCAAGAAGAATGCTATTAATTATTATCAATATTATACAGAACAATATGTTGTTTATATATTATTTATTAATACTATGTTATAATACTATGTTATATATATACATACTATGTTATATACTAATACTATGTTATATATAATACTGTTATGTAAATAAAAAATATATATTTACTAATACTATGTTATATATTGTTAATTAATTAATAGAATTATAAATAAAAATATAAATTTTTAAGTGGTCATTAATAACGAGAGATTTTTCTCTTCTACTTTGTTATCATATCCCATCTGGACTAATAATTGCTTATCAGATCACATTTCAATAACGTGCTGGGTAGTTTTACTGCCTTAAGTCTCTCCCTCCTCCAGTCTATCCATTATCAAAGTAATCTTTGTTAATGTTAGGGGGGTGAAGAGGTGCAATCCTGGGGTTCAGGAAGGATACCTTTCTTTTTTCCCATTTGAATGTTTATTTAGTCAATTTAGAACATTATTCCTTGGTTACAATAATCACATTGTTTCCCTCCCTCCCCTCCACCCAGGGAAGGATACCTTTCTGCAAATATGCAAGACTCCAACACTTAGCTTAAAAATAAAAAGAAATTTATTAATTTAGAGAGTAATGTTGAGAATGGCCAAGAGGATGGTACAGGTGGAACAGGAAGATGGAAGGCTGCTCCTTGGGAGAACAGCATGGATGGGAAGACTATCACCCTGGGAGGACAGCATGGATGGAAAAGTTGTCCCCCAGATGACATCAGTTCTGGGGATTTTATACTCTTTACAACAGATGCTGTGTCATGGTGTGGACAGGACTCCAGAGTAGTAAACCCTCAGGCATTCAGTTAGGGGTTTGGTTATCTGACTGGGGTCTGCCTGGAGACAGAGGGAATGACCCTCATAAAAGATTCCTTAGTTTTAGGGAACAGACAGATGTCTGAGATACAGCGTGATAGAATCGAGGAGTAGCCTGGAGGTGCATCTCTTGGTCCATCTTAAATCTAAAGGAGGATGAAAGGAGGACAATTACCTCAGGGTCCTATAGGGGTCATTAGATGTTTTAGGTTAGCAGTCACGAGGATGTAAGGGAGCAAGGGAATTTCCCTGATGATAGTTTGCCCGAGTTTCTGGGGGTACAATGCCCATGTCATTACCTTCTGCAAGCATCCTTTCTCAATATTCTTTTGTCTTAGTGCCTTCCCTCTGAGGTTATTAGCAATTTATCTTTTATATATTTTGTTGTGAATTGTTGGCACGCTTTTCCCCTCATGAGTTCCTTGAGAGCAAGGAATATTTTTTGCTTTTCTTTGTATTTCCACCACTTGGTACAGTGCCTGATACATCATGATAAATACTTGGTGAGTGAATGACTCTGGATTGTGAACAGAGGAGAGTGACCAAGATGGTGATCAATTTTATGAACTGGGGATGCTTAGCCTGGAAAATATGTAGGAGGGACAGGAAGGATACTTGCCTTGTATTATTTGATGGGCTGTCTTCTAGGAGACGGATTAAGCTGTTGTTTGGCCACTATGGACAGGATAAAGAGCAAAGCATAGGTGCTTGTTGCAGAGAAACAACTTTAGCATCAATTCAAGGACAAACTACTGGACCATTTGAGCAGAGCCCAAGTGGAAAAGATAGGCGCAGAATATATTGAGTTTTGCATTGCTTGAAGGAAGGGCTGGAAAATATTTTCTGGTAAAATTGCGGAAAGGATTATTGGTCAGGTAAAGGTTGGACAGATCACGATGATGGTTCTTTCCATATATGAGATTCTATGGCTCAATGACATGAGATCTATTTTATTCTAGGCATTTTCCAAATATAGGAAAAAGCAGAGAACTAGCTTTTTTTCTGTTGCATGGCCAGACAGTGGAAAATATTTGGAAAAAGTTGAGCTGACTTTTTTAATGTGAAAGATATTCTTAGGTTCTATTGTGTGTTCTGTTATTTCAGTTATGTCTGACTCTTCATGATCACATTTGGAGTTTTCTTGGCAAAGATACTGAAGTGGTTTGCCATTTCCTTCTCCAGTTCATTTTACAGATGAGAAAGTAAACAGGATTAAGTGACTTGCCCAGGGTCATGTGGATGAGTGTTTGAGACCACATTTGAACTCAAGTTTTCCTGTCTTCAGGCTTGGTATTCTATCCACTGTGCCACCTAGCCATCCTTATGTACCATTTTCCCTTATCGAACCCTGCCTAGGGTTTCCACAGGTATTACTAAGACTATATCTAGGACTGTAAATGCATAAGTTACCCTTCTGTTAAACTTTTAATTCCTAGTAATAGCTGAATTGGTACTATTCTTATTTAAAAAAATGGTTATCATTTCCAGAATCATGGAATCTATAATACTGGGGTAGCTACCACCAGATGGTGATGCTGCATTATTAAGGAACCCTGACCACATTTTCTTTTTTTATGTTTCTTGCAATGCCTTTATGACCCCAAATTTCCCCTGAAAACAAAGGCTTATTTATTTTTTAATGCCAACATTCTATTAGTGTTATTGTTTGCTTGTAAGACATGAAATATTATTCTCAGAAGAATTAAAAATGAGTATCACACAGGGGACAACAAAGAGATGCATGGAGGCTATTCCCAGGCTGCAACACATAAAGAATAAAGAACTGGGAAGAAGAATTGAAGGAAGGGATAACATTAGAGAAATGTTGGACCAAAAAGATGAGATTATCATGAGGTGAGGGAGAAGGATAAACAGAAGGTGGCCTGAGTGTTTCATTGGTACCTTAGTGATGTCCGGAATTGCTCATGTAGCTTCCCAGGATGCTTAGTGAAACGTCAAGGACAAACTTATAGAAGGATAGACTAGTGACTAGTGTGGATGGGTTTTATTCTGCCTCTCTGGAAACATTCACCTCAGGGAGATGATCTATTTGATTAGGTTTTAGGTTTCTTCAGGAAAAGCCAGTGGAACCACAGAGATAAAACTGGTTCCAACTTAAATAAATATTCTTGAACAAATAATTCCTCTCTACTTCCTTGTTATCAAATAATGACTAAATGACAATCACTTACATGTTAATTCAGTTCAACAAGCTTTAATTAAATACCCACTATGTGCCCCAAAATGGGGGATATGAAAAACAAAAAACAAGTAGTTCTTATCCTCAAGGAAGTTTATATTTTATGGATAGAAGTAGGTTTATAACACATTGATATATGTTTATTGGTAAACAAATTAAAAACATATAAGGGCAGCTAGGTAGCACAGTGGATAGAGCACCAGGTTTGGAGTTGAAAGGACTGGGTTCAAATCTAGCCTTAGATACTACCTAGCCATGTGACCTTGGGCAAGTCACCTAACCCCAATTGCCTAACCCTTACAGCTCTTCTCTTAGATATTAGGTATTGATTTTGTACTGTATTGATTTGGTATTGATTATAAGACATAAGGTAAAGGTTTAAAATATATATGCAATGTAATTTCAGGGTGTGGGAGACAAAGCTTCAAAACCTGAGGTTATTTGGAAAGGCTTCCTATAGGAAGTAATAGCCCAAATGAGCCCATGTTAGTAATAAGAGTAATTACCTTTTAAATTAGATTTTGAAAGAAAAGAACTATTTAGGCATAAATAATAACATTTGAGGAAACTGTTAATATGTATTATTGTGGGTCTTTTGTGGGGGATTTATGAAAAAACATAGATAAAAATCATACAGGATGAGATCTAAAGGGGCTGTAATCTGAATTAAGGACAAAAATCCATCAAAATACCAAAATAATGCCCTTGGAACTTTGGGGTCTTTCCCAGTCTATGATGACATTTCCAAGTACTGAAAAACAATCTTGATCTTGGGCTATGGCAAACTTGGTCATTTAGCCCAAATGGAGGAAAATATGACAAGTAAATAAGGAAAAAGGCTGTATCAGAAAGAGTCCCTCTATTTACTGATCTTGGACAACTGAACATGCTTTGGACTCACATTCCGTCCGTCCATCCATCCATCCATCCATCCATCCATTCATCCAGTTCATCTCTCTAGCTGCCTGCTACCACCATTATTCCTTCTCTTCCCCTGCCCCCAACTTCCTCAGAACAATCCCCCTCTCTTCATCCCACCTCTAAATGTGTGATTTTCCACTATTAGAATGTGAGCTCCTTGAGAGCAGGGACTTTCTTTTTAAAAAATATTTCTATTCTTTGTAATTAACATAATGCTCGATATAGTAAGCCCTTAATGCCTTTTCATTTATTCTCTCATGGTTATTACTCCTAATAATAATAATAACTAGCATTCATATAGAGCTTTAAAGCTTACAAGGCACCATACAAATATCTCATTTTGTCTTCAAAACATCCATAAGAGATAGGTACTATTATTGACCCCATTTTACAGATGAACAAATTGAGGCGGAACAAGGTTAAATAATTTGTCCAGGGTTACACTAATAAGTATCTTGAGTAGAATTTGAACTCAGTTATTCCTGAGTCTAGATCCAGGGCTTTGTCCACTACTGCCCAGCAGCTGGCATCAGCCTCCACTCCTTCTTTCTGTCCCCTTCACCATTGGAATTTGCCCCAGGTGCCAAGATTCAAATTTGCAGCTCTGATGTGTGTCTGTGTGCACATGTATATATACAGAGAGACACATGCAAATACATACACACAGAAAAATATATACAAATATCCACGTACATGGATATGTAAGTATATACAAAATATATACAGATGTGCACACATATACATTTACACACATACATTATTCATCCACACATGCATGCTATTGGTTATGCTATTGTGTATATATACATATATACACATATCTGCATATACTTATCTACTTTTTGTTATATAATTTAAATACATACATATGGACATCTGGTTGCTTTCTCAGTCTGTGTATCTATCTAGCTATCTATCTCTGTTGGCGTATCTATCTATCTCTCTGTCAGTCTGTCTGTTGGTGTATCTGTCTGTCCATCTGTCCATTCATCCATTTATTCATCCTGTCTATCTCTCTGTTTGTCTGTTATCTGCCTGTCTCTGTCTATCTATCTATCTATCTATCTATCTATAGTATAGTATAGTATAGTATAGTATAGTATAGTATAGTATAGTATAGTATAGTATAGTATAGGATAGTAGTAGTCTCTCGGTAACCGAGGATGACAATTGTCTGTGTGTTTTTGTGCACAAAGACACTTGTACATGAAGTTTTAAGTGGAAAAGTCCATGCACAGAGACAGTCCCACTCTCTTGGCGTTGGAAGCCTGGGTCCAGTGGCACAAAAAGTCGTTACATCTGGAGACTTCCTCAGCTGCATTGGATGGCCGTGTTGTCTTTTGTGCTCCAACACGCCCTAAGTGCTTTGCTGCGTCGCCATCTCAGCCGTTGAACCTTCTTATTGGTTTCTTCCATCTGTTCAGCCGAAGCAGTCTTCACATGCTGGGTGAGCAAAGCCCTGGTTCACCAGGGGTCCACGACAACCCGATGGCTACCCTCACAAGGTTTAGCCGGCCTGTTGAAGCCGTTGCCTGGGGTGTGGCTGCTGCCACATGCTAGCAGCTACTAGGAGCCACAGGTGAGAGCTGGGTGTCAGGTGAGGGTCAGAGGCTGGAGAGCTGCCCTGGGAGGGCATGACAAGCCCTCTATACCAAAGATATTACTCCTCCCTGAGCACCCCATACACTCCTATCTATCTATCTATCTATCTATCTATCTATCTATCTATCTATCTATCTATCTATCTATCTCTCAGTCTGTCTGTTGGTGTATCTATCCATTTCTCTGTCAGTCTGTTGGTGTATCTGACTGTTCTTCCATCTACTGTTTGCCTATCTCTCTATCAGTCTATCTATCTATCTCTCAGTCTGTCAGTCTGTTGGTATTTCTGTCTATCTGTCTGTCCATCTGTCCTTCCATCCATCTATTCATCCTACTGTCTGTCTATCTCTCTGTCTGCCATCTCTCTGTCTGTCTATCTATCTATCAATCCATCTATCCATCCATCTATCTGTCTGTCCATCGGTCTTCTATCTATCATCTGTCTGTCCGTCTATCTAGTAGATAGAGGGCCAAGCCTGGAGTCAGCAAAATCTGAGTTCAAATTTGGTCTCAGACACTCACTAGCTGTGTGACTCTGAGTGAGTCATCTAACCTTGTTTGCCTCAGTTTCCGCATTTGTAAAATGAGCCAGAGGAGGAAATCACAAACCTTTCTAGTATCATTGCCAAGAAAACCTCAAATGGGGACACAAATAGTCAAACATAACTGAATTGACTCAAGAACAAAAAATACATTCACACAAAACATTATATACATATACACATATACACATTTATTTAACATATTGTTCCTCCACATTCTTACTTCACTTTTAAGCTGATTTTCCATAAATCACTTTTCATACAGCAGTTTCTCATATGGTATAGCCTTTGTTGTCCCTTTAGTGTTCAGGAACATCATGAAGATATCTGGGCATTGTCTCTTGTTTGGTAATGTCCAGAAAATAATTTTTTTCCTGTGTGCATACATTATAATAGGTACCTAAAGGCATTTTAAGATGAAAATCAGTCAGTCTTTGCTCTAGAAGAACCTAGTCCCTAATGGGGGAATGGAGAGGGAAGATAAGACATATTCAGAGAAATATAATACGAAGTAATAAGATAATCGCATGAGGGAGAAAATAGGCTATGATAGAGAGAGCCCTGGACTCTCAAAAGCATGAGTTTGTCATCAAAAGAAATGAGTTGAATGAATTCTGGCTCTCCTAGTTATTATCTGTGTGACTGTGGAGAAGTGATTTTACTCCCCAAGACTGCTTCTTCATTGTAAAATTAGGAAGTTGTACTCTCCAAAATGTTTCTAAGGGGGGCAACTGGGTGGCTCAGTGGATTGAGAGTCAGGTCCTAGGTTCAAATCTGGCCTCAGACACTTCCCAGCTGTGTGACCCCGGGCAAGTCACTTGACCCCCATTGCCTAGCCCTTACCACTCTTCTGCCTTGGAGCCAATACCCAGTATTGGTAAGGGTAAGTATAAGGTAAGGGTTAAAAAAAAACAAAAAATAAAATAAAACAAAGTGTTTCTAAGAAGTTCTCTAAGGTAACTTTTAATGTAAAAATCCACAACTGAATTTTAACTCAATTAAGCAAACATTTATTTGAGAATGGTTATTCTATTTGATTTTTCTTTTCCCCCTATTTACACATTACATTTTCTATATATTAATATATATAGATTGATATAAATGTAGTTCTTATAGAAGAGAGTTTGAATAAAAGAAAAGATAACAATTTTCTCCTTTTCCCTTTCCTTCATATTTACCTTTTCAGGTATTCCATGCTCTTTGTTTTTCGATATCAAACTTTCCACAGAGCTCTGGTCTTTTCTTTGCAAAAACTTGGAAATCTTCTATTTTGTTGAATGCCCATACTTTCCCTTGGAAGTATATAAGCAGTTTTGCTGGATAGCTGATTCTTGGTTGAAGCCCCAGCTCTCTTGCCTTTCTGAAAATCATGTTCCATGCCTTACGATCATTCAGATCATTCAGAGTGGAACTTGCAAGGTCTTGTGTGACCCTGATTGGCATTCCTTTATATCTAAATTGTCTTTTTCTGGCTTCTTGTAGGATTTTTTCTTTTGTTTGAAAGCTTTGGAATTTGGCAATTACATTCCTGGGAGTTGTCTTTTGGGGATTTAGTGTAGAGGGTGTTCTGTGAGCTCTGTCAGTGGCTGTATTGCCCCCTTGTTCTAGAATCTCTGGGCAATTTTCTTTGATTATATCTTGTATTACTATGTCGAGTTTGCTGTTTATTTCTGATTTTTCTGGGAGTCCAATTATTCTTAAATTATCTCTTCTCCCTCTATTTTCCAAGTCTGTCACTTTGTCAGTCAATGGTATGGAGAAAAAGTGTTAGATTTGGAGCCCAGGGTTTGATTCCAAGCTTTGTACTTTACCTCTCTCTCCCCCTCAGTTTCCTTTATACTTTACATCTCTGTTCCTCAGTTTCCTAATCTAGAAAATGAAGAGGTCAGATGAGATAGTCTCAAAAGCCCCTTCTGATCTTGAGTCAATGGCCCTCTCATTTCAAGAGATGAATCTGAGCCCCAGATCAGTGAACACACTTGTCCAAGTTCATGCCATGAATTAGTGATGAAAATGAAACCAAGGTCCCAAGGGTTCTGGTTTTTAGTCTAATTACTTTTTTAAAAGATCTTTAAATTTTTAAAAATATAACTTTGTAATGATGTCTCTCTGAATTGATGTACTATTTTATCATGAATCAAAAACTGAAGGAAAACAGTTCTCTTTACCTAGATCCCTAAGTTGCTTAGGGGAAAATATACCCTGGAGTAATTAGAATTTAATGCCATTTTTTCTACAGCACTATGTATTATAAAGAAGACTGTATAAATCATAAAGAACACATGGGCTGAAGTCTAGACCCTGTCACTTATGAGCCTTCTAACCTAATGCAAGTCATTTAAATTTCTTTAGGACTCAGTTTTCTCATCTGTAAAATGAAAGAGTTGGGGGGAAATGTCCCTATCAATTCCAAAAATTTGATCTTCATCAAATATTTCAGACATTCCCTAAGGAGGGGATGAGAGGACTGACAGGCAAAGTAACACCAGACACAATTTCAGCATCCTTCATCAGAAACAATTCACCAAAGCGGAATTCATTTTAACTTCCTCCTTAGGAGTCTTTGTAGTACAGGGGATCACAGATGCTCTGTGGTTAATGGGCTGAAAAATCTTACATCTTGCTTTGAGCCAGAGTTCCCCTTATGCATTTAAAATTTCTCTGCCTGCCCTCCCCCTTTGGAAGAATGTTGGTGTATGTAAGAGATAATGGAGACTCCCTCGCAGTAGGGATATCTCTGTATCAGGGCAAACAGGGGCTATAAAGCATTTGTTCACTTTTCTTTGCAGAGACCAGAGAGTCCATGACCTCAGAAAATATCTATTAAAATAATGGTACTAATAAAGATCAGGAAAGAATGATATTGCTTCTGGGCTGTGCCATAATTTTGACCACAACATCATAATTTAATAATAATAATAATAATAATAATAATTGCTTGTCATTTCTGGGAGGGGGGAGAAGGAGGGGAGGGAGAGAACATGAATCATTGTAAACCTTAAATTCCTTAGACTTATAAATGTTGGAAATTTCACCATTGGGATATTTCATACTTGGAAAATTTCTTACTGATAGTCTATTGGAATGGGAACCCCATTGGCATGGGAGGTTCCTTCTCTTCCCTTCTTAAGATTACTTTAGGACAGAAACCTTTTGCTGAACAATGGAAAGGACTTTGACCTATGCTTAAGCATAGAACAGGAATTTCTTTGAATCATGATTGATTTTAGAATTGATACAATGGATATACTTGGAATAAATCTCCACCCTATTCAGTCCTAACAGGATTGAGTAAGGGCTGCAGCCTAGATCAAAGATTTAATCATTTGAAAATATGACCTTCAACAGACATGTGCAAAAGCCAGAAACCTCTGGGCGGTCCTGGGTTAAGCTAGAACCTCCATTGGCACAGGGAAATTGATGAACAGTGATTGGTAGATGGGAGAACTGAGAGGAGGAACTTGGATGGTTTCCTTAAAGATAGGAGGGTCTGGAGACTAGAGGAGGGTGGAGGAGTTTGGTCGGGGTGATTGCGGTGGACTCGGAGAAGCTTGCGCTGAAGGAAGCTGAAGGTGGGGGCCTCTGAGACTGTTTCTCGATTTTGGTCACATGAGTGATAGGGACTGATCTCTTTTCTTTGCCCCAGCTATCTAAGGGCTTGGGCCTTTTGGCCCAGCCTAAACAGAAGGGGTATTTAAGCCCTATTCCCTTCTCTCCCTTTTTCTCTCTCTCTATCTCTAATTCCTTTCTTGCTCCTATTGTAATTAAACTCCAAAAAAGGCTGACGGCTGACTTGAGTCTTTCATTTAGGAATTACATAGCTGAATTCCTTGGCGACCTTAAATTAATATATATCAGTCTTTTAAAGTGATTCCCTTGTCACATCATGTAACGATGGAAAAATATTCTAAATTAATTAATTAAATGAAAAAGGAAAACATTGCTAGCATTTATATGATACTTTAAAGTTTGGCTTTACAATTGGTATCTCATTTTATCCTCAAAACAACTCTGAAAGGTAGGTATTATTATTATCTCTCTTTTATAGATAAGGGAACTGAGGCAGACAGCAGTTAAGTGACTCACCTAGAGTCACACTGCTAATTTCTGAGGTCGCATTTGAACGCATGTCTCCCTGATTTCAAGTTCTGCATTCTATCTAGCTATCTTTGACATAAATAGGAACGATAATATCATATTAAAAAGAGAAATGAAAGATCAAGGGTTGAAATATTTTTCAGAGAAGGATCTGATGACAACTGTAATTAATACTAGAAGGATTGGTTTCATAATGCTTTGTTTTGGTATTTGTATTAGACCAGATTGGAGTTTATTTGTATTGGTATTGGTTACCGTGATCAATCAAACATCTCTCTGAGAAATATTCTAAGTCTGACCTCTGTCAATTCTTCCTTAGAACTCATAGCAAACCTTGTGTATATATAATTTTATTCAATTGACAGCTACTTTTGTCCTATTGTAGGGTTTATTTGTCCTATCTTTGGGGTTATTTCCTCATCTGTAAAATGAGGCAGTTGGATCAGATGATTGTTGAGTTCCCTTGTACCTCTAAATAAAGGTGCTTATAATATTGTATAAAAATTTCATTGATTCATTCTAAGGACTCAAAGCTAAAGGTAATATATTATATTTTCAGAGCTAGATTATATTTTCAGAATATAGATGATCTCAGTTAAGATTTACAAGGATGATTCTGAAGTAAATTATGTTATTCCTTCAATATTATTGTGCCTTTAGAAAAAGAGGGTGCTCCATTTATTTGTTTGTGTATAGGAGAGGAATTTATGAATAAACAAGAGAGAGAGACCATTGTGAGATGTAAAATGGATAATTTCAATTATGTTAAATTTAAAAATTTCTGCACAAATATAAAGAATATAGCCAAGATGAGAAGGAAAGCAGAAAATGGAAGAAAAAATTTATAGATAGTTTCTGAGAGAGAGGTCTCATCTAAAATATGTATAGAGAACTTTGTCAAATTTATAAGAATAAGAGCCATTCCCCAACAGATAAATGGGCAAAAAATATTAACGAGTTTTTGGATGAAGACATCAACACCAAATGTTCTAAATCACTACTGATTAGAGAAATGCAAATCAAAATAATTCTGAGGTATCGTGTCACATCTATCAGATAGATGGGCTAAAATGATAGAAGAGCAAAATAACAAATGTTGGAGGGGATGTGGAAAAATGGGGACACTAATACACTGTTGCTAGAACTGAGTACTGATCCAACCATTTTGGAGAACATTTTAGAATTATGCCCCAAGAGTCACACAACTATGCTATTTAAAACTATATAAATAGCAATGGCATCCATTGCTGGATCTGTTTCCCAAGAGACCAGGAAAAAAGGAAATGAACTTATATGTTTTAAGGTACTTTTAGCAGCTCTCTTTGTGGTGGCAAAGAACAGGAAATTGATAGAATATCCATCAATTGTGGAATGATTGGATAAATTGTGGTATATTATTGTATTGGAATATTACTGCTCCATATAAAATGATGAGGAAGTTAATTTTTAAAAAATTGGAAAGCTCTAAACAATGTATTGTAGATTGAAACAAAGATAACCAACAGAATATTACAGAGAGAGAGAGAGAGAGAGAGAGAGAGAGAGAATGATGTGATGTACACTCTTCTAAATATTTCTTAGGCCAATTCCTACAAGTTTAAAGAGTTTTATTGAAGCGAGTCTACTGGTTATCCAGCTATTGGTCTCCTGACCTCTTTTGGTTCCTCCTATTTCCTTCAAATTTCCAATCAAATCCTTCTTCTAAGGGAGACCTTTTCTTGTCCTTTTAGTTGTGAAAGCCTCCTCTCTGAGATTACCTTTCATCTCTTCTGAATATGTATATGCCTAGTAATTTTGAAAATTATCTTTGAATTCATAATTTTTGAATTTAGGAGAGAGAGAGAAAAGAGAGAGAGAGAAAGAGAGAGAGAGAGAAAGAGAGAGAGAGAGAGAGAGAGAGAGAGAGAGAGAGAGAGAGAGAGAGAGAGAGAGAGAGAGAGAGAGAGAACTTTTCAAATACAAAATGGAATTAAAAAAGAGCATTATGTGGGAAACCAGGAGGAAAGTGAGTATTAGATCTGGTCCACAACTCTGACCTCTCAATTTATTTACAGATAGTACAGTGATGTGGGGAAACCTGAATTTTCCTGGCTAGAGTAAAGCTAGAGTAAAGTCTTTGATGTTTTGGTGCTTTTCTTCCTTCCCTTGAGGAAGGGAGGAGCCAAACCAGGTACTTGCCTCAGAAGTTAATTTGAATGTTACCAAGGCTATAAATGTCCTTGGTATCCTTTAGAGAGTAATTATGATTTATGTTTGGCAGGTATATCTCTTTTTTCCTTTACTTGATGCTTTATTTTTGGTCTTTCACTTCTGAAGGTTACTGATGGATTAATATTTGTCTTTACTATTAAAAAAACATCTATTCGAGAAAAGATTTCTAACCTTTGGAAGCTTCTGAGTTTCTGAAGACACTGAAAGAAGTCTATGATAAAGTGCGTTTCACAAATGACTTTTGAAGGCAACCACTACCCCCAAAAGAATCCATATTCTTTGAGAAGGGAAAGAGAAATGAGTCATGTCTACCCAGTGTTTTAATCAACATAGCAGAAGAGAAAGAAAACAAGTCAGGAAATCCAAGTTCAAGTACCTCCTCTGACCTACTCTAGCTGTGTGACCCTGAGCACACCACTCAGTGCACCAGACATCTCTCTAAGACTAGAAGAGGCAGAGGAGATATAAGCTTACAAATGGTAGGAGTTTCTACTTTTAGGAGTTTTCTATCAATGCAAACACAAGTCTCATCCCTATCCTTTTCTTTACAGTTTATAAGGTACTTTCATTGCAAAGATCTTGTGAAGCAAAGGTCTGTTTATAAAAATGCCATCTGCTTTCAGAGAAAGAATGGATGGAGTCTAGAACCAGACCAAAGCAAATTTTTTTTTCACTTTATTAATCTTTTTGTTTGAGTTTCCTTCCACAAAAATATTAATATGGAAGAGTGTTTTACATGATTGCACATATAAAATCCATATGAGATTGCTTACCATCTCAGCAGGAGGGAAGAGAAGGAAGAAGTGAATTCAAAACTCAAGATTCTTTTTAAAATGGTGGAAACTGTTTTTACAGGGGGAAATTATATTACATTTTAAAATATATATCTAAAACAAAACAAAACAAAAAGCAAAAAAACCTTGGGAAGCAGGAATAACAAGAACAATCAATCTTCAACTTTTTTGGAGGAAACCTTTCTAGAAAACAGTGCAAAAGTAAAAACCATGAATGTTAATATTGAACCTATAGGAAATAGAGAGTTAGGTTTTTCTGACCATCAAAAACAGTGTACAGTTGCCAATGGGAAAGTGAAAACGAGATTACTAATAAAGTCACAGACATGCTTGAAATCACAAAAGTTAAAGAGTGAATGTTGAGGATTGATTATCATTATTATTGTTAATATTATCCATATTTGGTAGGAAAATTCAGATTGAGTAACTTGCCCAAAGATCATTCAGCAAATGAGTGGTGAAGTTGAGACTCAAAAGAAGACTTTCATGTCCAGTGGTTGGTTTGTGTTTTTGTTTTTCCTAGTAGACCATGTTACTGCTACTATTACCTAATTACTAAGAGAAGTGGCTTCTCAAACCTGTGGATATTCTTTGTAAGCGAGCATCCTGCTCTCAGGGGATGTATATGATGAGGTCAGGACAGCTTACACGAAGAGCCCTGCTTCCCATTTTAGCATCATTATTTATTCACCATATAACTCAACATTGGTGCCTTAATCTCTCTATACCTCTATATATTTGACTATAAATTGACATTCATTAAACTGTGGTGAGAGGGCATTATGTCCTATTTTCAAGTTCTAGTATTTATAATTACATTTTAAAAATGTCTGATATTGGAATAGCCTTTATTTTAACTTTTGCTTTTAAAAATAAATTTCTACTGTCCAGAATAGTTGGATAATGGAGTATGTTGGATAATTAACTGAATTTACCAAAAGTTTCCCCAAACACATATCCTTAAATAAGAAGCATAAGATAAAACACATCTTACATGAAAATAAAATAATCAACTCACTATTTACCTGTCTCAAAATGTATTTGAAGGTCTAAGGAGGAATTTTGAAAAATCTCTGAAGCTTCTTTGGCCAAAAGGCACCATATGAAAAATCAAAAGATGGATGCAAATTGAGTTCAGTTGATTATTCCTGAGATGGATTTTAGGAAGAGATGGAGAGGAAAGTTCATTCTCAACCAAGGGAACAATAATAGTTAAGAAGACTGACTCTTCCTGGAAGAATGTAGACTTATATATAGTTTCTAAGATTTCGAGTTGGAAGGGACCTTACTGATCAGCTAGTATAACCCTTTCATCTCATTTTATAGGCAAGGAACCCGAAGTAAAGTCAATAAATAGTGAGAGAGCAGAGTTTTTCATTCACAGTTTCTAAATCCTAAACTGGTGCACCTGCCAACATGCCACACTTAAGATCTTTTGTTGCTGGTGTTTCAGGTGTGGGTTTTAAAAATTACTTTCTTTTCTTACAGCAGACAATATTTATATCCTCTGTTTCCAAGAAATAACATTTGGAAATGCTTAGTGGCTGGGGAACTAGTGATTAGCCTGAGAGAAAAGAAAGGCATGCTATCATTTCATTTGCTAGCCAGGAGAGAAGGTACCTATTATAGAAAATTTAGTAGACCTTTGGTATTACTCAAAGTGGAAAAAAATTCCTCCTCCTGTCAACCCTGTGTCTCACTCAAAGCATCAAAACACTTTAGTTCTTGAGCCCAAAGCGTCTACTTTGCTTCAATGACTTTAAAGGACTCCAGCCAGCATCCCAAATCTACTCACTGGGTATCTTTGAAGTCTGTATATTTGCCAGTAATTGGCTTCATGGGAAAAAGGTACTTCACATCTCAGTGGCTGAACTGTCAAGAGAGTAATTAGAGAGAGATTCTCCTGGCACACAGAGGTACTGATCTAGCCTCCCTTCTTAGAACTTGGAAAAACCTTCATTTACCAAAGCGGACGGCGTTTCGAACTTTGCAAACAGGTCTTCCAGGATTTCTTTTGTTGTCTCTATCCCAACCAACCCTTAGTATTCCAAGTCAAACTGAGTAACCCTTACAAAGCCTCTTTCTAGGACAAGGGAAAAATGAATAGAGAAATTCAGAAGGGTGGCTAGTGAACTGAATGAACGCTATGGCTCTCTGCCTGATAAAACTAATTTAAGATACAAAACTAAAGAACATGCAATCAAGGTAAATGGGGGAGTGTTATAGGACTGGCTGTAGTCCTTCATCTTGCAAGAAAGTTTCTGGGATATAGTCCATAAAAAAGGGTAAGTTCTATGTCTAGTAATGCATCAACTGAAAAAAGTTCCTTGTTAATCTTATGACATGGAATAAAGCTGGAGGATATCTGACTCTAGACTTGGAATCCAAGAATTAGAATCACAAAATTAGAAAAGGCTACAAATAAAACTAGTTAACCATTGGCAAGTCGCTATATATAGAGGATGTTTTTTCTTATTGCTGAAATCTGCCCCTCTGCACTTCCTCCTGACTAGTCCTTATTCTGCTGTCTAGGGAAAAGTGGAAAAAAATAGGATCCTTCTTCCCATGTCAGAGCTTCAGTACTTGAAGTCAGATCTCCTATTCCCACTAAGTCTTGTCAACCACATATGCAAGCTCTGCTGGTTCCTAATAAGATGAGAACATTTTGTAATCTGGGTCTGATGAGAGGCCACATGTCTATTTTTCCTCTGCCTAACTAGGTTAAAGGGGAATGTCAACACTAGACTGGCGGTGATGAATTTTTCAGCAACAACCCTTGAGAACTATCTACTGAGGTATAGTGTATAATTGAAAATCTGTTACCCTAAAAAAGAAATACATTTCCTGGGAGCTCACTGACTTCCTGTAGACAGGGCATAAATATTGAGTGGGAGGTCCTGCTCTCCTGCTTGGGTGTGCAGCACTGTGATGTGCTTTATACATTATTTTCATTTGAGCAAGAAACAAGTACTGGGTTTGAGTCAGAGGGATCTGAATTCAAATGTGTCTTATCCCTTCCTGCCTGTGTGACCCTGGGTAAATAATTTTATCCTCATTGAGTATCAATTTCCCCATCTGTAAAATGAAGGATTTGGACTAGATAGTCTTCAGCGGTTGGTCCCTTTCAAGTCTATAATGATGAGTCTATGATCTTCTCGACTTCAAGTCTAGAACCCAAGCCCCTATGCCACACTGTTTCTATCTAGTCTAATATGTGAAGATCAAGGTGGGAGATCAGATGGCTATACATTATAGAAGAAATTCCAAAATCTGAGGGAGTCAACATGGAGTATATCGAGATGAAGGCATTAAATATAAGGAAGAAGTAGACTCAGGTGAGAAAATAATGCTTATGAAGTTACTCTGCTTAAAATGGTTTTCTTTCATGATAGTGATGTTTCTGCTATGTTGTTATGGAACTAAACATCATCCTTATACTGGAATATCTCCTGGAGACTTGCATTCCTGACTTAGAGGGATAGCGTTGGAAGCAGACATTGATCAGCGCCAAGACATGCTTGCTTTGTGTGAGATCTCAAACCATCTCCTCCAGCCAGTGACCCAAAAGGTCTACCAGGCATTGAAGACAGGTGATTGCTTCCTTGAATCTAGGATTTCCTGGATTACATACTTCTCTTGACTATAGTAAATGATTGGCAGTAGACAAAATTGATGGATATAGTTTTGCATCAAGGTTAATTCATTGCTACAAGGACTAGTATAATATGGAGTGGTTCCATAATAAGGAGGGAAATTTTAGAGCGGAAAGGGGCTTTATGGATGATCTTGATGTTGTCTTCATTTTTCAGATAAGGAACTGAATCCCAGAGAAGAAATGTATTTTGATTAAAAAAACAAAAAACAACACTTTGCCCTCCTCTTGGTCTTGGACGTCTAGCTATTGTTTCAGTTACTTGTTTTTGTTTTTGTGTTTGTTTCAGTTCTTTCTAAGGAGGAAACTACAAGGCAAAAATTCTCACCGGGTAAGGACTATATCCATAAATTTTGCTCCCACATCTACTATACTTGAGACCCTCAATATGTAGCCATAAAGTATACCAATCTTGCTTCTCACCCCAAACAATATATTCTGGGGACAGTAACTGGGAAAGAATATATTCAGCATCATGGTATAGAAGAAGGAGTCAGAGGACTTTGATTCAAATATAGGTTCTGCCACTTCATGTGACCTTGGAAATCCATTCCCTCAAATGTAAAATGAGAAAGGTTGTGCTATATGGAATCAAAAGGTCTTTTCTAGATCTAAATTTTAAAAATCTATGTTTCTCTATGCCCCAAGAGCTATAAAACTGTGCATATTCTTTGATCCTGTAATACCACTACTAGGTCTGTATCCCAAAGAGATCATAAAAAAGGGGAAGGGACCTACTTGTACAAAATTTTTTAAAAATGCTTTTGTGTGTGTGTGTAATGGCAAAGAATTGGAAATTGAGGCGATATTCATTAATTGGGGAATGGCCAAACAAACTGTGGCTATAAGAAATGATAATTAAGATGATTTCAGAAAAAGCTGGAAAGATCTGTAGAAACTGATGCAGGGCAAAATAAGCAGAACCACGAGAACATTGTATATATACAATAGGAGTTATATTGTACAATGATCAATTATGAAAATTTGGCTACTCTCAATGCAATTATCTGGAACAACCTTGAAAGACTTATTCATCTACAGAGAAATAACTGTGGGAATTGGATGGCTGTAGATCAAAGAATACTATCTTTCCACATCATTGTATTTATGGTTTTATTTTGGGGGTTTGATTTTGTATTATTGTGCTCTACACCAGTGACCAAAATGGATGTTTTGTGTGATAATAAAAAATAAAAACAACCAAAAAATCCATACTCCTAAGACAGAGAAATAGTACTAGCCTGGTTCTGAAATCACAGTATCATAACACTGTGATAGGCAGTTGAGCCTAGCAATCAGAGTGCTGGGCTTGGAGGCAAGAAGATCTGATTTTAAATCTGATTCTCAGACATCTACAAGCTAAGGGACCTTGGGCACAATACATTCTTTCTCAATTTCAGTTTCCTCATCTGTAAAAATGAAAGTTTGGATAAAGTAGGTACAATGGCATATAAATGTGTTATTATTGTTGTTGTAACCCAGTTCAGTTCTGGAGTATTTGCATAAGACTCTCCTCATTGAAGGAAAGAATGATGGTTTGATGCCGAGTAGAAAGGCAGGAGGAAGAGTTGGCCCAAAACTTGGAAGAAGAGAGACATTTTTTCTTTCTTCTTGCTT
This sequence comes from Monodelphis domestica, assembly GCF_027887165.1. Classification (NCBI taxonomy): domain Eukaryota; kingdom Metazoa; phylum Chordata; class Mammalia; order Didelphimorphia; family Didelphidae; genus Monodelphis; species Monodelphis domestica. Next base: position 439,481,676 of record NC_077228.1, on the reverse strand, counting down.
AAAGAACCATGCACATGGCTCCAGACCCTTTTGGGGGAGAAATCTGGAGAGGCAGATTAGATTTTAGAAGGCAGATACTGAGGGGAGAAAAAGCCAGGTTCTCAAAATGTTTTTGATTTAATGGGGCAGCTAGATGGTATACTAGATAGAGTGCCATTCCTGGAGTCAAGAAGACTGAGTTGAAATCTGGCCTCAGACACAACTAGCTGTGTGACCCAGTGTGATAATTAAAATGTTTGGGAGCAAGGGAAATATATATATATATATATATATATATATATATATATATATCAATTATGACCACTGAAATATGTTTTCTACTGTGTCTTGGGTTTATATAAATATAAGATGGTCGCCAGGGAATATATTCCCAATTTATGAATATGCCCAAGCCAACTGGGTTTTATAGAGAAATTTAATTTATAATACACTGATTAATCAATAGAAAAAGAGAGAAAGTAAGAAAGGAATAGGAATGAATAAATCAGTCAGTTGGTTTTATCACTCACCCAAGATCTCTCTAGGTAAGGCTTCTCATGCCAACTTCAGGCTCCACCTTCAAGAGAGCCTCCTTTCAAGAAATGTTTCCAGAGAATTCTCCTCCTTCAGAGCCAGCCTTCTCTCCTGGTCCTCCCACAGAGCAACCTCCTCAGTCCTCCTTCAGAGCCACCTCACTCAGAGCAAAACCTCCTCTGGCACTTCACCCTGTCCTCAGACCCTGCTATCTTTAAGGAAACCATCTAAGTCCCCTCCCCTCAGTTCTCACATCTACCAATCACTGTCCATGTCTCCCCTGTGCCAATGATGGCTCTGGCTTAACCCAGGACCACCCAGAGGTCTGCCCCCCTTTGCACATGTCTGTTGAAGGTCATATTCTCAAATAATTAAATTTTGATCTATGCTGTAGCCCTTCCTAAATCCTGTTAGGCTGAGTAGGGTAGAGATTGTAAGTTCCAAGACCTGATTCTGTCATTCCAAGTATCTCTATTGTATCAATTCTAAAATCAATCATGATTCAAAGAACTTCCTGTTCTATGCTTAAGCATAGGTCAAAGCCCTTTCCATTGTTTAGCAAAAGGTTTCTGTCCTAAAGCAGTCCCAAGTAGGGAGGAGAAGGATCCTCCCATGCCAAGGGGGTTCATATTCCAATAGAGTTCTTACTATCAGTAGGAAATTTTTTCCAAGTATGAAACTTTCCAATGGTGAAATTTCCAACATTCGCAAGTCTAAGAAATTTTAAGGTTTACACCAGGGCAAGTCACTTAACCTCTGTTTGCCTTGATCTACTGGGAGAGAGAGAGAGAGAGAGAGAGAGAGAGAGAGAGAGAGAGAGAGAGAGAGAGAGAGAGAGAGAGAGAGAGAGAGAGAGAGAGAGAGAGAGAGAGAGAATATCAAAATCATGTGAAGAGGGGGAGTAGGACATCAGGAAATGAGTCTAACTGAAAAAGGGTACCTGGATATAGACTCTTGTACTCAATTCTGCGTTCAGGGCAAGGAAATATCTTGTACTTTGGATGGGCATTAGTTTGAAGGCTTGGACTCTATTGTCCTCTTACACAGAGATTTAAGTATTTTGGGAGCTATTATGATAAATCACAGAAGATATGAAATATGTGAATGGCACCTTTCTTCATTTACCTTTTATTTTGCAGCTTTATTGCATGGCAGTTAAAGACGTTTTAGAAGATTTATATTAGGGTACTCTTTAATTCTCTAAGATTCTCTGAGGAAATAAATTGGAAATAATAATAATAATCATAACAACTAACATTTATATACTGCTTACTATGAACCAGGTACTATGTTAAGGGTTTCACAATTGTTATCTCATATGTTCCTCACCACAACCCTGAGAAGTAGGTGCAACAACTATTCCCATTTTACAGATGAGAAAACTGAGGCAAACAGAAGTGAATTTATTTGCCCAGTCACACAATTTCTGAGGACAGAGTTAAACTCAGGTCTTCCTGACTCTAGACCTGACACTCTATCCACTATACTACACAGATGTGTCATCTAATCAGGGACAGTTTGAGAACACCAGGGTCTGTAGTCTTCTCTTTTACTTGGTTCTAGATAACACATCTTTTACTGTACAATGATTGGAAAGTAATCAGGGAAGGGAAGAAAGAGAAGAGAAGAGAAGAGAAGAGAAGAGAAGAGAAGAGAAGAGAAGAGAAGAGAAGAGAAGAGAAGAGAAGAGAAGAGAAGAGAAGAGAAGAGAAGAGAAGAGAAGAGAAGGGGAGAGGAGAGAAGGGGAGAGGAGAGAAGGGGAGAGAAGGGGAGAGAGAGAGAGAGAAAGAGAGAAAGAGAGAGAGAGAGAGAGAAAGAGAGAGAGAGAGAGAGAGAGAGAGAGAGAAAGAGAGAGAGAGAGAGAGAGAAAGAGAGAGAGAGAGAGAGAATAGAACAGCTATTGAAATCATGTGAAGAGTGGGAGTAGAACATCAGGGAAGTATTGATGGACCAGACATGAACAAGAGGGTGCTAAAATGGGAATCACACAAACACTGAACACTGAATTTGTCTAGTGTTGCTGCTCTTTCCTTTTTTCCTTCAAAGAAACATAAATCACTTACAAATGGAAAAAAGACACACTTCCAAAATGGTTTTTACATTACAACTAATTTCCTATTGAGAGCCATTCCTTCTAGATTCTGAAAAGCAATAAATCAACAAGCCCAACAGATTTCCTTTCGTCTGTTTAAAATTTTCCAAACTACTCAATTTATAACACAATTTATTTTTAAATCCTATTAAATAAGCCATGAATATAATTTAGTGCAAATCTCAAAAAGTAAAAAAAACCCAACAACCTCTTCCCTTTCTCCTTTTTTCCCTTTGTTCATTATCTGTTAGCACCCATCCAGAAAAGTAATATCTATCTTTTTCATTCCCCAGAGCAATCACTATGAAATCTTTCTACCTTATTTCAAGATCTATGAGTAAATTATAAGCTTATTGCCCTTATTCTTCCTGAACCTCCTTTTTCTTGCCACTAAAATTGCCAATGAAAAAACACATGTTTTGGAAAGGAAATGCTTCTTTTCTTCCCAGCAAACCAGGGATATTAAAAATCCACCACACCCTTAACATCAGCAACAATGACTACACTGCTGTAACCTAGCCAGGACTCTTGACCTCTGCCAGCAGCTGGGATGACAAGGAAGAGGAGGGCTCATTGTTCTTAATACTCAATAATAGACAACAAAGGATGTTGGGTAAACCACTAAATTTGTATTTAGATGACTCCAATTGGAATTCTGCCTTTGCAACTTGCAACGCTATTGAACATGGACAAGTCCTTCATCTCTTTGGCCTTAGTTCTTTATCCTATAAAATTAGAGCAGTGGATTGGATGATTTCTAAGCTTTGGATCCTATGATGTCATCTTTTTAATCTTATCTATACTATAATCCATTCTGGAATAGGGCAAGTAGTTAGAGTGGCTGAGCTCAATTTTATTTTTGAATGGCAATTAGTCTTCTTGATGTTAATCACAACTTTTTATTCTTTTAAGATTGTGGTAATCTGTCACCATGACCTAGCATCAGTGAGAAAATATTTGTGTTAAAGTGTTGGGCTTTTAGGATAGTGAACAGTTCAAGGTAATCTAATGCTTGAGAAAGAGAAAACTATCCTCTCCTACTACTTAATTTTGGATCTAGCTTATTATTCATGTCCATTGCCTGGTCAAGATGTATTTATTCCTAGGCTAACTCAATGGATTGGGGAAATAGAACATTTTAAAATTTGTCTTTGTTTTTGTTTTCATTGCCTAAGGGGCATAAGCAGGCTTTAGCATGCTACTTTGATGACTTGTACATGACAAGTTCATAAAAGATACTATAAAGAGCATGAATACCTGGAAAAAAAAAGGACTATCTATTGAGAAAGAGGGGCAACAGGCCCAAGTAATTGGAACCTCAAATATGCTAAAAGTATAAGAAAACATATAAAAAATTCAATTATGTGTCAGCTTTTGTATGAACAAAATCAATTTAGCAAACATAAGAAGGAAATTTGTCAAGTAGGAAAAAATATCTGTGTATCAAATATTTCTGGCAAAAATCTGTTGGCCAAGGTATATAGGAACAAGAAACATTCTGGCAAAGAAAAGATATCAATAGCTATGAACAGTTTTCCTAAATCCGAATATATGAAATAAATGGAAATGATCAATAATCATATGAAAAAACATTCCAAATGACTAGAAATAACATCAATATCAAATAAAACAACCCTAAGATTTCACCTCATACTTATCAAATTGTCAAAGATCTTAACGAAAAGTTAAACAAAATAGTAAATGTTGGAAGGGTTGTAGGAAGGAAACCCCAATCATACACTATTGGTGGAGCCACAATTTGGTCCAACTATTCCAGAAAACAATTTGAAACTATGTGAGAAGAGTCACTAAACTATACCTATCCTTTAACAGAAAGAAAAACTGCAAATACAGTAAAAATACCCATAAAAGCATTCTATGTGGCAGCAAAAAAAAAAAAAAAATTAGTGCAATCATTGGGGAATGGCTGAACAAATCATGGTATATAGATGTAATAAAAAATAATATCGAACCCTATGAAATGGACCAAAAGAAACTAGTAGAAGCCAATAGAAATTTGAACCATAAGAAATGATAAATATGAAGAATTCAGAAATCTTGGGAAGCCTTTTATGAACTGATTTAAAGTGAAGTAAAAAGAGAACAATATACACGATGGCCAAATAATATAAAGGAAAATAGTAGCAAAATCATCAGTACTCACATCAAAATAATAGTCAATCTTGACTTCAGAGGACTGGAGTAAAAGATTTCTTTCCTTGTGGTCAATGTATTACTCTCTTTTGTTTAACTGTGTTTCTTTGTTACAAGAGAGGATTCTATGGGAGTCAGGTAGTTGGAAATGTCAGTAATGTGAGAAAAAAATCGATAATTTTTTTTAAAAAAGGGTCACGAGAAAGGCCTCTCGAACCTGGCTGGATCCTTGATGAATGATTTATGGGAATGCTTGGGGAAGAATTGTAAGTGATGAGAAGGTGTGCACCAGAGGAGGGAGCACTCACACCAATGAAATCATGGCTCTATCAGAATCTACGCCATCATGTAGCCTCTAGTTCTATCCACACATGTTTTGGACTCAGAACACTAACTAAATGCTATTCCAATTCTGAAGAAAGTTGAAACTGAGGAGCCTCTTCGTTTAGGCTTCTCTGGGGACTTGCCATAATACAAGAGTCACACCCAGTCTTCAAAGATGCAGGACTGCTGAGAGTCAGGCTCGGATTTCTTGCCAGTTCCTTTGCCAGGTTAGTCATGAGTACTGGACAAACTTGTAGCCTTGGAAATGGAAGCACAATCCATCTCATGAAAAGAAAACTGCTTTGCAAAATTTCCCCATAGCTCACTTTGCAAACAAGAAAAAATTGAGTATGAGGGTAAAAATATATTAATCAATTAAATGATTGCATGACAATTATTTGAACTTTAGAAAGATGATTCACCCAATATAAGGCTCAAAATATGACCTTACACAACTGTGGTGTCTATTTTTCTTGCTGCCAACTAGGGAGTTTATCTTAGTCAACTGATAAAAGATAACAACAAAAGCAGCAAGAATTAGAAAAAGGGCCTTTTTGGTTAAAAAAAGTTTTCCTAACTCAGATAGAAGAAAAGTTAAGGACCAATATAAGAATAGATTTTATGTTGCATCTAGGACAACCCCTCTCATACCCCCAGATGTGAAGCACTTTGTGGGTCAGTATGCAATAAAAAAGCAGAGCTCTTAAATCTCCAACAATGGGTTTACTCTTATTAGTCGGAGGAAAAGGCTTCCCAAAATTTCCTGAATTCTTCATATTCATCATTTCTTATGATTCACATTACTATCAGCTTCTATTGATCCATTTCTTGTGGTTCAACATTCGATTACATTCATATACCATGATTTGTAAAATCATATTTAATCAAATAGAATAATAGATAGTGACAATAAAAGATAATCCACATATTTCCCCTATTGTACACATGCAGGGTAAATTCTCCTACAAATTATCACACCACCAGTAGCAGAAGGAATGCATGGAAAGAATATACATGATCAGTTATCACATATGAAGTTCCAAGGGGTAAATCACAGAATTGTTTGGAGATTATGTGATGATTAAATAGTAAGTGTTAATTTTATAAATAAGAAGAGAGAAAAGTCATTGAGACTAGGGGTTTTTGATTTGTACACTTAAGAGTGAAGAATGGGTTAGCCGGTGGATAGAAAGCCAGATCTGGAGTTGGGAGGAACTGGGTTCAAATTTGGCCTCAGACACTTCCTAGTTGTGTGATCCTGGGCAAGTCACTTGACTCCAATTGTTTATCCCTTATAACTCTTCTGCCTTAGAACCCATACTTAGATTAATTCTAACCTAGAAGGTAAGGGTTTAAAAAACAAAGAAACATCCTCCCTCCCTCCTTCTCTCTCTTTTTCTCTCCTTCCTTCCTTTCTTCCTTCCTTCCTTCCTTCCTTCCTTCCTTCCTTCCTTCCTTCCTTCCTTCCTTCCTTCCTTCCTTCCTTCCTTCCTTCCTTCCTTCCTTCCTTCCTTCCTTCCTTCCTTCCTTCCTTCCTTCTTCCTTCCTTCCTTCCTTCCTTCCTTCCTTCCTTCCTCTCCCTACTTCTCTTTCTTTCTTTCCTTTGTATTTCCTATTCCAACTCACTTTTTTAAAAATTATAAAACCCTTACCTTCTGTCTTAGAATCAATACTGTGTATTGGTTCCAAGGCAGAAGAGTGGTAAGGGCTAGGCAATGGGGGTTAAGTGACTTGCCCAGAGTCACACAGCTGGGAAGTATCTGAGGCTGGATTTGAACTTAGGACCTCCTGTCTCTAGACCTGACTCTCAGTCCACTGAACTACCCAGCTGCCCCCTTTTCCCAGCTCATTTTGAAGATGAAGAACTGAGGTAAAATAAAAAACTTGCCCAGGGTCACACAGCTAATATGTTGTCTGAGGCTGGATTTGAACTCAAGAAGATGAGTCTTCCTGATTCCATGCCCAGTGGCTCTATCCATTCAGAGACCTATGTTCCCAGAGGCAGTGGGAGCCTACGTATTTTTCATTCCTCCTCTTCTCCCCTCTTGGTTGAAAAGTCATACTCTCCCCCACTAGAATGAAATCTCTTTGAGGTAGGGATTATGGTGATTTTGTCTTTTTATAACCAGTGCTTAGCATGAAGCCTAGAACATAAAACTTGTTTAACAAATGATTTTTAATGAAGTAATTGACTGATTCTCAGACCAGGCTCTTAAATAACAGGAAGGTTCCCTGAGGATAAATATGGGCCTAATTTAATAGTGGCTTTAAAAAAAACCAAAGTCTTACAAAATGGACAGATTGACTTGATTATAACAAAATCTCAGTGACCTTAAATATAGTCCACGAAATCACAGAAGCTGAAAGTATGGAATGGATTATGAGGTTTGAATATCCTTTATGCTAGTTGGCTCCTTTTACAGAATCAAGTAGCTATCAAACTTCTGCTTTGAAGACCTTCAAGTGATGGGCACCTCATTCTCATGAGGTAGCCCACTCCCTTTCCAAACAATTCTGATTATTTGGAAAGTCTTTTTGGGATTGAAAAATCCAAAGAGACTCATGGGGAGAGAAATCAGAGGATCATGGGATTTAAAGCTATAAGTGACCCAAGAGATCATCTAATCCAAGTTTACTTTACAGATGGGAAAAGATTAGTAACCCACCCAAGATCACAGTCCTTCAGACTTTTTTTTTCATGCCAGCAGAGAACTTATCAGGAATACTGGACTAGGACAAGTTGTTTGTTCACCATCCCAGGGAATTTCCCAAAAACTTGGCCAGTGGGGTTTCCCGGTATCCTCTGTGATGACGCATCCTATCCCCTTTACCCAACTGATAATAATATCCTATTGGGATATATGGAATATTCATGAAGGACTAGCACCTCTGGTGTGAGGACATGCTGATTTTAAGTCCTTTTCAGGGCTTCCCATCCAATTTGGGGGTCGCCCTTTCACTGTAAAGATTAAAATTTAGGGGAAACTAAGGCAGGTAGAAATTTGTTTCTCTCTGCAAGGAGTATTATATTTTTATGTGGTTTATTGAAGATTAAAATATAAAGAAAACACAAGTAAGAAAAGCACATGTCTAGGCCCAGAGAGCCTATTCACGACCACTCACATCTTGCCTGCTAGGTGGAGAGCCACGTGTGAAGTAAAAAGAGAGAGACCCCACCTATGGCAGAGAACCTTTAAATAATATTTTGCTCTTGTCCCAGGTGAGAATTCAGTGAGATTACAAAGCACTCTGGGGAAGTGTAGCAAGGATTTCTGGGGATTGAAGTCCTGGATTCAAGTCCATTTTTACATCACCCAACTCTCACCTGTGGCTCTAAGAAACTGTAGTATATGAGGCAGCCACATCTTGTAAAAATTGTCTCTTGGCAAATGGGCTAAACCAGGTGGAGAGTAATGGAGAGTCCTCAGACCTGTGGATGAGTTAGGGGTATGTCTACTCTAAACATGTGAAGGTAAAATGAGTGGATGAGAACAATTTGTTCTATTGCCAGTGGAGGAGGCACATCCAAGATGCCAAGTCATCCATTGCAGCCAAGCCATCATCAGTTGCCCTGACTTTTGTCTTGCCACTGGATTTGGAGGACTCTGGAAGCCAGAGTGAAGCTGATGACTGTGCAATTCTGCCTCACTGGAATCCAGTCCATGATTGAATCAAAGCACTCGATGTTATCACAGGACTTCTTAAAAAAATAAAGGACAACGGGGGCAGTTGGGTAGCTCAGTGGATTGAGAGCCAGGCCATAGAGATGGGAAGTCCTAGGTTCAAATCTGGCCTCAAACACTTCCCAGCTGTGTGACCCTGGGCAAGTCACTTGACCCCCATTGCCTAACCCTTACCACTCTTCTGCCATGGAGCCAATACACAGTATTGACTCCAAGATGGAAGGTAAGGGTTTAAAAAAAAATAGAGGACAAACAACAAGAACCACCCTATTGGACAACATGGAAGGGTTTCTCCAGAACTCAAAGACTTGCTGTTGGGTTACCACCAGTTACAGCAGCTTGTTGTCAGACTTTCAGTGGAAAGAGCATTGAATTTGAACTTATAAGACTTAAGTGCCATTGCTCATTCTGCCATAACTGAGTAAGGCAATTTGCTTGGGGCCTCAGTTTAATCTGAATGGCCTAAAAGTTTATTTCCAGCTTTAGGATCTTCCTGAGCCAAGTTGAGATCAGGCAAGAAATATTCCTGCTCTGTTGGAACAATTTTGAAAGGGTCTGGCTAGCAGCTCACTTTTATTTTTCCAGAAATGGGCTTGTGTTGAGCCCCAGCTTCAAATCTTTGGCATTTCCAATACTCTCCTAGCCTGGATTCTGTGCTTCTTCTAACTTTAAGTTAGGGTCTAATGATTACAGTGACAATATTAGGAAGGAAAGAAAGAATTAAGCATTCATTAAGTGTCTATTATGTATCAAGTTCTCTTTTCAGTGCTTTACAAATGTCATCTCATTTGAACTTCCCAGCAACCATGGGAGAAAGGAGCTCTTATTATACCATTTTATAGTTTAATAAACTGGGGTGGATAGTAAGTGACTTGTCCAGGTGTGGTTGAGAGAAATGGGAACAGGCAGAAGAAATGACATGCAGAAGAAAAGTATGGAACCCAGACCCATGGGGGAGGAGAGAGAGAGAATTCCATGGAAGCTTCAGGAAAGAGTCAGTTGGACCCCAGCTATTCTGGTCTCACTTCTGTATGGGAGTGGTCTGAAGACACACCACTTCATCTTCTCTCTGGCCATTACCTTTCTACCTCTAACTTGAGCTGAAGAAAAATGATAATCTTGCCCAGAAAAAGACCCCAGCAGGGTTACTGCTATCTTCCCTCAGGGGAAGAAATTTTATTCAATTTTGAAGAGTCTTACATCAAAGCCTTCAACAAGTAATACAAACAAGAAATAGGGAAAAATCCCTTTCCCTCTCTCCCAGTTTCCCCTTATTTCCTTCCCCCAAGAAAATAAATAGATTCTTTCCAACTAAAGAAACTGATCTAAGCCTTCCTGATGAAAAAGTTGGATCTTAGTAAAAGTTTTGAAATGCAAACGTAAAAGTCAAGAGAAACAAAGAAATGTAAATACATCTGAATAATTCAAAGGGACTAATAAGGAGGAAAGAATGGTAAGAAATAATAGATTAAAACAGAATGTAGTCAGCTTTATCCAAGAATTGGGTTTTGAAATTAGAATGCGCCAAACAGAAAGCAATGACTCCATGAACCAAAAAGAAATATTAAAACAGAAGGAAAAAAAAGTAAAAAGAAGGTATTTCAAAAGAAACTGACCTGGAACCTAGGTCAAGAATACATCATCTAGGCATCATTTCACTATTCAAAAATTATGACAAAGTAATACCTGGATACCAAATTTCAAGAAATCATAAATGAAAATGGCTGAGAGGAAAGTGAAAATGGAAAGAATCTAATAATCACTTCCTGAAAGAAAAAAAAGGAAAACAATAAAAAACATAAAGTATATCATGTAGTCTCTCCATAATCGAGGATGACGATTGTCTTTGTGCGTTTTCATCTATGATAGATGAGTGTGCACAAAGACACTTGTGCGTGAAGGAGATTTAAGTGGAAAAGTCCATGCACAGAGACAGTCCCACCCTCTTGGCCTTGGAAGCCTGGGTCCAGTGGCACGAGAAGGCGTTACACCTGGAAACTTCCTCAGCTGCATTGGATGGCCATGTTGTCATGCATATCATGTATACATGTAATAATTATATATATATATTAGTTCAAAAGAAACTGACCTGGAAAAGAGGTCAAGAACATCCCCAAATGAACCTAAGTAACATCATAACCACAAAAAGAACTTTCAGGTCATAAAAGAAAAAAAAAAATTAGTACAAGCAACTAGAAAGAAAAAGTTCAGGTACAAAGGACCTACAGTCAAGATCACACAAAATTTGACTGCCAGTAAAGAGCTTATAAAATGATATATCAAAGGGCAAAAGATAAAAGCTTGTAATAAAGAATAATAAATCTGACAAATTTTAGTATATTCCTACAGGGAAAAATATAGGTCTTTAGTGAAATAGTTCTAAGCCTTCCTGATAAAAAGGTTGGATCTGAGTAAAGACTTTGAAATGCAAATATAAGAGTCAAGAGAAACAAAGAATAGCTAATATATCTAAATAATTTGAAAGAATTAAGTTGTTTCTATTCTAATAAGAGAAGAAACAAATGTCTTCTTAGAACTCTAATGTCTTCAGGAGCCATAAAGAGAATGAAATAAGATACAGAAAGTCTGGGAGTAGTTTTATTTGCTTTCAATTGTCTCAAAAGAAGAATATGGGAATATATTTAATAGCAAAGAAGGAGGAAGGAGAAAAGAACTTATATAATGGAAATGGATAAAATGAAGAATATTCAAAACTGAAGGTGTCAGGGATATAGGCATTTTGTGAACCCCACTTTCTTCTGTATTGGAGAAATGAAGGTTAAATATACACATACATATAAACACAAATAATTTGATCATCCCCATTCCCAAATAGGAAGAGTGGAAAAAAAATTTATGGGAGAGGGCAGGATCATTGAGGAAGTAATAGTGAGCAAAATAAATTCCAGTGTCAGAGGGTTAAACATAAAGGGGAAACTAAAGAGAAATGAAGAAAAAAACCAACAGTGGCTCTTTGTCAAGGCATCTATCAACCATTTTTAATATGTTAAGAAACATCCAAATGTAGTTAGACCCATCATAAAATGTATAATATAATTGGTCTCTTACACATTCTGGTGAGACAATCCTAAAATGTATAGATATTTTATATGGAATGATTCACTGGGGAGACTAATGGGTTTCCCAATGAATCAGTGGGGGAGATTGTGGGAATTTAACATTATTTCATACCTCTTTTTTCCTTTTTTAAAAGGAAAGTTCCATAATAAACTATTCTCTGAGATTGCAAGTCAATTCAACTTCCACCCTTTGACTAAATTAAAAACAAGGTCTGGTCGGGGAAGCTGGGTAGTACAGTGAATTGAGATCCAAGCCTAGAGATGGGAGGTCCTGGGTTCAAATTCAGTCTCAAGTACTTCCTAGCTGTGTGACCCTGGGCAAGTCACATAACCCCCATTGTCTAATTAAAAAAAAAAAAAGAACAAGGTGTAGGGGGACAAATGCACACTCTAGGAGGATACCAGGAGCTTAGTGGCTCCCTGGCACTTGAAAGATGCTTGCCTCTGGTCTCACATGACTCTGAGCATCCAGAAGACCAATCTCTGACCTGAACTGAGATAGAGTCTGCTGTATCAGAGAGAGTCAGGAAAGTGATGCTCCTGAATGTATAAGTTTGGGTCAGGAAAGGAAATTTGTCTCTTTTTGGCCCTAGAGTCACAGTGTGGGGGTGTGTATCTATAGAGAGACTGGTCAACAAGCTCATGGAAGATGGCTAGGGAAGGAAAGCAAAGGAAACAGCCAGCCACATGTGATTGGTGCCTTTTCTTTCTCTGATCTGCTCTTTTAATTTATGTATTAAATAATTATAAAATGAGATACAGTCTCCTGAAAAATTTCATCTCAACACATATAACTACTTAAAGGAAAAATTCACTGATTAGAGGGACAAATAGTAGCATAACTACAACATCTACCCTCTTCAGACTTAAATCTTATCAAAAAGACAAATAAGAAAGAAATTAAGGACCTAAATAGAACTTCTGATTAATTAGAGATGATAAATCTCTGGTGATTACTAAATGGTGAGACAAAAGGGTTTATATATTTTGCAGCTGGATATAGTACCTTTTCCACAATTAATCACTGGGGCAAAAAAAAACAACACCTCACAAACAAAATAGAAAAATGAAATATTAAAAACATCTTTTACTCATGATGGAATAAAATTATATTTAATAAAGATAATTTGAATAAAAGATGAAAATGAATTCAATACTAAATAATTTAATCCTAAAGAATATTTCAAAAGTCAAATGACAGAAACAATAGAATATTTCATTAAGGAAACTGTCAACAGAGCCAACTTACCAAAACTTTTTGGCATGAAGCTAAAGCAGTCTTTAGGGGAATATTTTTATGTCTTTTAACACTTTTATCAACAAAGGGGAGAAAGGACAGATTGATGAATTGGGCATGTTAAAAAAAGCTTAGAAAAGCAAAAAATTAAAGCACCAAACACTAATGTGAAATTCAGGGCATGTTAACTCAAAACACTGTTTGTAAACCTCTGGTATACATGTCGTACCCATCCACGACAGTTTAATTCTGGTCCTTATTACCTCCAGTTTCCTACTTGGTCTCCCTTCATTATCAAGTCTCTCTTCATTGTGATCCATCTTTCCCAAAGACACCAAAGTGATTTTCCTAAAGCAAAGGCTTGACTATGTCATTCTCTTGATAAACTACAGTGGCTTCCCATTGCATTTTTTTATTATTTTTTTTAAACCCTTACCTTCCATCTTAGAATCAATACTGTTTATTAGTTCTAGGGTAGAAGAGTGGTAAGGGCTGGGCAATGGGGTTTTAGTGACTTGCCCAGGGTCACACAGCTTGGAAGTGTCTGAGGTCAAATTTGAACCCAAGACCTCCCATCTCCAGTCTGGCTCTCAATCCACTAAACTGCCTAGTTGCCCCCTTGAACCAGCATTTGGGAAGCACTCATTATTTCAACTATGTGCATGTCCCTATTATTAGAAGGTGGGGGGAGGGACTGAGGATACAAAGAAAAAAAAATCCTTACCCTCAATCAGTTAGATTGATTAGAGCACTTGTTAATCACTTCATATTTATAAGCTCTTTAAGGCTCACAAAGTGTTTCAATTATACAAAAAGTGTATGATGTGAAAAAACAAAGTGATTATTCTTATTCTAGTTGAAGGTTTAAGAAAGTGTAATCATCTGTGAAGCTGGATTTATTTTTGTTATTACAAACTCTGGAAAAATTGCTGTGAGGGAGAGCGAGAGAGAGAAGAGAGACTTCTTGGATGATAATCATGTACAGATATGCCTCATTGTTCCATTTTCCCCTCTAATACGTGCAGCAATAAAACTTCAAGACCTATCTGGTTCCTGTATTTACTTGGGCATTTTTCTCTTAAATCATTTGAGAGTCAGCTTTGAGATAACGCTGGAAACTTCAATTTAGTTCAACTTTGCCAAGGAAACTAAGCCACTGATATTGACTCAAAAATAGAGGCTCTGAACATGGGAAATCCAGAAACCTCCTGGTTGCCAGCTCATTCCTGTGTACGGTATCCTCCCCCCATGTTCTCCTCACTGCCTCTGGGCAGATATCTTTAAGCTATAAATGGGAAATCATTTATCATTCCTTCAGAAACTCTCAGGGTGATAAGCAGGGATTGGATACTAATGGGGCCCAGAAATAGTTCTGAATGCTCCAGTGTCTTAGCTGGTGAAACTATTCATCAGCTTCAAGCCACTCATCAATAGTTGCAATTGGTTGTTATACCATTAACTTTGTCTAAAGCCTGGCTTTAATGCAGGATGAGAGTTCAGCCAGACAGTGCTGCAGAGTGCTGGCAGACTCATCCCCTCCCAGCAGAAGCTCCCCAGACAGAATCTTGGGTTGAGGATTCAAAAAGAGACAGAGGCATCCTGGAAGTACTACAGGGCTACATAGTTTCCAGAAAAACTGTTCCCCATCCTCAGACTCCCTTCTGCAACATTGCTTCTATCCATTCCCTTTCTTCCACTCAGGAAGTCATCACCCAATTCAGATCCTTGGCATCCCTCACCTGTTGTTAATAGTCTCCTAATTGTGATGCTGACTGCTTGGTGATGCAGTGGATAGAGTGCTGGGGCCGGAGTCTAGAAGACATCATTCCAAGTTCAGATCTCAGATACTTACTAGTTGTGTGACCCTGGGCAAGTCACTTAATTCTGTTTGCCTCAGTTTCCTTATCTGTAAAATGAATTGAAGAAAGGAATGGCAAACCACTCCAGTCTCTTAGCTGTGTGACCCTGAGCAAGTCACTTAATTCTGTTTGCCTCAGTTTCCTTATCTGTACAATGAATTGAAGAAGGGAATGGCAAACCACTCTAGTATCTTTGCCAAGAAAACTCCAAATGGGGTCATGAAAAGTCCGACATGACCAAAATACAACTGAACAACCACCTAATCGTACCCCATTCTCCACATAGCTGTCTAAAGTACAAATGTGACTATTATAATTCTTTTCAAAAAACTCTTTTCTTTATTTCAATAAATTCTTTCTTTAAACATTTAATATCCTTTACCAACCTGGCTCCGTCCTATTTTTCCAACCTTATTACTTCATCTCCCCTCCACACACATTATGATCTAACCAAACTGGCCTTTCTAATATTTGCTGAAAAAAGATTCCATCTTACAATTCTGTGTCTTTAGAAGTCTAGACTGTTTTCCATGCCTGGGATTTATTCCCTTCTCTTTTCTGTCCCTTAGAATATTTAGCTTCATTCAAGACCAAATTTAAAGATCCTTGTCTTTGTTCAGTTGCTTCAGTCTTGTTCTGATCATTTGTGACCCCTCTTGGGGTTTTCTTGGCAAAGATACTGGAGTGGTTTGCCATTTCTTTCTCCAGCTAAATTTATAGACGAAGTGACTTGAACAGGGTCACACAGCTAGGAAGTATTTGAGGTCAGATTTGAACTCAGGAAGATGAGTCTTCTTGACTCTAGGACCAGTACTCTATCCATTGTACCACCTAGTTTCTCCCTTACCCCTTCTACAGGAAGTCCTTTCTGATGCTCCCAATTCTGAGTGACCTTCAGGTTTCCAGTGTAGACTTCCCTTGGTGAAGTTATGAGAGGACAAGATAGGTTGGGCAGGTATGGATGGGCTGAGATCTGCATCACTGAAGGATGCATCTAGATGATTCAGATCACAGAACTATTTGAACATGTCTGAGGCATAAGAGTTGCAAAGTCAAAAATGAAATGGAGAGGAAAAGAGAAGAGAAAGATCAAATAGTTACACAAATAAGTAAATAGGAGGTAATTTGAAAAGGGAATGAATAGTGACCATTTCAACATTTATTCAAGAATAGATCTAAATGGAATCCTTTGGTTTTGACTTAAAGGCAGGTTTAGACTTTTTGAATGCTTCCCATATTCACCAGAATCAGAGTGAAGATATTCCTGAGAGTTTTGTGACCCTACATAAGCCAGAATAGAACCATGGAAAGAACCCAGAATCAGAGGTTCTGGGTTCAAATCTGAATTTGACACTGTATGAACTTGGGAAAGTCACTTTACCACTTTGTGGTTGTTTTCTCATCTGTAAATGAAAGGGGATGGATTAGATGGTTTCTAAATTTCTTTCCAGGACCAAATTTATGGTTCCTATAAATTAAAGAAGGAAGGCAAAGGACCTGAAAAATCCATAAATTCTCCAATCCTCCCTTTAATAGCTAGCAATGAACTATATCAGTGTTAGTAACTTTATTGCTGTAATAAAAGACACATGCTATATTTGTTAGGTGTAATAGCTTCTGCCTGTATAGAATTTCATTTATGGAAAAAGGAATGATTGCTATTCCATACTGGTTTAAACTCAGGCTGCAATAAATATTTTCCAATGGCTTCTTCAGTTTTTTTTTTTTAAGAAAAAGCACAAGTAGTATATTTTTACACCAAGAAACCCAAGTAATTATTACAATTGTACCCAAAATCTATAACCTAAAAAAATCCAGGATCTTTCCCAGAAAGGCAGAAATATCGACTGTTCTCAAACTGTTCACAGAGAGCAATGGGCAAATGGCATATATCTGAGTCTCTGAAGGCAAAAGCTGTTTAAATCTTTTGCGACTCTGATTCTTTCAAATAGAAATGATTCTTCCCTTTTATGGACTTCCATAATTGCTTTTATGTCACAGATTTTTGACTTTGAATGTATATAGAAAAATCAATAATTTTTATTGTTGCCAGGAATGCAGAGCTTTAAAAAACAACCTCTGGCTTCATTTTCCTTCTTACCTTCTCACTCCCAATTTTATCTACATGAAACTCCTGAGGTAGTTTGTAAGTAACCAGACTGGGATCTGGCAAGTGATAGTAATTGAAAGAAATTTTTGCATTTTGAGAGGAATTTTTAAACCATAATTCAACTGTTCAATTGATAATTGACGTAAGAAAAGCAAATCAAAAGGTCTGCTCATTGTCTAAGGACTTCTCTGTCTGAATCACAAAAGAGATGAAATAACCCAAGGATAGAAAATAAGAGATGAAGGAATCTTCCAAAAGGAAAAGATTATATAAGCAATTGCAATAATCCTCTCACCTCTTAGCAAAATGCTTTACATCTAGTAAATGCTTACTAGGAGTTGAAGAGAGATAGGGAGGCATTGTATATAGAGGCCAGAAAGACTAGGTTGAGTTTCTACTTCTGGAATATACTAATTGTGTGATCCTAGATAAATCACTTAACCTATGAGTACCCCTAGGCAACTCTGTTCTATCCTGATGAAATATTAAATTTAGGTAATAAAATAAAAAAAGGTTGAATTGGTTTAAAAGGTATAAGAATAGCAAGGCAAACATCACATTCTTAAGTGTAAGATGAAACATTCTTCCCTGCTAAGTAAACTGGCATTTCTAATCACAGAAATGCTAAAAAATGTATTAAATCTTTAAAAAATTATTAAAAAAAAATTCCACAATAGCATTTGGCTGAGAATTAGGTGATAAACACAAGACTGGGAAGAACCACACTCTTTTTTACTTTTATTAAAAGAAAAACACAAAACCCTAACCTTTTGTCTTGGAATTAGTGCTATGTAATGATTCCAAGGCAGAAGAGCCAGAAGAGCTAGGCAAAGGGAGTAAAGTGACTTGTCCAGGGTCATATAGCCACTCAGGGTCACACAACTAGGAAGTATCTGAGGCCATATTTGAACCCAGATCTTCCTGATGCCAGGCCTGGTGTTTTATCCACTGTGCAATCTTGCTGCTCCTTTTCACATTTTTTAAAAGGAGGAAACTGAGACCAAGGGAAGGTAAGTGACTAACCTAATGTAATATAGGTAGTAGTTCAAATATATTCTCAGATACTCACTAGCTATATGACCACAGGTTTTGGACCCAACCAGGTTTTCTGATTCCAAATTCTATATTTTTCCCAAAATATCTTGTTGTTTTCTCTACATGCCAGAAACAATATGGCACTAAAAGTTGTTGAGATTAAGAGGTCCAAATAAGGCAAATAAACCTTAAAGAAGGTAAGAGATTTCTCCCCTAACTCTATGATTGCTTTTTCATACTATCCAGTTAGAGAGGTTCTAGTAGGCTCAGAATGAAGAGTAAAACTCATGTTTTGTTTTAGGCGGTGGAGGTGGAATTTGGATCTGATCAATACAGGAATTTGTTTTGCTTAGCTATACATGTTTGTAATAGTTTTGTTTTTCTTGCTTTCTCAATGAGGTTAAAAAATTAAATTGAATTAAATATATGATCACTTTGAAAAGGCTTTACAAACACCTAATTGAAAACGAAACTTCTCTATTTGTGAGCATACACATATTATCCTGCATGATCTGTTCATTACATTCAGTTGTGTTGTTTTTTTTTGTCTTTTGGTTTGTGCATGTCAAAACTGCTGTCTTTATGCTATTAAAGAAGACATTGAATTAGGAGTGATTTGCTGTGAGAGCACAGAAGATACTTTCCTTACCTTTGTGGCTACTGAATAAGTTGACAATGGAAAAACACGGTGAATGAGAAATATATAACGTTAATATTATGACATGAAGTTTGAGTCATTGCCCCCTGAACCAGACTATTTATTTGTTTATCCATTCATTTATTTGCTCATTTATCTATTTGTCTATCTATCTTTCTATCTATCTATCTATCTATCTATCTATCTATCTATCTATCTATCTATCTATCTATCTATCTTTGGACAAGGTACCACAAATGGATGGGGAGCTGGACCTCATATTAAATAGGAAATCAAGATAGATAACCCTTGTTGTTCAGTCATTCAGTCATGCTTGACTCTGTGAATCTGTAGATCATACTGTCCATAGGATTTTCTTGGCAAAGATATTGGAGTGATTTGCCATTTCTTTCTCCATTGGATCAAGGCAAACAGAGGTTAAGCCACTTGCCTGTGGTCACATAGCTAGTGAGTATCTGAGAAAAAATTTGAACTCGTCTTCCTGTCTCTAAGCCTAGAGCTCTATCCACTGAACCACTTCACTGCCTTCATGAGCTATTTGGTACTTTCTTTAAAAATTTTTTTTAAAGTATTTTTGATGAATGCAAGCTGCTTATTATTGTAAATGTTCCTCTTTTTAATCTATAGCTTTACAAATATATATTTTAATCTATAGCTTTACAAAGTATATATAGCTTTAGAGGAAAGATATTAGTGTAATGAGGTAATTGGGGACCGTGGCATATGAGATAGGTTGAAGTAACTGAAGATGTTCAGCTTGGAGAAGAGGAAACCCAGGGAGGACATCATAGTCCTCTTTCAAGTATTTGAGAAAATATCAGATGGAAAAGGGTTCATTCTTCTTTGTGCCCATAGAATAGATTTGGGCTCTTTGTAAAGAAAATCTCCCTTAAAATTAGAAATATCCCAGAGTAGAATAGCTGGCTGCTTCCAGAAAAAATGGTTTTCTCATCCCAGGAGGTCTTCACTCGTTTTTTTTTTAAACATTATTTTATTTGGTCATTTCCAAACATTATTCATTGGAAACAAAGATCATTTTCTTTTCCTCCCCACCCCCCAACACCTCTTCCATAGCCGATGCACGATTCCACTGGGTATCACATGTGTTCTTGATTCGAACCCATTTTTTTAGTTTTAAGATGACAACTTTCTTGGGAAATACAACTGCTGAGATATACATCTGTTTACCTAACTGGAAATACAGTTGCTGAGAAATAGGTTGGTTAGATGACATCTAAAGTCCCTTTGGACTCTGAGATTTTTATATTTTAATTCACAGGGATTTCACTACCCAAAAAAGTTTAATTTTTGGATGTTTTGGTTTTAAAGTCCCTCCTTATGTTGAACAAAGATTGTCTTCCTTACACCTTCTTCAGCCTGGTCCTAATATTGCTCTTTGGAATCACATAAAATAAGTCTAATCCCATTTATACATATAATACTTCAAATATTTGAAGAGAGTTATCATGTTTCCAGGGCAGTTAGGTGGTACAGCAGAACTGGAGTCAGGAAGACTCATCTTCCCGAGTTCAAATCTGGAAATGGACCCTTACTAGCTATGTGACCTTGGACAAGTCACTCAATCCTCTTTACCACAGTTTTCCTCCTCTATAAAGTGAACTGGAGAAAGAAACAGCAAACCTCTCCAGTATCCTCCAAGAAAATACCCAATGGGAACATGAAGAATTGGAGATGACTGAAAAAAAACGATTAAACAACAATAAACTTAGATGTTCCCTTTACAATGAAGTCACAAGTCTAGTCCCAATTGTAAAGTCTAATGAAGTAAAATCATCCTAAAATTTACTCTCAAACCAGACACAAGTAATTTTGTGATTATTTATTGTTCCAGACTCAATGTCCATCCACCCTCATTAGCACAAATAATCAGGAATTAACTAAAGTCTGAAGGTCCATGTTGTCCTGGGTTACAGAAATGGAAGCAGACTCACCTCTCAGTAGATAGTGGTTCTTTTTTTTTTTCCTTCTCCTTTTTTGACAGATAAATGGCAGTTTGGGAAAGGAAGGAGCCCAGTTTCCATGCAAACAATATTGACCATTGATGAATTGTTGAGAGGGAGGAACATGGTAGCAGTAATTGATGACAACTACTTTGCAGACAGTGTAGAATGCAATGTCTTTCTTTACTGGTGGGGAAATCCGTAAGAGGGGAGCTAAAACACGAGGGCACGTTGGCAGACCTGCTGGATTTTTAAAGCCTTCGATTTGGGACTGTTAAAGATTTTCTCAATAGACAAAGGTTCAGAGGTTTGCAAGCCCAACACATTAAGGATTAACCGCTAGACCATCCGGGGTTAGGGTATCGTGTACATTTCCTTTTTCACTCAGGGGGTTCCTCTACTTGGAACCCAAGCATGTAGTCCAACTTGGTTTGGTCTCTTATGAAAGATCCTGGCTTTGGTTTCTCTTTTCTTCTACTCTTACTTTGTTAACCTCTCATTCCTATTCCAGACTCTTGGGACAAATTATCCAAATCTTAGCTTTAGGCTCATATCTTATGTTCTCCCAAAAGGGGCAGAATAAAGGTACTCGATGTTTGATATGAATCAGATATGGGGCTTAAATTTTTTTTTTAATTTTAAAATTTAATTTTTTTAATTTAAAAAAATTTTAATTAAATTTTCAAAAATTCTTACACAAAAGGCCTACTAAATGTAAGACTCTAATGAGTATGCATTGATTCAATGACTTGAGACAAGATGTATCGTGTATAACCTATATCAAATGGTTTGCCTTCTTAATGAGGGGGAGAGAAGAAAGTGTTGGAGAGAATTTGGAACTCAAAATTGCAAAAAAAAATGAAAGTTAAAAATTGTTTTTATATGTAATTGGAAAAATAAAAAAAATAATTTAAAGGAAAAAATAAAAAGATCAAGTTAAAAAATAAAACAAAACAGGATGCAGAAACAACTTACAGCTTCCATTGTTCTTTGGGGAGGTGGATCACTGAATCCCCAACCGAACACGAAGCAGTATGTGGGATTGCAGTCTTTATTTTGTATTTCCTCTTGGCCCTGCAAAGTCCAAACAAGTCTGCTGCTAGAGTGGGTCAGGACTTTGCCACTCCTCCTCTTATTAGTGGTCATCTTATCCAATGAAATTTTCCCAAACAATTAGCACCATTCATTGACTACAGGACCTTTGAACATGTGGAAGACGCCCATTTGGAGGCTGATGTCTGACCATCAACTCAGGGAAGGGCACACAAAGCCAAAAAGAAAGCCTCTGGAGACCAAGGGGGCAAACTTTCCCAGCTGCGCGCATGCTATATTGGAGAATGGTGGCAGCAATTGTGGAAGGAATGGTCTCTTTTCCTCCTCCTCTCACATCGAGTCTAGAGTCAGGGAACGATTCTTTTTGTTCTTGTTGCCAAGGCAAGGACTCAAGACAGACAGAAGCTGTTTTTGTTTTAAAAGGCTTTTCCAGTTCGCCAGCCAGTGATGCGATCGCTCAGTCATTTCAAAATGCCCACATCGAGGAGCATTGATCTATGGCATAGCAAGAAACGATCAGGATTTTACATCTTGAACAATGCCCAGGCGAGTATCTATATATCCTGAGCCCTGGGAACCGAATAGTAGGCACTGTAGAAATGCCTCTACTCTTCCCTCAGGGGAGGTTGAGGTTCATGGCCCCGGGCACGGTCCTCATGGGCCAATTCCACAAAAATGGTAGGAGTTGGAGAGGGGAAATGTTTATTTTTCAGATGTTTCTGTTGGTTTATAATAGGCACATGATGTATAGCATATTCCTCCACTTAAAACACAGGAAATGAAGATCCTAGGAAATAAGCGTTAGTCATTGTTCTAAGACTCAACTGACTTCTCTGATCAAACTGTCCTTCTACTCCCACCCTCCAACTCCACTAGACATGTTGCCTTCTATTAGAATGCCACTTCTTGGTTACAATTGGACGGGACCTCTTGCTCTTCAGTTATGTCTGACTTTTCATGACCCCATATGGGGTTTTCTTAGCAAAGATACTGGAGTGGCTTTCCTTTCCCTTCTCTGGCTCATTTTATATATGAGGAAAAAAGAGGCAAACTGGGTGAAATGACTTGCCCAGGGTCTCTCAGCCTGTAAGGGTCTGATGACATGAATTCAGGTCCTCCTGACTTCAAGGCTGCCACTCTATTCACTGAGCCCAAATGGATGCCCACAATACATGGTAAACACTTAATAAATGCTTTTTCATTTGTGCATTCATTATTTTTTAGAATTATAGAAAATAATATTAAAAAATTAAAAATTATATATAATAATTTAAATATACATATATATTTTAAAATTAAAAAAAAATATAGGGAGATTTTTAGAAGAGATTTCAAACTTTGCAGAAGTATTCTTTATTGTGTTCCTTTATGCATTTCAAGTGTGAACCTATTTGGAAGAATTCAATCTATACCCAGCTTTTGAGGAATACATTTAATACATCAAACAACACATACATCTGTATTCTAGATGTAACAATAAATGCCTACTAATTGGATTGCACCATAATCATAGAAGCCCTTGATTTGAAATTGTGACTCAGGACATGTCAGGGATTATTTGGAATTTCCACATGAAGAACCTTGGATTGCTTGGAGGCATCTAAATCTATCTGTTCTTGTCACTGCTTATAAACTGTGTTTTTTTCCAGTGTGGTTTCCAGATCAACCAAAATTAATTATGTTTTAATCCCTGGACTGAATCTGACTCAAGAAATAAAGATGCAGACACACAGATATGTTTGAGGAATAGATTTTTTTCCCGTAAAGGGGAATAAGGAATATTATAGACTTGTCATCTTTTCTGTACCTCATCCAGAGTGTATTGATCAGGGTTAAGAAGATGCTGTTAAAAAAATAAAAGTCTTTGTCCCTGGATCGATTTCTTTCTCTGCATGATACACAATGTCAGTTATGTCCCCCTTAAGCATACTGTGTATTTTCATTCAAGATCGTTTGGATTAAAAAAAAAAAGTAAGAAAGAAATGATCCATGGTCCCCAGGGAGCCATCCATATTTGGTCAAGCGGGCTTAAATGCTGAGTCATTCAGAATTTCTGCCAGGAAAACATCTTAGCTAAAATTCCGAAGGACCCTGAAGACAAAAGAAAAATGTGTTTTCATAGAGACAACCTAAATATAGGGCAAATGAAATTGGAAGATTTTGAAATCTTTGCAAGGACAAAAAATTACTCAAGGAAAGAGATTTCATTTTCTGCTATTTGCAGTCCAGACTTTAAAGGAATCATATTTAAGATAACATTCATTTTGGTGGAAAAGCAAAATGGAGCAAGTCACTGGTCCAAAGTGCTCTGTAGTTAATAAAAACAGAAATTGTGCGGTGGTTATTCTGAGTAAATGTGACTAGAATTATCTATTCCAAACACATGTAACTAAATTGGGTTGGGTTGGCCAAATTTCTCCTCAAGAACTGTAATAAATATTCATAGACATAGAAGGGATCTTAGGAAAGAGTCCGATAACTTCATTTCACAGGAGAAAGAAACTGAGGCTTAAAGAGGAGCTCAAGATCAGGGGACTTAATAATAGCAAATAGAAATGCAGTGCTTTAAGGTTTGCAAAATGCTTTACATGTTATCTTATTGGAATGACTCACTCTGTAAGGTAGGTGCTATTATCCATTTGGCTCATGAGGAAACTGAGGCTGGGAGAGATTGAATATCTTGCCTTTGTTTCCTGACTTCCAATGCTCCTTCCAGTTCATGATGCCTTCTTGTATATCTGCATGAAGTTATTTAAAGGCAAAGCTGTTCAGTATATGGATTCTTGATCATGAAACTGGCCACACACATTCACAGAGTTCTTAATTTAGAAACACTCGGTTGTGAGTTTTTAAGGTCATGCAATTGTTAAGGTTTGCCTCTAGTATAAAATACGAACTTCTCTGCTTGGCATTTAAAGCTTTCTAAATCCTAGCTCCCACCTACCTTTCCAGGCTTACCACACATTATTCCCCTTCGCACTCTATCATCCATCCCCACTGACCTTACTGTTCCTCAGGTTCAATCTATGATCTCTGTCTTTGTATTGGCTGAACTTCCAAGGATTGAATGCAGGGTTTGTTTTGTTCCCCTCTCTCTTTTCATTCCACCTCTTAACATTCCTAGTTAGCTTCAGATTTCAACTGGAGTCATCTCCTATATCAGGGCTTTCCTTGATCCTGCTCCCACCCACTCCCCACTTCTCATCTTCCTTTCCAAGGCAGAATAGGCAATGGGAGTTCAGTGACTTGCCCAAGGTCACACAGCTAGGAAGTGTCTAAGGTCATATATGAATGCAGGACCTCCTTTCGCTGGGCTTGGCTCTCCATCCACTGAGCTCCCAACTGCCCTCTCTTCTAAAATGATTTTGTACAGATTTCAAATATGCATACTTTGTTTTGTATATGTATGCATGTTCCCCCCCTCCCCCAATAATCTAACTAGTAGGCTTTTTATTTGTATCTCTAGCACCTAGCAGAGTAACTAGTATGTTGTTGGTCAGTCGTTAAGTTGGGACT
This sequence comes from Monodelphis domestica, assembly GCF_027887165.1. Lineage (NCBI taxonomy): Eukaryota > Metazoa > Chordata > Mammalia > Didelphimorphia > Didelphidae > Monodelphis > Monodelphis domestica. Next base: position 439,456,401 of record NC_077228.1, on the reverse strand, counting down.
CTACCATGGGATTTTCTTGGCAAATATACTGGAGCAACTTGTCATTTCTTTCCCTAGTGTGTTCTCATTTCACAGATGAGGAACTGAGGCAAATAGAGGTTAGGTGATTTGTCCAAAGTCACATAGCTAGCATTTGAGGGTAGATTTGTATTCAGATCTTCCTGACTCTAGATCCAGTACTCTATCCACTGTACTACCTGACTGTCCCTTGTCAAGTATGTAGACTGATTAATTTTGGAGTCGGGGCTCATCATTCCAGTTCTGCTCTTTACTCCCTCTAGTCTCAATTTTCCATTCTGCTATTGCTAGAATCCATTCTCCAAATACTCCCAAAGGGAATGTCCACTTGCCAAAGACTCCATCTAATACCCATTCCCCACTAAAATTAGGAGCCTGAGATGCTCATTGTTGACACTGGGGAGTTGGAATCCAGATAGGATTAATAGAAATTTGAGCTCAGGGAAAGAAGTATTACTTCAGGTACCTAGTAGTTAAATAGATTTTTGTGGGATAGGCGAGAAACTCAGCTCCCACTTATGACACGTTTTATTTGAAGTTGTGCTTTGAGATGTAAACAACTGAGATGGACAGATGGACTTTCATAACACTGCCTTTATCTGCTGGGGACTTTCTTTAAGTGAAACTAAATAAGGAGATAGACAGGTTATGACACCTTTCTTGCTAGTCTCAATAAATATTTAGTTAAACAAACAAACAAACAAACAAACAAACAAACCACTCAGTCTCCAAATAATATAACCAAAGTCATATATAACTGATATTCTTAAAAGCCCCATTGAACTAGAACCAAAAGGCTTAGAAGGATCACAGCTTGAACTATCATCAGAACTTTTCTCCACAGATTAATAGTCCCTGCCACATAGTAGCTTAATAAATACTTGTGGTCTCAGTTGTAATTCTTGTTAACCACAAAACGTAAGAATTAAAACTTCTTTCTAGCTTACATTAAAAAGTACAGTGAAAATACTAGCCAGTACTGAGGGGAGTACAGAGAAAATTCTGATATTGCTTTTCTTAGTGAAATTGGGGGTTGGAACCCCACTTTAAATGAATTGCTCTATGCAGAGTAGCTAGGTTATGCAATATAAAGAGCCCTGGACCTGGAGACAGGAAGACTTGAGTTCAGATCGGACCTCAGAAATTTACCAATTCTGTCACCATTGGCAATTCACTTAATGCCTACCTCAGTTTCCTCATCTGTAAAGTGGGGATAATAATGGTAACTACCTTCTGGGGTTGTGGTGAGAATCCAATGAAGTTATAAAGTACTTTGCAAATAGTAAGCTGCCATATACATGTTTATTGTTTTTTGACTCAACTTTCAATCCCTTCATTTCATTGCATTTGGGGCAGATCTGAAATACAAAGTGAAAAGGAGGTGGGTACCTACCCAAGGAGTTTGGGGGGAGGGGTTCTGACCATGAGAATCTTGTAGTAACATAATCATCAAAGGATTATCCAATGTTATCTTGATGCTAGGCACTGTGCTTGCAACTAGTGGGTAGTGGCAGTGATGCTCTCTGCCCTGGTGATACAACATCTGGAATATTGCCTTCACTGCTGGATGAGAGATTTTAGGAAGGACATTGGCAAAATTGAGCATCTCCAGAAGAGAACGGTAAGGATGCTGAGAACTGCACCATGTGAGGACTAGATGAAGGAACTAGGGAGGGTTAACTTGGAAGAGATGTGAATGTAGACCACTGCCTACAACTATTTGAAGAGTTGTCGTGAAGAAAAAAAAAACCCTTAAGATTCGTTCTGCTGAGTGTGAGAGGGAAGAACTAGGAGCCATGAGTGGAAAATGCAGCAACACAAATCTTGTCTCTATGTAGAGGAACACTTCCTAGTAATTAGAGATGAGTTTGTCTTGGAAAGCGTCACTGGATGGGCTTGTACTGGATGGTTGGTGGTCTGGTATAGGTTCAACTAGATGCCCTCTGAGAGTTTCAATTCAGTTATTCTTTGAAGAAGTATAATATAGTCCCTGTCAACAAAGAGAATTCTTTGTGCACGCAGGCCATTTATGTAAAAAGATGGGAAATGATAGAAGACAGCCTATCTTTAAAGAAATAAATGAGTGGAACAGTCAGAGTTCAGAAGGGGTGAGTACTGAGACGAGACAGTTGGAAAAGACCTTGGGGAGAAGGTAGGACTTGAAGGATGGCCATAAGCAAAAAAGAAGGGAGTGGGAATCTTAGATATTAAGAATAGCATGGAAGTGGGATTCTTTATATAGACTAAGGTCCTCTAGATGTTATCATTTGCAGATGGCATCATGCAGACAGCATGAAATTCCAGGATATCCAGAATATTCCAGAGCTTCCCAAATTAGATTCATAATTACTTAAAAGTTCAACCTAACAAAAGAGAAGACAAGTGGATAAAGAAAGCCTTTGTCCTGACCATGGTGGTATGCAGTTGGATGAAAGACTCATAGGTCTAGTGCATCTGTATTGTATCTCAGGTAGACACTGTATTTAGACAATAAGCTAGTTCTAGAGTTGAACAGAAAGAAATTGGATGGGGAGTCAATAATATCTGAGTTCAAATCCAGTCTCAGATACTTAGCTGTGCAATCTTAGGCAAGTCACTCACCCTCCATTTTAGTTTCCTCAGTTGTAACATGGGGATAATAATAGCACCTATCTTGCTGGGCTATTGTGAAGATGAAATGAAATAACATTTGTGGAGTGTTTAGTACATAGTCTGGTACATAGTAGGCTCAAAATAAATGCTTTTCCCATTCCATTATTCCTAAAAAAAAAAAAGACCCATATTTTAAACATCAATATTCTTGCGATATATTGCAAATCATGGAATATTCCAATCATTTAAGAATTGCAGTTAAGGGATATTAAATAGAAATGGAGTTCATGGTAGGTGTGCAATATATCGCCAGTTGAGAATAGTGGCATAAACAATGTCAATGAAAAGATCTAAAAAGGATGTGGGCTGATAATATATTAGGAGTGAAGGAAAACTGGTTAGTCTTTACACTTCTTTGATGGTCACGCAAAGTCAAAAGAAATAAGGGAAGGCCTCCAGTAGAGGGTTTATCAGAATATAAGGACAAGATTTTCATAAAGGCATCCCGGGAGGAAGTATGAAGAAACTACAGATGCTTTGGAATAGAAGTATTAATCTTAGGGGGATGAGGAGATCCATTTTACTGGAGTGGAAGGTTTGTAAAGGGGACCAAGAGAAGGTTGGAGGGGGAGAAAGGAGACCAACAAATATGAGAGAGAAATGGCCATAGATAAGAATAAAAAACCAAGATAGTGATGAGGAAGAACTAGCTTCATAGTACCATGGAAACTTATAATTTGAAGGGACTTTAGATACCATCCAACTTAGCCTCCTGCAGGAATAATTTCTATGACATCTCTGATAGATGACATTTTAAGGAGTTATGGGTCAGCAATGTCACAAACAATATAGAAGAATGAAAATAGACTTGACAATAGACTTGAAAATAGACTTGACAAAAAATAGCATTTATATAAGGATTAGCCAGTAAAAGATAACTTGGTTGTATAAGAGAAAAGGGTGGAATAACGTTTTGAAAATACAATACAGGAAACGTGAAAATGTTTTGAGGAAGGCAGGAAAGTGCCAACGGAAAGGGAGAGACTGCTGATACAAAAGAGGTGGAGGAATTAACCTTGAGGAGAAAGGTCATCTTTTCTGAGAAGGCTGGAAAGAGAAGGAAGTTGGCAGAAGGAATAGATACTTGGAGGTGGGGAAGAAGATGGTTGAGTGAGTTCCTAAAGGACACTGTCTATTTCATCAGAAAGTAGGTAGGGCAGTCCTATGAGGAAAGTAAGGAGGAATTAGTGGGGATTATAATATAAGCTATGTTTTATCTTGTCTTACAGAAGTTAATAACTTATTAATGGCATTTAGTTGATGTTTCTTGACAAATTCTGATGGCATTTAGAGTGTGTATGAAAGAGAAAGAGATAGAAGGAGTGGGAGGAAAAATGGTGAGGGAAAGAGAGAGAGAAAGACAGAGATCAAGGCAGGGGATAGAGCCAAAGAGAGCAGATAGGAAGAGATGGATTTAGGTGATTTGCTCTGCTTAAGCGTTTCTAGGGCTAAAAAGTTTGAGAATCTTGGAAAAATCCACACATTTTTTAAAGCAATTATGCACATTGGGACATGTGTACACAGCCCAAACCTGCTACATATATGCCATCTCTGCTCTTCATTTTGTCTTATGAAGACCCAACTGTAGTTAGATTGACTTATTGTGACAACATGTGTGTTGAGAGATTGAGGTTTTACATTCGACACTATGAACAGCTTTTATTGAGGCAGGAAAAATGTTGTCTAAATTCAGTTCAGTGGGTTTAAAAAATCAATTATGCAAGCATTGATTAAAACATCAAAGAGGCACTTAGATAGGCATACACATCTCTGAAAATACACACTGCTGTGGCCCATATGTCTTTCATTGTTCAGTTTCAGAGCCTTGAGTATACCAATAGTTTTTATTTATTTTTATTTGGGGGATATACCAGAATGCTCCATTAGAATAAAGTACAAACCAAAACTGTCCCCAAGAATAAGGTCATTAGAGCTTCAAAGTCATATTCCACCACAGGCTAAAACAATCTCCACTCATACAGAACAGTGCAAAACAAATCTCATTGGATGGACCATATGGCCTCCCAGTTTAACTGTGCATGTTAAGAAAGCAAGGACAATTAAGACAATCATTGATTCAGAACTCCATAAGTCAATACCACATTTCCTTTTAAAATGCAACAACTGATGGAAGGGGGAAAAAATCTTCACATTACAAAATGTCCATCTGCTTCCCAACTCATTCTGCATATAATTCCTGGGATTTATGAGATCTGAAAATAATTCCAGTTGAAGCCATTCATCTCATTGTGGCAGCTGCAAATTCAGTTGCTCCAGAAGCAATCTAATCTTATATCTACACAATTATTTTTAATGGCTGAATTAATGTAGTAACCACTTGTATTTGGAAATCCATCTTGGTTGCATTATCAGGACCGTGTACAATAGGCAACTTGCTAGAGGATTCACTGATTTACAATTTATGATTGCAATGAGAACAATGTTGTAACTAATCTAATCTATTAATGGTAAATTATTTTAAAAGATGGGAAGGGACATATTTTAAAGAAACAAATCAGAGGCATTCTTTTAGGAAGTGATATAAAAGGTGGAGGAGCAGGTAACACATCTTAAGATCTCTCCCTTTTGGATAAGAACACACCAGATTACCACAAAATCATAGAATTTGATGAAGAGAACTGTAAACATTACTTTTATTTAGGCTCAGCTTAAAGACAGTCATAAGGCAGCAATAGTCAAACCCATTCTCCCTCTTTTCCCTTTTTTGCTTCTCCTTCCATCCTTTTACCACCCCTCCCATTCCCTCCTACCCTATAAAATAATTTGTACATTGGACTCTCGCAAAAGATTATCATAAAAAATAAGACAAATCTGCAAATATCCCTTAGGATTATAAAACCAAATTCTTGATACCTTGGCAGGCAGCCATGAAAATACGTGACACATACAAATACATACAAAAGAGTAAATGAATCCTAACCCTCTCCCCTTATCAATTATCCACATTGGGTCATGTGCACACAGCTCAATACGCTACATATACGCAATCTTTGCTCTTCATTTTGTCTCACGTAGACCTGACCATAGTTAGGTTGACTTATTGTGACAACACGTGTATTGAGAGGTTGAAGTTTTAGATTCAACACCATTCAGATCTGCACAGGTCCAGAAGGGAAGAACCAAAGTCCATGAAAAGCTTTTGCTCCTGTGTCTGTGTCTGTCAAGGTGGACGGTGATGGAGGACAGCATTGGCTCTTCTTCTGCAAGTTGGACTGACTCAGTCCCTTCAAGAGCCACTGAATGGCAAAGTTTACAAAAAATTCTCTGCATTTTCCAGTAGATGTCCTCACAAGGCAACAGTGCCAAGGAGACCAGATCCAACACAGTGAAGTTTGAGGTTTGGTTTTCTTTTGGTTGGCAGCTAGGAGAAAGGGCAGACAAAGGATCCTAGGACTGAGAAGTAGGAGGAACCTCGAGAGCATTTAATTTGATCTCTTCATTTTACAGATGAGGAAACTACAATCCACTGAAGTTAAACGACTGTTCAAAGGTCATCGGGGTTATGTAGTAGAGGTGGGATTTAAACTCAATTCTTCTGATTTCAAATCTAGTGTTCTTTCAGTGTTACTATACAGCCTCTAAATAACAAACAAATTCATAAGAAATAGGAGGTGAGAGGGAATAAAAAACAAAATCTCAGAGCTGAGATGAGATTACAAGGTGGCAAATAAAATATTTACTTTCCATTTTTGACCCTGATGAGTCAATCACACACACACACAAAATGAAAGGGTAAGAAAAACAGTGCAATTGAGCTCTACAATGGAATTAGAAAAAGGCCCTTCGGGGCACTAGAAATTGTCCAAATAGAAGATTCTAAGGAAGATGCGGCATCATTTTTATAGGCTGGGTGAGTACCGCATGAATGAAAGAAACTGTCATATTTCAGCTTGGTTGAAGGACAGAATGTGACAACAAACTCCCGGGGCCCCGGGGTGCCTCGTCACTGAACTCTCAAAGCACAGGCTGTCTACAGATCTGAGGATGTTTTGGTCAGTCCTCCTTTTCAGAAGCCAGGAGTAATTGGACGAAACTCGGTCATCCCACTGAAGAGCTGGGCAGCATCTGCGCTGCCCCAGCTTTCCTGGGAAAACCAAAAGCAGATGAATCTTTAAACAATAAAGCTTGTGTGTGTATGAGATAATGGCCCAAGTTTTAGAAACATAGTAAAATATTTATCTCACTTCACTCATACCTATAGCAAACAATCAATCTGTGACACCGACAGTTTGTAAAATATCAAAACATATTTGATAATAGCTTGCTTGGATGGCTCAAATATCTAAAAATATAGATTAGGTCGGGTCACCCTGGGATGGTGAAGGACACTCAAGCTTCCAGAAAGCAGCCCTTGGAACCAATAGGAAGGGCAGAGCCAGGATAAACACAGATGCATTTAATCCCCAAACTTGGACTTGAGGAGGAAGGGGGTTGGAGGGTGGGGGGAAGAGGAAGGACCCTCGAGGCAGGCTGCATGAACTAAACACACTCCCCCTGGAGAAATGGTTCTTTTGATAATGGTCCAAGTTTTAATAGAATAGTAAATCCTGAACAGCCATGCTTACTTGAAAGCAGAGTTTGATAAATAATGTAGTGAGTGGTTAGTAGAGAAGGTAGAGGAGAGGGATGAGGCTAGAGGAAGAGAAAAAAAAGCTTTTTATGAACGCCCCACCATCCAGGAGGATAAGGACTCCTTATTACTCTCCAGGGGACTTTCCCAAAAAGGGGGAGGGGGAGTCTTGGTCCCAGAAAAATCATAGAACATTTGAACATGAAAGCTGGCAGGAATCTTGGAAGTAATCTAGTCTTGAGGGAGAAAATGTAGGTGAGGGAAGAAAAACTGACCTACCCCTGGCCACACACTGTAAGTCAAGCCTCCGGTCTTCTTTCCATTTCATGTTAGGGAATATTTTCATAGTGCTTTAAGGTTTCAAAACACTTTCCCTATCTCATCACATTTTTGCTCCTCACAACAACCCTGTGAGGTAGGTGCCATTATTACCCTCATTTTTTTTTAAACCCTTACCTTCCATTTTGGAGTCAATACTGTGTATTGGCTCCAAGACAGAAGAGTGGTAAGGGCTAGGCAATGGGGGTCAAGTGACTTGCCCAGGGTCACACAGCTGGGAAGTGTCTGAGGCCAGATTTGAACCTAGGACTTCCTGTCTCCAGGCCTGGCTCTCAATCCACTGAGCCACCCAGCTGCCCCCTATTACCCTCATTTTACAGATGAGGAAACTGAGGCTGATAGAGGTTAAATGACTTGTCTAGGTCCACACAGCTAATAAGTGTCTGAGGCAGGATTTGAACTAAGATCTTCCTTACTCCACAATGCCAAGCTTTCTCCCTTTACCAGTTTCAGGGAACCACATTGAGAAGGCACATTGTTTTACTTCTTCACAAAGAGCAAAAGGGCGGGGGGTGACTGGCAGGCTTATGAACTTGTGCAAAGAGAGTCTTTGGAAACTGCCACCAAGGGATAAATCTGGCTTCTTTTGTTTATGAGTGACTCAGAATCACAGGATCTCAGCAGAGAAATGGATGTCAGAGGCTGTCTCTTCCAGCCTGTGCTTGTAGGAGAAACTCTTCTATAACCTACCCAACCGATAGTCATCCAACCTTGGCCTGAATACCTCTGCTGATGGGGAGCTCACTGCTTCCCAAGACAGCGCATCACACTTTGGCACAGCTCTAAATTGCTTCAAAGTTTTTTCTTATTGTAATGTCAAGAGAAGAGGGGAGATCTGGGTGTGGCTTCAGTGCTGTAGGGATGGCTTTGTTCCAGGACCCAGATTGTGCTTCTTTTTTTCTTTCAACAAGAAGGCCATTTTCTCCCACCCTATATCAGGGGAAATGGCCTCATTCCATTAATTCAAAGTGTCTGGACTCCTTGATCAATAATAAATACACCTTGACCATTAGCCCGTCGTGGACAGAGAGCATTATTTTGCTTTGCAGAATTTAATTTATCCTGAGAAGAAATCATTGCAGGCGTTATCATTTGAAGAGGAAAGCAAGTAGAGCACATGGCAGTTCTGATAACAAGTTGGGTCCCCTGCAATTACCCCTGAGTTGAATTTTCCTTAAATGAAATCCAATGTCCTCCCAACCCTTGTCCCAAGTTTCAATTGAAAGGGAATGAGTGGGTAATTTTCCTAATTCTATTCTGATTAATGGGACAGTTACAAGGAATGACCTCTCAAGATCGCAGCATATCCTTCCCACAAGTTCATTTGACATCTCTAATAGGTTCCACCTTTTCGTTCCTTTGCCCTCAGCACACAGAACAGGATAAATGGAGAAGAGAGTGTCACAGTCAATCGCCCATGTGAGCGGCTCCTTTATCTTTTGTCTACAGAAGCAATGAACTTTCTATAATGCCAACGCAGGTTAATTCCCTTAATAACAAGCCGTAAGCAGTCAGTCAATAATAGAAACTGGACAGAAAGTCACCTTTCTCCTAGAGAAGCCTTCCCATCAGTATGATATAACTCATTGATCTGATTCACTGTGAATCCAGGCTATTTTTCCAACCACAAAACCTTTTGTGGTCCTCCAGACCTTTAGGCTTTTAGAAGGATAACTGAACGCAACCCAAAGAAGGAGGGCACCATATTTATTGGATGTCCACCAGAAATCTCATCCATGGTGGGGAGATTGACCCTCTGCAGACACGGCACAACACAACACCTAATCTAAATATTTAACAGAAGAAGGCTAAATGATAAGTAATGTGTTAAAACCCAGGCTGTGGGAGGCACCACCTATCCACAGAAAATAATGTTGAAGAGTTGAAAAATAATAACAATGTCCATGGTTTTGCAATTGTCTTTCAATGAAAACTGAATGTGGAAATTCACAATTTAAAAAAAAAGCAGCACATCTGTTAATACCAACACCACTGTAATACATACTACAATGTGGCATAAAAATCTACAGCTGGTCTTTTTTTGTTTGTCTTTTTCTTTAAAAACTGTTTAAAACTAATCAACGGAATGGCAATTGTCTAAATTCAAATATTAGTAGTATAACACTTAAGTGCATTTCAATCTGGCCACAAAACATCATAAACCCTTAACCAGTGTGTATTACAAGAACAAAGAACACAGAGCATGGCATTTATATTCCAAGATTTTTCTTCTAGAGGAATAAAGATCCAGAAATGATTCCAGCTTGCTGAGATATCCCCACTTGCCCAAGGCTTCAGAAAACTGGACTGTTGGTATCAATTTCAGTTTTTATTTACTCTGGAAGGGGAGGAAGAATTGGGGGAAAAGGGAAGAAAAGTCAAATAAGACAAAAGAGCTTTAAGACCTGCCCCCGAATAACTTTTGAAATCAATCGATCCACTTTATAGATGTTCATTTAACCCACAACATGGTGTCCTCATCGCCAAGGCCAGTGATGGAATTAGAAGATGGAGTGCTCGGAAGTTCTCTTGTTGGCTTCAACATCTGGTCTCAAGAGTAGCAAAGTCCTTGGAAAAGTGCACTGCGCCTGTCCCGGCATGGACTGTCCACATCGGTCAGACTGAGCTGAGCTTCACGAGGCCACGCACTGAGTCTTCATGCAATGAGTCTTGGCTGGCCAAACTTAGGACATGCAGGGTGTGACTATGCGTGATAGGACTGCCTGTTGACAGCATACCAGGGGGTGAGGGGGCTTCCTCTGGTGTAAGGAACTGATGGCTATCGAGTTCCTCTTTTAATGGGATCATATCTGTCAAAATAGTTTCTGACGTGAGATTGGGCATGGAGGAGGGTGGTGTTGGCTGCCCCAGGGACAAGGTGGCACAGGGAGCGCCTAGTGTGGTCTTTCCTGGCAAAGGGAGTTCCTCACTGGTTAGGCTGGGTTCGCTCTGGAGCAACGGTGTAGCTGCAGCCTGCAAAACGAATTTGGTGCTCTGAATGCACTGATCTTGATCACACTGGAGGGCAGGAGACAGCCGGAAAAATGCAGCAAGTGGGGAAAGTCGAAAGATGCCAAGGCACGAGAAGAGAGTGAAATGCAAGGGGAAGAAGAAGCATGGAGAGAATGAGATGTGAGAAGAGAAAAATTCATTAGTGATAATTCAGTTAGACAATGGCCAAAAAGCACTGCATGCACAGATTACCAGGCTTCTTTCTGGTATTGATGACAACACAGGAAATATTCATCTGTGTCTTTTAAATAGCCCACTTAAAGTAATTGATCATATACACCACTTCAGTAAATGTTAAGCAGTCAAAGCATATAACAAATGTAGCCTGCGTTCACCAGCAGAATCATCATTTTGAAATAGATTAACTTAAGAGAATACAGAGATAACTCAGTGGAAATGCTTGCCAGCTCTGGGAGGGAAGAGTAAAGGGGAGAAGGAGAGAACATGAACCATAACGATGGGAAAATATTTTAAAAACAAATCAAATCAAATAGATTCACTTAAACAATTGCCACTTCCTGGGTCAGGGCTACAGCAATGTCCTTTTTGGTAGGCTGGGAACGATTTCCTCTATTTTTTTTTTTATATGTAGTGAGAGGACCCAGAAGGGAATCATATGGATTGCTTGTGATCTACATTGTTGGAGGGATGAGATCACAGATCCCCTGGAGTAGCTTTAAAGTTTGGAAATTCCTGAATCCCAAGACAAGCAGGGTATAACTGTTCTCCATGAGTCCAAGAATATTTTACTACTTTCATTTTTGCCATCATCAATATCTCTGGTTCACTTTAAGTACACACATATGTAGACACATGCAAAAATATATTTAAAATAAGGATTTATTGATATTTTTACATCATTGACTTATTCCTGGTCTCCCCTTTTCTTTCTTTTTCCTCTCATTTTAAAATTGCTTATGAGAATTTAAAAGTTTTATAGGATGAACCCTTCTTTCTTTCAAATATTCTTAAAGTATGACTTTAAAGTCACAGAATTTCAGATCTGGAAGAGATATTAGAAGTTATTTAGTCTAATTCCCCCATTTGCCAGACAGGAACAAATACCCAGAGGGGCTGAGATCAAGGGAAGTGACTTGCTCCAGGTCACATACCTGATAAGTGGCAGACCCAGGGGTTGTGATCGGTGACTACTTTTCCTTTCTTACTACAGGAAGTCATCCCTCTTGTGTTTTTCAGGTTTGTGCCCAACATTTAACCAAGAATATAGCATATGCCCCATTTTTAATGACTCATTTTCAGTCTGTTGGGAAGTCTCTGGAAGTGTACAATCCCAGACCCTCATTTTATCTATGGGCTAGTTTCAGAGAGAGCTTGAAAAGAAATAGCTTTGACCCGATTTAGATATCCTAAATTTTGTTTTAAAGGCTTAGGATGCTTAAACCCACTAAAGATTTTCAAAACCTGCGAAGCAGCGTCCCATATCTTGATAGTCAGAAATTTCAAATGAGACAATAGGTTTATAGCAGTGGAATTCTACCTTGGTTCTTCTGAAGTCAGAGGTTCAGTAAACACCTCATCAACAGTAAGAGCTATACCAATGACAACACTCACATCTGCGACCAAGAAAGATATTTTATTTATTAATATTTTCCTGAAAGTCTAGAAAGTGCATATGATTCCCATATCCTATTATGATGCCATATGTATGTTCTTCTGTAACCTCTCTGTAGCACATTTCTCTCACTATTCTGAGGGAAACATTTTCTTTTGATTTCTTCATCTTTGTTTTGCTCTTCAAAGACCTAGAAGAGCTAATGATGGGTTTTCAGAAGGAAGATGGGAGCTGCGTATTTTATTCTCTTTCTCTGGATAGGAAGTTGCAGGTTAATTTGGGAAGTGTGATGATGGGGGGGACAGGATATATAGTCAGCTATGTGAGCTAAGCAAGGAAGATCATGGATGCATGGTAGTCACAGTAGATAAGAGAGCTCACCATTAGAACTCTCTTATAATTATTCTTAAGAGTGATGGAAAGTAATTGGATGGAACAATGGTTGGCTCTCTCTTTCCATATGGTTTGTGGGTAAGGTAAGGCCTATTTAACTCTAGGACCTTGGGGTTCCTGGTCAAGAAGCACTGGGATTTGAAAAACTAGAATAATGTTAGGGTCAGCAAAGTCAATCATAATCATCAAGAATAGGGATAGGATGTAGTATTTGAAGTGAAAATTCCAAGGAGTGCCTTGTCAAATGGCTCTCTCCACTATTCCATTTTCTAGGCGTGGGGAAAATCAATTATAGAGCATTTTTTGTTTAAATCCTTATCTTCAGTTCTACAATGGACACTCCTCTCCTCTCCTCTCCTCTCCTCTCCTGTCCTGTCCTGTCCTGTCCTGTCCTGTCCTGTCCTGTCCTCTCCTGTCCTCTCCTCTCCATTCTAATTCCCTCATCTTAAATTTGTGAACATTAAGGCCCAGAGTGGTTAAATAATTTGACCAAGGCCACATCGCTCACAGATGTCTGAGACAGGAGCTGAATTCGTCTTCCCAACTTTAAGCACAGTGCTCTTTCGTGCATACTACTGAATTGCCTCTAGCTGCCACAATCCACACTCTTACCAAACTGGTATTCCTAAAGCAGAAGTATGTCCTGATCCAGAAACTTTGGGTGCTCTCTCTTGTCTGAAGGAGAAAATATAAATTCCTTTGTCTGAGCCATGAAGCCCTTCATGGTTTGGCTCCAATCTATTTTACCAGACTAATCTTTTTGAACCCAGGACCATCTCTAGGTCTGGCTCTCAATCCACTGAGCTACCCAGCTGCCCCCTTACCAGACTAATCTCAGCCCAAACTGGCTAGTGTTCCCTGCAGATGACATCCCATCGCCTGACACTTCTCCCTTGCACAGACTGTACCTAATGTTTGAAATGTAATCCTCCTTGTCTCCACCTCTTGGAATTCCTGGCTCCCTTCAAGGATTAACTCAAGGGCTGCTTCAGACACGTCCTTTCCTGAGCCCACAGTCCTCAGTGTTCTCTCACCCTAACCCCACCACATTACATTCTACTTATTTGGGTGTCGATTGTCCTCTTCCCAGCTCCCAGAGGATGGAAGCTCCCCGAGGGCAGGGACTATTTCATTTCTGTCCTTCTCTTTCCTGAGCAGTGCCTCATATGTTTTAATCATAGGCATGGAAGAAATCTTTTTTAAAAATATATGAAAGTAAGAAAAAAAATCAAACCTTTAGGAAAAGGTGAGATTTTTTTTCTTATTCAATAATTACACTAACAAACAACTCATATTTATAGAGGGCCCCCAGGTCATCATATCACTTGATTTTCACAGACAATAAATAATGGTTGACCATTATATAATTAAAAAAAAAAAACCTTAACTTCTTAATATTGATTATAAGACAGAAGAGCAGTAAGGGTTATGCAGTAGGGTTAAGTGACTTGTCCAGGGTCACACATTTATTAGGATAAGGGTCTGAGGCCAGATTAGAATTTAGGTCCTTCTGTCTTTCCACTATACCATCTAACTGCTCCAATATAGATGAGGAAACTGAGGTAAACAGATTAAATGACTCTCCCAGGACTATACAGATAGTGTCCAGGACGGAATTTGAACTCAGATTCTCTTTATTCTGAATCCAATACTCTATATACTGTGCCTCCAAGTTGGAATGTAGGTGCTATTATTATCCCCATTTTATAGAGGAGAAAAGGTGAGACCCAGAAAAGTTTAGTGACTGACTTTTCAATAGCTAAGACATAGCTATAACACCACATCATCTGATTCCAAGTCCAGCACACTTTCTACGATAGGTCTCAACCTCATTGAAGGTGTTTGTGGGTGAGGGTAAAGGAAATGACTATACCTGAAACTTTATGAATTGTACCAGTTTGGCCCCAAATCAAGTCCCATAACCATACTTTTTACCCCTAACGCTTCCTTACCTTCTATCTTAGAGTCAATATTACATATTGGTTCCAAGGCAGAAGAGTGGTAAGGGTTAGGCAATTGGAGTCAAGAGGGTCACACAGCTAGGAAGTATCTGAGGTCAAATTTGAACCCAGGATCTTCTGTTTCTAGATCGGGTTCTCAACCCACTGAGCCACCAATCTGCCCCCATAGTCACACTTCCTGAAGCCCATTGTAATCTCATAACCAAATGCCCTCTTTTCTTTCTCCTTGCAAGGAATTTTCTGCTTCCATTTTCATAGTTATTAATGGAAAGATGAATACAGTTCCTTCAATAGCTAAGCAATTGTCAATGTCTAGATTGATGTCAACATCATTTTTTTTTAATATAGAACTCTCAGTACAGTTTAGGAAACTAGTTCATTCTTGACAGGACAGAGAACAAGAGGAAAGTTTCCTGATTAAACATACATTTGCTGGCAAGAATCCCAGGGATTTGAATACAAAGTCCTTTGCTAAGAAGTTCACTTGACCATTTGGAATTACTGATGACAGCTAGTACTTCTATAAAATTTCCAACTCTCCATAACTAAATATAACCTCCGTGTATTTCTGGGCTCTTGCCAATGAATATAGTCTCAAGATTCCAGTTGTTAGAATTTGTTATCTCCATTTAGTCATCCTTCCTTGATATGAGAATCATATATCAGTACTCTGATGACACTATCCTCAACCTAGTAACCCCCCCCCCCCCCCCAATTTCAGGGGAAAGGAAACAAGAAGTTGAGTTCTTTTTCTCATCTGGTGTACTCAAGTACATTTCTATTCTGGGGATTGACAATCTGTGACAATTAGAAAATTATGAAAATTTGAACTGGACCTTAGACGAACTACTTTATTTTATAGATTAGAAAATTAAGGTCTGGGAATTGTTGCTTGTACTATTAGATGGTACCTAGGTAGTACAGTGAATAGAGCATTAGACTTGAAGTCAGGAAGACCCGAGTTTGATTCCTGCCTTAGACACTGTGACTCTGGGCAAGTCACTTGGCTTCAGTTAATTCATCTCTAAAATGGCAATAATAATAGCACCCACCTCATGGAGTTATGAGGAACAAATGAGTCAACTAACTGGTAAAGTGCTTTGCAAACTTTAAATCACTATATCAATGCTAGTGATGATGATGATGATGTCTCCCTCTTTTTTTAACTAAGAACACAGTGGTGGAGTGAATAATATGGTGGACCCCAGAGCAAGAGGATCTGGGTTCAAACCTCATGTTAGAT
The DNA here is from genome assembly GCF_027887165.1 of Monodelphis domestica. Taxonomy (NCBI): domain Eukaryota; kingdom Metazoa; phylum Chordata; class Mammalia; order Didelphimorphia; family Didelphidae; genus Monodelphis; species Monodelphis domestica. The sequence continues at coordinate 439,440,619 of NC_077228.1, read as the reverse complement.
CCTAGCTAGGTGGCTATGGGCAAATTCTTTAACTTTTAGGTGGCTTAGGTACTTTATTGGTAAAATGAGGTTGAATTTAATGATTACTATGGCCCTTTCAGTTCTAAATCTATGACATATTCTCCCTCTTCCCTTTCTTTCTTTGCTGCCTCCAATATCACTTTAGCCTTACTGTATTAGTATCCTTTGGCTTTTGGTCCCCTCACTCTGAGTGAATGGTGGAGAGTTTCTTCTACTTGAAGAGAAGGCAGGCTATCCATTTCTTCATTTTCTAGTTGACTATCCTCTTCTATACTCCTCTATCTTGCTCCCATGCTGTATGCCTTCTTTTCTATCCTCCTATTTCAACTTCCTTTTGTAGGTTGTTTTCCTTCATTAGATTATAAGTTCCTTGAAGACAGCAACTAACTTTTTCCTAAATGGATTCCCAGCACTTATCACAGTGCCTGGCACATAGTAGGTGATTCACGAGGGTTTATTCACTGTTTTCTGTCTCTATCCTTGTATATTTTCCCCATCATTACTGCCTAGCTTCTCCCATGATATTCACAATTAAAGAAGTTGCTGAATCTGACTACATCGGGTTGCTTTTTTTTGCTGTTCTTTTTGATTCAAAAGAGTTGACATTCTAGTTTGATGTGTTTGTTCCATGTGAGCCTTAGCTCAAAAAAACCCCCAACCCTTTCTTGCTGCTTTAAAAAAATGTAACAAGTTCCAGTGGGCATTTACATAGATCTTCCATCTTACCACTGCCAAAGACACATCATTAAAAATGGAAACAAACACTGGCTGAATTGCAGCAATCAAAATTGTAAGAAATATGTTTCGTCTAGTTTATCAGAGATGAAGCTTAAGAGCTTAAATAAATCCAAACATCTAACTGGGAGAAAAATATACTTTGTCTTTTTAATCCATGTGAGAGCCACACAGAAGCAAGCATGTCAGTACTGGATGAACTGTCTGCTTTCTTTTCTTTTTCCTTTTTTTTAAAGTCTTACTTTCCTGTCTTGAAGTCAAGTTCTAAGACAGAAGAGCAGCAAGGGTTAGGAGACTTGCCCAAGGTCAAACAGATAGTGTCATAAAGCCAGATTTGAACCCAAGTCCTCCTGAATACATGCCTGGCACTCTGTCCACTGTGTTATCCACCTGTCATTGACCCTACTTTCTTTTTCTTTAAAATAACAAACAAACACCCTTACTTTTTGTAAACTAAATATTGACTTCAAAGCAGAAGAGTGGTAAAGGCTAGGCAACCGAGGCTAAGTTCCTTGCCCAGGTTCATTCAGATAAGTGTCTAAACCCAGATCCTCCCAAATTCAAGCATGGTACTCTAACTACTAACTAGCTGTTCTTCTACTTTATTTTCAATTTACACTTGAGTCCCTGACTTCAGTTAGTGCCAGGTAAGTAAAAACTGAGAATAAACATAAAGGCTATTTTTGAGCCACTTATAATTATCTATATTTATGACTAGCTTTTGAAGGAAAGATAATGTAAGATAATGGATAAAGGACTGACTTTGGTGTCAGGAAAACTGGGATTCAAGTCCGAGCTCAGACATATGCTCACTGAGTGACCCTGGCAAAGTCACAGTACTAGTTGGGCAATCCCTTAGTGTCTAAGGCAACTCTCAGAGGCTAAAAGTAGTAGGAAAAATGATGACTTGCACTGGACTCATCTGGGAGTCCTTCATATTGATGAAGTGGCATGTCAAGTTCACCTCCATATTAAGAGTTGTTCCTTTCCCCTCACTCTGAATTCTTCAATTTAACTTTTGTATGGGTAGTATGGGAGGCTACAGTTCTTGGAATCATCCACAAAAATGACTGAAGTTTAAGGAGATTTTATATCTTCTGTAACTTTCCAATCCAATAGGTGCCAACTGTGTTTGAGGAACTCGGGAAGGCACCAGGAATACAAAGACAAAATGAACCATAACTGCTTGCTATTTGAATGCCCACCTCCAATTTTTGGTCATATGGTCATATTGGGTACATAGCAAATTCATTATGTTGGATATCTTCCATAAAGATCTTTGGCTGACTCTTATTCATTGACTGGGTCCTAGATCCAAAAGATTAGATAATCATAGATTTAGAGCTAGAAAAGATGTCTGAGTGGTTATTTAAGGCAGCCCATGTCATTTCACAGATGAAGAAACTGAGATACAGAAGTTGAAACGATTTGCCCCAAGAAAGTACAAGTGATAAAGTGATAAAGTCTAATTAGCTCTCAGGTCCAACACCTTCAAATTCATGGATCCTTCTGTTCTCAGGGTGATTGTTTGGTCAGTTTTGTCCGACTTTTATTGACTCTGCTGGGGTTTTCTTGGCAAAGATATTGGAGTAGTTTGCCATTTTACAGATAAGGAAACTGAGGTAAATAGGGTCAAGTGACTTGCCCAAGGTGAGGTCAGATTTGAACTCCTCTTTATTAACATCTTCAATCACAGAAACGTACACTTCCTTTTATGCTTTCTTCTCCCTTAACTTTTGGCTTTCCTGTCTCCTCTCTCATTTCACCTTTGTCTAACCAGGAGATTAAAAAAAAAAAACTTTTCTGCTAGGAAAGGATGACAACATTCCTCCCTCTTCCTTTCCTAGTTTTAAGAGTAAATCAAATTTTCTTTGTCTATCAATCAGGAACTTTTAAATTAATCAATTGAAAACTTAAGCATCCCTACTTAATGCTAAGTAAGAAAGTTCCCAAGTCACTTACTAAAGTGGGTGACAACTCCAGAGGTCACTGACAACCCCCTAGGCAGTGGTAGGCAAATGGAAAGACTGCAATTGGTTCCCATAAAGTGGAGGAAGGGACAGTAAGTGATATAGAAAAAGGAGTATAAAAAGTCCTGAACTTCCTGTTCAGGGAGGTTCTCCTTTGCCTGTTGGTTTTCAGGCTTCATGTTTGGGACTTTGCTTTTGGAGGACGTCGCCTTTTGGACTGGGACCTCAGTCTTCTCCTTTGGAGTTCATCGTGGGAGACTCTACTTCGGTGAGTTGGACTGAAGGAGGAGACTTTTCTTGGATCCTGCGTCAGATTGCTGATTGAGAAGCTGGCCTACCTTTCCTGGCATCTGGAGAGATTGGTTCAAGAGAGGCCTTCCTTTCCGGGAGGAGGCCTCGTTGGTGGAACCCTTGCTGAAGACACTACCTGGTCTCTGGCTGAAGGTTACTGAACCCTGCCGGGGCTGAGCTGGACAATGGAACAACACTTGGGCCAGTAGGCTAGGCATTTCTCTACTGTATTCTTATATTTTTCCACTTTCACTCTTTCTACCTCTTTTTAAATAAAGTCATTTTGAATTGAGCTATAATACTTTTAAATCAGTGACCACAATATTACTTTAGAACTTCTATATTAGCATAAAAACCTAAATTTTATATTCTTACACTAGACCCTTTTATCTTGGAACATATGCCCAGAAGTGTTTGGGCTGTGGTCATGCTTTAATCAATCTTACAAATTCCCAAATTCAAACAAGCACTCATGATGGTGGCAAGTAGTTTACCCAGTGAGGAGAGAAAAATGAGAAATAAACACCACCATTTCCCCTTTATCCTAATAAAACTCCTGTGAAATTCTTTATGAGTCAAAACCTTCAAATTGAATAGGAAGCTGGTCACTAGTAAAGGTCTGTCCAGATCAAATAATGTTCCTATTACTACACAAAAGGTCATATCTATAGTACAAGTGCATTAGTATCATTTCAATTAAATCACTTTGACTACTGAGTCACTGCCCAAATGAAGCATTGAGCCCTTAAAGAGTTGAATTTTCATATCTGTCAAATATTTTTCCAGTCATATCTGGCTCTTTGTAACTTCATTTGGTGTTTCCTTGGCAAAGATGATGGAGTAGTTTGCCATTTCCTTCTCCAATTCATTTTGCAGATGAGAAACTGAGGCAAACAAGATTAAGAGACTTGCCCAGGGTGACACACAGCTATTAAGTGTCTGAAGCCAGATTTGAACTCAGGAAGATGAATTTTTCTGATACCAGGTCCAGTGCACCATCCACTACTCCACCTGACTGTCCACCTTTCAAATGCCATTAAATGGCAAATCTGGTCTTAACAGGGACTTTTGCTTCCTATCCTGGCTATAGCTTATGTGGATGATGACTCAGATAACCCTACGAAATTTGGAGAAGCCTCGAATATTTTTAGGTTTAATTTCTGGGATATCATTTTGTGCTCATCTTCTATTTTCCTTTAGGGCATTTTTATAATAATCCAATTTCATTTTAGGCTTCAGATATTAGTCCCAAAATGCAAAAGCAAATGGATTACTGAATGAAGACTGAAACAATCTTGACCGAAAGATATCTAGTAGTAAAACCCAGGGTGCCATATGTCGTTGGTGTCAAAGATCTTTGGCTCTGGGCTTTGTTACTTCTAGGAGGGCAAAGGACATCCTTTCTAGTCATAGGAACCCCACTTCATAGGTATAGGAAGCATTATAGCTGACAGAGGGGGCAGCAGTAGGTTAAGCACCCACTGACTTCATGGACACAGAATGAACTCTCTTGTTGGTACTACCATTCTACTACGACTCCCTCTGGTCTTTGATGTCACATTTTTACTTGGTCAATAATCCATGGAAGGCCTGCTGAGACCACTTGTTTAATCCCAGTGTTCTCTTTGGCGAAGCTTTTCAGTGGTATCTGTATAATGTCTGACCACTCATCGTAAAATAGCTGAAATTCTGGGGTTGAGAAAGAGGGGTCCAGGAAGGGTGAGTTGGACAGAAAGTGGAAGGATTTGGTGGGGGGACTTTCTTGAGCTGAATTGTAACAGGTTTTAAGGTTCACAAAGTATTTTAGATCAGTTCTCATATATCTTGAGCAGAAGGGCAGCAAGTAGTCCAATTTCTCTTCATTTTAGAGACAGGGTGACTAAAGCCCTAAGAGTGACTTGCCCAAGGTCACACAGATAATTGGCATCAGAGATTGGACTCAAATGAATTTGAATATAGCATCCTATTCTTGAGAAAAGAGAAGCAAAATTTAAGTCCTTCACAATTATGCTCAGAGCCAGCCCTGACTTAGGGTTAACATTTCTATTCTCTAAAAAGGAAATCTACTAGAGGCTCCATCATTCTGTGGGAGAGGGAAGGAAGCAGGGATTGAAAACAGACCAAGAGTTATGTTGATTCTCAATGTTCCAATTTAGAACTTTGAAGGTAGGGATGGGATGAAGAGACACAATGATACTACTAGCCACAGCAGACCTTGCTGAGCTCTCTTCAATAATGGGGGAACATATTTTTACCTTTTGCTTGAATACCCCTGCAGCCCTGTGTGAAGGTTTGAGGAAGGGTGAGTGATCCTCACATAGGTGACTTCCATAGTCAGCACATTCCTGCTGATAGGGGTCACTTAGTAGTGGGAGAAGCTAAGGGAAGTATGCATATGGAGGGGCCAGCCTCAGGAATTGTCTCAGCCCTTGCCACAGTATAGCATCTAAAAATAGTATAGAATGGTGGAAAAATTCATGCTCTACACCCATCTTTCATTGTCTGGGTGATACAGGATAAGTCATGTAACGTTTTAAAATCTTTCCTTCTTTATCAATGAAATGAAAACACTTGGATTGTTGTAAAGAATACATTTTAGAAACTTTAAATTGCTATATAAATGGAATAATTGTTACTAAATTATGTAGTACTTGGCACTCAATAAACCTTTGCAGATTTATTCATGATCTTAATGGTCCCTTCTCTAGCCAAAGAGGAAGGCATGAAGGATGGCATCCCCAACCTCATCTCTCCCAATGTTCTCTTCTCCTAAAGTTTAAATCTATATGCATTTATTAGAATCGTAGGTAGCCAGTCTAATCCCTAGTCAATAATCTGAGAAATCATAATGAGGCAGAGGATGACCATGCAGAGCCCGTGTGGTAAATCTGAAACAAACCTCAACAAAGTGAGCTTAGCTAAGTTTAAATCAAGGGTAGGGAACCATAGATCTATGGTTAAATTTCTGTCAAGGCAAGCACTCTAATTAAGTTATTCTGCTGTGACCACATCACTACATTCCAGAGAAAGTCTTCTTGGCTGACTGGTGTAACCATTTAATCTGAGCATCACCCTTGGAAGACTTGACAAGAGAAAGTGAAGAGCTATTTTTAGGCCATTTAAATGGCGAGTTTTAGGCGAGTTTTGCTGAACTTTTTTTCTCCTCATAGCTTTCTTCTTACATTAATCCTACCACCATCCAACTAAACAAAAAAAAAAAGGGAGAGATTTGTTCTGGCCAAACTAACTCATAACAATTAGATAAATCTTGATCCCAGATGTAATCTTCAGACAATATAGTAAGAAATAGCCTGAATCTTTCAAAAAACAAAGATAAATCAAACTGCTTTTGGTGAATGAAAAAGGGATAAAGAATGATTGCTCCCAAATCCATCTGTACCATGAAGGTTTCAAAATAAATTTCTAGAACTTTCTCCAACATACAAAACTTTCAAAATCCCATGGGAAAATGACCCTTCATTAAATTAAGTCGAGCCAAACAAAACCAAACTAATGCCGATGCCCTCTGAACTTCTGAAGCCACAGCATGCTGTTGACATACCCCTCACATATTCATCTTCACTTTGTCCCCCATCCCCTATTAGAACCTTATTAGATCTATCCCTATTAGACTATCCCTGGGCTCTGAGAGGCTCATTCTCCATAATGCTTCTGTGCAATTTCCACACTATGCCCTACTTCCCACCTTCCCAGCGTCGCTTTATATATAGTCTTGACTGATTAGAATGTAAATTTTTGGGGTCAGACACTGACTTCATTGCTTATGTTTGTGCCCCCGGTACTTTATCATAGTGCCTCACAAATCCTAAATACTTAATGAGTGTCCTTAATTCCTTCCTTCCTCTCTCTGTCTCTCTCAGAAGTCATGTAGCCCAGCCCATATATGAACAGGAAACCTTTCTACTTCCTTCATGGATTTTATTAATGGTATTTTTGATACTAGGCAGTTAGGTCATGCAATGGAAAGAACATCAGGCTTGGAGTCAGGAAGACTCATCTTCCTGAGTTCAAATCTGGGCTCAACACTTATTAGCTGTATGACTATGGGCAAGTCACTTAACCTTGTTTGCCCCAGTTTCCTCATTAATAAAATGAGATGGAGAAGGAAATGGCAGTATCTTTGTTGAGCAAAACTCCAAATGGGCTCACAATGAATCAGACAAGAGTGAAACAACTGAACAATCCTTGCTATTAAAATTTTCAGAATTGCTTGAATATGATACTGATATTCTTTCTCATTGATGGTGGAGAGGACTGAATCAATCACTTAATAAAAGGCAGGGAGATAAATTTCTGAAATATCAACTGCTTTCACTAATCCAATCATTTTTACGCATGGAACAGAAGTTGATCTGGGTAACTGATGTTGAAACAGATGAAAAGAAACTCTTCACCATGCTGTATGGTTTACAGTGCTTGATACATGGTTGGGACTCAATGAGCACTTGCTGACTTTTTGAGTGATGATGCCCTATTTGGGATGCCTGTTGTATGTGCCAGGCTGAATAAATCACAGCAAAGGAACATGAAATTTTGCCCCTACAGACTAAGTTCAGTTGGCACTCTTGAAATATGTTAGCTCATTTGTCCAGATTTTGACAGCTCCAAGAAATTGTTAGGTACATAATTTCCACTTAGTACTAACATTACCCAAAATATAATAAGAAACAAAAACAATGGGGAGCTTGGGGAGGTAATACTAGAAATTGCCTTGGGCAGAAGTTGCCACATTTTTTTAGTTGAAGATTTTCTGACATCTGGATGTATTATGTGGAAATACTTCTTTCTTTTTAATTTAACATCAATTTCTTTTGGTTTAGGCCACATCATCAGTTGTTTTTTTCTTCTCAGCTGCTTTTGGATCTTGGTCCTACCTCTATCTTTCCCTCCACTTTGTAAATGACCTCCAGCTTTTGTTTTCTATTCTTCCTCAATTTTCTCTATCAGTAACCCTGATTTTGGCATAGCCCCCCTTAAAAACAAAAGATAAATCAAGCAATTAAACAACAAACATTTGTTAAATGTCTCCTAAGTACCTACCAGTGTGATATAGGAGACCAGGAGCCAGGAAGACCAGAGTTCAAGTGCTACCTCTGACATATTCTTGTATGACCTTGGGGCAAGTCTCTTAACAACTCAGATCTCTCTAGGCAATTCTCTAAATCCCTCAGTTGCAGTGAAGTTGCTCGGTTGCAGTTAAAGGAGTTTTCTCATCTTGGAGTTGCCTATACTAGTGAAACCATGGGAAAATTCCATTCATAGACAGACCTATAGATGAGGTACGATGCTAGTTTCAGGAAAATCACAAACAAAATATTTCCACGTGAAATGATGGCTTGGAAAATAGGTTCTCTCCCAAGGAAGGGTTTTTTCTCTCTGACATATCATAGGAAAAACAAAAATCTTTTCATTTAGCCCCAAATAAAGTGGAAACACTCAATGCTGAGTCAGTACTTGTAGAATGAAGATTTCAGTCTTTCCTACATGGAGGATAGGCTGAGTATGTGGATATGTGTTTGTGTAGCTGCCTAGAGGTACTTCAAACATTGAGTATGCCAGGGATTATGCCAGAGATAAGCAGCTTTCTGAATACAGTAAGAGCTTAATGAGTATTTGAACTGAACTGAATATAGGCAAACTCATACCTGAGTGCAAATTGTCATTCACAATTTACTAGCATTCCTGATATTAAGTAAGCACTTAATGGAATTCCTCCATCAAAGTCCTACTTTGGCATCCTAGCTGGTCCCCCCCCAAAAAATATTCCATCTCTAAGTTCTGGTCATTTTCTCTGGTCCTTCCTCGACACCTGGAATGCTCTCCTTCCTCAACTCAATCCACCTACTGATTTCCTTGACTTTTTAAACGTTTGAACTAAAACCTCATTTTTTAAAATACGAAGCTGTATCCAATTCCTCTTAATTTCAGTGACTTCCCTTTGTTACTATTTCCTATTTATCCCACAAATAGTTTGCGTTGTATATATATCTGCTTTTGGTTTCCTCCATTAGATCAAAAACTCCTTGAGGACAAGGATTGTCTTTTGCCTCTATTTGTATTCCCAGTACTTAGCACAGTGTCTGGCATGGAGGAAGCCCTGTAATAACTCATACTATAGAGAGATCACTGGGTTCAAGGTTCATAGATTTAGAGCTAGCCAGGAACTTTGAGGCTACTGAAACCAAGCCTCTCATTTCACAGATAAAGAAAATTGGGATCCAGAGAGTATAAGTGACTTGCCTGGGATCACACAGTGATCAGTATCTGGGGTACAATCGAACCTATCTTTCCAACTTCTTATGCTAGCAGGGTACAAGCTCTGGCTGAAATAGTAACTCTGGAGATATTCTGAATATATGACTGGTGATAGACTTTGGATCTGAGGACTAGTTCAGCTAAATTCATTATCGATTGGCCACAGATTGATGAATATTTTGGCCACAGGAATTCATGGATTCCAATGGTAGGAGGAATTCTCTGTTCAGACAAAATCAGAGATCCATAATCTTGGAATATTTATGTAATTGATAAAGTAATAAGGTATAGCAATAATTTCTTCTAGAACCTGAATTATCTTCTAAAGACTTTTCATGTTGGAGCTTGTCTTTCTAAAGGGTTATGACTTCTGGAGTTAGAAGACAACTGGGAATTCATCATCGGGTGAATCCTCAACCATTTGACAAATAACAAATAAGTCATGCAGCTTGTTTGAGGCCTCCCCAGTCAGACCAGTATTCAGATCTACTGAGCCTAGTCTAGTGTTCTTGGAATTACACTGCAGCCATATCCACTGTGCCATATTGGACCCAGAGTCTATTGCAGTGCTAAATGGATATAACTGATCTTGTCCCACGCTTGATTTATTTAGCTTTCTGTCTTTCTTCCTAAAGACAGTTGTGGTCTTTGTAATCTTCTATTTCCATGGCACTCATTATGTGGAGGAAAAATGTTGCTAAGTAGCCCATTCCTCTCAATATCCTATTGGCTCCATGCTCCTTGTTCTTCACAAATTATATTGTCAACACTATATAATTTCATTAATTGTACAAAAATGTCGTTTTATTAATAGCATTTTTAGCTGTATGACTCTGGCAAGTCACTCCTTCCTTGAGTCTCAATTTTCTCATTCATAAGAAGAAAGGGTGGGAACTAAATCATCCCAAAGCCCATTTTAGAGACTTATAAAAGAGATTATATGCTCTTTACATTCCTTCCCCTCCCTCTCTCTGTTTCTGTCTCTCTTTTTCTATAAAGAAGGGAGAGAAAATCTTACAAAATGGAGCAACAAAAATTCAAGATTATATATCTATAAAATGAAATTCCCTTTAGAAATCACTTGATTGAAAGACATGTTCCGGCTGGCATAGGGAGCATGATTTTCCTAATATTTGCTGTGATGTCCCACAAATAATCATTTCATATAGTCCTGAAAGATAGATGATTTAAGGACTTCCAGACAATTTTTGGGACTTCTCACTACTTCTAAGGCACACAATCTCTACAACTGGTTGGTTTATGGATGCCTTAAATTTTTCTAACCTATTTTCAAACCTAAGAGAAGGCTTAAAAGGCAATTGTCCCAGAAAAAGGCAATATGATGACAAACTCATTCACACAAAGATGTAAATGACTAGTATTAGAATATTTGTTCAAAGCTCCGAGATACTACATGTAGTAGGCACTAGAAACCTAAAATATGGGATAACCAAAATAGAGGGAAAAGGACTGAAAAGTGAGGCTGGAGTTGCCAAAGATGACCTGCATCTATTCCCCAATCATTCCGTAGGTGAATTTTGCCTATCTTGTTTTTAATTTCTAGTAATAATGACAGACATTTTAATACTATTTTAAGCACTTTATGCACATTCTCTATATTTGATCCTCACAACAACCCTGTGAGGTAGGCACTAAGGCATTATATTTCTCTTTTTTACAGATGTGGAAACTGAGAGTAAGGGAAGTTAAGAGACTTGCACATAAGTCATTCAGTTAGAATATGTCTGAGTTAGGAATTGAACACAGATCTTATAGTATTAGATCCTCTTCATCAATGGCACCTAAGTAAGTTTGGTTCAGTATATGGCAGGGGCCAACTCTTCATAGCATAGGGCCACAAATCATAGAATTGAGACCACATACATATAAACACAATTCCTCATGTCATTGGTCGCTAAAGTCCCACCTCTCTTACTATGGCATCTGAAGCCACTAGTACACCTTTAAGACTCCTCTGAGGTATGATGATTAAGGCATTGCTCTTCCTTCCAGGGAGAAGCAGTTAAACCCAGTTAGTGTATTATTTGATTAGCTCATATCAAAGCAAAAAGCAAGAAACATTCATAGGTATCAGATGAACACTGCTATATGCTGGCTCCTACCATGTTGCTCTGAGACTGTGTGGCCCCATACATGGTGATTCCATTTGTTGGTGCTGCTGGCTGAGGTGTATCCGACTGGATAAATCCTCTTCTGTCGATTAGACTAAAAAAAGGAAAAGGAGAAAAAGGAAGAAAGAATGAACCGAAAACACAAGAAATGTTCATTTCAGTTTTTCCTCTAAAACTATTTATAGATAACGGCATGGTTGCTTCATCAAGGTGTGTGTTTTGAAACAACTAAATTAGTTGCCACATACATATCTAGCATTTATATAAAATTATGGGGTTTTAAGATTTGTCTTAAAATAAAGGGAAAATTTGGGCAGCTAGGTGGCTCAGTGCATAGAGAGGCAGGCTTGGAGACGGGAGGTCCTGGATTCAATCTGGCCATAGACAAGTCACTCAAAACCATCTGCTTTGTCCAAACTACTCTGCTGCCTCGGGACCAATATTTAGTTTAGGGCTTAAAAGGTTAAAAATGGGAAAACTCTTTATTTATAATTTCAAGTGTATTAAAAAACTGGGGTAGGAGGGATTTATAACCATTTCTCATGACGTGAAGGTGACAAGAAGAGGCTCTTGCATTCTTAGGAAGGTAACAAGGGGAATGAAGAAGTTACTACCTGAAGAATATATTTTTTTAAATGTTTACATTCAGTGTTAGAATCAATACTGTGTATTGGTTTCAAAAGCATTAAGGAATAGACATTGAGGATTAAGTGACTTGCCCAGGGTCACACAGCTCAGAAGTATTAGAGGTCATGTTTTAAACCAGGACATATCATCTCTAGGCTTTACTCTCAATCTACTGAGCCACCTAGATATCCCGTCCCCTGAAGAGAACTTGAAGGAAACTGGAGATGGTGTGTCTGCTGAAGAAAGGCAAGGGGGCCAGGATAGCCATTTTCAAATACCTGAAGGCCTGTCATATTAATAAAAAGTTCTATTTGTTCAGTAGGTACCTCATTGAGAGTTTATAAGGTAACAGGACACAATGAGGACATTGTGGGGATAGTAGGGAGAAAGAAGAAAGGTCAAGGAAAATGGGGGATAGAGAGGATACGGAAGGCAATCCTCTTTTACTTGAGTTTAAGGTTAGCTTTGTATTAGCACTTTTATTCTGATTTACATTTTCAAGTTGCCAAATGATATGATGGCCCTGGTCTTGGATTTACTGCTCATAATAGAAGCCTATTGTGATTTTATGTGTGCAAACACAGAATAGGTAAGGAGTGAGAAAAAGAGAGGGAGAGAGAGAGAGAGAGAGAGAGAGAGAGAGAGAGAGAGAGAGAGAGAGAGAGAGAGAGAAGACAGACAGAATGGGTAAGGAGTGAGAAAAAGAGTGGGAGAGAGAGAAAGAGACAGAGACAGAGAGACAGAGACAGAGACAGACACACAGAGATAGAGAAACAGACAGTATGTGTGTGTGTGAGAGAAATAAAGACAGACACTGAGACACAGATACAGAGAAAGAGAAAGAGGACTAATCATGCTTTGATAGGAGATTAATTATAAATATCCAAGTAAAATTGGATAGGAGACCTGGGGAGGAGGATTTCTTGGGTATTCTATGCCTCTTACTTCTTCCTTATTGCCCTGATTATATGAAAGATATCAAAGACATTCCGCTGATATTCAGGGCGATGAACAAGTGAAAGTAGCTGATTTCTATCAGCTTTCTTGTTAGGTGTCAAAAGCTCCATGATGTTCTAGATTCTGAGTATTCTCTGGCTCAATGACTGAGGTAGCAATGGGCAATAATTATTTTTCAGTGTGTACACACACATACATACTCACATTTTTTTCTCTTCTTCAAATAGATTTTGTTGTAAGGGTATCATTTATATTGCAGTGACCTATATTGCAGACTGAAGCTTTACTCTGCCTAGCACTGGCTAAATCATTGGAGGAGGCCATACAATGCTATGGCACAACATTTAATAAATGCTAGCTGACTGACTGGCTGATTATAACCTGATTGAAGATGTCTGGTTGATAGCTCTACAAAAGATGGTTGGAAGCTCCATGAATGTGAGGGACTCATTTGTGTAATCACAGCTTAGCACAGTTCACAACTTAATATATGCTTGATCATTGAGAAAGTAGTTGGAACTGCTTATCTTAGATGGGAGAAAGGAAGCTCCTTGAGGGAAAGAACGGTATTTTATTCCTATTTCTACGTCTCAGCAATTTTCACAGTACCATGGATGTGGTAAGCATTTAGGAATTAGCTGAATTAAAACACTTAGGACCAACCATAGTAGATTCATGGCTTCAAATACATGCAGGACTGGTTCAAAGGAATTGGAAACCTGCTATTTTCCATCTCTACTCTGAGAAGAGTAAGAGGAGAGAGAATTTCAGGTTAGATATGAAGATTTTCCTTAGAATCAAGGCTGTTGGAGCCTAGAATGGTTCACCAAGACATGTAATTTCCACAGATTGTTAGGAGTAGAACTAATATTCATGGGAGGTTGTGGAGGAAGAAAAGGGAAGGGAATGAGGAAGGGGGAAGGGAAAAGAGAATAGGAAAGAGATAATTCTGATGAGATGGCCTCTACTGTTAATTTCTTATCCTGAGGTTCTTTCAGCCCATCAGGAAGGAGAAAAAAGCTGGATGAAAATATTCACAGTGGAAATTCTCAGCTTCTTTTTTAATGGACAAACCAGTTTAGTGATTTAATATTATTAATGATACATTCTGTTTCATTTCTCTGACAAATAAATGCCTGATTCTGTAGACATAAAGCTCAATAAGCAAGTATACTTCTTGCTCTTGCCTGTAGCACCACTGGAAAATATGAGTTCCCAGACATGGCTGATGTCTCCTCTTTTGGAATAAGGTAGGACCTTCCCCCTTTGGTTAGTTTAGAGTCTTCAAAAATGAGTCAACTCTGGTATGATTAGAAGGAAGTCTAGGCAAATATTTGAACCTAGGACCTCCCATCTCTAGGCCTGGCTCTCCATGTACTGAACCACCCAGCTGCCCCCTATTTTCTTCATTTTTTAACAACCCCCCTCTCATGTTTTAAATAGCTGAAAGAATAGAATAGACACACTTATAATCAATCCAATTATGAATAACCAATTAAAAAAACCCAAGGAGCCAAACAACTAAAGGCTTAAACTGAAACCAATTATGGAAGAATTAATTTTTGTTATTTCAAAATTGGATCTGTAAAGTGAGCTACAAGTATAGAGCTAAGAATAAAAGGACATTTTTTTTTCCTATGGAAGAAATTCTATAAATCCTTTGCCTAAAAACAACCCCAATCCCCCTTTAAAAGGATTTTTTTGGGAGGGAGACAGGACAGGTGATACCTGTTGAGTTTTTTCCCTATTACAAATGATAGACAACCCATCATAAAATAGTGAAAATTTCCCAAAATATTTATATGCATTATTCTTGTCCAATCAGTTACCAGCAGACTCTCAGAGCCAACCTTTCTGACATCTACAGACAGTTATCTAGGCCTTTGTGGTGTAAATTCACCAAGACTCTAAGCTCCCTTTTTTTCATTGTTCTAGTCCTCTGATCATCTATAAGTGTGTCATCTGGAAAACATTACTTATTAATATTTAGATTGTTTTAACATGTCAATCTAATATCAAACTCAGAGGAAAGTGGATATTTTCCCAATGACTTTTGATGTAGCTTGAATTTTTGATATTCAGAGAACAAAATGGAAGATGAACCAATGTCATATCTAAAGACCTAAAATTATAGAAATTATTAGCCTAGTGCCCCCTCTCATAATCGCCACACTCAATAGATGTGGGATAATGTTAGAAGTCATGGTGAACCTAATGGAGTTAGTCTCAGGAAGAAAATCGATAGTAAGACTAAAAATCTGCTGGGGAAGAGCTGTGCAGTGATATTCAATGGTGGACATCATAGTGGTTCTTTAGAATTTTAAATTTTTATTATTGATTTCATACCCTAACTTTAGATCATGCAGATCTCTCCTTTCTCTGACATCTAGTAGCATTTGCAGTCTGCACCACACGACACTTATTATTTGCTGTTTACTATGTTTTTCCAGTTACTTAATGGTACGTTTTTTCAGTCTTGGGACAGTTTCTTATCATGAACACAATACAGGCAAATGGGAGGAAATCAGTATGTGTTGACTGCATGATTTATCACCTCATAAGGGCCTTACTAGGCTTTAAGAACTTATGTTTTGTTTGACAATGATTCTATAAAACAAATAAGCAAAGAAAAAAATCCCGATTCTATTTCACAAAAATTTCATCTATATCAGAAAAGACAAAGTGGAAATTTCAGTCATATGGTGATTTTAATTGAAACAGACATCTAACCTGGGTAATTTATGTCCAAAAAAAAAATCAACTTTTGTTGGCTATGTAGATCAAAGTCTCTAGATTACTAAATCACCATTTCACTTGGTGGTGTACAGCTACAGCTTAAGGATTTATTTAAGTTTAAAGCCTGAGATCTATAATGAAATCATCCCTTTCAGAGAACATGACGTTTTGGAAAGCTTACCTTGGAGAGATAGGCCCACAGAGGGCAGCACAACAATTTGTAATGATGTTTCCATAGCTGTAGGGATTGTAATTTTCTTTACCTCTTTTATTTGACCAAGATCCTTTAATCTGAAAGACATAGAGAATTTATCACATATGATCTTCTTCTTATTGAAGTCACAGTTTAGGCAATCTGGCTTCCAGGGCATTACTTATTTACTCCATAACAGAAATCATGTAGTATACTTCTCCCTAGCCTTGGAATCCTAAATTTTCAATTTTAAGTAAGTGTGTTAGGTAAGTGACTTTATTTAGAACTTACATCTTGTATTCTTACTTCATGATATATAAAGATAAAAAGAATATTTCCCTCAAAGATTGCATTTAATATTCTGAAGGTTGGAGAGTTGATATAGTTCCCCAAAGTAATTAACTTTTCTCCCAGGAAGTAATAAGTATTGATCCAGTGGTCTCTTCTGTAATATCTATCTAAGAATCACAAAGAATGTCTCATGTGGCTTCCAATGATCAAATCCATAGAAAATACACAGGATTGTAATTCCTGAATTAGTGTTTTAGTTTTTAATATTCAAAAGCTTATTTTGTATCTCTATCAGTCCTCATTTGTCTTTGTTTAAGTTAACTTGATAGATTCTGTTTAGCTATTTTTGTCATGTATTTATAAATGCTTCTGTAATAATAGAAAAAAAAGTTAATATTCATGCTAGCTTGAGAAATCTCTTCCAAAACGACTTTTTAATGCACATATCTTAATATCTTTCAGGATTTTGAGAAAGATAAACTTGGATAAGAGGTTTAATTAAAAATAGGAACAAGATAATCCATCAGTATTTAAATTGAGGTATAGAACAGAGATGGAATTCATATTTTTTATTCTCTGGTCTCACAATTGCAGTGAGGTCTCTTCACTTATATAGATACAAAGTTGTTTTTTTCCCCTTTTATTTGGTTTTTGACCTAGACTTCTGATTTCATTGATGTTGAGTCCTCCCAATGAGGAAATTCCATTGACTAGTATAGACTGACTTCTTTTCCACAATCTATAGTCTAAACAATTGCCTAAGGCACCAAGAGATTAATGACTTTAACACAGGTCAGGTTAATGTACCTGACCACAAGGATGACCTTTTATCTGCTTCTCCATGCTGACTATAAGATAAAGTGAATCTCTTAGACACTGATTTTGAAATCATAAAGTCAATTCCTTCCCCTTCCATTTGGGGCTCTTTACAGGGGCCAGTCTTCAGGGTATACTCACTTAGCTAAATCAAAATCACTTGTACTTCCATATCTCAGTTTTACATCAAAATAAGTGAATGTACACAGTTCCCATGAAGTCACTTACATCTTCATTTGTAGTTTGATTGGAGCTGATCAAATATGTGTGGAAACCTGAGAGCCCAACAATGGACCAAACGGAAAAGAAACACACCACAGCTTCCAGCACAGTGATTTTAGGTCAAGGAAATAAATTGGGAGGGAAGGGGGAAATTCATACAGCTTAAAATATTGTCTTAAAAAATGAGGATTTAAAAGTTTAACACCAACAACAATGTATTTTTTTCCACTGAAAAACTTTGAGCCCATAACCATATTTATTATTTGGTCTTAATATTGCTGATTTCTCCATCAGCCTCCTCTTGGACTTAGGGGACTCCTTGTATCAATTCATTTTTCATGTCATTGCCAGACTAAAATCATTTTGATTATGTCATTCTCTTTCCCTAAACCATTGAGTGGTTTCCTACTTTCTACTATGTCAAATGTAAACTCTTCCACTTCTACTTGGCACTAAATTTGATTTCACTCTAATTACTTAACATATTGGTGCCCAACACTCTCTTTGCTGCCCTCTGCCTGGCTTCATCATTGTCTATGTGATGAAAAATTTTGAGTGACTAAATTCTAAGGTAAGAAAATCAATAACCAATAAACGAATTGGTCAATGATCAAAGACATTTTCATTCAGCATCTTGAATCATTAAGTACAATTTCAGAAGCTCTGATTGGTCAAAACCAAATGAAGAAGTGGTTTAAATATTGTAGAGTTCCTCCCTGATTTCTTCATGATGATGGAAAATCACATGCCTGATCACAGGATTCCAATGTCAGGATGAGGAAATTGGGTTATGCCTAGTCAAGACTGACCTCCATTCCTCTCAGTAGAGGACACAAGGACACTGCCATGCTGATCCCCCAAGCATACTTGGATTAGTTCTTCTTTACCAGATAAGATGGGGTTCACAATCTGAATTATCCCAATATTAGAAGCTGCTCTTGGAGGGTTAATGGGGAAAGAACATTCCTGGGATTCAGAACAAAGGAATGAGGAAAAGAGATTGAAAAATAGTTACTGAGTCCTTTTAGAAATAATTATGATGTAGAGCATCATTTAGAAAGAAAAATGACATAACATTAGGGATAAATCTTCTCACCTGTAAGTATGCTATGCTTAATCTTGCCTATCCTTCAAGATCTAGATGAAGCAAATATTCTTCATAAAGACTTCCTTTGGACCTTATCTATTTCCATCTCTGACTTACTACAATCATTTAACTCTGAGCACTTCTGGCAATGACAGTTTACACTACATGAGCTAGCACAATTTCAAGTTGGGTCTTGTCTCACTGTGGCATCATCTTTGTTAGTTTTTCTCTTTGTAACTCAATTCCTTGAAGGTAGGAACTGGAACCCTGGCCTTGGAGGCAGGATTTCAAACCTTTCTCCCATCCATTTTATTGATTTTTACATTTATTATAATGTCCACCTTATTTCCTCTTCCCTTAACTGAACAATAAAAAACCAATATACACAGAACATTTAAAAAGATCTCAATATTTGTCTAAGATATATATAGATATATATCATTTTGCATTTTCAGTCCATCATCCTCATGAAAAAATACAAATTAAACTATCATAACAAAAAATATATAAACATAAAAAAAATCCTCATATTGGCCTGGTTTAAAAAATTAAAAAAAAATCACATCTTGCATTTTCAGTCCATCATGCCCTTCCCCAATTTAATGAATAAAAAATAAAATAAAGCCCTCATAAGATATATACATACAACACCCAATAAATCTGTATTTTGGCCAAGTTTCTTTAAAAAGTAAATACATCACATCTTGCATTTTTAGTCCATCATCTTTCTAGCAAGAGGTGAATACTATGTGTTTTCCTCGGTCATTTGACCTCTATCTGCCTCTATTACCCTATTTGTGAGGTAGGGATAATAGCAACACTTATCTTCCAGGTTTTTAAAAAGACAAAACAAAATATTTATTAAGCTCTTTGCAAAGCTTAATGCTATATACAAGCAAGCATTTATCATCATCATCTCATCATCATCACCACCATCATCATGTTTTATCATGATCCGATTTCAGTCTTGCCACTATTACTAGCTAGTTATATGACTATGAGCAAATCCCTTAATAACTCACATTTTTGTAGTGTTTTAAGATTTATAAAACTCTTTTTTCACAACACAGCAATGCAGGCACTTTACATAGCAGAACCCTATTTAACAGATGAAGAAACTGAACCTCAGGGAGAGTAAATGTCACGTTGCCTAGGGTCACGAGCAGAAGATTTAGGATTCAAATACTCATCTTTCCAAACTCCAAGTCCAATACTCTTTTTTATTAAATCTCCCTGCTTCTACCTCTTTGAGTTTCCTAATCTGTAAATTGAGAATAATCCTAATTGTATATTTCCCAGGCCTTTTATGGGCACATACTTTGTAAAGTTTAAAGAATTATATGAATGCCATTATTATTCCAGGGAACAGCCTGGCACAGTGCTTTGTATCTATTTGGGGCTCAGAGAATACTCATTGATTTTCTGAATAATAATTGGACAAAAAGGATAAATATTATTCCTTTCTCTTTAGAGAATTTACTTCTTGACCTTCATCCACAAGGACTTTTGATCCACTTCAGTCATCTAGGCCAACATCACTTGTGTCAACAACAAGGAGCACACAGTTCTGTGTTCCCAGCAGTTTATATTTTCAGTTCCAGAACTAAATTTGGCACAGCCCCTCAATCACAGACTCTAAATTCTGCTCCTGAAATCTCATTTGATCAGAGGCTGGTAGCCACACATTACTCCAAAGACCAGATGATGGGGCTATCTACAGGAAGATCCTTTTGCTAATTACAGTTATATGCAAGGTTGGACCATGACAATCTGAAGTCAACCAATTTCATTTTTGTGTTTCTCTCCTTCCCTTGAACTTTTTCTTCACTTAGTGATCCTTTCTTTCTTGTAAGGCATCCAGTGCTCTCTGTTTTTCAGATCTTTTTGATCAGGAGTAGAGTGCCTCATTATGCCCTTGAAACCCATATTAAAAAAAAACAACAACTCATCTTTCCTACTCTCAGTTCTAAGACAGAAGAGCAGCAAGTTCAGGCAACTGAGGTAAATTACTTGTCCAGGGTCACATAGCTAGGAAGTGTCTGAATCTAGTTTTGAACTCAGGTTCTCCTGACCTGTTGCTCTGTTCATTGTACTATCTAGCTTCTCCTTTGACACTTTATTTTAATTGGACACTTCTTTCCTTTTTGCTTCCCACAATCAATTGTATATAAAAGAGGATGCTTAGGAGAATCCTAAAGAATACATCCATAATAGTACCAGGGTAGGGTATATATTTTGGGTCTGAGTTGGGGCAAGTTTGAGAACCCTCTCATAATAATTTTTCCTCAGAGTATCTTCCATTTATACTCTACATATCTTGTATGTGTAATTTTTCTTGGTACGTTGTCTTACCATTAGGGCATGAGCTGCTTAAAGATGAGTGCCACATTTTGGACTTTCTGAGAATCCATAATACTTAGTATAATTCCTGGCAGAGAGTAAAAACTTAATAAAGGTTTATTAAATAACCACAAAGGGGATAACTTATGCATAAGCCTAGCCCTGGGCTCCTGACAAAGAAGAGAGAAGCCCCTGTGGTTCTTCACTGCCTGTCACATCAGAGGATGTCTAGTAATCCACAGGATGTGTCTGTAACATGTAAACCAAAGGAGGAAAAGCCTGGTGTTCTCTATAACACAGGTTAAATCAATAAAGAAATAGGGCTGTTGTAGTTTGAAAAGACAGAAGAGCTTTTTTACACCATAAGTATTTAGAAAATTCTGTTTCTCAGGGGATAAAAATACTCCCTGGGTCTGGAAGTTTAAAACTACAACATACACCCTCATCAATGAATTATAGGCCAGAGAAAGTAAATATTCATGATTTCCTAATGTGTCTAAGGAGAGGAACTATGTATCAAATCATAAAACATTACCATTGATTTTTCCAGGGTTTGTTATTATTCATATTTAGTTCAGAAAAAGGAATAACTGACTCCATGAAAATTTCATGCCTTGCTATGATACAATTAGCTGAGCATTACAAACATGAATGGAGGGAAGGGGTAGCATCCAAGGTAGTTAGGAGAAAGGAATAATTATCTGTTCTGTCAGCCCTCATTATACACAGGACACATCTGAAACCTTACTTGTCAGTCATTTCAGTCATAGTCACCTACTTTGTGTCAATGGCACTATGCTAAGTACTGGGAAAAAAAGGAAAAAGTCAGTACTTGTTCTCAAGATCACATTCTAATGGAGAGGATAATGTACAAACATCATGAACAATCAAGATATATGCTGAGCAAAATGGAGATAATTGATAGAGGAAAGGCACTAGCGTTGAGAAGGACTGGGAAAGGCTTCTTGCAGAAGGTAAGATTTTAGCTTGGATTGGAGGGAAGTAAGGGAGCCCAGGAAGCAGAGATGAAGGAGAGTTTCAGGCAAGAGGTAGAACCAGTATGGAGTCAGGAGAAAAGGTGTCTTCCTTAAGGAACCAAAAAACAATCACTGTTTCTGGATCTTAAAGAGTATACAGAAAAGTTATGAGGTGTGAAAAGACTGGAAAGGTCTAAAAAGACGACAGAAACCAGAAGATATTTTTTAAAAAATTACCTCTGACAGTGAGCAAAAGAACCTTTAGATGGCAGTGATTAAAATATCCAAGAGAAGGAAAAACCAGAAGTTTAAACCTGAAAAGCTTTGCAAAGTGAGAAATAAACAGGAAAAAGAGAAAGAACAAGAAAGAAGTGACTTGTAGAAAAACTGCAGCAGAGATCAGAGCAGTAGCAAAAATTAGAAACAGGAATAGGGGTAGCAGTAGGAGATAGATATCTGAGACAGTTTGTCATTTATGTCTCCACAATATCCCTTAAATATATTTCCCCTCCATTCACATAACTATCACCCTAGTTTAAGGTCTCATCACTAGCTTCCCAATTGGTTTCTCTGCCACAAGTCTCTCCCTCATTCCAAAGTGTCTCCCACATAGCTGCCAACATGCTGGTCTCACTATCCCACCACTACTCAGTAAAATCTTGTGTTCTTTAGTACTTCTAGGATCAAATGTAAATTATTCTACTTAGCACTTAAACTTCTTCACAACCTGGTGTCCCACTGTATCTGTTCAAGCTTTATTGCTCATTATCCTACATGTACTCTAAAACCCAGCCACTGACCTTGCTGTTCTCACACATGAGACAATCCCTCTTTGTTTCTTTATACTGCCTAGAATGGTTTCCCTCCTTATTTCCCATTTTTAGAATTTCTGGCTTGCTTTAAGACTTAGCTCAAGGATCATCACCTACAGAAGGTCTTTCTCCCACCATTTGTAACTTCCTTCCCCTCAAAAGCTATTTTCCAATTGTAATATGTTTTTTTTTTTTTGGTGAAGCTTTATTTATTTCCTCCACAATTAGTTAGTTCTTTGAGGGTAGGAATTGCCTTTTTTTTGTTTGTTTTCTATCCCCAGAATTTAATACAGTACTTGACTCACAGTTAGACTTTGTTGATTGACTGATTCTCCATCATTAGCAGAGACACAATTACTCTCCTTCGCTTACCTTGTGGCTACTTGATTTTTATACTTACCTCTATGTATGCATACTATCTTCCCTATTCCAACATCACCTACTGGATGACAAGGACACTTTCATTTTTGCTTTTGTATACATAACATCTATTGCTGGGCTTGGCATGTAGCAGGTGTTTAATATGTTGTTGACTATGTTAAGAAGAGAGTCAGCCATGGAAAGCTAGAAGGGTTCTTCCTGTTGAATTGTTTCAGTCATGGCTGATTCTTTGTGATCCAGTTTGTGATTTTCTTGGCAGAGACATTGGAGTGATTTCTCATTTCCTTCTCCAGTTCATTTTACGTAAGGAAATTGAAGTAAACAGGGTTAAGTGACTTGCCGAGAGTCACCCAGATAGTAAGTGTTTGAGGCCAGATTTGAACTGAGGAAGATGTCTTTTTGACTCCAGGAACAGTACTCTATCCACTGTTCCACCTCACCATCCTAGAAGGGTTCTATTATAGTATAGGAATAAACAGTGTTCCACAACTCAGAAACTTCTTATCTTAACCTATATTATATGTAATTGATATTGATAATGATTACTATGATCATTAGGAAAGGACAAAAGTAAGTCTACTCTGTTTAATATGGCATGGAAACAGGTAAGTGAGAAATATGGGAATGAATTCCACAACTCTTAACTAGCCATTTAGTCTGGTAAAAACAGTCAGTTTCACTTTGGGGTATTCTCAAATTTTCCAACATCTTCCAATTCTTACCTGAATGAAAGTATTTGTCATATAAGCAAGAGGTTTGTGTAAATGAGCTTGAAGTCTTCTGATCCAGTCAATGAAGTACATGCTAGGCACTGTCCTCGGTACTGGAGATAAAAAGGAAGCAGTCCCTGCCTTTAGGAAGCATGCACTCCCTTAAGGGAAGTGTACGTATGAGTAATTGCAAAACAAATGTGAAATAATTACACTGTAAATGGGGGAGAAAAGTCACTAACATCTGGGGGATAAGGAAGGATCGCATGAAGGTGGCATTTGTCCAAGTTTGGAAAGAAAAATGCAAAGAAGAGAAGGCAAGGAAGGAGTTCATGCTAGATAGAGACAACCTGGGCAAAGGCAGAGAAATGGGAAATGGAACATTCTTTGTGAAAAACAGCAAGTCAAATAGAGGTTGAGAAAGAAAGTAATAAATAATAACTTTGGAAAAGCAGGTTTGAGCCAGGCCGAAAAGGGCTTTAAATGACAAAGGGAAGAGTTTGTATTTTACCTTAAAGAAATGGGAAGCCACTGAGGTTTATTGAGCAGGGAAAGAAAAAATTGCTTTGACAATTGCAAGGAGGAAGGAAGGGTAGGATTAAGGTTCTTTCATTTCATAATCTTGAACCACCTTTTCCAATTTATTTATTTTCACTCTCCTATGCCCATCTTTGTAATGATGCTACCAAGCAGCAGTATCTGTGTAACTGTAGTATGGAATTCCTCATGCCATTTCTGAACCTTTTCCACTTGGTTTGCATGAGCTATAATTATCATCATGATTATGAGAACTGAAGATGAAGCTCTCCTTAAAGAAGAGTCATGGACTCAGGATGTAGAATGAGACATATATTTTTTGGACTTGACTAAGATGGGATTTTTGTTTTGATTGTGCACATTTGTTACAAGGATTTTGTTTGTTTTTAGTGGAAGTGGGGGAAGAGGATGAGTTAAACAGATTTTTAATTTTAAAAAATTGAATAAAAAATTTCAAAATTATCTGCTTGGGGGTTCTTTTGCTTTTGTTCATCATGATTATAGATCACTGGGGCAACGAGGTAACATAGTGGATAGAGAGCAGGACTTGGAGGCAGAAAGACCGGAGTTCAAATGTCGTCACAGACATTTATGAGCTGTAAGACCTTGGACAAATTCTTTCACTTCAGTTTCCTTAATTGTATAAAATGGTAATAATACAAAAGGTAATAATATAGCACCTACCTCCCTGGGATGCTGTGAAGAACAAATATTTATAAAGCACATAGCATAGTATCTGGCACATAATAGGTGTTATATAAATGTTAGCTATCATCATCGTCATCATTACTGCAAAGCAAGATGAGCATAAACAGATTTCTTGATGCTACTTTAAAAAAAAAGCTATTATAAGATCTTATATGTAAAAATGATGATATTTCCATGGAAAAATAGCAATAATAGAAATCCTAGCCTTTGGAAAGGGCACTCCCTATTTTTGGGCTCCTGTTCCTCACTAAACCTTCCCAATTCAACAATCATCTTCATAAAGGAGCCCTGTTACCATTGCAAGCTGAGTTCCAGCAGCTCACCAGAAATCAACAGCATGAAAGCAGTTAAGTAAATGTGACACTTTCTATACTAATCTGTTAAGTGTTTCAGAGGAATTCTATAAATAGCAAAATGATCCCACTATTAGCTAATAGCTATGTCAAAATGACATGGATTCAAGGTAGCATTCAAGGTATACTATTTTCTTATTCCATCTTTAACTAACCCCTCCCTTCCTTTCCTTTTATCCCCCTCCCCCTTCAACCCCAAAGGATGGGAGAAAGCTGTGAAATGTGCAGAAAAGGCTGAAGAACTGAGGAAATTTCAGGAAACCAAAGAATAATGTGTCTCAGGCTTCAGGGCTGAGTAGAGGGAGAAATGGGAAAGGGGCTGTGGGAGGCAGAAATGGATTGAAGAATTAAGGAAGAGAGAGCTATGCAGACATAGAGGCCCAAGTGGCCTTCTTTATCTGAGTACATATTTGAATGGTTTTTTAGTTACCATAATATTTAATGTGAAATAATTATGAGGTCTTCACTAAAGTTAATATCACAAAATTTGTCATTAGAATGTCAAGTAACCTATTAAGCAGCCCAGATTTCCTCTTCTTAGTCACGGCAAAAGTTTAAAAAGTTAAAAATCTCATCTTATTTTGTTTTTTTCGATCTAAAGAAGACACCAAACTGGTACAGTTAAAAAAAAGAACATTGCCTTATTCCCTAGTGTCCTCATCTGTAAAATGAGAGATTTGGATTAGATGGATTTTTAAGTTCTCTTCCAACTCTTCATCTCTAGGTCTATGATGCTCGGAAGAAGGGGAAAGGGGGAACAAGAATTATAAGAAGTCCCTCGGAAAGGACTCAGTTATGGAGCAGCCTTTATACACAACAGCCATTATTCTTGTCAGGATAGAAGGAATAGAAGGAATGTCCAGAGACAAGGATGAGAAGTGCTCTGAGGCTGATGCTGACTACAATATATAAATATATATACTGATATAAATGCTATATAAATAGCATTTCTGGAGAGCCCTTCACCACCAATTCATGCTGAACAGTGGTGACCCTGTGGGAAAACCTCTCTCATTTGAAACACACTCCTGTTTTCATTAGGGGTTAAATCTTAAAGGACACTTAATTAACACCCAGGAAACTAAAGGCAATTGAGTGGCCTATTAAACCTATCCATGAGAGGATTTATAACAGGCTAACCACTCAGCAACATATAACATGGAGGCTGGTTATATGGAAGAGGAAGAGGCAAGAAGTGGGTAGATGAGTTATCAACTTGAGAAATAGAAGAAAGACCTTTTGCATGCTGGATGGTCTTCCCCTGGAGAAATTTTGGGAGGATATGGATGAGAGGCAAAGAGGCTAGGAAGGAATGGATAGGTCAAAATCTGGATTGTTTGTTAGAGAGACCTCCAAACTGATGAGATCTCACATCCAACTGAGTGTCCAAGGGATCAGCAAGCTATAATTTGGACAATTAGGTTGAACATATTTCTCTCTAAAGTGGACAGATAGCCACATACTATATATTATTCATATTACATATGCCTCTGACACATATTAGCTGTGTGACCCTGGACAAGTTGCTTAACCTCATAGTCCTACAGGTAGTAACAGGCAGAACTGTTATAATCTGTATATAATAAATAACATTTATTAAACACCCAATGTGCCAGGCACTGTTCTAAGCTCAGGTAGAGGAAGATTTTTTCACTTTGAGTTTCTTGGATTCCATAGTAGATGAAAAAAAAATACTACCACAGGACTGAAAATAGTTCTGTCTTCTTTCTGGGGGCTGCAGGATAGGGAATCTTTAGGTACAGAAGTGTTATGATGCATGGTTTATATGAGTGATGGCATGCCTGTAGGTGCAGAGGTCCTTGTGCACTTTTCTGTCATTTGACTTGTTTGTTTCTGACTTTTAAAACTTTTAAAAATGGGCTTTCAATTATTATTTTTTAAAAGCTAAAGCAAGGTAAAGGCATTATCAATGCACAGGGAAGACATTGATGAGAGAGCAGATGTCTGCAGTTTTCCCCTAATGTTCTTTAAATTCAGTGACTGGATCAACACATTATGCAATTTAACATTTAGATTCAAAGAACTCATCAATGAATAGCCATTGTAATCCTTGGGATGAATATGAAAATATGCCTTAGACACATCACTGGAGTGCCTCTCACTTTGCCCAGGGGCATGAATCACCCTATGACTACTTGTATTACAGACTCTTTGAAGATTGGAAATCCAATGAGAATCATTTCGGCATCATATTCTCTAGCTGCCTAACCTTGAAATCAGCTTTCTAAGACTGCTCTCTCCTCCCTTTATGAAAGGCTTTCAAAGATTTGTGGTGGTTGTTTCCTCCAAAAGGAGACAAGGCTGTGATCTTGTGAAATCTTATCCAATAACAGGGGACACTGGAGACTGACTTATCTGAACCCCATTTGGTGGGCGAGGGACATATCTTAAGACTTGGGAAGATCACTGAGTTAGCAAACCTAAGTAAAATGATTGTAGAATTTTCAAATTCCTTAATCCTTCCTATACCTCCTTGGCTCTAATTGCAAATTGGCATTATAATAAATGTTCATAGAGGCACAGTCATTTAGACCTTAGAGTTCACCAAGTTCCATATTCTCCGTTTTTCTGGTTTTTTAAAACCCTTGCCTTCTATCTTAAAATTGATACTAAGTAATGGTTTCAAGGCAGAAGAGTGGTAAGGGTTAAGCAGTTGAGGTTGTGAGAACAGATTTATACCCAAGACCTCCCATCTCCACTGAATCATACCATATTCTGCTTTAAAGTCACTGAAATGAGGTCTAGAAATGAAAGTGATTAGCCCATGGTCACATAGCCACTCAACAGAGGAGGCACTACCAGAATGTGGGTTCCTGGCCATCCAGATTCAAGCTCTATCCACATCATGCTGCCTCCCAGATTCCACATTTAACCCTGATTCCCCATGCAGGGATGGTCCCTGCAAACTTGCCCCTCAGACCTGGCTACTGAACTCTCTGGTTTTGTTCTTAAGCAGAAAAGAAAATATATTGTGAAAGTGATTTGAAATCATGCAGACAAAATAAGTGATGGCACCTTCTGAGATTATTATCCATTTCTACCAGTCTACATATCATGAATGTGTATAGTTATTTACACACCATCTCCCTCATTAGAAGAGAAGCTCTCTGAAGGCAGGGATTGTGGTTTGGTTTTTCTTTATCTCTCAGAGTTTAGCACAGTACTTAATACACAGGAAGCATTTAATAAAAAATTGTTGACTCATTTGAAACTATTTTTTTGGACTTTCCCCATTGGTGCTACTCTTTTTGGGATTCAAACCAACTCATTCTCATTCAAAGTAATTGATTGTGGAATGCCACACATTGTGCTCTCCTGTGCTTTTCAAACTAGCTTGCCATAGAATGAATGCAAATTGGGGATAAAAAACCCTTTCTGTTGGAAGCCACCACAAATGTGGAATCAATTAGTATTTGATTTACCAGCCAGTGAAAACCCTTTTCATTTAGGGAAAGCTGAACAATAATTCGTGATTAAAAATGACTGTAATCCTTTTAATTGGACGATAATGCTGTGTTATACTGAAATTATTGTTTCTCAGCAGGAGTTCCCTTAAACCAAGGTCTTGCTCAGTTGGGAAAAAGACCAACAGGATTTAAAGTCTTGATGATGCTATGTGGTTCATATACCACAAGTCTCTAGAGCACAGTATCTGAGCACTTTTTCCTTTAACTGCTTCAGTCTTTTAATGATTTAATGATTTTACAGTATACAGAGAGTGCCACTACCTTGGTTCCACATGGGGCCACACATCCAATTCTTCCTACAGAGTATCTTTTGCATCCATTGCCTTTGAACTACCAATACCTTCCCTTAGTACTTTATGATATTAAACCTAATCTGATCTCTTTGCTTTGTGCTCTCTTTTCCTTCCAATTCATTTGGAATACCATGACGAGATTAATCTTCCTAATGCCCAGCTTCGATAAATTCAAAAGATGATTAAAACAGAAATTTAAACTGATGATTTCCTTCACCAATCTACCTTCAGGGATCCACCTCTGGGGAGAAAGGAACAACATGCACACATAAAACTAAATGCAGAACATGTCTAAAATGTGCAATTCCTCGCATGGTAGGTTATTTCATTTTCTCCAAAACATATGACTATCCCTAGTACGTAGCACAGGTCTTGGTCCATAATGAAGCCTTATTAAATACTTGATTGATTGGATCAGTGAATTCTTATTGATTCTAGAAGTCTGCACTGGCTCCTTATCCAATGATATATTGCCTCTCCCTTGAAAAATAATCATTTTTATCCTTCTGGCAGGTTAATGATTTCCCCCCTGTGATATCACAGTAATTTTTCTTTACAATTAATTAATGTACTTATTGCACAATATTTTATATTGTGTTTTCACTTTCTATTAGATTGCAAACTTCAGGAAGGCAGGGACTTTGTCACATCCATACTTTTCATCTATACTGGAGACTATCATTGTGCGTTGTACACAGCAGATACTTAATATACATTTGTTGAATGACTGGGGAGAGTGGGATATTAAGTTATAAGATCCTGGTGGGAAGGAAGCATAGTGTTTTATACAATAGAGTATCTCAGAAAATATTTGTTGAGTGAATGACTGAAAGGAGAGATGATACATTTTAGGCACAATATTTCTTATTTTAGATAACCTGATTTATGTTTATGAGAATTCACTGACCCACAGGAGAATAGGATGGCAAGTTCTAATCCCCAAAGCTCCAGAAAGGCCAATGACCACTAACCACTTTGACTCTGGGACTGAAAGGCTCCCTATCCTCACTCACTCATAGTTTCATGTGGACTGAATTAAAGTAGTGAGGAAGTGAAGGGATTGATGGAAATGGGGGGGGGGGGGGCAGAGGCTGGTGGGAAAAAAAAACGAGGAAGGAAGAAGGGCAGATGGAGGCTAGGGTGATACAAATGAACAATGTTCAAGTATGGCCTCAGACACTTCCTAGTTATGTGACTCTGGGCAAGTCATTTAACCTCTGATGGTATACTGGAAGGAAATGGTAAACCACTCCAGTATCTTTGCCAAGAAAACCCCATTGACAGAATAGTCTATGGAGTCATGAAGAGTGAGACGTGACTGAACAAAAATAATATACACTACAAATAATATGAAAATGTATTACTATAAATCTGGTCTTAGATACTTCCTAACTACATGGCACTGGGTAGATTATTTAAGCCCAACTGCCTAGTCTTTACCACTCACCTACCTTGGTACCAATACTTTGTGGTAAGGGTTAGAAAAAAAGAAAATATTTTACTATAATCATGTCTCATTGTATACTATATTCATATAAATGTATATATATATATATATTTATATTGTATTTTTATAGATTATACATTCATTTTTACAATATTTATGGCCTCTCAGAGGGGTCCCTAAATATAATTTTCATTTTATTTTTAAAAATATTTTTCCATGTTTAAATGTCTTATTTTCTCTCCCTCCCCTCTTGCCTTCCCCCTACCTGAGCCAATAAGCAATTCCACTGGGTTGTACAAATGTTATCACTTGATATCTATTTCCATATTGGGGAACCCTAAGAGGTTGGAAATGATATCTGGAATTTTCTTTTCTGCTTAAATTTCCTCAGTAGAGATCACTGGATTTTACCACTTCTGATATCAAGGCCAGGTTTAGAAAACTACTCGGAACCTGAAGAACTTGTTATTAAGCCAGTTATTTCTTATGGGAAGACTAGAGGCAGAGGATTTGTGAACAGCAGTGACGGCCATACATCAAATCCACAAATCTTCCTGTACTACAGCAGGTGAAACATGGAATGATCTTTTTCTAGCCAGGTCAGCTTTATCTACTAGAAAGCAACCTTTAAAACAAAATGCACAAGAAACAGGCTTAAGAAGTGCCCTCTCCACCACACTAATGCCAATATAAAGGTCTTTTTTCTTCCTCCTCAAAATACAGCACCACCAAAGCAGAAAAAGTCCTTATTTCTTCCAGTTGATAAGTTCATTATGAATCTTTGGCCATCAGCAACTTTTAATCTACTCCTACAGTCTTGTGCTAAAGGAACAATTGCTCTCCTGGACAAATGTTTCCAATAGAAACATTTCCAATAGGTCATTACTGACCACTTTTGATTGACTGCATGATTACTGAACAGAGGCATGGAGACTACAGAAGCCATTTATGCTTGACTTTGTAGACTTTTCTACTTTTTCTTTTTTTCTATGTTAGTGGGGTAGTGACTTACCCAGAGCACAAAGTTAGTAAGTGGCTGAGAACAATTTGAACTCAGAAGGATGAGTCTTCCCATCCTATTCACTATGCCACTTAGCTGCATCATTCTCCTTACTAGTACTTCTCTAAAGCTCTTGATACTTCTAAGGAGGAAGAATTGCATATAATCCAAAGAAAGTTTAGAGTAACAGGATGTGGGTTTGATGGCCAATTCCACCACTTAACACCTGTGTTACCATGGACATGTTACCTAATTTTTCTGAGACTAAGTTTCCTCCGCTTTATCATGAGAGAGTTGGACTAGATGACTTCAAAGATCCCTTCTAGAGCTAAAAGTATGATCCTTTGATATTTCTGGTATGAAATAAACTACAAACAAAATAATAAAGCCACCATGTGAACTTTCCCAGATTCCTCATCTCACTATCCTGCTTATCTCTTCATCTTATTTTTTACAGGGAATGGGGAGCATTACTTTATGGAGTCTACCTAATATCTTTCTGAATCAGACCTTCTTTCAATAAGTGGGAAGAACACTGGGGAGGAATAAAGGGTTTTTATTCAATGAGCCTTTCATGATGACTGAAACTTCTGCCTTTGGATAATACAACTCTTCAGTTCTTACTAAGCAATTCATTGGAACAAGAAAGCAAGTAAGTTTAGATGGTGAGGAAAATACTTTTTCAAGGATAATTTACAAAAACAAATTGTGAAAGATGACTCCATCTTCATTTGAAGTTGAAAATGGCTCTGGGAGGTTTTAAAATTTCTTTCACAACTTATTGTTGTTCAGTTAATTTTGTTGTATTCAACACTTCCTGATTCCTTGTAAGGTTTCCTTGGCAAAAATAGAATAACTCATCATTGTTTTCTCCAGTTCATTTCACATATGAGGAAACTAAGGCAAACAGGGTAACACAGTTAATCATTCTCTGAAGATATGATTGAACCGAAGTCTTCTTGACTCCCGACCTGGCATTCTATTTACTGTGCCACCCAGATGCCCTTTCAAATTTGAAGTGATATACTAATAGCATTAACCTCAAGCATCCCTGTCTCTTTTATCTTGGGTCAATCTGAACTGGAAGGAGGGCAGAAAGAGTGAGAAGCAAATCAAACCTGACTTGAACTCTAGGAACATCTCTCTGATTGGATCCAGGCAGAAACAATTCCCTTCAAACAGATTCTGTATGGACCTAAACCCAGGGCAACTCCGAAAGGTTTAGACCTCAAGTTTTCATTACCACTAATGTATTCTGAGAGGAAAGAAAATACCTCAGGAGAGACTCATCAGCTACGTGTAGTTGTGCCCAGGTTGGGTTACTATATGTGTGTCTCTGACTGGTTCTTAGCGGTTCAGAGCTCATGCCCAGCCTATTTTGGCAAACCCTAGATGCCCCAGTCACTAAAAGTCTAATAGAGGCTTCCCAGAGAGCCTTACTCTCCTTAAAACACACATAGATAAAAACAGGTCCCCGCTAGTTCTCATTCCAAAGACAAAACACACTATCTTCCCAAAAGAGTTGACTAAGGAATAAAACTAGGATCTTAACACGACCTAAAGTCCTATAATTTTATTTATGCTATTCCTAGGTCATTGTGTTGGAATGAGGTTTCGTATATTGTGACTCATCAAAACATACACAAAAAAACCTCCAAAAAAAGGGGGAAGGGGAACATTTTGAGATCTCTATCAGCAAATAATTTTTCAAGTGCGGATGAGCAAAATTTTGCTCTCGACCAACCTTGATCAGGGCACCTACGTAGAGCAGTAAATAAGATGCAAGGCCTGAAATCAGGAAGACCCATTTTCCTGAGTTCAAATCTGACCTCAGCCATGTATTAGCTGCATGACTCTTGGAAAAGTCATTTCACCATTTCCCTCAGTTTCCTTATCTGTAAAAAGTTAGATAAGGAAATGGCAAACCACTCTAGTATTTTTGCCAAGAAAACTCCAAATGGGGTCACAAAGGATCATACACTCCTTCCCCAAAATAGTTTTCTAAAACCATATTTTTTAGTAAACATATCATTTGAAAGTGCTGACAAGCCTGTACTAACAAGCCTGGAGGACTGCCAGGAAAACATGTATTCTTTTGTTGAGGAATGCTATTATCCATTATATAGAAATCTAATTAGACTCAAAATGAGAATGCATAGTTTATTCTAAAAAAGGGCAACTTTCTAATGGCTATTGCTATATGCCCCTTGTCATCTATATTCACTATGAACCACAAATATGTTAAGTGGTAACTATTATGGAAAAAACCAGGACCTGAATTATATGTGTTATCTAATTCACAGGGCTTGCCCAATTTATGGCACCAAATTTTCTGGGTCCAATTACATTTTGAGTTCCCCGATTTAACTACTCATTAAGAAAAGTGGAAGTCTCAAACCACTCTTTGTCATAGTAAAATTAGCACAATTTCTTTGCTTTATCTCTCTCTTTCCTTCCTTTCTTCCTTTTTTTAAAAATTAAAAACAAAACACCGTGAAGATTAGGATAGCTGCGTCTTGGAAGCTGAAGGAGCAATCATGCCTGGAGGCAGACTTTAAAAGGGTAGTTATTAACATTGTTACTACCATATGCTTTTAGGATGTTTCTTTTAAAATGCATTCATATTTGAAGGTAATTGATTCTGCTAGTCTTTTTGAAAAGTAGGGAGGATTTGAGAGTTCATGCTACTAATCCACTCTTGTAAGGGGAAAAATTAAGGCATCAAAAAGTCAGGTGAACACCAGATTGCAGATTTGTAGGGGAGGGATTCTGTTTACATCAAACCCTTCATATCTCTTCTAAGTGCCTGGTAGAGTGTTTTGCACATGCTATGCTACATAATTCATAAATGTTTGTAGAAATTATTGACCAAATTTAGACAGTAAATTAGTAGTTAATGAAGTCAGAACTTGAACTTAATATTCTCCTGCTAGTATTCAAGATATAATGTTGGCCTTTGCTTGTGAGTTTTCCTGAAACTGTTTGAACTTTATTCTATGGAAATCATTGGAAGACCTGAAGCAAGAAAGAAAAGATATGCAAAGCTTTGCCACTTCTGTGTTTGTGAGGTGATGGTGTTGCAGCGTGGAGGCAAGAGGAAGGAAAAGCAGAGTAGCTTCATTCCGAGCAGGAGTTAAAATATATAATAATATAAAATAATATATATTAAAATAATATACAATAAATTATGGCTGCTCAAACCACCCGGTATACTCTGTCAGTACGTATTTAGCAAGGAAGCATTCTTTCCACTCCCTGCAGAAAACAGCTTATTGTTATTAATTTTTATAATTGGAAGAAATCAGCAGACTTCCTGCCCTTCTCATGCAGCTCTTGAGAAGAAACAGGTGCCCAAAACAGAGTACTTTGAAAGTAGCCACCCATAAGAGTATAGAAAATATTCTGGGAATAGGTTTTGAACAATGCTACATGTATAAGCCAGTGGAATACATTGACAGCTCCAGGAGTATGGAGGAAAGAGGGGTGGGAAAAATCATGAATTCTGTAAACATGGAAAAACATTCTAAATAAAAATGAAAAAAAAAAGAAAGAAAATTAGGGGTATAGAGTCCAGATCCAAAGTAAAGTTCTGAAACATTTATAAAATTTAGTATTATTAATATATTTTTTCATCATGTAAACCAACTTCCAGAAGGATTTAGACATTCCTTTTTCAGGGACAGTAAGACAAATTGAAACAATATTGTATTATAAAAGAAATTCTTCCTTTAGAAGGATGGAGACTAAAATCAAAGACAGAGAAAGGCCAATAACTCATCTTCTTCATGTCTGAAGACCTGATTCTGAATGAATACTGGGTTTCTCTTCTAGTGGAATGGGGACAGCCCTGCTACTCCTTGACATTACTAGAAATAATCTCGAGATTTCACATTACTAATGCTATTCCTTTCCTTCTTTTGGCCAACACAACATTCTATGGATCTTATAACTTCAGGCTATTAGATCATAGGAGTATGTCTAAATTATAGCAGAGTGTTCAAAAAAAGCATTCAGCTGGCATTTAGGAAACCTTAGTACAAAGGAACATATATTTATTATTATTTTAATATATTTTTTATTTTTTATAAACCCTTACCTTCTGTCTTCAAATCAATACTGTGTATTGGTTTCAAGGCAGAAGAGTGGTAAGGGCTAAGCAATGGGGGTCTAGTGACTTGCCCAGGGTCACACAACTGGGAAGTGTCTGAAGCCAGATTTGAACCTAGGACCTCCCATTTCTAGGCCTGGCTCTCAACCCACTGAGTAACCCAGCTGCCCCCTAGGAACATATATTTAGATCTGAAAGGATGTCAGAGGTTTGGAAGTCCAAACCTCTGTCATTTTACAGAGAATCAAATTGAGGCAAAGAGAGATTAAGTGATTTGCCAAAGCTAAGTAAGAAGCTATGGCAGGATTTTCCACTCTAGTCTTTGTAACTCAAAAGGTGTCACTACTTTCACTACCCTGCCTAGGTATCTCACTAGCTAGCAGTGTGAACTTGGATTTTTAATTTATTTTTATATTTATTTTATTTTTCTGTCTTTAAATTCTAGTCTCTTTAAAAAAACAAACAAACAAACAAACAAAAAACCCAAAGAGGATATACTAAATTGAGGATTCTTAAATTGGGACCCTTGGTCCCAAAAATTTAATAAAAATTAAATTTTTAAAATTTATAACCATATTTTAATATAATTGGGTTCCTTGGAAATCCTTCATAATTTATTTTATACATTTAAAAACATTCTGAGAAGGGATAGAAATATATGCTTCACCATACTAAGTCCATGAGAATTTATTCTCTAGTTCCCCAATTCCTATATTTTCATATCTTCAAACTGTCTCCTAATTTCCAGCACAGAGTTACATAAAAAAATTAGCTGGAAAAGACAACGTATGCATGTATATATATATATATATACATATATTTGTAAATATAAATTAAAAAAATATATAGAGAGAGTCTGACACATAGGGTCTAGGTAAGAAATTGATATGAATCAAATAGGAATCAGGTTATAGGTCACACACATATAAAATATGTGTGTGTGTGTGTGTGTGTGTGTGACCTATATATACATGATATAGTTATAGTATAGGTCATATATATAAAATTTTATATGTGTGTGATCTATAACCTGATTTTATTTATATATATATATATATATATACCCTATAACTATATCATGTATATTAGGCAAGAAATTGGTATGAATCTAAAAAGAATCTGTTAACAAGACAAACACACATAATAGTATATATACACAAACATAATACTATATATATATATATACATATATACATATATATACATATATACATACACACACACACACACACACACACACACACATATATATATATATACGTGTATATATATAATGTATATTAGGCCTGATGTATGATTGATGTTACCCTAAATGCTACCCTAAAAAAAAAAACCCTACATTTCCTGAGAGCCCAGTGAATTCCTGTTGTTATGTACTTCCTGTCGACAGGGGATAAATTCCTGCTCTGGCCTCTTTGGCTTCCTGGCAAGGATGGTGGTGGTAAGAGTGGGGGTTTGAACAGGATGATTAACCATGGGCATCTGGTTTTTATTTTGTATCCCCTTTATTCCTTTATTTCTAATGATTATTAATAAATCTTTTAAAATAATCTTTTTACTATTTGAGATTAATTTTAACTTTTACACTTATTAGCTAAGAAATTGGTTTGAATCTAAAAAGACTGGTAACAGCCTATATATAGTACATATATGGCCTAATATATAAATATATATGGATTAATGTAAATAATAATATTATATACATATCATATATACACACCCAATTACCAGATTGTCTTTAGTCATACCACTTTCTTGGCCAGGTCCTAGGTATGTGGGTCAGACTATATTTCATAGATATCTTATAAAACATTATATAAGGAATAGGGAATATACGCATGGCTTTATTGACAGAAAGCATGATCAGTTGAGGAAACTCCATCTATAAATGAAGGTCAGCACTTCTCTGTAATTAATAATCTTAAGAGATTTAATTAGAATAATGAGAAGTTAAAAGCCTTGCCTGGGGTCACAGAGTCATTCTGTCAGAGAAAGGAACGGAATATAGGTTTTCTTGGCTTCAAGGCCAACTTGATCCACTCACTATAAGATATTGTCTATCACCATATGAATTTAATTTTATTCTGTCAGAATTGTCTCATTATGAGAGAATTATTTCTAAGAAACAGAAATGAAGGATTCAAGTCCAAATCATCTTGTTATGGGAAGAAGAAAGACGAAGGAATTATAAAGCTGGAATAGACATAGATTTTAAAACTTACCCCCTTCCTAGTCTGGATTTGTGTTTTCCTTATAAGAAATTAAACTAACTACATCTGTAGAAGTGTCTTCCGTAGATCATAATTTGCACAACACAGGAGAAGCATCTGCTAGAGGAGTTTTCGGAGGGGTGAGACAGTACCTATGTTTGTCCAAATGATGGTGACTATGAACTGTCTTCATGGAATACTATCTATGCAGAATTGTACAAAAGAGAATCTAGTTTTTTATTTGCATACTTGGTCAAAAGTTAATGTTGCCTTTAAATGCCACACTAACAGTGATGATGATGATAACTTTTATTATTTGTATTGTTTAGTCTACAAAGCTCTCTCTATTATCTCATTGGAGATTATATTAATTGTATTATTATATTACATTATAGACATGTAGGTATGTAGTAGAGGTATTATTATAGCTCCATTTTTGCTTTACTTTGGTCTTTCCTAATGTTCAGAATGATTCCTGACATATAGTAAAGGTATGATAAATCCTCATTTGTTTGACTGGATTTGACTTATTCTTCCTCTCCCTCCCTCTCCCCTCTCCACCCGCCTTTACAGGAG
Source organism: Monodelphis domestica (assembly GCF_027887165.1). Classification (NCBI taxonomy): domain Eukaryota; kingdom Metazoa; phylum Chordata; class Mammalia; order Didelphimorphia; family Didelphidae; genus Monodelphis; species Monodelphis domestica. The sequence continues at coordinate 439,402,325 of NC_077228.1, read as the reverse complement.
AAATTCAGAAAGAATGTGACTTGTCTGAGGTCTAAAAAGGGTAACACTATAAAAACCAAGTCTTCTGAATCTTATTTATGATATCTTTTAAAAATGTATTACTGCCTTTACTCACAGTTCAGCTTTTCTACTATTAGGAGGAATCCAGCCTTATACCCACTCTTCATTGTGTTCAATAGATTTTCAGGCTACCAGGGGAGTTATGGCAGCTCTTCTCAAGGTGGAAAGGCAATAAGTATGGTGAACAGATTGCTCGCCTAATCCAAATGTGAGAACTAGAATCCTTGCCCTCACTTTTTCTTTCCAAAATGCAATGGTTCATCACAGCAGAGTGGTTGTTTTTCACATTTACTCTGCTCATAACAATCTCATTTCTAATTTAAAGACTGGACATGTCAAGTATGTTACTTTATCAGCCCAAAGATAAAGGGGTGAAGGACATCTTCCTGAGTGACAGAGGATCTCAGAGCATTTGACCTGTGGAACATGAATTCAGTGATGGATTAGAAGGAAACCAGGAAAACGAAGGAATCATAATCCACTCACAATATATTAGCATCTTCAAAATGAATGAAAACAGAAATTAAATGGAAAGGATATCTTGCTGGACTGTCCTTGAGAGCATTTAGAAAACCTGTTTGCTGGGAACCTGTGGAAATGAAACCAAGATTTAACATCAAAGCAATCATTTAAAAAAAAAAGTATAATTTACACTATGAGCTCATATCTACATGAAAATAATAGGTGTCTAAAGATCAATTAAATAATTCTTTTCTGCAAGTGCTACAGGATGAAATTTAATTGGGGGCGGCTGAGATTTGGCTAAAGTTGTTCAAAAAGAAGATGGCAAGACATATCATCAGGCCTAACATCTGCAGGATATTTTATGAGCCAGAGCAGATGGATGTCTGCATACTTCCCTATCAATTACAGTTCTGATTATGCCTTTGTTTTCTTCTTCATTTTAACATGAAAACAAAACACCATACACTCTTTTTCTCCCTCTGTCATGAAAGACTGTTTTCTCAAAATCTGTTAACTTTTGAACTGCAAAGTCCTATAAAATAGATTATATTATAAAAGACTTCTGTATCAAATATAAACAATATCACAAATTTTGAGCTTATGACAATTCTTTTAGAAGTATGCATTTAATGTATAGACTATCAGAGGAAAAAAAGAAAGGGAGAAAAAAAGAAAGAAATCCTCTAAGTGCCTCAGGAAAATTTCATCTGATAAGAGGACATTTATTTTTAATATTTTTGCTTTGACTGGTTACTTTGCTTTGAAAATATGCTCTTACAGTGAATGTCTTTTATGAGTTGCTGCCAGTGGGGCAGAGCCATCATTCCTATTACTGGCTAGACTTTTGCTTATTATTTGTTTTCTTTATATTTTAGGGGAAAGGATTTCCCTGTAATCTAGCAATGTTAATGAAGCTGGGAATGCGAAATGTGAGTAGATAGTCTTATTATCATTTTAGGTAATAGGACAGCTCCAAATTGGAGGTTTGCTTTCCTAGACCTAGTGCCCTTATAGCCAAATGTACAGCCATTCTGAAACTACCAGAGAAGTTGCTCATTCTTGAATTTTGCTACAATTTACTTTCTTCCCTGTACTTATCCCATATCCCTGTGAGGGTGGATGGGAGTTGATGGGAAATAATGTGAGGAACTAGGCAAGATACAATGGAAAAATTGATGTTTAAAGTACCCCAATTGCTATGGGCCAGCAGAGAGAAAGCTCTCCTTTTCTCTTATGCAAACCCTTAATAGTCAAGGACCAGAAGAAGCTTAAGTTTTTAGGAAGATCGTACAGAGATGGCAGTGGTGATGCCAAATCAGAACACTAAAATTATTCTTTCTTTACCTTGCCTTGCTGAAAATAAATGAAGGTGCATTTCTAAAACTTTCATCTCTCCACTTATAATGGGTTTGTAGCTTTCAAAAAATGTCTTATGTACCTATCACATGTCTTTAAGAAACAACATTTTTAACTTTCCAGCTATTTTATGTCTTGTCTTTCTCACTCTATGGAGATAGGGTATAGATAGCTCATCAGCTGCAATGAAGCAGTTTTTGGTCCTTACCAATATTTTATGTATCGGGGGATCAAAATTTTAATCATATAATGACATTTCCCATTTCCTCCAAGGAAAACATGATGTGTAAGATAGGATTGTGCTATTCTTTCTCTCTTTCTTTCTCTCTCTTTCTCTCTCTCTTTCTTTCTTTCTTTCTTTCTCTCTCTCTTTCTTTCTTTCTTTCTTTCTTTCTTTCTTTCTTTCTTTCTTTCTTTCTTTCTTTCTTTCTTTCTTTCTTTCTTTCTTTCTTTCTTTCTTTCTTTCTTTCTTTCTTTTTTTTCCTTTCTGATGGGGCAGGTGAGGAGAAGGAAGAATACAATGTTTTTCATTTGTTTTATCTAATAAAATATTGTAATATATTGCAGGTTAATAGATGGATAGTAATTGTGAGCTTTTAAAAAAAATTTCCATAATAAATCTGATTAACAGTCTATGTTGTATAAAAGCAAAAACTGAAAATGACTATGAATAACTGGAAGGAATTATATATTTGGCAAATCTGAGGAAAACTGAGCATCTTCAGTTGGAGACTTTTATGTTAAAACTCAACTGTGCCAGCAAGAACTGGGTTATAACTTTCTTTTTGAGAGTACATATTCATATTGTATGTGTGCATGTGTGTCTGCATGCATATGCATGTATATATAAGTGTGTGATCATGTAATGGGGAATTTAGGGGTAGTGGTGACAGAAGGATGTATGCACAGAAAGACAAAGAGAGAAATTTTCATCACTTCAAATAATCTTTTTTTTAAAGTATGGGCTCAGCTAACAAAAAAACCAAGAAATAGATATAAATATACTTAAATTTAAAAGCATTGTACTAATGATGAGCATCAGTGTATGCCATTCTTAGCATTTTACCTCGCAGTTCTGTTGGGTAGCTACTTTTTTTGAAAGTACTAAGTGATACTCTTGGTTTTCCCATCATTACGCTCTCTTGCTAAGTGTGGAGTTAGGCTTTTTGAACTATTCTATAACCGTGATAACATGCTTCCAGGTTGTATCTTAAATTTCTTCATTTAAACTCCTCAAATCAAAAAGGCTGAATAATGGTTTTCATGTACATACAAATGGTTTGCTCCAAACCATTCTGCACCAAATTCAGAGGAAAAGCTATTTGCTGCAGAAAACTGGATAGCATTTGAAAAATCTTAAAATTTAGGTATTCCATTTATTGTAATGTTTAAATATTAACTAATATCTGAAAATAGCTCTTCTCTGATCCTCTCCATCTACCATCCCGTCCTGAACAACAACAACAACAACAAAAAAGTGCAGGTGAAAAACTTAGATGCTTAATGTTGGCATTAACAACTCCATTTGAGGTTTTAGAGCTGCCATGATGAAAGAAGAAGAAACCTATTTTCAGATAGTTCCGGAAACATGCCAGCAAGATGCTCTATATCTTCTAATGGGTGGTTACACTTCAGGAATGTGCATAGGAGATAATGTTAGTCTTTTAATGTTGGATAATGGAACTCTAATGGATCTTTAAAGGCCTAAATTTATGGCCCAGAGCCAATTAACTCCCCTCTCATCACTACCTGACAAGGGGAAGGGTAAAAACAAGGGACAAAAGAAATTTATTTTCAGAATGAGGGTGTAGCAGAGAAAGAATAGATATAAGCACCTCAGTAAAATCAACCTAAAAACATTTGAACCAATACTCTTAGGTAAATAAGGAAAGTATTTATTGGATGTTTTCCTTGGTTACTTTGTCTACAGGATGAGACATTAGTCAACTATTCTACTTTGATATCTGAAAATCTTTATTCATTACAATCTCTCTGTAACTGAAGTCTTATTTAACAAAACAAACAAACCCAATACTAAATTGGAAAGGAAAAGAGATATAAAAAGAAAGAGAAAGAAGTTAAAATTACCCAAGAAACCCAGTCCAGTCATATACAGCACATTCTTGTTTTAGGAAAACCCCAGCAACATCTTCCCATAACTAAACTGTTAGCATTTGAAGTGTGGTCCTTAGGTGTCAAGATAGGAGTTACTTAAAAGAACCAACCACAAAAAAGAGAAAATGAAGTAACTTGATGTTACAGAGCCTTGAAAGGTGGAAATAATGTCAATGGTTCCAGAGAACTAAGCCCTGTAAGGGAGACTGAATTGGTCACTAAGCTGGAAACCATTCTTGATAGGACTGGGGAGGGTGATAGGGAAGAGGGACAGAAGGGAAGAAAAAAAGGAAAGGTGAGAAAAGAAGAAAAAAGGGTAGGCTCAGTGGAAATGAGGAAAAGGTAGAAGGGAAGGAAAGGGAAAATAAGAAAAAGAGAAGTCTGAATGATCAAAATATTAAATCAAAGTTAAATAAATCAGAAAACCAAAGTCAAGCAAATGACTACATACATAGTCTGATTTTGCCAGCATACTTACGAAGAATGACGTGGGTGATAACGAATGCAAATATAAAGACTGTCAGAAAAGACAGAGATAAAATAAACATATAAAAAAATCTGTAGTTTCTTTTCCCCACACAGTTGCCTACCCAGGGACAGTGATGATCAAACCGTTCTGAAATGAAAGGCAGAAAAAAATATGGAAATCAATTAATAAAATGTCTTTTTACTTGAGAAAAAAAAAAACAAACTTTTGAACAATACACCAAAATGATGATTTCAAAGATATTTGTAAACTAACTTCTTAGAGAAGTACTTTGCTTCTTAAGTTTCCAAGAGCAACATAACCCTTTCACCTAAATGTAAATGCATGATTGAAATGATATTTATAAAAGAAAGACAAGCCTTATAATTAAACTGCCACTTCAGAAATGTTCATCAGATTTCTTATTAAACTTGTGGTTGATAAAATAAGGCTTCTTTGCCTTTATACATTTATTCTCATTTAAGGATCTTCTAGACAATATTCAAATGGATGTATGATTTTATCAGACATTTTATCAATGTCTGTATTCTCTCACATGATGCAGCTCATAGCCCATAATATTATTATCATCCTATAAATGAAGAACCACGGTTTGCATGAGAATTCCTCAGTTTTATTATTAATGTCTATTGATGGGTACTAGAACCAGGAAATTCTAGTACAAGAGTATATCTAGATGTCTAAAGGTTAAAAAGTGAAAAATCTGTTTCTTTACTTTCCTATCCTATTATTTTCTCTCTATCTCAGCTTTGTAGCTCCTTCCCTAAAAATGTTTCCTTTACTCCATCAATGGTGAATGGCTATCTTCAAAATACAAGTCATTACGATCCCAATTTGTTCTCTATCTCTTGGAGTCTGGGGCTTTTAAAGCTAAATGCAAGTTTTCTTGTCACCATGAGAAGTTAAAATGAAATTTTTGATGCATTTATGATTTATTTTTTCCTCTGCAAGTAATGACAAAGTGTTTTTCTTTTCTCTTCTATTCAGCTCATCTATTCAGAGTGACATTGCAACACACCCACTCACATTTCAGAAGCCTACACTGTGGGTGGGGAGGAAAAACGTTAGGCATATGACATCTCTTTTTTCTGGTTCTTTTCCAAGTTCAGTACCCTATTCTATTTTCATATAAATAAATATATATGTACATCTGTGCGAGGCATCACTATGAAGAAAGAGCTAATTTCATGAGCCAAACGGAAGTTAGTCTCATCACTTCACAATCAGATCCTGGAAAGTGCCATACAGATAATATATTACATATAATACCTTTATCTTTACATAGAGGATTGACTGGAATGCCTATGGGAACATTTGGATCGCTGTGGTCTTTAGGATGATAAGAGCATTGTTTCTTGACCTACCAGTAAAATTAAGTATAAACCAAATAACTGCCCTATGGTTACCAATTGTTCAGTTGTTTCATTTGTGACTCTAAGGGGATAGTAGAAAACTGTAGGGGCATAGAGGTACAACAGAGGATGGGCTCTAGTAGAAAGTTCTTGTTTAAATCAAGCAGTTAGACTCTTCATGACCCTATTTGTGCTTTTCTTGGTAGAAATACTGGAATGCTTGGCCATTTCATTCTCTAATATACTGTATAAATGAGTAAACTGAGACAAACAGGGTTAAATGATTCGCTCAGGATCACACAGCTAGCAAGTATCTGAGGCTGGATTTGAACTCAGGAAGTTGAGTCTTCCTACCTCCAAGCCCAGGTGGCACAGTGAGGACACAGAGAGGTAGATATGACTGAAAGGAATGTCAGCAACAAATGGTTACCACGTCCTTCCAACTTGCCTTCTAATGTCTTGCTGCCTTTATCAAAGGTATCAAAAATTATTACCCTAGCCCTCATTCTCCTCTGCCCTTTGGAAACACCAATCTACTATAAACAAATTCCCCATCATTATGAACTTTGTCCTCTTAAACTATTTCTGTCTCATGGCATTAACTGATATCTGACTTCCTTTGAGGATATCATGTTCTTTGCTACTCTCTCAAAAGACGATGGCTCCTTTCAAGCACTTTAGGTATTGAGGCCTTCTTCCACGTTCCAAATAAAAATTCCTCCCTTGAAGTAGGAGAAAGAAGGTTTATTCAAAGCAAATGAAGTGACTCTAGGGTTGGACCTAGAACACAGCCTCATCATTATGCCTTTCCTTTGTTCTAATGTTTTCTATGGGTAGCCTTTAGGGAGACATAAGTCATGATCCTAAATAAACACAAACACATGGAAATAACACGTGCTTAGCAAAATGAACGCTTAAGGGGAGAAAACCCAGGAACCACAACAACAAGGACAATACTACTACTAGCCATTCCTTGCATTCCACATAGTCTCTTCTCACCAATCTATTTTAAAATATTTAATTTAATTATTGCCTCCCCTAATGAACAAGCATTTTTTGTTCCTTTCACTGCCCTCCATCAGTTGGAAATAGCAATTAAAAAATCATAACAAATATGATAATAAATTTTCTTATTGGCCATGTCCACAAAGGAGTCTTGTGCATTCTCAGTCCTTGGCTTCACTCTTAGGACCTAGATATCATGTTTTATCTCCATCTCTGGAATGGTGGCTTTACCAGACACTGTCTGTTCATAGATCAGACACCAGCCCTATTTATCCCACCTAACAAGGCATGTTTACCAATATTATGAGTTGGTGAAACCTATATTTGATTCTAACTTCTCCCCATATCCTCGAATGAATAGGAACTTCTGACTAGAGCCCATTTTGTATTGTATTTCTGAGCCCCCACATTTACCCACTATCCCCACAATATTCACACTTTGCCATAACTGAAAGGAAGAAACAGAATTCCTTGTCTCCTCTTCTCAAAACTACATTGTTCCTTGGCTCTCACTGAAAAATGGCATCTGATTTGATGGTCATGACACACCATTATACCACCTACTTTACATCCTTGTTGCTGCTAGACACTCCTTTCCAAAATGCTTCCCCCCCCCCCCCATCTCAAAGGCTTAGAAATCTGGCATATATATTTCCTTTCCAGTCCATCTTCTGCCACCATTCTTGATGACTTCAATAATCATATTGACGACTTCCAAACTCCTCAACTCTCATGAACTTCTCCACCCGGTTTCAGTCATGCACCCTTTTGACATTCCCATCACTCAAATCTGCTATACTTCTTAGATAATGAACTTTGAGATTCCTCTGTCTGAATGCAATCTTCTAATGCTTCCACACCCTGCAACTTGCACCTGTTCTTTAACTTTATCATAATCTTGGAGCCTTTGATTCATCCCTGCCCTTCCAGTTGTTCACCTTGCTCTGGCTTCTCTTCCCTCCATTCATGGTATTGACTCTATGATAAGTTATTTCAAGGAGCTTATTTTCTCTGCCCTTTAATCCCTCATCCCCTGACGTATTGTTTCTGCCTTGTTAACTCTTCATTCTGACTTAATCTTCATTGTCTCTCTTATTGAGTGTTGCTGAAGAAACCATGCCAATGGGAGCTAATTTAAATTTATGCTGCCTGACTTCTGCCTAATAATATTTTGATTAACCTCTTATTGACTCAAGTCCCATTCCCTACATCCTCCATTGTAAAATTTCTCCTCAAGTCCCAGACTCACTTCCCACCTAAATCCCTCAGCAGATAACTTTGCTTCCTACTTCACTGAAGGAGAAAGACAGAAAAAAATCATTTATTTAGCACCTACTACATGCCAATTATTGTACTAAGCACTTGAAAAATACTGTCTCCTTAATAGTATTGAGGCTACTACCTTCATTTCCCCTCCACTACATTTCAATGGTAATGTTTGTTATGAGCAAGACTGCCTGACCTTTCCCCATTTGTACATCTGGCCACAATCTCTTCAATCTCCCCTACTATTGCATGATCAATACTTTCCACTCTAGATTTCATTTTCACTCTTTCTATTTGCTTGATCTGCTTGAATGCCATGCTTACTAATAAGTAAATATTAGCCAGTAGATAAAATCTATACAGTGGTTTGAAGTTTGCAAATTTTTTTTATTTGATCCTCACAACAATTTTGGAAGGTATGCTATTATTATCTGCATTTATAGATGAAGAAACTGAGACAGATAGAGGTGAAAGACTTGGCCAGTGTCACATAGCTAGTAAGTATCTGAGGCCAAATTATAAAGTAAGTCTTTTTTGATTCCAAGTCCAGTGCTCTACCTAGCTGCCAAACAAATAAATGAACACCTCATTATGCCTTCAAGCTAGTATTCTAGGGGTGCTTTAGTATGTCTGTGAGGGAGGCTGTCAAGACTGAGTGATGAGCTCCAATAATAACCCACAATTCTCAGAAATCACAAATCTTTGATGTTCTAGGGAGTCTTTCATTAAAAAACCACACCTACTTTCTGGGGCTCCAACCTGCCTTTCTCTTGACAAACATACATGCAAGAAATTCCATTTTCTAGTCCTATAAGATGGATTATTTTTCTCATTGCGCATAGAGGTGGTGCTTACTCTGGACTGAGCAGATAGGTTCAGGTCCTTGGAAACTTGTGAGTAGATGGAAATGTCATTACCATCAAATGATCCAGTGCAAAGTGGAAAACAAAGGTCAAAAATCGGTTCAATGTTTTGACAGGTATTACAAAATAAAAAGGACATGACTGAATAGATCCTGGGACATTCTTCCCTTTCATTTTGTAGATGTCTAGCTCTGTTAAAACGGTGGCCTTACCAACTGTTTCAACAGATCAACATTGTGGGGAAATGGTTATTATTCTCTTATCAGGATGGCAGTAATGGCATGGTTAAAAATAAAAATTAAATGATAACAATATATAAATATTGGTTACTTTTAGAAATTAATTATTTCATGTCATTTGAACCTTAGCACTTTAAGTTTGTGTTATTATTATCTTTATTTATAGATAAGAAAACTTAAGATTCATGGAGACTGATTTGCACCTTTTCATATAGCTGATGAGTGTTTGAACTAAGATTTAAATTAAAGTCTTACTGATTCAAAGTCCAGGACTCTATTCATTATGTCATCTAGTTGCTTCATTGTCATTATGAACACATGTATTTGGTTTTTTGTAAACCCTTATCTTCAGCTATAGAATCAATACTTTAGAATCAAGTATTGGTTCCAAGGCAAAAGAGCAGTAAGGGTCTTAAGTGACTTGCTCAGAAAGTGTCTGAGGCCAAATTTGAACCCAGGACCTTCCATCTGTAGGGACTGGTTTCTATCCACTGAGCAATCTAGTTGTTTCCAGGATAGTTAAAAAAACAACAACAAACAAACGTTTATCTTCCATCTTAGGATAAATACTGTGTATTTGTTTCAAGACAGAACAGTGGGAAGGACTGGGCAATGGGGGGCGGGGGGTATGTGACTTGCTCAAGATCACACAGCTGCTAAGTGTCTGAGGTTGGATTTGAACCTTAGACCTCTAGGTATGGCACTCAATCCATGAGTGCCAATCTATGAGTTGTCCCCTGACAGATATAGTTTTAAAAAATAAAATGAGTGCTCCATCAAGAGTGTGAGGCAGCTGAACCTCATTTGACAAGATCTTTGGCAACACTCAGGTCTCAAAACCAATGAGGATGGAAGCCTTGCGAATAAATCAGTGACACAACTATCAATGTATTGGAGAAGCTGGGTATTGGTACTCATCACATTTGACATTGACAACTTTGCCGATGGCTACCAGGTCAACTTGGTTTCCAGGTATGGAGTATCTGGAGTAAGAGAGTAAATTCCAAATATTGGACTAATGAGATAGTGGATTGATTCCAAGACGAGGCAGGAACGAAGAGAAGCTGGTGATATTGAAGGTGAGGATTTTTGTGGTGGTTCTTTGTTGGGGATCTATAAAAGACTGATTTTTTAAATTAAAAACCAGATTGGCTGGCAGTTAGCCATTTCTACTACTATCTATGTGGCTTGGGCTATACAGAAACATTATCTTTTGGGTTCAGGATATGAAAGGTTCTGGAATACACCAGGGTATGACCCCAGAGAATATAGAAGTGAGATTGTCTCAGGACAAGAGACAAAAAGAGTCAGTGAGTGGGTCAAGGTCTTGGTACAGAAGACTAGAGTATAGATATAAATCTTAGTTATGGATTTAAAGACTTTGGGTAAATTATTTTATTGTAATAAGACTCAGTTGCAGAACTTTTAAATGTTTCTTCAAAGACTGGGTTTCCTTATCTCACCCAGGTGAAGGTGCCATTCATGGATGTAATTCTACTACTGCTAAGAATGAGAGCTTTGACTTGCATTGTTTTTAACCTGGGCCAATTCAAATCTTCCTTAGGCAACCCAGTGGCTCACCCATTACTGAGGGCTGACCATACTGACATAGCTTAGATGAGCCTAAAAGATCTGCCATTCTGTGCCTCATAGATACATTGAATTGTAGGTGGTGCTACCACACCTAGCCTCAGTTTCTTCAATTCAAAAAGGCTCTGGAGGGGAGGGAGAGGGATTGACCTAGATCATCTGTAAGCTTTGATCTTCTGATACATAATCTAGAGAAAAGAGGAAGAAATGTTTCATGGAGGTCAGATGTATTCAGAGTTGGTTACCTGTATTTGGCATCTGAAGGTGGAATGCTAACCAGCTTCTGCCAGTCTGAGTTCATGAGGTGACAATAACCACAGTTGGTCTTCATTATCCATTCTCTGCATTTAATATATTGGAGGCTATCAAAAGTGCCCTCGTGCCATCCCATCCCTGCCCTAAACTCCTAGACCAAAGTCTTGAAGTAACACAGAAGTGGGCTTTCAGTCATGCTGGCAGTATATACAGTCTTTCCAACACAAATGACACCATAGCTAATTGGGAGGGATGCCTAGAAATGGTCAGATTTGTGCCAAGAAAGCAGGCAACTTGTCCATATTCACTATAATTGTTTTTTGAGAGTAAGAGAAAGCAAAAGAAGGCCAAAAACATAAATCATTGCCATCAAAGTTTTCCTTTGTGACAGCCCTTCCCAAGTCTCAAAGAAGCTGCAAACATGTCAAAGAATTAGCTGCTCTAAGCCTATGGAATAGTCATTCATTGAATAAACATTAAGTGTCTACTTTGGGTTAGAAATTATGCAAAGAGCTAGAAACACAAAGAAATGTAAACAACAGTCCCTGCCTTCAAGAGCTTACAGTTTAATGAGACTAATGTCTAATGAGACAACATATAAATGACCCTGTATAAAACCAGCAGGATAACCTCGAGATAATCTAAAGAGGGAAGACACCCGCATTAAGGGGGATTGGGAAAGGGTTCTTGTGGAAGGTGACATTTTAGTGGTGACTTGGGAGAAGTCAGGAAAGCCAAAGGAGAACAAAAGAAGACTTTACAGTAGCCTTAATTTTTCCTAGAGAAAAGACCTTTAACCATAATGACCACTAGAACAAGATAGCTACTGATCCCTTCATGAAGAACCGTGGTAGATATAGTCTATACATCTATAATATAAACAGCTACCAAATTAATGTTTGAAGTAGTTTGAAGAATACCTTGTGAAAGTCAACCTTTGGACAATGAACTGAAAAAGAGAAACATGAAAGACACAATCTATACATACATATATTATTTTGGGATAATGTCTTCCTTCTGAGGTATAGGAAGGGGAGGGAAGGCCTGAGATATTTGGAAATAAATTCTATTAAATAAATGAATAAGAATTTGTTTGGGTTTCAAAGAAGTGTCTTAAGAGCTATTTCTTGAGGTTAGAGGTTATGTTGGTATCTGAGAAAATGAAGAAGAAATGAAATCCCGAACTGGAATAACTGAGAGTGCCATTTACAATATGGCTCAAGGTATGTGGGAGAGCCATTCATTGAATATATGCATGATATAAAGAGTCACAGTCAAGTAACCTGGACTGGAACATATTGCTGAGGCATCCAAAATGACCCTGTTTTAAGTTGTTCAAATGACTGGATATGAGTTCTATATTTTGAGGTTTGATCATTCACACACCTTTTATAAAGATATGGGTATGTAGCTATATAATTGTTTCATCTAAACTGAGAACCGATTTGTGAATAATGCTCAAATATATAACAATAATAAAGAATTTTTACAATTCTTTAGAGTTTGAGAAATGCTTTACAACTACTATCTCATTTGGTATTAACAACCATGGGAGGTAGATGCTATACTTATTCCCATTTTGCAGTTGCAAAAACAGATGTAGAAAGGGGTTAAGAGACATATCCAAGGTCATACTTATAGTGTCTAAGGAAGGACTTGAACGCAAGTCTTCCTAATCTAGAGTCTAGTGAACTAGCTACTGTACCACCTAACCTCTGGGGTGATACTCAAGTGATTTAGCTTTTAAAATGAATCAAAAATAGAAAATACCTACCACCAATGAAGAAAAAATAGACTGGGAGGTTTTATTGCTACTAATAAAATGCCTTCATCTCATTTCCCTTTGCCTTAACAATCCATTAAGGATAATTTCTATGAGGGAAGAAGAAAGGTATAATTTTAAATCTGAAAAGTGATGTTAATTGTTAAATTAAAAACCTACAATACTATGATTTCTTCCCAGAAAGAATAACTGAAGGGATACTTTAAAAATTAGGGATATAGGGGGCAGCTAGGTAGCTCAGTGGACTGAGAGCTAGCCCTAGAGACGGGAGGTCCTAGGTTCAAATCTGACCTCAGATACTTCCCAGCTGTGTGACCCTGGGCAAGTCACTTGACCCCCATTGCCTAGCCCTTACCACTCTTCTGCCATGGAGCCAATACACAGTATTGACTTCAAGACCGAAGGTAAGGGTTTTAAAAAAAAAACTAGGGATATGCAGGACAAAGATTTTGCTTTTTTAGTAATGGAAAATATCTTGAATTTAAAAAAAAACAATAAAAACTAGTGTTGCCTTTGCAATGAGCAGTGAATATGCAATTGTCTTAAAGTTGAAAGCATTGATTTTTTATGATCTTTTCTTATTAGATGTTCTTTCTTGGCTGACTACAACAACCGGACGGTACAGAATGAAAACTACTTTCTCTTTCTAAATTGGGAATGTAAAGATGCAGAAATGATCTCATTCAGCTTTTCTTTTTACTTATAAACACAGAAATTTTGTGACCATCCTAGAAAAACTGGATAGCAGTTGGGAAGATCAAGGAGAGTTTCATAGGAAAGATGGTGATTGAACTGTGTCCTGAAGGAGAAGATGAACTCTATGATGCAGAGAATAGAAAGGAGTCCTCCAGACCGAGAGATCAATGAGGAGACCATTCCATTAGACTTGATGATAGATGATGAGGTCCTGAACTAAGGTTGTTTGTGAATAAAGAGAATGTGACAAAAGTTAAAGAGATATTGTGGAGAGAAAAAGGACAAGATATAAGAACTGCATAGATATCCTGGAGGAAAGAAAGTAAAGAATTAAGCATAATGCAAAAGGTATAAAGGAAGGTGTGCTTTTTACAAACAATGATGAAGTTTGGAGAGCAATAATGAATTTTATTTTTAACATGTTGGATATGAGATGCCTCTGGGGCATCCAGTTGTAAATATTTTCATATAAATATCTCATAGATAGTTGGTGATTGATTTGAAACTCAGGAGAAAGACTGGAACTGAGGGATCCATAGATCTGTCACCAATCTGCATCTGCATAAAAGTGATAAGTAAAATTGTGAGAGCTGGTGAAACAATGGAGAGAGGTAAAAAGAGAAGAGGACATAGGACAGAGCCCTAGGAAAAATCCACAATTAGAGTGTGTGATAATGAAGTTAGATCCAGCAAGGAGATTTGAGGAGTGGTCAGATAAATACAACTTCAAAATATTATTTAAGGAAATAAATACAGACCTGAATAACTAGAGACATATTAATTGCTTGTGGGTGTGCTGAGCCCATATAATAAAAATAAGAATGCTCTCGATAGATTTATTCAGTGCCATATGAATTAAACTACTAAAGGATTATTTTACAAAACTAGCAAAAATTAATCTGAAGGAACAAAAGGTCAAGAATCTCAAAAGGAATGCTGAAAAAACACAGGAAGGAAAAGATGCTAGTGGTAACAGATCTCAGGAGTAGTAATCATCAAAATGATTTCATAGTATTTGAAAATGGAAGGACATGTTAGCAAAAAGATTAAAATTTATAAACAAAAAAAACTTAGTAGCCTAATGTTTGATTAATGCAAAGGCTCTATCTGGGATCTATTTGACAAAAATTTCTGGAAAATCTATAAAGGAGTCTAGCAAAATTTAGGTTTAGACTAAAATTTCACACCACATACTAATATAAGTTCCATATAGATCTCTTACGTATAAAAGATCACATGAGCAAGGAGCAAGTATTTATTAAAATATCTAAATGTATTAAAGTCCATTAAAAACATGAGACTGTCCATAATAAGTAGAATTACAATATGACTTACTCAATGAGAAGAACTCCTAAAAACCACAAAAAGAGAAAAACTTAGGCTATATAATTAAATATTTAAAAAGATGGAAGCAGGAATATCAAAGGGGTACAGATGTAAATGATTAGAAAGAGGTAAGAAATTTTTTGGTTAGGAAATTTCTCCACTCCCCCCCCCCTTCCCAGAAACTGTTTTCTTATTTTCTAGAAATTGAAAAAAAATTTTGAAAAAAAAGTGATGCTTTAAAAGATTGATTAATGAAACATTTAGTGAAAGATTCATAAAACAGCATAGACTTTATCCCATCTCAAAGCTGTGAGATTGGAAGATTTTTACATTAAAAAAAAAAAAACTGTCCTTTGATCACTGCAATTCTTGAACATAAAGAAATTCATGCTGCTGCAGATCTCTTGGATCTAAAGTTCAAAGACAGAGATGGAAGGGATGCCAAAGACAATATCACCACCTTTGACAAACCAGGCTTCAAACTTGAGGTTTGATATTGAAAATAGAATCTCAAATATTGCAGAAGACAACATCTTTTGGTATCTGTCTAGGAATGTAGGTGGGCTTTCTGTGAAGCAACTCCCCCCCCCCCCCCTGTGTCCCATTGACAAAGGTTTTATATTCTCTAGCCTCTACCTCCTCTTGCTTCTCCCATTTCAGATGTCTCTCTCTTCGGAGACATCAAATAAATCGGTCTGTATCTAGTAGCATGGTGGAAAAAAAAAAGAGTGCTGGATTTGGAGTCCAAAGAGCTGGGTTTGAATTTTGGATTTATTATTTTTACCCATGGAAAGTCAAATTCCTTGGAACACAGTTTTACCATTAAAAGGAAAGAGTTGGACTGGATGACTGCTAATATCTTCTAGGTCTAAAATGTATAGCTTCTAAAAACACCAAATCAAGAAGAAAGATCCTATAATTCTTTAGGAAACAGCTGATAAACTTATCTCAATCTAGGTAACTCTTCTGGAAATTTCCAAATTTTGGAAATCAACTTTTGGAAAAAAAACATTATATTTTTCTAAAAGTGAGGTGTATGTGTATGAATAAGCATTTATATACCACCTACTTGTGCCAGGCATTTTGCTAAGTACTTTTACAAATATCTTATTTGATTCTTAGAATAATCCCACAAGGTAGGTGATATTATAATACCCATTTTACAGTTGGCAAAACAAGGGCAAACAGGCTAAATGACTTCCCTAGGGTCATAAAGATAGTAAATATCTGAGGGTGGATCTGAACTCAGGTCTTTCTGAATCCAGGCCCAGACCTCTATCTACTCAGTGTACCACTCAAAGGGGTGGGATCAAAGTGGATAGGAAGAAGCAGAAACTATGGTAGAGATAGCTCAGAAAATTAGACCGAATAAATGAAGTTCTATATGACAAAAATTATAATTTCAATAAATTTAAAGACTTCCATTTCCTCCCCTCCTCATTGTTCTTTCTGCTTTGCAAAAAATACATTCTGCATCTATTAACACTACAGAGCACACTAAATTCTCCAAACCAAAGAATGAGCTCTGTGACCCCGGGAGAACTAACAATCTTTCTGGATCCGAGTTTCCTAATCCTTATTTTTGTGACTATTTCGTTTTTGTTTTTGTTTGTTTTTGTTTTTTTTTTGGCAAGGATATTGGAATGGTTTGGTATTTCCTTTTCTAGTTCATGTCGCAGATAAGAAAACTGAGGCAAACAGGGTTAAAAGCCTTGCCCAAGGTCACACAGACAGTAAGTTTCTGAGGCCAGATTTGAATCCAAGAAGATTAGTCTTTCTGACTCCTGGTGCAGCACTCTATTCACTGAGTCACATAAGTGCCAGAGAGGGAACTGAAGAATCACAGAATTGTAAAGCTGGAAAGAATGTAAGAGGGAGCATATTTTTAATTAGTTAAAAAAACTCAGCATTTACATATCACTCTTACATCTTTTTAACATAAAATCTCTAACAATTAATAAGCCATCATTGGTAAAATGCATCAAGCTTCTTAAGCTAAGGAACCAAATAAGTAGCATGAATCATCATTGTTATTATAAAGATGTAAGTTCAAATTCTTATCTCCCTAGGAAGAAAGCCAGTGTGTGTGGGAGGTCCCCTTCAGGAGCTCCTCTCCAGTTACAACTTGCCAGTTGGCAAATTCTTGAGGAGCTGTGTTAAATGGTACCCAAATCATGGAAAGCATCCATGAATACCTTTCTGGGTAGATGAGCAAATGCTTGGACAACCTCTCTGGGATCCATACCTCTAATAATCAGCCTATCAGGGAGTTAGAGGTCTTGTCTTCTGGTCCCTATGCCCACAACTTCAGCCGCTCTCTTCCTACCACTTTGAGGTTTATTGATTCAATGGATGTGCTTATGAGGAACAATTTTTTCTCTATTCTAGCATTTGGTCTATTAATGGCCTCTTCCAAATACATCTTTAAGAAACAAAGAATTTAACAAACTCGCTGTATCTTCCACATACCCCTCAAGTCACCCATGGAAACGTCAATGCTATGGTAATGGTGACTGGACTTCAAACTAGCAAATGCCTTGTGGATACAGATGAAAAATAAACATGCTTTCTACTAAATATAATATTATTCATACTCTTTCTGTGCCTCAGGCATCTCATCATTAAAATGAAGGCCACACAACTCAACCACCTCATGGGGATATAACTCAAGGGAAAATAATAGTCCTAACATTCTTCAAAAACACTTAAACAGCATGGACACAAGCTAAATATAACTATCCTGGTAAACTCCAAACAATAGCTGGATGATGTTCTGCCTGGAGTTCTTATTCTTTCCTATGTCACAGATCCCTTTGTATCTAGTTTACTATTTACAAAATGAATTTGGTTAAAATGTTTTTTTTTTAATTACAAATGGAACTATAAGATATTAAATATAATATCCCTTAAATTTGGAGAATTAATGAAGGAGAGGCAAAAAGTTCTGAACAGAAGCATCTACCAACATTAGAGTAGAGTGAGCTCAATCATGTTTTCATGGAGTTTAAAGCTGGAAAAGCCATTAGAGATGATCTCTTCCAACAGCCTAAACTTTATAGAAGAGACCAGGATCCAGTATGTTTGGTTACCTCTGTGAATCCCTTCTCAGAATTTTTTTTTAATGCATAAAATGAGATATATAAGACAACAAAGGAAACCAATTATATTGAAATACAAGTTTGGGTTTCTTGGTTTGTCTCTGGTGAGTGGTTTTAATAATGCTGCTGCTAGACTCAGTCATTATTAGCCTACTCAGGCTCAGACTCTAAAAAATTCTTTTTCATCTTGAAATCCATGATCCAGAATGAGGTATTGGATGACAGAGCTGACAGATAGACCCCATTCCTGTACCACTCTCCTCTAGCAGTTTAGGAATCTCTTTATTATCTCTTTCCATCCTGGTGTTTTTTTTTCCCCCTGATGCCCAGTTTCAGTTCACTTTAAAAAAAAAATACAAAAACATACACACATATAAAGTCTGTGGAACTCAGGCTAAAAACCCCAACTTTAGAAAGAGATCTATGTCTTAATAGCCATGAAAAACTTCTTGAGGGATACATAATGAAAAACTGGATTTAAATTTTTAAAAATGAAATATATTTCCTGTGAGGACATTCTTCTCAGTGTTTCAAATGGGAAAAGAGAGGAGACACATTAGATCATTTTCCAAATCTTTTTTGTTTGGCAAAGATCGAGCTGGGATCTCAAATATAAAGGGCCAGAGTAGAATGGAGAACTCACAAACTCTAGTACAGTCAGAGAAGAATTTAGCAGTAAGATGGGTGGTATCAGAGAGTAACAGGCCGGAAGTTAGAAAAACTTGGGTTCAACTGGAACTTTTTCCTAGTTATGTTACCTTGGGCAAGTTACTGAATCTTCCTAACCCTCAGTTTTTGGTACTCACTAGACTTTTTCTCTACTAAGCCCTGAGTCCCGATCATCATTTTCAAATTTCCTTTATAAACTTTCTCCTCCATTAGAATGTAAACTCCTGGAGCAACTAGGTAGCACAGTGGATAGAGTGCAAGACCTGGAGTAGGGAGGAATTGCATTCAAATCAAGATAATGCCTAGCTGTGTGATCCTGGGAAAGCCACTTAACCCTTACTGCCTAGCCCTTATCCCTCCTAGGGCTTAGAATGAGTACTAGTACCCATTTTTTAAAACTTTTTTAAACCATTATCTTCTGTCTTAGAATGGTACACATTCTAAGACAGAAGATAAAGGTTTAAAAAAGTATATATAAAAAAAGAATGTAAGCTCTTTGAGGGCATAGGTAGTCTCTGACTTCCATTTTTAGTTCCAGTACCTAGGACAGCACCTATAAAGCACTTAACTGTTTATTGACTTGAATTAGTTTGCCCATCTCTAAATGGGGCTATAAATGGCACTTTTCTCACAAGATTGTTGGGAGAATCTAATAAAAGGTCATATGTAAAAAGCTTTGCAAACCTCAAGGCCCCATAAAAATACTAGCTAGTTATTATTAGTCTTCCTCAGTTCATTTGGAGAGCTACTAAAAAAGGTGCAGTGGCGTAGTAGAAAGAAAGCTGGAGAAGGAAATAGTAAACCACTCCTGTATCTTTGCTTAAGAAAACCTCATGGAAAGAACTCAATAATGGCAACAACACAATCGTGTACAACATGTGTGCCCCTCTACCCCCACTCAGGGAAGTCAAAATGACTTAAATACATTTTCTTTTTTATTCTTTCAACACCTGCTCTTGGGAAGTCCTGAGAGGAGGCAGGAAAACTTGCTCAAAGTCACGCTTTTTTGATGTTTTTCCCCAATTGTGTTTCCCCAATGCGCCTCCCCTAAGGAGAAGAATACTTTAACCTAGAGATAGACAATGTCCCAGGGTAAAATGATGTAAAGTGAGAAGCATGGTTGCTTGGACTAAATACATTTTCCCAGGAGTCAAAGTTAATTGTGCCTGTATGGCATACAATTAAATAGTTCTGGTGAGAAACGATGTTTTAAAAACCATAAAGATAAGAAACTGGAATTGGTGTTCTTCCACAGCCAACTCAGGTCACAGCTAATTGGGGGCTAAAAAAGCAATCTAAAACTATGGCGTATTATATAAATACCACACACAAGCATAGAAGGGATAAGGGAGACTTGCTTTTTATTTTTTATTTTTGAGCCTTGGTTTTTAAACATATACAGCTAGGAATTGCTTATGCTTATAAACCATAATAGCACTTCACTGAGTCACTATGGTCTAGCATGTAGATCTATATTTATTTAAAAAAACAAAAAAACAAAAAACCACACACCCCCAAAACAGAAGTCGGGGGGCTAGTCAGCATTTTGTAGTTTCTATTGCTGTGTGACTGAGTGTTTATCTATTTTGTAGCACATTAAAATTCTGTGCCAAAAGGCTCTGAGAAATGAGGGTCAGACCCTTAATTAGGGCAGGGCTATCAGGGCTTTGATAAGGGTACCACTGGGGGTGGAAATACTTATCTCTGATAAGGGTTATTATCCTTGAGAATTCTAAGACTTTTCTCCATGTCCAGTGGTCTTCTACTGACCATTGGTAGAATAGCATAATATTCTTCTATGACCTGGCCCTCAGTTCCTAATTCCGGGGATATCTTGGCCCGTTTTTTCCAGGGTTCATCCTCATGATTCCAGCCCCCATAGAGGCATGGGCTATACTGTTGGAGAGATTTTCTGGTACCCCCTTTTCGGACTGTGTGCCACATCACTAAAAACGTTTCCCCCCTTCAGGTGAAAGAATTTCTATTTATAGCTCTGGGCATGGTAAGAAGACATACAACTGTGGCCAAATAAAAATTACATTTGCCAATGGTTTATTCATACCATATGCATATTACCATGAGGCAAGAGAAAATATTTAAAATAATAGAAATAGTACAGCTGGAAAAAGACTGAAAAGGTCATTTAATCCAATCTTCCAAGAAAAGTAAGGAGATGTCAAGAGAGGATTTAAAGGCACTCAGGGAGTTTAGATAACCAATCTTTACCAACTATATTCTAGGGTACTGAAAGAATTTGCAAGAGCTGATCCACTGTTAGAAAGCTTTGAAGGACTGAATCCAAAAAAGACCTTGACTTACCAAAAGGCAAGATAGATTCTTCAAATTCTAGAATGGGGACTCAATTTCTGACAAAATTCTTGAATAAATTATTAGATGGATAATCATCATAAGGCAGATAGAGAAGTAATGATTATTAGGATACAACCTAGTCCTGCAAGGTAGATACTATTATTATAGTTGAGGAAATGGAGGCAAATAGGGGTAAAATGACTTGTCCAGAATTAAGCAGCTAGTAAAAGCGCAGGAAGGTATCAAGGGAGAGGAAAGAATAAACAAAATATAGAAACAGATGGAAAGGCAGAGAGAGGTAGAAAAAGGAGGTCACAGAGGGAGAAATTTATAGCTATACAGATAGAGCACATGCCTAATTTTTGAAAGAAGGGAGACAAAGTGGCTCATTAATAAGACTATCTCCACCATAGAGGGAGCAGTACTTGGTGCGGACCTTAAAGGGCACAAGTCATCTGGGTGGATAGGAATTATTTATTTATCTGCAAGATTCTGCAGCACTGTGGTAAAGCACTGGTAAATAGGACTATATTTTCAGTTCAAGGAAGCTAATATTGCCATGATTATTCTCATGTGTCCTAGGTCCCACCTATGTGGTGCCAAATCTAGTATCCAGAGGAAAATGGAAGTCAAGAGAACAGGGGATAGATGTTTTGCAGAATGTTTCTGAGTGAGTGGTTATAAAAATTTTCATTTGCCTTTTCTGTTTCTTGGGAGTGTGGATTCAGGTCAATTAAACACTAAAGGAGGGTGGAGGAGAGTAAGAGAACATAAATCATGTAACCATGAAAAAATACTCTAAATTAATTAATTAAATACTTTTCAATAAAAAAAGAAATAAAGAGAAAAAAGAAAGTAAAAAAGACACCAAAGGAGGAAACTGACATGTGAAAATATGAGTATCCACTGACTCAGCTGCTTCCTTCTTTAGCTGTTCTATGATGTAATATTGGAAAATGTAGGTTATTTATGATTCTAGTCTCCTATGATCTTATGTCTGACACTAATCCATTGAAGGATTTGGATTCTCCCAAGTTGCATGCAAAATCTAAAAGTCTTAGTACATTGATAAAAAAAAAAATTCCTTAAAAAGAGAGGACAAAGGAGGCAGCTAGGAGGCTGAGTGAACTGAGAGCTAGACCTAGAGTCTTAGAAGATCTTGGGTTCAAATCTAGTCTCAGACATTTCCTATCTCTATTATCCTGGGCAAATCACTTAATCCCGATTGCCTACCCTTTCTTGCTCTTCTGCTTTGGAACCAACACAAGGTATTGATTCTAAGATGGAAGTTAATGGTTTAAAAAAAAAAAGGGACAGAAATTTTTATTTTTAGTAGGAAGGGAGATAAAATTAATGAGATAATTATCCCATCTTCCACCTTAATTTAAAAGAGAAATTTTATGTTATCCAGAATCACTAGAGAATGAATTATTTTGAATAAGTGAATTATACAGACACTTAGGGTTTGGGATTCTCCCCTGAGATGGCAGAGCTGTTCCATCTTTTGACTTCTCATTCTGGATGCTGCAACTAGAACCATGTCTGGTGCCCTAATTCTGTTTGCCTCTTCTATTACTCTGCTCCTTCTAACCTTTAGCATTCAATAGACACTTTTTCATATTTTTCCTTCCCTTTTCTTATCTTTCAGAATAGACACGTCACACATGGACTTTCCTGATACTACAGAAAAGCTGACTTTATTTAGAAATTTTAAGGTCCTCAGAGCACTCCTTCCTTTTACCAAGGAGACCACTAATCACAGTGTGTCATAGGGAACCTACATGCCATCACCTCTTCTCAGACTCCTTGTTGCTGGGTATTCAGGGGTTGTTTCTTTGCTACTATAGATGTCCTGGGAATTCCACTTCTGGGTTCAAAGTCATTTTGAAATTTCTGGAGTTCCAGAAAATGGGTCTGAGGCTTAACTATATTTTAGACATAGTTTTGGGTAACTGTAGCAACAGTTGCTATTAAAAATAAATACAGGTTTTTGAAGAAAGACATTTTTTGGAAGAATATTTCCCCTTTAAGCTACAGAGGAATTCGTGGCACATTATAGAAAACTGTGAAGATGAAATGCTGTGATGGACACTTGTGATGTTGAGAGCTATTGGAAGTGCAATGTTTGTTCAGAAAGGGGCTGAAAAGTACATAGTCATTTGAACATGACTGAAATACCTTATTACAAGAGAGCCTCAAAATCATATGGTGAACTTCCTGTCTCACAGTGAAGTTTCAGCATGATCACAGATGAAGAAGCAGGAATTTTTCTAGTTCATCAGACCGAAAAACCCAAACTATACATCACATAGGTGATAGGTTTGCACAGACATGCCATTTGGTGGCATAAATGATCGCTTTTCACATAAAATAAACAGGCTAACACTCCATTAGGATGTGATTGGAAAGTTTACTCAGGCTCACCAAAGCCAAGAAAATATCAAAAGATGTAATTTTACTCTGGTTACCCTTTTAGTAGAAAACCATGGGAAATGTACTACATGAAACTGTAGGAGAACTTGAATACTACTTACTTGAAACTTTGTTGAAGATTTTTTTTTCTGGTAGATACAGTAGATACAGCACCAGGCCTGGAGTCAGGAGGACCTGGGATCAAATTTGGTCTAAATTACAATGGGCAACAACCTCAATTGCCTAGACCTCATTGCTCTTCTGCCTTGGAACTGAAACTTAATATCTATTTTAAGAGTGAAGGTAAGAGTTTATTAATAGTAATATTATATTGTTACATAATATCATTCATATTCATAATACATCTAAATATATTTATGATTAATACAATTTTATTAATAAACAATGCACAAAACATCAGTGAATAGGTTATTAATAAATGGTATTCATTAATAAAGTAGTTCCATTGTTTGTAAATATTATAAGTAAATATTAATTAATAGATTCATGAATAAACTCTTAGCTCCTGTCTTAAAATTGTTATATATTTACATATAACATATTCTATAATATATTCTGTTTCTTATTCCAATTTATATAATATATATTTTATATATTTATTTTGAGACTGAAGGTAAAAGTGTATTATATATTATATAATCTGTTTATATAATATATTATATAATTATATTTCATATATCATGTTTATATTTTGTCACATATTATATAATAAATCATTATATATAATAAACTTACCTTCAATCTTAAAATTGATATAAATACTTCATAGATATAGGATTATAGTATATAGTATATACAGTGACTAATTTATAGTCAGTGCTATATAAATGTCAAGCATTATTCATATAATTTTAAATAAATCATTCATATAATTTTAAATAATTTTAAATAAATAAATAAATTTTAAACATAAATCCACATAAACAAAAGTTCTTCTGGATCTTGAATACTAGACTACTAGACTAGATGATTTGTAAAGATCTTCTGAATTAGAATCATACAAATGCAAGATTACATTGATGTACTTTGGGCAATTCCTTAGAACTACTACTAAGTCAGATGGGTTGCAATCTGTTCTTGGTGAAAGGAGCTATCTTATACTGATGAAATCACAGATGTGAAATTGGTATTATTGGATGCAGTTTGCAGCCGGATGGAATAGGATTGAACTGGAAGGGACCTCAGAGGAAGTAAGCAATTTTCCTGAGGTCATACATCGGATAGGAGCTTAAATGTTTCCTGCCTGACTTATTGATTTGAGCATAGTCTCTGACGTGGGAGCTAGTGTCCTCTCCACTGCACCACAAAGTTGCCCTGTCATTCTTGATTCTCTGATTCCATTGGAATTGAGTAAAAGAGAAGTTTCAAACTGATTATTATATTTTTTTACCCTACTTCGAGACTCTAACAAGGAGTTGCTTTTATCTCACTTCTTTTCAAGTCGTAATGCTTTCCCAAGGGATAGGAATAAGGACTAGACTTATGATTTCACTGGAACAGGAAACTCCCAGGTGTAGACACTTTCTTTACCAGTTTAAGTCAGCACCCTTTTCCTGCAACTTAAAGAGTCTTAGAGAGTTCCCTAGAGTTCTAAGAAGTTAAGTGACTTGCTCAGGACCATAGAGTCAGTATATGGCAGAAGAAAGTGATAAATGTCTTTTCATATAGTTATTTAAAAACAACAACTTAAAAATAACCAAGACAAATGTTAGTTCCTAGTTCAGTATGTGTCTCTCTCAGAGGACCATTTGGTACAACTTACTTGGTTTGTAGTTGAAGAAAATAAGGTTAGGTTACTTCTCAGATTCTATCTTTTATGATTTCCATTTTTTTTCATGGAGTCCAGATATAGAATTACCAAGAAATCATGTTTGAACTCAAAATGCGCATGAGCATCTTGGATGTAACTTAAAAAAATGCAAATATCTTCCACTGAAAGTTTTTAATTTTTAAAATACTTCCTTAAACATTATTATGTCCTCAAAGTATTCTTGTAGAAAGAATCAGCAAATGAAGCTGATTAGTCTTTTCGCCTGACCCAACCCAGCGAGATGGTACCAAGCACAAATACTAGAGACAAAAAGAAAAAAAAATACCAGTTTGAAATACTTTAAGATATGCTTAACTTTTGTCCTCAAAAATCTTATTGACTAAGAAAAAATTCAAGGGCTTTAATGAGGTCAAATTGATTATACTCCTACATGGAAAAATGATATCTGTAAATTACAATTATTTTCAGTTTCATAGTAGATAGATTAAATATACATAGGTTAGGGGTGTGGTATTGAGCTGTTTAGGATGATATGTCAAAAAAAAAAGTAGCGGAAAGAAATAAGAATCGCACTAAGTGAAATGCAAAGGAAGAGGCAAATGGGGTAAATTATGCCACATAAGGAGCCATATGGGGAAGGGAGAACACTATTACAAGAAGGGGAGGATGAGGGTAGTGATAAGCAATATTTATACTTTACTCTCAGTAGAATTGGTTCAGAGAGGGCAGGCCAGCAAGATTTATTGTGGTGTAGAATCCTATCTTGCCATATAAAGAAGTAGAGAGGGAATATGGAAGGGTATATGGAGACGGGAATAAAATAAGAGAGGGAAAAGTTGGTGGAGGGTGATTAAAAGACACTACAGAGAAGTAGGAGAGGAATGAAAAGTGAAGGGGAATAAAATAAGGGAGGAGGAAAGGGTGACTGATTAACAATCTTATTAACTGAGGCAGCTAGATAACACAGTGGGCAGAACACCAGGGATGGAGTGGGAAGGACCTGGGTTCAAATCTAGTTTCATGAACATCCTCAATATGTGACCCTGGCCAAGTCACTTAATCCTTATTACCTAGCTCTTATTGTTCTTTTGTTTTCAGAAGGTAGGCTTTTTTTTTTTAATCTTATGAGGCTCCCCAGGATTAAAATTTCTGATTCGATTTTCACAAAGAAACCAAATGAAAACAACCACCATTATGACACTGTCTAATTAGTGATTTCTTACTGAATGGGGAGCTGATGGTGGTAAAATTAGCATGTTAAAGCAGAGGCAGCATGTGTGTGTGTGTGTGTGTGTGTGTGTGTGTGTGTGTGTGTGTGTGTGTGTGTGTGTGTGTGAGAGAGAGAGCAGGAACAGCAGGTTTTCAAGCTTACAAACTGGTTACTTCTATGTCCAGGCTCTGAGCCCACAAGTCTGTGGAACTTGGCTTGAATGATGCAAATTCACCAAGATACAGTGAGAAGAATCCTGGTCTCAATCCAAATTCTGACCAAATCCCTTGTACTGACTTTGCTATGTGACCACACACAAGTTCCCTAATTCCTCTGGGTCTTTCTGTTTGGCTACATTTCTATTTCATGTTAGAGTTTAAAATTTCTATTTTACTAAATATTTTCATTATGTGCTATTATAGGCAACAATGAAGACATTTTTATATTCTTGATTCTGTTGCCATGAATTTCCAAATCATCTGTAAATTTTCTTATCAACATCATTATTAATTATTATTTTTGTTGTGCTTCCCTATTGTTTGCCACATACTTTACCGAAAAGCCAACAAGATCTGACATATTTCATGCAAGATGACATAATTTTAAGTGACTATGATTATTCGCCTCTGGCACTCAACTCTAGATAAATCTAAGATAAATCTCAGTTTAAAAATCCAAAAAATTACAAAATTTTGTTTTGGAAGAAAATACTTTAATGTAGATTGTACCTTCTCCAACACTGATATAACCTTCCCAGTGAGAAGAGCCTGAAGAAATCTAACAATTGTTTATAGGGATAGAAAATCAGTCAATTTTAGTGTACATATGTAGACAGATCAACTTGAAGAGTTATTTTATGTGTCCTATATGTAGGTCAAGATAATATTTTAAGTTGGGATGTCACATATAGATTCTATTGTTAAACTGAGATAGTAGAGCCTATAGCTATCCAGATAACATACACTCACAGGGAACAAAGAGTAAAATTTAAATGACAAGAACTATGAATATGGAATCATGAAATACTCAGAATTGAAAGCATAGAAGGTTAGGAATTCTGTGCCCTGAACATGGGTTGGAGAGATGTAAGAGAACTGATGAAAGCAGGAAGATTTCAGAGTCAGGAAAGTACCAACAAGTTTGAAAATACTTAACAGAGTTCAAGAAGTTAAAAGATGCCTCAATCCATGCTTGCCATATCCATGTCATGACTAGTCATGAACTTCAGTCATTCCTTGAAAAAAAACTTCTGATAATCTATTAGGGGATTTTGTTTCTTTTTCTTTTAAATGTAAGAGAACATATAATGGAAGATAGGGAGAAAGGGGTATTTTTCTCAAGATTCTTGTGAGAGCTTATTAATAGTTTTGATTTCTTTATCTGAAAATTGCCAATTCATCAATTGGGGAATGGCTTGATTTTTTTGTATAATTGATTTAGCTCTTTATAAATGTGAGTGATTAGACCTTTGTCAGAGGCTTTGTTATAAACATTCCCCTCCCAATTTGTTGCTTCCCTTCTAATTTTGGTTGCATTGGTTTTGTTTGTACAAAACCTTTTTAATTTGATGCAATCAAAATTATTTATTTTACATTTTGTGATTTTTTTCTAAATATTGCTTGGTCTTAAAATATTTCCTTTCCCAATGATCTGACAAGTATACTATTCTGTGTTCACCAAATTTATAGTTTCCTTCTTTATATTAAAGTCATTCACTCATTCTGAGTTTATCTTAATCTCTCCCATTGTGTTTTACAATTCTCCCAGCAGGTATTATCAATTAGTGGATTTTTTGTCCCCAAAGCTGAGATCTTTGGGTTTATTACCGACTGTCTTGCTGAGGTCACTTAGCCCAAGTCTATTCCACTGATCTTCCTTCCTGTGTCTTAGCCAGTACCATGTTGTTTTAATGACCACTGCTTTATAGTACAATTTAAGGATGGATTTCAGTGAGATCTGGGTTTAAACCCTACTATGACACATCCTACCTATGTGATAGGGGACAAATGATTCACTTTTTCAGGTCTTTGTTTCCTTATCAGTAAAGCTAGAATAACAGGATTGCTATGATGCTCAAACTGAATAATATGCATTGGACGCTTTGCAAATATTAGAGCAAATCATTGCTTTTATTTTGTGAAATTTCTCACTGAACTGTCCTTGTATTTAAAAAAATTCTTCTGGATCTAGGTTTCTTTATCTATAAAATGGGGATAATAATACTGGCTTTCTGTACTTCACAAAGTTGTATTAAATTAACGGATGTGAAGTATGTTAATAAAATTCACATTATTGAAAATTTAATGTTGAACTACTAAAACATAGCAATGTTTCGAAGATAAAAAGCACAGAACACATACAAAAATTGGATAAAAAAGATATGTTAAGAACAAATTATTGCTGTACTCAAGTTCTTAATCTATTTGTTATCAGAGATCACTAAGGCACTTTGGTGAAGTCTATGCATCCCTTTTCAGGATCATGTTTTTAAACACATAAAATAAAGCACTTAGGATTATAAAGGAAAAATGTTGAAATGAGTATTTTTAAAATCCAAGTTTACTCATCCACCAAAATACATTCTTTTTGACTTTCCCAGTTTAAACAATAAAATGAAACATGGTTCACATGACTTACAGGGCAGATTGTCATAGCTAATTATTTAAAATATGCAGATACTATTTAACTTATAAAACTAAAATACAAAGAAATTAATTTGTCTTTAAAAAAAGAAAAGATTTACGCTACCATTCAGACCTAATCTGTCTACCTCCAGACGCAAAGAAAAAATTTTAGAGGGCTATTTTATATCATAACAAAATTTATGGAGCTCATTGGAATGAGGTGAGACAGTCACAGCACTCCTAGAACTATGAGGTTCAGGTAAAGGCAATGTTTACAACTGCAGCAGGTCAGAGATGATTAGTTGCATCTAGTCCCTAATCCCTACAGAATATGTGATCCAATTCAGAACCTTGGGCAAGTCCAAAATTAGAGTGGGAGAGACATGTTAGGTCAGGCCTGAATATTACAAGCACTGAGATATTTAAAAAATCAAATATTGCCAAACAACATTAATAATAATTACACATGAAAAGTCTGATGCTTCTAACCTGTGAGAACTTTGAGAAAGGATTGCCTTTGATGACCTCTGATAGCTCTGCCAGCTCTAAATCCTGGGCCCTTTGATACAATAATCTCCAATTATATTATGAGCTCGTTAAGGATCCAGTATTATTTTTCTGTATCTTTTGGTATCTAGTACATTGTCTTGACTATTTGAGAGACATTCAAGTATTTCTTGATTAAAAATGTTTCCTTTGAAATAGAGGATCCTAACTTGGGGGGAGGGGTATCATGGGCCATTTGGGGAATCTGATGAAGCCAAAAAGCCCCTTCTAAGAACAATGCTTTTAAATGCATAAATTTAAATAAATAGAACAACAAATAAAGACAATTATCTTGAACTACAGTTATAAAGGTATTTTATTTTTACATTCAGGGTACCTAAGTTAAAAAGACCAGCTTTAAAAAGACTTTATGTTATTTTTACATAAAACATGAGAGGCAAACAGGGAGCCCTGGCTGGATCTGGAGTTCAGAAAACCTAGTTCTTATCTTGTTTCTGATAGGTACTATGTGACTGCAGCCAAGTTATTTAACACCTTTAGGTACCAGGCAACTTGCTCTGAGACTCTAAGATATAGACCAAATAATACTTACTGCTATTGCTTATGGGGACGGCAGGTTCAATAGCATCAATTCTCTACATTTATGAAAACACAGATACATGAGTGTGTGTGTACAGTACGATGTCATCTTACTTGAACTCAACACATTCAAATTCAGGTAAACACAATTGCAACAGAAAAACATAAAGGAAGAAAAAGCAATTTAAAAACTTTAGTTAAGCTCTAAATCTGTATCATTTTCCTACATAGCATAAAGTCTCCTTGCAGGTCACAGAATCCCGCTCATTCTTGCTCTATGAAGTATTAGTATAAGTCATTATTTTCTTATGTGCCAAACAGCAGCTCCTAGATCAGAACTTGTCTGAGACCTCACATGTACTAACTGTTTCCCTTGGTTTCATTAACACCATTTGTGTATTAATAATAGCCCCAAAGTACAAGAGTAGTGATGCTGGTGGCTCTGATATGTCTTCAAAAAGTCATAAAGTGAAGGGGCAACTGGGTAGTTCAGTGGATTGAGAGCAAGACCTAGAGACGGGAAGTCCAGGGTTCAAATATGGCCTCAGACGCTTCCCAGCTGTGTGACCCTGGGCAAGTCACTTAACCCTCATGGCCTAGCCGTTACCACTCTTCTGCCTTGGAGCAGAATCACAGTATTGATTCCAAGATGGAGGGTAAGGGTTTAAAAGAAAAAAAAGTCATGAAGTGCCTAGAGTGTTTAAGTCCAAGACTAATTATATAATGACATTTGCTGTAGTGTGAGGGGATATGGAATGTGCTGGACATGTAAAATGAAGAACAATGGAATATATATATATATATGCATTCATGTACCTATGTCTATATAATGCATGCACATATAGCTATATCTCCATAATAATAACAAAAGGAAGCAAATGTATATTTGTACAAAGATGTCTATAAGTATTTTGGAATATACATATTGAGAGATAGATAGACAGACAGTAGGATGGGTGGATGGATAGATAAATTAGATAGAAGGATGGATGGATAAAGAGACAGACAGAAGGATGGACGGAGAGAAAGAGAAATAGATAGACATAGACAGATAGAAGGATGGATAGATAGAGGATGGATGGTTAAATAGGTAGATAGGATACATAGATAGATGATATATAGACAAACAGAATGATGGATGGGAAGATAGAAAGAAAGAAGGATGGATAGGTAGACAGATAGAAGGATGGATAGATGGAGAGATGGATATTTAGCTAGATAATAAACAGATAGAAGGATGGATAGAGAGATAAATATAGATAGACAGAAAGTTGGATAGACAGATAGATGATAGACAAAAAGAATAGGAATGCATACCATCTATTTCCTTTTGTTATCTCTAAGAGATCATGTGGATAGGTCTCTCTCTCTCTCTCTCTCTCTCTCTCTCTCTCTCTCTCTCTCTCTCTCTCTGTACTAAAGTACAAATATAGATACACAAAAACAGATCTATTTCCTAATTTCTCTTGACCTTAATTGGAGATAGTTGTTCATTTGGGGTAGGGAGGGATGGTGGAAGGGATGTGGCAATAATACAGTTGCTTTCTGCTATTACTAAGATGAGAATCCATCTCTTTTCAATCTCAATGCACAAAGACTGCTGCATCATAGAGTATCTCAGATACCCCAAGGGATGATATCACTAGAATGGAGCAGGGGAGGAGTATAAGAAAACAGGAAACAAGATTTTTGTGATCGTTTAGCTACTCTAGTAGTTAGCTATGCTATGTTCCTTCAGAGGTTTTCCATGGAGAAAGCTTGTGCTCCTAAAAACTCCATAGGTAGACCATGAATTCTCCATGATCACTATGCAGTTCTCAAGAATATCCTAGATAGATTAGATAGGATTCATGAGTGATGCAGATGTGAATCCCATTTCCTGACATTTTGAGGTTTTATTTTGAATATACTCTACGATAGGAAAAGAAGTATTGTTGCTCAATTGAAGTTCAATTGATGCTGTCAGGGTTTAGAGAAAAGATAAATTTTACAATCTATAAAAAGGTAATAAAATGATTTTGCCAGAAATGGGATAGAGGTTCAGGGGAGAAGGTGGATGATGTGGGGAATATGATCAAAAAGGTAGGGGTATCTACCCCTTAAAACAAAAACAATCAGTTTAAGACACTGAAAAATTGCTGTAATGTGATTTGATTCTGCCTGCTTTTTGAAAGAAGGCATCTCTCCCATGTGAAATGAATGTAGCTTCTAAGGATTCTGAAAGAAATTGGGTTGACAGGCAAGTGAGGAATTTAATAAAAATGGCAAACACAAAATATTGCAGAGGTACCAGGCTTTTTCAGCTAGAGACATTTACTGCCATGAGATGCATCACTGTAAAAACCTTGGAAAATGTGTGAAAGGTCAGTGAGAATTTTGCAAGCTGGTAAAGGTGTTTGCAAACTGAGCAGGATTTGAAAAAAATATTTCTTTGTGACATACTGCAATGTCCTTACGTCCTTAAGATCTATATATAGAAAGAAGGTCAATGTTGATATGGTTCAGTTCCTCTAGTAATATGTCAACTTATTAGTTATCAGACAAGGGATACCAGTTTAGATCACCAATATTTTAATATTTCTTCAGTCAATGGACTAAATCAGAGGTTCTCGGTCTTTTATTCTGCCACAAAATCTTTTCTGCCTGGTGAAGTCTTTAGATCCATTTCTCAAAATAATAATTTTAAATGGGTAAAACAAAATTCATAGTATTATAAAGAAAACAAATTAAACTGCAAAACAGCTATCAATAGGAGCAGCTATGTGGGACAGTAGAACAGGCCTAGAGACTTTTCTTCCTGAGTTCAAATCTGGCCTTACAATGAAGTAGCTGTGTGATCCTGGACAAGACACTTGATCCTGTATGCCTCAGTTTCTTCAATTATAAAATAAGGCAAAGAAGGAAACAGCAAACCATTCCAGTACCTTGTGAAAAGAAAACCTCAAATGAGGTCAGTGAGATTTGGATATACCTGAAAATGACTGAACAACTCAAGGATTAATATAGGTATTAAATATATTTTGTACATATACTATATACACATACATAATATATGTAAATTTCACATGGATATGCATATACACACACAAAAGATCCCAGAACACTCTGGGAATGTTAGCATGTCCAGTTCCCTCTACCACCCTTTGATACCATCACTACAGAAGCAGAAAGAAAGTTGCAGAGGACCAAGTGCCATTTTGAATTTTGCTGGTGTTACATGGAATTCTATTACTCAGCCAGTGGTCAACCTTCCAATGATGATTCCTATGATTAGCTAGTTAGAATGGTCTTTGGAGAATTGACTCAGCTTATCACCTGAAAAAGATTTAAAACCTTTACTTTTTGGTGGAATCTGAAAGAGCAGAGATGTCAAACATGTGGCCTTTGGAACTCACATAGCCAACATCACAGTAAAAGAGCCTGAACCAAAACATTAAGATGTATTTTGGAAAAATTTTACAAACTGATACAAATATAAACATGTGGTTTTCTAAGTCAATAAATGACCTGTGGTACCTTCTGTTTGTTTTAGTGGTCCCAGTTTCTATTTGAGTTTGACACCAATTTTCATGGGCTTATAATTTAATATAAGCTTTGGAAGGACCAGGGACACCACAATGCCATGATTAGGCTTTGGAATAGGACTTTTATAAAGACTACATGTCTATATACATTTAGGAGAATGACATAATCCATAGCATAGAAGATAAATGCTTCTGAAAGAAGAAAAAGGCTACTAGATTTTGTCAGATGCCTTACCCTAACTAAAAGCACTTTCTCAGTGATGTTTGGAGGAGGGAGTGTGTAAAACAATCATGAAAATATTAAATATTAATGTGATTATTGTAACCAAGGAATAATGCTCTAAATTGACCAAATAAACTAATTTAAATGGGAAAAATAACTAAATAAATATTAATGAAGTAGAAGGATTTTGAAAAAAAAAAGATCTTCTAGAAAAGGCAATGGCTAGTCAGTTTAGGAAAAAAGAACATGATTCTAGGCATAATTAGAAGACAAAAAAGTATAGGGTAGGAACAGTAGGTAGGAATAAAGGGAATAGCTGAAAATGACAATTGGGTAGCTCCAAAATGGAAACAAGTACTAAGGTAAAAAGCTTGGGAAACGAGAATGGACAGATGGGGCCAAAAATGTGGCAACTGTAAATAGTTTCAACTTGATTTAAGATCAGAGTTTATTTAAGAGTTGGGATGAAAAATTATATTTTTAAGGTAAAGGTTAAATGGGTAGGAGAAGTGCCTGGGGCTTCACTAGCTCATGTTTCTACCATAGTTCTTTGAGCTTTCTTCTAATTCCCCCAACCTTGCCTTCCACAAATATGAAGGGCTTCCATCGCAGAGATACCCAGGGTAGAGCAACCTTCCCATGAATGTTCCAATTATATCCTTGGGGCCATATTTACAGCCATATTTATGGCCTGAGGCTAACAGATTCCTACTTACTTGGTATTCCCCTTGTTCCTATGACTCAGAACTGGCTTATACTGAGGAAAAAAGCCATTATCTTGCTACCTCTCAGTTTTTCTTCTCTCTCTCTTCATATTTAGCAGGATGAGATCACAATATAGGGATTTAAGCAAACAATCGAGGCTTCAGTTCTAGAAATTCTCTATTGATCTCTAATTTTCATTGAGTAGCCAAAGCATAATAACAGTATTCCTTGTCTAATAATATTTAATATTTTCTTTTCTAATCTGACAGGCTTAGCCTTTTCTCACAAATTTTGTATGAATCCGAAAGTGGAATTCGAATTCAAAGCTTTGTGACTCTGAGGACAGCTCTCTATCTACTATACTAAGAAACTGAATTAAATTTTTCATTCTTGGCAGCAGCCTGGGCAGTGACCCCAAATCATTAAGATAGAATTCTTCAGGAATGGATCATCTAAATGCTTGAATCTTTTTGTGTGGCCAAGAATAAAAATGAAGCTTTTGAAATCTTATTCATATCCTGCATGGCAACTCCAGGAGCCTAACTCTGTATTTAACAACTGTCTTGTGTTCTTGAGGTTTATCATAATACCTGTTTTTCTCCACAATTCTGGCATGCCCTGGTTGCAAGAGCTCTTTGGAATTTGCCACATTGTAGGTAATTTTAGTCTTTTGTGCTCAACCATAACGAACCTAGGAACAGTTTTTCCTCCAGGCTTGTTTCCATTCAGGTGATCTTGGTAAGATAAAGGGGAAAATTAACTACTTAGAAGTACACAGGAGGAGGCCTAGAGGGTTGGGAACACATGAGAAGAGGGACCAACAGGCATCGATAAGACACTGTGACATGTTTTTAAACCAAAGAAACTTGTTACCATCTGGAAAAAAAGCCTCAAACTTCAAGCTATGGAAAAAGATGGCAGAAAAAATAAAGGTGTTACAAGTTCTTTGATTCCATGAAATTATTACTGATACACACATTCAATTGATAATAATTATTTGAGAAAAATTTGTAACTCCAGATTTCTGTTTATTTAACCTGCATCATGAAGGCAACTGAGGGGTCAGGTAAATAAACTATTGGATTAGGAATCAGGAAGAATTGAGTTAATAGTTGGATTCCACTACTTAATTAGCAGTCTGACGCTGGGCAAGTCTTTTAGCCTCTGTTTCCTCAGAAAATACAAATAGCATCTATCCAGTAAGGTTATTGTGAGGATCAAATGAGATATCATACGTAAAGCACATAGCAAACTTTAAAATGCTATATAAAATGCTTTATTACTGTACTTGTTTTTTATTTTTCTGATTCTGTGGCTACTTAATGAATTTAGAGATTGATCAAGATTTTCAGGAACTATAGTCCAAATTGTTTAAAAAAATTATAACTTCAAATATTTTCTAACAGAATAAATTTAATTTTTGTGTATAAAATCCTCTGATACAAAAGGAAAAAAAAGGACAAAACCCAACTCAATTGAGTGTTTCCAGTGCTACTTTCTTTTCTTAGTGATTTTAATCACACCACAATGCAAGCGAAGCAGTGTTGTACGTACTGCTTCTTTATAATCATCTAACAGGGGCAGCGAGGGAGATAGAGCTCCAGGCCTGGGAAGTGAGTAGATATGGGTTCAAATCTGCCCTCTGACACTATCTAGCTGTGTGATCCTAAGGAAGTCACGTAATGTCGATTGCCTAATCCTTGCAACTATTCTGACTTGGGATTTACACTAAGGCAAAAGGTAAAGGTTTTTTTTGGAAAAGTCATCTGACATGGTGGATGTTCTCACATTATTTCCTGTTGCAGTTCTTTTACTGATGGATTTGGCCTTTAAATAGGTTTTGATTACCTAACAGCCTCCAATTGAACATCTTATGTCTATATTAATTTGCATAAGATTCAATCCTATTGAATGAATAGAAATGTATTCCTCATTTCCTGTCAATGCTGCTTTTTCTTCTTCATAATGCAAAGTGACATCTACATATTGTACCAAGGAACCATCTACCACTCCATTATTGGGGGAAAAGATGCTGCAATTTCCATTCTTGGCTTCCAGTATTCTACTCAGATTTTATCTTGCTGCAAAAGTAGAATTCCTTCAATAAATGGTTTCTATCTAAAAATATAACTATAGCAAACTCTGCAATTATACTTCTTGGTTGGTGACATCTGTTTCTATGTTGTTCTGTTGAATGCAAAAGGTCTAGATCACTAGTGTGCTAATCAGTCATGCTAAATCCCCAAAAATAGTCTAATTAGCTAGAAAAGCAAAATTGAGCAGGTTTCAATCTCTGGGTGCTTTCTTTGAGAGGGAAGTGGGGGATGTGTGTGTGTGTGTGTGTGTGTGTGTGTGTGTGTGTGTGTGTGTGTGTGTGTGTGTGTGTACACACAGTATTTTAAAGGTAATCTCATATCTTATCCAGTGAATATATTCTAGTCTGGGGTTAGGTAGCCTAAAGCAGTGCTTTAGTGCTACCTGATATAATTGCTGATACTACGCTATTATTTGTAAACCTCAAAATTCCTTAGACTTATAAATGTTGGAAATTTCACCATTGGGATATTTCATACTTGGAAAATTTCTTCTTCTGTTAGTCTAGGCAATTTATATTTTTGTAAATATTCATCCATATCACCTAGGTTGGTATATTTATTGCCGTATAGTTGGGCAAAGTAGTTTTTAATGATTGCCTTAATTTCCTCTTCATTGGAGGTGAGATCCCCCTTTTCATCCTTGATGCTGTTAATTTGCCTTTCTTCTTTCCTTTTTTTAATTAGATTAACCAGTACTTTGTCTATTTTGTCCGTTTTTTCAAAGTACCAGCTTCTAGTCTTGTTTATTAGCTTAATAGTTCTGTCACTTTCTATTTTATTAATTTCTCCCTTAATTTTTAGGATATCTAGTATGGTTTTCTTCTGGGGGTTTTTAATTTGTTCATTCTCAAGTTTTTTGATTTGCATTTCCAATTCCTTGGTCTCTGTCCTAAAGCAGTCCTAAGTAGGGTGGAGTAGGGATATTCCCAAGGCAAGGAGCCCCCACACTCAAGTAGAGTTCTCACCATCTGCTAGGGAAATTTTCCGAGTATGAAATATCCCAATGGGGGAAATTTCCAACATTTATAAGTCTAAGGAATTTTGAGGTTTACATATTCCTATCCACACGCACTCATTTATTTTCTCCTTCCTCCTCCTCTTACTGCTTTTCTTTCTCTCCTTCTAACTTTCTTACTTCCTTTGTGCATATTGAGACACCATAATTCTCTTTTGCATAAAAGAACATCTAATGCCATCTTTATAGATTAAAAACTAATTAAATACTTGTAAAAGAAAAACAAACTGTACAGAAAAAAAATAAATTCTAGAGGCCTGAAAGCCAAAATTCTGTGTGTATTATCTAACCACCATCCTGAAGGACTGGTAGATTGCCAACATGACTCTCATTTAGAAAAACAGGTTCAGAGAACATATTCAGAGCTAATCATTGGTGAATATTACTACAAGCAGACAAGCAGAAAAGAAAGGATAGTATTACTGAAATTTCAGCCAAAAAAAAATTAACAGGAAAAGAGAAATAATATTTTGATGATGACCTAACAGAATAAACATATAAACATGTGGAAATGAGGGAACAAATAGAAAAAATTTATAATAAATAAAATTTATAATAACAAAGAGTATATGTATTATAATAAGCCTTTGCTAATATGAGAGTTGAAGAATTATTTTAAAATTTAAAGCACTGTAGAATGGCAGGGAATATTTTATCATGGAAAGGAAAATAGCTGAGACAAAAAATAAATAATAGGATAAGACAGGCAATTCTTTATACAGTAAATGTAAAAGGCCAATGTTGGGGTCATGAAGATAAGAACAAATATGATTCAGATTCAACATTTTCATAAATAACATGTAAGAGGAAGACAGTGTCTACTTCAAGTTTGCAAATGACATCACAATCTTACAGCTTCGAAAATGCCAAGCCAATAATGATATATTGCATGAACTATCTAGAAGATGTATTCTCTATGAAAACAGAGTTAACTATAAAAATGACAGTCGGGACTCAAAGTAAGAAATTTGTTGAGGGACTGCATTCACTTTGGGAGAAAATAATTCAAAATTAAAACTGTAGGATGACAGGGAATCAGAATACAGCAAAGGACACTGGGAGTCATTATGGAATTTTCTTTGTTGACATTGCCTCAGTGGATTTCTTCAGGTAAAGTGGCTAGCAGGATGATGGGAATTATCAGTAAGAATATTAGAAACCACAGAGGCAACATAATTCATTTTTCTACAAACTTGTAGCTGTGATGCTTCCTTTATGGGTTAAATATCAATTAAACATATTCTTAATTCAAATTTTAAAAATAACTTCCAAGAGGAGAACCAGACCTCTATAGAATCCTTATTATCTGGTCTCTAGAAAAACCAAATTGATCTGGAAAGTTTCATAGCAGGGTAAAATGATCAAGGGAACACAGAGGGATACCAAATGAGAAGAGACAAAAAAAGATTAGGAATCTTCAATGTGGATGGATGAAAGTTAAGATCTGTTTCAATCACAGTCTATAAAACTGTGAAGGGCACAGAAAAGACAAACCAGGAATTCACACCAAATCACAGTATACTCGAAATAGGATGAAGTAAATGAGGACAAAGGGAAAAAAAAGAAGTCCTTTGAACAGTGGGCACTAAAATTGTGGAACTTGTTCTCCTACAAAGAGGTAATAGAAGTAGGGTTTTGAAAATTTAACCAATAAGAGTTCCACAATTTTATAATTAAGGCATGCAGGACCAGTAATGCTTGTGGCTAATTTTATGAATTTGAAGGTGAGTATATGGAAAACAGCTCAATGACGTTTCCAACAAAATATTCTGATTACTTCTGTCCATCAAAATACTTGGAAGGATGGACTGTAAGTCTGATTCAGAATAATAATTCATATACTCTTAAGTTTCTCCCGCCACCCTCCTTTTCCCTCTGTTTATGTCTCCTGCATGCTGGTCTGTACTTAGACTAGATTAAATTCTGATTCTTCCTGTTCTTGAGTTCTATCTAGTCCAGTAAAAACTTGTCCTATAACTTGGGAAACAAGCAGTGGAAAGAGTGGGGGGGGGGGGGGGGGGGGAGAAATGATGAGTAAGAAAACAGTCTAAGAACTTCCGGATGAGGGACTTGGGATCAATGACAAGAGGCTACCTTTGTTCAAAACTGAGATGATGTTTGGATTTCACACTTTAGAAGTAACGAAGAGAAGCATCTATAGCTAGTTCCTTTTAGTATAACATCCCTTAGTAGGAAAGTAGGAAAGAGTTTATCCTTTTAATAATATCTGAACATTCTACACACACACACACACACACACACACACACACACAGAGTTTCTTTTTCTACTCACCTACGCAGTTATCACAAAGGCTGCAATGAGAGGCACGAGGAGGACGAAAAATCTTGCAGGTGAAACAATATTTAAGTTTAACTGTCTGGCCATTGATGATGACTTCTCTTGTTCGGGGAGGTGGACGGTACCCCCCTGAACTGGCACCATTTGCTATATCTAGAGCAGAAAAAGGAAAAGAAATTTGTCAAAACAATAACTTTAAGAGTTCTTATTCACAGGGATATTGCTGTGTTGCCTTTTAATTGGCCACTAGAAGTTTGTGGTGAATGACACCATTTTTTTCCCCTAACACAGGAGCAGCCACACATGAACTGGAAACACTTTCACCTTGCCTTCACACAGCTATGGAAAGCACCAAGCAACAGGTATGTAGAAAATGACATGGAATATCCAACCTCAACTAGAAACACTCTGGCATAGTGGCTCTTCTTAGGAGGAATGGGTTTAGGAAGAAGAGGATTATGAATCCTTTAAACTCTAGGGTGCCTCTTGTGTCTCTTTCAAAAAAGTGTTGCACAAAAGTAACATCAGGTTTAGCTATTCCTTTCCAGTAACTTATAGTATCAATTCAGTTGCTGAGAGTAACAGCTGATGATGTTTTTGGTATAATGACATTATAAGAAACATTGGAAGAAGTGAGGACAGTAAAGGTAGAGAAGGATTTTTTGGGGGGGAAGGCGGAGATGCAGGGAGGTGGATGATAACTGTCTCTGAAAGGGTATTGTGTGGAAGATAAATTGGACTTAATCTGTGTTGCTTTAGAGGATAGAAATGGAATAAATGTACAGAAATAGCAAAGAAGCAAGTTATAATTTAAAACAAGGCAGACTTTCCTAACTATTAGAACTGTACAAAAATGGAACTGGCTGCCTCATGAAATAATGAGCTCTTCTATTTCACCGGGGAGTGAGTTGAACCAGTCATATCTGACCCAATGGATAGAATGCAGAGCCTGGATTAAGATGATCTTGTCTCTGACCCTTCCTAGCAGTGTGACTCTGGACAAGTCACTTAACCCCTTTTACCCCAATTTCCTCATTTGTAATATAATCTAGAGAAGGAAATGAGAAAACACTCTAGTATCTTTGCCAAGAAAACCACAAATGGGATTACAAAGAGTCTGACATAACTGAAAATAGCTGAACAACAGCACATCTAATGCAAAGGATCTATGGTTATTTTTAGCATAGGAGAATTCTCAGTTCCATTTATCCAAAACTCTCATTCCACTGTAGCAGATTTATGACTGCTCTACATGCATTAGGAGAGAGTTAGCTGAGTTACATAGGGGTCAAGTGCCTTGACCATGGGCACATAGCTAGTGTCAGAAATAATTCTGAATTTCTCTTGTTCTGTATACAGTGCTTAGTAAATATCTATTAAATTGACTTCAATAATCCAAAGATATATACATGAATTTATCCTGCAGCTGATAGACATTCTCCCTTAATCACATGTACATCCGTATTCTTTCCCCTAAAATATATCATTCACAGTTGTAGCCCTTCGTGGTCACTGCTTACACACAAATATGTACATGTCATTTTTAGACGCTCTGCATTGATGATGCTCAACCATAGAATTTTACAACACACAAGATTTTCACGTAGTCTACTTCAAGATTCGGGGAAGTTGGATATAATCAGAAGAGCAATTATTTCTTCATTCCTTATCAGAATGGTTTTACTGAGTAAATATTTTCTGAGCAAATATTCTTTGATGTAATATGATTTCAGGGGTGCCATGGAGGATTCTGGTGACACACCCCAAATCTGACATTCCTTGTTTGGTTCCTGAAATTCCACAAGTAGAATTTTCCACCTAGGTTTTTATAACTGTTAAAATACCCAATAGAGAGTTAAAATTTGAAGTTGGTTTGTATCCATCACCTTAGATAGAAGGAATAATATCAAAACAAGCACTGAGTATTTGAGTTTGAGTGGGGGAGTTGCGGGTGGGGAGAGAAGAGCATTAAGCAGAAGAAAGGGGACAGAAAGAGGAATTGTGGGAACCCAAAGACAAACTCCACCTTGTTAACATCTTTGCCAAGGGCTTGTCCTGTTTCTTAGAATTATTAAATAAATATTGAGCAGTTCCAAGGACTCCATATGCCTGAGCTACCAAGATATTGGTGAGTCAGCTTGGCACATGCCCTGACCATTGAGCAAACATCAGAGTTTTATTCTGTGGGTGACTGCCTCATGTGATGACTTTAAATAATATATACTTATGGCTAAAATAAAGGATAGCTGATAATCTCCAACATTTCTACTTTTGGAAATAAAGTGATACCTCATCTAATGAATATATGGAGATCTCTTTTACAAACCTTAAAGTCCTATATAAATACTGGGAGATAAATGGCTAGAATGCGGTATCTGAAATCAGGAAGACTGGAGTTGAAATTTGGCTCACGATGCTTCCTAGCTGTGTAACCCTGAGAAAAATCACTTAACTTCCATTTGAATCAGGTTCCCCATCTGTAAAATGGAGGCAAGAATAGCACCTAAATAGCACCTATACCCCAGGGTTGTTATGAAAATCAAATGACCTAATAATTGTAAAGTATGTAGGTCTTGCTACCATGAGCTTGGCACATAGTAGGCACTGATACAATAATAGATGTTTATTATTATATTACTAATAAATTTTGATCAGACTAATTATTAATATTAATAAAATTAATTATTAATAGTACTATCCTACTAAGAATTACTATAAAATAATATTTCTACAACTACTAATATAATAATATACAAGTAATAATAATAATGAGGGAGGGAGGTGAAATAGTATGCTGGATGGAATGCTGATATGGGATCAGGAAAACTTGAGGTCAAATCTAGCCTCAGATACTTACTAGTTATGTGATTTTTTGCCAAAGTCATTTAACCTCTGCTTATCTCAGTTTCATCAACTGTAAAATGGGAATAATAATTGCAGCTTCTTCCTGGGGTTATTGAGAAGATCTAATAAAATAATATTTGTAAAGCCATTAGCATAGTTCACAGGACAAAGCAGGTACCATATAAATGTAAGCTTCCAATACTATTATATCAACTTATTGTGTCTACATGGCCCAGAGAGAAGGTAAGACAGCTTGTATTCTGCAATATCTGGATTTAAGCCTCCCTTAAAAAACCTACTAGCTTATAGGACTTGTGTTGAATTACTTAAATTTTCTGGATAATGAGGAAATTGTACCAAACAATTCCGAAGCTCCTTTTGTACCCCAAAATCTTTGATACTATGATTTTTTTTCATCTTTTCTCTCCCCCATTTTCTTAAAGTGGGTGGGGGAGAAATGAATGTAGACTTGAGGTGTGATTGACTTGGGGAACTGAAGTATCACAAGTCTGTCCAGTTGTAACTTATCTGTCATTTGCAGTCTTAAAGAAGTGATGGGGAACTAAAGCATTAAGGGGCTTGCCCACTGTCTAACAGGCAGTGAGTCAGAGTTAGTATAGACATGAATTAAGGTTACTCTAACTCCAAGGCCAGTGCTCTATCTACAACATCAGCAACCTCAATTCTGCACATTTTGTTGTTCAGTTGTGACTGATTCTTCATGACTCTGTATGGGGTTTTCATGGCAGAGATATTGAAGTGGTTTGCCATTTTCTTCTCCAGCTCATTTTATCGATGAGGAAACTGAGGCAGACAGAATTAAGTGACTAGTTCAGGGTCACACTCCTAATAAATGTCTGTGCACAGATTTCAATTCAGGAAGATGAGTGTTCCTGACTCCAGACGTGGCACTCTATCTGCTGTAACATGAAGCTGCCCTAACACTGCAGAGTGAAAGTCCCTAAATAAATGTTTGTTGAAGATTGAACAGATGGCAGAATGTTGCAAACTTTGAAATGCTAGGTGAATTGGAGTTATTAGTGTTTTTATGAACCATAATCATTTGAAAGGTAAGCAAACATAAATTACTTTGAATTATACATGGATCAAGGAAAACTATTTGTGCACCCCAACCAATCATATGACAGCCGAACTTAAATTCAAAGTAAATGGTCATTCATGTTGTTTGTTGACATGATGTTTCCCAGTATAGTTCCTCCAATTTTCCTAAAAACAGACACCAAGTAAAGTTAGAAGAGAGTATAGACACAGATCAGATGTAGGATTTTTTCAAAAGTCAGGATAGCAAATTGTTTTTAATCAAAAGTCCCCTGACACTTTAATTAACTTTATAGCACAAAAATAAATACCAAGAAAGATTTATTTACTAAATTTCAGATTGACCACTGATAAAATCTGTTGGTGAAAAATCCTAATTTCAGGTTCTCTTGATCTTTCAATTCTAAAACTCATCAAAGTTTAGCTGGAAGGCAAATTTGAATACACATGTTAAAACTAGGACTCAGGAGGGAGAAGCAAAAGAGAAACACAAATAAACTCATATGTATATTTGTAATATAGCTATGAAACTTAGAGGTGTGGACCAGTAGAATGGGGATAGGGAGTCAGGAGATGTGGGTTCTAGATTCAGGTCTCTATTAACTTAAGGGGAATAAATTGCTTTTTCTACTTGCAGTATTATTTTGAATATAAAATTGGTAACATATGACAATATCTTTTGTCTCTGGGAT
Source organism: Monodelphis domestica (assembly GCF_027887165.1). Taxonomy (NCBI): domain Eukaryota; kingdom Metazoa; phylum Chordata; class Mammalia; order Didelphimorphia; family Didelphidae; genus Monodelphis; species Monodelphis domestica. The sequence goes on along the minus strand of NC_077228.1, from coordinate 439,357,809 downwards.
TTTAAGACTGAAAAGATAAAGTCACTTTGTAAATACCTATTATCTATACTAGTTATAATGATGTACATACAATAGGGGTGACTCAGTTCATCAGAAAATAAGCATTTATTAAGCAATACTGTTTTCTGGCGCTATCATGCTAAATGCTGTACTGAGATCTCAACAAATTCTTACTGAACACCTACTCTGAGTATCCAGAGACACCCATAATTCCATTCTCCATCTTCATTTTATGTTGTCAAAATGTTCTGCTACTTTTCATTGTCTAGCTACCCTCTACCACAAATGTCTCCCTACTACGTGATTATGCCTTGCTATGGGAAATCCTTCCCTCAAAGGACAAAGTGGCTGCTACTTCTGCAGTAATGTAATACTCCTTTTGAGACTGCTAGCATAAAAATCACTGGGAGTGGGGTTGATTGTTAATCATCATTTATTAATAGTTTGAGCCTAGCTTTATATGGATTAAATTTGTCCACGTTTGCTATACAGGTCAGGCTTACCTGAGAGATGCTCCAGGGAAACTAGAAAGTTATAAAGAATGCAAAGATCATAATCTGTGCTTGTTTGGGTCCCCTCAGGTCTTGTTTTTGGTTTTCCAAAATAGACTGACTCAACTGCTAATATATAGCTCTAAGAGGTCCTTCTTTTGGAGACTACTTACTGCCTAGAGGCAAATGCCCTTATTCCCTATGCTGACATAATGTAACCTCAAAAAGACTTGGAAGGGGAGCCACTCCTTCTTTCTATCAAACAACCTATAAATTTCCTTCTAAGACTTTCAGATATGGGGATTTGTTCTCATGAACAATGGCTGTTTACCCCAACATTTCCTGAATATGTGCTTTTGTACCATAAATGGAAACAAATGGCTATCATTTGGTAGTAGGGTTTAGACTAACTAATGCTGATGGGTAGAAATGAATTGAACTAGAAACCAGTGGCAACAAATCCCTTTCTTAAAAAAAAGTCTTTATTCCAATCACAACTTTAGTGAATGACAGGTGATTAAACCTCTCTCAATCAAGGGCACAAAGATGACCGGTGTCTGTGAAGCTCCTACTCTTTTGACGTATACTGGGGGGTCTCAAAGGTTGGTATTCTGGTCTAATCCTCAATAATTTTGCTTTTTGTTGCCACTTTTGGTTTCAAAAGAGCTTCTGAAAAAAGAACGCAGTAATACAAATGAAAATGGGAAATTCTGGAGTAAAAAAACAATAGTTCTTTTCCTTTAAGTGAATTCATTCCCTTAAATGACATATCTATACATAATTGATCTCAAACAATCTTGAAAGCTTGAAGAGGATTTTTCCTTCTCAGAGAATTGTTTCATTCCTGATACAGACACACAGATTAAAGAATATAAAAACTGAGGTGAACAATAGAAAAGAAAAAACATGCATGTTTCCAAGTTGTTAAATTTAGGAATACTTAGTTATCTACATAGCAGTGCTTCTATACGGGAAGAAGAAATAGTCTTGTTCAAGTCAAAAGATCCGAGGTTAAGGCTGAGCTTTGCTACTTACTAGCTATGTAGCAATAAGAAGATCACATAATCTCTTTCAGCCTCAACTACCTTACCTGTAAAATGTGAAAGGTAAAAGGAGAAAGTGAGACCATGGTGGTCCCTATGCTCTCCCAAGTTCACCTCCAAACAACAATTTTTAAAAATCCTCAAGATGAATTTTGAAATAGCAGAATAAACAAAAAGATAGGGTGAAACAATTTTTTAGACAAAGACAAATTTGAGGATTAGAAGGAAAGTTCCACATGAGTAAAGTTTATCACAAGTAGTGTCTGATTAAGGTTCCAATGTCCCTAACACAAAAGCTCAGGACACTACCCAATACACCTCAGGAATAAATCCAAATGTTAAAATAAAGATAAAAGTCATGAAACAAGCTGGAAAAACGGAACAATCCCTGATCCAAATAACCTAGCCATAGAAAGTAAATATAGTGATAGGGAAGATGGAAAAAAAAAACACAGAACAGGAGAGCAATGCCAAAATGGCTACATGAAAATCCTCAAAGAAAAATGTGCTATGTCAGGCCACAAAAGAACTCCTGGAGGAGCTAAAAAAAGATTTTAAAGATCAAAGAGAGGTAGAAGAAAAATTGGTAAAAGAAATCAGAGTGATGCAAGATAATTACTGTTTTAAAAAGAGTCAATAGCTTGGTAAAATAAACACAAAATATGAGAAAAGTCATATAAAAATCCATTGAAGAAAATAAATTCATAAAAATAGAATTGCCAAAATGGAAACATAAGTAAAAAAAAATCAATAAATAAAATAATTTCTTAAAAAGTATACAATTGCACAGGGGAAGTTGGTTAATACCTACATGAGACAACAACAAAAAAGCCCAATGAAACAAAATTGAAAAAAATGAAGAAAATATGAAAAATCTCATTGGTAAAACAACAAATCAGAAAGACACAATTTAAAAAAAGAAACTGAACATCATGTTACAAGAAATTATTGAGAGAAACTGTCATGATATTCTTGAATAAGAGGGTAAAATGTGAATAAAAAGAATCTAATGATCACCTCCTGAAAGATAACGTAAAATGAGGAATCCCCAGGATTATAGGCAAATTCCAGAGCTCCCAGGCCAAGGAGAAAATGCAGCAAGCAATCAGACAGATATGTAAAGCACTATACAAAACTTAAAGGTTTCTTATTATACAATGACAGCCGGAAATTATGTGATATCTTTTATAGGCTGCATATTTAAAAGGTGATTTTCTTATCACATCTAATTTAGAAATAGCTAGTTTTAATCTCTCCTGATCAGAATGCTAGCACATCACAAATCCAGTTGCACCTAGAATTGCCTATCTGCATTCACTACTCAAGAATAACTGAACTAGGTTATTGTTTGTTTTTATTCATTGAGATCTTTGATCTCTATCCCTTGGAGAACTCTTATTGGGGAAACTACCTCCACCAAGAAGAGACAACACATTTGTGAATTACAATCTTAAGAGACCAAACCTGGGCATTGGAGGCTTGAAAAACTTGCCCAACATCTCACAGTCAATATGTATCAAAGGCAGGACTTAATCTAGATCCTCTTGGTTCCCCAGTCAGCTCTCTGACCACTTAGGCACATATTATTTACTAAACGTATATATTTACAAAACACAATGGAATTATAGTAAAAAAAGAAAACACAATGCCTTCAAATTCAACTTACAAAATTGATAGACTAAGAGGTATTAGAAGGGGATTCTTTTTTTTTTTTCTATCAAAAGATTCAATAGTGGATTCCTTTAAATTGAAGAATACCTCTGCGTACTTATGTTTTACAGTTCATTAACTGAGAGAGCCTATCAAAGTGGCATGTCAGAAAATGATAAGTGAATTGGAAAATATGTTTGAGCTCCATTATGTTTTTCCAAACACATCTATTGCCTAGAGTGAAGTATACTTGTATAAAATATCATACAAATAGTTGGATTTCACAGCTACTGAATCTTCCTAAGCATCTTTTCATCAGGCTTCCATAGAGCTTAAGACTCATAAGCTCTGTTGTATAATGGTCTCATCTATCTCAAAGAAAGATGAGTTATTTTAAAAGCATTTTAACAAGAACAGTTTGATGACTGTCTCTGGGTATGTCAAAACTCTCAGGAAAACGGAAAAACTTTTAGGTGAAATAATATACATCTATTTGAACACTTTTAATAATGAGTTAATTAGAGCCAAATGGTCTGACTACAAATGTCCATATTCCTCCTTCAAATTGATACAGAATGTGTATGTCTTGATACATTTCCCTTCAGAGGAGAGAACTGTGATCATTTTCTCTCTAATAATAAATCTTCTGGAAGAAAAGTTCAGAATGAGACAGAAACACCGATTTTATGACAAAAATGTTAAATTTAACATAGTCATTTAAAAATTATATTACCAACATGCTCACGATCCCCTACAACTCCATTTCTTTTCCATGAGTGTTTCAAGTTGTAAAGACTATGCAGTTTGTGATTAAAAAAGAAAAGGATAAAAATGCATTTGAGGACTTGCGTGAAATGTTTTTCTCGATCAATTAGTTATTGCAATTTTAATGTAAATATGCTTTAAAATGAATATAAAAATATATGATACCTGTACGATGGTCTCTTATAGATGAATCTATAAACCCAGGCAATGGTATATAGAAAGGGTGAGAAATGACTGTCTGCCCTTTGATCCAGCCATAGGTTGGTACCCCAAAAAGATGAGGAAAAAGACATGTACAAAAATATTTATAACTGCACTCTTTGTGGTGGCAAAAAATTGGAAAATGACGGGATGCAATTCATTTGGGGAATGGCTGAACAAAATGTGGTATATGTAGGTGATGGAATACTATTGTGCTCAAAGGAATAATAAAGTGGAAGAATTCCATGATGCAGAGTGAAAGGAGCAGAACCAGGAGAACATTGTACACAGAGACTGATACACTCTGGTACAATTAAATGTAATGTACTACTCCATTAGTGGCAATGCAGTGATCCTGAGCAACCTGGAGGAATCTATGAAAAAAACCATTATAAACATGCAGAGGAAAAATTTTGGGAGTGAAAACCACAAAGAAAAACAACTGCTTGAATACAAATATCGAAGGTTGGGGATGTAGACTCTAAATGAACATCCTAGTGCAAACAACAACATGGAAATAGGTTCTGATCAAGGACACAAGTAATACCCAATGAAATTACCCATTGGCTGTGGAGTGGAGGGAGGGAAATAATGTGCTCATTTGTAACCAAGGAATAATTTTCTAAATTGACTAAATAAACTAATTCAAATGGGGGGGAAAAAAGAGATGGAGAACATTGTGAAATGTGAAATGGATGATTTTGAATACATTACATTGAAGAAAAAAAAAGAAAGGAAAAGACTAGGAAATGCTTCAAGTAACATGGAAGATGGTAGAAAAGAAAAAATTTCCTGAAGTTAAGACAAAGAACTTCAAATTCTTGTCCTTAAATATATTATAGGGGAACACAAATAGAACATGATGGAATTTGGGCCAAGCAGAATGACTCTAAAACAGTTACAGTCCATTGATTATGCAGATGGCACAGAAAAACTATAATAGAGCCAGAACTGTCAATCAATCAATAAACATTTACTAAGCACCTATGACTTGCCCTAAGTACTAAAGAAATAAAAAGAGGTAAAAGATAGTCCCGGCCCTCAAATATTTCATAATTAAATGGAGATGACAATCCGATGAACTGCAAGCTCTGTCTAGAGATGAATACTTGCAAAATCAAACAAGGAAACTCAGGTGAAGTGAGAAAATTGTTAGAACTTTGAGGATTTCCCAAAGGGAGATCGTCCCTGCAATCATCATTTAGAATCTACCACATAACAAAAGAAAACAAACAAAAAAATTCTTCATGCTCTAAAGGACATCATCCAGCCTATGACACCAGGAAGAATACTCTTGATTAAGGAAGATGGAATGCAGCCTCACTTCTGGAATCAATGATCATAACCTAATTCTGTGTAGCTTGTTGCCTGTGGCAAATGTGAAATGCCATTTCTAATTTCTGACAAGGATGCCATTGTCCCTCTGTTTTGTAGTATCTAAATTAAATCTCGAATCCTTTATCCATGCCTATAAACTCAGGTTACATCTTTACTCATTTATTCTTGTCCAGCTTAGACACCTGGAAGCTGATTTCATTCTGTCTACTTTGGAATTTTTAACTACCAGATTCTGATCTTGGTTTCACTCTCAGAACTCATCATAACCATCTCCTAAACTGCCAACTAAACTGGACCTTTTGTCCGGATGACTCAGCTCATTTCACTCAGTGCAGTCTCTCATGACCTCTCGTTGTCTGTGACTGTCCGTGATCTGGCACCGATAAAAAATGAGCTCTGTAGACTGCAAGTTCTATTCAGATAATGGTGAGATTATTTTGTTTATGGTGGTTAAAGAAGGCGTCCAGGAATAGATGAGATTTGAGCTGATTGGTAGAATATTTTAGAGAAGAACGTTGTCAAGTAGGTGGAGGGAGAGAGTAGGGAGATAGGTAAGAGATTTTGAAGCAAAGACATAGAGGGGAGAAATATGTACATACAATGAATATATGAAAATAGTGACATGAGCTTATAAAATAGGATTGTTCAGCAAGAGAAGAGAATTATAGAAACTTAGACCGGACTGAGTGCCTGCCATATACATCTCTTTACTGGAATTCCCTTAAATTCTCCCAAATTGCCCATCCAGCCTCTGCTTAAATACTTCCACTTAAACTACATCCTGAAAGAGCCTATTCCATGTTTTTTTGAGAGTTCTAATTGACATTCAGCCTCCATATTTTTTTAATCCACTGGCTGTAGATATAAAGAACAATCTGAATGTATAGAAATCAGATATCCCTCTAAATCTTCTCTTCTCTAAGCTAACAAACTCAAACTGCAATAAAAGATCCCTGTATTACATGACTTAAAATCTGATTTCTGGTTTAATAACCCTCAGCTGAACATGGCACCAGCTTGGCAGTGTTTTTCCTAAAATGTATTGTCAAGAATTTGGCAGAATAGTTCAATGGATATGGCACTAAATAAGTAAATTAATTTGGGTACGATTCTCATGTTTATAATGTTAGCTCATCCTACCCATGAGCAATTGATGTTTTTCCAATTGTTTAGATCTAGTTTTAGTTGTGTGGGGAGTGTTTTGTTGTTGTGTTCATATACTTCCTATGTTTGTCTCGGGAGATAGATTCTCAAGTATTTTATATTGTCTAGGGTGATTTTAAATGGAATTTCTCTTTCTAATTCTTGCTGCTGAGATGTGTTGGAGATATATATAGGAATGCTGATGACTTATGTGGGTTTATTTTGTATCCTGCAACTTTGCTAAAGTTGTTGATTATTTCCACTAGCTTTTTAGGTGATTCTCTAGGATTTAAATAGACCATCAGATCATCTGCAAAGAGTGATAGCTTGGTCTCCTCATTGCCAATTTTAATACTTTCAATTTCTTTTTCTTCTCTAATCGCTACTGCTAGTGTTTCTAGTACAATGTTAAATAATAGAGGAGATAATGGGTATCCTTGTTTCACTCCTGATCTTATTGGGAAGGCTTCTAGTTTGTCCCCATTACAGATGATGTTTGCTGATGGTTTTAGACACTTACTAACTCTGTGACCATTAGTAAACCACGTTTCCTTCCCCTGCCTCAGTATCCTCAACTGACCAAATAGGAAATGGTTACCTTCTGATATATATCACAGGCTACTAGCTAATCACTGTAGTTGATGCTGACATTAGTAAAAGTTTGAATATTAGCAATAATATATACAGAGGGTGATTTTATTTTATTTTTAATTTTATTTTAAATTATTTTATTTTATCATATTTATTTATATTTATTATGCTATGTTATTTTAAATTTATATTTATTATATAATATATAATATATTGTTTATTATATAAATATTATTTATTATAATATTAATATTAATATAATTTATTATTTTATTTTATTTTAAATTAATTTAATTTGTAATTAAATTAATTTAAACTCAGTTAAAGTTGAGTTAGTGGCAAAGGTTAATGGCAAAAATAAGTAGCCATTACTAGGTGGGAGGATCTGAGTTAGCAAATTGTAACTGTGGCTTAAGAGTAAACACCAATTTTCTTTCTAAATTAGGAAACTTGAATATCCAAACCTTAATAAAGAAGGAAAGTCATTTAGAGGCAGTATAAACTCAAGGGAAAGAATGTTGCTTTGGAATTCTAGCACCGAGGTTTGAGTCTAGAGCAGTGGTTCTCAACCTCTCAATTTGTAGCAATGAGAATGCATAATGTTTATCAGGTATTTACATTCCGAATCATAACTGTAGCAAAATTACAATTTTGAAGTAGTCACCAAGATAATTTTTTGGTTTGGGGTCACCGCAACATGAGGAACTGTATTGTGGGGTCACAGCATTAGAAAGGTTGAGAACCACTGGTGTAGAGTAACTTACTACCTGATACAAGGAAGCCAACTGGATCTCAATTATTAGGCCCATGTAGAGAAGAGGATGACTAAATGACCCCGAGACCCCTCATAGCTATAAATCTTTGATTATTTTCTATTAACAGATATTTAATTTTAACAATATTTATATATGCTCAAATATTTAAAGTAAAGGTCACAAAAGACAGGACATTATAGTTCAAAATAACAGGCCCTGGGCTTTAATTTTGTACCAATTACTTGTTACCTATAGAACACTTATCTGCTTTGTGTTTCAGTTTCCTCATTTAAAACAATGAAGGGGTTGGAGAGGATGTAAACTGCTCCATAGTTTAGTTATTACTTTAACTTAAACAATTTTTTAAAAGTAGATAAAGGAATTGAAGCAGAAAAATGCACACAAAATTAAAAGAAGAGACTGGAGCACAATCTATAATACTTTAGCTGAACTCAAGAAAACAGGGGTAGCAATATTTTCGGAAAAGACAATGGCAAAAATGGGCTTGCTTAAAAAGGGACAATCAGTGAAACTATTATGCTGACAAGTATCTTGGATAATCAATGAATATCAATAATTAATATATATGTACCAAATTGCAAAGCATATAAACACTAAAAAAAAGATAAGTTACACGGATGAATAGACAATAAAATGGGAATAGAGACATCAAAGTATTCCTTTGAGAATTAGATAAATCTAATAAAATAAATGAGAAATAAAGAATTTTAGGAAACTTAGTTATGATAGATCTCTGGCAATTACAGAATAGAAACTGATTAACTCTACAAAAAAAAACAAAAACATAACACATGAATTAAAGCACAGAACTCTCATGAGCAAATACAAAATACCCAAGAAATATTAAATAATCCTAATTGATTGTGATGAAATAAAAACTATATTTAATAAAGGACTGATGAAGAAACAATTAAAAATTAATTGGAGACTTACTCCTAAGGAACCAGTGAATCAAAGAATGAATCACAGAAACAAATGATAATTTCAAAGAAAATCACAACAATGAGAAGATAAAACAAAATTTTGGGATGTAGCTAGGAAAGACCTTAAGGAAATGTTATGTCTCTAAACACTTATGAAGAAAAGAGAGAAAAAAACTAATCAAAAAAATGGACATAGATTTGGGAGGAAAAATGAAAATACTGTGGATAAAGAATAGACTAGGTAATCAGAAAGAGCTGCATTCAAACTCTGCCACTGACCCATTGGTCATGTGATTCTGAGGAAGGTACTTTTATTTCTTAGCATCCCAAGTAATATGCTAAAATAATAAGATACACAGCAGGTACCATTTATACACTAATATAGGTACACAATAAGGACCAATGCTATTGATGAACCGAAGACAAGATCATCACCTGGTGACATATTCAATCATGTCAATCACCTTCTGCCGAAACCTCTGCAGCATTGGTACCCCAAGATAAAAGGGGAGGAGGAGGATGAGTGATAACAAAGGTTGGAGGTTTCATCCCAGATCGAGAAAGACTCTCTATAGAGTCTCTGGAAGGGGGTGAAGATTGGTGTATGTCTGTTCTCTGATCCTATCAGATAGAACATGAGGATGACTTCCCCTGGTATCCTGTCACTCACATTATACATGACTGCATAGATTCTCCAAGATTAATTTTTATTTATTACAACCTGGAGTGCGGGTAATGACAATGGTACAGATGGGCAGTGGCAGCTAGCCATGTTTTTGGCTTAGAAACACAGAATTTTGAGTCCACCCAATATATCCCATTTTCTCTCCATGATGCCTTCTAGAAAAAAAAAAGCCTTAAGTGAGGCAATGGCTTTTTGGGGAAGGGGTATAGTGAATGGGGAAGCCACTTGTCTGTGATAATTCCTGTTCTCATTATTGCTTATTGTTTTGTGGCAATAAAGGGATTTTCCATCCTTTTTCTGACTCAGCATGACTTTGGCCTCACCCATCTCTCTGTTGTATTCTCCTTTCCATTCTATTAAATGATCACAGATTATTCACAAAAATTTTTTTTCTTATTGACAATTCCTAATAGCAATGAAATCAAAGGTCCACTTTTAACCAACAAAAATAGTCTAAGACTACTGATGATCACAGAAAGCTCTCAAAAATGTTTCTTTTGATCTGTCAAGGAATGGAAAGACTTACAAAGAGAACTGATGAATACAGAAGAAAACAGGAAAAATAAAGCCTTTGTTGGGTATGACCCAAGCATAGGAGAAATGAGCTCTTGGTTCAAAGTCAAAGGACCCTAGTTTAATTACCTTAGGCCAGTTCAATTCAAAATATATCACTGGTAGAATAGTAGTATATGTATGTAACTTATAAATATTATTACTAACTGGAAGTGCATATCCAAAGAATGTTTTACTAATAGGGTACATGATGTAAAAGGTTGAAGACTCTTGCAAGTCAATGAAGTCTGCTTGTCTCAGGATCCTCATTTATAAAATGAAGGAATTCGATTAGATGAAATCTGAAGTCCTTTGGAGGAACAAAATCTATGAGAATAAGTCCATGAGTTTAACCAATTGAAATAACCTAATAAATACTTGGAATAAAATAAAAATAGATTCAGACAGCTCTATTTGCTATTATGATTTCCACCCAAGGGCCAAAGCATTGGCCTTAAAAGGCATTTTTGTCCTCATGAAATTCCAAAAGTCTTCAATTGTTTAAATGCTCTAGAGTACTAGGAATATCTCTGTGCTCCATTAGAGAAGGCCAATTTTTCTGGAGAAGACAAAAGCAATTCTCTTTTCCACAGGGCATACTCTGTGCACTTTCGGGAGTAGCTAAAAATTGTATTATGCTAGAGATTAACAGAGCCAATTTTGATTTGTTTTCAAAAAGAAAATAAGCACACAGTGATTTTTAAAAGGGGGAGAGCATTAGAAACTACAGCAAGAATGGGGCATGTTGCTATTATCACTAAGGAAGTATAATATGTTTTTATTGAATTCTGGGCATCCTTACAATATGGATGTTGCTGTTACTCAGGATAAAATGCAAAAACTAATCTCTGCTGTCATAACTGATCTCCTTTAATTTTGAAAATCTAATTTTTCAATGAGAATTTCTAAGAGAAAAAAACCAGTTGTTGTTCCTCACAAATATAGTATACAGCAGGAAGAAAAAAAACAACAGCAAACACCTGGAGAATTCAGGTACCTGATCTTTTCTTTAGTTCCTAATTATTGTCTCATTCCAGTTGCCCATCCCCACATGACTATATGACCTCTCCATCTACATGTCCTACCCAAACCTAAAACTTAGCATTTCCAAAATGAGTTTATTCACTTTCTATCTACACTTCTTCCACTGTGTGACTGCATGATTTCTTTCACTAGCACCATCATTCTCGCATTCTCCTATGTTTAGAATTCTAGATTGAGTTCTTATTCTTTCTTTTTTTTTTTAGAGCTTATCTATTTGATTCCACCTTTATAATATATCTTCTATATCTACCCCTTCCTGTTTCTTTTTAAACACTTACCTTTCATTATGGAATAGATAACCCATATTGGTTCCTCAGCGGAAGAATGGTAAATGCTAGGCAGTGGGGGTCAAGTGCCTTTACCCAGAGCAATTCTCTAGGAAGGGTACTGTTGAATTCGTGTCCAGCCTTTAATCTTCAGCTTGAATACTACTCTAGAAAACTATTCCTGCTCCCTCCTTTCAGTCAAAACTTTCTCTTTTAGAAAGTGCATCTTTTCATCTCTTCCTTATGCTCCATTTCTTCCCTTGACACCACAACCATTCTGGGGCAGGCATCGAACCTCATCCCCTGGTATTTGAACTATTTCAATTGCCTGCTTCCTGCTCTCCTTGCCTCAAGTATCAATTATCTTCCCCTTCCAATTTATTTTCCAGTCAGCTGCCAAACTGATCTTCATAAAATGCAGTTCTGATCATATAACCCTCTATTCAACAAAATTGAGTGGATTCTAATTCCTCCAGGACCAAATATTGTCACTCATATCTCTAAAAGCTTATATCAATAAAACAGAGAAAAAACAGATCAATGAATTGGGTATTCAATTTTAAAAAATAGAAAGTGAACAATTTTAAAATCCCTAAAAAAATATCAAATTGAAACTGTCTTGACTTTCAAAGACTTTTATAAGCTGGCCACTTCCTATTTTTTTTTTTTTAGTCCTTTTCCACTTTATTCTTCCCCATAAATTCTATAGGTCAATGGCATTAGCCTCCTTACAGTTCCTCATATAGGACAATATTTCCTAACAATAGGTACTTTTACTGGTTGCCCCCTTCCCTGGAATGCACTTTTCCCTCATCTCTGCCTCCTAACTTGTTTGGAAACGTTCAAGTATCAATTAAGTCCTATCTTCTGCAGGGAATCTTCCCTACCTCCTTAATTTAAGGGAGCATAGTTTCTTAATTTAATTTATTTTTTAAAAACCTTAACTTCTGTCTTACAATCAATACAAAGTATCTTTTCTTGGTTTTCTAAAGATTGTGCAAGGGACAGAGATTTATCTAGAATATTAATAGCACTGGGACCGATAATCTAGTCTAACTCCATCAATTTATGGATGAGGAAAAAAAGACCACTGAGTTAAAATGATAATAACCTATAGGCACTGAGATTTTTATCTTACTTCTTGAAAATGAGGTCTTCAGACTGCTGATATTTTATCTAAATGATCTCAAACCAAGGAGCCAAGTTTTAGGCATTCTTCTCCCCAAGAAAGTGATAGGAGGCTTTATTACAGAAGATGGGAATTGATGGTCCCCACCTTCTTGGGTTTAATACTGATCAAACCTTTACATTTTTGGCATGTTGACATAGTTAACTGTATCTTCTACTCATTCTGTTATTCTTTACTCAAATAGAAAATAAACTCCTTGAGGATGATGATTGTTCACACTTTAAATGTCTATCATTTTAAAAAATCATTCCTTATGTCTTGGAATTGACACTATCACTTCTACAGCAGGAGAGTAGGAAGGACAATGTAATGGTGGTTAATAGTACACTAGGAACTGTCCGATGCTGGATTTCAACCAAGGACCTCCCTGCCTGACTCTAAGGTTATGAACCACCTCACTGCCTCCATCCTCTCCCATCAATTTTAATATACAATGAGGTGACTTCACATGTATAAATGAGATAAAATTGTCTTTTCAAGGCAAGGGGAGGGGTGGTATAGAGAGAGAATTTGTAATTAAATTTTTATTAACTATTTAGATTTTTTTACATGTAATTGGAAAATAAATAACAAAAAAATATATTCATAAAATATATATATATGTACAATCCAGTTCATACTGCATGTGCCTGTTTAATTAAAATTCTACTTAGTAGTCCAATCAGCTCTTTAAAACAAAAGGCACAAACCTTATATCTTTCTGCTGCTGAGCAAGATCAGGAATTATGCAAATTCCTGAAACCACTAACTTTAAGCACTGTATATTTGTTTTTCAAAATCAAGAAAAGATCGATCATCTGATGGGAACTGAGGCAGAGTAAAGTGAGTAGGATCAGGAGAAAATTTTACAAAAAAAATAACAAGACTAGAAAGATGAACAGCTTTGAAAGATTTTATTAAGTTCCTTCAATGTGACTGACCACAGTTCCAAAGCTCTATGACAAAAATGCTACCCAAATCCAATGGACTTGATGCAGAATGAGACACAATCCTTGGACATGGCCAACAAGGAATTAGTTTTACATGCCTAAAATATATTTCTCTCAAGTTTTGTTTTTCTTCTTTTTTCAACAAGATAATTGAAGGAAGGAAGGTAAGACATTAAATGTGTGTTCATTGAAGGAGAAAAAGTTTTAAAAAAGTCAAAATCCAAGAACTTCCTGGCTTTTCTACAATGTCAATACTTAAAAGAGTTTTCTCTTGACCCACTAGGCTAGACCTTTTGCACAGTTACTAATGCTTTAACGGGACAGATCAGCATGTGATCTCAAGCGTAAGGCCTAGGAAAATTAAGATCAGTCCTTAAAAGAAAAGAATTGTCTTGATAACAAGTAAGAATATTGATTTAAATTAATCATTTACCCCTGTCCATTCTCTAAAAGCAGCTGAGTGGTACAGTGCGTAGAATGCTAAGCCTGGAGTGGTTCAAGAAAATAAGAGTTCAATTCTGCCCTCAGACACATACTAGCTGTGTGACTCTGGGCAAGTCAGAACCTCAGGCTGCCCAAGTTTCCGCGAGTATAAAATGGAGATAATAGCAACAAGGGTTGTTCTGAAGATTAAAAGAGAGAATATTTGTAAAATGCTTAGAATACTGCCTGGCATGTTCTTAATAAAATAAAAATAAAACAAAGCATGTTCTTAATAAAGGCTTGTTCCCATCCCTCTTCCTTCCACAAGAGTGTGTGATATTCCTCCTGAGACTGACGCTCACTGCCAGGAGATCTGTCAAAGGAATGCCAGGATTGAGGAAAGAAGAACTGTGTGAATCTTGCAGGAAAAATGTCTGCAGGCTTGTAGAATTAAGAAAAAATGATTTATGACTGGTTAGGTTTGCTTGGTCCCTAGTGACCAACCAGAGTGCAGGCTCATTTTTAATGCTGGAATAAAATATTGGGCTCACTAGAGAGATCTGTAGTGGTAGCTACTACTGTCACAGGGAGAAAAAGAATAATGATTATACTTAGTATGTATAATATAATACTATATACACTGTTAAAATAAATGATATTTTTAAATACTAGTATTTATAATAGTGCTTTAAGGGGTTACAAAGTACTTTAGACAAATGTTGTATTTTGATTCTTATAACAATTCTAGTAAGTAGATTTTTATGATTGCTATTTTTCAGGTAAGGAACCTGAGGCAGGCAGTGTGGTTAAATGATTTGCTCAGGATCCTACAGCTATGATGTGTCTGAGGGTAGATTTGAACTTAAGTTTTTCAAACTCCAGAACCAGAGATCTATGTACTGTAGCTTGTTAGGTGCCTCTTAGCAGACACAGTATCATAAAAATTACTTCAATGTTATAAAACTATTTCATAATAAGGAGTCTTCATAGACTCATTATAAATAGCCAGATTAGGGAAATTCAGAGTATATTAAATACATGTATAGATGTTTATACACAAACATATTTTATATAATTTCTTACATATTTAAAACACATAAGTATACACATATATAGATATATTTAATACTCGTATCTTCAGCCTTAGAATGAATTCTAAGGATTAGTGTGAAAGCAGAAGAACAGTAAGGGCAAGGCAATGGGGGTTAAAGGGACTTGCCCAAAGTCACACAGCAAGGAAGTGTTTGAGATCAGACTTGAATCTGAGACCTTCTGTCTGCAGATATGGTTCTCTACCCACTGAACAACCCAGCTGCCAAGTATATTGAATATTAAGGAAATATAATTATGTACATAGAGTAAAAGCAATTAGTTTACCCTGTGAAGGGCAGGATTTGAGGGACTTTATATGATTGCTTACTTGCTATAAAATTATTAAATCTCAAAATTGTATCTTTATGAGAATCTTCTACAACGAGAAAAATTGGGTTTCCATTTCTAGAGATTAAAGTATAAGGTATTCTGTTGCACATAGCATTACAAGCACAAAGAGTAGGAATCAATTTGTCTGGCACTTAAATGGCTGTTATGGGGCAGGGACTAAGCTGGGGAATATTATGGAGAGGGAAAACCAAAACCAGCACTGCTCTCAAGGACTGATACCAAGTCAAATTGGGGCAGTTTTTGCTTTTGCCTGTCTCCCAAGTGACAGTCAATTAGCATTTATAATATTATAGTTAATGTTTATATGTGTCTACTATGTGCCAGGCACTGTGTTAAGCATAGGAGATATCAAAAAAGGAAAAGGGGAAACCTAAATAGCTCAGTGGATAGAGAACCAGGTTTGGAGGTGCGTCTTGGAGGTCCTAAGTTCAAATCTGGCTTCAGATACTTTCTAGCTGTGAGATGCTGAATAAGTCACTTACCCACCTTTGCTCAGTCTTTACTGCTCTCCTGCCTTGGGACTAATACTTAGTATTGATTCTAAGACAGAAGGTAAGATTACTTAAAATAACTAAATAAATGAATGAGGGGGAAAGCCAGCTACAAACCCTACAGTTGAATGACTGAGACAATAGAAAACAATATGCCCAAACAAATATGTATGAGGTAAATTGGAAATACTCAGCAGTGGGAAGGCTTTAGAATGAAGATGGATCATCAGGAAAGGTTTCCTAAAGAAGGTGAGATTTTATTTGTGTTATGGCAGGAGCTGAAGAAGCCAGGAAGAAGAGATTAGCAGGGAGAACATTTCAGATGTGGGGATCAGCTAGGGAAAATGCCCAGAGTCTGTAGATGGAGTATCGTGTTTGAAGTTCAGCTAGAAGTTCAGGACCACTAGATCAAAGAGTATGTGTGAATACTTGGGGTTGAGAGATGAGGTATAAAATAACTGGAAGAACTGGGAGGTACAGGTTGGGAAGAGTTTTGAATGTCAAACAAAGGATTTTTGATTTCATCCTGGAGAAGATAAGGAGCCACTTGGATGGATTCAGAAGGGGAGTAGCAGGTCAAGAGCTTTAGGAACATCACTTTGGAAGATGAGTAAAGAAGGGAATGAAGAGACTTGAGAAAGGAAGACCAAACAGTAGACTACTGCAATAGTCCAGGCTCAAAAAGATGAGGGCTCGCACCAACATGGTGGCCATGTCAGAGAAGATAAAGGGGTAAATTCAAGAGAAACATTATGAAGGAAAAACTGACAGGCAATAGACTGGAAATGGGAGGTGAGAGGGAGAGAAGACTTAAAGGTGACACCTACATTGTAAGTCTGGTGGGCTGGGAGGACAGTGTTACTCTCTACAGTAATAAAGAAGTTTGGAAGGGAGAGGATAGGATAATGAATTAGTTGGTGGACATGGCGGGTTTAATGTGAATGTGGATTGAGATGTCTGGCATTTATGGCAGAAGGTATTTATTAAATACTAGCTGAATACAAGAGATAGAAAAAACATTCAAAGTTATACCAGGGACCATTTGTTCCTGCAAGGATCTTTAAAACCATACCATATATCATCATTTTTTATGTATCATGAATACATATTGTTCACAATACAGTTATACCATATTAGTATAAGGGATAAAAAGAGAAATGCTAGTTTTTTAAAATCTTAAGTTCCATCTTAGAATAAACACTATATATTGGTTCCAAAGCAAGAAAGTACTAAGGGTTAGGAAATGGGGGTAAAATGACTTGCCCAGGAAGTACAAGTACTTCTAATATTTTGTGATCATTTGGCGCTGAAATCTTCTGAGTGGGAGAGGATGGAACTTGCCCAAACCTTAGAGTCAGGTTGGGGTAAAGAACACTTCAGAATGCAGAATCTTGCTTCCCACAGCTTCTGAATCACTCCCATTCCAGATGACTCAGCAGCTTCCAGCTGTTACTGCCACACAAGGAGCATTTTAATGGTAAGGAGTGAAGAACTAATGTTCTCTTCATCATATCAGCACATGACAAAGTTCTCAAGGCCTTTTGCTAAACTAAGAAATACTGGATCTAAGAAATTGTGATTTTCTTCTTCTAGTTTGATCTCAGTGGGCTCTAAAACCTTCAAAACATCAACCATCCAGATAGGCAGCACTGCACCATAGGATTATCCTCGACTATTACCACTCTCTATACCACTCTCTCATTCCATATATTCAGCACATCTCAAAGCTTGTCATTTCCACTTCTACAACACCCCTCAGATCTGTCCACTTTTCTCTACTGATCATCAGAGGATAGAACGTGAATAGCATTTCTTACCTGGACTATTGCAAAAAAAAATTCATTTGGCCTCTGCCTCAAGATTTACCTTTCTCCAATCTACCCTCTGCACATTAGCTAAGTGACATCCTTCCCTCCATCTACTTTCTATTTCCCTCTCTCCTTTCCTGCCACTCCCCTTCTCTCTATTACTCTCTTCTTTCTTTCTCTTTCTATTACTTCTCTCTATTTCTATTTCTATTTCTTTCTCTCTATTCCTTCTCTCTATTACTTTCTTCTTTCTTTCCTCTCCACTCCTCTATTTCTCGCTCCTTTCTCTCCCCTACTCTATTTATCCTCTTTCGTTCCTCTCTTCCCTATTGTAATTTTCTCTTTTTCTCTCTTTGCTTCTCTATTTCTTTTTCTCTCTCCCTTTCCTTCTCTCTTCCCTCACCCCTTACCCTTTAGAGTCAGTCTCGCCATCTCACCACACTGGCAATATGACAGCCACTTATGTACCTGATCTCAATACTCATCAGTACAAAAATATTAAATTTTATTCCTTTTTCAAACTGGGTCTGCTTCTCCCCTCCTCTGTCAGCCTGGTAACAGGGGCACTGGTATCAGTTTTGGCATGGACATTCTGTTAGCATAGTCTCAGAACCCAAGCAGTCTGGATCCTCAGGAGGGATTACAATAGGCATGTGCCACCAAGTCTGATAGTAGTTATTTTTCCTGAAATTCAATTCTGATATATCCACTCTTCTACTCAATAAATTCAAAAGGCTCCTTATTACTTCTTTTCTTCTTTTTTTTTTAACTTTACCTTCTGTATTAGTTACAAGGCAGAAGTGCAGTGAGGCCTAGGCAATGAGAATTAGGTGATTTGCCCAAGGTCACACAACTGGGAAGTGTCTGAGTTTAGATTTGAACCCAGGATCTCACGTCTCTAGGTCTGACTCTCAATCTACTTAGCACCTAGCTGTCCCCTCCCTATTAATTCTAACTTAAAACACAACCCTCTGATATTTCAGGTTCAACAAAACTAACTTCAACTTCTTTTTACCACTTACTTTCATTAATTCACTTATATCACATGGCTGGATAAGCAATCTAGCTTTCACATTGTTCCTCATCCAAGTCAATCCATCTTCTGTCTTTGTGTCTTTGCTTTGGTTGTCATCTGTAACTGTCAGGCACTCCCTCCTCACGTTTCCCAATTAGAATTCCTTCAAAACTCTGCTATGGTTTGTATGAGGTCTTTCTTTATATCCTATATAGTGTCATCTCCCCTCCTCCAAAATTCCTTGTTTCTATGTTTCACATGAACTTCAATATAAGAGTTATATGTGAGGCTAATGACATTGTGCAAATTTGCCTCACTCAAAATCCAATTTATTTGAGTGAAAAGACATCACCCAGGATGCTCATTGTGGTCCTCCTTGAGCACCAAGGACAACAACCAATTAACGAATACAAGAGAGGGAGAATTGACCTCCTGGCCAAGAAGGGTTCAGATGATAACTCTCACAGATGCTGGCTACATAATCCAAGCCTTCTCATTGCTCTTTAAAACTCCCAAATACTACAAGATGGAGAAAGAGGACTGACCCACATTGGGAAAGGAAATTTTTGCAGTTAGGAGTTTCCTACACCAAAAAAAATCAGGTCTAAATTCTAGCCCTATTCATATTATTTATACATACATATAATAGGAACATATTATTTACATATAGTAATATATCTGACAGAGGCTGGCACTAAAGTAAAACTGCCAAGCTGAAGAATGTATGAATCTTTCCCTTTGATGGGGGAGGGGCCCCAAGAGGCTGGAATCTTGAGAAGCAGAAAGTTACCTCTGAAAAGCAGTTGGTCTCCCAGTCTGGAGAAGCTGAAGAGAAGGGGGTGGATAAGATTTGCTCCTAATGGCTACTCACTGTTTCCTGCTTGTGACTAGAAATCATCCCCCCAAACATTTCTTAATTGAAAAGACTATTGAAAAGAAACCTGACAAAAGGCATTTTGAATCTCTGTCAGACTTTAGCTCACATCTCCTGTTGTATTGAGTTGAAACTGTGGCCAAGAAGCCAAACCCAGGATTAGTCCACCTGACTTTCTCTTAGGGGACTCAGGCACCCAACCTCGAGGAGGGAGGGAAAAGGGTTTAGATAGAGACAGGGACCCCCTTTGCCCCCACTATCTGGCCCCATTCTCTACCTGTCAGTTATTCCTTTGTATTATCCTGATTAAGTTAATTGACATTAAAGTAGTTATCTTTCCGGAAAGTGTTGATCCAGTCATAGCACTGCTGGATTTGTACCCTGAAGAGATAATAAGGAAAAAAACTTGTACAAAATATTTATATCCATGTTCTTTGTGGTAGCAAAAATTGGAAAACGAGGGGATGTCCATCAATTGGGGAATGGCTGAACAAATTATGGTATCTGTTGGTGATGGAATACTATTGTGCTAAAAGGAATAATAAAGTGGAGGAATTCCATGGGGACTGGAACAACCTCAAGGAAGTGATGCAGAGCAAGAGGAGCAGAACCAGGAAAACATTGTACATAGAGACTAATACACTGTGGCACAATAGAATGTAATAGACTTCTCCATTAGGGACATTGAAGTGACCCTGAACAACCTGGAGGAACCTAAGAGAAAAACCACTATCCACATCTAGAGGAAACACTGTGGGAGTAAAAACACCAAAGAAAAACAACTGCTTGAATACATGGGTTGAAGGGATATGGTTTGGGATGTAGACTCTGAATGACAATCCTAGTGCAAACAGCGACATGGAAATAGTTCTGATCAAGGACACAAGTAATTGCACATCAACTGGAGGAAGGGTAGGTGGAAGGGAGGGAGGGAAATAAAGTGAGTGTTTTCAGCAAAAAAAAAATTAAATAAGTAAATAAATGAAAAATAAAAAATGCTGATGTTATATGTCCAGGGCAGTAAGGCCTATGCCATTAAGGTTAAGTAACTTACCCCAAATCACACAACTAATTTGTTTCTGAGGCCAGATTTGAACCCGGGTTGTCTTCATTACAGGCCTGGTACTCTATGTGCTGTGCCACCTAGCTATCCTAAGCACAGGCTCATTTAAAAACAACAGCAACAAAAACTCATGAATAACCAGGACTGTTGCTTAAACAAATAAATGGATTTCTTAACTATGTTTCCTCTAAGTCTATTTCTGACAGTTCTCATTGCAGAAAATGTGATTAATTAATTTAGGAGAGCAATTAGATAATCCAGGGACTTCTAAAAACCTTACTTTCCCTGCAATGTCGTACCAGCTTGCCTTCATCCTTTCTCTTAACATTCTTATTTTTGATACAACTCAATCAGTAATTAATCATGTTTTATGTGAATAGAGTGAAAAGAATTCTGTCTGGAAAGAGGTTTTAAAAAGACCATAAAAGTGTGGGAAAATCATGAATACTAAGAATAGAGACACAAAAGATAGTATTTACCTCTTTAAATTTGTTCAAGTCAAAAAAACCACACATTTATCATGTGCCAGGCACTAAGTGTTAAGAATACATATAACTTTCTGGCAGCTTCTGCCATCAAGGAGCTTACACTCTAACGGGAGGAAAAAACACATGAAAAGGAAGCTTTAAAGCAGGACTGGAAGAGGAGAGAAGGATGACTAGCCTGGGCATTTTTTCAAAAATTTCAGAAGGCTCTTACCAATTTGAGAAGAGAACTGAAGGGTAAAAGGGATCTTCCAAGACAGGAAGGCATTTGAAGCATGGAGGTAAAGTTCTAGTTCATCTGATTCTTTGTGACCTGATCTGGGGTTCTCTTAGCAAAGATACTGTAGCGGTTTGTCATTTCCTTCTCCAGGTCACGTTACAAATGGGGAAACTGAGGCAAACAGAAATTAAGTG
Source organism: Monodelphis domestica (assembly GCF_027887165.1). Lineage (NCBI taxonomy): Eukaryota > Metazoa > Chordata > Mammalia > Didelphimorphia > Didelphidae > Monodelphis > Monodelphis domestica. The sequence goes on along the minus strand of NC_077228.1, from coordinate 439,336,207 downwards.
ACTTGCCCAGAGTCACACATCTAATTAATGTCTTGGCCCAGATTTGAACTCAGAGAGGGAATCTTCCCGGATCCAAGTCCAGCACTCTATTCATTGTACCACGGAGTTAACCAGATAAAGTTGAGAAATTTATGTATTTTCTCTTATTAGATTATTTTCCTTTTAAGGTCAAAGATCATGCCTTCATTTGGAGAAATAATGAGGATCATGAGGAATATATTTTTCTTAGAAAATATAATAAAAAAGTAGGAGAGACATCCTTAATGAAGATACCTGATGCCTGGGATACATTTTTTAAATGGAGAGTGGAGACTTCAAGTGTGAGGCTGTGGCTGGGAAAGAATACAGGATGGGATAGTGGTTGCTTTCACTATACCATTAATGGCTCTCTAGGAAATCTCACATCTGGAATCATTGCCCGGAGAGATGGAGATGTAGGGAAAAATCAGGAGGTCATGGAAATGGGGTGAGAAATGGCAGTAGTCATGTCCATAAAGCTTGGGATGAAGGAAGACAAATGTAGGATTAAGTTTTCTATTTCAAGGAGGACGATAGGTCAAGGCATCACAGTCATGGACACCGATCATTCCTGACCTAGTTACAGCTTGGATGCTTTTACAAAAAAGTGGGATAATGTCCACTTCATCTTAGTTGTGGCCCTCAAACCAAGCACTGTATCACTGCAAACCAAAACAAACAGAAATGACTGTGCTCTCAATGGCCAATTGAGGAAAATGTGAGAGTATATAACATTCCAAATTTCACAAAGAGGGATGGTTAACTTATTCAGACTAAAATCCTTCAGTGCAATTACTGAGAAGCAAAGTTTTCTTCGAAGAAAAAAAGATTCAGAGGAAAAAGGCCTGTATAATTTATCCTCATCAGTGGCATTGCCACTTGATAGCTATCAGCACACCTGCTGGTATATCTGCCAAGCAACCAGATGCTTGTGATGGAAAACACTTGTCACAGAATGATCACACTTCTCTAATGGCCAACTATATCTCAATGAATCACCTTTGCAATCTGTTTCTGAGAGTCGCCAACAGCATTATCTGTATTCATAATTGCCAAAATGTGCAAATAGTTATTAAAATATTGATTAAAGAGAACGAACAACCATTTATCATGATGAAAAAGTAGTTTTTAATGGCTTTTATTTTAGTACTGCTTCATGCTCAGGCTGAAAGGGCTCTCAATCACAACATTCTTTATGAGGTTTGGGCTATAAACAATCCAAAAGATGATCAGAATGCAGAATTCCCCGCCCCCCCAATCAGAGAGAGAGAGAGAAGTAGGTTCAGGCTGCCTCAGATTACTAATGCAGAAGAACTCATCATAAGAAATGCTTTTTCATGCCATTTCTAGGCAAATCACCCTTCGCTGCATACTTTTTTTCCCCGTGTGCTAATCTAAGAAGCTATGTGGCATAGAGGATGCCAGGTTTGGGGTGAGGAAGACCTGAATGCAAATTCAGCCTCAGATACCTATTAGCTGTGTGACTCTCAGTAAGTCATTTAACCTTGCTTTTCTCCATTTCCTCAACTGTAAAATGAGCTGGAGAAGAAAACTGCAAACCACTCCAGTTACCTTTCTCAAAAAATTTCCAAATGGCATCATGAAGATACGACAGAAACAAGTGAACAAGAAGTAGAGAAAAGAATATGGGAAGAGGGTCTCATCTTTTATGTATGTATCTCTCACTACCCAGTCAAATCGACTAACAGCCAGGTAAAATACTTTAGAGTATCTTTTTGAAGGAGTTAAACACTATCTAAAAATGAAAATCAAAGGCATCTCTAAGACAATATGGCAGAGGAGATGAAGATCTGAATTGCTGAGGAAATTTTTCACTGGGAATGTTCTGTATAAATGAATCATAGGGCTACAAGACCAAAAACAAAACAAAACAAAAAAACAAAGCTTTCATTACAGAGCACATCACTAGATACAATGACATTAGTATGCATTAATCAATATTCTTTGAAAATACTCATTGATTTGGCTATAAGTTCCACTGTAACTCCATTAAAGTGAAATGATGCTATTTGACATTTCTTTTTACTGAACTTATGGTGGCTCTTATCCATCATTTCTATTATTCATAAATGCTCACAACCTCTTTATTCACCATTTCATTCTAAATATTTTCTAGGAATCAAAGCCAAGATCATTCATCTACAGTTCACCAAGCCATATTATGTTTATTTCAATTCAAAGTTACTTTAAATTGAAAATTCTCTCCCTATCTTTTCTTCCACTGAGAAAGCAAGAAAAAGAAAATTCTTTATATATATGGAGATGAGTTAAAAAATACTTATTAGCCATATTCCAAAAAAAAAAAAAGAAAAACAAAGTCAAAACTAAGATTCAATTTATACTGAGTCCATTAGTTCACTTTCTAGAAGTGAAGAGCATGTTTCATCACAAATCTTTTGGATTCATATTTGGTCATTGTACTGATCAGTTACTAATTCTTTCAAAGTTGATTCCTCATCTATAAAGTGGGTATAACAATACCACCTTTATTAGAGGGTTGTTGTTTCAAATGAAATCATGTCAGTAAAGCATTACAGTAAGCCCTAACCCATCAAGGGAGTTACGTTCTGGAGGCTCCCACAATAGGTGAAAATCAGCAAAGCAGCAGTGTTATATTTATTTCATTATTTATGTGTATTTTAAGGCTTTATAATCCTTTCTCAATCTCCTACAAACCTTTTCCATAGTCTTATTAACCTTTCCCACACTCTTATAAACACTGAGACAATCAATGCCCAGGATATTAAACACAGCGTTTTAGTAAGTTCCTTGACGAAGTGAAAATTTCTTGATGCAGAATTAGATTTTTTTTAAATGATTGTATGAAATGTGGTGGTTAAAAAAAAATCATTGCTGGTGAATGATATCCTTAGAACTTAGCTGGATTGGCCCTCGAATGATATAACTATGTCCATTTCTGAAGACATTCCACCTTGATATGACGTGTCAAGACCACATATTTCACTAGTGGTCTTTAAAGACAATATGTCACAATAAGATTAGCAAAGCAATTCAATAATACAGGCTACAAAACTGGTGAGTCGCATCTTTAATTTTTGGGATCCATTCTTCTTCATTAGTTTTTATGTTTTGCTGAAGATATTTCCGGCTTCTACTTTCTAACCTCAGCCCCTTCAAAAACCTCATTGAAAAGAGGAAGTATGTTCTCTGGGCCAAATGCCAGTAGGTCCTCAAACAGCTCTAGCAGGGAATTTAGTTGATTGGAATTTCCCAGAAAATCTCTTCTCTACCCACTTGGATTTGCAAAGTTAGAAATATTCCCTCCAAACAAAGAACACTGGAGATGGAATATATTTTATTTTCTCATGAAATTATTATTTTTTAAAGCCTTACCTTCTATCATGGAGTCAATACTGAGTATTAGCTCCAAAACAGAAGAATGGTAAGGACTAGGCAATGGGGGTTAAGTGACTTGCCCAGGGTCACACAACAGGGAAGTATCTGAGGCCAGATTTGAAATCAGGACTTTCTATCTCTAGGCCTGGCTCTCAATCCAATGCGCCACTGAGCTGCCCCCAATAGTGGATACTATGAAAAGAAATTATTGAGAAAATTGGTTCAAGGGAAAAGGAGATCTGATGTGCCACTTGTAGACGATTTAAAAAACTACCAGTCAACTACTAGCCTGAAAAAATAAGAAATAGATTAGACTAGACTTCAGTTGAATCTACCAAGCATTTATTAAGTAGGTCTACTATGTGGAGGACATTGGGGAACAGAAAAGGAAATTTGGGCCCCTGTCTTTAAGATCACAAATTCGAAAAGGAAGGTCTAAATTAAAAAGTATTACTAATGTAACATAATGCAAAATCTGTCTCTTTTGACGTCATCTTCAACACTTTTGATGTCATCTTCAAAACTTTTTTTGAGCATAAATATTCACATAGCTCGTCTGAATGAAGGTGGGGAAATAGAGAAACCTGGGCCCGTTTCTGAAAAATGACAAATCAGTGAAACTCAAGGTTAGCACCTTTTATTGATGTTGGTGCAGCACAATGGTAAGAGTCACCAGTATCTACCAGCGATTGGGAACCATAAACACAGATTGAGCTTCCTGTGGAAAAAGTGGCTCACAATCACTGCTTCAACAATTGAACATGTCAATCAATAGTCAGTTAGTCAATAAATACCTACAAGCATCTAATATTTGCAAGGCACTGTGCTAAGCACTGAGGGATCCAGAAAACAGTCCTTGCCCTGAAAGAGATCATAATCTGATGCTTCAACTTAATCTTTCTCCAAATGAACAACTTTGTACATATGAATGGTGGGAGATGAGGACAGTAGGCTTGAGTCTTTGACTATGGGTATAGCATCTGTAATCATATCAGTCTCATTAAGTTTCATGAGTCTAATTATTATTTTGCTATTAAATAAAGGGGTTGTGATCTACATTAGTAGAAGGACACCCTGCTCAGTGATTATCTTTATTCCAGAGAAGAAGAGATGAAGCAAGAAGGGAAATATTTATGTTGACTTAGGTGAAGGGAAAATAAAGTCTCCTCAAAAGAATATGGTGGTACCAAAATAGGTCCCAAGTGGGAAGAGACTTATGGGGAGAAGGGTAAGAACAGCAATGAATGAAGAAAAAGGAGTGTCAAGACCAGCAGGCTGCAATCCAACTTTGAATGCAGCACAAGGACCTAGCAGGAGTCTGAGACACTGAAATTAACTCTGCAAATGAACAATTATACCCTGAAACAAGCCACTTAGCAAAGTGTGGTTAGAACAAAAGAGTAGTTCTTAAGACATTTCAAGAGAGTATGACAGAAACTGAGCCATCAGTACCCTTCCCCCTGCCACCTACTCTTCTACACAAGTCTGAAACCAGGGAGCTGGCTAATCCTTGGCAGATGTTCAAAAGATTACTAAGACTGCTAGTTTGCCCCTATCACAGGCCATTACCTAAGTATACTGTAAAAGATATTAAAATTCAATATTAGAACTAATAATCCTAATAATAATTACATGCCTAGTTTTTGTTTTGTTTTTTTAGTTTTGATTCTGGCGCTGAGTAGTAGAAAACAAATCTGCTTAGATTTCACTCAAGTACAACCTTATTTTCTGAAGCTGAGTGATATCAAAGAAGAGCTGAGCCATCGGTCTAGTCAGCACCCAAGTACTGACTTTTTTGTTTGTTTTTTTTTCCCTTCCTCTCACACTCCCTGAAAAGAAACAAAGAAAAAAGGAGAATTACTGACTAAAGAAGAGTTATTACCAGAGCTAAGGGAAATAAATAGCAGTGGCGTGAAAATACAATGAAAAAATTGGGGGTCTTCTTTTTGTTTCATTTTATTAGGTTTTCATAGGCAACTGTGTGTGTGTGTAATCTAGAGGACTTTGGTGGCTATGTGTGTTCTAAGTAGGGAGGCATGAGTCTTGCGTGACATTTTGATCTAAAAGATGACAAGTGAGAGAATACATAAGTGAAAGTAAAACTATCACTATAACCACAATTGGAAAACCAATTCAGTCTAGCATATGGCCTTTTAGTCATGGATCTCAGGCACTTCACAAATGCATGGGAGGGAAAATATTAAGAGAACTTCCCTTAATGAGCGCAAGTGGGACTTCAGTAAGGAAAACTAGGTCTAAGTATTGGCTATGCCACTTCCTAGGTGTTACCTTTATCTGTCTCAGTTAACTCTTTAAGACTTATATACCAAATTGTACATAGTTTCCAACTATGTTGGTAGAAGGATATCCCATTCCAGGAGTTTCCATTGGAAAAGGGAATTTCCATGCTAATATAATCCATTATCAGGAGTATAACCTAAGGGCATATCAAGGGATGGGTATGCCACTCACAGAAATGGACAAATATGACATTTGGAGAAGTGTTGCTACTGGCTTCTACAGTTTAAACAAAAGCTCTCTTTTAATTAAAAAAATTTTTTTCACTTCTGAAAGAGATATCTGAAGAAGAATAAGATATCAGGACAAAAGTAGTGTGAAGATAGAATTAATTCTCTATCTATTTTTAGTTAATCAAATCAAGTACTCAAAATATTCCTACTTAACACTTTAGAAGAGAAATCACGAGTCACTTACTAGAGAAAACTGTCACCTCAAAAGGGCATTACCCACTCCTGGGCAATGATAGACAAATTGAAAGACTGCAATTGGTTTCTGTGAAGATGGAGAGACAGGAAATGACGATTCAAAGGGGGTATAAAAGAAAAGGCCAACATAATCTCCTCTCTTTGCTGCCTTGGCTTCTGGAGAGCCTATTTCGGGACATTCATTCCTTGACTTTGGGAGACTCTTCCCTTGGATTCTGCATCAGTGGGTAGAGCTAAAGAGACAAGCTTTTCCTTGGAGTCATTCTGCATTGGTGAAACTCTGGCTGAAGAAACCATTGGGATTTCTGGAAGATTATGCCACTGGGACTTTCATGTGGAGATGGAAACTTGGGGAATCACCTGCTGGGGGCTGAGCTTGACTTCACAGGAACAGCACTTAGGGCAAGTAGGTTAGACCAGCCTTTGTCTCCTTCCCATATTCCCCACTGTAACTATCTCTACCTTGTTGTAAATAAAGGTTGTTAACAGTCATTTTGACTTAGGGGCTAATTATTTTATGAATCGCAACCACTTTTATAACTCTCATATTGAGTTAAACGTACTTTTAATTTTGGGGGGGAAGAATTAGTGTTGATTAAAGGACTACAATCAAGAAATTATTTGCAGGGAAAATTGGAAGACAGTATGGGAGAGATTATGTTTGGATCAACACCTCACACCCTACACCAGGATAAACTCAGAATGGGTGAATGACCTGACCATCAAGAAGGAAACTATAAGTAAATTAGGTGAACACAGAATAGTATACATGTCAAATCTTTGGGAAAGGAAAGATGAAAACCATGCAAGATTTAGAACAATATTCATAACAAAAACCTCTGACAAAGGTCCAATTACTCAAATTTATGAAGAGCTAAGTTAATTATATAAAAAAATCAAGCTATTTACCAATTAATAAATGGGTAAAGGACATGAATACAAATCAAAATTACTCTGAGGAAAAATACATGTACAAGAATATTCATAGCTTTGGTCTTTGTGGTGGCAAAAAATTGGAAAATGAGGGGATGCCCTTCAATTGGAGAATGGCTGGACAAATTGTGGCATCTGTTGGTGATGGCATACTATTGTGCTCAAAGGAATAACAAAGTGTAGGAATCCCATGTAAACTGGAATGACCTCCAGGAATTGATGCAGAGTGAAAGGAGCAGAACCAGGAGAACAGAGAATGATGCACTGTGATAAAATGGAATATAAGATTGTCCATTAGTGACAATGCAGTGATCCTGAACAACCGGGAAGGATCTATGAGAAAGAACACTATCCACATTCAAAGGAAAACTGTGGGAGTAAAAACACAGAAGAAAAACAACAGCTTGATTACATGGGTAGAGGGGGATATGGTTGGGGATGTAGACTCTAAATGAATATCCTAATACAAACATCAACAACATGGAAATAATAGGTTTTGATGAAGAACACATGTAATACCTCGTGGAATTGCACATCAGCTATGAGAAGGATGTGGGGGATGGGAGTTGGGGGGGGAGAGAAGAATATGATTATTTTAACCAAGGAATGTTCTAAATTGACTTAAAAAAAATAAATTATTTGACAAGGAGAGAAAATGGACTGGTCACATGGGAATAATAAGGAATTACAGATAGATAGTCAGAGTGATCTAGAGGTACCACTAAAATCTTTGAAGAAAGTGAAAATCTTCAGTATTTTGGTGGAGCCTCTGGGCCTATGTTTTTGGACCACATAGTTGAGCGTAACATAGGATGTACAAATGGATGCATTGTCATCTGAATAATTGGGGAGAACTTCTAAATCAATAAGGTCATAGTTCCATTGGAGTATTTCAGAGAATGGCTAAAATGCAATAATAATTATGAAATAATCATATCAAGGGTCAGGAGGAAAGTAAGCAATAAAAAAATACTTTTTTAAAATTTGCATTTCTGATGCAGAAGGTTCCAGACATGTTATCACTTGCCATCTTTATGGGGGAAAGCTAGAAAAACTTAAAGTGAACTGTTTGGAGAAGACACCATAAAGATGCCTCCACAGACCACACATTCTACCAGAAGATCTGGAGTGAAACTTGGAATGTAGTAATCTGAACTGTGTGAGGGTGAATGCATTTGTTTTGTATGTATACCCTTATGCGGAAGGGGACTGCCCTGCCTCCTAAATGGATTTTTGTCAATGCGCTTTGCAATCATGGGTTTGTTATTTTCCCTTTTCTCCCCAAATTACTGTAATTTACAAGTTGGTTATGTTTACAAGATCCACTAGAAAAAACAGTCTTCCACCAGATCTCAGGGGAGAATGTACAATTGAAAATCAATTACCCTAAAGAAGAACTACATTTCCCAGGAGCCCATTGACTTCCTGTCATTACGCACTTCCTGTAGACAAGGAATAAATTGAGAGGGCAGGCCTCCTCTCTCTCTTTGGCTTTGGTGTTAAGGTGTGTGTTTAAACTGGCTGATCAGTCATGGGCACGTGGCCTTTATTTTGTCCCTCTTATGCCTTGATTTCTAATGATTATTATTAAATCCCTTAAAATACATAATTTCTATTATTGAGATTTAATTTTACTTTTCACACAGTACACTAACAGTTTTGGCGAACATAGAGATACTAGACAATATTGAAACAAGCTTATTTTTGAGCTATATAATTTTGTTGGAGGATGGAAGATGCAGCTCTTCTTACAGTTTCAACTCAATCCATCCAAAAAAATTCTCTCACATGCACAATATCAGGGTCTAGTGGAGAGAAACAGACGTATACAAGTAGACCCACACGCACACACACACGAAAGCCAGGGTATTAGCAGTCTGGTTTCCATGTCTGAAATATACCTCTTTTTCTTTCTTGCCCCCCTCCCTATACCCTTCTCATTAACATTCTAACCCTCCTTAAAAAGTCCTCTTTAAATGCTAGCTTCTTGGGAATTTTGTCACTAATATTCCCACATGAATATAATCCTTTATCATTTCTTATACACATATTATATTCTAATCTATATCATATTGACCTGAGTATGAAGCAATGTATTTTTAGGGAAGCCACAGAGCTTAAATAAGAAATGTCCCCATGCCAATTGAACTTATGGTGCAGTGAGAAGATATGATATTTGTGTGCGTGCTTGTAGGTACAATAATAAAATAATACATAATAAATATTAGGGGTAGTATTTATCTCTGTATCTTCCTAAGTGGCTCACATTGTATATTGTACAAAGTAAGAGATAAATAAATGATTATTGAATGAATGACTGTGTAGGAAATGGAATGATAATGGATTAGAGGTAGAAATTGGGAGAAAAAGCAAAGTAACACTATCCAGACAAACCGTCATATCTATCAGAGGTCAAATATTGCCCTTGGCTATGTGTCTACTGTGGCTGTTGAAAAGTAAAGACATGGGCAGCTGTTCTCTAGTTATAGCAAGGATTGAAGAGGGATATTCAGTAGTGAGTCATTCAGTTAATAAATGGCAATGAACATTTTGGTATAAGTTGGTCATGAAAAAGGAAAAGTTGGAAGACTAGGTTGTCAAAATAGAACACTTCAACAAGTAATGTTTGTTGGTTTTTCAGTTCAGAAAAAATGAGATTTTACAATGAAAACGAGAGAAAATTCAGGAAGTAGCAACTTTATATATTTATTTCAGTACTGACTCTTTTCCAGTGAACGTTGGGCAATGATTTGTTTAAGATGTTTGGCCCAGTCAACAAAAAGTTACATTTCGTGCATGTTTCTGTGATACATAATATAGAAAAACAGTCAAGAAAGTAATCTGTCATGAAAATTTTGTTTTTAAAAATAAGGCAAAGGATTGTATGAATGGAAAGAACTTTGTTCAAAACCCAGTTCTGCCACTTGCTCTTTGTGGTAACCATAGGGAAGTCACTTAACCAAAATTGTCTCAGTATTCTTATTTATAAAATGCGCTAGTGGTTAGAAGGTGAGGTCCAACTCTATAACAACTATAATTTATTCTTCTCTTACCCTTTTTTTATATGAATGAAAATTTTCTAGGGAAATAGAATTGGGATATTGGGATAATGCATAGCACCTGAAATTGTATCAGCCTCAGGAGTTTCCATGATATCATCTCTTCTTGTATTTTAGAACATCAGTCATCCCACCTTATCTCTTACCACAAGTTCTCACATCCTACTCTGTCCTCAGTTTCTTGGTGTTTCAAGGTCTCATGCCACTGCATTATAGTATTCCACATCAAAGCTGTAAATACTTCCTGCCCTCTCTACTTGAAGGTCTGAATCACTTTTTCCACAGCATGAAGGAAGAGAACTTGAGTTGGCAAGGGATAAAATGATATAGACAGACCTTCAGAGTTACCTATTTGCCTTTCCAGGTCAGCAGCTTCATCTGGCGTTGCTCGGGGCAGGACTCCAGGATCACTGAAACTTGTCCGAAGCAGGGTGCCCATCACAAAGAAAAATAGGATCCCGCCAACCACAGGGATAGCCGGAGTAATTTTCATAGCTAAATATGGACAGCTGCCAGAATCCAGTATTGAGAGAAGGAAGGAAGAAAGAAACAAATAAAAGTACTGTTAGTAATCAACAGCAAGGCACTTTGCATTTCCTCAGTAGCTAAAGACTCATTTAAAGAAGAAAAATTGATTTCTGTTAGAAATCCATCTATTGTAAGAATTTACATAACATGAGTATTTTCTAATAGAAAATTTTGCCCCATGCCACAACTGATCATGGCCAAAAGTAGTCTTCCTCCATTGTGTTTTTTTGGGAAAGAAACTCGAGAAAGAATGAAAATGAGCCCATTTACAGAGTTGATCTTCACTGTAATATCATGAGCACAAATCATCATCAACAATCTGTGCATCTTTCTAATCTCTTCCCTTCTTTTGAATTTCACAAAAGAAGACACAGACATAGGACATCGTAAAACAGTCTGAAGCTTTCCCCTCTTTGGATCAATGCTCAAATTTGTCTCTGGTTTATAGTATGAACAAAATGCTGAGAACTGTATATATGTACTCCAGAGCCAGAATTTGGGAATTAATCTATCCTACAAATGAAATCATATTCCAGTTTCAGGATAGGGGCTCAAGTATTCTGCAGATGGAACACACTTAATTTGTTCTTATGCTTAAAAGGCATTTAAGATACACAAGAAGATTGCCAACCCAGCTTTTTGCTCTTTGGAAGTCTTCCTTGTACTTCAATTCTAAAAACTTCAATTCAATGATTATGCCTAGGAATTGTGTAATGAGACAGGAAAAGTGAATGTATTATCTATGCTCCCAATATTAGGGCTACCATTCAGGGTATTTAATTCAATGTGAAACAACTGTGCACCTTCACTCATTCCCCAGTACTTTTTACACAACTTGCTCAGTAAGGGAGAGAGGTTACAATGACATTGGCAGCCTGGAGTACCTAGGGCAGATCCCAAAAGAGCCACATGAAGATCAAGATCTTTTCTGGATTACTGTTAACATATTTAATATCATTCAAGCTTATAGACATCAAAGTAGAATCTTAATTTAAAAAAAACTAATTTAGATTTACTTCTTATATATTTTATTTTTAATATTAAAGAAAAATTTTCCAAGTTCCAAAATCTCTCCCTCCTCTCCCCTTCTCTGAAACAGCAGATAATTTGATATGAATTTTACAAGTACAGTCAAGAAAAATATATTTCTATATTAGTCATAGAATCATAAAATTTTAACTCTTGAATGAACCTGAGGTACAATCAAGTAAAGAGCAAAAGATCAAGAGTCAGGAGATTTGGATTCAATTCCCAACTAGGAATGGATGACCACGGGCAAAACACTTAACATCTCTGGGCCTCAGTTTCTTCATATGTAATGTGGAGATAATAATATACAAACTATCCACCTTGCTGGGTGTTATGAGGAAAATGCTTTATAGATCTCATTATTATCCAGCGCTCCTCTTCCAAATGATAGAGGAAGAGAACTAGGTGGGAAATATTTAAACCAACATTTTATGGTCTTTTGAAAGGAATATATAGAGTTAAGTGGCTTGCTGACATAGAATCCATGGCAAATTTTAATAGAACAGATGTCTTCATTGCTTTTTCATGTGATTGTCCTTCCTCTACATATCCTTAAACCACTTGTGAACATTTCTAGGGGCCAATTAAGAAAACAATGTTTTAGGAAAATGGAAAGAAGAAAATTAACAAGATAGCAAGGCACTTCCTAAGAGTCGACAGGGGTCAGCATAAGCAGCTTATAAGAAATTTGCTATAGGATGTATTCAGAAAAACCTGGGAAGACTTACAAGAACTGATACAAAATGAAGTGAGCAGAACTCAAAGAACATTACACATAATAAACGCAATGAAGTACAATGATCAATTGTGAATGACTTAGCTATTCTCAGCAAAACAATGATCCAAAACAAACCCAAAGGATTCATGATGAAAAATGCAATCCATCTCCAGTGAAAGAACTGATGAAATGTGAATACAAATTAAAGCATATATTTTCTTTTACAACATCAATAATACAGAATATATTTTGCATGATTGCTTATTGATAATCTATATCAATCTATATCAATCTTCTTGCCCTCTCAGGGAGAGGTGAGGGAGGGAAAAAATATAAAACTAAAGTTTTGAAAGAAATGATGGTAATTTATTTTACATATAACTTAAAAAATAAAATGTTATTTAAAAAAAAGAAATCAGTTTTGAAAATAATTACTTCATACAGAATTCAATTAAATTCAACAAGTACTCAAGAAGGCTCTACAAAGCACTGTCAAGTTCACAAATTGGTTCTGTAAAAGTGAGTTTTCTGGGAAAACTGGCAATTCATGCCAAAAATGCCATTTTATTCCACTGAATTCTAGAGCTGAAGAGAGTCTGAGATTCAACTCAGTGCAATTCTGTAATGTTGCTGATCAATCACTTTATGAATTAATTAACTATTTATATGCCAGGGAGTGTCCAAGGTTATAGAAAAAGAAACACAAAATTTAGATAGCCTCAAGGTGCTTACATTCATCTTTCTGGAATTCAGTTTCTTGTCCAATGTTTTAACCCAAAGAAAGGCAGAGAGACAACAACCTGTCTCAGTAGATAGAAATCAAGGACTGAAAATAGGAAAGTCCTGGGTTCAAAGTTCAAATCTAAACTCAAACACTTCCTAGCTGCGTGATCCTAGTCTGACATTTACCCTGACCCTTGCCTAACTCACCCTTACCACTTTTCTATGTTGGAACCAATACTTAGTATCAATTCTAAGACAGAAGATAAGGATTTTTAAAATATGGAGGATTCAAATTCAATGCCCCTATAGTTCAGTCCATTGTTCATTCTACTAAGCCATGCTACCTCTATGATGAACTACTATACAAAATGACTGTGTCCTACCCTTTTATCTTCAATAGTGAGTTTGTAAATCAGAGAAATTCCATCCTTGAAAATGCATCAAAGTTTCCAGAGAATAACTGAAGTCGGCTTTATCTTATTCAATTAACATTACTACTAAAGTAACATTATTATATCTAGTGAATTTCGCCTAGTAGAATATAAGCTCTATGAGGTGAAGGTAGTTTCAATTTCATAATGATATCTCTAGTGTCTAATACAGTGCTTAGCACATAGAAGGGAATTAAGGAATGTTTGTTGATTGATAGATTCACTTATAAACCCCCTCTGTTTATGTACTCTAGATTGGGTTTCTTAGTTCTTGTATGTTTGATGAGTTTGAAAATTTTTATTAACCTAATACAGAACACTAAACTTCCAAAACGAGCTGTCTAAGCCACTCTAGAGAGAGGACACTTGGAAAAAGTGGTAACAGTTGAAAACAATTACATTCAAGTAGCCTTGAATAGAAGTTTAGAAGGGCAAAGGCTTAATTAAGAGAGATTTGAGAACTATTATACAGTGAGAATGAGTATTTTACAAATAATCCCACTCGGTTATACTAGACAAAGGCAAGATGGTAAAACCCATCCTCTTAAATTGAGATAAGCTGCTGTTTTAGTGCCTGAATCACACATGGATGGGAGGTGTGTATATCAGGGTGTCAAAGAACAGACAATGAAGAGATGTAAAGATATGTTTTATTGGAAAATAAAAAGCTTTAATTTCTTCAGCTGCTGAAACACCATAAACACAGCTGGACACACAAAAAATAATCCTGGGAAAAGAAATTTCTCTAATTGCAGTGGCTCCTAATAAACTTCAACTTCTGAATAACATGGCATCAGCTACAACTGCTCTGTGACCCAGCCCTACTTGGACTGTCATTAAATGGAAGAAAGCATTAGTATTCCAGTAGGGCCAACCTTGTGTAAAAATTATGGAGCTGGGCAGTGCACCAACCTCCTCTTCTTCAGTCTTTTCTTTTCCACACTTGTTGGTATCCCTGTCTTTTCCTCTCCATCACTCACTTCCCTCATGCTGTCCATCCTTCTTCCAAACAAAAATGTGCTCTGGCAGGAAATTATCAGATTGATGTATATATTTGAAAGGCATAAAGAAATGTTAACACTGAATGTATTGTTTTAACTAGAGTTATTAGAAATCTCTACAAGTGAGAAGAATTAAGGCAAATAAATGAATCTCTAGTTTTGGAATTTCAGGCACAAGCAAATACTGGGAGAAGAATATTGAGAACCTGAGGGCACAGATAATCAAATGTTATCTTCTTCATACAGGAGTTCTCTCAAATAATGCAGATAATAACAATAACAATAAGAGCTAACATTTATATTAAAGTTGTAAAGTATATTCTATTTATTACATCATTGGATCCTGATAACTTCCCATTTTATCGATGAGGAAACTGAGGCTGAGAGAATTTAAGTGACATACCCAGCATCACATAGCTTGTAAGTGTTTGAGACAGGTTTTGAATTTCAATCTTCCTAACTCTAAGTCTAGCATTTTAACTACAATAGCAGGTACCACAATCATATGATGTCAATCAGTTCCTTCATGTCTGCCCATCTGCAGAGGCAGTGATAATACATGACTATCTCCCATAGTGCAATGCTGAAATAATGTCATTATTAAACATATGGATCTTTGCTTTCATGGTAAGGATGAGATCACTAAAGGAGCTTTGCAAATTCCTAAAAACATCCAACACATGCTCTTCCGCCTGTTCAACTGTGGGGCAAACACTTTGTCCTTTTATATATTTGTCTGTTTCAGATGCAGATGGATAAGTTCCTTGGAGGTCCTTCCAAATATATGGAGAAATGTGGAGAACAGATACAACTTCATCCACTTGGAATTTCTTGTATGGATAGACAGGACAAATTCCTTTACGTTAATACAGATTTGTCCAGGAAAGCTAAGGATACAATATTCGGGGGCATAGTACAATCAACATAATTATATCTGCAAACAGGGGCACCTGGAAGATGACATCATCCAGAGGGAATCCATCTTTTACTCTACATTGGATCTCCATCACTATAAAGAACTCCCTGCCTTAGCTTTTGCATAATATTTATGTATTATCAGAGGGTGACTGAGCAGGATCACTTCTGTTATTATACATTTTAAGAATTCTTAAATGATTTTGATAAAGGGAAGAGAATCGACCTGTTGTAAAAGAATCTGTTATGTGGTATCTTTTTTTACTGAATGGAATTAATCTTGATAATCACCAAATAATTAACACAATGGATCTTCAGGCATTATATTTCTGGTTAATTATGAAATGGTCAAAATTTGGTATATTGTTGAATATTGCTTGCAAATTTTGTCTTGCTACCTCTGAAATTTCAATACCTAGATAATGGCCTAGTTTATATACAAGAGACAATTCTAGTCTTCCCCCAAGTTGATATTCACTGTCATTCATCCCAGCACATAGGATCATTTAGGAGCACTACATCTGCAATGCATTTTGAAAAGGGCTTTCTTTCCCTTAGGGCAAGGAATATATTTTACTCTTTTTCTATTTCTCAAAATCCCTAACACACTGTTAAGTACTCAGTAGATACTTATTAAATGCATAAAGCAATGAAATAGTTCCTTTCATCTCATCTGTGATCTTGCTATATCAAATCAATCATTCCACATTTCTCAATGCATCTTCAATCTCTTCCTCTACAGGTTCCCATCCTTCAGTCTACATACATTTTCAAGTGTTCTGTATTCAAAAATTAAAAAACAAAAGAGCTCAGGTGCTTTATTTGACTTGGTTATCCCCTTGGGATATCATCCAATTTTGTGCTTCCTTCTCTACATCCAAACTCTTAGAAAAAAAGGACTATAGTTTCTGCAGCCACAATTTCACTTATTCCCCAACTTGGTGATTTTTTTTCCCTACCTTTTATTCAAGGCTACTTAAAGTTCTCCTTCATGCTGAATAAAATGGCTTTTTAATCAATCCTCAAACTCCTTGACCTCTCTGTATTACTTGATACTACTAATTGCACCCTCCTTCAAGATAAGTGAGGATAGTGGATTACTTTGACAAAACTAGGTCATGTAAATTCAAACCTTTCAGGGCTAATAAAATGTCCAGAGGGTAATGAGGTTACCCCACAATGACAAAATAAAAATTATGGAGGCACTAACCATGAGGAAAATGCCTGCTTTCTTCTGAAACAAATAATTCATTAATGTACGCTAGAAGAGAACAGCAGGATACAGAAGAGGATAGGGAAAACTGGACAAAAAAAAAGGATTCTATATTTATAACTGGGGAGATTTTAGGGTTATTTAGAATAACCCTTTTTTTTTTTTTAGCCCATTCATTTTACAATTAAGGAAACTGTGGCCAAGTGAGATTTATTGCCTTGCTAAAGAAGAGCTAGGAATTGGATTCAGGTCCTCAGAGTCAAATTCCAGTATTTTTTCCCTCCTCTACCACAATTCCTCTCTAGTAGAAAGACGTCCCTGAATAGGGACAAGGTGAGAAGTGTGAAAGCTCATAGGTATTTACCCGTTTTCCCTTGAAATAGTTAAAGACTACAGAGTACAGTTATCCCTCCCATCCTGCATAGCTGCATAGCTGTGTGTGGTACTCTCCTACATGTGGAAAAAAATTTTTTGCTGTTCCCTTCATAAAAGAAGTCTGAATATTTTTTTCTTTTATGTGTTCTTGACAGTACCTCATTGTAAAGTTGGAGTTAAGTGTGCAATTCTGAGTTTCTATCAGCTCCTTGCCTTTGTATGTTATCTGTGGTTTCCAAAACAAATTCCCATTTGATTTCTTATGTTGATCGATGATATATCAAAACTGCCATGGGGAAAGGGTTGGGAATCACAGGGCCACTATCATGATAAAGGCCCAACTCATCAGAAGTGGCAAGCTCTGTTTCTATCTTTGAAGTCAAACAAGCTCGATTTCAAACCCAATGGGAGAAAAAATAAACATCTTTGGTCCCAGACTGGATAAAATAGGCCACCCACCAAAGCCCTTGATGGCTTTCAAAGAGATGCTGAAGCTTAGGGGCTAAAGAAACTCCTATAAAGGCTGTCACTCAAGAAAACTTGTGCACCTGAACACACTGAATGAGGGGTGGAACAATAGGACTCACTACAAATAAATGCAACTTAATCTCAGCTCAGCCTTTCCTACTGCTTGGGAATTCTTTTATTCATCTCATGTTGACATTTCCCCAACCATTCCAAATCTTTCTTGATTCTCTTTAAGCACCCAAGCCCACCCACTTCAATCTTAACAAATGACCTCATTTACTTTACTGACAAGAAAGGCCATCAGCATGTGGAACTCCTTCATTTTCCCCTCCTTTACACTTTCATATCTTATTACTTTTTGCTTCACTTTTCTTTCAATGAAAGAAATGTCACTATACCCCCTCCCCAAACCAAACCCTCTATTTCTGCTCTATAGCTTATCATCAACCTTTGCTATAGCTTTCTCAACTGTTTCCGTTCTCTGGGGGCTGCCTGAAATAATTACAACCATCCCTTCCACACCATCAGGACTTTGGGGAACAGCTGAGATGAGTAGGTGGGTTGCATTAGCACTTTCTTCCAGACCTGCTGTTAGCTGGTCTGCATTTAGGAGAATCAGAGGGAATAGTGCAGAAAGATCATTGATCAAAGCAGCCTATTCATAGTTGAATGAGTATATGTGAGCTTATGGGGAAATGTAGACAAATACACAGATGACCTTACAAAGGTGACTGGGGAACACAGGCAGGGTGACCTGGAAAATTTTAACAACCAAGTCTCCAAAAATGGCATGGCACACCCTTACATTTAATCTGTATAATTAACATTTCCTCATCACTTTCTTAAGTCTAGATAACCAACAAGATAATATAACAAACCACAATTTGTAGACATTGCCAATTTCTATAATGAAGACACTCACTCTGAAAATTGACCAATTGACTCCCTTTTTAAGTCTTTAAGGTGTGGCTCTAGCACAGTCCTCACAAAGGACTGTCAGAAATCAACTAGCTGAAATACTATCTGATTAAGGTTCCCAATTAAGGCACCACTAACAAGAAATAACCAACCCTGCTTTTGAAGACTCTGTTGATAAATTGTTCCAGGTTCCCCTAATTGAGAAAATCTATTCCAATTTTTTGTTGAGGTGTTTTTCATTCATTTTTCAATTGTGTTGACTTCTCATAGTCCCATTTAGATTTTCTTAGTGAAGATACTGGAATGATGTGCCATTTTATTCTCTAGTTCATTTTACAGGTAAGGAAACTGAGGCAGAGAGGGTTGGGTGACTTGCCCAGGGTCATACAGGTAATAAGTGTAGGATACCAGATTTGAAATCAGAGTCTTCCTGTATACAGTATACCACCTAGTTCTCTCCAATCCATATTAGAATTCTGACTCATTAATAATTATTAGGAATTTTTTTAAGATGGAGAAGAAATCTCTTTTCTTTAATTCCCATCAATTTCTCCTTTATGAGGGCAACACACACACACACACACACACACACATGTTATCCCCATAGATATGAATATAAATTCCCTGAGGGTGAAAAAAAAAAACCTCAAGCTCTTGCTTTGACTTGGTCATTTCCTTGGAATATTATCTAATTTCTTGATTCCTTGTCTACTTTCAAACTCCTAGAAATAAAAATCTAGCTTTATGGCTTCACTTCCTTACCATTCCACTATTCCGGAACTCACTGTATTTTTTGTTAACAATTTTCTTCTAGGTTACTTAAGCCCTCCTTTTTTAAAAATAGGCTTAATGTTTTTTTTTTTTAATTAATTTAGTCAATTTAGAACATTATTCCTTGGTTACAAGAATCTTATTATTTCCCTCCCTCCCCTCTCCCCACTATTCCTATGGCTGGTATGTAATGTGTCATGGGGTATTACATGTGTCCTTATTCAAAACCTATTTCCATGTTGTTGGTATTTGTACTAGGATCTTCATTTAGATTCTATATTCCAAGCCATATCCTCTCCCCATGTATTCAAGCAGTTGTTTTTCTTCTGTGTTTTTACTCCCACAGTTTTTCCTCTGAATATGGATAGTGTTCTTTCTCATACATCCCTACAAGTTGTTCATGATCACTGCATTGCCAATAATGAAGTCCATTACATTCGATTGTACAACAGTGTATCCAAATTAGAATTGAGTAACTAATAAATATTAGGAAGTCTTTTTTAGATGGAAAAAAATCTCTTCTTTAATTTCCATCAATTTCTCCTTTGTGAGGGCAAGAAAAATAAATGTGATCCACATAACAATCCTTTCAATACCAGAATATTGCTATCATGTCCCTCGTTTCTCCCTCAAAGCTCAAGTGCCTCTTTTTCTGTGAATTCTTCCCTGATTTCTTATTTAGTTAGTGAGCTACTTTTAACTCCCATTGCACTTTGTACTTCTTGTCATAGTTTACATTACTATTTTTATATCTGTACCTGCCTTATCCCCATAGAAATGGACATAAATTCCCTGAGGGCAAAAAAAAAAAAGAAAACAAAAAACTCAAGCTCTTCCTTTGACTTGGTCATCTCTTTGGAATATTATCCAATTTCTTGATTCCTTGTCTACTTTCAAACTCCTAGAAATGGAAGTCTAGTTTTCTGGCTTCACTTCCTTACCATTCCACTATTCCTGAACTCACTGAATTTTATGTCAACAATTTCCTTCAAGGTTACTTAAGCCCTCCTTCTTGTTAAACACAATGGCTTTTTAATCTATCCTCATGCTCCTCCCATCTCTGCACCATTTGACACTACAAATTGGACCCTCCTCCTTCTTGATACCTGAGTTTGGTGAATTACTTAGAAAAATAAGACAGGTGAGGAAAATTAATATGGAATTGTGATATATTTGGAAAGAATTTTTTCATAGTACTCCCCCCAAGGAAAATGTGAAACAGTCCTTTTATAAGCTGAGATTATAACCAGTTTCTCCACCAACCTAAGAAAATGGATTGGGATCTTTTGTATTTGTTAAGGAAGGATAAAAGGATTAAGGGTAAGGCTGGCCATTCATGGTAAACCCTGATCTAGTTGAAAGACTGAGAGTGGGCTAAATTGCTTTGTTGAATTCACTGGTCTGGCCATAAGGCACAATGTGGTGGCAACTTCTGGGTCATCTTCTAGGCAAAGACCCAACCCATCTTTGGTGGAGGGAGGAGTTATGGTTTCTAAGTCTACCTGTTCAGTGGCTATTTACTAATCAGTCAGGGT
This sequence comes from Monodelphis domestica, assembly GCF_027887165.1. Classification (NCBI taxonomy): domain Eukaryota; kingdom Metazoa; phylum Chordata; class Mammalia; order Didelphimorphia; family Didelphidae; genus Monodelphis; species Monodelphis domestica. The sequence continues at coordinate 439,315,468 of NC_077228.1, read as the reverse complement.
TTGGGGATGTCCAGGGGAGGGGCTGAGTGGTGAGCTTACAGATGGTATATAATAGACCTATGCCATTGGATTGTAACAGTTAAATTAGTTTCTCTACTAAAAGTATTATATTTTTAGAGGTTTATTAAAGATTATTAGAAATCAAGGATAAAGAAAATACAAAATGAGAAAGCTCAAGCCTAGGGCACGTAGCCCATTCACAGCCACTTAAATCTTGCCTGAGTGTGCTTAAATAGAAATTTTGTTCTTGGCCCAGGTGAGCATCTCAGGTAAGATTATAGGGCATTCTAGGAAGTGCCAAGGACTTCTAGGGATTTTAGTCTGGGGTTCAAATCTCCATTTTTACAGGATGAGGGCATCTTTCCTTTTGGATTGTGGAAATGACTAATCAGATTAAGATATCTTTACTGATCAATTAATACATTAATTAATAGTAAAGAAATATTGCCTCTTAAGAATTTCAGTCTTTACATAGGTAAATTCTCATGCAGCAAGGCTAAGGAAAAAAAAAACACCAAAAAACCAAACAAACCCATCCAGGGTTAGTATGGTTGCTTCACACTGACCAAAGGTGAAGGAAATGTATAAGACTTCTGTAATTGATGAATTGAATGAATGTTGTAACTGGGAGAAGACCAAGAAAAGTGAGATCAGAATTCTGCCAATATCAAAGGACAGCTAAAACAAGGAGAATTGGGTATATCTCAAAAGTCTTAGGATGGTTTTAGGCTTTAGTAGCTTATAATTACTCATATTCTCTCCTTTTTCTTTCTCTCCTCTAAGTTTAATAGCTTAAAGCTGCACTAAAACCTTTGAAACCCTCTCTATAACCATGTTAAGGAGTTCTCCAAACTTGTGGAAAATGTCCTGTTCAGAATTCAAACACTAATACATATAGATGTCTTGAACCTTATAAACATGCAAACTCACAGCCATGTGAAAGAGATAGATCTGAACATTTTAAAAGAAAATACAAAGTGGATGAATAATGTTTATGACTTAGATTATGGCATGCATACAGCTCGAAAGAACTTAAGTCTAAAATTGACTGAAAGGAGGAAGTACCAGGTTGCACTAAGGAAATCAGGAACAGTTTTCAACAGGGGAATTAAAGGATATGATTTCAGCTATCCCTGTAAGGTAAACAGCTTACAGTTTTCTCTTTGGAAGATTTAGTAATCCTTCTACATATCTTTCAAAAAAGGAAAAGGAATTTTTAAAGAAGATTCCCCCAAATAATATCCCTTCAAACCTGATGCTTATAATTGCTGCATAGAAACAATTAAGGAAAAAATAACCAAGAATCAAAGACAATTTTGTGATACTTTTGGAAAAAAAGCAGGCAATATGCAGACTTCATTGTAACATTTTAACAGTGACTGCCAGGCTATGGGAAGGAAACTAAGCTAATAAAAATCTCATCCAATCCTTATGACCCAGCATGATCAATGGCCATAAAACTATGTCAGCAACAGAGAAACACACTGAAATGGAGAAAGGCTTCTACATTTCTGAGCAACCACAGACAGGAATCTCTAATTTTGATCTCCATCTGTGAAGAGGAAGACACTATAGCCTAAGAGTCTGGATTTTATACAAGATGAATGATACAGATGCTAAAGATATAAACACCAAATGGATTCCTATTTCTGACTGAGAAACTGTGACCTACATACACGCCTTGACGCTGCAGAAAGTAGAAAACTTAGGCAGAACCACTTAATCTTCTGAAACCTCCCTCAGCAAATGGCAGGAGGAGAAAAAGAGAGAGGACTCTAGTAGAATTCATCTTCACAACTTAAAAGAAATGAGCCCACTCAATACAAAAAGGAAGATGAATGTTGAAATAATAAATCTCTCAGGAGCTTCCCCCCTCCTGGTTGTCACTGTGGGCTTTTTTGACTTTCAGAAATGGTTACTAACCCCATTTATATAGAAGCGAATTACAGGTAAAGAAGAGCAGTTTAAGAATAGTGGAGGAAGGGTTTGACTCACTCGGCTTAGCTCCAAATCACAGAACTAGAAGCAATGGGTTGAAGATGCCGAGAGAGAGGCAGAGAGGTGGAACAGTAGAAAGAGTTCTGGGTTTGGAGTAAATTCATATACAGCCTCAGACACTTACTAGCTGTGTGACACTGGGCAAGTCACTTAACCTTATTTGCCTCAGTCTGTCATCTATAGAATGAACTGGAGAAGTAAATGGAAAACCACTCCAGTATCTTTTCAGGAAAGCCCAAATGAGGTCACAAGGAGTTGGACACAATTGAACAAGTCCGAATGGAAAATTTAATTAAAGCTGTCGAAAAGTTGTGAAATCTCCATAAATGAAGGTTTTAGAGAACACTGGGTTCAGTTTCGCCACCAACTCACTTAAATCTCTAGAAAAATGCACTTTTCTTATATCTTCCTTAACAACTGCTAAATGAAATCAGAAAGGTACTTGCTAGTATATTATCTGAAATTAGGATCAGATGAACCTATAATCCTAATCCTAGGTTTAGAGGAGGGTTTTTAGAGATTATTTAATCTAAAATATTTAGTTTATAGATGAAAAATTGAAGCCTAGAATCATAGGTTCATGGATTTCAACCGGGGGTGGGGGTGGGGGGGTGGGGGGGCTCCAGAGCACATTAAGTCCAAATTGCCATACTTTTATAAGAAGAAACTGAGGTTTGGTTGATAAGAAAGATTTTTATGTAAATCATGAGAAAACACATAGCTGAACATGTAGATGAGCTATACTTGATGGAATTCCTGAAACATTGGAGATGGAAAACTTAGATTTCGTTACTAGGTAGCTTTGTTTCTCCACAGGACATTCTTTGGATACAGAATATCTTTACTTCCAAGAACAGTATAACTAGATGCAGTGAGGATATCACTATCTCTCGGTCTTTGAAATAATATTCTTTTTCATATCAAAATTATTGCAGTTGTTTCTCAATTATATGTATACATTGATAGACAAACAAAAGAACAAAACTGTGTTAATAGTAAATCACCATCTCTAACTATATAAGATGGACTACATATGCTATTTCTTTTTAAGCCTTCAAAAACAAAGTTGAAGAAAATAAAATGACTTTCAAGTTTTGCTATAATATAGAACAGTGTGCCATTTGTACCCTTTCAAAGGGTACAAAAGTTCCAAAGAATGGTAAAAACAACTTGTGCCCCACAGAGCTCATATTCTACTTGGGACACAATAGAACAATATATAAATGTATAGATACATTAAGGACCAATACAGGGTAGATGAAAAGTGAACACAGGATGTAGGCCCTAGCATCTGCAGAGACTAGAAAAAAAATTTCAATAGAAGGTAGCCCTTAAGCTACTAGCATTGAAGGATTCCAGAATTCTAAGAGGTACAAGTTAGGAGGTAGAACACTTCAGGAATAAGGCAGCCAGTACAAATGCTAAGAGAATGAGGGGGGGGGGGGGGTAAAAAGACTACAGGGGAAAATAAGGGAGGGAATAAGAAGAGAGGGGTAGAAAGGGAAGTAAAATAAGGGGGGAACAAGGGGGACTGACTATAAACAAACATTGGTATAGAAGGAAATAGTGAAAGAAGAAAAGGCAGGACCAGGAGTAGAAATCAAAATGCTGGTAAATACACAGCTAGTAATCATAACTCTGAATGTGAATGGAATGAACTCACCCATGAAACGCAAGTGAATAGCAGAGTGGATTAGAATCCAAAATCCTACCATATGCTGTCTGCAAGAAACACACATGAGGAAGGTAGATACACATAGGGTGAATGTAAGAGGATGGAGCCAAATCTTTTGGGCATCAAATGATAAAAAGAAGACAGGAGTGGCAATCATGATGTTGGACAAAGCCAAAGTAAAAATAAATCTAGTCGAAATGGGTCAAGTTAGGAAGAACTTTTTGGGGGGATGAGGGGGGAAAGGTGAAGAACTTTAAATGCCAAAAAAAGAATCCTAGGGGCAACAGGGAGTAAACAGGGTTTGTTAAGTATAGGAGATGACAGAATCAAACCTTACTGTTTTAGAAAAATCACCTCAGCAGCTGAGTGAAAGATGAGTTGGAGTGGGAAGAGATTTGAAACAGAGGGAAACCAATCAGAAGACTACAATAAGCCAGGGTCTTAGTAGTCACTAAGGGAATGAAGAGAGATGTTGTAAAAGGAGAAGTGACAACATCAGATTGGATATGAAGGGAAAGTGAGGAGTCATGGATGACATTAACAGGTTTTGGAGGTGAGCAGGGGAGACAGCAGCTGGTTCTACTTCAGACATGATGACTTTAAGATAACTCAAGACATCTAGTCTGAAATGTTCAATAAATTGTTGAGGTAGGACTAAAGTTTAGGAAAAAGTCACCGTTTGTTAAATATATAAGGAATCATTTGAACAGAGAAGATAATTGAGCCCATGGGAGCCCACTAAGATCACTAGAGTTTAGAGGGGAAAGAGAAGAAAAGATAAGAGTCTCAGGAGAAATTCATGGTTATGATAGCAAGATATGAATAAAAATCTAGTAAAGAATAACTCAGCCACCATTGACCAAGAAATAATATTGTTCCTATTGTGGTCAGAGTACTCTGAGGGACATACAAAGTGCAAATAAGATATGGTCCATGCCCTTGTAGATATATAATTTTAAATTATGTCAGTCCTGTCTAACTCTTCAAGACCCCATTTTGAGTTTTCTTGGCCAAATCAAAGGAATAATTTGGTATATCATCCTCTGGTTCACTTTACCATTTTGAAAACCAAAGGAGACATGATTTAGTTGCTTGTCCTAGGTCACACCAATATTACATGATAGGTAAATTAGAAAGGTATAAAAAAAGGATTGTGAATTCCAATTGGAAGAAATCAAAGTTCTCTATGGCATCCCTTCAGATATATCTGTGTTTTTGTGAAAAGTGACATAACTGATTGTTATTAGGAGTATATTTTATGAGTGTATTTTTTTCTTTATAAAAACAACTGGTATATATGGAATATGTATCTTTCATTTTGCCTTTTTTATGAATATTATGTTCTAATTTTACAATTAAAAAAAAATCTTTTAAAATCTTTAAAAAAAAACAACAAAAGCCATCTGTTGATTCAAAAGAAGCACATATCCCACAGAACCTTGGACAAATAGTAAAGTCTTAACAATAAGACTGTAAGGACAACATGGTGAAACAGCCTCCAATGGAGTTTGAACAACTAGGGTGACAATTCTGCCTGTTACACAGCTGCTGCACTCATCACCAGAGGAAAGCAACAACTTTTCAGTTCCCTGGGCAACTTAACGTCTAAGGCTCAAAGATACATTGCTGATTTGCAATGGTAGAGGAAATTTTCTGAGGCAGAAGTACTTCCCTTGTCAAAGGTCCAAAGGAAAACAAATACACATGTATATGGCAAATGGCAATGAAGTAATACAAATATTGGTTTATACTCAATGAAATTAGTTTGGAGTAGTGGAAAGCAGTTAGACTTAGACCTAGTCATCTAAGTCTACTTAATCTGCTGCTACTTAAGAATTAGTATTAGGAAAACCTGGATTTAGAACCTTCCTCTGAGTGAAAGGGTCTGCTATTTACTACCAATAAACTTGGTTAAGTCATTTAATCAATTTGGTTCTCAGTTTCCTCATCTGTAAAAAAGAGGGTTGGATGCCAAAAATTAAGCTCATTTCTCGTTCTAAATCTCTGATCCTGAGAATATGAGTATAGATTACATTCTGACCATTACCTTATCATAAAGGCAGCTAGGGGGTGCAGTGTATACGTTGCCATGCCTGGAGTGTTGAAAGACACTTTATAAGATCAAAGTCAGCCTCAGATACTTATTACCTATGTGATCTCAGTCAAATCACTTAACCTTATATGTATGCCTCAGTTTCCTCATCTATAAAATGACCTGGAGAAGGAAATGGCAAACCACTCCAGTATCATTACCAAGAAAACCCCAAACAGTGTCACAAAGAGTTAGATATGACCAAGATGACTCAACAACAAGCAAAAATACACAACAATATGTACACATTGTAGTGCATAATTTTACAAGGGGAATTATGGTAATGGGGAAATGTTAGAGAGGAAACACCAGGAAGCATGTCTGGAAAAGACTGGATCTTGATCCCCTCCCCTACTATACTTCCTGTGCCCTTTCAACTGTCTCAGAAATGTTCTTCTCACTGATGGTAAGCTTGAAGATTTCCCCTAATAACCAAATCCAACAATTAAATACTTCAACTAAAAGGTCTTTTATCCCCAAGGGGAAATATTGACTGCAATGCTTACAGGTTTATTCTAGGGTAAAACACAAATGTCTTTTCACCTCATTGTCCTCCACCTTCTGGTCAAACAGCCAGAGAAGGAATCCCTCTCAGCCAGCTGAAGCTTCTTAACTGCTTCCCCACCCCCCAAGGTTCCATGGGAACTGTCTCCCTATCTTAGTTGATTGGCATTTCACAAAGTTCTGAGTTTCTTTTTGCAGATACGTTTGTCATAGCCCAATATCTTCATTTACAATATACACATGTGTATATATACTTGCCATTTCACAGAAATACTTAAAGACCCTAAATATACAGAGAGCAAATGTCCAGAAAGCAGAGTTTGAAAAATCATTGTGGTACAGACCATAATCATTGGGCCAGATATCCCTGTGGCTACAAATACATATCCACTGTTCAACAAAAGGAAGTTTAAGACTCAGGTCACTAGATACTGTGCCCAGAGAAATGAAAGGTAGCACCAGAAGGACTACCTGAAGAAACCAAAATGAGAATGGAGATGAGTTGACTTTGCATATACAAAGAGACATAAACAACTAAATGGAGCAATCAAAGTTCTGACAGACCAATTTTTACATTATTCTTGCTTCAGTTCACCAAGTTGAAAGCTCTAAATTCAGAAAGCTAAAAAAAGATAAGAATGTCAAGCATCAAGGATTGGTCACTGAATGATTAAAAGTCCATGAATGCCTGGCACACAGTAAGCACTTAATGAATATTCTTGTTTATATTTACATATATATATACATATATATATATATATTACATAATATACATTATATTTATTTCATGAATAAAGATATGAAGGACAATATTCTCCCCTAAACCATTCATTATGGTACTCTAGATTTATAGAAAATGGCCATCCTTCTCAAACCCTTCCCTCCCAAAGCACCCAGACATTGCCCTTGAACCTCTGGGTTCAGATAGGTGAGGGTTTTTTCACTTTATCTGGATTGGAATTAGCCTTTAAATGTATATTAACAAAAAAACCATTTCTAAACTAGTGAATTCCAAAAGAGTAAAACTAGTGAACATCGCACCATGAATACTGTCTGGTTTCCCTTCATATATTGTCTGGCCTCGTTAGAATGTAAGCTTTTTGGGATAGCTAGGTGGTTCAGTGAATAAAACTCCAGGAGGTCCTGGGTTCAGGTCTGGCCGTTCACATTTCCTAGTTCTGTGACCCTGGACAAGTTACTTAATCCAATTTCTTAGCCATTGCCGTGTCTTACAGTTGTTACTAAGATAGCAAATAAGAGTTAAAGAAAAAAGAAGCTTAAAGAAAAAAGTTAAGAAAATGAAAGATCCTTTAGCATAGGGATGATCTGAATTTGCTTGTATTTTGTATCCTCTGCTCTTTACTGTCGGGCACACATAATAAATGATTTATTATTCATGCATTTATTATTCCAAAGGGAATATGAAGAGTGAGAGAAGGTTTCTAGCCCAGAGAAGAGTTAGATGCTTCAAAAAGAAACTTAACCTTCACTCAATAAGGCCTTTTTATGGAGCCTCATTAGAAAATATGGTGTTGCACAGAAGTGAATTTTTTTCAGTTAAATTAGAAAATTTAATCTCTTAAAATATAAACACTTTCTTAAAATGAAAAAAAAAATTTTGATAGAAATTTTCCTAGAATGGAGTATTCTCATCCTTCTTGAGTAGGAGATTCCTACTTTAACCTCTTCTTCATAATTTAGGGTAATCAATTATTGGATTTGTCTTGAAATACAGGAATAACCTCAGGGGTCATGTGATTTAGACTTATCACTGAAGCTGTTATAACTTCCACTCTCACTGTTTCAAACTTGAACAGCCTAATCCCCCAATGTTTCCACTATCTCACGTTTGTTAAATCAGTGTTGAATCAGTTAATTTTCTATGAAACTCAAAGGACTGCAGTAGCCTGCCATAGGCTTCAGGCCTTTTCTGTGGAATAGGAGTATGGGTTTTGAAAGAGTTATTCCTCTGGGAGTCCTTTCCCTGCTTCTATGGTTTGCCACTGAAGAGTAGGCTTTCTGGAAGCCCAATTTCTGAATGAACTGGTATTGGGAACAATTGGAGGGATTGATATTCAAGAATCAATAACTCAAAAGCTTGTGACTATGGGCAGATATAACTGTTGGTCAGTGTCAGCAAAGTCCATTTGTATTTACCAGAACAAAAATGAGTACAACATATAGAAGGAAAGATGCAAGAATATAGAATTAAATATTTATCATTAACTATCATTTCTATTTCTTTTATTTAAAAAAAACAGACTCCGAGAAACCCTTTTTTATATTCTCCTTTTAAAAAAAATTTCCCACAGTTACATAATTCTTGTTGTCTCCCTTCCCTCTTTCCTTTTCTTTCCTATTTTTCTAATACGTTATCAAGACAGGTTCTCACTGGGAAGAGCATATGTCAAATACAATCAGTAATAGGAAGGAAAAACCATTTTTTTCTTGTATTCAGTAAATGGCAGTCAGAGAAAACCATGATCAGAAGGAGGCAAGACATCAGTGGCAACTTCTTTCCCTCGTTTTCATAATTTCCTTCATAGGTATCCTGTTCTGTGATTGCTCTCAGACAGCAGTAAAGAGGGACCAAGATTCAAGCTTTTGTTCTAAGAAGCTGGCTACCTCACAGCTATGGTGAGCTGCTATTTGTGTCGTCATTGAATCAGAGGACTAGGGGTGACTCCAGAAACTCAAGTCCAACTCCCACTACTTCTAGCTAAGGTAACAATCTATTTCTGACTTATTGTTGGCAAAGTATGATATCTGAACATTAATTTTCCAATTCATTAAGAAAGCAAAGAAGCAAGGAGTAAGTTTAATGTCTTAAGTTTGATTGAGAGAGAAAAAGGAGAGAAATCTTAAGAGATGGATTTCTACATAACCCTCAACAGCAAGGTTACTCAGTTCAATGAATGTCTGCAGTCTAACTTTGTAGAACCTGCTTACTGGATTAAATATGGCTGAATGAGAAAGCAGGGAGCATCAGATAAAAAAAAGATAGGGATCCCGACCCCAAATACCACCTCTGACAATGACTATGACTTTGAGCCAATCACAAAACCTCTTTGGGGGAGGGAGTATCTTAGTTACTTCATTAATAAAATGAGTGAGATGGAATAGATGACCTCTAAGGTGCCATCCAACACTAAACCTTTGCTCCTATGAGAGAAAGCAATATAAGCAAGCATTAGAGAATTGAGTATCCTATGTCCAGTAAAGAGACTAGGGGAAATTTTCCAGATACCTGTTAATAATACAATAATTGTGTTTCTGCTAGTGCCAAGTAATAGTTATGTGTCTAAAAAATAGGTTTATTTCTCTTCTAGGGGCAAGGGTGAAAAGGTGAGGGAAATACTGCTCTACTCTTCACTTTATGAGTCAGGATTAATTGAAAGAATGAAAGAAGTGCTTCAAAGAGAAAGAAAGAAAAAAAAGTCTCAAGAGGCAGAGGAAAATGCTAAATTGGGTCAGCAGGTTGAAGGAAAAGGCAGGGAAGAAAGACCAATGGACATTTGGAGCAGGTAGGGGACTCTTCCTGTGGGGTTAAGATAACTTGGGGTTTGTGGATCCCAAAAGAGGTACATGGAGATTTAAAGAAATCTGTAAATTCTATCATAATTTAAAAAAAAACCCCGATATGCATTTAAACATAGTTGTTTCCTTTTAATCCTAGGCATGTTATTGTATCTCCTAAAAAACATTATTCTGAGATGGGATCTACAGTTTCACCAAAGGGATCCACGACCTAGACTGTAAAGATTAGTTGTCATAGAACTTGGGATGATTGCCTGGAGAAAATAAGATTTAGGGGGAAGAGGGTGGAGCATGAAAGCTGACTTCACGTATATGAAAGGCTGTCATGAAGAATAGCAATAACAGCAATAACAGGAATTAGACTTACTCTAATTGTGCTAGGGAGCAAAACTAAAAAACAATGTGTGGGAATGGCAGAAAAGTATATTTCAAGCTTAACATAGGAGAAAATATCTTAATATATAGAACTATCTAAAAGAAGAATAGAATTCATTAAGAGGTAGTTTGTTTCTTCTTGTTGAGGATCTTCAGGAATCATTGGGGAGAATCTTATAGACAAGGTTTTACTTAGGTACAGTTTGGATTGGATGAGATGCATCTCCTTTTATCCCCAAGAGGCAGAGATTCATAATAAGAGCCAGTGTGATAGATGGAACTTCCAAGATGTAGGTAAAAATAGGGAATGATAGCCAGTGGAGACAATTCATTCTTCAAAAAATTCAGACAAATTCTGGAATATGAAAGGAACCCTTGGGTCACATCCATTATAAATTTGAACAACTTGTATCAGTTTCTACTCTATTAGTACTAGTATTAGTATTAGAAAGAAAACAAGAGACCAATCTCCTTAATGAACATAGATGCAAAAATCTTAAACAGGCAAAAAAGCAAAAGACTCCAGCAAGTCATTACAAGGCTTATTCACTATGATCAGGTGGAATTTATACCAGGAATGCAAGGATGTTTCAATATCAGGAAAACCATCCACATAATTGACCATATCAACAAGCAAACCAAAAAAAAAACAAAAAACCAAACACATGATTATCTCAATAGATGCAGAAAAGGCCTTTGACAAATACAACACCCATTCCTATTGAAAACACTAGAAAGTATAAGACTAGAAGTGTCTTTCCCAAAAATAATAAACAGTATTTATCTAAAACCATCAGCAAACATCATCTACAATGGGGATAAACTAGATGCATTCCCAATAAGTTCAGGAAGGAAACAAGGATGATCCTTATCACCTTTATTATTCAACGTTGTAGTAGAAACACTAGTAGTAGCAATTAGAGAAGAAAAAGAAATTGAGGGTATTACAATTGCGGATGACATGATGACCTACTTAATGAATCCTAAAAAGCCAGTGGAAATAATCACCAACTTTAGCAAAGTTGCAGAATACAAAATAAACCCACATAAGTCATCATCATTCCTATATATCTCCAAAACATCTCAGCAGCAAGAATTAGAAAGAGAAATTCGATGAAAAATCACCTTAAACAATATAAAATACTTAGGAATCTATCTGCCAAGACAAACAAAGGAACTATATGAACATAAAAAAACACTTTCCACAGAACTAAAACTAGATTTGAGCAATTGGAAGAACATAAACTATTCATGGGTAGGACGAGCTAATATAATAAAAATGACCATCCTACCCAAACTTATCTATCTATTTAGTGCCATACCCATTGAACTACCAAATAACGTTTTTACTGAATTAGAAAAAAACCATAACAAAGTTCATTTGGAAGAACAAAGGATCGAGGATATCCAGGGAAATAATTTTAAAAAAATACACAAAGGAAGGTGGCCTTGCAGTCCCAGACCTCAAACTATACTATAAAGCAGTGGTCATCAAAACAATTTGGTACCGGCTAAGAGACAGAAAGGAGGATCAGTGGAATAGACTTGGGTTAAGTGACCTCAGCAAGACAGTCTATGACAAACTCAAAGACCCCAGCTTTTGGTACAAAAATCCACTATTTGATAAAAACTGCTGGGAAAATTGGAACCAAGATAAACTCAGAATGGGTGAATGACCTGAACATAAAGAATGGAAATATACTATTTACTTATATTTACTGGAATACTATTGTGCTAAAAGGAATAATAAAGTGGAGGAATTCCATGGGATATGAACATCCTCCAGAAGTGACTCAGAGCCAAAGAAGCAGAACCAGGAAAACATTGTACACAGAGACTGATAAACTATGGCACAAATGAACATAATGGACTTCCCCAGTAGTGTCAATGCAATGACCCTGATCAACTTGCAGGGATCTATGAGAAAAAACACTATCCACAAGCAGAGGACAAACTGTGGGGGAAAAAAAACACCAAAGAAAGGCAACTGCTTGACTACAGGGGCCAGGGGGATATGATTGGGGATGTAGACTCTAAATGAACATCTTAGCGCTAATACCAACAACATGGAAATGGGTTCGGATCAAGGACACAAGTGATACGCAGTGGAATTGGAGGGGTGGTGGGAGGAGAGGGAGGAAAAGAAAATTATTTTTGTATCCAATGAATAATGTTTGAAATTGACCAAATAAGAATTATGTTTAAAATAAAAAAAAAACAAAGAAGTCAGCTTCAGCACTGATCAAAATTTAAGACCAAAAAAAGATCTAAGTATTAAAAGATCTAAATAAAATCGGGTCTTCTAAGATTATTCTCCCAGCAATAGTAGATTGGAATTCTTTAACCAATAATTAATATTTCCTTCCAAATTATCCTTTGAAATAGCTACAGACTGGGAATGGTATGCCAAGATTGCCATGGGATGAATAAAAACTCTCTATAATGGTAGCCAAGGAGGTCACAGGATCATAGCTTTAGAGCTATAAGACATCTTAGAGGTCATTGAGTTTAGATCTTTCATTTTACATGAGAAAACTAAGATAAAGAGAAATTAAATTATTAGATCAGGTCACACAGTTAGTAAATGTCATGAGCTGGATTCAAACACATTTCAGCATTTTATATACTGTAAGTTGGAGGAACATTCTATGATAAAGGATTGGGTGTATGAGCTTGTATGAGGAGGCAGGGAGCAGTAGGAAGTTGTAATAAACTTTGAAGAATAAATAATGTCTTGATATTACGTTTCCTGACAGATCCATTTAAGTCTCTGCTGCTTCAAATATAATGGAGGCTTTCCCCATTCTCTGCATGTCATATATTGCAAGAAAAGGGCAGTTTAACACCTTATGCAATTTTCAGAAAATGATATGAAACTGAAGTCAATTTTCCATTATAAATTCCCTCAGGGTTGAAAATGCTTTTGGTCTATAAAAAGTACAACTACCTAGAACCATCAGCCTCTTAGCAACGATTAGTTGGTTAATAAAGAACAAAACACAGTATGCATGGGATGAAAATAACTTATCATTTACATTCGTAGAAAATGGCTTTTGGCTCATTTGGAAAGACAATTATCTTGTCCTGATAACATGGGTGTCATAACTTAAGACAATTTTGGAATATAGACTGTTTTTGATTGGGAAAAATGTCTAGCCTATATTTATTATTATTATTGATTTTAATGATACTTGCCCTTTATGTAATTATTTAAGGTGTTCAAAGTAATTTCATTGCTGTCTTATTTGATCTTTACAACAACCTTTGGAGGTAGGTGTTATTATTATCCTTTTCAGATGAAAAAATTGAGGTAGAAAAAGGGTTGAATGCCTTAGAGTGATGAATGAAGATTAAGCCTAAAAAACAAAAAATAGCAAACAAACACACAAAGCAAACAAACAAACAAAACCTTACCTCATCTCCCTAGGAGAATGTATACTAAGTATAGACCATATATTATACTATTATATATTATATATATGATATTATACCATATACTATACTATTATAGACCAAAAGGTATATATAGGTATAGATTCCTAGGAAGAAGAGGGGTAAGGGCTAGACAATGGAGGTTAAGTGACTTTCCCAGTGTCCTCCAACTAGAAAGTTCCTGAGATGAGATTTAGACCCAGGAACTCAATCCACTCTCAATCCATTACTGAATCACCTCACTGCCGCCTTGGATGGGTCTTAAAAGAGTCTGAAATTAGCACAGCTAGCAAGTGTATAAGACAGGATTTGAACACACATCTTCCTGACCTTAAATCCAATGCATTGTGTTGTCTATTAACTTAAGGAAGAAAGTTCAGGAACATGTAGTCAGTTTTCCCCTAGCCAATAACAAAATGTCACATTGCAGCTTTCCAAGCCTCATCGTATTTGATCCTCACAAGCACCCTCTGAAGGCAGGGCAGACATTAGCCTTCATTTCATAGGTGAGGAAATTTTGGCTCAGGAAAGTCTATCAATCCAAGGTTACATAGTGAGTGAACAATTCCCAGGTCATCTGACATCCAACTTCAGAGGATATTAGTAAATGCCATTTCATGTTCCCCTGGGCATTTTCAACTAACATAGTGGATTGGACTTCACTTGCTCAAGTTGTAGCTGCTATTTTTCTTTACCTTGCCATTTATTATCCTATGTTCCGCACCTAGAAGACATGGCCTACAGTGTTACATGTTTTACACTGTAGATTGCTTTCACATTAATACATCGCAACTGACATTCTGTGCCATAATGGCAGGGGTGGGACAGAGAAGAAATGCTATGTAATTATCCAACACAGTAGGCTATTTTGGTATCAATTAGAAGGCAAGGTCAGAACAAACAGAAGCATACAGGAGGTCAGTTCACATTTACAGCTGTAGCTAAGGCACAGTTAATTTCCAGAGGAAGATGAAGCTAAAATGATCCAATATCTGACTTTTTATGAGGGAATATGAGGCAGTTTTCATTTTTTTCAACAATGATATGAATATTTAATGCATTTATTTTTCACCTTTTTCTGATTATCTCAATTACATGAATAAAAATCTCACTAAGAATACGTTGACAACATAACGTTTAATTAATCTATGATTTTGCCCTACAAGCTTTGAAGATTATCACAACACTCACATTTGACTGAATGACAGACTATAAGCATAGAGACCCACTGAAAAGACAGATTAGAGGAAGTATTCTTAACTGGGTGTGTGTTTTGGGGTGGGGAGATAAAATCTATTTATTCTTTCTCAGACTGTTTTCAAAGGCAAAAAAATAAAATACAAAAGAGTGCAAAGGAAACCAATGATCTTGAATTAATATTTTAAAAGAGTAATCAAGTTCCTAGGCTCCAAGTTAAGAACCTCTGTCTTAGCCAAAGGATGTTCACTGCTGGTAAACAGAAGTAACAGTCTAATCACATGCTAACATGATAGATGATATCATTCATTCTTTGTAAAAGTACTGGACAGAGCCAGAACAAGAAATTTTAAAAGCCTGGGCAGGCAGCACTAAATGCAGTCTCAAATCAGTTATGTGGAGATACCTAGAGATTGGTCTCAGCACATGGGGAGACCCCAGAAAACCACAAATCCAGTAATAGGGAGCCCACCACCCAGTACAAAATTCAACTGCCATAAGAAAAAAGGACAGGAAGAAGTAGGTCATTTACAACTTCCTTGTTTATTCTTGCTGCTAAAGGAAGGAAGGTGTCAAAATGTAAATATAGTAGATGTTAGAATCATACAAACTTTTAAAGTCATAATATTAATTTTTTGTGTCTTCCAACAAATAAAAGCTCACCATGCCATAGTTAGGCATTAGCTCATACTATTGACATGAAGAATCAAAGCAAGAGGTTCCTTCAGAATCTCTAAAGAGCTGTCTTAGCCACTTATTAAAGGATCAGTGCCACATATAGACAATGCAAAAAGGCTTTTCTTATATGGATCTTTATCGCGACAATCATACACAAGGGAAGCTATGTTGTTCACAAAAGTATCCTTGAAAACAAGATCATATATCTTTATCTAAGCATGGCTTATGAAAAGTAACTGAGCCATTCCAAAATCTGTTTGTAGAATAGAAATCTCACTCAAGGCAGATATGATTTCCATAAATATTTTGTCTCAAGATATTGCTGAGCACAGAGTAAATTTGATGGGACTCAAATTTCAAGGGATTTTGACCCTTAACCCCCACACTTGGACTTTAGCAAGTATGATACAGGTAGTTCAGTGAACAACTTTATAAAATTGTGTCTGTATTGTCTGAGTCCTATGAACCAAGTTTAGTCACTAGTATACATTTCAAAACAAGCACCAATGATGGATAGCATATCTTTTTTTAGTGACTGAAAAATGTATTATATGGAACCCAACTGACAAAGTATATTTTCTCCTATCTTGTATCTCTGATTGTTGTCTAAACCTTATATGGATATTGAAGGGTATAATTTAATTTCAAAACACTTTTTATAGGAACAAAAAAATTTCTGAAGTGTTTGATTACTTAAATTATTGTAGTCACATATTTTCAGGTAGCAAGTCACCTCGTGGAATGAAAATAATAGAAGAATATGAGTAATTGGGGAAAAAAAACCAAATGGCCAGCCTTAATACCCCACTAAACATCTAACCAATTTATGAACTACCAATCTGGTAAATTTCCAGAATTCCAAGAAGCTGGAATTCTGAGAAGACTTCAAGACCGCATTTATTTGTCACATCCTACTTTCATTATTTCTATTTGGATACATATATACTCTATATCCTTCCTGAACTATGAGTATAGGGAAGGCAAGGGTTTTATTGTTTATATAAATCCTTTGGTTTCAAGTATTGCCATACATGTAGTACTGCACTTAATAAATGTTCACTGAATAAACTTAATCTTAAACTTAAACTCCTGAGAAAATAGCTGTGAAATAAAAACCAAGGATTTTCATCCAAATTGCCTCTCTGCCATTGCCTCCACAGTCCCACCCAAATCTAGTTATGCTTCTCAAACCATTTTCTTCTATTGCTACAAATTTCATTTTCTTCCCTACCTTCTTTCCTTGGGACTGGAAAAGAAAACACCAAAACCAGAACATTTCTGAGATGAAAATCTTTTCAGTTCACTTTAACCCTCACGGAAAAATTTCTGAGGATTGCTAGTAGTGAAACTGCCTGCTCTGCCATTTGTGAAAGAAAGTGAAGAAGCAAAAGAGTGAAGATTGGTTCTAGGAGAAACCTGGGGAATATTCTTATGAGATGTGATAGGAGAATATTTGGAGAAAAAATCTTTACTAATAGATCATCAGCAGAACTGCAAGCAGCAATTTAACATTATATATCTACAAGGACAGGGACCATCTTACATAAACTTTGTATGTCTCTCAGAGTACGCTGCTCTGGCTCTCCTGATGAAATTTCTTGAAGATATTAAAGCTTTGAAATACTTATTGCAAATTTTAGCTACTTTTCAACAAGATCAGTGGCTACAGCATTTGATAAAGGCTGGGAAACAGAATAAAAGCTTCAGAATCTACTAAAAAACAATAAAAGCAGGTGAATTTAGGACCCATTTAGGATTTCTTGACAAAGATAATGGAGTGGTTTGCCATTTCCTTCACCAGCTCATTTTTGAAATGGGATTAAGTGACTTACCCAGAGTCCTACAGCTTGTAAGTTACTAAAGTCACATTTGAACTCAGTAATATGAGTTTCCTGACTCTAGGGCTGGCATTCTATCCACTGCCCCATCTGAACTTGACCCCCTTTGCCCAGGATCACACAGTAAGTAAATGTCAAAGGCCAAATTTGAAGTCAAGTCTTCCTGACTTCAGACCTGGTGTTCCCTCTATTTCTCCACTTAGCTGCCCTTTTAACTTAATTACTTAAGAGCATAAATTTAGAATAGGAAGTGGCCTCAGAGGTGATCTAATCTAAATCTTTCATTTAATAAACCATGAAACCAAAGACCACAGCAGGAAATTACTTGTTTAAAGTTACAAAGGTGATAAGTGCTACAGGCAAGACGTGAACCTTCACCTTTTGACTGCAAATTCACCGCTGTGTGCTATAAATGTTGTTGACAGTAATAACAAGTTACTGTCCAAAGCTGTTGATTCCATCATTTAGTATTTGAGAACCATCTAAGAGTAGTTGTTGAATATGAGGCTCCACGTTTCACCTCAAAAGGTTGCTGAGAAAATTTTCAAGACTGGATTTCCATCAAATGAGTATTTTGCTATACAGTGAAGTACCTTGAGATCCTAAGTCAATGGTGGAACAGTTCAGGACTCCTGAATCTATAGTGCCAATTCCCTTCCTGACACACTGTAGCTTTCTACATAACGGAGGTACTTATCACTTGGGGGGTTGGTGTAGGGTGGTGGTTTACAAAACTGATGAAGCTTAGGGACCCCTTATCAAAAAGATATGTAAAATGCATGAAATAAAATACATAATATTTCTTGACAATGCTTTTAAAAGTAAAAACTATTATACCTTTTACATATAAAATACAATTTTGTATATAAAACTTTCCTATAAAAATACAATCATAGAAAAAAAGCATGAAGAGAAGGGGAAAAATTAACTTCAAATTATTGCTATACCTTAAGGCAGGGGTTCTTAATATTTTGGGGGTGTGGTGCCTATACATGTTTTCTGAGAATCATGTTTTTAAGTTCATTAAATAAAATGCACCAATTCCTTTGAAATATGATATAAAGGAGTTTTTCTCATTTAAGTTCTCAAACTCCCTGAAATCTACCCAGAGTTTCCATGAACCTGAGTTAAAAGAACCCCTGAGGATTTAATTGAGGTTTGGGCATTAAAAGATCACTCAATTGCAAATATGAATGACATGGGTTTTGAACAATGATACATGTATAACCCAGTGGAACTGTTTGTCAGCTTTGGGAGGGGGGAGGAAAGATGGATAGGATAGAACCTGAATCATGGAACCCTGGAGAAATAATGCAAATAAATAAATAAATAATTGAGAGAATGGTGAATAAAAGAACCCCTGCTCCTGTAGTTTTATTAGTTTCCTGCAGCTAAAATTGGACAGCAGTGGTAATTTTTAAAAATAATATAGGAGTGAAACAAGGATGCCCATTATCACCTCTACTATTTGACATTGTACTAGAAACACTAGCAGTAGCAATTAGAGAAGAAAAAGAAATCGAAGGCATCAAAATAGGCAAGGAGGAGACCAAGTTATCACTCTTTGCAGATGACATGATGGTCTACTTAAAGAATCCTAGAGATTCAACCAAAAAGCTAATTGAAATAATCAACAACTTTAGCAAAGTTGCAGGATACAAAATAAACCCACATAAGTCATCAGCTTTTCTATATATCTCCAACACAGCTCAGCAGCAAGAGAAATCCCATTCAAAATCACCTTAGACATATTAAAATACCTAGGAATCTATCTCCCGAGACAAACACAGGAACTATATGAACACAACAACAAAACACTCTCCACACAACTAAAACTAGACTTGAACAATTGGAAAAACATTAACTGCTCATGGATAGGACGAGCCAATATAATAAAAATGACCATCCTACCCAAACTTATTTATCTATTTAGTGCCATGCCCAGTGAACTCCCAAAATATTTCTATACTGATTTAGAAAAAAAATAACAAAATTCATTTGGAATAACAAAAGATCAAGGATATCCAGGGAAATAATGAAAAAAAAAACACATATGATGGGGGCCTTGCAGTCCCAGACCTTAAACTATATTACAAAGCAGCAGTAATCAAAACAATTTGGTACTGGCTAAGAGACAGAAAGGAAGATCAGTGGAATAGACTGGAGGAAAGCGACCTCAGCCAGACAGTATACGATAAACCCAAAGATCCCAGCTTTTGGGACAAAAATCCACTATTCGATAAAAACTGCTGGGAAAATTGGAAGACAGTATGGGAGAGATTAGGAATAGATCAACACCTCACACCCTACACCGAGATAAATTCAAAATGGGTGAGTGACTTAAACATACAGAAGGAAACCATAAGTAAATTGGGTAAACACAGAATAGTATACATGTCAGACCTTTGGGAGGGGAAAGGCTTTAAAACCAAGCAAGACATAGAAAGAATCACAAAATGTAAAATAAATAATTTTGACTACATCAAATTAAAAAGCTTTTGTACAAACAAAACCAATGTAACTAAAATCAGAAGGGAAACAACAAATTGGGAAAAAATCTTCATAGAAACCTCTGACAAAGGTTTAATTACTCAAATTTATAAAGAGCTAAATCAATTGTACAAAAAATCAAGCCATTCTCCAATTGATAAATGGGCAAGGGACATGGATAGGCAGTTCTCAGATAAAGAAATCAAAACTATTAATAAGCACATGAAGAAGTGTTCTAAATCTCTTATAATCAGAGAGATGCAAATCAAAACAACTCTGAGGTATCACCTCACACCTAGCAGATTGGCTAACATGATAGCAAAGGAAAGTAATGAATGCTGGAGGGGATGTGGCAAAGTAGGGACATTAATTCTTTGCTGGTGGAGTTGTGAATTGATCCAACCATTCTGGAGGGCAATTTGGAACTATGACCAAAGGGCGACAAAAGAATGTCTAACCTTTGATCCAGCCATAGCACTGCTGGGTCTGTACCCCAAAGAGATAATGGACAAAAAGACTTGTACAAAAATATTCATAGCTGCGCTCTTTGTGGTGGCCAAAAATTGGAAAACGAGGGGATGCCCATCAATTGGGGAATGGCTGAGCAAATTGTGGTATATGTTGGTGATGGAATACTATTGTGCTAAAAGGAATAATAAAGTGGAGGAGTTCCATGGAGACTGGAATGACCTCCAGGAAGTGATGCAGAGCGAGAGGAGCAGAACCAGGAGAACATTGTACACAGAGACTAATACACTGTGCTATAATCGAATGTAATGAATTTCTCCATTAGTGGTGGTGTAATGTCCCTGAACAATCTGCAGGGATCTAGGAGAAAAAACACTATTCATAAGCAAAGGACAAACTGTGGGAGTGGAAACACCGAGGAAAAGCAACTGCCTGAATACAGCGGTTGAGGGGACATGACAGAGGAGAGACTCTAAATGAACACTCTAATGCAAATATTAACAACATGGCAATGGGTTCGAATCAAGAAAACATGTAACGCCCAGTGGATTTACGTGTCGGCTATGGGGGGTGGCGGGGAGGAAAAGAAAATGATCTTTGTCTTTAATGAATAATGGTTGGAAATTATCAAATAAAATATTATTTAAAAATATATAATAAAAAATAACATCAAAATGCCTTGATTGGAATAAAAACTACATTTACAGAGCCTAAAATGCCATCTTGCCATAGGCTAATCTGTGTTGATACAGAAAGTTTATGAAAGAATGTTTGCAAAAGGGACTGCTATGTATTGAAGAAAACTCATCTCAGAATAAAATGTATGGGTTGAAAAAAATTTTTTTGTGTCCTGGAACCCTTTGGCAGTCCAGTGAAACTTATGAATCTCTTCTCAAAATAATTTTTAAAGATGCATGAGATAAAACATATCACATTACAAAGGAAACCAGTAATGTTGAAATATAGTTATCACAATTTTTAAAAAAGTTGACAGGCTCCAAGTGAATCTAGATGGAAAGAATGCATGATTAGAAATGGAAAGTCTTGCTCTTTCTTGACACTTAACTAGCTTTGTGACCCTGCCCTGAGCCAAACTATGTGACTTAATATCTCAGTGCCTCTGTTTCCTCATCTATAAAACAAGGAAAATGGGACCTACCTTCCAGGGTTGTTGTGAGGATCAAATAAATTAACATATTTAAAATGCTCTGCAAGTCTTAAGTTCTATATAAATGTCTAACCTACAATGATGATGAAGCAGTGTTGCTATTGTTTGTAAAATGGGGATAGTGAATACTTGCACTACTTGCCTTAAAGGCTGTTCAT
Source organism: Monodelphis domestica (assembly GCF_027887165.1). Lineage (NCBI taxonomy): Eukaryota > Metazoa > Chordata > Mammalia > Didelphimorphia > Didelphidae > Monodelphis > Monodelphis domestica. The sequence goes on along the minus strand of NC_077228.1, from coordinate 439,293,858 downwards.
ATCAAATCCATTTGTAACCTTAGCACTACATGAATGTAGTCACTATTTTTCATGGTGGGGAAGCCAAGTGCCGGGTGGATAGAATGCTGGGTCTTGAGTCAGGAGAACTTGAGTTCAAATCTGGTCTCAAGACATAAACTACTAGCTGACTTGAGCAAGCCACTTATGGCTGTTTTCCTCAGTTTCCTTATCTATAAAAATTGACTGGAAAAATAAGTGGCATGCATCTTTGCAAAGAAAACCTCAAATGCAGTCACAAAGAAACTGACATGATTAACTTACTGAACAAAACTGAAAGACAAAATGAATTATCTAACACAGGTGAGAACCAAGGAGATCCCTTGATTTTAGCTGGAGGATTGAAGAAAGAGATCCACTGAGGGACATTATAAAAGGTGTTCACACTTTTAAAGCCCTTCTTAATCAAGCCCTTTCTCCTCTTTCCCTTCTTTTTACTCCTCTCAACCTACTCTTTGATCCAGCTACACTGGCCTTTTTTTTTTGTCTCTTGTTCCCTTTAGACACATCATCTCCCTGTTCTGCATCTTTTTGCTGGCTGTCCCTCCTGCCAGGAATACTCTCCCTCCTCATCTCCCCTTCTCTGGCTCAAATCCCATCATCCTCAATGCTTACACTACCATTGCCTTTCCTCTAAGAACACTGTCCACTTACAATGTACCAATACCTATGTACAAAGATATTTGCACATTTTCTCTGCCATTAAAATGTAAAAGCCTTGAGGTCAAAGTTGGAGTTTATTTTTCCCTTTCTTTGTATCAGCAATGCTTAGCACAGTATCTAGAGCATATTAGTGCTTATTGAATGACTGACCCTCTATAGCCCTTCCACTTCTCCTTAAAATCCCCAAAACCTCAAAGTATGAACAAAAACAAAATCCTGAGTAACTAAACCATTCTAAACATTGCAACTTTCCCCATCAAGGTTTCAATATATTTCAGAACAGCATACAAAATGAAATGGGAATTTTTGGAGAATTTTGCTGAAGCCGTAACAACACATGAAGGCACCAGATGCTCCAGAAATAGTTTAGAAACTGTACAGCCTATGACCAAATACTTAACCCAATTTTTATAATAAGACACTGTGTAAACACCCCATAAAGGGGAAAGACAAAGGGGAGGGCCATAAAAGTTCTCATGGATTTTCCAGATTACCCAGGCACCTTGTCCCTCACCCCAGTGATATGGATTCAAGATACTTGTACTTTTAAAGTCTTTAACTTTGGGGGGTGGGTATCTATTCATTCCTTCTTTACCATAATGATAAATTCTATCTTTACAACGTTACATTAACCTCTCATCTCTATTTTCTGCTAGAGCTTTCTGTTTTTGTAAATTATAGCGCAGACATTGCTCAACAAGAATTGAGGGAAAACAGTTTTTTAATCTAAGAATTTTCATTTTAAATTAAAATCTGCCTTCTGAAATTAAACCTTTTTATAACTCTAGTGTCAATGTGGTCTCATCTGATAATGAGGGCTTCAAAGAGAAAGGTAGTTTTAAGTCTTCACAACTGTGAATCAGTCACTTTTCACTGGAGACAGAAGATAAGTTACTTCCTAAAAATTCAAATCATGAAAACAACTTCAGGAAGTACAAACCCTCAGCCCCCAAAAGTCATTTCTCTCTCTCTCTCTCTCTCTCTCTCTCTCTCTCTCTCTCTCTCTCTCTCTCTCTCTCTCTCTCTCTCTCTCTCTCTCTCTCTCTTTCTCCCCTACCTTAGTATAAGAGATGAAAATTTTAATAGTGTTTAATGAAGTTAAATACTAGACAGTCTGAGGTTTATTTTTAAATTATATTTAAATTAAATTTGATTATCTAGACATCATGCATCACAGAGTAAAATTTATCAGTATTAATTATTAAAGACCATCTTTATCAGAACCAACAACTACTAAATTTTATATCACTTTAACTTAGAAGAAATGAATCTAAATATACCTTTCAAAACTGAGAATCAGTATTTGCAATGTGTCTTGAATTTATTCTCAGTTTAATTTGTTTATATATATATATATATATATATATATATATATATATATATATATATATATATCTCAGTGGTTCCTATGTGAGTATATAAAAAGGACAGATGCTTTATAACCTGTGTCAGGTCACCTATCAAAATTAGAGGAATTGTTATAACCTTTCTAGATTCACAGAATCAGAGTTGGGAGGATATTGCAGAGGTCATCAAATTCAAATCAGATTTGAATAAAAGTCATTTCTATGACATCCCCTCAATTCAGATAGAATTACAGATCAAATCAAACGCCTTAGAAGATTAAAGTCAAGAGCCTGACGTAACATAATTATACTTTCAAGAATATATATTCTTGGACAAGTGAATGAGGTAAAACCTTTCCAACATTCTCATCACAAATCCTTCCCCAAAAAACTGCTTTTCTATGTCTGATGTGGGAATAGGAATATGACAGTTCCAGGCACAAGGTCATTTGAAATATATACATATATATATATATCCAGAACCTAATCACCTCTCTCCTTAAGGAAATAGTAAACATGCACCCTCTAAAGGAATTACCAGTTGATTGATGTTTAGCTTGACTTAAAAGCTGCCACAGTGCATTTTAACTTCAGTTACTAAAACATTATATAATAAGTACCTACCCTATGCCAGACTTTAAGCTAGGGGTTAAGGATGCAAAGACAAAAGCAAAACAGTTCTCAAGAAACTTATGTTCTAGTTTTGGAAACAGAAATATAACTATAGATAAATATCAGATAGATTATTTTTGAGGGGGAGATCTTTGTTGGATGTTCATTTAGGTCATTCCTGCAGCCTCGAAGAGTCCACCAAGCCTTAGTCCAAGACTCTTCCTTTTCTTTCTACATTAATGTAATGGGCCTATATCTCTACATAGGTCTCTACAATGTCTCTACAGTAATGTAATGGTGGACAATGAGGCCCAGTTGTTAGAAGCATCCCCACTTGACCCTACCTGATGGAACTACCCATATCAATTTTGGTGAACATTATTTGGAAGTGACTGATGATGCAGAATGGAGGGGCCTTGCTGTCCACTTTAGAATATTTGAAAATATTATCTGCTTATTTCTTCACCTATTTTTGGAAGACAAATAAAAGACCTTTTGCATAGCTGCTGGGCCAATACTGATTGTGCAGATAAAAGGCATTAACCAAACAAATGAAGATCTTTCTTTCTTGGTGATGCTTGAGGCAAGTAAGTTAGTGAGAGAAACGTAACAGCAATGACCTACTCTCTCCACTTTGACCAACACTTGGCTGTGACAATATTGGAGCCATTTTTTCCTTAACTATGCTTTTCTGCCCTTAGTTGAGAAAATATTAGAGATGGAAAAGATTAGGTTACAACCTTATGAGCTTTGAAATATCACAAGAGTTGCTAGTCAGAGTTCTTAGAACTGGAGTCCATACTGGAGTTTTCTAGCTTTTCAGGACTGACCTGGTTCACTCAGCCCAATAGTGGTTTGACACTGAGAAACTTGTCAAAGCTACAATATTAAAAGGACCAAAGCATTTGAATTTCCTACTATCAGTTTCTAGGACAATAATGGCAGGCTACATCAAGATGCATGAACAGACTGGATATGATGAGGACAGTCACAGTCCGGGTTGTACAAGAAGCCCAAGGGAAAAACTTCACTATAGGTAAGGAAAATATCTTAAAAGATTTCAGGAAAACTATTTTAAGGAACTCCTGGTTTGGGACCATATCACAGAATTGGGGGGAGGGGAGTAATTAAAGTTATTAATAGGAAGATCCAGTGTTAAAAACCTGCCTCACACACTTACTTAGATGACCCCTGACAAATGAATTAAACTCTCAGTGCTTTTACCTCCCAGAGTAGTTTTGAGGTTCAAATGGTATTAAATAGGTAAAGTGCTTTGCAAACTTTAAAGTACTATGTAAATATTAGCTATTAATCTATTAAAATTTTAGAATTAAATTTATATAATAAAAAACTATGTTACTACATAAATGTTACTTATTAACATTTTAAAATTAATAAATATCACTCTCCTTCTCCTTCACTAAAAGTTTATAAAATCTGGCTGACAACTTCATACTACATGATAATCATTGAGAGAAGCATACAGATGAGAGAGAATACCAGAAAGCACTCCCCTCCTCCTTCCTCTCAGGGTTGTCCCTAGAACACTTAGGGGACACAGTTGTGGCTCATTGGGATCTAATCTGCCAGTGGATTTGGGATTAAGAGAATTGTTCCTCAGTGTGTTATAAGCACAAAAGAATAAAGTTTAGGGCAATGTTCACAAGTTCACAGGCAGGGGTTTGTTCTTGTTTTTTGACTAATACTAAATATATTTAGCAATGTTTTTCTATTTCCTTTTCTGTCTTATGCAAAATTAATTTCATTTCCCATTTTAGTTCTTCTCTCCTTATTCATGAAATACTCAATGCAGCATCTGATCTTGTACTTATTTTTTCTTTGGATGGTTTAAAAATATTAGAAATCACAATTATACTTGATCACATCTTGTGGGAAGCATTTCTGATGGAGGGGGAGTCATTGTGATCTTTCCCCTAAGGCTTTCCCATAAGATTAATCTTTCTAACACATAAATATAAAGCTGTCACTCTCCTCAGGTGTCTCAATGTCTTTCAAGTAACATCCAAACCTCCTAAGCTTAGCTCTCCACAATGTGGCTTCTTTCTTATCAAATAATCAATAAACATTCATTACGATCCTACTATGTGCACTATAGTCACAAAGATGAAAGAGGTCCTGACCTCATGGATCTTACTTTCTAACGGAACGACAAAATATGTATGTTTATACATATATACGCACATATGATAGAGCACTAAGCCTGGAGTCAGGAAAACCTGTATTCAAATCTGGTCCAAGAAACTTGGTCCAAGTCCAACTTACTAGTTGTGTAATCTTTAGCAAAGTCAATTAATCTTCATTTACCTAAGTTTCCTCATTTATAAAATATTACCTATCTCCCAAGATTGTTGTGAGAATCAAATAAGATAATTTGTATAAAGACCATGACAAGGAGTAAACTATATAGAAATGCTAATTATTATTATTACTATTATACATAAAACCATGCATATATGAATATGTGGATATTTCTTAAAATTTATTTTAGATGTAAAATATATTCCATGATTTCTCACCTGAGAAACTCTGTTTCAACTATTCCTTCTTCCTAAAATACACCATCATTGTCTTCCTATTAAACTATGTAGGCTTCCAAAAATCTATCTTGAATATCAACAGTTCATAATGACAATATGGTTCACTCCTTTCGTTCTAGCCTTATCTTATACCTTTAGCATCCTCCCCTCCTCCCCATCCCGTATCTTCTTAGAAAATGGGACTTTCTTAAGTTCTAGATCATTTTTGACTTGAAGAAACACTTCCCCCAAAAAAGAATCTTGGACACACGCTTCCTCCCCCATTTAAGAAGGAGCTCTTTACTAAAATCAAGGCCTTTGAGGAGTAAAGGTAATGAACTGTAGCAAGCTTGGAAATTAGGAAAAATAAAACTGGGGAATTGGTTGACTCTTTCACTGTCTATTCTGGATATGTTCATGCGCCTAAAATCTTGGATGAAGTATGAACCCCACACCTGGCAGGTAATGCCATAACCATCTGACAAAGCCAATAGGATATCATCATAATATCCAGAATTTATTTAAAAAAAAAAACAGTCCCCAAAGCCTAAGTGCAAAAGTAAACTTTTAAAGAGCTTTACCGATGATAACTCGTTTGCTCCACATACAATTCTGAAAGATAAGTGCTATATTTGTTTCCATTTTGCAGATAACGAAACTGAGTCACAGCAGTACTACGTAACATCTTTAGTGTCGACACAGTCAATAAATGTATGAGACAGAGCTAGAATTTAGGTTTTTCTGACTAAATCCATGTGATCATCTAGGTACCTCTTCAAGGCATTCAATATTGATCTGTTCATCTATACTTGCATGTGTTAAATCTTAAAATTAGGTTCTAGTAATAAAAGTAATTTTTTTTTTAGTTTTATTAAAGATTAAGAAATAAAGAAAATACAAAATAAAAAAGCACATGCCTAGGAGGGCCAAAAGGCCCATTCAATTTCACTTACACTACATCTTGAGGGACACGTGTTGAAAGCCAAAGCCAAGAACGGGCAGGCGGATACAGTCAGTTTAAATAATAATTTGTGATCTCGACCTCAGGGAGATTAGAGAGAATTCTGGGAGCTAGCAAGGACTTCTGGGGATTTGAAGTCTGGGGTTCAAATATCCATTTTTACACAGGGTCCTTATTTATACCCTGAATGCATAGAGTACTTATGTGTAGTTTATACTGTCTCTCCCTCCCCTGAAGTGAAAAGATAATTTTAGTATATATTCATACTGGCTATCCATCAAAAAATTTCATGCAAATGGACAAATTGCATTTCAGATTTTAGTAGCGAATTTATACAAATGTTTTCATGGAGAGCTCTGTGTATGCATCAGTTTGGAGTTTTCTTCTCAAAATCAGGGAAATCTATGAAAATAAACTATCATCTGCAAATCCCAGAGTTCCATTGGAGAATCTGTGAAGTAATTTTCATAATCATGCAATGCATAGTAGTGGGTGTTTAATAAACAATTGTTGAATGTATGAACCAATGGTAATTGATGGATTTACAGTGAAGGGGCCACTTCCACCAACATGATAACAGAAGTCTCCCCAGAGCTCTAGCATGCAAATCACAAACAATGACACTTGAAAGTGAGGCAAAAATATTCACCCAGCTTAGACACAAATTGTCAGAATGGTTCTTTAATGTTGCAGCACAACAGTGCTCTCCACTGGGGAGGGGAATGTGGCAAAGATTAAAAAAAAAAAGAGAGAGAGAGAGAGTTGGAGAGAGAAAACTGCAGGTGGGTGGTCTTTGTTCTATCAGACCTCCCACACAAGAGAGAACCTAAAACACCAGGAAAACAAACAAAGCTTGCAAAGCAGTCCAGAGGAAGCATGGCTCCTCCATATACTCCCTTCTATGTACCCAGAGGAGCCTTTCCACTGAGTGGGCAAGAAAGCATGTATATAATCCTCCCTAGTCCTTTCTTTCTCAGTGGCGCATCTCACCTTCAGTTAACTCTGATGGGGCTCAATATATAACATAGGAAGGGTTTGGCACAAAGAAAAAGCATTTAAAAAAACCTGCCCTGTCGGGGAAAAAAAAATATTATCCTCTTGATAAAAAGGAATAGAAAATCCAAACTCAATTTGTGAAAAGATGGTGACACCAGGTCTCTCCTTTGAGCCTAGTACTAGAGGTTGGGGAATGGTCTAGCATAATTCAACCCTTTCATCCAGGTTCAGCACAAACTCCATTGTGGGTCAGATAGAAGTAACTTTTTTTAAATCTTTGTGGCAGTGCAAGTCAAGTGAGTTTGATGTTGCTGCATCTGAAAAACAACTCTGATTAACTGTTGTATAATGGAAAAGCTATGAGTTGGGGTATCTTAACCTTTTGACACTTTGCTTGGTTATCAAAGTCTTCTATATTTTAAGAAAACATTGAGTAACTCAGGATATAAAAGATCATGTTAATTGGTCATGACATGACTGTTTTGCCACTAATTGGAGAAAGAGACACTACATGACAGAGTCTGGTTTTGGAGTCAGATGATTTGGGTTCAAATCCCAACTCTAACATTTACTGCCTCTGAGTGAAAGTCAACTTAATCTCTTTGGGCATCAGTTTCCTGATTTATAAAATAAGAGGGACAGCTATGTGTTCCAATGGAATAGTACACTACAAATAAAGTCAGGAAGATCAGAGTTCAAATGGAGTCTTCTGTGACCCTGGACATTTCATTTAACCCTGTTTGCCTCGGTTTCCTCATCTATAAAATGAGATGGAGAAAGAAATGGCAAAACACTCCAGTATCTCAGCCACGAAAACCCCAAATGGGGTCATGAAGAGTTGAACATGATTAAAATGACTGAACAAAAAATGAGGATTGAACTAGATTATCTCTAAAAGACCATCAAACTCTACATCCTATGACTATAATTCAATTCCTTAAGTATTTATTAAGTACCTATGATGTGCCAGACCATGGAGATACAAAAAAAAAAAAAAACCCATACCACACCACCTTTTCTCAAAGAGGTTACATTTTGCTGGGTTTTTATATGAGTGGGAGAACAACATATACAAACATATATAAATAACTTTCAAAAAGATTAAATGACTTCAAAACGAGAGGGGCATAGGACTAAAGAAATAATGATTACATTTATAAGAGAAGCATTTTGCAGTTATTATCTCATTTTATTATTATAAGAACTGAAAGGCAGGTGCTATTATTATACACATTTTATGGGAAGCAAAACTGAGGTAAAACTTGAGCCATTTGCCCCCAAACTAGTAAATGTCTAAGACTAAATTTGAACTCAGAGCTTCCTAAATAAAGCTATAGCACTTTATCTACCACATTACTTAGCTGCCTCTAATACATGTAATGGGAGGAAGTGGTGCATCAACATTAAAGGACCCTACGTATTTCAAGAGGTGGAAATGAGAAGGGAGAACATAACAAGGCTCAAAGCAAATGCACAGGTAAGAGAAACAGCTAGTAGGACAGTTTGGCTAGATCAAAGAATCTGTGAGAAGGAATCAAGAAAAATCATCCTGGGAGGGGAAATGTTGGACCCAGATGGTGAAGAGTTGGCAAAGAGGACTTTGTATTTAGTCACAGAGATTAAATAGGAAGCCATGTAAACTCCATAAATAGCTCTGTGTGTGTGTGTGTGTGTGTGTGTGTGTGTGTGTGTGTGTTGGGGGGAGGAATGATATCGTTAGATCCATGCTTTAAGAATACATGGGTCATGGGGATATGTTTGGGGATGTAGACTCTAAATAAACATCCTGGTGCAAACATCAACAACATGGAAATAGGTTTTGATCAAGGACACATGTAATACCCAATGATATTGTGTGTCAGCTGTGGGAAGGGTGGGGGGGAGGAAAGGGAGGGAAAGAATATGATTCTTGTAAGCAAGGAATAATATTCAAAATTGAATAAATAAGTTAACTCAAAATAAACAAATAAACAAATAAAGAATACCAATTTGGGAATTATGTAGAAGATGAATTGGACAGGAGACAGACAAATACAGGAGACCAATTGAGACATTGCAACAGATTGGATGAGAATTAGTAAGCATCTGAACTAGGGGAATGGCTGTGTAAATAGAGAGATGGGGATGGATATAAGAGAAGTGGTAGTAGAATAAAGACTTGGCAACTGACTGGATGTGGAGAGTGAGTCAGAATGATGATTTAGGAAGACTATAATGACAAAGCAGGTTGACTAGGAAAATGGTGATGCTTTCAATCTAAAAGGGGGAGATACAAGGAAGGGTAGCTTTTGTGGAAAAAAGAAAATCAGTTCTCTTTTGGGCACAGCTCGAGATGACTACAAGATAGCCAAATAGAGATGTCCTGCAAGCTCATGAAGAAATATGATGCAACTTAACTCTACTTCTTTGTTTGGTAGGGAGGATGCTTCTTCTTGGTATCTTTAAAGAGGGATGAAGAAAAGCCAAGTGCCTAACACCTGCTCACAGTGGGCATCATGACATGCTTTCTCTTGATACTCACTCCTGATGAACAAGAAGGTCCTCAATATAATCAACTGGCAAGCTTCTACATCACAGACAGTGAGAAAAATGATGTGTGTCAAAGTGAGAGAGGAAATGAATTAAGTCTTTATCTTCCCTTTGAGTCACTACGACTTTGTGATAAACAGGTTTTGGTTAAGCATTTTAATTAACTGGTTTGTAGAATATGAAAATTATTTTGGCTGTAGAGATTGTCAATACTAAACAAAAAAAAATAAAATATAAATGCTGTCATAGAATAATCAAGTTTTAGAGATAAAAATGACTTTGGAGATGAGAGAGATGAACTGACTTGTTCAAGGTCTAATAATTAATAGAAAATACTGGATTAAACTCTGAATCTCTTGACTTTTAAGTCAATTGCTTCTTTCATTTTACATAAATAAATATATATGTATAAAAATACATATAATTTTGCAAAAGATAATATTTTTAAAAATCACCCATACTTACCCATCCTATACAATTCTCATAAATGTGTTCACAAAAGTTTGCTGTGGAAGTTTCACCAACATTCTAGAGGCCTTACCTTCCTTTCTCTCAACATCACACTCACATACACACGCACATATGTGCATGCATTTAAATAGACATATATATGTATAAATCCTGTATTTTCCTAAGTGTGAGTAACTCCCAGTGAGGAAATTTCCTTTTTCAACATATTCTTAGCAATGGCTTTTCACTTTTTAGTGTTAACTGCTTGGCACTGGAAAGATAACTGACTTGCCTTGAATTACCCAGATTCTATGACAGATAGTATTTGAATCCAGAACTTCATTATTCTGAGAACATTTCTCTATTGATTATACCACACTACCTTTCATAAATACACATGCGCACACACACACATTTTAGGCAAGCACTGCTGAAAATAAAGGTCAAGGCCAATATCTGAGTAGGAGGAGTTCACAGGGATTCATTTTTGGGGAAATATATACAATTTACAATGATCTCAAACCATTGGAGAAAGCTAAAGAAATCTGATTTGGACAGATTGAGTGTAATGTTTCTGGATACCAGTTTGAAATCTCCAGTAAGCAGTTAATGATCTAAGACTAAGGCTCAGGGGAAAGACTAGGGCTGGATATATTTCTGCAAGTTAGTTAAAACCCATGGAATCTGATGAGGTCACTAAGTCAGAGAATGTAGAAGAGGGCCTCCTGGTTCACTTTAGCTTCCTGTCTCCCCTGATCTCTTAGGAGACTGATGAAATCCCACTTTCTGGAGGAACTTTTACCCCTCACCACCACAATCCTAACCAGTAAATTCTCTCTGAGATTGCCTTTTCATTATGTACATAGTTATTTACAAGTTATCGCCCCATTAAGATGTAAATTCCCTCTGATTCAGGAACTGCATTCTGTTTTTCTTGGTTAAGTTTGTGTTCAGCACATAGTAAACACAGAATAGTTGTAGATGTACTAACCTGGCTGAAGAATTCATCCATTTACATGGTACACCTCAAGGTCCAGAAAATGACAATGGACTAAAAAGGCATTTTGGATCTAAGTAAATTATAACAAAGTAGCAACAACTTGCAAGTAAGTGGTACAAAATCCTACATCAAGGCACTTATTAGCAGAAAAGGAATAGGTTAATTCATGTAGCAAAGGAAACCAAATGTCAGAGTGCCACCCTGAACAAGGGAAGCTTGGGAAGGCTGCCACAAGGTTCTGAGGATAGTCTGTGAAGGATTTACAGCCCCAAATCCCACCTTCTGCAAGAGACTTTTTATGATATCTCCAACTAAGATTATCCTCCATTTTCATTGTATATAATTTATATAGTCAGAGTTGTTAGAACATGAGTCCCTGGAAAACAGAGACTGTGGCTTTGGCCTACACTGTTGCAAATAACTGCAACTTTGTAAGTGGAAAACAGAACAATGAAACAAACCCCTAAAATCAAATGTGCTTGAACGGAAGGACCCAACTTGGACCAGGTGTAAGCTCTGGTCCTCTGAAGGAAAACAAAATTAGTTCTGACTAAATTTTCAATAATGTTATTCCTTTCATTCTCTTTTGAATGTACATGGGTTTTTACTCTCCTGATCCAAAAATATAATAATAGCTAACATTTATATAGCACTTTAGAGCTGGCAAAGTGCTTTACAAATATTATCTCATTTTATCCTCACAATAACCCTGAAAGGTAAATACAATAATCCCAATTGTATACATGTAGAAAATGAGGAAACATTAAAATGACGTGACCAGTCATTCAGATAGTACAATCTCAAGAAGAATGTTAACTCATGACTTCCTGTCTCTAATGCTATCTCTCTACCCACCTCTCAATCATAGATAAAGCTAATAATGTATCTTAAAAGTAAAATATAAATATATCTTTATTCAATTATATTCAAGGACAACTGACTGAGTACTTACTGTGAGGTGGGAATTGCATAGAGTATTGACAATGCAAAATGAATAAAAATCCACATATTAACTGTCCTTGAGGAATCTAAAGGGAAGATAGGAGGTTAAAGGAAGGGATACAATATATAATAGTAATAAGGTAATATATGATGGGGCAAAGGAGAAATTCAAAGGTAAGGAAGAATCAGGGAAGCTTCCTGTAGGAGGTGGGATCTGAGGTTACCCTTGATGGGAGAGACAGATTTTGAGCAATGAGAGGGGAATGTGTTACCGATATGGAAGGATGCATTACACAAATGTTCAAAAAGGGAAATGGGTGCGATGAAACCTGGGAATGCCTATTAGTCTAGTCTAGTTAAAATGTAAATGTATGTGAGTTAACTAAAATAGTAAAATTACATTCTCAATTCTATAAACTGAATAGAATCACAGTGTATGGCAAAGGACTAAAACATAATTTTTTTAAAAGTAGAAAGAGGGACTCTATCATAAATTTGACCAAAGACACATGTAAAATCCACTGGAATTGGGTGTTGGATATGGGAGGGGGATAAGGGGAGGGGGGGAAAGAACAAGATTTTTGGAATCCTGGAAAATACTCTAAATTAATCAATTAAATAAAATCAAAAACAAATACTTACAAAAAAATAAATAAATTTGACATATACAAACTTAGTACACAGTCCACAACAAACAAAATATAAGATATTATGTTCAGATCCAGGATTTCTTAAAAGTACCTGTTTAGAGAAATTTGAAGAGTTGCCTTATATTTTTCATTAGATAAATGTTCTTACCTCAAAAAGATGCTCTCAAAATCAGACTATTGACCTTAATACCACACTTAAAAGTTTGAATCATATTTCAAAAATAGTTAAAATATCTGAAGTAGCATCTAAATATTTGAAGATTTAATTATGGACTTGTGTGGTGAATAAATGCAAGGGGAGTAGGTAGGGAAAGAAGGGAGAAGACCCTTGTGAATTTTGGTACTCTGGTCTATCTTCATGCCTTCCTTCCTCTTCCCACCACCACCCATCAACACACAAATCACATACTGACATCTCTTACATTCCTCTTTAACTCTTGTACTATTTAAGTTCTAATGTTTATACACACATGAAAATTCCATGGTAACAATGTTTTTTTAATGGCTTTTGATGTGAAATTTTGTCAAGATCTTTTTGAAAATCTAAAGAGATGACATCTACTGGCTCCCTTTTGTCCTCATACTGATTTAGCTCTTTAAAGAACCCTGAGACAGTCATTATTTTTCCTGGCAGTAATCATGCTGCCTCCATTCCCACTCCCAGGTTATACATACTTAAATGTACTTATTGATTCCATCTTTTTTGAAAAGAGAATCTTGTTCTTTCACACTTTCCCTTCAGTTCTCTTTGTCCTTGGGCTAAATAATTGATATCAAACTCATCAATCACCCCAAATTTTGCTAGCTAGGTGTATCCTCTGTATGCTTTATAAGTCTTGAATATACCTAGTTATGTATTTGGTGTCTTCTCACTTATAATAATGTAAGCTCCTTAAGGATAGGGGATGGTTTCCTTTTTTCTTTGTATCCCCAGAGCTTAGTGTCTGGTAAGTCTTTTCTAAAAACCCTTACTCCAGATCTTAGTAAAAATTCTAGGACAGAAGGGCAAGGACTAGGCAAACAGGAACACCTGATTTCTCCAGGGTCAAATAACTAGGAAGTGGAACTCAGGTGCCCTGACTCCAAGCCTAACTTTGATCCACTGAATAATCTAGCTATCCCAGTTAAGTTATCCAGTTAAGCTTTAATCTAAATACTAACAGACTGATTAATTGCCCAAGGCTAGAAAAGAGAATCAAAAAGAAGGAATGATTACTGTCTTATTAGGAGGAGACCTTGAATAAACTATGTACCTGAGCTCACTCTATGATTCTCTCTCCCTCTCTCCCTCTTCCCCCCCCCCCCCCTCTCTCTCTCACACACACACACACACACAGAGCAAGAAGTCCTCTGGACTAAAGACTAGCCCATACCACAGGCTAGTTGTGGTAAAGCAGCACTTCCTTCGAGCTGATAATTTTGAGGAAAAGGACATGAGAGGTGATCAAACAGAAGAAAGTATTTTTTTCCAATAGCTGAGCAATGCGATTCAATTATTTTTTCTTTTGAAAGTAGAACATTTGGAAGGAAGGAAGGAAGGAAGGAAGGAAGGAAGGAAGGAAGGAAGAAAGGAAGGAAGGAAGGAAGGAAGGAAGGAAGGAAGGAAGGAAGGAAGGAAGGAAGGAAGGAAGGAAGGAAGGAAGGAAGGAATCTGAGTCATATGTCATCTGATGACAACTGATCAGACTCATAATAAAGCAAACTGAAATCTTCCTTCTCATAGACAGTAGAGCCAATCTCTGTTCCAGGAAAACAGGGAATCTGATTCTCCTTAGTATAAGAAACTAGATCTCATGTGTGATTCTGCCCTATCTCTTCCAAAATGAATTAAAAACCATGGGAGAGTTATATTAATAGCAATTCTACTCTTAATAACATTGTACTTGCACCTGTATCAATAAGAAAGCAATTTATAAATTTAGATATTCCAAAATACCATACATCATTTCAATTTGAAATTTTTTTTTATTCTCCCTTCAAAGGGATTTTTTTGGGTTGTAAATTACACATTTTATTATAGACAGACTTTTAGAAGTGAAGGAGAAAGTCTCTTGTGCTTGAGCAACTTAAAGTTGGTCATGATCTTGGGATAGTGTTCTTTTATTTTAAAACAAACAAACAAAAAAAAGAACAAAAAGTAAACCTTACAAAAATACTGAAGTATTTCATTGCTTCCATCCTGATCTTGGAGGTTATTTTTTTTTTTTTATTATTCTGGTTTCCTGAGCAACACCAGAGATGTCTCACTCAGTATTAGAAACCAAAACAGGTATGCCAAATATGGTGGTGAAAAGAAGGTTATATAAACAGACTTGAAGGAAGGAAGGAAGGAAAGAAAAACAAAAGAACAAAAGGGGAGGAAACAGAAAATCCAAAAGTATATTTAGTCAATACTGATTATTGTTCCTACATGAACAAGATAATTTTTGAGAGTTAAAAATTGAATAGAGAAAATCCACATAACTGATTATAGGCATCTTTTGCAGAATTTAACATCTTAATCAGGTACTAGAATGACCATAGAGTGCAAGAAATGACAAAAACTGGGCTGGTATTTCCAGTCATACTAAATAATGAACTCAATAATGAACCCCAGATAGTGAAGCTCTTTTTCCTGGAAATAGCAATTTACTTTCTTTTTTCTAATGAGAGACCATCTATCTACTAGTGGGTTGCTGAGGTTGCCAAGGAAAGGTCTAAAAAGGTGAAGCATGCCAACTCTTGATTCTAATCTTTACCAGAAGACTTAAAAGCATTTACAATTTTAGTTTTACATTTTGAGTTGTGAAAGCCATTGATTTCTTCTAGAGTTCTTAAGCTGCACAGAAAAGCAGTGTTACTGTTCATGGGCAAAATTCACAGTGAGGACCATCATACTGTTCGGTTCAGTTGTCTATACGTTCCTTGGATAATCCTGGCACTGGAGAACAAGCAGATAAAAGCTTTCCTGGATAAATTTCTTCTTAGTGGTTTACTGAAGGGGGCCCTTATGGCATGAATTCTTCTCGTATCAATCTAGACCTGGTAGTCTCCTAAATGTAGACTGAGAAATGCAAACAAATTCCCAGATGCCATATTCCATAAGCAGGTGGTTGGTTGCTCAGCTGCACAAGATGATCCAAGCAGTAAAAAATAGCACCTATAAATGTAACACTGGAGCCTTAGTGGAGTGTCTTAGGATGAGTGCCACCTTGGAATGAACAGTAACTGAGCTCCTTGAACAGAATCCAACACAGATTTCCTTACACCAAATTAGGCTCAAATGGAGTGTCTATATAAATAAGGGGTTTAAATCTATTAGATACTGGGAAAGCTTGAAATACATTCACTTTGGCCCTATGTTATTCAACATTCTATCAATGACTTGGATGAAGGCATACATGGCAGATTTATTAAGCTTATAGATGGCATATAATTCAGAGGAAAACCTGGAACATTGCATAAGAGTGCCAGGACCCAAAAAGAACCCAACATACTAGAATTATGAACTAAATCTAATAAGATGAAATTTAATACTGATAAATGTTAAGTATTATACATTGACTGAAAAAGTTGAGAATGGGGAAGGTATGATAAGACAATAGTTTGTGTGAAAATGATCTGTAGATCAGAAGAAATTGCAAACTTAAAAAAGTCAACGGGGTGACATGAAATTTAAAAGTGCTCATGCAACCTGAGGCTGTATTAAGTGAAATATGATGTCCAGAACAAGGGAGGTGATAACTTCCATGAACCCGGTCCAGGATTAAAGTTTATGTTCAGTCATACTTGCGACACATTAGAAAGGACAATAACAAGCTAATATGTCAAGAAAAGGACAATCCTAATGATAGATCTCAAGTTTAGATCACACAAGCATTAGATGAAGGAACTTGAAATGCTTAGTCTGAAAAAAAGATATTTAAGAAAAATGTGATAGCTTACCTCCGAGCATTTGAAGTGCTCCCATGCAGAAAAATGAATGAGATTTGGTCTGATTGTTGGAAGGTAGACAAATAAGGATTGATGTAACAATGAAAAACTTTCTAAGGATTAGAATTACAAGAAAGTTCAATGAGATGCTTCAGAAAATATTGGATGCCTGTCCTCTGAAAATTTCTAAGGGAAAATGAGTGACATTATCTGTTGGGTAAGGTGAAGAAATGCATCCGGTACAGGTATAGATTAGATCAAGGATTGAGTGTGTGTGTGTGTGTGTGTGTGTGTGTGTGTGTGTGTGTGTGTTTCTGATCATTTTTAAGTAATTGGAGAAAATGTTACATTAGTATAAGGTGTTACTGAAAATAAAGAAAAAATATTTTCCCATCCAAGTTCATTGATCCTTGCGGGTCCATGATTGCAGGTTGATAATCCCTGCCCTAGAGATTTCTAAAGTCCTTTATAACTCTGAGATTATGGGATTCTTCATGGCATGATTTATCCTAAAGAATAATCTCCAATGGAAGTTCATGTAAAATATTATTATGAACTAAAAATAAAAAAAGAAATAAAAAGTGGGCAGGATGTTATTTTCACAATTGAACATCTCTTCTAATCACTACAAACAACAACACTATCAAGCTCTCTTCCCGTTTCATTAATCTGTTACTAACTCCCCAGCCTCATAGATGACCTCCTGTCTCTATTCTCTATTCATCTGAGTCTATCCAATTCAAAGCTGCCAAAACAATTTCCCTCAGTTTTCATCATTAATTACTGCCCACTACCCCAAAAGCATCTGCTACCTTTCTACCCAGACCTCTCCAACACAGAATATGATTCTGCTCATTCTCATTCATCTCAGTGCCTTTGTTTCCACAAATAGTAAGGGAAATGAATCTGATTCTGGAAGGTGGGGGCAGAAATAAGGACAACAGTTTTGCAGAGAGGGACTGGAGAATACCTAAATCCAAGGAAAAGACTTACGCACATATTCATAAATTTCGTAAGGGCCAGGTATATTCCAAGATGTATTCTTTGATGTGCAGAGATAACTCATTGCTCTATGCATTTCAGTTCTTAACTTTTATTATGTTTTTCAACAAAATCTGTGATTTCACTTGGTATAGAAAAAGTTGAGATAGGAAGCTCTTTCACAATCCAGGTCAGTGACTTCTCTATAATTTATAATCTTACAGAGTCCCTTTCAGGCAGTGAGTGATCTGTCCAGGGTCACACATTCTTATGGATTTGAACTCAGGTTTCTATGACTCAGAAGCCCAACCCAGAAGGGACTGTGATAATCACTCTGCTATTAGTGTCAAACAGGCCACCACTGGACTGCACTGAGGAAAACAATGCCCTGGAGTATTGGGTACCAGATTAAAATGTAATTGGGGGGAGGGGGGGAGAGAGACAAGACAGCAAAGTAGTGATAATGTGGTAGATCCATCATATTGCCTTGTCTCTCCTTTCTATTCTAAGAGGAAGCTGTCAATGCTGGAGTTCATAGTCAAGGAGGTCATTGCCCAAGAGATGGCCCAAAGAGACCTTTTAGAGGAAACTACAATCCTTTAATTGAGGCAATTCACTTCCAGGAATGAAAGGTAGAGTTGGACAAAATGCAGTATAAGGGGAAATGCTAAGGATTTAAGATTTTGTAGCACCTAACAAAAAGATTATACATTCTTTACCAATGAGTTCTGATCTTTGGGCAGCTATGTGGCACAGTGGATAAAGTGATGAGTCGGGAAGAACCAAGTTCAACTCAGACACTTTATAGCTGTGTGACCCAAGACAAGTCATTTAACCCTGTTTGCTTCACTTTCCTCAGTTATCAAAGGAGCTAGAGAAGGAAATGGCAAAACATTTTAGTATCTTTCCAAAGAAAACCCCAAAGTCACAAAGAATCAGATATGAGTGAAATAACTGAAGAGCATCATCTTGGGTAGACAAAAAGTTTCAGTTCTCACTTCTATATCACTAGAGCAGAGACATCATGTCTAAACCACAGTTCTCTATACTGCCCATCATCTTTCTTTCATATCCTGTGTGATGTAGTTAAAAGAAATGCTCGATTTTGGAATCATTTTTTTAACCTTGCCTTCTGTCTTAGTATCAGTTCTAAGGCAGAAGACTGACAAGAACTAGGATATCACTCTGTTAGGATCCTCATCCTAAAACCTGTGACTTTCTCTGATCCTCATTCTTCTCAAGTTAAAAAATGGAAATTATAATTCTTGCTCTACCTACCTCATTTGGTTATTACAAGGACAGCATTTTGTACACCTTAAAGTGCAATGTAAATATGAGTTACTGCTCTTATACACATTTTCAAATTCTGAACTTTCAAAAGCTTAGAATATCCTCTACCCACATACCAGCTGACTGGAAGAGATTTAAAACATACACGCACCAGACAAACCACACACACATTTTGTCTTGCTTGCTTTACTGAAAAGATGAGGAATGGGAAAAGAAATAATATCCTTCCAAAAGAGGAAAAAGAAAATGATGGATATTAAATAATAAGAATGTGGATCATATTTTCTTAGTATTTATAGTTTAGTGGAGTAAATGATAGAGGTAGCCCTTGTTAATAATAATGAGCAAAAAATAATTGCAAAAAAGTTCACAAAGATGAAGTCTGTTTCTGACACAGGATTTGAATTCAGGTGTTCTTAACTTCATATCCAGCACTCTCATACACCTTGCTGCTTTCTTGCTCTTGAAAGAAACCACATACAGAACTTGGATATTCAGTCAATATTTATTGAGTAATCATCATGTATAAAGAGCTGGATGATTAAAAAGATGAAGTTCTAATCATAGTTTTATGGATTGTTCGTCAGGTAGTGTAGCATGGTGATAGAAGCACTGACAATGCCAGAGGACCTAGGTTTGCATCTCCTTCTACTACTTAATACCTTTGAAATCTTGGTTACTCATGAGCACAGAACAGAGGTGCAGATGGAATGGAAGGTGCTAAGAATCTGTCTGAAAACCCAAACACAGCTGGTGGGTCTAATTTTAGGCCTACCGACCTTGACATTGGTACATAAAATAGACAGAATTCCCAAGAGACACATGCAAATATACATGTCATAGTGTGACATAGAGAAAAAGGCACCTTTATGAAGTTATTCTTATGTTCTAAAGTTCTGAGTACAAGAAGTCTTTTAACTTCTGAATTCCTGACTAGTGAATGACCCATACATAAAAAGGGGCTGTGTACAGTGCTCCTGACATAGCCACCACTGCAGGACCACCCAGCACAGAGCAGTGGAGAGTGTGCTGCATTTGGAGGTTCAGAGAACCTGGGTTCAAATACCAGCTCTGCCCTTTACCATGTAACCTTGAACAAAATAATTTAATCATTCTCCAATTCACTTTCCTTATGTATAAAACAAGAGGGTTGAAGGAAATGACCTCTAAAGTTCCATATATATATATACATATATATATAAAATTCTATGTATATATATAATATATATAATTCTATGATATAGAAAGTCAAAACCAGGGCAGCTAGGTAGCTCAGTGTTGGGCCTGGATAGTGGAAGTCCTAGGTTAAATTTTGGCTAACTGTGTGACCCTGGGCAAATCACTTAACCTCAATTTCCTAGACCATAACTATTCTTCTGCCATAGAACTGAGTATTGATTCTAAATAGAAGTTAAGGTGATAAGATAGATAGATAGAAAGACAAACAGACGGATGGATGCATGGACTGACAGAGACAGTTAACTCACACTGTCAGGAAAGATACTCTAAGAGACCCTCAAGCTCTGGATCTTTAAGTCCCCATAGAAGGTAGAAAAAATGTTAATAATGCAGATTAAAATCAAAATTATTTTGGAGCCAGTTGTTAAATGTTTATAAATATAACTCTGGAGGCACATTCAATATTCAATAACCATTTCAATTAAACACTCCACAAATATTTACTAAACATGAAGCCCCTGGGCTAGGCATTAGAGATAAAAACAAAATGGTCATTACCCTCACAGACCATATATTCTGCAGAGGATTTACACCATATACACTAGTGAGTAAATGTAAACAATGTTCAAAATACAACAAAATCATTCAAAGAGGAGAAACTGCTCATGCAAGAAGTAACTGAGCTGGCTTGGAAGGAAGCTGGGGGCTTTACAAGATAGAGGTGAAGAGAGAATGCATCTTAGACATTCCCTCCCCACCCCCCACCCCCGCAAAGTCATAGAAGTGGGAGATGGAATGTTAGTCAAGGAACAGGCCAAGAGAACAAGATGACCTCTTACTGAAAACCTCATTCTGATAGATACCATAGAAACAGAACTGATTCCACTTTGCAGAATGCTAGTGTGAATAGCAAATCAACACATAAAACATTTCATAACTGAAATAATCTTTAGCATTATGATCTAGGCCCCCATGACATCACCTTTGATACTTATTCTATTACTGCAAAAACCATTGGTCTTCCCATTTTCCTTCCAGACCTCTTATTTGCCTCTATATGGGGCCACAGGAGACAATGGAAGTGACAGCAGGCAGTACTCATTTCTGAAATCCCTCAGTGGTAATACATCAGCCAAATGAAAGGGACCAAGTCCGACTGACTGACTGCCTTCTATTCATGTTCAAGTTGGGTTTTTGGCTTCCTTGTATTACAAATTAAATTTTAATTAAAAATATAGTTCTTATTCACTGAAGTTAACCACCCCCAACCAAAAAAAAAAAAGTATACACACACACTCACACACATCTTCAAGGATGTATTTCTAAATCTGACCAATTCTCCTTCTGCAATAGATCCCAGATTTATCCTTTCTTTAACATTCATTCAACATCTCAGTCTAAACAATCAACTAACAAATATATTTTGAATTGTCCCTGAAGAAAAATCTATACCAGCGGGAATGGGGAAAACCAAGAAATATAAGATGGACTGGGTTCCTGTCATTTACACAAGTATACATGAATACTTAAATAACTTATAGTAGAATAAAACTAAATTGTAAACAAATAGTACAGATTATGAGGGTTATTGAAATTCTGAAGTTCAAAAGAGTCAGATTACTATGGTATGATGTGGTTAAAGAGAGCTCCTTGAAGTAGGAAGGACTTAAAATGAACTTAACTTGAATATTAAGGGAGAGGATAAAGTGGTAGGAAGGAAGGAAGGAAGGAAGGAAGGAAGGAAGGAAGGAAGGAAGGAAAGAAGGAAGGAAGGATTCCTTTATTATATGGCAAATAATTGTGCCAAGTGCAGGAGATGAAAATACAAGTAAGCAAGACAGTAACTGCCCTCATTGAGCTTATATTCTAATAGATAAAACAATAGACAAAGAAGTGTTAAAACAAAAAGAAAGAGAAAGGAGAAAATAAAGGGTACCCACTGAGGGGTCTGATGAGGAGATAGACCAGAAGTGGTATGAAGACCTGGGCCACAGCAAAATAAGGCAAAAGACCACTAATTAGAGCTGGGAGTCCCAGAAGAGTCCAAGTTTGCAGTGGAGACTGTCAGAGAGTAGCTAGGTAGCAAAGTCAACAGAGTGCGAGGACTGAAGTCAGGAAGACTCATCTACCTGAGATAAAATATAACCTCAGATACTTACTAAGGGGTGTGACCCTAGGCAAGTCATTTAAGTCTGTCTGTCTTAATTCCTCATCTATCAAATGAGCTAGAGAAAGAAATAGGAGACAACTACAGTATCTTTGAGGAAAAAACCCCAAATCGGGTCACGAAAAGTCAGACATGACTGAAATGACTCAAGATCAAGAAGGGCCATGGTAAGAACATAGATTGTAAAGGAAAGAGTGAACCAAGGTTAGGAGATGGAGTATATGAGACTTAATTGAAGAATGGAAAGTAGATCAACTAAGCTAGAGTTGGTAATGGGAGATAAAGCTGGAAAAGTAAAATAAAAACAAATTACATGTGGTACTAAAAGCCAGACTAGGTAGAGTATTAGGTCTTAGGATGCAGCAAATGGAGATCTACAGAAGGATCTGCAGCTCTTAGTGTTTGAGGAAGAAAGAGATTGATTAGGGTCAGATAAACTTGTTCCAAAGCCTGGGGGGCATCCTCTCCCCAATTTACAAGGTGAGTCACTTAGGAAGGAAGTTGCTACCAGACCCTTTTGCAAAGCTAAAGCCCATAGACTTTTCCTAGCTCTTTTAAAAAAGGCTGAAAAACTTAAACCCAACAAAAATCCTATCCTTTCATTCCATCAGAGATAGGACTACTGAGGATTCCCCCCTAACAGGAGACCTGGACCTGAAATTTTAAGAAAAAAAAGATCACCTGTCCTACCTGGCTAGGGCATGGGGGATACTTAATCTTCCTGAGTAGGGTGTAGGGACCATGAACCAGAGACCTCTCCCTAGTTTAGAATGATCACTACATACATTTCCCAAATCTTCATCTCTGAAGGGTAAACAATAAGCTTACTAATGGTTAAATGGTAAGCCCAATACTTATCAAACAGTTGTTCAAAGTGTTCCCCAGTGGATACCCTCTCTTCCATTCCCCCATGCAGCTGAGCCAATAAAAAAATGTGCATAGATAAAAGGCCAAATGAAGGGGGCACTATCATTGTATCTGTTTCCAGTTCTGTGACATTCTTGGACTCTATAGGCAGATATGAAGTCATGGTCTCTGACCCTAAAGCAAGCATGCTTTCCACAGTCTCTCTTCAAACATATTATATAGGATAATAAAATCTAAATGTGGGAAGAGACATTAAAAGCTATTGAGCCTATCATTCTGTGAATTTTAGATTTACTAGACCCTGCTTAAGTCTTTAGAATTCAAGGAACCAGGAATGTATACACCCCCACTTAAGGATTAACTGTAGGGGAGAATGGTCTGTGACCTGCCTGTGCTAGCAAGAGGGTGTGGAAAAGTTGGGACATTAATGCATTGCTGGTGGAGTTATGAATTGATCCAACCATTCTGGAGGGCAATTTGGAACTATGCCCAAAGGGTGATAAAAGACTGTCTGCCCTTTGATCCAGCTGGGTTTGTACCCCAAAGAGATAATAAGGAAAAAGACTTGTACAAGAATATTCATAGCTGCTCTCTTTGTGGTGGCAAAAAATTGGAAAATCAGGAGATGCCCTTCAATTGGGGAATGGCTGAACAAATTGTGGTATATGTTGGTGATGTTGTGCTAAAAGGAATAATAAAGTGGAGGAATTCCATGGGGACTGGAACAAACTCCAGGAAGTGATGCAGAGGGAGAGGAACAGAACCAGGAGAACATTGTACACGGAGACTGATACATTGTGGTACAATCGAATGTAACAGACTTCGCCATTAATGGCAATGCGGTGATCCTGAATGACTCGGAGGGAGCTATGAAAAAGAACACTATCCACATTCAGAGGAAACACTGTGGGAGTAAAAACACTGAAGAAAAACAACTGCTTGAATACATGGGTTGAAGGGATATGGCTGGGGATGTAGACTCTAAATGAACATCCTAATGCAAACAACAACATAGAAATAGGTTCTGATCAAGGACAGAAGTAATACCCAATGAAATTGCACATTGGCTGCGGGAAGGGTGGGTGGAAGGGAGGGAGGGAACTAAAGTGAGTATTGAAACCAATATAATAATAATAATAATAATAATTTTAAAAAAGAGACAAATCAGAAACAACTGACTGACCGCCCTGGGCTGTCCAAAGCCAAGCTTAAGTCACCATTGGTAAATGTGAGACACAGGAAATGATATAAAGAACTGCCTTTATATTTCACATCACTTCCTCTGAGGGAGGCTTTTGCGACTTTTGGTGACTTTGTGGCTTTGATGGACTTGGCCCTCGAACTCGAGCCTGGAGGACCTCAGCGTGAGACCTCAGACTGCTTTACTTGAAGGGACCACATGGTGAGCGATAAGGCTGACTCCCCTTTTCTTTGACCTTTCTGAAGACACTATCCTCCAAGGAGGCCCCTCATCTAGGAGGAGGCCTAGAAGCTGGAAGCTAAGCTAGATTTAATCTTCTGGACCTTGGGAGCTTGTTCTAGCAGGGGAGCGCAGCTACTCATATACCCTTGACCAAAGAATGGTACGCCTCTATGGGGAAGGTCGTACTCTTCGATCAAGCAGGAAGCTTCGAGAGGCACTCACATGAAGAAGTGAGGGAGGAAGAGGACACCCGCCTAGCCAGCCAGATCACCCAAATCAACCCTGGTGATCAATGGGGTGACAGATGTCGCAGCCAGATCGCCCTCACAAATACCAACAACATGGAAATGGGTTCAAATCAAGAACACATGATGCCCAGTGGAATCGTGCATCGGCTATGGGAGAGGTGGGGGTGGGGGAGGAGCTAAAGAAAATGATCTTTATCTCGAATGAATAATGTTTGGAAATGACCAAATAAAATAATGTTTTAAAAAAAATGATTTAATCTTCTGGGAAGGCCCCTTGGCCCAGACCTCTGAACTCTGGAGCAGATCTTCTACTCTTCCCTCTTTTTCAATTTCTTCCTTCTATTGTAAATAAACCACCATAAAATCCCATTCTGATTTGGGTATTTCATTGCGATTTAGAATTTACATCCCTGGCAACCACTAAATAATATATTCAGTGTCAACCAATACATTTTACCCTTAACACTTCTCCCAGGCAATTAAAAAAAATCTCTTCTAAAGAATTCCTGTCATATAGCTATAGAGTCTCTAACTATATAATCCTAGTGATGGGAAGTTCACAACATAATAAGAAAACCCATTGTATTTTTGGACAACTATTAAATATTGCTTGAATCAGACATATGTTTTCAGACATAGGCAATATATGGATTTGTTTTGCATGGTAAGATTTATTTTTCAAAAGAGAACTGGGAAGGGGCAATGGAAGTTGAAATAATAATAATTACAACGAAGGGAAAGAATGAAAGTGAGGAAGGAAGGAAAGAAGAATGAAATGGAAAGAGAAAAAAATGTTAGTGAAACTTTTTTTTTACTACACAGAAGAAAACAGAAAGGCAGACAAGAAAGCCAGCTTCAGAATGAACATGTTAAATTTATTATAAACTTTATAGATGTAATGGATTTGATTTTTCCTATGTAATCCTCCTTGCATATTCTTCTTTGTATATAGAATATTAATTTTCGTTGATGTTTGTCAAGTTTACAATAAAAAAAACGTAAAATCAAGTACTGAAAAAAAAAACTTCACTGCTCTGGCTTCCTAGAAACTGACCATCATGCCTTCCAGATTACCACAGAACAAGTTTATTTTTTCCTCCTCGATCATGGCCCTTAAAAAATATTTGATAACTGTAATTATGTCTCTCCTAAGGTTCTCTTTCCTGTAGTCTAAATGAGCCTAATTCCTTTATCCCTCCTCATGACAATTTCCAAGATCCTCAACATCCTGGCTTATTTTTCGGTGAATGCATTCTAGTTGAGCAATATATCCTTTAAAATGAAACAGTCAGAATTAAGCAAAATTTTTCAGATACGCACTAATGAGTAAGGGATTATAATGAGAACATCGCTATACATCAATTTATCCAAATTGAAATTCAATCAACTATTTTAGAATCTATATCATATTTCTGATGATCTCATGGGATCAATTTAAATGGATATGTATGTGAAAAAATAAATTTAATATGTATGTGATCAGTTAAAACCTATAGGTCTTTTTCTATTGCCAAAACAGGCAACAAGGATGTTGATGATAATAATAATGACTAACTTTTACACAGCTCATTAATGTTGGCAAAGTTTATTACAAATATTATCTCATTTGATCCTCATAGTAACCCAAATGGTAGGTACTATTAGACCCATTTCACAGATGAGGTGGAGATCATCTGTGAAAGGTTGAGAGAGCTTAAATCACTTGCCCAAAACCACACAGCTGGTATGTATAGAAAAGCAGGATTTTACCATAGGGATTTTTTACTCCAAGTCCAGCACTCATCCTCTATATAACCTCTCAACAGACCTGACAGATTTTTTTTTTCCTTTTTGTAAACACAAATGCAAGATCTTTCTAATCTCCACAAAATCCTTGTGAGAATGGTCCAAGATTTATTGAGAAAATACTTAAAACTATAAGGAAACAAGCTGGAATTCGATGTAGATTTTTTTCAGTAAACCATACAATCTCATCTGATACAAAATCCTGTTATATTTATTATTTTTTAAAAATCATTTAATTTAGCAGAGCCCCAAGGATTTCTTCTTGTCCCTTGCATATATAAAGATAACCCAAGAATTCTTGACAATATGATCAAAGAGATCATTTTTTTCAGTGATAATTTTACTATAAATATCAATCAAGGCATAAAACAGTGGAATATATGCTCTTCAAAAGAGTTTCAAACCCATTGTGGATGACATCTTGCAGAGAGTTCAAATAAAAGAGCGAATCCCTCTAGATAGTAAGGGTGTCCACATTTGTCTGTTTGTGGATGACATTTTGCTGACTGCATTAAATCCTAGTATGTTTCACATGTCCCCAATGAGATCTTCAACCACTCAAAAGAGAAAAATCTGGCCATCCCCATAAAAAAGCCAAATGATTAAAGAATGCCTATTGCCTATCTTTTACTTGCAGTTAGCCCATGGAGTTAGTCAGTTGCCATCTTGAACAGGAACAAGAGATAGACTTTGCGTTAAAGAACTGAATAGAAGTGCCAAGTGCAATGGAATATACATGAAAAGTGATTCGGCCCCTTTCTAAGATACTGTTCATTACCACAAAAGGCCCACCTAGTTTTTTGTAAATGTATGGAACCTTTAAGAAATTATTTTTATTAAAATGCCGACACTCTTAATGCTGGTAAGTTTCAAATATCACAGCATCTGTCCAAACACCAAACAGCATGTGAGTCAAATGCATAGAATGGAGAGAGCTGCTATCCAAACCTTCAAATGGTTAGCTCCAAGACCACTATTGACTTTTTAACATCTGTTGCTTGAATAGAGCATTACTGAAAACTGAAGTTATTGCCAAGGGCAGCTAGGTGGCTCAGTGGAGTGAAAGCTAGGCTTAGAGATAGGAATTCCATGGGTTCGAATGGGACCTCAGACACTTTCCGACTGTGTGAAGCTTGGCAAATTAACTTAATCTCTATTGCCTAGCTCTTCTGCTTTGGAAGCCATACGCAGAAGGTAAGGGTATACAAAAAGTTATAGCCAAGAGATTTGGAACTTTGGGAATCTGAAGATACCAGAATCATAAAATAATAAAAGACTCTTAAGTCAGAAGGGACCTTAATAGCCTTGACTTATGACAAAGAATTTAAGTATTGGAACACAGATCACCGCCTGTAATTTTTCAGTTGTTTATTTGTGTTTTTATTTGGGGGTTTGGGTTTTACATGATTATTCTCATACAAAAATAAACAATGTGGAAATATGTTTTTCAAGGTAATACATGTATAACGCAGATTGAATTGGTTGCCAACACTGGGAGGAGGTAGGAAAGGGAGATTATTTGAATTGTATAACTTCAGAAAACTTTAAAAAGAAAAAGGATGGGGGACCTTAAAGGCCTTCTAAGTTGATCCTATACTTAATGTATACCTAAAACATGAATCAATGTCAATTTCATCATCATGATTATCACTAAATTTGTAAATGATATTCAGATGTATTGTCCCATTGAAACTCACCAAAATCTATAATGCTTATAAGCTACTTAGATTGGAAAAAAAAAGAGCACTTATTGAGTGTTTACTATGTACCAAACACTGTGCTAAACACTAGGAAAAAAATGAATAGGAAGTAAGTCCTCTTGCTTTTAAAGTGCTTATACTCTTAACAGACAGGAAACAATCCATGTTAAGGGAGTGGTATCTGTGGAGGGTTATTTTGATTTGAAAAGCTACCAAGATGGTGAGTGGCATCATAGCAAAGTGTAGAAACACACTTTTTTCAGAAGCAATAGCAGTATTGATTTGATTGTGGGTGATAAACTGGAAAGGACAAGAGAGCTAGATAGGCAGTAATGAGATAGCAAGCAGAAAAAGAAAATGGACAGGGGGACAATGTATGATTGAGGCTCCCTAGAAATAAAAAGCACAAGGAATTCAGAAGCAAAGAGGACAATTGAGATTGAAATTGGTAAGAGGATGAAGGAAAGGCTTTAAGTTATGAAAAACCTCCAGAATGGTTATAACAGAAGACTCTCTCATTTTATTGTTTTCCATTGTGTCTCTTCCTTCTTCCTGTCCCCCACCTGTTTTGTACATACTATTTCTTTCTTCTGCCAGAAATTTTCTCCTGATTCTCTTCTAATATTGTTCTATAATACTCTTGTAATCCTTCCATCAAGATAACACAATTTATGTCATGTCATTGATTATATATTGCATTTATTATTACTCTTTGTCCTTTTTTCAATATTTGCAATTTATAAATAGTTGATATTTTGATATATTATTGGTGAAAGCCTCCCTCACTGTAGTTCTTCAAGAAACGACTGGACTTCATCAGAAATAATATATACACTTCCAAAAGGCATTAATAACCTGGAGAAGCAACAGGAGGACAATGAGGACAATGAAAGGTCTCAAAGTCATGCCAGGTAAAGATTGGCTAAATGAATTAGGGATGTTTAAACTAAAGAATATTAAAACTTAGCGAAGATAGAATAGTTTTCAAGTATTCAAAGGACTCTCAGATGGAAGAGAAATTAGATTCCCCCCCCTGCTGGGCTCCAGACAGCAGAACTAAAAGTAATGAAGAAAAAAATATTAAGAATCAAATTTAGATTACAGGCAGCTAGTAGGTAGAGAGTGCTGGGCCTAGAGTCAGAAAAACTCACTTTCTGAATTAAAATCTGGCCTCAGACACTAGCTTTGTGTCCATGGGCAAGTCACTTAACCCTGCTTGCCTCAGTTTCCTCATCTATAAAAAGAACTGAAGGAAAGGGCAAACCTCTCCAGTTTCTCTGCCAAGAAAACTCCAAAAGGGGTCATGAAGAGTAGGACATGACTAAACAACAAAACACAGTTAAATAGTCAAGTTGGAATTCATATTCTGGTTTCTTAAAGGGTTCCATTTATTAATATAGTTTTGAAGCTAATGGTACTTTTATAGATTACAAAGCTGAATATGAAATGAGATTGACAGGCAGCACAGTGTATTACATAAAAGTCAGGTGCTGGACTAAAATCCTACCTCAGGCACAGGCTTTGCCTCAGTGACTCTGGGCAAGGGACTCAATCTCCAAATAATAATTACAGAGTAGGTGCTGATCAGCATTGGTAGAAAGAGTTTCACATGGTTCAGATAAAAATGCTTATTAACGTGACTCGCCAAAAAAAAAAGGTATGTTAATCTGAGATATGAAATGAACAATTTATATGCCATGGGATTTTCTTGGTTTTCTATTTTAAAACATCTGACTCTCAAGATGACTCTACCTGACATCTGTGAAAAACAAAAACAAAACAAAGCCAGATTTGTAACTAAAATATCAGTGAAACTTTTGAGAAAAACTGTTTAACAATCTGAGGCTAACAATTCACACATTGGATTCACAAAATGTCTTTAATACTTAAGACAGCTTTAATGTTCTAGAGAGCTTTCTGATTTTAGAACACCCATTTACAATAATTGGTATAATCGAACGTAATGGACTTCTCCATTAGTGGCAGTGAAATGTCCCTGAACAATCTGTAGGGATCTAGGAGAAAAAACACTATCCATAAGCAGAGGACAAACTGTGGGAGTAGAAACACCAAGGAAAAACAACTGCCTGACTACAGCGGTTGAGGGAACATGACAGAGGAGAGACTCTAAACGAACACTCTAATGCAAATACTAACGACATGGTAATGGGCTCGAATCAAGAACACATGTGATACCCAGTGGAATCACGCATCGGCTATGGGGGGTGGGAGGTGGGGGAGGAAAAGAAAATGATCTTTCTCTTTAATGAATAATGCTTGGAAATGATCAAATAAAATATTTTTAAAAAAAAGAAATAATATGATTCTTGTAACCAAGGAATAATGTTCTAAATTAAGTAAAAATTTTAATTAAAAAAGAAAAGAAAAGGAATTTGGAATAGGAGAAAGAGTAACAGATTAAGAGTCCGAAGTGGGGCTTTTACTCTTGGCTTTATTTCATATTGGTTCTATGACCAAGGTAAAGACAGTCTTTGTGGGATTTGTTTTTCCCTATCAGCTAAATAGAGATGATACTATCTGCTGTATGAGAGGAACAAATGAGACAACAAAAGTGAAAGGTCCTTAAAAGGTAGAAAAAAGGTATTATGAGGGTAGTCTATAGCAATAAAATATAGCAAAGCAACATTTTATTTCATTTTTTAAATTGATTTGCATGTTAGCATTTCTATCTTGAGCCCTAAAGAGAGAAATCTAATTACTTTATAGAAATAAAATCAGTGATATCATTGCTGAAGGATTAATGGCAAATTCAAATTGCTACCACAAGGAACTAAGCAGCATGTTCTAATAGATAAGGCTATTATGCAAATTTGTGTGGTTGGTTTTTAAGTTCAAATGCTAGTGAATTGATCCTACTTAAAAATATTGTGTTCATCCTTTCCGTTATTTGCATCACAATTAGTAGAAAAGGCTTTACATTTTATTTGCTTTGTCTTGAAAAAGTCTGCAAAGCATATTGGATAAAGGGTCAAACTTTTGGTCCCAAAATCCAAGTGGGAATTAAGAGTCTGACATAATATCTCTAAGTGAAAATGGTGAAATTACTGATTTCTAGATGTCCTAGTCAACTCCCTGACAAAAAGATACCAAATTCTTACAGAAATGCATAGTGGAATCCATACTGTAGAGTAAATCACAGATCTCTCACAAAAAAGATTCTTCTAGAAAGAATCGTTTGTAAATTCCTGGGTACTCTCAGGTTACATTTGATCTTCTTTAGATTATGCTCCTCAGTCTCCTTTGCTGGAACTTCATCAAGATTATTATATTCAATAATATTCTTAAAATTACTGAGAATATTCTACAGTTTTAAATAATAATAAAATATTTAGGATTACACTTTCAGATACTCAAAGCACCCTCTTAATAAATTGGATTTTCTTAAACCAGGAGCAAGGAGGGAAGGAAGGAAAGGGCATAATAGATTGTAAACTCCTTGAGGGTAGGGTCTGTGTCTATCTTTATCCCTTCCATGCAAGGCCATAGTAGACAACTAAAAAATATTATGAGAATGAATTCATTTGTTGGAGATTCCAGGGAAACAAGTACACCACAGACAATGTTCTAAAATGAAGAAAACAGTTGAACTTCCTGACTTCCAATGTAAAAAGTGAAAATTCTATGATTACAAATAATTATTTCCATCCTGGCTCTAGTTCAGTTGTAATTAGTACAGTCCAAATTACTTAAAACTTGTCCCAAATACCTGTAAAATGCCTGCCTCAATCACAGACCTGTCCTAAACCACAGAGACAAAGATTTAAAAAAAGAGGGAAGCTTTTCAGACAAATTGGTGTCAAACTTCAAAGCAAGAATCTAATCTGAACTAAAGAAATGAATCAAAGAATCAGCTTCTGTGTGTATAGGTTACAAAAATAACACATTTGAAACCTTTACAGAGCACCAACTGTGTGCAGTACAGGACACAGTAGCAGGGGCAAGACTTTTTTTATGCAGATCTGGCTTCTCCTGAGAAAATGCTGTGTGGCACACCTTGGCTCTTATTAAGCATTAAATAATTGTGATGATTCTTTCAGAAGCTGTCTTAATGGGGAGTGAAATCTAATTAGTTCACAGGATTTCATAATAACTTTCATGCTTCTTCCACTCTTGGGTCTTGACTCTGCATTCTAGAAAAATTCCTAATAAAACTTCTAGTGTATGCTATTCATACATAGCTAAAAGAAAAGATTATTGAGGCAAGATACTAGAATCTATCCCTTTGAACTAGATTTTTGGAAAAGACTATCAATTGGTTTTGATATCTTGTTTATACCCTCAGCATTTGGTACATAGTGAGAGCTAAATAAATGCTTATAAATTGCCGGATTCATTTGTAAAGCATTATACCAAGATTTGCCACAGAATTATGCTACTTATGTAAAAAAACAATTCAGAATCAATAACATTCTTCTTCTGAGATACACTGAAGTCTCATGGCTAAAGAAACTTTGGGCAAACCCAGGAGTAATAATTAGGATGGGGTGGCTAGTACTTTGTCTCAGGACTCTGAATTTAGACGATGTCAAATTCAGATGGCACTGGCAGAACTTGCATTCCTTCAGAAGCATAAAAACAAAAATGTATAAAGTCTAGTGAGGAAGAATAATTCACGTATATAGAATCTACTAAATGGCAGGTTAGGGTTAAGCTTTGTCTCCACTCTGCCCTGTTTCCCACCTGCATCCCTAAATCAACAAGAGAAGCCTCTGTGCTTGTTGCCTTGCATAGTCTAGCACTTGTTTCAGGTGCCAAAACTGCAGAAAAAAATAATTCTGTTATGAGTACTGACTCTCCCAATTTTGTCATTTTCTCTCTCTCTTTTTAAGAACAGCGTAAGAATTAACCCATAACCAACATGGGGGGAAATCATTAATATGCACACATAGATGAAGAGATTCACAGAATGTTAACAATGGAAGGACCTCAGAAATTATTTACTTCAATCCCTTCATCTTACAGATGTAGAATTGGGCCTAAATGAATGAAGTAGCTATACTAGAGCCATGCAAGTAAGGAAGACTTTGCCAGGCAGATTAAGTTCAATTGGGAGACTATTTACCTAGCACACCCATATACAATTAGGATATATTGGGTAGTATAAATTCATCAGACAGAATATAACTCTAGAGATCATTAGGTTCCTAATGCTAAAATCTGTTTTTAGTGTGACATGGAAGTGACTCAAGGTTCTCCAGTAAATATTTCATTGATTCCTGAAGAAAGGCAAGCTCTAGCAGGTACCACGAAGTGAGACTGGCACTGAGGATGGATCTAGGAATAAGGTTCTATATCTGTCATCCAAGGACCAACACAGCTCTATATGAAGAGCCTCATCATCTCATTGGTTACAGGGTGATGAATATTATAGGCATAGAATTCTTTACAAGCATCTATCAGGTCAAAGAGGCATTATATTATAATCTTTGTCAATGAAAGGGCTCTACACACCAGTGAAATCAGATTCTTGAAATGAATGTTAAGTGTATTACTGTTTGCATCATTAGTGAATAAAAGCAGCAGAGAGTCTTCCAGGCTATCTATGTTCAGGCAACAGATTTATACAATACCAATAAATGGAGCCCTGCTGCACAAATCTTATTTTCTTGAATATCTGTGTAGAAGATGAAAGCCTCATTTTCTGCCTTAAAAATGAAGAAACCTAATAGGTTTAAAATGCAGGTTCTAGGAGATAATCCATTTGGATACTTATAAATTAAAGTCACTGGGGTTATAATTTCAATCCAAGAGACAGTATTGATGTGGAAAAGAATTATATCATTTTATCTCTTCATGGTTTAATTCAGGCACAGCTAAGCTATATCACAAGAATAATGACAAACAAAATTTCCAAATAAATAAATAAAGGAACTATTAAAAAGAGTTGGGCTAAGGTCCAGGATGGAAATTTTAAATAAGAATGAAATGGAAGTAAAGGTTAACAAGTAAAGTCATATTGTAACCATATTTACACTTTATATTCATATTGGAACACTTAAATAAAAAAAAGTTGCCTCACTAGTATATGACCAGAAAGTATAGACAAAAATTTTACAGTGAAGACTCCCTAAATAGTAAAATTGAATCTCAGGACAGCTAGATCATTCAGTGGATGGAAAGCCAGCCCTGCAGATTGGAGTTCATTAATTCAAATATATGTGACCCTTGAGCAAACCTCTTAACCCCAATTGCCTAGCCCCTACCGCTATTCTGTCTTGGGACAGAAACTTAGTATCAGTTCTAAGACAGAAGGTAAGAGTTTTTTTAACTTAAATATCTAATAGTGCAGATAAGAAGCCATCCGAGGACAGGAAATCCCAATCTTCAATACCCCACACCAATCTACGGTGCTCAAACCCTCAGTAAGAACACCAAGACTGGGATCCCAGGGCAAAGTCTATAACTGCAACAGAGTATCTTAGCACCAGAGCCAGAGTCTCAGGGCCCTGGCTAGGCAGCCTGCAGGGAGAGGACTGGCAAGGGGGAGGAGAAGAGGACTAATTTAACTGCCATTCAGCCTCCAAACCTTCACCTTCTCATTAGGCTTCTGCTGGCAGATGGGGAAGATCTGGCCTCTGTGCTCATCAATACAACAGGTCAGCTGCATCAGCCTAATCCAGTTAGTCAGCCCCTTCAGGACAAAATACCCCAAACCCAGGGATGCAGCAAAATAAGGAGGAGCAAGAATAAACCAAAGGGAGGGGGGAGAGGAGGGAGGGAAATAATAAACTTCTTGTAACCAAGGAATAATGTTCTAAATTGAATAAATAAATTA
The DNA here is from genome assembly GCF_027887165.1 of Monodelphis domestica. NCBI lineage: Eukaryota > Metazoa > Chordata > Mammalia > Didelphimorphia > Didelphidae > Monodelphis > Monodelphis domestica. The sequence goes on along the minus strand of NC_077228.1, from coordinate 439,258,806 downwards.
GCTACAACTTAAAATAAATAAACCTATGACTGGGGGAGTGGGGGGGGGGGTGGTATGAGTAAACAACAGAAAAAAGAAATTACAAAAGACAGTTTCTATCCAGGTAACTAACAAAGAACAAATGTAATAGAGGAGGACCAAGGAAGACCAAGCAAAAACTCAGAAACTCAAGCAAATTATTCAAAGGCATTGGAAGAACTCAAAACACAATTCAAAAAACAATTAAGAGAGGCTGAAGAGAATTGGGGAAATAACTTAACTCAAAATCGGTCATTGGGAAACAGAGGCACATGAAATAAAATTAGAAAATGGTGTCTTGAAATGCAGAATTGGCCAGCTTGAAAATGAGGCAAAGAAAGTTAAAGATAACCTACAAAGAAAGAAAAAGTGATCCAAAAGAAAAAGGATGATCAAAAGCTAAGGGAAAAATTCAGTCTTAAAAATTAAAATCCAACAAGTAGAAACAAATGACTTCAGAAGGAAGCAAGAATTTTTAAAACAAAATCAAAAGAATGAAAAAAAATGAGGAAAATAAAAAGTGAATCTCAACATTCCCTCTGCATAGATGCCCTCCCAACACTTAGATCTACTGAACTCTTATCCCTATTTCCTGGTTCAGGTTCAAAATTGGCAATTTCCAGCAAGCCCTGATCTGACCAAATCTTCCAATCAGATGTGATTTCTCTGTCTTCTAAACCAGGAGTTGAATTTTAGGGACTTCATATGGACCCCTTTGGCAGTCTGGTGAAGCCTATAGATTCCCTATAATAATGTTTCTAAATGAATAAAATGAAATTCAATAATTCACAAAGAAAATCAATTATATAGAAAAAAAGTTATCAAAATATTTTTAAACCAATTATTGGCCCCCAGGGTAAAAACCACTATACAAACGGACAAAGCAATTAAGCACATATTCTGATTTGTAATGTAATTATTTCTGTACATTTCTCTTCCCCTTTAAACTCCTTGAGGTAACAGAAAATACCTTACTCATTGATTTATCTCCTTTAATATTTGTGCCTTGTATGCAGAGGGGCTTAATAAATGTTTCTTGAATAGAACTGAATCATTGTGCCCCTATATTATAGTCCTCAAGACATTTAGAAGTTTCACTCAAATTATTCTACCAGGCTTTCTGCCACATCATAAAATTAACAAAATGACCCTAATTCCTTCGGCCTGATGACCCATAATTAACAACAATAACAACAACAACAACAAAAAAAACCTAAAAGAGGAGGCATTTCTTGTCACATTTCTGTTCTAATATGATTTTATCGAAGAGCCTAATTTCAAAAGTCAGCCCATCCCAGTGTACAAACACATTAAGCTGTCATTTACTACAGAAATAAGATTTGTTAAAAAAAAAAAAAGGTATCAAATCATACAAAAAATCTGAAGAGTTCCAGAAGAAAAAATTTTGTCTCTTCAGGGTAATGGGGGATACAAGGTACATTTTCCAAATGACATTCAATCCTACTTCATTCCCTGTTTCCCTCCTCAACACCACACCACCACTCAGGAAGGGAAAATGCTTCAGTGCAGGAAGAGGAAAAGAGACTACCTAGGATTTCATTTCCCATTCTAAGTCACAGACCAATTGCATTTATCAATCAAATGACACCAAATATCCCTAGAAGAATGTTGAGAATACCAGTCACAATTGTAAAGTTGTTTTAAATAAGTATATAACAGTAAAGAGTTACATCTCAATGAGATATTATCATTATTGCTGTGAACTTCTTTTCACTTTGGTGGAGGGGCAGGAGGGCTAGGGAGATTTCCAGTATAATTGTCTATAAAGAAGCATATCACTGATTCTGAAATTCATGGAAAACTATATGGCCCATTTTCAAGGTCATTTCTTTTTATGAAGATGATCCTTCATCTACCCTTTGAACTAATAACACTCCATCTTCTCTTTCCAGCCAGACACCATATATTAAAGTGGCAATTTAAAAAAGAGAGAGAGAGAGATAACAAAAGCTTGCAAAGCATAAGCCTTACCCCAAAATGCTTACAGAGCAGCAACATGAAGAAAACCAATATTCCTAAAAAACAGACTTGATGAAAAAAGACCCAGAACAGCAGGGTTTATATTGCTTCTGAGTAATAGCACATTGTATTTCAACTCTTTGGCACACACTTCAAGGGAATCACATTAAGCATGCTGCCACAATAGAAAAATATGATTAAAAATTCAATCAGCATTATCATGGCTCCCTGGTTAAGGTCCTTGATTTGTACATTATTGTGGCTTTCCTGGATTGTTGGGGTTTCTTGCTTTGGTTTTTTTTTTTAAACCATTTCTATGTTTCCAAAGACTCAAAGGGGAAAAAAAAAAGAAATCTTCATGTTGAGAGCAAGATCTAGCATGGTAGATAGAAGTAGGAACCCAGAGGACTACAAAGAAAGTTGGTCAATTGGAATAGAAGGTAGATTTTCCCAGTGGGGCAACAGAACATGTTATATAGTTGTATGCATGGTAAACACAACCTGGACATCTTTACACTGCTTGTAATCTTTGGAGCCAAATATTTCTACCTGACTACAATTACAGACTAAGCTTATATTTTTGACAAAGTATCTTATAAATCCTTCTTAAGCTTCCCAAAAATATCATACAATACTTTATCCTGTTTCTAAGCATGTGGATGAGACTAGAAATCAATGAGACTGAAATAAATCAAATATTGGGGCAAAAGTAAAGACTACTAATTCTAGTCAGTAAGATTTGACTTCATTGATATGGAATTCAGTCAAGGCAGTCAAAAAGCATTTATTAAATGTCTACTATTTGTTGGGCCCTGTTGTAAGCACTTAGGGACATAAGAAAGGCAAAAGTTACAGTCCTTGCAGCCCATACACATTTCCACAGCAGATCATGGGAAAAATCTATACAATTTTTAATTCACTTCAAACTAGCATGCATGTATTGATTACCAAAAATAGGAAAGGTCCTGGCCAGTTAACAATCACCATTGCAATTCACAGCCAGGTTAAAAGGGTAGAAAACATGATCAAACATATTTTCAATGAGATATGCTATGTTTGCCTGAACAAGACCTTTTGTCACAAAAATGTTTTCTCAATGCTACCTGAAAATATTTGTGATTTACCTCAAGATGCAACACACATCCTACAGGAAATAAGTTTGACAACAAAGATCAAAGTTCCGTTATAGACTAGGCTCTAATTTTAATAACAGATATCATTGGTACCCATTTACTAGAAGAAGCATAGCTTGATATAGAGATTTGGAAGAACATCGGTTTTTGAGGCAGATTAAATCCTATTTTAAACATTTCTTCAGTGTGACCTTGAGTGAGTCACTTAAGATCTCTAATCCTCAGCTTCCTCATTCATGGAAGACAGATGGATAAAATTTAGACTACTTTGCTTAGGAGGGAGAAGCACCATGGACAGCACCACATAAATTTTTTGCTATTGGAGCAGATTTGTAATTTCATTGGTAAAGGAAAATCACACCATGAAAACTCTACCATTTGACAACAGCAACTTAGAGAGTTGCCAAGGACACTGAAAATTTACATAATAGCCAAGTTTTGTCAGTCAGGAACCAATATCTTCTTGATTCCAAGATCTACACTCAATCCAAGGTATTCTTCGAATGTATTCTTCCTCATCTCATATAATTTATTATTATTACACCACAAAAGGCAGTCATTCAGAAGAGCAAATTCCTAAATTATATAATGGTCAGATTTGACTGTCTACTGTTTTCAGGTTACATTGGCCTTGTATAAAATTTATAAATATGAACTATTTTCAGTCTTTTTCCTTTATATAATGTAATCAGATAAAAACAAACTTAATAGCACAATGAAAATGTTGCCCTAGCAAAAGACAAATGTAGAGACAGCCAAGGACATGATAAAGTACAGTACTTCTCTGGATTCAAAATAAATAGTTAGAGAATGCAACAACAGACAGATACACTGGTGTTCAGCAAACAGTTGAGGCAAGGCTCTGTTGGAACACAACGTCAGGAAACAAAAAAAGACAGCAAATGAATCAGTGGCCACCCTGTGGATGGCTCTAGTGACTATTCAGCAAATAAACATGAAGCCTGGTCTATTTCCTCCCCACTTTGGTACTCAAAGGACTGATTCTTTTTTTCTCTCTGGACACAAAAGCATGGTTCACCTGTATCTAACCCTTTCCTTCATGAGTCAGTATATCATCTGGTTGTTTGGGGGTTGTGGGGTTTTTTTGTTTGTTTATTTGTTTATTTGTTTGTTTGTTTGTTTTTTGCAGTCTGTCACACTCTCTCATGAAACTTGGTATCTTCCCCGGCTACACACACATACATACACACACACACACACACACACACACACACACACACACACACACACACCACTTTTGAGTTCTAAACATTAAAGATAGTCCTGACTCCATGGTAAGAAGAGTTGTTAAGTGATCTAACACACTAAATTCCAAATGTTCTTTTCTCAGGACATTTGTGATTGAGGATATTGGATTTCTGGTTGCTACATGTGTTTTTTACCCCGTATCACTGTTGTTTTAGAATAAACAACATCTAGGAATTTTTAATAGATAGAAAATTTCTAGAGACTATCACAATGATCCAGTCCACTCTTCTCATTGCACAGGTGAGGAAAAAGAGGGAAAATAGGAATAGACTGTAGGCAGAAGAATAGGAAATATTTTGGAATGGAAGTGGGGTTAGGACAGGGAAAAGACCTACTTGGTGAGAAGCAGGATGAAAGGGGAGAAAGACTTAATGGAAAGGGCTCAGTGTAAATACTGTTTAGTGGAGTAATTTTACTCAATGCATATGTATTTGAATATATAATGCCATCAATAAACTAGATCATATAGGGAAGAGAAAAACTAATTAGGGAGAAAATTCAAGAGTAGAAGTAGGAGATGATATGGGCCTAAATTAAGAAGGTAGTAGTGTAGGTAATGAGAGAGGCATTATGGAGAAATGGTATATATAGAAATGGTAAGATTGGTTGGATATATGTGAGGTGAGAGAAGAGTGAAGAGTCAAAGACACCATTATGGTTAATAAGTTCATATACTTAGGGCAAAGACAGAATTAGATCTAGGTCCCTCACAACCCTGATATACCTATGCTTTTCCTAATCTATCATATCTCAAAAGCCCCTGCAGAATTTCTTCTTAGAACCATTTTATCAATTTGCTATATTCCTGTCTCCAGAGTATTCGCAAAATAGCTCCCATTTGTTTTCATTTTCAGACCAGTAACTATCATTATGGTGCAATGATCTATATGCAGAGCATCCTGGAAGAATTCCTTCAGACCTATAGCTGCCTCACTCCTCCTATCATAGTGGAAATGGTAAAGAAACTGGATGATATTTTCTAGCAAAAGTTCTCCATAGATGAATTAAGATATGCCAAACAATGCTAGTAGGCTATGCTAGCATGTGGCCTGTAAATGGAATGTGCTAAACACAGATGACCAGGGGACCAGGTACCAACAGAACTGGCTTTAATGACCAGATGATGAATATGTTTGGAGACCTAGTTATAATCTGAGATGGATCTTTGGCACAGTGAGGAAAAGAGCCCGAGACTTGAACTTATAAAACTTGAGAGTAAGTTCTTCCTTTGCCAAAGCTCAATCCTACTTGACCAAATGCTTTAAGGTTGTTTGTTCATTAATTTTCCAAACAAACATACCTTTTGATTTGGTTTGGATGAAGTGGCTCTACAAGTTTGTAGGAAATATTTGGAAAAGCCAATAAATTGATTGGTCTCCATGCTTGAAAAACCCCAATTTATTTTTATAATTTAGTAACTATTTAATACAAACTTCTTATGATATAAGTGAGAAAACTGAGATCTCAGTTTAAAAACTCAGATTAAAAAATTTACTGGGGGGGTTAAACATGCAGTAAGCACCAGAGACATGATTTGAACCGAGGTACTCTGAATCCAGATCTAGGGCTTTTTATAGTCTAGCATACTATCTTCTCTTTACTATCTGGGGTATGTCCAGGAAAGGAAAAGGAGTCAGCCTGAATATATGTTACTAGGTGCCACAAACTGTACTAAGTAGGTATTTCACAAATATCATCTCATTTGATCTTCACAACAACCCAATTTTTTTTTATTTGCCTATTAAATTCAATTATACATATTCATTCATTCAATTTTATTTGCCCAGTAAATTCAATTATATATATATATATACATATATATATATATTATATATTATTTGCCTATTAAATTCAATTCAAAATTGAATATGTCTTGACAGGGGTTGCAGATGAACAACAACCTGGACTCACACTCAAATGGAGAAGACTGGGTTGGATCACATTTGGGAAACAAAATGCTGCTTTCAATTATCCAAAGCTACTCACCATCACAAAAGACCAATATTCTCTTCTGAGGGCATGTGACTACAAAGAATGGAATGCCACAATTTCTTTTTAATTTTTATTTAAAAATCCTCACCTTCCATCTCGGAATCAATAGAGTGTATTGGTTCTAAGGCAGAGAGTGGTAAGAGCTAGGCAATAGGGGTTAAGTGACTTCCCTAGGGTTACACAGCTGGGAAGTGTCAGAAGTTAGAGTTGAACCGAGGACCTCCCATCTCTGGGTCTGACTTTCAATCCACTGAGCTACCCAGCTACCACCTTGGAATGCCACAATCTCAAAAAAGAACTAACTCAGGTCACCCAAAACACAACTGGAAAGTGCTAATAATGTGTGAGAAGGCACATGGCATAGAAAAGTCATCACCAAGGACATACAGATGGCTGCTTTATGGAAGGAACTGAATAAGAATTGCAAAGAGTGAGAGGGCTAAAAAAAAAGGTGATCTCTACTTATGATGTAGTATTAAGGGATTTTCCAGGCAAGTGGGATCTTGGAGCCACTGAATTAATTACAAAGATAATAATGCCAAACAAGGTAAGATTTAACCTATCTGGCTCCCACGTCTTCCCTAAAGTCAGTTTCAATATCATCCTTATAAGTGAAAGGGTTGAGATAGAAATGAAAAAATCAATGAACATTTATTAATAATTTACAATGTGTCAAGTCTTATAAATAACAATAAAAAAAGAAAAACAGAACTGGTCCTCACAGAGCTTCCTACATTCGAAAAGGGAGAAGGGAATAAATAATGTGAACAAATAAAGAAAAACAAGGCAAAGAGATATTACAAGAAGTTATAACCTTAAAGAGGAAAGGTTCTAATAATATGAAGCAAAGTAAAGAATTGAGCAGGAGAGGGTATAAAATAAGACAAGCCAGCAAGAGAAAACTTAAAAATCACATTTTTTTATAAAACTAGTTTTTTTTCCTTTTATACAAATGGCAAAAAGATTGAGACTGGCATCAAAGAGAAGGTAAGATTAATGACTTAATATGAACAAGGGTTGAACATAATTTAAAAATCTATTTTATTTAGCAGCATAGTCTGACTTATACCAGGTTGGCTGAGGCTGGCATATCACTTGAGCTCAGGAACTCTGAGCTGAAATTGGCTAGGCTGATCATTGGTATTAGCATTAAGCCTGACACCAATTTGGAGAGCCTCTAAGGAATTGAGGGAGATTGCACAAGGGGCAAACTGTCCCAAGTCAGACAAACAAGAGTATATTGCTCTCAGTTTAAAACTATCCAAGTGGAGAGACTTCTGGTATGAGCCCAGCTATAGGCTGTTTATCTTTTAAATGAGGAGCCTGGATAAAAAAAAAGAAAAGGAAAGGGGAAATTACTGCTTAACTGAAAATGGACTGGAAGTAGGAGTTGGAAGCCTCCTCTAATTCTGTCCTTCATCTTTTCTTTCCTGTTCTACTACTTCAAGTGATTCAGTCTTCTGCAATACTCCCTAGCCCCAATAACTTTCTACCTCACATCATCATATGGAATGACTAATGTTTGGGTGCTGTTTGAAATTTGGAAAGCAATGAATCCTCGAACTCAGTATCTCTTTGGGATTGTTTCAAAAGAGACAGCTCAATCAATGGTCTTGGGTTCTTCTTTAACAGTTTAAAAATAAGTAGCCTATTGCTGGAACATATACTAGAAACTCCCATAATTTGGTCATTTACATCTGGTAATTTAATAGAGAAAAATGTCCACACTGGAATAGATCACTGAACACTTCGCTCTAACTTTTAGCTGTTTACAAGATAAAAATGGAGGATAATACTACCTAGAACAGTACAGGTATTTATCTATAAAAGGAACTTTTCATGACCCAGAGTATGGGTTATCAGCAAACTTGAAAGTAGCATGTGATTTTTTTAATTAACTATTATTTATATAGAAATTGTAAGACATAATTTATATATTATTTGATACAATTTTATGATAATTCTAAAATTGCAATGAGTTATAAAAATTACACAAAATCATTTCCTTAATTTTAATTTAATTTCATCAATTTAGAACATTATTCCTTGGTTATAAGAAGCATACTCTTTCCCTCCCTCCCTTCCACCCTCCCTTCCCATACTGATGCGCAATTACACTGGGTATTATTACATGTGTCCTTGATCAGAACCTATTTCCATATTGTTGATGTTTGTACTAGATGATCATTTAGAGTCTACATCCCCATTTATATCCCCTTGACCCATGCAATCAAGCAATGGTTTTTCTTCGGTGTTTCTGCTCCCACATTTCTTCCTCTGAATGTGGATAGTGTTCTTTCTCATAAATCCCTCAGAGTTGTTCAGGATCACTGCATTGCCACTAAGGGAGAAGTCCATTACATTCGATTGTACCACAGTGTACCAGTCTCTGTCTATAATGTTCTCCTGGTTCTGCTCCTTTCACTCTGCATCAATTCCTGGAGGTTGTTCCAGTTCCGATGGAATTCCTACACTTTATTATTCCTTTGAGCACAATACTATCCCATCACCAACATATACCACAATTTGTTCTGCCATTCCTCAACTGAAGGGCATCCCCTCATTTTCCAATTTTTTGTCACCACAAAGAGCACAGCTATGAATGTTCTAGAACATGTCCTTTTACTTAGTAACTCTTTGGGGGTACAAACCCAGCAGTGCTATGGCTGGATCAAAGGGCAGACAGTCTTTTAGTACCCTTGAAGCATAGTTCCAAAATTGCCATCCAGAATGGTTGGATCAATTCACAACTCCACCAGCAGTGCATTAATTTGCCACATCCCCTCCAGCATTCATTACTTTCCATTGCTGTCATGTTAACCAATCTGCTGGGTGTGAGGTGATACTTCAGAGTTGTTTTGATTTGCATCTCTGAAAAGATATTTGGAACACTTTTTTATGTGCTTATTAATGATTTTTATTTCGTTGACTGAAAATTGCCTATTCGTGTCCCTTGCCCATTTATCAATTGGAGGTTGGCTTGATTTCTAGTACAATTGATTTATTTCTTTATAAATTTGAATAATTAGACATTTGTCAGATGTTTTTCTTATGAAGATTGTTTTCCAATTTGTTGCTTCCCTTCTAATTTTGGTTGCATTGGTTTTCTCTGTACAAAACCTTTTTAATTTAATGGAATAAAAACTATTCATTTTAAATTTTGCAATTTTTTCTAGCTCTTGCTTGGTCTTAAAATCTTTCCTTTCCCAAAGATCTGACATGTATACTATTCTGTGTTCACCAAATTTACTTTATAGTTTCCTTCTTTATATTCAGGTCATTCACCCTCAATCTCTCTCATACTGCCTTCCAATTTTCCCAGCAGATTTAACAAATAGTGGATTTTTGTCACAAAAGCTGGGATCTGTGGGCTTATCATAGACTGTCTTGCTGAGGTCACTTACCCCAAGTCTATTCCACTGATACTCCTTTCTGTCTCTTAGCCAGTACCATATTGTTTCGATGACCACTGCTTTAAAGTGTAAGAGTTAAAATGGTTGAGGTCATAAACTGTAGTGAGAGTAAGATAGTGGAAGACATAAATTGTAGTAGATAAAAGAGTGGATGATTAAATTGTGACTGCAGAAAATATGGTTTCAAGACAGAGTCTTGTTTTAAATCAAATATAAGGTGGTCGCCAGGGAAATATTCCCAATTATTCAATATACCCAAGTCAGCTGGGTTTTATAGTGATTTAATTAAAACAAATGAGGAATTAAAGAAAAGGAGAGAAAGAGGGGAAAAAAAGGAAATAATGAGAAAAGGCTATACCAGCCTGGGCCAGCATGAGCCAGCCTAGGAAGAGAGGGATCAGTCAGTCTTTTATCACTCACCACAAGATCTGTCCAGGCAAGGATTCAGAGGGACAGAGTCTCCTCAGAGGGAGTTCCTGCCAGAGTCAGCCTCCCTCAGACTGTCCTCAAGAGACTGTCTCTAGAGCCTGTTCTTAAGAGACTGTTCCTTCTCTCTCAGATTTTCATCTTCTTATAAAGGGAATTTTCTCCTATGTCACCTCCCCTAAGTTCTCCCATCTATCAATCACAGTAGAAGTTTTTCAAAGGACAGACCATTCTTAATTCACACCTGAGTAGACTAGAATCTCTGAGTAAGTTCTCACCTCTTTGCTCCTGGTAAGTTCACAAGTTGCCTGACCTTTATAGGTACTTAGCACCCTTTTGTATTAGTCCTAAAAATAGGCACAACTTAAGAACTTTTTTGTCTTACCATAAGTATGGGTTAAGTACTTTTCATTGTTCAGCAAGGAGTTTACAACTTTATCTTCCCCTAAGGCATGCTTAAGTATGGTGAAGTAGAGTTCTCACATACCTGATCAAGTACCTTCACTGCCCAATTGGGGAATGGACTTAACCCAACCTTATGAAGTAGGGTCTGAGAATTTTTAAGGTTCACAAAAGTATAGGTTGAGATCTGGTACTGCAAAGCCCCCTTCCTTTGCTTTTTTTTTTTCATTATTTCCCAGGATATCCTTGATCTTTTTTTTCCTTCCTAATGAGCTTTGTTATGTTTTTTTCTAATTCATAAAAAAGTTTTTTAGTAGTTCAATGGGTATGGCACTAACTAAATAAATTAATTTGGGGAGGATTGTCATTTTATTGATGTTTTTCCACTTGTTTAAATCTAGTTTTAATTGTGTGGAGAGTGTTTATTTTTTATTGGCAAGAATTTGAGGCAAGACTAGTACTAATAAAAATCACCTTAGTTAAATAACATTTTTTATCTATCCCTGTGATTTCATTGATATAAGAAACTCTGGCAACCAAGGGCAATTGAAAAATGTTATCTAAAATCATTTTGATGAAATGCCTAGATCACTGAGAGTTTAACTTACTTGCCCCAGATCACAAATCTGGTATTTGTCAGAAACAGAGCTTGAACCCAAGTCCCAGGTCTCTGACTCTGAAGCTGGCTCTCCACTCCACCTATCTCCTCATAATGGTATTCAGATCAAAAGAGTATAAAATCAAAGAATAAAGTGTCCTAATCCTGCTCACTACATAAAATCTATTGAGACCTGAAACAAGTCCTATCAGCTCTCTGATCTTCAATTTCTGAATCTATAAAATACAGGGTTGGATTAGTTCAGCTTTATAATCATGTCCAGCATCCAAATCCAGCAATCTTTCCAAGGTGTCACAAACCTAACCAAAATAACTTTGCTCTTTTAAGCTTTTTTATAGTACCTTTATTGACTTCTATGACACTGAGGAAGTAGAAATATTATAGCAGAGAAAGGGATACACTTGGGAATCAGAAAACCATATTCAAATGTTAAGTACCCTATCCATAGGCACATCACTTAAGCCTTTTGTGAGCCTCAATTTCCTCATTTATGAATAGGGGGAAATAATATTTATAGCATAGCAGGCTTGTTATGAGACACAAGTGTGTATATTTTAAAGCACAATATACTTATTGCTAGTCTAGGAAAATAGTTACTTATTCTCTCTGGGTCTCAGTTTGCTCATCTATAAAAGGAGGCAGTTGGATTGGTTGAAATATAAGGTGATTTTAGCTCTAAATCTATAATTTTAGCCAATATTCAAAGGTATTGATTGGTAATGGAAATGGTCAGCATCTACTGAGAAGATAAAGCTCTTTTTGTCTAAATGACTGATAGTCTAGACCAGTAAGGGCAAAACAGTTAGAGACCAAGTGCCTAACCTGAAACCAGGAGAGGGAAGAAGTGCTCCCCAATGGGTTGCTAGGCAGAGGGGTTGGTGATGTGAGAAATGTCTGTGTGGAGAAGAGCAAGGGAGCATCCCCCTCTAGCACACTCCAGCATGTGTGCCATAAGTTTGCCTACATGTGCCTAAACTATTAACCAGACTGCTATAACCAACAAAGCTGTTAATATTTTCCCCATTTTCCTATAGAAAAGTACCTGTTATCAATATTTCATGTCAGGTTTACAAAAGACCAAAATACACTACATCATTTTGTTCTTGTCTTGTCAGAATTTGAAAGCCCCAAATTTTTATGTCAGAACAAAATTGGTACTCACCTCTAAACAGAGATCCAGAACCAGAAATTCCAAGTAATGTGGTTTTTAATCGTAACAATGATCATCCATCCAGCACAGCCTTACACTGAAGGAGCATTTGCCAAGCTGCTTTTATGTATGCTAAACTAATTTTATCTTCCCAACCATCTTGCAAGTTATGTATGGTATGTATGTATTATTATTATTATTATCTTTTTTTCCACACTTTTTATTATATAGATGAAAAAATAGTCATTAAATTGAGTTGCCTAAGGACAGAGCAAGACTGTGGTAGATTAAGAGACGGACGGATGTCAAGTCTCCTGATCTAACATCTTTTGTGTTATATCTACTATCTTTCTGCTTCTAAAATCTCAATTCTATTACCTCCACCCTCTCTCTTCTATTATTTCTCATTTACAGTATATATATATCTTGCATGCATATTTTCATGTTGTCCCTCACATTGAAATAAGAAATTCTTGAGGACAAAGGGCCTTGTATTTTGCTTCAAAAATATAAATCTGCAATGCTAGCTCAATGGTTCTTGAATGACTTCATAGAAAATCTTTTCTTTATAACACCTCACTTTTCTTGCCAGTGATATTTCCTAACTAGAATAGTAGAAAGATATACTAACAATTTTTCCCCTAAATTCTGGCTCAAGATTCATCCCCACAATAAATATAACACACCTATTATTTGTTAACTCTTAACTGTTACAAGTACCCTGGTAAGCCAAAAAGTTTAGAATTAAATAAAGTTACAGTAGGATTTACACTGAAGGAATTTATAATCTAAGAAGATGAGACATCAACTCATAAAACTATGTGATAAAACTATTCTGTAGTATATTTTTTTGCTGTTCAAATCTATCACAAACAAAAAGAGGGCTAGTCCATTATATATTGGGGATAGAAGCTAGTGCACACAGTTCACAGAGGGAACTTGAAGTCAGGGGGATTTGAGTTCAAATCCTTTTTGAGATACTTTAGTGTGATCTGGGCAAGTCATATAATATCCCTATACCTCCCTTTCCTCATCTAAAAAGAGGCTAACAATATTAACTACCTCAGGGGGTTGATGGGAGGATTAAATGTGAAAAGAAATGGAAAACAATTTGCAAACGTTAACATGCTATATAAATGCTAGCTAATAGTAGAAGTAGGAATAGAACATTAGTAGGCACGATCAACATGGGGAACAGAGGATGTCTGGAAATATGATGTCTAGATGATGTCTTGCTCATTGGAAGTAGTTTCCAAACACTCCATTTCTCTAAGGACAAAGTATGGGTAATTTAAGGAAATTACATAAGAAACCCCATACTTTGATTAGTGCCATCAGACTTCTGGGCTAGAGGAGTAAAGAAAATCATACGTAGGAGGTGATAATGGAGACTGAGTTGGAGAGAAAAGAACAGTACTATACAGCCTGCTTGCCAACTGTCAAGAAAACTTAGAGGGAAGCTAAGCAACAGGGCTTCTTACTATGACTCAAATGTTACAAATGGGATCCTATTGTCCACTCCTGGGTTCAACCATGCAAGACCCATTCATCATGCCCTATGCTAGAGCATGAGTTGGTGGTTAATTTGCTTTTCAGGTTTTACCCACTATTCACTGAAAATGAGAAGAACTAACCTGCAGAATGTATATATGGAAAGGATTTTCCTTATTCCTTTGTTAATTGTTTTATTCCCAATTAAATGTTTTAGTTTTTAAATGCATGTTCCTTGGATGGTTTGTTAGTAGGATATAGACTGAGTCAAGATGATTTTAGAGATTCCCAGCTAATTTGGCATGGGGCCCAACCCAACTGAGAAACACATTTCCAAAATATCCCACATAGCACCACAGCTGTTCAGCACTGAATGGAATAAGGGCTATAATTATATGACAAGTACATTCTAACATTACAAAGCAAAGTGCTCTATGAGATCTGAGGAAGAAACTCATTAGCACCTAGTGGTTGGGATTGAGGAATGGTATCAAGGAAAGCTTCATGGAGGAGATGGCCCTGCAGTGTTGAAAAGATTGGTAGATCTGGATTCAGGTATTCTATATCCCTCCTCATTCATCAACGTCAGTCTTTGTCCTTTAGTACCTTAATTTTTCTCTCTCTTCTATCACAGATCAAGGTCTATTTGGGAAAGTAACAAGTACCCCTTAACAGATTTTCATCAAATATATGAAGAAAAAATAAACTCATTTAGTCCTTGAATTAATTTCAAGCTCTACACTAGGGTTTCTTAACCTGGGATCTTTGAATTTTACTATGGAAACTGCATTTTAATATAACTGGTCTCTTTTTTCTTTTTCTTGCTCTGTGGTCACATGATAGAAGGGGTCCATAGGCTTGAATAGACAATTAAAGGGGTCTTCACCCATGAAGGTCAAGAATATTCTAGTTTCTCTTTTGGTTCTTTGGAGGCTGAGTAAGTAAATTTTTTATAACCATGTGGAGGCAATTGTCTCTGCCCTCAGGTTATAACATGAGATGGGAGTCTTTACTTGCCTGCCATCATAGCCTTTGCAAGTTCAAGAGTAAACAGTGATCTAAGGCAATTATAGTCTCTTCTGTTTATATCTCCTAGAAGCAGAAATAGCCTATAGTGAACCCAGAAGCCTCTGGCAAAATTAGTAGTTAAAAAATCTATTTAGACTTAGAGAATTTTGCTGAGAAAGCAAAAGGACGAAGAAAATTCCTTACAACAAAAGAGAGTGAATTCCAAGTCCTGGAATACAGACACTAGTTAGAGAATACCCTATGGTTTTTGAAAATAGGTAAACTGAGGACAAATAAAAGAAATTACTACTTTCCCCAGTAGTATTGATTTAATCAATCAACTAGCATTTATTAATTTCCAAGACTTGGTGTTGCAGAAATATATGTAGAATAGGATATAAAAGGGATCAGTCAACTGTTAAGCGATATGGAGATGGGAGTTATTATTATTCCATCTCTAGATGATTTAAGTTGACATCAGTATGTTGTAGAAGTACTGAAGCAGGTATGGATTCTGAGATTGAGTGACTCTGTGGTGGAAAGACGATGGGAATGAATTGAAGTTCTAAATCATGTGACTTTAGGGAAGTCATTTAAGTCCTCTGACATTGTATTTCATAATCTATAAAATGAGGATAATACTAAAAAGACTACACAAGGCTGTAGTGGGAAAAGAGCTGGGGAGTATGTGGATTGGCCTGTAGGATTCAGTCCTTAGGGCATGCCCACTCAGTCAGTCAATACACTAAAAATTAAGCACCTTCTTCAAGGCAGGCACTGTACCAAGTGCTGGGGATACTTAAAATCTCTGCCCTCAAGGAACTTACAATCTAATGACTCTCAGACATTTCCTGCTTGGTGATAGTTTAAACAACCATATGAAAACCTGGGGAGAGTTTGGTTGCAGAAATGAATGGTGAGAGGCTTGAACTATATGATAACAGACAGAAAGACTGGTGCCTCACAGGTGCTGAGCTCAGCAGAGAGCTAAAGAGAAATTCATGAAGGCTCCACAAATACAGAAAAGGACTTCCAGTGCCAGGATTTGGGAGCTACCCCTTTGCCATTCACATTTTCCATGTGTACTGATTACCAAGTATTATTAAATTTAGACCCATTCTTCCCCCTACCAACCTATTCCCAAAACTCTGTGGGAGAGTGTACTCCAAGCTATTAGGGGAAATGTGTTGTAGTAACTAGTCTTACTATTTAATTTCTAATAAATACCTTTTCATAAAGTTAATTAACAAAACTGGCCTCAGACACTGGGCAAGTCATTTAAGCCCGATTGCCTAGCCCTTACTGCTATTCTGCTTTGGAACTAATTAACTAATTAATAGTAACACAGTATTGATTCTAAGAGGGAAGGTAAGAGTTTTTTTTTAAATGTTAATTAAGTCTGGAGGCAGCTAGATGGCACAATGGATAGCACACCAGGGAGAATCTGGGTTCAAATTCACCCTCATACTTCCTAACTGTGTGACACTAGACAAGACACTTAACCTCATTTGCCTGGCCCTTGCCTTTCTGTCTTAGGGTTGTTACAAGGATAGAAAGTAAGGGTTTAAAAAAAAAGGTAATGAACGGAGATTAAATCTTTGGGGTTCACTACTTAAAACAAAATCCCACAGCATTAACCCAGGAACTGGACGGTAATATTAATCAAACAGTTTTGGAGGAATCCAAAAATCAGCTATCTAAATAAGTGTTGCGAATGAGACTATTCTCACCCTTTGAAAATAAGGCCATTAAAGTGAATTACAGAATCCTCAAATTGTTTCTTTTACAACCTAGTTCTGATATAGAGGTAAGTGCATGCTTAATGAAATGCAAATTTCTGACCATATGCTTTATGTAAAGTCCTTTGCTGATGTCCTCCTAAATTAGTACCGTTCTATTAATCCAAGAGAAGGCACTGATTTACTTTGATTATCGAGTAGTTCTGTGTTAAAAATCAAGTTGATTTAAATAGACAAATGCTTTAGAACAGAGAACAGTACTTAATTAAAACTCAACTTGAGGATAAAAATCACAACACAAATGATAACTAAAAGTTACTTAAAAGGACAGATTACTATATTACTACAAATTTTCTTGTAATAAAATAAGTCTCATGGCCAGAATAAAAACCCAACACTATTAAAGGGGAATAATATCTGACATGTATATAGTGCTTTAAGATTCATGAAGCACTTTACATGTATTCTCATTTGAACGTCACAAAAATACGGTGAAAAAGGTGGTATTCTTATCTCTATATTGCAGATGAGGAGACAAAGCCCAGCAAGGAAATATAAGAAGAAGGCCTTCCATCCTCCAATTACAAAATATTATCTTTGCTGAGAAAACCACAAATAGGGTTATAAAGAGTCGCACATAACTAAAGTGACTGGATGCCTCCAACTAGGTATGTCTAGAAGGCTTATCATTAAAACTTGACTGCCAGGAGGTGGTTATTTAATCAGTTTCAACCACAGCAACTTCACTAAGGCCAAATAAGGGTTGTGATCTACTTATTAGTGGAATGGCAAAAATACCTGCACTAAAGGGCAAGCCAGTTTGGGAAAGCCAATTATTAAATTTACATTGTGAATATATACACCTCAGAAATCTGCAAATGCTACAATTCAGAACTTAATTTATTGTTTTATTGGCTGCCCAGAATTTTTAAAAAGTGATGGAGAAACTGGAAATAATCAGGGTTAAAATTAAAAGGAGTCCTGAAACATTATTTTTTCTAAGGGAGCCTGTGGCTAAACATTTACTAGAACACCACTACCTGCACTAAATAAAAATCACAAATCTTCAGAGTACTGAAGAAAATGACAAATAAATAGCAAAGGACTTTAAGATAAAATAGAATTGTATGAATTTTCCTTTTTTTACAATCATTCAAGTACAAATGGTCACTACATAACTAGGGTACGCAACAATTATAGAAACCTATCTTTACTCTGTCAGCTTTCTGGGAAATTTAATGTGACCTTTTAGCTAAGAAGTCTTCCTCTTAAGATATATTTAGAAGGGAAAAAAAAGATTATATGCTGCAATGAAGTGGCAGAACTCTCACAACTAGCCAAGGAATATTAAACATGGACTACTTAGGGAATTTCCATATTCAGAATCAGGTAAGCATATATCCTGGACTGAAAATTCATTTCAGCTTTAAAAATAGATGGAATGTCTTTGAAATCCCTGCTATTCTTCCCCAAAGCACAGTGGCTGTGAAATATTCATTTTAATCTGGGCTAATGACAAAAGCATAGTCTAATACATAACCACCCCATTACTTACTGCCTGTGATCATTCTTTTCAGATATAAAATTGAGACTCCTCCTGTCTGCAGCTGGTTTCAATAAAAGCAAGAAAACTTCAAACGTTTCTAAGATTAAAGCTGCCATCTGTATAAACCTGTAACTAAAACATAAGCCCACTCCAATTAAAGCCTTCATCACTTTCCTATAACAAACTCATGGAATAGCACACTTTCCCAAATGTGTATTTTTCAGTTTCTCTGATAGAAAAGCATTATTGCCTAACAAACAAACGACAGGGGAGAAAAGCAGAAGTAGAAAATTACCCAGCTTGATTCTTTTTGCTTGTCAGAGTGATCAAAAAGTTTACAAAGTAGAAGCTGATTCCTTTTCTGTAATAACTGTACACACATTCAAATTGTGTTTGTCTTTAGACTAACACTGACAGATTAATGTACCACAAACAGCAAGCATCCTCTCTGAGGAGATTATCTAATGGGTTCAACAGGGCACGTGGAAAGCTTTCTGAAGTTAATATTGGAATTATGGGACTTTGTCATATAAACAAAACATATTCCTTTTGATTGATGATGTCATATTACCAGTTTATTGGATAATTACTTCAATTTTAAAAATGAACTTTCCAGCCTATAACACAGGGGCCAATTTAGGCTGATGATACTGTGGGAAATAAGCCAGAATTGTCTTGAAATCATCTTGACTACTAATGTTGACTGTCATTCCTTTGGTGGCATGACATCTAAAAGGAGCAAAATAGAGCATGAGAACCAAGTGGCCCAGTCATGTCATGTCAGGATCCAGTGGTTAAAGCCAATGTCAACTCTCTATAGCTTTGTCTTTGTCTTCCCTCTTCCCAACAGAGTATTTGGTACAGCAAGGACTCAATAAATGCTTGCTCAATGGAATCAAATTGAGCTGAAATATGGAAAATAAGATTGAAATTGAAAAACTGAAATGAAAAATCTCAGCCATTTTCTCACAAGAGATTCCAAAAGTAAAATGCTATCATCCCCATTCTTTTATTACAACAGTAAATATCTAATAAGTGCTTTCTCCTAGAAGAACACTATGCTAGGTGGAAGGAAATTTACTGTTTGGGTAAGACAAGACCCTTGCCCTCAATACTGGTGCAAACATTTGTATAATGATATATATATATATATATATATATATATATATATATATATATATATATATATATATATATATATATATATATATATATATATGAGTGTGGTTAAAAAGCAAAATTTCACTACTAGGTCTGTATTCCAGAGATCAAAGATAGCGGAAAAGGACCTACCTGTACAAAAATGTTTATAGCAACTCTTTAAGTGGTGGCAAAGAATTGGAAATTAAAGGAATGTCTATCAATTGGGGAGTGGCTGAACAAGTTGCAATATATGATTAAAATAGAATACTGTTGTGCCATAAGAAATGACCAACAGGACATTCAAAAAAACCTAGAAAGTTTTATATGAAGTGATGCAAATTGAAGTAAGCAGAACCAAGAGAATGTTGTACATAGTTAAAAACAACAATGTATGATGATCAACTTGAATGAATAAAATATTAACAGCAATGCAGCCATCCAGGACAACTACAAGGATATCTTGAGGGAAAAGGTCATCTACCACCAAAGGAGTCTGAATATAGATTGAAACACATCATTTTTTACTTCATTTCCTTTATGAGTTTCTTTCCCCCTAGTACAAGTGATATGCATCTTCTTTTACAGCATGATAAACAACAACAACAAAAAAGTATTGCATGATAGCACAGGTACAACTTACATCATAGTACTGGGAGGAAGCAGGGGTGGAAGGGAGGAAGAGAGCATGGATGGCAAAATGTCAGAAAACAATGATTAAAAATAGTGTTTGGGGGACAGTTGGGTAACTCAGTGGATTGAGAGCCAGGTTTAGAGATGGGAGGTGTCTTAGGTTCAAATCTGGCCTCAGACACTTCCCAGCTGTGTGACCCTGGGCAACTCACTTACCCCCATTGCATAGCCCTAACCACTCCTCTGCCTTGGAACCAATACACAGTATTGTTTCCAAGACAGAAAGTACAGGTTTGAAAAAAATATTATCTGCATGCAATATGGAAAAATATGTAAATAAAAAAATAAAGGGAAGTATTCAATTCAGTATGCTAAAGACAAAAACAAAACAAACAAAAAAACTAAGTGCTGTGTGACATCCTTGGAAGAATTATTGATTTTTTGAATTTACAATTTTTAATTTTTATGTCACAAGAGCTAATTGCACTGTATTGAGCACATTTGATTCAATTGAACAAACTCCTCCTGTATATCAGATGCTGTACTAGTCATTGGGGATACAAATGAAGGGATAAAAAAGTCTCTACTGGCCTTTTATAGGTGATTGCATTTGAAATGAACTGAGAAGGAAGCAAGGAATTAGAGGAGGTTGGGGATGAAAAGTCATAGACTGGGTGTTATAAAAGTCTTAGGGCAATATTAAACTTTAGGAATACTATATAAGGAATTAATAAGTGGGCCCACTTTCCTGAAAAGGAGAATATATGAAGGGGAACAATGTGTAATGAGTCTGGGAAATGGTTTATTTCTGACTTAAGGAATATATATGTCCCTAAGAAGAAAAGGTGGCCAATTTCTATTATTGCTTTTCTAGAACATACCAATTATCCCAACCAGAGGCATGCGAGGTACCTATACTAGAATTTAAAGGATCCAACCACAAAGCTGTTCTCCTATAACTTGGCAGCACACAAGGCAGCCCTGGAATCCAATGAGCTAGCATGGTGTTAGAGGCTATTAAAGTCATTTGTTTCCTTCTCTTCCCTCTGACCTAAAAGCTGAGAGGCTTCACAACATAGGTGGTTTCAAACTGCTGTGCTCAATGAAACAGGTTCACTTTTCTATATGGTGACAGCTATTTTCCCAGCTATTCTGAGCTCTCAAACTCTTAATTTTACATCACTCCCTCCTAGGATAAGCTCTTCCTTTTCACATAATAAGGGGGCATTAACCAAACCAAAATGCCGTTTGAACATATGCGGATATTTTCTTCCAGAGACCAGTTATACATTGGAAATTCCTTTTCCTCTCTAAGGGAGAAATAAGCAGATTGGACACTGGGGTCCCCCAATCAGAAGAAAATCAATCATGTGAGTTTGAGTAAATCTAAGAATGAGCAAGATGGAAAACATCTAAAATTTATGCCCTCATAATTCTACATGAATAAAGACAGGCTTGGCAATGAAAATTTACGTATCACTATCTGCACCTTGCAATACCCAAAAGTCTTTGCGCTCCTAAGAATCTATCAGCCTGGTCACTTTTCCCATACTTAAGGGTACACATTTAACAAGGGCCAAAAGGGTTCTAGGATCACAGGGAACTCAGAAGTAAAATACCCAAGAGATCATCTTGTGCAAGTTAACTCATGTTATAGGGGTGAGGAAACTGAGGTGCCAAAATGTGAAGTGTTGTACAAATAGTGAGAAGCTGACCTAAGATACAAGCTCTCCTCCCAATGCCAAGTGGTTTTTCTGCCATGACACACCATACTATCCCCACTATTTTTAGCTGATTGATTGAATACACTGATTTTTAATAGCATGTATTAAGTGTCTACTATGAATAAGAAAGAGGCGAGAACTAGGTTTGAGTGCTGCCTCAGACAGATATTAGATATGAACCCCTGAGGAAGGCACATAATCCCTTGGGATCCCAGGTAACTCTTTCTAAGACTATGAATTTCAGAGCAGATGCACATTTTCACTGGGAGAGAAAGTTTCTTCCCTGGGAATTTGTTGTACCAATGAAACCAAATGTCCAACCCTACCTCTCCCCCTCTCCCAAATGTACAAGATTAGAGCCTTAGGAACAAAAGACATGAGAAAAAAAAAAGAGTCTGCCCCTAAGGAGCTTACATTTCTACTGGAGGATATGAGATGATGTGGGAAGGGAAAGACCATTTACAATGTAATATGAGTATAAAAGTGTTCCTCTAGAAGGCAACAGATAAACTGAGCCTTGAAGGAAGCTGGCAGAATTCTAGAAGATGGAGGAAAAAAAGGAAGGACTTCAAGATTCACTTCCATTCCTGGAAATCCTGGCTTCCTAAAACCATCACCATATATTGGTCTGACTTTTTAAAAAGTACTTTCCTAACATATAACTTATCACTTATTACTTGTACATATAGGTATATGCTTTGGGCTTGGCCTTTAAAAGATCACTCTGTAGCAAAAATGAATATCAAGTGATAACATTTGACCAAACCAGTGGAATAGCTTGTTGACTCTGGGAAGGGGCGAGGGAAGAGGGAAAGGAATGAAAATGAACCATGTAAACATTTTTTTAAGATCTATAAATAAATAAATGAAGTACTTTCTTTTAGCATTGTATCTCTATAGGTAGGGTAAATAAGTTTTCCAGGAGAAAGTAAGCATTAAGTCATTAGCACCCAATGCCTCACAAACTGTCATGGATTAATTTATTAGTTTATCTTGTCTAGCAACAGAGACCATCTTGATAATGGAGTGGATAGAGGACAGGGCTTAGAATAAGAAAGACTCATCTTCATGAGTTCAAATCTAGTCTATTGACTCGACACTTACTGGCTGGGTGATGCTGGACAAGTCATTTAATCTTGTTTGCCTTAGTTTCCTCTTTTATAAAATGAGCTGGAGAAGGAAATAGCAAATTACTCCAGTATATTTGTCAAGGAATATTTAAAATGGGCTCTTAAGTGAGACATGACTGAAACAGCTGAACAACTAGCAGCAGAGCAAAATTAAATGAAGGAAACCCAAAAGAATCTGTCAATTTTGTAGAAAATTAACATTGAAAATCAATGTTGAGTTGGGATTATTTTTTGATAAATGGTTTCTCCTTTGCACCCCCAAAATACATTGACTTTTTATTTTAAAAACTACAAAATTGTCTCTCTCCTAGGCTATGAAATTAGATTGGGTCCTCCCTTCTTTTGTCTAGATGTAAAAACTGTCCAGGTAGAGATCTGCTCCCTATTTTCCTGTAAACAAGGGCTTAATTAGGTAATTAAGTCAGTCAGGCAGATGCCATGTTGGAGGGAAGCAGGAACTGTGCAACTGCATGACATTCTCCTGAGACTTACCTCTTCCTTTGATGAAGTGGTGAGGGAGGAGTTGCGGTCCAGAGGCCACTCCTTGCTTGACTGTTCCCCAATTAGAAATGTCTTGGGGAGGAACTGAATGATGACAATAGAAGGGATATATATTGGCTTGTGCCATCATTAGTCAGCCCTTTTGAGGGCATCAGGTTGGACTGTGAGGGAGTCTATTGACTAATTAGATTTTCTTGAGCAGCACATTAATACATTGATTCTTTAAAACTAAAAATACAACCTACAGAGAATTTCATTTGCTACAAACAACAGGAATTTATTAAGTACCTCCTGTGTGCCTACCACCATGCTACATGCTGGAGATACAGAGAAAGGCAAAAGCTCAAGGAGCTCAAGGTATTTTTAGCATATATATATACAAGACAATCAGGGACAATGGTAATAAGAGCTCGTATTTATAAAGTTCTTTAAAGTTTGCATTGAGTTTTACATATGATACATACATAAGTATATACATTAATATATACATAAGGATATAAAATATCCTCATTTTTGAGCATCTCAAAAACACAATGAAGAAAACTATCATTGTCCCCATTTTACAAATAAGGAAATTGAGAATTAGTAAGATGAGTGACTTCCCTAGGGTCTTACCACATAAGTATCAGGCAGGATTTGAAACTGGAATTGTGACTGTAAGTAACTCTCTAGAACTCCACACTCATGCTACCTAATTGCTTATATGCCCCACCAGGTCACCTAACCAACTAGTCCCTGGTCATGGCATACAGTCAAGATTGATAGCTCAAGAGGAAATTGGCTTCAAGCTACAATGGATAACAGGCAGATAACTGAGAAATGGTGCCTGCAATCAATGCCATGACATGATCAGACTTGAAATCCAAAATGGTGAAAGAGTGGAGACTTCTATAGTGGTTTAAAGATTCCAAAATAATGAACATATATTGTCTCCTTTGCTCTTTGCAACAGAAGGGCGGTTGGTATAAGATCAGCATTTCAGATGAAGACCTGAAGTTTTGAGTTTAAGTGACTTAGTAAGGACAAAAGATTTAATAATGAAAAGAGATTTCATTTTATAGTTAAGGAAACTAAGGCCCAGAGATAATAAATTACTTGGTCATGGTTACATGACTTACATATACTCAGTGCCTAATAAATATAGTGCCTGGCATATAGTGGGGACTAAATAAGTGTTTATTCCTTACTATTGATGTCAGAGATGGGATGGAAACTCAGATCTCTCCTGTTTCCAAGTCCAGGACTTTTTCCACTCAACCATACTATTCTCTTTATGCAAGTATACCCCAGCCTAAGCACCCGTTTCCTCAAAAAAGAAATGTTAATGGTTTTTAAATACTTAAAATTTTTTTTTTCAATTTTGTGAATGTGGCAAGAGGATATAAGAGAAGCAGGAGCATCCTGAACTTGGGATATATGTAAGAACTATAATTTTGTAACAAAATTAAGAAGAACTTGGCAAGTTCTAGTCATATACCTTGAGAGGAGTTGGAGAATCCTCAAAAATCTGGCTGCAGCCTTGAAGGGAGGAATTATTTGCTCTTGTATACATCTGTAAACTTTATGTGGGTTGTAAACACATAAAGAAATAAACGTTTCCCCTAATTGGAGTAACAATCACAACTTGAGCAAGGCCACCCATGAAGTCTAATACACAAAGCAGCATGGCTTATGTTGGGTCAAATATCCAGGTGATGACAAACTCCTTTTGCTCACTTTCCCCCAAAACGCCAAAAGATGAAGGTGGGAGGTGTAGGATGGTTGTGCCTTGGAAGGTTATACTTAAATTAAGTCACATTGTTTAAGCCTTAACAGCTCAATGCTACTCAAAGACTTTAGGGACACACTGTACTTCCCTGATGTTGCCTTTTGTAGTTTCTAACCCAAGAGTTTTTGTTTTGTTTTGTATATGATTTATTCATTTGCTTAGTTATATGTATGCATGTTACTTTACACCAATGACTCAGACTTTTTGTAGCTAAGTCACGCATTCTTTTATTGGTTTCCTAGTTCCTTCCTCCCCAACAAAAACACGTGGCATAGAATATATTAATTTCTGAGTGAATCAATTATGAGATCATTTGATTTAACTTGAAAAATGTGCATGGGTTTTTAAATCAAGATGGAAGAATATGCCTAAAACAGTTTCTAACACCAATTAGGTGGCAGGTCTATCTTTGTAGTCAAAAATGCTGCTTTAGAGGGGTTTGTGTTCCAAAGAATGAGTGGGGTCTGCCCTAGGACTCAGCAATCAGAGCAATTTAGGAAGTTGCCAAGCTGTTCTGGGAACCAGACACACCGGGTTCAAATCCATTCATATATAATCCACCATGACCAGACTATGTCAACCAAGTCCTCTTCCTTCTTCCACATGGATTCTTCAGGTTCTTCAGCACTCATTTCCTTGCCCTTTTAAGTGTTCTCTATATTAATTCTAGTCAGATTTCTCCTGTAGGGATGGCTATAGGTGAAGGGCTACATACACTTTGATTTACCTTTGCCTGTTTTTCCTACAGATGGTTCAGGATATGAATATGCTAAGGAAGGAATCAAAATTGACATTTCCAGGATTGGGCTATTTTCACAAAGTAGCTTTAATCTCGAAAGGCTATGCTATGCCAAATACCCAGGAGATGGCAAGATTCTATTGTTCTGTTTCCACCGCTCTCCAAAAACTGGCATAAAATGAAGGTGGCCACATTTAGATCACAGGGCAAATGTCTGGACTGTTGTAGCATGGGATATAATCATTGGGGGAGAAATAATACTGAAAGACAAATTTAGGAAAGTTTCCTTTATTTTTTACCCTATAATGCTAAAAGGACAGAGAGTCATGTGGCTTTCCAATAAGGATTCTGGCTAAGCATGGCAGAACATTCCTGTAATGGGTTCTACTGGATGTCTCTATCTTCAGAGGACTTGGCTGCTGTAGGTGAAATCCTTCATTTGTCTGCACTTTGGAGGTTAATATGTTGAACCTCTGGATATAGAAAGCCACTAGGCTGACTCAGGAAAAGGAGAGCCAGCCCAGGTCAGAAAGAAGAGCAGGTCATAGCTCCATTGGAGTTTTTGGAACACATCACCAGGAGCCTCTGCTCTTGCAACTTGAATGATAAAGCAATGAAGCTGTGAACTTATTTTTTTATTTTGATACGATTTACTGTATGCATTTACAAACATTATTCTGAGGATTTATTTGACTACCAAAGCAGTTTATGATACAAAAATGGCTAATAAAGAAACCGATCTCTAAAAATCTCTTTGAAGGGGGTTGAGGGAAGAGATAAACGAAAACTTTATTTTTTTGCTAGTTTCATTCATATCACAATATTCAAACTTCATGAAGGGAAGGAGGAGAGATCAAGCTAAATCAGTTAACAAAGAAAGGCAAAAAACAGTTCCAGCTCTCAAATAGCTCCCAGGCTACTGGATAATTTTTTTTAAGAGTCAATTTTTCATTGCATTATATTTTGCCACCCAGAAATTTTTATTCTCAATGATTCACTTCACCAAAAAGGTTCTGGCTAAGATGAGTAGATCAGGCATGCAGAATTGATGTGTGGATTTTTGCTCAGATTTTGACACCAAAATTCATCAACTTCAGAATGACTCCAGGTTAAGTACTGCCTAAAACAGCTATTCCAATACATTAAGTGATATGACTGGAGACCTCAAAGTGTTCACACCCTTTCCTAAGAAAAGCAATTTGTTGTTCAGTCATTTCAGTCATATCCAACTCTTTATGACCCAATCAGGGGTTTTCATGAAAATGTTATTAGAGTGGTCCACAATTTCCTTTTTTATCTCATTTTGCAGGTGAGGAAACTGAGGCAAACAGGACTAAGTGACTTTACCCAGGGTCACACAGATAGTATCTGACACTGATTTGAACTCAGATCTTTGATTCTAACCACTGGACCTGCCCTCAAGAGTGATTTATTTCTTCCTGATTGTTTGAAGAAATTGGCCCAATTGAGTGGTGGTGAGGTGGGCAAGAAAGCAACTAAGTTTTTTAAAGATCCAGATTCTAAATTTCAGTTTGAGAAAGATGAAAATAATGCTATCCTTCCTCCCACCCCATTCAAGTGCTCAAACCCCAATTGACTTTTTTCTTTTAACACTTACCTTCTGTCTTAGAGTCAATACTAAGTAACAGTTCTAAAGCAAGAGAGTTATAAAGGATAAGCATTTGGGGTTAAGTGACTTGCCCAGGGTCAAATATTTAGGAAGTATAGCAGGCTAGGTATGAACCCAGGACCGATCACTTCCAGGCCTGGTTCTTGATGCACAGAGTCACCTAGATGCCCTTCCCTCCACTATGAACTTTAGGTTATGTTAAGGGGAGTTTCCTAACCTCTCCCTCTGTCTCTTTAAGAGGCAGAAAAGGAGGAGGAAAAGAAACATTTCTAGGGAAAAAGCAGGATAGAGGATTCTGTCACCTAGGAGACTAAGAAAGTATATAAGAGAGAGATAGTTGAGAGGGGTCTTCTCTGAATGACCAGAGAGCAGTAGGTCAGTCTGTCTTTGGCTCAGTCAGACTGTCAGTTTAAAGCTACAGACAGCTGGAATATAGGAAACCAAATTTAAGAAGGTTGCAGGAGATTCATGTTTACTGATTACCTTAGGAATTTGGGTCATAAATATAATTTTAGGTAGACAGTGTAGTTAAGTTAGGTCTGACCTGGTTCAGGCAGAAGAACCTGTCCTCAAGGACAGTAAGATTTAGAGTTTTTTTAGACATTTTAGTTAGGATTGGTATTGGGATTTTAGGTGTAGTTATAAGATATTAGAGTAATATCCTCACTTTCCTTCTTCCTATTAACTATCTGAACTTCTTCCCAAAATAAACCATGTTTTGTGTTTTATCAAACTGCTCTCCTAAAATTTGTCAAACTCCTACTCAAAATTTAACCCTTCATGGTTAAGAACCTCATCTTAAAGAGAGGTTAAGTAGTTTTTTTTTTCATGGTCACAGAGCTAGTATGTGTCAGAGGCAGGACTCTCAAGTCTTCCTTACACCATAGTGCATTGCTTTTCAGGCGAGTTATTTACTACACAATTAAACTCTTTTAAACACAATTAAACTTTATGAGTTACATATGTCAAAAGTATAGAATGTCCATGAGAAGGAAAACGAGGGGAAACCCTTCTTTATTCTTCTATTTTGGTCAGCCCAGAACTAGAATATTTTACTCAGTTCTGATTGCTGCATTTTTGAAAAGACATTGAGAGTTGCTGGAGTGTGTCCTAAGAGGGGCAACAAAAATGGCGATGGGGAGAAGAGAGGAAAAAGGGATGCCTCATAGCTGTGCCTGCCACAAACCTGAAGAGATCCTAGCTTGAGGAAGAAAAGTCTTCATCTGGTTGTTTTTGAAGTACATAAAGGACTCTCTTCTGGAAGAAGGATTAAACTTTACTTGACCTCAAGAGGGTAGAACTAAAAATAATGGGTAAAAATTGTAGAGGCAAAATTTGGTTTCCACAAAAGGAAAAATCTATAGCCAATCACAGATAACTCAAAGCAGGATGGACTTCTTGGGAGACAGTGAGTATCTGATTCCTGGAGGTCTTAAGGTAGCAGCTGGATGACTACTTCCCAAGGAAATTGTAGAGGAGTTCTTGCTCTGGTAGGACTTGAACTAGGTGGCTTCAGAGGTCCCTTCACAGTCTGAGTCCTAGATTCCAAATCATAGTTGCTTCAAGGAGGGAGCAGTTGGTAGCTCAGGGGATTGAGAACCAGCCTAGATATGGGAAGTCCTGGGTTCAAATCTGGGCTCAGACACTCACTAGCTATGTAACCCCAGGCAAGTCACTTACCACCACTGCCTAGCTTTTATAGCTCTTTTGCCTTGAAATGAAATCACAGGGCTGATTCTAAGACAGAAGGCACCTCTAATAACACATATGATAAATGTAATACTTATGATGATGGATTCTCATCTAAAACTTGAAGTTGATAACAAGAATAACAATTGTTATAAGAGCAGTTCACATTTTTATAATACTTCAAGATGTCAAAGCATTATATTTACATTCTCCCATTTGATCCTCAAAACTTCACTGAATGTTATTGTAAGTGTTACAGATGATGAAACTGAGTCTCAGAGAGGTAAGGTAACTCACCCAGAGTCACATAGCTAGTAACTTTCTGGAAGCAGAATTTTAATCTGGGTCTTCCCAATTGAATCCTATATTCTGTCTACTCTGTCACACTGGCACTCATTATAATTTCAAAATAATTGTTTTTCTTTGTGTTGGATAATTACATTAAAAAACAAAGCCCGCTATTATTAAGGATCTTTGGTTGTTGTTGGGGTTTTTTAAACTCTTACCGTCAGTCTTAAAATCAATACCAAGGTTGGTTCCAAGGGAGAAGAGCAGTTAGGGTTAGGTAATTGGGATTAAGTGACTTTTTCAGGGTCCCATAACTGGTAAGTCTCTTGGGCCAGATGTAAAGTCAGAAGGATGAGTCTTCTTGACTCTGGGACTGGTGCTCTATCCACTGTACCCACCTAGCTACCCAGTATGTATCTATGCATATGTATATATATACACAAATAATATATCCTCCCACACATATACATGTGATTGCAGCTCATGCTGAAGTCTCCTCTGGAAAGAAATTGCTAATAAGCAATCACTATTCTTACTAACATTGGGGATCTCTAGTTCCTAATAACACCAGCACCTGTTCTAGAAATGGGACAAATTTCCTTTTTTCCTTTTTTAAACTCTTATCTTCTGTCCTAGTGACAACTATAAGGCAAAAGGGCAAGGGCCAGGCAAATGAAGTTATGTGACTTGCCCAGGGTCACATCACACAGTTAGGAAGTGGACAGGTCTTCTCTTAATTCTGTGGGGTAAACAGAAATAAAGTCTGCTGAGTAAAATAGGGCATCAAGCATGTCAGACAGATTGCCCCCACAGGTACCCCCCACAAGTACATTAAAAGAAGATTCTGCCTTCTGGGTAAAGCAGTTAGGCTCCTTCCTTTGCTTTGGTTAGGAAAAGCAAATGATGAAGGGCAAGATTAGATAAGTACACTAAGGTTTATTTCAGGAAAGTGAAATGAGAAAAAAAAATTGGAGGCATTCCTGCTTTTAAAGGAGGAAAGAAAAGGTAGTCAGTAAGAATTATCTTTCCCCCAGATAAATGCAACAAGATATAAAGACTGTGCGGATGAAGTCTATAATCTATCTCATAACAGAACTACAGAAGACAAGTAATGATAATTCCCCCTTTTCCTAATGTGGATTTGTTTCTCGGTATGGTAACAGCCTGATAACAACAAAGAGAGAGAAAAGGCATTTTTTACTAGCCAGAAAATAGAACCAATTCATAATCTGAAGGTGATTTTGCTATTGAAATGTTTAAAAGCTCTATTATTGTACACAAAGACATAGTTTTCTTTCTAAAACCTTGAATGAAAACTAGAAAAGCAATAGAGGGGATATTTTCAAAGGCCACAAAACTAAAACATAAGCCTATTCCAGTTAAGTCTTTATCACTTTCAGATAGGGTGCCAAATCTGAAATGATGGAAGTAGGTAGAATTTTTTTGCATTTTAATAGAACTAGGTTTAGAATCAAAAGGAATTCTAATTTACATAATAACAAAAAGTAAATTCATGGAACTCATTAATCCCAAGAGGTGGTGCAGCTAAAAATATAAATAGGTTTGAAAATGTTTAAATTCATTCATGATAAATCCCATGAGTCATTACAGCAAACTAGCATGTTCAGAGGTTATGCCCCCTACTCCAATGAGTTTGGTATGCAAGAGAGCAACCATGACATTCCTCAAAATATCCAGGAGTGCCATTATCAGAGGAGAGGACCTGATCTGACCCAGTATGGTAATTTGGGGGTGGTAGCATCAAAAAAAAAATACTCCAATTCATTCCCAGAGTCTTATGAGTGATAAATTGTTTAATTTCATTTATGGCAGATGGTAGATGCATGATTAGATGAGATTTATATGGGTGTATACTAGGGGTGTTGGAGTCAGGTGGTCTGGGTTCAAATCCTGATTTCAAACTTCAACTACTGTGATCCTGGACAAATTATTTAATCTTTTGGGCATAATCTTTTTCAATCATAAAATGGAAATGTCCATAATTAATATAACTGCCACACAGGTACTAGAAAGAAAAAGGTTTTCAACTTTGATGCCCTCTATAATTTATTTGTACTAATAGAAAAACTAATAGATGAAATATTAAGTTGAGATAATAGGCCATCTGAGGATTTTGCCACTTCTTCTACTACTAGACTTGAAAGAAGAGATGGTGGCAGATCTGATAGCTTCCTGCTCCTTCTCACAGTTGGGTACTACATGGGAAAAACAATGCTTTCTTCACATCTCTATTGTTTCCTTCAGAGCTCAGTTCAAATGTCAACTTCTATATAAAGATCTTTCTGATTTTCAATACCAAGCCTTGGTAGCAGGCTCACGCTGGAACATCATTTTTACCATTGGTGAATTTCTCCTGAGCTTCCATTTTGGAGAAGGGCCCAGACTGGACAACCTTCATTCCTTTCCAGCCTTGAACACTATACCCTGGCACTGCAACCTGCCATCCCTCCATTGCTTCATATACTTTTTGAGATGTTGTTTTCAACAACAAGGGCAAGAGCTGTGTTTTCTTCAAAATTACTTGAGTTTATTTTAAGAGTATTTTGCATATATGTCTATACATGTTATCTCTAGTAGAACAGCAATTCCTCACCCTGATAGAAGAGATTGCTTCATTTTTGTCTTTGTATTTCTTGGTCCCTAGCAAAGAGCCTGGCATACACAGTTAAGTGCTTCTTTTTTTTAAACCTTTACCTTCTGTCTTAGAATGAGTACTCTATGAGCGGTAAAGGCTGAGCAATAAGGGTTAAGTGACTTGCCCATGTCACACAGCTAAGAAGTATCCAAAACCAGATTTGAACCCAGGTACTCCAATCTCTAAGCCTGGTTCTCTATCTACTGACCCACCTACCTGCTCTTCAAGAGCTTCTTAATATTTATTTAGTGACTGATTAATTACCCACATCTATAGCATGTACTCTTTTTCTTTTCCTTAAACCTTTACCTTCCATCTTAGAATCAATATTATATATTGGTTCCAAGGCAGAAGAGCAGTAAGTAAGGGCTAGGAAATGGGGGTGGGGGTGGGGGGTAAGTGATTTAACCAGGGTAACAGAGGTAGGAAATATATGAAGTTTAATTTGAACAGAGAGAGGATCTCCTGGCTCTGGGACTGGTTCTCTATCTATGGAGCCATCTAGCTGTCCATGTAGCATGTACTCTAAAGAATTTTTATTTATGGATGCATCTTGATAAATATAAAAAATATTCAAAGACAGGGAAATGACTTAGTAAGATTGTAAATCAGCAAGACAAATAAAAGCTTAAAGCTTAATAAATATCTTCACAAAAATGGAGGGACTATGGGGGCAGCTGGGTAGCTCAGTGGATTGAGGGCTAGACCTAGAGACCAGAGGTCCTAGGTTCAAATCTGGCCTCAGACACTTCCCAGCTGTGTGACCCTGGGCAAGTCACTTGACCCCCATTGCCTAGCCCTTACCACCCTTCTGCCTTGGAGCCAATACACAATATTGACTCCAAGACAGAAGGTAAGGGTTTAAAAAAAATGGAGGGACTATTATCATCTATACGTGAATGGAGGGACTGTGCCTTTTTCAAATCACAATTGAGAATTCCTTTCCTTCTGGAATGCCAAGCAGACTGTAGAACTCATAACAAACAGGGTACATATGATACATTGAAGAAAGCAAACTTCCCAAACTCACAGTGATCTGCCCTGCCCTCTTTTGTCTAACTTCAGCCCCAGTCTAAGGTTCCAATTAAAGCTATTTTTAGTAACAATAATTTTTCAATAAAATGAGGAATAAAAATTTTCAATCAAACTTATTCATAGTCTCACCAGGCCCTGGCCAAAAAAGGGATCTTTCAATTAAAACCATCGCATCCCCCCTAGGTCAAACCAACTTCTCCTCCTCCCCACTTTCCCAAGGGTTTGTAGGAACCTGCAGAGAGGGAATCCCCAGTATAGTTTACAATGAGTTGCTCAGTGAATGAGCTAGAGCTCATGGTAATGGGGACCTGGGAATTCCCCAACCCTACCAAAAAAGCAAGCTCTCCCAGACCCAACAAACAAAGTGCACAGCTCTATTTCAGCCCAGTGATGTCAGATTCTCCATTATAAATCACATGTGAGTTCAGTCAGTCCTTATTTAGCTGCTTGCCAAGCCAAAGAATGTAGCCTGGATTCAGGGAAAGCAATCTATGTTGGGCATTTTGCTTATTGCCTCCAACAGGATAAATATCCAAGGTGACCCAAAAGACTTAGTTCTTCGATAAGCTTCAATAACATGTGGAACACCTTGTATTTAAAGGAATACTTTTCCCACCTCCCATTGTCATTCTCACCAAAAAGGTCACCAAGGTAACTAAACCAGTTTCTTTCCAATAGGCATATATTTAAATAAGAAAAAAGTAATATGCCAAGGGAATGAGCAGTTGGTATTCTTTTTTGGAAACAAATTATCCCCAATTTGTTCAAAGACATCATCCATAATGAGTGAGTGGAAGAAAGCAGTTTTGTACACACGTCAGTTTTCGTGCAAGTTATTTTATCATCGAGAATGTCATGAAGAATTTAGAACAAAGTTTTAAAATGCATATTCCAGTTTTCTAAGTAGGAGGGAGGGATGCTTGATTTGGACAGAAGTTGACTCTTCATGATTTCTCAACTCCCTCTCAATAAACAGCAGGAGTCTCCAAAATTTTTGGAGCAGGAATCCAGGAAGTGCTGAATGTTTTAATAACTATAACTTTGCCCTGGAGTGAGAGGATGGTGGTATAAAGGAAGATCTTCAACACTGAAAAGGACTGAGCAAGAGTGGACATGGTACAATATTAAAAGTATTCCTAGAAATAGAGCATCACAAGTTAGTTACTGGGGATAGCTAGGTAGCTCAATGGATTGTGAACCAGCCTAGAAACTGGAGGTCCTAGGTTCAAATTGACCTCAGATACTTTCTAGCTGTGTGACCCTAGGCAAGTCACTTAACCTCCATTGCCTAACCCTTATTACTCTTCTCCCTTAGAACCAATACACAGTATTGATTCCAAGACAGAAGGTAAGGGTTTTTTAAAAGCTATTTATGAATTTTGCTAGCTCAGCAGCACATGATCCTCCAAGTCAACTGGACCTAAAGGAATGAATGGTTTCTAAATCCAGAATTTGTTCTGTGTTGGAAAGAGCAATGAATGTTGAGTCAGAAAGCCTGAGTTCAAATTCTCGGCCACTTACTAAGGATGTGACCTTTGGAAATTTCCCTCTCTGGAGAAATTCATCTATAAAATGAGAGAATTGGATTGGATGACCTTTAAAGTTCCTTCCAGCTATAAACCTATTATTATCCTAAGAATTCAAAGTATGTTTTAACACATAGGGAAAAGTGAACAAGCATCGAAGAAAAATTTCCCTATGTGCTGTCTCCTTCAATTAGATCATGAGCTCTTTGAGAGCAAAGATTATCTTACTTTGCTACTGTGCTTGATACATAGGAAACACTTAAGGAAAGCTTTTTCAATCATTCACTCAGCCATTCATCAAAAAATGATGGGAACTCATCTCTGGGGTTCTCTCCACAGCTTATCCCCCCCTACATTATCCAGTACTGAAGATTTTAGCTCACATATTCTACAGGAAATGTATCAAAGGGCTCTGCCTCTTACATGTGCCAACACATTTTCAGGACCAGAATGTGGGCAAAAAAAGGGAAAGGAAGGAGGGGAGGTCGTTCTTTGCTAATATGCTACTCATCACATGCTTTAGACAAAGCTAAAGCAAGAATACTAAGCAAACCACCCACCATGAGGTACCTGAAATTGTTGTGGATGCTTTATTCACATTCTGAATAGTTTTTATTGACATCTTTATATAATAAACATGTTATCTGAAATATAAAATGGGAAATTGCCTCAAACTTCAAGAATTCATATCCTTCTTGCACAAATCTCATATACACACACATGATATCTCCACTACTCACGAATGCAATAAATGTATCTCTTAACATCATAGATCTTCAGAACTGGAAAGAAATATAGTGGGACAGTCTAAGTGGAAGGTGGATTGTTCTGTTTATAATATCTATGGCTTGTTGCTGTCTCCAACAAGTAGTTATTTGGCATTCTGTAGTGAAAGTCAGGAACAATGGGAGGTCTATAATGATATTTTTTACATTAAGATAAATATGTATTTCTTCAACATTTAAAAAGACCTTTGTGGATGTTCACATCACAAATAGAGAGTGAGACCAATCTATGTCATAAAAAATGTTCCCCATGACTTGTTCAGACCACCTTTCTGATCAAGAACTTTTTGATCCATAAGCATTTATTAAACATATACCATATGACTGCATTAAGGGCAGCTAGATGGCACCACGGATAGAGTACCCAGGCTGGAGTCAGGAGGATTCATCTTTCTGAATTCAGATCCTGTCTCAAATATTTAACTAGCTGTGTGACCCTGGGCAAGCCACTCAAACCTGTTTGCCTCAGTTTCCTCATCTAAAAAATGAGCTAGGGAAGGAAATTACAAATAAGTCCAATATCTCTACCCAAATGGAGTCATAAAGAGTAGGACATCATAGAAAACAACATAGAAACGACATAGAAAAAGGACAAATGTGACTGCATTGTAAGAGATACAAAGAAAAAAAGCAGAAACAACCCTTCCCTTGAGAATCATCCATTCTACTAGAAATGATATATGCATATAAATCAGTATACACAAGATGCAAACAGAGTAAAAATGGAAGGTAGCCTTAGAGAGGGAATCACTGTCAACTGAGATACCATCACCAGGTTCTCTCCATCCTGCAGCCTGAATCTTTTCTAGCTTGGTAGGACCTGCCAAAGTTTGTGTTCTAGGAACAGAGTTTTCAAGAACCCAGGGTCACCCCCATAACACACTGGAAGAACATGTTAGTAGGTGATTTCTAAAATGGGAAAATATGATTTGTTTGCTATAAATTTTTTTCACAGCCACTTTTTCAGTGGCTTAATCTTCTACATGTTCAATATGACTCATAGCCTATGACTGTTCTTGTCATTGGCACGGAACCTTAACCTTGATAAAATGCTGAAATTCAGTGAATTTTATGAGCCTCTACTTTAAAGACTCGTTTTCCTGAGTTCAAGTCTGACTTCAGATACTTAGTGGCTGTTTGACCCAGGAAAAGTCACTTAACCCTATTTACCTCAAAGTATGTGTGTAATAGGAGTGGGGAGAGCATCTAGGTAACAGTGGATAAAGCACCATACCTGGAGTCAAAGGATCTGGGTTCAATTATGGACGGAGATACTTCCTAGTTGGGTGACCCTGGGCAAAGTATCTCTTAAGAGTTTTTGGAAACTGTTGTTGACAGGAAGGGGGTAGTGGGGTAGGAAGGCAAATAACAACATGTATTCTTATCTTTTTCATCTTTTATATTCACCTTAAAAATAGGTGAGGTTCAAAGGGCTTATTCACATTTTTTTGTCATATAAACATTAACACGCAAAAAAAAATCCTACCAATTGGCAATATTCTCTGCTCATGGGGACTATTAGATCCTAATGAAAGCACACAAAATCAATGTTTAGCCAAATGAAAAAAATCACCATGGGAACTGAGGGAGGGAGGGGAAAAGAGGAAAGGGGGAAGATTTTTTCCATTAACAACCATCAAAAGTTGCTTTGTACACTGTTATCCCTCAATAAACAAACCAAAAAATTTTCTACATTTTAACAGAAAAAAAAAAACAAAAAACACCATACAAAGATTTAAATCAAGATTAATCAAATTGATACAGACTGACTACAAGAAAGCAAGAATGGTACAAACTGCCAAGTGTTATGGGGGGGAGAAATGGTGGCAGTCTGTCACATGAAAGACATACTACTATTTTTTCTATATTTTATTTAAAACAACATTTCTATGAACTTGTTAGAAGGTAACTGCAATATTTCAAAGTTGATTTACTAAATTTTCACGTAGGTTATGAGTTTCTTTAAACTTGTCCAAAATTGGCCTTTTTATTTTTAATGGACTCGTAACAGCTTATGGCATGATGTAAGGATTCTTGACAATGATGGGCCATGAAACACCACCACCCACCTAGTTCAAAGAGTGTAGCTTGTAAGGCTGTGGTGGCTTGCTGTGACCCCTACAGCAAAGCTTAGAATACTGTAAAATGAAATGAACTGGAATGAAAATCAAAACTCTTGTGAAAAGCAGAATTCCCATTTCCTCTCTTCTTAACTCTGATGTTATCTCTTCCTTCCCCAAGAGTCAGACTAAGGGGGTGCAGATTTACACACACCAACTATCAGAGGGCGTCATCTGACACTGAGATAAGTGTTGATGATAGAAGAGAAGCAGACAATGGACTAAAATGTTCCTTTATTTTTTTTTCCTCCAAAGCTAACTGCTTTAACTGGGGGGAAGGGAAGAAAGGGGTAATGTTATGTTTGGTGGTCATTCTCTTCCTAACAAGGATGGCTTATATCCCCACCTGACTGTAAGAAAGACTGTATTATATTCCTCATGAAGAAAATTACATTGGTCCTTAAATAATTCCTGCAGTCTAAAAAACAGAGAGGAACTCTAGTCTGTTACTCTATTGTGCACCATTCTTATCCTGCTCCTACAGTGGGCAATAATGACTACAGTTAACTTCAAAGTACATTGTAGGAGTCAAGATATTGATGGGGGGGGTGGGGGGGGACTGGGGCTGGAATGGGGGAGAAGGTACTGAGAGCCTTCATCCTCATCACTATACCTCCCACTTCTGAAATATCCATTTTTTGACCTTGTGGGCTTCCTACCAAATCACCCCCTACATCAAAAGGATAAAATTGATATTAAGGAATAGAGGTCTGTAACCACTACACTGTGTTATTTCCTTTGGGGAAGCAGGAAGAGAAGGAATGCTGTGGAAAGGCCAGTGGATTAAGTGTTAGGAAACCAGAGGAATAATCCCAGTTCTGCATGTAACTACAGCCTTGCAGTTTTGCACAAATTGCTTAACTCGTAGCATCACAAGATCAAAGATTTAGAACTGGAAGACATCTAGTCCAGTTCCCAGTTCAGTCATTTCATAGATGAGGAAACTGACGCCCCATACAGTCCAATGAAGTGCCCACAGTCAAACAGAGCAGGGATTTGAATCCAGGTGCTATGATTCCAGATACAGGACTACTTTTCCTGTACCACATTGCATGCAAACTTAATCTGTAAAAAAAGAAGTTAGACTTAATGACCATTATAGTCCTCTATCAACCTCTTTGCAATTCAAATCTCACCTATGTAGAGACTGCAGCATGATACTAGGAGAGAGAATTTTTGGATTCAAAGTCAGAGTGTTTATGTGACATTAAGTTACTTAACCTCTCTTGGTCTCAGTTTCCTAATCTGTAAAATAAACCCTAGATGGCCTCTTAAGATCATTCCAATTTAATTTTATTATGCAATAATCAGCCAAGTATCATGAACCTTTCTGCATAATTATGGAATTGACTATGAACAGTTTCTTCCTTTTCTTGGTCTTTTAAAATTGTTGGATTTGTTTTTTAGTAGCTACAAGATATCCATTATTCTGAACTCCTTAAGACCCTTCTGCATATCAGTACACAATTTTTTATTTCAAAACTAAAGCTGTATTTTGTAGGCATCTGAGGTTCTGTGGTGCTCCAGTGTCCTGCCAATTGAGATTAGGAAATGCTTTGCAAACTTCCCAGGAAACGTAATGCGAAAAATAAATGCCATGCTGACTTCATGTTAGAGGCCCTTTATTGCCTTTAACAGATGTCTGGTAGCACCTCCCAAGGAAAGATTATGCCAGAAACCTTCTTTTGGAAAAATGGAATCGACAAAGCCCTTCAGCTGATAAGAGTATTAAAATGGGCAACATCCAAACCGAATGGACCTATTTTCAGCCTAAAGTAACCAAGGGCATCATCCCTAACACTGTTAAATAAATGCAAGAAAGAAGGCTTTCTGGCTCAATTGAAATTGACATCCAGTGATTGAACTATGGCTGAGAGTGCATTTGAACACAATATTAGATGCAAAGCACAGCCTTAACAAAAGATAAAATAAATCTGGCTTTTAGCGTTTATTCCAATAGCTCCCTCCCCCACGATACCCAAACAAAATAGGAAACATAAAATTTTCCAGGGCTGGGAAGAGATACTGTATTGGGAAGAGTTTGAGTGCTAGTTTTCAATTTGTTTTTAATTTAGTTGGGTCTAACAGTCTGAGGATACATTAGAGGCATTTTAAAAAATCAATTAAGTTATTTTGTTTTCTTTTTTTTTCAGTAGTCATATTGTAAAGTATATCTAATATGATTCTGGATTGTGGAGTAACGTCTAACAAAAAATTATTTGGAAGGAGCTGGGGATTAATCTTTGGGAAAAGATTAACTGCATTCTCATAAAAATAAATTTATTGAAAACTTAAAAGTTGTGTTTATCCATACAGTCAAATTTGTTTATAACTATTTACATTTGAATAAATATCAACACATAAATAATATTGTAAACTGTTATATGTTAAGTGAAGACATTCTGACCTAGAACATTAATATTGCATAAAAGTAAATTCTTTTTAGATAGCTACTAATAACAGTAGCATGTTTATAGCATTTTAAGGCTTGCAGAGTGCTTTATGAATATTCTCTAAATGTAACTTCACAACAACCTTTGGAGGTAAATGCTATTTTATAAATGAATGAATAAATAAATGAAATCCTATTTTATAAATGAAAAAATACTGAAGTAGAGGTTAAGTGATTTGCCCAGGGTCTCACAACTATTAAGTGTTTGAGATTGGACTTAAACTCAGGTCTTCCTGACTCCAGACTCATTGCTCTCTGTTAGCATCTCCAAATTATCTTGAGGTAAACATTGTTCTTTCTTGCCTCTTTCTGTTGTCTATCCAAGTCTTCTCACCAATCAGATGTTTATGGGTAGTGGTGATCATGATCAATAATTAAAAAATGGAGGTAGGAGTCAAGACAGTTGTCACAGGCAAGGCCAGTTTAAGGCAAGTTCTTATATAGAATCATAGAATCTTAGAGCTTGTAG
This sequence comes from Monodelphis domestica, assembly GCF_027887165.1. Classification (NCBI taxonomy): domain Eukaryota; kingdom Metazoa; phylum Chordata; class Mammalia; order Didelphimorphia; family Didelphidae; genus Monodelphis; species Monodelphis domestica. Next base: position 439,218,335 of record NC_077228.1, on the reverse strand, counting down.
GGGGGAAATATATGAGAAAAGTGAGTCTTAAGCAATATCCATCATCCTACTGTTGAACAATCTAAATTTAATATGTTATTTGCTAAAAGAAAACAAGGAAGGCCCTTGTTTGAGCTCTGAGGCAGTACAAAGGAGCTCAAGAGTGAGCAGGCAGAGAGGTAGAATTGGCCAAGGAGAATGAAATTATCTCAATGAAGAGGCCCCAGGGTTTGGGAAGAGCTAGATGGTCATATGGGAATACCTTTTTTGTTAAAATCTTGTTAATAACATTTTGATTTTGTTAATATTAGACAACTGGGTGACAGAATGAACAGAGTACTAAACCTGGAGCCAGGAAAATCCAAATTAAAATCCAGTCTCAGACACTTACTGGCTCTGGTGACCGTAGACCCTTTAGTCTTATCTGCCTCGATTTCCTCATCTGTAAAATGGATATAATAATAGCATGTTTCTCCCACCAAGTACCTGCACATAGTAGATATTTAATAAATGTTTCTATCTGACCTTCCTTTCTTGGAGTCATATACTAGCTCATAAAACTTGGGCATAGTCTGTTAACCTTTCAGTCTCTTCCCATCCCCATCCCATCCCCACACACCTCCGTTACTCAAGTTATAGGGTAGTGGCTGATCTGAATTGGTGGAGAGAATTAACCCATCAAAGAGTTCTCTCCATCAATGAAATCACAGCTACAAAAAAAAAAAAAACAACCCTCCAACAACAAACCCTTATAACATTTCAAACATAATGAAACACTACTGTATTATGAGATGGAGTCTATCCATTTAGCATCTTAAACTAATAGAAGAAATATGAAAACACAGATCCCTTTAGGGTTCCATTCTGAAACAAATTCCCTACTTCCTGGGAGATGTCAAGATCTATAACTCATGTTGTTATTCATGAATAAATCTAGTTCATAACTGAATTTAATACAGGCAGGTTCTATTAAAAATATTAAATATAATGTGAAATTAGGGGGAGGGGCAAATAGGTCTGTAGCATATTGTTATTCTGGGCTCAAATAAAGAACATTTCTCATATATTAGATGATCTTTATAAGATTTGTCATACATCCTTCTCTTTAATTTAGATTATGAAAGTCATAGTCCAAATTCCCTTGACAGCACATAAATTAAGGTAATGCGAACTCAACCAAATGAATGGGCTGACATTATCCACACTCTTGCAGCATATGATGGTTACTGTATTCTTTAAAAAATGAACAAAACATGCCTGAAATCTAAAGAGGTAAATAAAGCATGTAAACACATGGCTTTCTGAATTTGGGCATAGAATTAAATAAAAGAATCTGCTTGTGGTAGGGAGCTTTAAGCAAAGCTATGATAAACTGGGGATGTATTATTTATTCAATGTCAAGGTCACATTAAGCTAAAACCAGTAACTACAAACTAATGGGGGGGGGGTCTCTTAAGGTTGGTTGGGTTTTTTTGTGGGGTGAGAATTAGCATTTATATAGGACCTATTATGTGCCAGCCACTATACCAAGTATTTTTTACAATTATCTCAATTTGATGTTCACAACAACCTTTTAGTACTGTTATTATTCCCATTTCATAATTGAGAAAGTGAGGCAAATCGGGGTTAAATGGCTTGCCTGAGATTACACTACAAGCAAATGTCAGGCCAGACATGAACAAAGGTTGTCCTGAATCCATGAAGGCCAAAGGCTCCACTCAGTCACCTGGACCTCTTTGACAGTCTGGTGAAGTCTATGGATGTCTTCTCAGAATAATGCTTTTAAATGCACAAAATAAAATGCATAGAGGCAAAAAAGGAGCCAATTTTATTTAAAGTCAAGTTATTAATTTAGGATTTAGGCAAAGATCTAAATTAGTAGAGAGCAACAGGCTGGTGGGACATCCTCATAAGCTTTGATGACCCAAATAAACATCAGTGTCAAGTTAGTCCATCCAGCATCCCCCAAGATGTTCAAGGACTTGCTGTCTGTTGAGCTATGGCAAGTTTCTAGGATACTGGCCATCCTTTAACCAAGTAATACACCTTGGGTAAAGTGTGGGGGGAGATGGGGAAGGAATAAGTATGCCTGAATTTGGCCAGGCATTGTGCTAAAATATTTACAGGTATTCTCTCATTTGATCCTCACAACTACTCTAGCATAGAGTTATGTGCTCTTGTTGTCCCCATTTTACAGTTGAAGGAACTGAGCCAAAAAGAGAAAATGACTTGCCCAAGATCATATCTAAGGTCAAATTTGAACTTAAATCTTCCTCTCTCCAAGCATAGCACTACCAGAACCACCCAGCTGCTTAAGGAATACCTTAGAATCATTTCATGTACCACTCCATTATTTGTGATCATGGAGATATTCACAGTCCCAGGAAATAGAATGCTACTTGGATTTGAACTTTTATAATTGCTATTGACCAAAGAATCACTGACTCAGAATTGCAGAAGAGAAAAGGATCCAAAACTGAAAAAAAAAAAACACCTTCCTTCAAAATCGTGGGCAAGCAGCTCCCCAATCTTTGCTTTAAACAAAATTGAATAAAACCTATTTAGGAAGATCTCCTACAAACCCCAGATAATACATTCTAATACTAAATATAAAATTTTAAATAACTGGATGATGATGATGTATGCTTACCATTTGTGAAGAAGAGAACTGACAGTAACCAAAAGAGTTATTTTTGCCACAAATTATGCCATTTTCCTTTGTTCTTTCTTCAGGGGTGATGTGGAACAGTCTGTCTTAATTATCCTATTCTGAGTAAGTAAGTGTGCGTGCAATGGTAGCTTATTCATTTTGTAGTGCTCCCTTTGTGACCTTATTCCGCATGGCCTCTGACTTCTCACTCTCCCTCTTTCCAAACACTTGGCAATACTTTCATTCCTTCACGATCCCAAGCATAAGATTTTCATTTCAGAAATATGTTAGTGTAAGAGGTTCCCTCCCTTTCCTTTCATTTTATTACTCTCATTTCAACTACATGCAGATTCTGTTTTCTTAAATTATTACTTTTAACAGTAGGATGGAGCACTACATTGCATTTGAATTTGTCTCTGGACCTCTATTTTGCACTCAATTCCCTCTCCTTTGTATCATTTTTTGCATAGGTATTCAGTAAGTGAAAATATTCCTTAAAGGAACAGCCATGCTCTACCCGAGTGTGTCCAAGAGCCCATGAGCTATGCCAGCCTATTTGTGCATACCTATCTCCATACTTTTAGAGTTGGAACCATTTAGAGTTGGAGACCATTTAGTCCAACTTTCCCATTCTACAGATGAGGAAGCTGAGGCCAAAGGAAGTAAAGTGAATTACAACCGTCATGTAGATACTAAGTCACAACAGATTGAAAGAAACATGAAAGCAAGGGCTGTGCTGCAAGAAATGAGGGGCAGGTTATTTTTTAGAAATATGGAAAACCTACATGAAATTATGAAGAACAAAATGAGCAGAACCAATAAAATATTCTATATGGCAACAGAAACATTTTTTGAACAATGGCTTGTGTATGTCCATCTCCGAAAAAAGAACCGATAAACCGAAACAGGACAGTTTTATACATGCATATATCTTTTTTGTCAAATGATGTCTTCTCTAGTGTGGAGAGGGGAGGGAGAGAGATACTTGGTGACATTAATGTGAGAAACAAACAAAAATTTTTTTAAGTGCTAATATCCACAACACCATTGTTGAAACATATAAAAAACCACTTTTTTGATTAAACTAAAAATAACAAGAAGTAATAATATCCTCCAAAGGTCTTTCCAGATTCTTGATGAAAACCTCTAAGAAAAAGTGAGTGTCAGGTCAAGATCAAAATGATTTTCTTACAGAAATGACTTATCTTTTAACAAAGACTATCTCTGGCTTCCATTTTAGCCATCCCTCACCCAATAAATGATAGGGATATATGTTGACTCATCTCTGCTTTCCCTATGGATCTCTGCTCTCATTAGTGTGCTGTCTTCTGCCGTCAGATTATAAACTTCTTGAAGGTAAGGATGTCTCTCTTTTTTTATTTGTATTCCCAGCACTTAACAGTGATTGGCAAGTACTTAATAAACGTTTACTAAATTGAATTGAATCTTACAGTGTCTCCTTTTGCTTATTCCCTTAAGAAGTCAGGCCTGGGACTCTTCTTCTCCACCAAGAAAGGAATAAGATCTCAAATGAGGCTGAGGAGTGTTCCCAGAAGGAATGGGATGGTGAATGGGATGTTTACTCAACTATTTTTGGAATGTTAAACCAGACTCTATTTTAATATCCTTTCCTAGTTAAAGATTCTCATAAATTTTACCTCAAATCAACTTGGGATAGGAGGAATATGGTAGATATAAGTAGACTATTATAGCATATTACCAATGATGTCTCTAAAAAAATTTTTTTTTATTAAAACCTTATCTTCTGACTTGTAATCAATGTTATGCATTTCTCCCAAGGCAGAAGAGCAGTAAGGATTAGTCAATGGGGGTTAAGTGTCTTGCCCACCCATGGTCACACATCTAAGACCAAATTTGAACACAGGTCCTCCCTTCTCTAGGTCTAGCTCTCAATCCACTGAGCCACCTAGCTGCCCCCTTACCCATGTTATTTTTTTTGCAAAAAGTAATATATCATTTGGGACACATATAACTAGAAAAGGGGAAAAGCCAGTGAGTAATAAGAGCAAGACATGATAAATGGAAAGCCTAATTATTACCCTGGTGCTACCAAGATATTAATTTAAGGACACCAGAGAAAGGCCTCCCCATACAAAACTCTATCTTTTAGGATAAGATTTGCATATGAAGAGCCATTACTGAAAAAGTTTCATTTGCATTGGGAAAAGAATCCACCTTGATGAAATCATGGTATCATCAAAATGTTAAAGTAAGTAGATGTTGCTTTAGTTTTGGAAAGTAAAAAACTGTGTCCTAAAAAATGTCATGCTGAGGTAGAGAAGTCATTGGTTTTTTTCCATTGGCTACCTTTAAAATACACCCAAATTGTTAAAAATTCAGGTATTGATCCGCACTAAATTTATCAAAAGAAAGTACATTGGTGGTGAGCATTTGGAATGACCTTACTGAAGATCAAGATGACAGCAAAAGCTAATTCATTTTTAAGAAACTAGATGCATAATAGAAAACACAGCAGAAAGAACTTTAATATCACTCAAGTCTGGATATCAAATCTTAGGCATAAAATGAAGGACAAAATGATGAGATTTAGAGATAGAAAGAACTTTAGAAATCTAATCTCTTTATTTTTCAGATAAGGAAAATGAGGTTCCTGGGAAAGAAACTTGGCTTTTCCAGGATCCCACAGACAATAAGCAGAAGAGTAAAGACTTGAACTCAAGATTCTAAGTAATGTATTAAAAAAAGATGATTTTAACAGCTATCTTTCATTTCCAAGATACCATATTAAACAAGAGTCTTAACATGATTTATATATATATATATATATATATATATATATAAAACAAAAGCACCAAATTGTTGGTAAAGGTAAAGTAATATATCTTCACATGTTGTATTTGTGCCTTTTCTTTGGATAATGAGTTAGAAGTTGACTATCAGCTACACAGTACTGAATTGAATTTGATGTTATTCAGGTGGAGGTAAGGCTGACATCCAGTCATGAACAAATAGGCTTGTGATAAATAGGGTTAGTTTTTCAAAAAAGAAGTGTTTTGGGGCAGCTATGTGACTTAGTAGATAGAGAGCCAGATCTGAAGATGCTGAACTTGAGAGTTCAAATCTGGCCAGATACTTCTTAGCTGTGTGACCCTGGCCAAGTCACTTAATTCCATTTGCCTAGCCCTTGCCCTTCTGTACTAGAATTATTAGGACAGAAAGGGTTTAAATAATAAAGATTTAGCTCAAATACCACCTCAAAAGTTCTTCCTAGTCGACCTAGCCCACTCCTCCATTTAAGTCCTTCCATCTGAGATTATCTTCCATTTATGCTGTATATATTTTCTATGTACATAACTATTTGCAAGTTGTCTCCTCCATTAGAATGGGGAACTGGAGGGCAGGGAACATGTCTTGCCTTCTTTGTATATTCAGCACTTCATATATTGTCTATGAGAACAGTGTGAGCTTAGCAATTACTTGTTGACTCAAATAAGCTAGGCATATAGTGTTTAGGTTGTATTCTTTCAACAGAGATACAGTTCCTGGGGAAAGGAGAGGGACTCAGCTACTGGGAAAATAAGAAATCTGAAAATTCATGTAGCAGTTTAGTGAGTGCATGTCACGAGCCCAGAAACATCTCTTTCCTGATAAACTTATTTACCAATGTTTCCAAATATTTACCCAAGTTGTTACTATGTGTTTCAGATGTACCATATGATAAGGCTCTAATCCTGTCATAAAAGAGGCAAAAAATTAAGATGTTTTAAGTAAACATTGCACTGTATGATTTTCTGAATGTCCATATCTCACACTCCCTAGCACGTCATGCTTGGAAAAGGAGCAGCTGTCAGTGGATGTGCCTATATGATGCCCAAACAGCTAGTCAATTTGGTTAATTCCAGGGAGGTAGGCATCAGAGAGAGGAGTCAAACTAACCAGCTGCCTAAACTGACCAGCTATCTAACTGAACTGACCATTCAATACAATTAGGTTATTTGGGATAGGGAAAGCACAAACTCAAGACACATGCTCACAAGGCTAAAATAAAAAAATACAAAAATTAAGTTCACAGGAAATGGGAAGCTGTCAAAAGCAGTTTTATTTTGTCTCACCTAACTATTTCCTTTTCAGATGATATGTATTTATGAAGGAAGTTCCTAACGACTTGTTGAAAACTAAATATTTTCATCTCTTAAGATAGTCTTCCTTATCTATCCCCATATACAATTCTCATGTCATTCCATACCTTTATTTGCTCATATCTCCCCTGCTTATCCCTTACAACTCTTTAATCCAAATTCTACACACCATGCAAAAGTTCAGCCTAAGATCTGTCTCCTTTTGAATTCTTCCCTAAATAACCGAATACCACCAAAATCCCTTCTCCAAAATCTCATATTAACTAATTAATAAACAGCTGTTTGTGTAAAGGCATTATTTTGGTTCTTTAGGGGTCTAAACAAATACAGAACAAGATCCTTTCCCTGGAGAGTAGTATATAGACCATTACACGTGACTCACACAGTCTTCAACTTGATTATATACTCTCATTTTTACTTCTTATTATTTCATATACATATTATACCATATCAACCCAATAAGAATGGAAACCAGGGTAGTGTGCCTCTTTCATAAATTCCTTTACAGAGCCTAGCACAGTCTAGAGCCCATTTAAATGCTAGTCCAGTTAAAATGAGTTTTGTGTAACCACCAAATCGCTATGTAAGGGTTAAATTAGGAGTTTTGACAAAACAAGAGAGCAGCTTGTAATAATTTAAGTTTTTATGAGAATATAGTAGTTAAAAATTAATATCAACACTTTAAGGCAGAGAAAAGAAAACTGGCAGCTTTAAAGAATTAACAATTTAGTTTAATTTAAAAAGAGATAGTAAAAGAATATGTCAAAATAAATATAGTAAAGGTGAGAAATATACTAAAGAGGCAGAGAAAGAAAATTTACAGCTATCCTATAGCTGCCTATAACTATCAAAACTAACAACTACCCCACAAAGTTCCAACACAATCTACCCAATCAAAACCAACCTGATCAGTGTTTAATCCAACTCCAATTAAGTCTGTCAATGAAGACCAGCCACCTTCCAAAATAAGTACAAGAAAGAAAAAAACCTAACAGCCCAAACCAAAAATCAAAAATCCCAAAAGCCAAAGCCTTCTAAAGGCTAAAGCCCTCTCAGTAAACTCAGGCTCACCTTTTATATTCCAGCAACTAAATGGCAACCACCAACCCAGCACACTCCCAGCAGCCAACTTCCCCACAACGGCCAGCACCTAACTGTCAGCAACTGACTCCCCCTTGACCAACTGACACTGCCCCTTTTTATATCCCCTTCTTACCTCACTTCCCATCTCTGTTTTTTTTCCTACTTCCTGTCACTGTGAGCTGGTTAAGACCTACACATCTCTATGGTAAGAAGACCTCCAGGTTCTCCGTTAAATTAGAGAAAAGGAATAAAGAATTCCTTTTTTACAGTTAGGAAAAGAACACAAGTCTAAGAAATGTGGGTAAGGACAATCAACACAAGATGGGTTGAATAAAACTAGGGTGAGCAAAATGACTTAAAAAAAAAATAAAACTCTTAGTTTCCATTTGTATACACAATACTGTATATTGATTCCAAGGCAGTAGAGTGGTAAGGGCTAGGCATTGGGGGTTAAGTGACTTTCCCAGGGTCAAACAGCTAGAAAGTATCTGAGACCAAATTTGAACCCAGGCCTTCCCTCTCTGGACCTAGCTCTCAATCCACTGAGGCACCTAGCTGCCCCCAGAAAAATGACTTTTGAAAGCTATGAATTTGGTATGCTGACGAGGATATGTTGTTGTTTTATGGATTTTAGTCATGTCCAACTCTTTATAACCCAATTTGGGTTTCCTTGGGAAAGACATTGGAGTGGTTTGCCATTTCCTTCTCTAGCTCATTTTACATATGAGAACAAAGGCAAACAAGACTAAATGACTTGCCCAGAGTCATAAAGAGTGTCTGAGGCTGGATTTGAGCTAAGGTCTTTCTGACTCTGGGCACTACCCATTGCATCACCCTGCTGCCCCAATTTGGCATAATGATTAAGGTACAGTAGTTATCTAATTGGAGGGAGTTCTTTTCATTTCCTTTTTAGTTCATTCTATTTAGGAAAACATTGAGATAATGGAGAATTTTGCTTTACTATCATTCCATATAACACCAATTATGTGCTACTAAATCATATCATAGCAATTATGGAATAAAATGGAATGAAGTGTGCATTATTCTACTCTACCCATCACACTGTTTTAATCCAGCACAAGGAGCAGTGAGTTGGAAATTCAAGTCCTAATAATATGTGTTGCCATGAGCATATCACCCAATCCCTTCAATCGCCTCCTTTGTCAGACAAAAAGATCTCTTCAATAACTTACATATGCAATATTTTATTATTTCTATTTAATTGAGAAGACAAGATACTCATATAAAATCATAAGAGCTAGCATTCAAAAAGCACTTTAAGATTTGTCAAGCACTTTACAAATATTGTCTCTTGATCCTTACAACAACCCTGAGGGAGGTGTTTTTTTATAATTTCCACTTTAGGGATGAGGAAACAAACAAACAGAGGTTAAGTGATTTGTACAATCATACAGCTTGTAAAGGTCTCCAACTGTATTTGAACTCAGGACTTCTTCAGACCAAGTCTAGGTTTCCACCACCCATTTAGCAACCTAACTACCTCAAGGGTATCAGTTATTTAGCCTTCATTTAGCTGTGAACCCCTTTGGCAGTTTGGTATTGTGGAAAGCTCCCTTTTTAGAATAATGTTTTTAAATGCATAAATCCAGTCCAATAAATATTTATTAAGTGCCTGCTAGGTGGCAGACACTAGGCTAAACTCTGAGGATACAATTTACAAAAAGAAAGGCAGTTTCTGCCCTCCTGGAGTTTATAATCTAAAGGAGCAGACAACACACACAAAAAAGAGGCAGGAAAGTGGTGGTGGGAAGAGAGACCAGAGGATACTCTGCATGGTGGCATCTTATTCTGTGGACTAGAAATCAGACAAGGCAGTAGATACAAAGTGGAGAGAGTCCAGTTTCTGCCCTATATAAAGGAAAGCTCTGGGAGAAGTTTGATACTTTGCCTTCCAACTCTTCGAGCAGAGGAGTGAGGAGGCTGAGGGAAATGTTATTTCAGTCAAGGCTTTAATTAGTAACATGGTGATGAAATTTATATGAAATTTTGTAATTTACTAATTACTAATTATAATTCATCATATGAAATATAGCATATTTTATAATTATATGTTAATTATAATTATATGATTATTCACAAAGCTTAATAAAGACTAACTACTATATCCCTATATATGGAGAGAATGTGGTATAATGGAGTTAAGAAAGCTGACTTCAATGGCAGGAGGATCTAGGTTCAAGTCTATACTCTGTCAGATAATTGACCATATGACCCTAAGCAACTCATTAACCTCTCCAAGCTTAGACAAGGGAAAAGCTGGGTGGCTCAGCTGATTAGGAGCCAGGCCTAGAGATGGAAGGTCCTGGGTTCAAATATGACCTCAGACACTTCCTAGCTGGGTGACTCTGGGCAAATCACTTAACCCCCATTGCCTAGCCCTTACTACTCTTCTCCCTTGGTACCAATATACATGGTTTTGATTCCAAGATGGAAGATATGGGTTAAAAGAGAGAGAGAGAGAGAGAGAGAGAGAGAGAGAGAGAGAGAGAGAGAGAGAGAGAGAGAGAGAGAGTTAGTTTAAGCAAGTCTGTTATAATCAAAGTTACAGAGAGGATGCTGACCTAGATCATTAGAGAAAGATTGCTTATCTAGAAATTCCTCATGTCCATAAAATCACAGGTCCAGGTCTATAACAATGAGGTCTAAAATGATGCTAATATGGTATGTTATTGACTATGCAAAATAAACAATATATGGAAATGGAGTTGGAAAACAGATATCAGTATGAACTAGATTCATTAAGACAGGCTTCAGTGATGAGATGAGATTTGATTGAGATATTTAAGGATAAGTAGGATATTTATGGCTCCAAAGAGAAGGGTAGAGATGAGCATTTCAGGTAAGAACAGTCATTAGAGATCATTACCCACATTAGAGATGTGAATAATTGTGGCATGCTTGATGGACAGCAAAAAGGCATTTAACCCACAGTCATGATAGCCAGACCATGGTAAAATTCGATGTAGAATGCAACTTTGTACTGTCCTAAATTCAACAATATCACCTACAAAAAAAATTTAACAGGGATAGAATAAACATCGAACTGGGGGTTGAAAGAGATAGGTTGGAATTTATAATTTATAATTCATAATACTGCTTTCAATCAAGCTTCTAAAAAACCTGAGAGAGCTCTTGAGAGGTTCGAATGTGAGGATATATGAGAAAATGCTTCCAATTAGAAAATGTTTTCATTCATATAGTCACCAAAATGTGGAATTGTTCTCTGGTATTGAACTCTACAAACTGATTCATGAACACTGTGGCTGAACCCTGAACCAATGAAAAAAAAATACCCTCAAGAGATTAATCTGTGCATATACATTTGTTGAGAGAAGGATAATGAGAATGATGTCTTGATTTAATTACTATTTAACTCTAGTTATTTGGAAGTAGTTTTATACACCAGCTTCTCTCTCCCAGAGTTTTTCTAAGCTAAAACTTCTTGCCTCAATTATTTATTTTTTCAGCATCTAAATATAGTTTTTTAAAAACACCTTAAAGTCTTTATATGACAGAACTGTACCAAGGATATTTCACTTCCAGACTGGTCTTTATTTTTAATAGATTTCTAGATAATTCCTAGAGTATTTAAAAAGATTTAGCACAATGGAAGAAATTAGGGATTTTTTTTCTCATTACATCCAGAATATCTTAACTTTTGTTGAGCAATGCACTATTCCAAGTTAATGAAAGAGATTTGTGGGGACTTTTTTGTAACAAGACTGATAAACCAAAGGGAAGCATGTTAAGCTTTAAACAACCAACTGTGTGCCTCTTCAAGTCAAGAATGAAAAGCATCTTTCTGTTGCTTTAAAAATAGAAATTTTTCTCTTGGCCAGAAAACCACATGAAATGAAGATGTAACAGGAAGAAGACAGAGACAAGAAAGACAAACCAAGGTTTCACAGCACAACGCGGTTTATTTTAATAAACCATTATGTCCCCTGTCTAATCAAAATTGCTGCATGAAAAATGAAGAAATAGGAAAGAGGCAAGGAAAGAATTCCTTTAACTCTTACCATCTCTTTGAGTGGCATGAATTTTACCTTCATTAATTTGGGACTGTTATGAATTCAAGAAGCAAAGGGGACTTGAATCCAAGAATATGTAAGTGCTCTTACATATTCCTGGGCAAATCACTCAGTGGACTTAGTACATATGACTATAAATTTTAGAAAAGGTGATGGCATCCATTAGTAGAGTGAGTTCCTCATGTGGGAATTTCTTAGAGCAATAGAATCACAAATACAGCCACTATCCCTATGTTTGGAAGAGAGATAAAGCAAGGAATAATGTACAAAGATCTGAGCTTACAATAAGGAGGGACTCAGTTCAGGTCCATTCCTGTCATTTACTAACTAAATTTTCTCTTCTCCAACTAAGCATCCCTAGTCCAATAAACCAATGCTCATGAAATCCTGTTGAATCTTTCCTTAAGATGTCTTCTTTATGAATTGCTGGATTATAAATGCAAATAAAAACAATTCATCACTTGGGCATATAATTTGGGGTTTTGGTTTTATAAGATTATTCACTTACAAAAATGAATAATATAGAAATATGTTTTGAGTGATAATACATGTATAACCCAGATTGAATTGCTTATCAACTCTGGGAGGGTTAGGGGGAAAGGGAGGAAAACAACATGAATCATAAAACTTTGGAAAACTTATGTGGAAATTTGTTATTAAAATAAAGATAAAACAAAATAATTGAATGAGTGAGTGAATAAATAAACAAGCAAATAAATAAATGAGAGAAGGAAGGAAGGAAGGAAGGAAGGAAGGAAGGAAGGAAGGAAGGAAGGAAGGAAGGAAGGAAGGAAGGAAGGAAGGAAGGAAGGAAGGAAGGAAGGAAGGAAGGAAGGAAGGAAGGAAGGAAGGAAGGAAGGAAGGAAGGAAATTATCACGTGCCCCCACACCCAAAAAAAAATGTTTTCTTTCTATTGATCTCATTCTATTCTAATCACACCATCCTATTCCAGGCTCTTATTGACTTCACTCAACCAAATACCCCTTTTAAGGAGACCTCCTTAGAGTCTTGTCAAATGAGATCAATGTAAAGCACTTAGCACAATACCTGGCACACAGTAGGTGATTAATAAATGCTTGCTGTCTCCCTATCCTCTAGATTCACCCTATAAATGCATTCTGCATGAGGGGCAGTTATATGGCACAGGGGAAAATGTATAATTGAAAATGTTATGATAAAAAACAACTACATTTCCCAGGAGCCCACTGACTTCCTATCATTATGTACTTCCTATAGATAGGGGATATTAGACAGAGATGTGAAAGGTCCCAGGGCTTTTTACTTCCCATCACGAGATTGGTGGTGGTAACATGGATGTTTGAACTGGCTGCTCAGCCATGGGCACATGGTCTTTATTTTATATCTTCTTTATTCTTTGATTTCTAATGATCATTAATAAGCCTCTGTAAAATATAATATTTTTATTATTTGAGATTAAATTCTAAATTTTACAAAAGAGTCAGGCATGGAGTTAGAAGGACCCGATTTCAAATATGGCCTCAGATAGTTCCTAGCTGTTTGACCTTGGACAAGTAACTTAACCCAATTTGCCTACCCTTTGCCCTTTTATCATAGACTGTCACTAGAAAAGACAGCAAAGGCTTTTAAAAATTCATTGTACATGCCTGTGGCATATTGATCTGTCTTAAACTCTGCTGTAATCATGGCACTCCATCTATCAAAATTTAAGTTACTCTATTATCCACTGACTTGACCAAGTCTACATTCCTCTAAACTGACTTTCACAAGTCCTCCATCATCTGCCCTCACTCAAGCTCTTCATCTTTATTTCCCATTATCACTTGATACAAACCTTTTGCTCTAATCGGATCAGTTTTTTCCCAAAACATTAGGCTCATTTTGTCCTCCTTTAACAAAATGTTCTCCTTTGTTCTTCTTCAAATCCTACCCTACTTCACATCATATCTATCTCCTCACATCCTTCTCTCCATTTACCCAGTAAGCACTATGTAAAGCCTTTGTCACTTCATATCTTTATTCCTTATTTTCTTTTTTATCCCTTATCTTCTGTCTTAGAATGGATACTAAGTGTTGATACTAAGGCAGAAGAGTGGTATGGGCTAGGCACTTGGGGTTAAGTGGCTTGGCAAGGGTCCTGCAGTGAGGAAGTATCTGAATACAGATTTTAATGTGAGTCCTCCTGACTCTAGGCCTGGCTCTCTATCCACTGTGCTACCTAGCTGCCCCATACCTCTTTATTCTTGAAATAACTTTCCAATTGAAATCTCAGCTTTCAGTCACTCTCCTTTCCATATTTGACAGAGCTGCCATGATAGTGTTCTTCATACACTAATACAGCTGTGCCTTGCTGCTCCTTTCCTCAAGAACCTTCACTTGGCTCCCTACTGCTCCACAGTCAGGAATTTAAAGTGTTTCTCGGGTCTACTTTCTTGGCCTTATTTCATGCTACTACCCTGAATGAACACTAACTACTTAACAATTATCCAGCTTCCTACCTCCAAACAAACCTGTCCCATATACCTGGGACACAGTCCCATCTTCTCCTCTGTCTCCTAGAATCTCCTACTTTCTTCAAAAACTAGAATTGTTGGTTGTCCTCCCTTTTTACTTAATAAATCCCTGCTGGAGTGAATTGAATCGTTCAAAGCTCTCCCAAGCTACTCTAGCCCTCACTGAACCCTCATAATAATAATAATAATAATAAATATATATATATAATTATGGTGAAATTGATAAATGTGGAAAGGATGCTCTCTCTCTCTTTTTACACACACACACACACACACACACACACACACACACACACACACACACACACACACACACATATATATAATGTATCCACCATATAATCAGCACTTCATCATCTGACATCTTTTATAACCTTCTGTTTCGTGTGCATTTGATTATCTTTCCAACTAAACTATAATCTTCTAGGGGGAAGGAGCCACACCTCACCTTCATCTCCCAAAGTGTAATATTGAAACAGATTCTCAATGGATCACAATATATTGATTGACTTAATGACATGAAACATTAATTATCAATACACAGATGATTCACTTTAACATATTAGTTTGTTATGTGCCAGTAAAATCACTGATTTGAACTTCATAAAATCATGTAGCATCCTTTCCACATTGACCAAATTCACCATGATAATATACCTGACGGCAGCAACCATCAGTAACTGAAGCACAGTATTGGCACTGTGGCTTATTTTTAGTATTTTTAATAAAAATCCTATTTGCCCATAATCTTTCTTTCAAGCCCTGAGGACCCATGATGACCATTAACTTTCCTGAACTAGATATTTTCCAGTATAGGTCAGCTATCCAGTTAAAAGCAACTTTAGATATCAGAGTGAAAAGAACATGAGTTAGGAAGGGAAAGAACGAGAATGAAAAGGGAGAAAAATGAGATGAATTATCTAGATAACGATCTCAATTTGAACTGACCTGAAGCTATGTAGATTCTGCCACCTCTTCATGTCATACAATAAATTTATTCAAGGGCAGTTAGCTAGATAGAGTGCTAGACCTGAAGATGAGAGGTCTTGGGTTCAAATGTGACATCAAACACTTCCTATGTGTCCCTGGACAAGTCACTTATCCCCCATTGCTTTGCCCTTACTGCTCTTCTGCCTTGAAACCAATACTTTATTATCTATTCTAAAAGAGAAAGGATATAAAAAAATGTTGACTCTGTTGAAATCAAACTTGTAAATAGAATATACAGTGAAGTACAGAATGCACAGTGAAGAATGTTGTCCCATTTTTATTTAATGATGTATTTTGATATGTTTTCAATAAACCCTTCAAATGAAGGTTTTAGGGTTGGAGGTAGTGTTTTAGGGCTAAAATTGCCTAGAAAGATGATAGTAATATAGTGTACCTATAACTGGGATATCTACTGATTAAACTTGAGACTTCGAACATCAAATTATATTTGAGGCAACACTTGATGGAAAAAGCTTAAGGCATTAGCAATTGAAGTACCCTTAGGCTACTTCTTCAATGTTAAAATGCATCATATTTAATGTACTCAAGGGAATGCTTTCTACATAAGAAGAGAAGCCAAAATGCTGGGGAATCACAGCAACAGCTTTGCAAATACTATTTAGCACCAAAGTCAATGCAAATACCATTTAATTTGTCAAAATCAAATAGCACAGTAAGGGGAGGGAGGCAGCGTGAGGCTGGAAATCTATAAAGCCTAGGAAAGAAAATCTCTGTATTCTCCCATCTACTTGTCCTTCCATAGCCAGCCAAAGCCTATAATTAGAAGAGTCATTGTTACTGCTTTGGTAATTAATGTAACACTTAGGAGTTTTCAAAGAACTTCGTGAGTATTAGTTGCCCCCTACCACAGAGAACTATATTTTCTTCTGAGATGAATGTTATGAATTACTATTCCCATTTATTAAATGAAGAAATTGAGGAACGGAGAAGTTAAGAGATTTACTCCAAGTCACATACAGTGTGAGTCAATGGAACTTCTAAAGTGAATCAGAATTCAAAATACTCTGTCCTCAGTCCATTCTGTTATCTATTGTGCTCCATTTCCTGTCTGTTATTTAATTGTGAGTGCAGAGACTCAATTTTACTGTCACAAAATAAAGTCATGCTACAGTAATCCACTGAGTTCCACGGAACATGTAAGTGAGACTTGAGGTAAACTTTTCAATGATTAAGTTTATATAATGTGTTTGCTTTCTCACATTGTCTTTTCTAAACAAACCAACAAACGAATGAGCCTTTTCCCTTGATGTTTCTGGAAACTTCATTTCTGAAGATGAATGAGATGAGATTCTAGGCAGCTGAGAAATAAAACAGCTATGCTCATTTATCTGGAGACAAACCACATTAAATTTAGACCCACACCATTAGCAGCCATCTCTAGCACTTTTGACTTTCCTCATTGCCAAGGCTAACTTGAGACAAAGGGGCCCATTGGGAGTAATACACACTTGAAACTCCCAGGCCTGAAAGAACTCAGTAAAGTGGGTAAGTTGGATTGGTAGACATTTGCTGTTGTTCCACCATGTCCTGCCCTTTATGACCCCATGGACCATAGCATGCTAGGTCCTTTTATCCTCCACTATCCCTAAAAGGCTAACCAAGTTCAGATTCATTGTTTCCATGACACAAAATATCCAACTCATTCTCTGTCATCTCTTTTTCTGGTTACATTCAATCTTCCCAAATATCAGGGTCTTTTCCAATGAGTCCTGTCTTCTCATTATATATGGTCAAAATATTTGTTTTAGCATTTCACCTTCCAGTGGATAGTCTGAATCAATTTAATCAATATTGACTCATTTGATCTTCATGCTGTCCAAGAGACTCCTCAAAGGTCTTCCCCAGTACCACAATTTAAAAGCATTACTTACTGATAGACATCGTACACAGTAAAGCAAAAGAGTTCTTAACATCACAGGCTCATAGCTATAAAGATGAAAGAGACTTTGACATACACAACTACCCCCTCATTTTACAGATGAGTGAGTGTATAGAACTGACCTTGGAGTCAAGAAAACATGGGTGCAAGTCCCAGTCCTGAAATATATTCACTGTGTAGTCCCAAACCTCTTAACCAATCAGTGCACAAAAAAATATGAAGGGGATAGGGGGAGTGTGGAAAGGAAACAAGACTGACAGTTTGTGGGGGAAGGGGCCAATTGGGAGTGGCAGTTGGGTCTTGTGACTAGCACTCCCTTCCTTCCGGGTGTGGCAGTTGGGTCTTGTTACTAGCACTTCCTTCCTGCCCTGGTGGGACTTGCTGCCTGGTGTTGGAGGAGAGAGAAGCTTGTTCAGCCTGTCTGGAGTGGCATGCCCGAAGATTCGGGCCCATTCATCTATGAAGGTCAGACCTTGTTGCTTTCTGTGTACTGCTAAGATTCTGAATTAGAACAACGAGAGTAGACAGGAGTGGGACAAACTCTCCGCCAGCCTCTGGGGCCTGGCCTCAGGTCTGAAGCTGAGAAAAAACTCCAATCCTAACTAGTTATTAAACTGTATATTATTTGAATTTGCAGTCAGATAAGTGGACTATCTCTTTTGGTCATAGAGGGAGCTGAACTTCAGTTCAGTCATTCCAGAACAAACAGGCCTTATGGGACCCCTGCTGCTTCCTCTCAGCAGGGGGCATCTCCCTCCCTTGCATCACCAAACAATATTCGCTCTCTCCCCTCTCTCCTCCATACCCTGCTACAAACCTCCCATTATCCCCACTTATTCCAATTCTACTTCCTTTCTCAATAAATATTACAGTTTTTGGCGAGCCAACTAGGTTTTCCAACCTATTTTGTCAAGAATTTGGGGAAAAAAAGGCAATTGGAGTTGTTAGAGAAGTTGGGCCTGCATACATTTCAAAAGCCTGTGTGACTGTGAAAAGTAACCATTTTGAGAGCAGTGCTGAGTGCAACTAATCTGCCTAGTGGTACCACACCCAAAAGAAACCACTCCTCCTGAAGGGAGGAGGAGACTCTTAAAGGGCCAGACTTAAAAATATTTTTTGTTACAAAAAGCTTTTCAAGATACAAGAGGGCATAGAAACTATTACTTGCCATGGGTTATCTAGCCTGGATTGAATATTTCTTGTATATGTTTTACAACTTATTTTTTGTCACAATTCCGGATTATATTTATTTTCTGCTTAGCATCTATGAAACTTTGCAATGGCTGAATATAAGTATGTATCTCTTGATTTCATTCATTCCCACATATGCTGGAGCATTATTCTTCATAACCAAATTATACTATGCCCTAAAAAAAGGTGTGCATCTAATTTTTGGAAAAAAAGCAAAAGATAATGAAATGGCTGTGATGATTTTTGCCATAAAAGAGGAGATGATGCAACTAAAGGAAATGATAAAGCAACTGAGTGAAGAGATACAATGTGGCAAAGGTATCAACACACAACAAGACATACCTAAAAATAACAACGTAGTTCAGCAAGAAAATACAGATGGGGCTGAAGGTGGAATACCAATATTACAACTAAGAAGAGATCAAACAAGCCTACAACCAGATAGCGGCATAATTCATATTAAAACACATAAGCCATTTACGACAGCTGACCTTGAAAGTCTGAAAAAACGGATGCCTTCCTGGTTTTCAGAACCGATGAGATGTTTAAAAGAATTTAAAAGAGCAATTAGGCTTTATGATCCAGATTTCCAGAACACTGAAATTCTTCTCTCAGAATTATTTTCAAAAAGGGAAAAACAGCAATTCCTTGATGAATCGAGAAAGAATCCAAATTTAACATCATGGCCAGAGGAAGGAACAGACTTAGAGTTATCTAATAATGAAAATCTACATTACCTAAGAAAGGCCGGAGAAGACTTATTAGAGGCAATGAAAAGTTTTTCAAAAAAACCAGATACTTGGGGAAATTTTGAGAAATTGAGACAGGAACGTGGGGAACATCCATCTAAGTTCCTTGATACAGTTATTGAAGTAACAGAGGATGTGCTTGGATTTGAAAATTTAACTGAACAAAATCTCCAACACATAAGGAGACAATTTGTGAAAGGCAGTAACACACCTATAAGATCGTATTTTAACTTCAATGCCCAGATTGGGAAACACTGAGTCTGAAAGATTTAAGAAAAACTGCAACTTACAAATTTTTCAGGTCATAAAGAAATGCTAGAGGAAAAGGATGAAATAATAAAAGAGCTTAAAGCCAAGCTCAAGGAGGCAAATAGCACAAGTAAATATAAAGAAATTGAAGAAATAAAAAATCTAGCCACTCTGCAATCATACAAACCCACAAGAAATTACACACAAAGGAAACATTTACCCAGATGTTTCCTCTGTGGAAAAATGGGTCACATGGTCTGAGACTGTTATTTAAAGGCACAATTATTCCAAGCTAATAACAAACAAAGGTCTTGGAAGAGTAACGTTGGCCCCTTCCCCCACAAACTGTCAGTCTTGTTTCCTTTCCACGGGAGGAAAGGAGAGAGAGAAGGGAGGGAAGGAAGGAAGGAAGGAAGGAAGGAAGGAAGGAAGGAAGGAAGGAAGGAAGGAAGGAAGGAAGGAAGGAAGGAAGGGAAGAAGGGAGGAAGGGAGGGAGGGAGGGAGGAATAATTTAGGGTAAAAGAATTGACCAAGTGACCAAGATAAGTGATATGATATACCCCAGCTTACTCAAGTAATTAGGCCTGAAACTAGACTTTAAACCCATATTTCTGACTCTAAATCCAATTTATTTTTCTACTATAACTCATAGTTTTGCATTCAGACATTCTGTACAATAATAAAAAAGAAAAACTAATAACGGGTTAAGAGAAAGGTTAGCAGTCCAACCTAGATATCTGGCACATCTATCTTCACTTTCCAAAGTCATTGAATCTGTCCTTAGGCAGCTGTATAGTAAGCACTAAGGGTGATGATACTAGATTGACCTCTCAGTTCTCATAGAAGCCAGGAAGTATGGTAGGATGGGTTGGATAAGAACCAAAGGAACTTAGGCTCCTGAAACATAGATGTAAAATTGGAAGAATCCAGTACCCTCATTTTGCAGATAAAGAAACTAAGGCTCAGTAAGGATCTCTTAATTAGCATATTATTATAATTTTAATAAATATTTTATAATTTTAATATAATATTTATTATATTTATACAAATGTCATTTATACAAAATTATGTATAACTTCAAAATATTTACTAAGTATATAAGTTTTTGTTTGCAAATGTACAGGTTTGTGTGTATGCACACAAACACACACACACACACACACACACACACACACACACACACACACACACACAGGCAGGCAGGCAGGCAGCTAGATAACAGAGTTTTGATCTCAACATCCAGAAAAGCCTAATTCAGATGCCATTTCAGACACTTATTGGGCTAGTCACTGAACATTCAGAGACCTTCAAAGATTTGTAAAATAAGGGATTTAGCTTCAATGGCACCTAAGATCCTTTCCAGCTCTAAATTTCTGCCACTATAATCCCAGATAGATATCTGGATTTAGGTAGAAAATGGCATTGTTTATTAGATCTAATCATGAATATTAAACACCATTTCATCCAGATGAACTTGTAAGGAAAATGTTATAAATGATACACAAAATTCTACATCCAAAATTTCTCATGTGAAAGAATTTTGTTTATTTTTATTTTTATCAAAGTAAAGAATCTTGGGCAAAAATAACTGGGATTAATAGTATTTAAACCAGAGGAGAGAGAATGTTACAGCACGGAGGATACTTACTGGCTGGAGCTGAAAAGTCTGGGTTCAAATCCCATCTCTGAAGCTTGCTAGCTCCATGACGATAGGCATGATAGCCTCCTGAATATAAACAACAACATTCTTTCCACTGTACCACATTGTACATATCACAAATCTTTGAAATACTGAAGACAGGCATTGAAATAGACAGCTCTTGCTTACAGGAAAATCTTCAAGATTGAAAGTCACTGGCACTCAGCAGCATAGTCATGATCAATTTATAAATTGTGTATTACAAATACCAATTTTCGTTATAAGTTCATTTAGACATAATGGTGTGGTTTATTGTCAGCCTTGCCTTACTTATTAGCATCAGGTTCTTTCATTTCCCCCCAGGACAAGATTCAAGGTTTGAGATTTTCTAGGACTAGGAGACGATGACATAGTTATTATAGACTTTTGGTTTCCTTAAGCATTCCATCCTTATTCATAGCCTAAGGATTTTACTTCTTGACTTCTTTCCTCATGTCTGTTCCATAGAGGCACTTTGTCCTTTAAGGATTTAATTTGATAATTCCTTTCTCTCTTACCTACCAAAAAAGAAAAGGAATTTAAGTGGGGTTCCAGGGGGATTCACCTTCTCCAATTACTTCAGTCCATACACAAATATATGTTTTGCATAAAGGACAAGAGGCTTCTTTGGGGGTGGAAGGTTTTAAAAAAAAAAAACCTAAGAGGAGGGTTACTGGGTTGTGTCCAACAGGGTACATTTACACTGGCACATGTGCTAGTTAGAAAGAAATTAACATAAGAAATTTTTGTTACTCCTACACAACACATCTGCCAATCCAGCCCTTGTGAGAAGCACAAAGAAAGGAGTAACCAAATTAACAGAATATTCAGAATGAGAGCAAGTACACCTGAAGGGAGCCAACAATGAAAGAAGCTCTCTCACCAAAAAATTTATAACAAAAAGAGGCAATCATTTTGTCTGGGAAAAGCTGAAGAGAAAATGAGGAGGGTAGCTCAGATTGGTGCCCTTATATTTGTGGCTTTATCTTCTTTTTTTAAACCCTCCCATTCTGTCTTGGAATCAATACTGTGTATTAGTTCAGAGCAAAAGAGTGGTAAGGGACTTGTGTGGCTTCATCTACTTCTAACATCACCCTATTTTACATAAAATTAACTGTGCCTCTGTCCTCTACTTTGAAATGTTTTCATTATAAAAAAATTTATCAAATGTCCACTATGTGCAGAGTACTGACTACTAAGAGCAGAGACAAAATGTAGATCCCAGTTCTATGAACACAGTGAATGTTTAATAAATGATTTTTCATTTATTCATAGATAAGACAGGTGTCCTTGCCTTAATTCAGAGAGAATATGGTAGGGAGATAAGATTTTATATACCAACAACTCAGACATATAATTAAAATACCCAATAATACTCAATATATTAGGGATCTGTAAAATAAAATGTTGTGTGAAGGCCAAAAAGGCATGTTGTTGGTTATTGTCAGCAGGAATTAGGAAGCTTTATGGAAAAGGCAAATGAATTAAATCTTAAATAAAAACTTATGAATATAGTTCTTTAGGGCGAATGCAAACCAGTTTGCAAGCACATATAATGTATTCTTTCTATTGGTTTTCACAACAGCTTCAATATTATTATTATCATTTTACAGATAGAGAAACTGAAACTCCCATAAGGTTAAGAGACTCACCCAAGGTCACTAGCACAGGTTTAAAGTGAGACTTAAACCCAAGTCTTCCAACCTACAAGCCCAGTACCTCTCTTTAAAGGACAGGTAACAATCAAAGAGTAAAGAGGAAGATACTTGAGGCATGGAGAACACTGTAAATAAAAACAGAATGAGAGAGCCCAGGGCATCTTCAAGGAAAGCTAATATAGCATGGAATGCTTAGAGACAATATGAGAAAAGTCTGGAAAGGAATGCCAGATAAAAAAGATTAAATTTAACTGAAAAAGGACACAGAATCTCTGAGAGTCCTTTTAGAGAAATCATGGCCTGAGTACCTTGTGGCCCGTTGTATTTAAAAAAAAATTTTTTTTTAATGATTGCCTTGAGGTCTCCCTTTTCATGAAAAAGTGTTCTAAATCTCTTATAATCAGAGAGATGCAAATCAAAACAACTCTGAGGTACCACCTCACACCTAGCAGATTGGCTAACATGACAGCAATGGAAAGTAAAGAATGTTGGAGGGGATGTGGCAAAGTGGGGACATTAATTCATTGCTGGTGGAGTTGTGAATTGATCTGAGGGCAATTTGAAACTATTCCCAAAGGGCACTAAAAGTCTGTCTGCCCTTTGATCCAGCCATAGCACTGCTGGGTGTGTACCCCAAAGAGATAATAAGGAAAAAGACTTGTACACGAATATTCATAGTCGCACAGTTTGTGGTGGCAAAAAATTGGAAAATGAGGGGATGCCCTTCAAATGGGGAATGGCTGAACAAAGTGTGGTATATGTTGGTGATGGAATACTATTGTGCTTAGAGGTATAATACAGTGGAGGAATTCCATGGAGACTGGAACAACCTCCAGGAAGTGATGCAGAGTGCAAGGGGCAGAATCAGGAGAAGGTAATGGACTTCTCCATTAGTGGTCATGCAGTGATCCTGAATGACTTGGAGGGATTTATGAGAAAAAACACTATCCACATTCAGAGGAAACACTGTGGGAGCAGAAACACAGAAGAAAAACAACTGCTGGATTACATGGGTCAAGGGGAATATGAATTCGGGATATAGACTCTAAATGATCATTCTAGTGCAAACATCAACAACATAGAAATAGGTTTTGATTAAAGACACATGTAATACCCAATGGAATTGCGTGTCAGCTATGGGAAGGGTGAGGGGGTGGGAAGGGAAGGAAGGAATGATTCTTTTAACCAAGGAATAATGTTCTAAATTGACTAAATAAATAAACAATTTTTAAAATAAATCAAATTTAAAAAAATAAAAAAGAAAGAATTTAAAAGCATTCACTTTTGGGGTCAACTGATAATTTTTTTTAAAATGCTATGCCAAATTCTTAGAACTAGTAGGAAAGAGAAGTCACCCAATTTAGTTTATCATCAAATACATAAGTGTAAGTCATTCAAAGTAGCTGGATAATCTTGTTTCTAAAATTCTCACTCTCTTGGTTGTTTGAGTGTTTGCTCACCCTGGTGAGCAAGGGTTTGCTCCTTCTGTATACTCATGATTCAAAGAGAAATCCTAGCCTGGGAGGTAATTCTGAAGAATGATGAAAGACTGCAGGCCAACCCATTTCTAAAAGGTAAAGTCATGAACAATAATATTTGTTACCTTTAAATAAAGATTAGAACCATAAGCCTAAGAAAATCACCATAAACAGCAAAAAAAGGTAGTTGGTCCCATACCATTCATTCAAGGCAAGCTGGCACCTCTATCTTGTACCTAGTAACTAAGATCACTGTCAGCAGCATCTTCAAATGTTATGGGAAATATGTATTCTTCTTTCCTCTTACCATTTTTAATTTTCTTCCTTGAACATTTTCCTTGTTATTTACTGAGATATCAAAGGAGAAATGAGACACAATATTCTGATAAAGATCTAGCAAATGTCAGATTTAACAAAATGGGCTTGCGATTCTTATACATACACTAAAATCTGAATCAACACTATAATCTGAATCCTATGATCTTGAATTTAATTTTTTTTAAATTAAAAGAATCCTAATTTTTTAAAATCTTATAAAACTCTTACCTTTTGTTTTAGTTTAAGTTCTAAGAGAGAACAGAGGCAAGGATTAGACAACTGGAGTTAAGGGTCACACAATTAGGAAATGTCTGAAGTGCAATCTTATGATCTTATGTTTACTTTTGAAAAAAAAGAAATAGCATGGAATCATTCATTTTAGGGTATAGGGTCACTGCGACACTCAGATATTTTTCTAATATCCTTTCATTTTATCTAGTCAATGTTTTCTCCCACTTAATTTTTTTGTTTTTATGTAGTATTAATAAGTCAGAAAACACTTATTAATCACCTACTCTATGTCAGGGTTTATATTAAGCACATGGAATACAAATATAATTTTTTAAAAGCTTGCATTCCATTCAGAAAAGATAATATATAAAAGGAAGATGAAATTTGGGGGAGGGAGAAGAGAAGGTACTCAGGCAGACACATGATGGGCAAATGATGGACTAGACTGGAATAGAAAGGGAGTGAGCATGGCTCCCCTAGGCACTTTTTTTTTCCTTTGGTAAACCCTTACCTTCTGTCTTAGAATCATTACTATGCATTGGTTCCAAGGCAGAAGAATGGTAAGGGCTAGGCAATGGGGGTCAATTGACTTGCCCAGCATCACATAGCTAGAAAGTGTCTGAGGTCAAATTGGAACCGAAAATCTCCTTTCTCTGGGCTTGGCTCTCAATCCACTGAGCCACCCAGCTGCCCCCATTAGGCACTTTCTCAAAATGAAAGTTCTAGTAGAAACTCAGCAATCAGAGATTAGGACTAAATAGATAAAGGAATCTTCTAGAGATAAAAGTGAAAACCGTACTTAGAAATGGAGAAATCAAGAAAAGTCAGTGTTCTAATTTGCACTTGACCCAAAGGAAGCTCACCCATTACTGATGGATCATCTATCCAATTTATCAAAGTCATTATGAATTCTCTTTTCATCTTTCAAGATTTTAAAACTCCCACCCCACTTGATAAACATTAAAATAATTCTACATAGACCTCTCCTCCAGTTTGTCATCAAATGACATGTATAAATAATTCTAAGAAAAGAGCTGCAAACTAATCAACTCTATAAGAATTACTTCAAATATCTAGTAATAAGACAATTAAAAGAGTTTTAAACTTTGTCCCTCAGCCAGCAAATTGGCAAAAATGACAAAGGATGGAAATAATGTTGGAGGGGCTACCAGAATACAAGAACACTAAAATGATGGTGGAGCTATGAATAATCCCAGCCATTCTGGGAAGTAATTTGGAATTATGTTTAAAAAGCAACCAAAATAGCTGTCCCCTTTGACCCAGAGATACACTGCTGGACATGTACCCCCCCAAGGAGGTCAAAGACAGAAAGAAAGGCCCCAAGCATGCCAAAATATTCATAGCAACACGTTTTGGGTCAGTGACAGAGTAGGAAAAAATTAGGTGTCCAATGTTAGGGGAATGACTAAACAAACTGCAATATAGGAATGGAATAGAATATTAATTCATAGGAAATCACTATAAAGAATACCCCCAAAATGGGGAAAATATGAGCTGATGTAGAAACAGAAAATATATATGCACAATGGCTTCAAATATCCAAACTGAGAAAGCAATAAAAAGGGGTAACTCCTTGATAATTATAATGAAGAAGGTTGCCTCTGCCCACCCCCACCAAAAAAAAAAAGAAGAAAATGTAACTCTTCACTCTTTCACTGCCAAGATGGAGAATATTATATATGCTATTAAGCTTGGTCAATATTTTGGTTCATTTTCCTAAACTTCCCCTCCTTTTTTCTCTTTATTACAATGAAAGACTCACTAGGTAAGGTGAGTAGGTGAGGGAGGGAAAGATTCAGAAATGAATGTGATGTAAAAACAAAATAAGGAATCCAACAAGAGTGAAAAATGACAAGAAAAAGAGTTTTATGGTTTACAAAATACTTTAGACATTTAATTTGATCCTCATAATAATCAAGAGGTAGGTGTTATTTCTTCACCCTTCACAAATGAGAAACCTGGTTTACAGAGATACAGTGACTTGCCTAAGGTCACATTCAGTTTTTAAGGTGAGATTTTAACTCTAGTCTTTTAACTCCAAGTCCAAAGTTATATCCACTATGTTGCAGTGTTACAGTGCTTCCTGCATTATCACAGAAGATGTCTTCTATCTCTTCTGGGTAACTGAAAATTATCTGATCATCTGTTCTGGGAACTTTCCAAGTATTGAAATTAAACCTTTTACAAATGAGGAAATTGGTTCACAGAGAGATACAATGACTTACTTAAGGTCATATAGCTTATTCAGTTTTTAAGGTGAGATTTTAAATGCCAGTCTTGTGACTCAAAGCCCAAAGTTCTATCCATTATGTTGCTGTGCTACAATGCTTGCTGCATTATCATAGAAGGTGTCTTCTTTCTCTTCTGGGTAACTGAAAATTATCTGATCATTTGTTCTAAGAACTTTCCAAGTTTTAAAATTAAACCAATTGGTCTATAGGGTAATTTCTTTCCTTTATCATAGATCATGGATCTTTAGAGACTATCCTATCTTTCATGAGTTCACACACACACACACACACACACACACACACACACACACACACACACACACACACAAATAGCTCATCACTCTAAAATTATATCTACCCATTTATTAAAGACCCTGAATTGTTTCAGAGTCAAAACAAAGGTGTGATATAACTTTAAACAGTAATAAAGCAAGGATCTAAAAACACAAGAACCTCAATGAACTGATGCAGAGTGAAATGAACAGAACCAAGAGAACATTATACTCAGAAAATGAAGTATTGTGGAACTATGCAATGTAATGGACTTTGCTACTAGTAGCAATACAATAATCCAGGACATTCCCAAGGGCTTTATGAGAAAAAAAATGCTATCCATATTAAAAGAAAGGACTATGGGAGTAGAAACACAGAAGAAAAGCATATGACATCACTTATCACTTGTTTATATGGGTATATGAATTGGGGGTTTGGTTGTTAAAGATTGCTCTATTGCAAAAATGAACAATATGGAAATAGGTATAAAGTGATAACATTTGTATAACTCAGTGAAATTGCTGGTCAGCTCTGGAATGGGGGAGGGAAGAGGGGAAGGAGAGAAAATGAATCATGTAAACATGGAAAATGTTTTTTAAAATAAAAATTTTAAATGCAAAAAAAAACAAAAACACGAGGTAACAGTGGAATTGCATGTCAGCTACAGAAAGTGGGGGCGTGGGGGAAGGGAGAGGAGATGGAAAGAATATGATTCTTGTAACCAAGGAATAATGTTCTAAATTGACTAAATAAAATAAAAAAAAACATGAGGTAAAAAATTGAAAACTTTTTTTGGTGCAGAAAAAACGGACTATTTACTGGCTAAAACCATAGTGATGGGAGATAGAATTAAATGGCATTCCCTGGCTTTCAAGTCAGCTGGGACAAGAACTCATTGCTGGTAATTTAATTCCCTAAATTGCAAAGTGACAAACTCAGCATGATTCCAAATGAAAACAGCTCTTGGATTTCACCACCATTTTGGAAAATACCTTGATTTATTAAAAAAAAAAATTTAAGTGTCCTAAGGTTATCCCACTGCCTATCTCCCCTAAAGCCAAATTCATTGTCAGCTCTCTGGCTTTTCTGGGATATGATACTCTAAAACCATGTAACCAGTGGTAACATGCTGGATAATGATAATCTATTACCTGAAAAAATTCTGGGTCTTAGTAATGCTGCTTGTAATCATGAGAAGATGAATTGCACGTATAAAGCTGGGGCAGCACAAAATCGGATTTCCTTGGTAGAGATTTCATACTTGTCTTGTCAGAGATTCTTAATAGCTAATGAAACAGAAGTGCTTCTTTCCTCACACTGCTTAAATACAGAGTTTAATATGGTTATTACTTAGTGACCCATGCTTTTATCAATTCCATATTGGCTCTCCCATGGCATGCCGTACTTTGGAAAGCCCATGAAAAGAATTTAAAAGCTTCAGCCTGGAGAGTACACCGTGGCTTGTGTACCCAAGGGAATATACTACATTTGACTTCCAGTGCATTTCCAAGTACAATTCAAGGTCCAGATATTAATCTAAAAATCTTTTCAAGTATCTACATCTGACCTTATTAAAGAATGAATTGGTCTAATTTAATGTAGTCAGTCGTATTATCTCCCTGTGTGTCCTTTTTTGATTATTAGGTCAGGCTAATCTTGGTACTGAAGAACAGATGCTAAAACATACTTCCCTCTGGTCTGTAGGGAGAGTGGGGGAAGGGCAGGGATAGAAGTGGAATGTGGCAAGCTCTGTCCAATTCAGTCATTGTGGAGGTTGGGGCCGTTTTAAGTTTAATTTCCTCATCTACAAAATAAGGAAATTGGGTTAGATGACCTCTAAGTTTACTTTCAGCTCTAAATCTATGATTCTGTTTCCCCTCAGTTACAAAGGTTGATACAGTAGAGAATAGGAGGTAGTTTGGAAATGTCTGTCATTTAAAAAAAGACATCCATAGAGCTTTTTAAAAGAATGGTCAGACGCCTATAGTAAGCACTCTAGACACCCTCCTTCAGTTCTGGACATTGTTTGTAATGTCCAGAGACATTAGAATGGATATCTTGGGTTTTATTAGGAAGGGGGATGGTGTCATCACCCCCTGGCGTTGCTGTGAAAAGAGCATTAAATTGTTTTTACTCCTCCCAGGTCTCAATATTCTTTTAATATGCTGCCAAATCTGAAGACTAAGTTGATTTCTTAGGTTTATGTCCACCATCAAATTCTCCATCTGTATCCATTACTCACTCACATCTTGTTTAACAGCTTGGCTCTCTTACAGCCCTTAGGAGGACAAAATTCTCCTAAAATTCCTTAGGGGAAAGCCTTTTATGTTCAAAGATATTCATCATCATCATCATCATCATGAATTTGGAGCTGGAATCCTAAACTGATGACTGTAGATGTTAAGTGAATTGCCCACGGTCACACAAATAGTCAAATTGAAACCAAGGTATTTTTGTTTATTATTATTATTATTATTATTATTATTTAACAGAAATAATATATATTCCAGAGTTATTTCCACCATCATATGCTAAACATACTGAAGATTTTTTTAAGCAAAGATAAAACTCGGAAAACATAGAATTCAAAAGGCAAACCAATGTTTTCATAAAACTCTGAACAGTTTTCTTTGCCTTAAGTGAAACATTGACAGACAAGACCTATCACATACAAATACTTTGCAAGGATTCTCTTTGACATTCGGATGAAACTTGTGTCATTAAGCCAATAGGTCTATAAATAGTGTAAATGAAAATAGCAAACCTGAAGTGTTTTGCTTGTCAGTTCTATATTACTCAAAATGATAAGCTTGTTGTTTGTTCACCTTTATGCAGCCCAATAAATGGGGATACATTTCAATAAACTAAATAGATTCAAAATGGAAATTCCATTTTCAAAGTACTTCATGAACCACCACCACCACAAATCTAAAAGGAATGCTGCTAAATTACAATGAAAAAGCCTGACTCTAAAGAAGAGGTATGAAGAGATACCTTCCCCCAACTCCTTTGCAGAGGCAGGGCAGGAGTCCACCAGCATGGAATGGCATGTGTGGTGGCCACACCCTGGTAAAACTATCTCAGCAGGCAGGCTAAATGAGGTTGAGGTTTAATTGGCAGGTTTCAAATCTGTCAGTGAGTTAGGGAGGTGTCTACCCTTGGCATGCTAAGACTTCTAGCTAGGTGGCTCAGTGGATCAAGCACCGTTCCAGGAATCAGGAGGACCTATGTTCAAATATATTCAAATATTCTGGACTTAGAATCAATTCTAAGAAAAAAGGTTGAAATTGAAAGAGAGACAGAGACAGAGACAGAGACAGAGAGACAGACTTCCCCTGGAAAAATAGATGGATGAGAATTGGTTCCAAGAGTCATTAGAGCTTGGTCAATGATCAAAGATACCAAAATCATCCAATGCTTCCCAGGTCAATGCCACTTGCCCTGACTTTTGTCTTGCCACCAGATTTCAACAACTTTGGAAGAGAGAGTGAAGCTGAAGACTTTGTGGAATTCTGCCTCACTTAAGTCTAATTCATAAGCAAGTCAAGATATTACCTGATGGTTTGTTAAAAAACAAAGGACAAACTGACAAAAACAACTGTATGTCAAGTCACATTTTTTTAAATGTTGAATTGTTTTTTTTTTTCTTTAAAAAATTCTTTATTATAAGGGAAAGGGGAAGAGTGTCAAAGAGGGAAAGCTAGATGATGTAAAATAATAGCATTGTAAAAAAAAATCTCAGTGAATTGAGAATCAGGTATAGAGAAGGGAGGTCCCAAATTCAAATATTGCTTCAGACACTTCCTAGTCATGTGACCTTGGGCAAGTCACTTAAGCCCAATTGCCTAGCCTCTCCTGCTCTTCTGCCTTGGTATCAATATACAGAATTGATTCTAAGGCAAAAGGTAAGGGTTTTTAAAATAAAAAAAATTTAAATAGCATTTACAGAGCATTGTATGGTTTACAAATATTATCTCATTTCATTCTTACTACAATCCTTGGAGCTAGGTGCTATTGTCAAGATGCTCAAAAGGTATCAGAATACAAAACATCTCAATAAAATCCCATTTTTTAAAGAAGAAATTATCTAATGAATATTAGAAAAAAGTTACACTTTGAACTAGAATTGTGCCTTAAAGAATACACTAAATCAAATTCAAATGACAGAAAATGAAGCTCAGTACAGTTCAGGAACATTCTGAAAGGAATTAGTCAAGACTAATTACTCATCTGTAAACTAATTTCTCACCATAAAACAAAATTTAGTACCCAGATTTGCTTCCTAATGTTTCCAGTCTCTTCTCCAATCTTATTCAGTACATAGTACACTAATATAATTAGATTCATCAAAAGCCTTTGGGGGGATTCACTCTCTATAGTATAAAACAAAGGTTCTCCATGATCTGGACTCATCATACTATTTCAATATTCTCTAATGATACTCTCCTTTGAAGACCCAGTGTTCTAGATAATCCTATTTTCTTGCTATCTGTACCATTTCATCTCTGACTTTTCTCATGTCTTATCCTAGAACACTGCAGTACTCAATCTCTGACCATTGAAATCCTATCCTGTCTTCAAGACCTGGCTCAGATGCCACTTACTCAAAACTTTACTTCTCCCTACCCCCACAAATTGGGAGTGATCTCCTCCATGTCTGATCTTCCATAGGAAAATTTTGGTATTCCACTATTATTACTGATGACATTGGCTTGTTTTTTTTTTTTAATGTAGCTCTGTTCTTATCATATTGATTGTATGCTCACTGAGGACAGAAATATGCACATTTATTTCCTTTGCAGCAGTGGTTTCAAATTCAAAAAGAAATAGGAGCCACAAAATGATCCCTGCTGCCACACACTAACTAAGAAAGTCAATTAACATTCTCTGTTTTATTGTGGGTGGCTAGGTGGCACAGTGAATAAAGCACTGAAGTCAGTAAGATTCATCTTCCCGAGTTCAAATCTGACCTCAGACACTTACTAGCTTCATGACCCTTGGCAAGACATGCCACCTTGTTTGCCTCACTTTCCTCATCTGTAAAATAACTCGGAGAAGAAATGGGACCATTCTAGAATCCTTGCCAAAAAAAAAAAGAAGAAGGTCACAAAAAGTTGAACATGACTGAAAAATGACTTAACAACAAATATTCTATTATGTTTTTATTTTATTAAATATTTCCAATGAAATTTCAGTCTGGTTCAGGCACTTAGCCTACAAGTGTTTGACCCCTGAATTTCAGCACTGCACACAAAGTTTTATCGAGTAGATGCTCAATGTGTTTATTGCATGAATGAATGAATTGCCAAGGCTATTCCATTCATAAATCAAAGAGAAATCTGATCTCTTCATTTACCTCTTCTGACACAACACTAATATGAAGAGGATTCCCTGCCCTCCAATGATCACGCCTCTCCTCCATGTGGGCACATGGAGATAAACTTCATAGCATTTGATGGCTTTGGTGCACCTGAGATACTATGTTCCCTGACTTACTTGTGATGGTTGTGAGTGTGTATGTGTGTGTGTGTGTGTGTGTTTGTGTTGTGTATGTATGTTTTAGCCCAGAGCTCAAAGATTTGAGCTTAAAAAGAATTATGGGTAAAAGTTAATTGTACCTTGCTAATAAAGAGTTATTCTGATTTTTTCTCCCCAAAATTCATTAGTACATAATATTATGATGTGTCATAAATATGACACACCTGGGTATCATCAAGGTTACCACATGGGCTTACAACCAGCTATTCATTAAGCTTAGCACTTGGCGAAGGTACATACTGATGCAATTAAAAGGATAAAAAGAAATAAATCTCTTCCTAGTCACTGCTGTGTTTCCCTTTACACAAAAGTTTAGTGTTCCCTCAGGAAACATTCACTCTAGTCAACTGGAAGACTTCAAAGCTTTCAACATTTTTCACACGACATGTGGTGTCACATTTTGTTTTTTAAAGGCTCCTCTCCAAAGAAACTCTTGTCAGGGCTAGTAAGGCCCACCAGTTATGCTTTGGATTGTGTGTGTGTGTGTGTGTGTGTGTGTGTGTGTGTGTGTCTGTGTGTGTGTGTGTGTGAGTAAGAGAGAGAGAGAGAGAGAGAGAGAGAGAGAGAGAGAGAGAGAGAGAGAGAGAGAGGTGCGTGCACGCTCACTCTAGAAAGAGCAGATAAACTCCCATCCATCAAATATCCCATCCTTTCACCCTTAATCATAGCCTTAATGCAACCAGAGGGCTGTAGAATTTTAGGACTGAAAGGGAATTCTGGAATATTTTAATCCAATCCCTTCATTTCAGAAAATGAAATTGAGGCCCTGGGAGTGTAAGTGACTGGCTCAGCATCACATAGGTAGGCAAATGAAATCTAAAATCTTATGTGCTGCTCAGAAATGTAATGGACTTGATTTTGACCTTATTAGTAACTTGGGAAGGATATTTTTTTAATTGCTATAATAATAACAAAACCTTGAAATCATCAGAAGTACAGAAGGGGTAGGTAGGGAACCCAACTCCTAGAGCGAACCTATTCCATCTTTTACTATCAATGTTATCCCCAAGTTCTAGCAGTCAGAAAATGACAGTTTGATCAGTTGAGGGCAAGAGGTCTTCATACTGGTGACAGGAAATGAATGCAGAGGCCAGACTGTTCAATCTGATTTCTGAATGCAAAAAGTTCAGGCAAATTGTTCATTCGTTTAATCAACAAACTTCTTTTTGAAGGTATAATTTTATTGTCATAAGGAATTAGTATATGTAGAAACTCCCTCCAATAGGGCAAGTTAGCACCTTTGCTGTGCTTATAATCTAGCTTGAGCCTAAGAAATTAAGTAACTTGTCCAGAGTCATACAACCAGTGCATGTCAAAGGCAGGACTTGAACATGAGTCTTTCTGGCTTTGAGGTTCCCTTTCATTTTATTATTTAAGTAAATTTTATTCATTTTTCATTAAATTCTTTATTCATTTTTATTTAAATACATTTATTTGTTTGTTACATAAAAATACCCAGTTAACTCCCTCCCCTCATTATAGAAGGCATCATATGACAAAAAGAGATACCTACATATAAACCTCTCTATCAGTTCTTTTTCTAGAAGTGGACATATATAAGTCATTCTTCAAACTACATTTCTGTTGCTATATATAATGTTCTGAATTCTGTTCATTTCACTTTTCATAATTTCCATGCTTTTCCAAAATCACACTGCTCATCTAGTTGAGTACCTGCTATGGGGAATTGTGCTCAAGTAACCAAAAATTCTTTACATTGTCAAGGAGATGGCCAAAACAACTTTTTGTGTTCAGTTGTTTTGGACATTTTAAGACTCTTTGTAACTCTCTTTGGTGTCTTCTTAGCAAAGATACTAGAGTGGTTTGCCATTTCCTTCTCCAGGCCATTTTACAGATAAGGAAACTGAGGCAAACAGGAGTAACATGTCCCGAGTCATACAGCTAGTAAGTGTTTGAGATCAGATTTGAACTCGTGAAGATGTCTTCCTGATTTTAAGCCACAACTGTCCTTTAAATATGAGGAAAGTCACAGCAATAAGAGTCTAACTATAAATTTACAAGGCCAGAATATGACAATTAATAATGAATATCATTTCTATTTAATCCTAAAACCTCATTACATAAATGTTAAGCAAAAAAAAAAAATAGATCATGACAAAATGCTAGCTTTCCTAATATACTGTATGATAAAGTAGTATTGTCATTTTGGAAAGGTGTCCATGAGAAATTTCAAAACTTTTGTTGGAAATAGCAAAACTTTGCATCATTGACAGTAGTTCTAGTCTTGACTATAAAGTCTGACAATCTGAATATAAATGTCATTAATGAATCAAGATTTTCTGAACAGATCATTTTTATTCACCAAATCCTTAGTGAGCTTGAGTCTCCTACATACCTTCCTCTACCCACTTCTCATATTGGCCTAGAAAGTAGATTCTGATACAGGAAGAAGCATTTTCTTTCAACTTCCCACTAGATCAGCAGGGACTGTGCTCCTTTTGGAAAGACCATCTGGTTTCTAATATAGCAAAAATGTCCAAAAACCCAGCACATGTTTAAATGCCAACAATGTGTGTTAACTTTATGAAGAAAGCAAAAGAAAATGATCTTCCATATTCTGCTTTTCCTATTTTATTTTACTGCACACCATAGGCTGAAACAAGTGGCTCAGACCAATGGTCTTAATGGTGTGACTGCTAATTTTGTCATTCAGAAAATCCTACAGGAACAGCTTGGATGAATTAAGTTTCTAGCATGAAGCAGGTCATGTGAAAACTTTTCTATGCCTAGAGGCAACTGAAGCATTTCTTACTTTCTCTCATAAAAAAGTCAAATGTTGAATTAAATTACAATGAAGTCTACCCAAGAGACCACTTTTATTGGAGGATTGCCTACCTCCTCCACCCCAAACAAATTTTTCATTGGAACAGCAAGTAATCCCCAAAGCCCAGTTGTTATCTTTCTCTCTTTTTAAATGGCTTATGCCTGAATACTTCAGATTCAATCAAGTTTTCACCATCTATGACACTGTTAAAATGTAAAGCTGGATTATAAATGACCCAAGAGAAAGCATTCTGTCATTTTGGCTTATTCTACCAGACTGCAAGCTTTGTGGGGGATCAGAAACTATCTCATGTATATCTTTGCATTCTCCCAAAGTGCTTAGCACTGTACCTTGAACATAGGAGATGCCCACTAAGTATTTAACTAAATGAATGATTATGAAATTACCCTTTCAAGTCATTCAGAAATTATTTACAAAGCTTTCGAAGAAAGTTCAATGTACATCTTTAAAACACTACCAAAGAGACATCTAGGTGGCTCAGGGGATAGATTGCCAGACTCAGAGCATGGCCTGGGTTCAAATATGGCCTCAGATAACCTCCTAAAGGTGTATCCTTGTGCAAGGCATTTAACCCCTATTGTGTAGCCCTCATGGCTCTTCTGCCTTGAAACCAATACTTGTACTGTTTCTTTTAATTTGTTTTTATTGATTTATTGAAGGAGAGAATTTTTAAAAACCACTATCAACAATGCAAACTCTACCACAGCAAGGGAACCTTCAAATTGTGTTTTCACTTTGCCTTTAATATGAATGTAAAAAATAAGGACAATTCTTTTCCTATCTTTTCTAATATGATAGTCTACCAGAGATACTATAATCTTTTTTTTATTTTAATAAAATAAATTTAATCAAAATAAATTATTAATTTACTGCTCCTTGAGTTCTGCAATTTTAACAGGAGTAATAATAACTATAACTATAACTAATGATATATTAAATACTCTGTTAAGAATTCTTGGAGCACATAATAAATATTCATTTGGTTCTGGGATCAACCACTGCTATACTAAAAACTTACAACTGTTACCCAGAGAAAACAACAATAACATTGCTAATTTTCAGCAGGGGTGTAAGAGGTGAAACAAAAGACCCCAACCTGGTCATATAATTATCCAGGCTGGGCCAATTGTTAAATCAACATGTCTACTATGAAAAATATCCAGTATAGACAATGGCTCTATTTGATCAAATTTATGAAAAAAATTCAAACACAGATGCCAGTTCCTGCTTCATTACTTGCAAAAAGAAAACTCTGGACAGGTACGCTTATGCCACAAATAACAAATAATCTGAAAATGCACTTTGTACCCACTATGTGTTGGTCACATACTGGCAAAAAAAGTGAAAAAATTCTTTGTCCTCAAGGAGCTTGCTTTTTATGAGGTTTCAATGATGTCTGTGATCCCTTCCAGCTTTAATTTTATGATTCTAAGGATAGAAACCCAATATTTTCACAAACACAAAGAATAGCAATAAATCTCCAATACATATAAAGTAAATGCAAAATCATTTCAGGGGGAAAGCGGTAACAATTGATAGAGGAGAGACTGAGATCACCAAAAGGTAGCATTTGCATGGAGGCCTGAATACAGCCAAGGATTCCAAAAAGTAAAGCTGAAAAGATAGTGGGAATATAGGCATGTTCAAAACATGTGCAAAGGCAGGAAGATGGGAAATAGAAATGTAGTGTCTGAAATGGCAAACAGGTCTATTTTCATCCTTAGTGAGTTGGATTTTCCTTTATAATCTCTTCTCCAACCCCTTTCAAGGGTTTCTGGGAATTCAGGACTAAGATTGGTTCCATGCTCTTCTGGAGCTAGCACCCTCCATTTACAAGCATTGGCAACACAATTTGCTTTGTGTCATTTTTTTAAAGGGTTATGTAAAGCATCATTTATGGGAAGAACAGGGGTTGTGGTTAAATAAT
The DNA here is from genome assembly GCF_027887165.1 of Monodelphis domestica. Lineage (NCBI taxonomy): Eukaryota > Metazoa > Chordata > Mammalia > Didelphimorphia > Didelphidae > Monodelphis > Monodelphis domestica. Next base: position 439,180,719 of record NC_077228.1, on the reverse strand, counting down.
TGGCATAAGATCTGGTACAAGAATAGATCTACCAGGTCTCTTCTATATCTCAGCTCATACCAAACTATACAGTCATAAAAATAGAAAGGATCTTGTATTAGACCCAAAGGACCTGAGTTCCAATCTCAGATTTTGTCTTTTAATATCTGTGTGATCTCAGGCTAAGTATGAACTCTGAACCCATTTCCTTTTCTATAAAATCAGGGAGTAGGGCTCAATGATCTCTCTGGTCCCTTCCCAGCTTAAAATCTATCATCCTAAGAAGAGAGACCCAATATTTTTACACAGAAATTCTCAGCATATATTTCACATTTTTAAAGTCCATTCATGTTGGTTAGGGGAGTGGGAGGGAGAGCACAGATTCTTGCACAATAACCTAAATTTCAGTTACTTCAAAAGATCTGGGATTTTGACAATGTGGTTATTGCCTTCACCCTCACAGACCATATTTCCACCATACTTTAGAATAAACCTACAGATATAACAACAATGATAACAGTAATTAGCATTTACATAGTGTTCTAAGGTTTGCAAAATATTTTAGAATATTATCTCAGCATTTCTTTACAACAGCTTTGGGAAGCAGATGCTAATATTCCCATTTTATAGATGAGAAAACTGAGGCTAAGTGATTTGTCCAGGACTACCCGGCCTGAGGAGGCATTTGAATTCAGGTCTCCTGAATTCCATATCGAGCCCTCTATCCCCTTGGTCTTTTAGTTGGCCTCCTGTGGGTATGGATTCATGAGCTGTATAGCCCACCAAATCACTATTAGTCTAAACTTTTTTCAATGAGCCTTTGCACATTTAGCTAGGAATATCCTTGGAGATGTCCATTATCACCTCTATTATTTAACATTGTACTAGAAACACTAGCTGTAGCAATTAGAAAAGGAAAAAAATTGAAGGTATTAAAATAGGCAAGGAGGAGAACAAACTATCACTCTTTGCAGATGATATGATGATCTACTTAAAGAATCCTAGAGAATCAACCAAAAAGCTAGTGGAAATAATCAACAACTTTAGCAAAGTCGCGGGATACAAACCCACATAAATATGCATATATACAATTTATATAATTTACATATTATATGTATATAATATATAAACCCACATAAATCATCAGCATTTCTATATATTTCCAACACATCTCAGGAATATCCTTGTTCAACATTGCAATGCTGGACTTATACATGAAGCCTTCATTTGGTAGAACCTGAATTTAAAAGCATAGACTTCAAGAAGCTAGAATGACTTCCAAGTGACAAGATAAAACAATGAGTTAGCTTTTGAAGGAAAGGAATTAAAGGTACCAAATGGGGAGGCCAGTGGCTCTTTGCTGTTGACAACCAAGACATATGACTATATATTTTTATCTCAAAGGAAACCACACTGCTGCGCACCCAGTGCTTAAAGCGAATTACCAGACAAAGCCAACATCCCAGAAAACAGAAGCATTATGAGCATTGATCTTGACACCACTCATATCAAGACAGTCTTAAGAGGAAGAAACTAAAAAGTTTAAAATAAAAGTAGGAGGGAACAATGAAGACAAGTAGCTCACAATGCAAAGTGTCTGACTTGTTCTATTTCGAAGTTATTACTCAAAATGTTCTAAGCAATATACTCACTGGATACATAAAAGATACAATCCTTAATCTCAGCAAGTTTGTATCTAAGAGGAAAAAGAAAAAAGAAGATACTCAGTCGGCTTGGATACTTTTTTCTAGAGACAAATCAGGAGAAAGAAATCTTTTTCTTCATCCAGGATCTCATCCACAAGGTAACCTTAAAGCTGCAATAGCCTGCCTCTATCCCACCTTTCATGGAGTTTTTTTTGGAGGATAAAAAAGAACTAAGAAAAGTTGAGGTTTAGTTCAACAAATGTCTTATATTCATAAAAATAAGTCATGTGATTTTTATTCTCATTAGTGTTATTAAAGAATTTTTGTTACTACAAGATCAATAACAAGAACAAGGCATAGACCAACTTTAAGCTGATGCCAGTCTGCCAATCATCAATTTGAAAAAGTACTGCCCTGTGCCTCCCAGTCTTACAAGCCTAGTTTAATTTCCTGAGGAATCTTCCCCCACAGACACAGTGGTCAAGGTTAGAGGTATCCAGAGGGAGGTAAAAATCTATGTCATCGAATGAGAATAATTTTCTGTCACTTTACTGTGTTTTGTAACATCTATGCAAGATGAAAGGAAACACAATTACAAAGTGAGGTGAGGCTATATTTAGTGGCCAGTGAAGAAACGAACTTGGCCCATGGCACAAATACTCTCACACTTTAAACCCATTTTCTATCATAAAACATTAAAGTTGAACGTTACCCTGAAAAACTGCAAAACCAAACGGGGGGCGGGGGGAAATCCTGCAGGGATTTAATGTTTGTATGTTCACACTGCACCTCAAGCTTTTGTACAAAATACTTTTTTTCTTTTGTACAAAAAGCTTTTGTACAAACAAAACCAATGTAACTAAAATCAGAATGGAAACAACAAATTGGGAAAAAATCTTCATAAAAACCTCTGACAAAGGTTTAATTACTCAAATTTATAAAGAGCTAAATCAATTGTACAAAACATCAAGCCATTCTCCAATTGATAAATGGGCAAGGGACATGGATAGGCAGTTTTCAGATAAAGAAATCAAAAGTATTAACAAGCACATGAAGAAGTGTTCTAAATCTCTTATAATCAGAGAGATGCAAATCAAAACAACTCTGAGGTATCACCTCACACCTAGCAGATTGGCTAACATTACAGCAAAGGAAAGTAGTGAATGCTGGAGGGGATGTGGCAAAGTAGAGACATTAATTCATTGCTGGTGGAGTTGTGAACTGATCCAACCATTCTGGAGGGCAATTTGGAACTATGCCCAAAGGGCGATAAAAGACTGTCTGCCCTTTGATCCAGCCATAGCACTGCTGGGTTTGTACCCCAAAGAGATAATGGAGAAAAAGACTTGTACAAGAATATTCATAGCTGCACTCTTTGTGGTGGCCAAAAAATGGAAAACGAGGGGATGCCCTTCAATTGGGGAATGGCTGAACACATTGTGGTATATGTTGGTGATGGAATACTATTGTGCTAAAAGGAATAATAAAGTGGAGGAGTTCCATGGAGACTGGAACGACCTCCAGGAAGTGATGCAGAGCGAGAGGAGCAGAACCAGGAGAACATTGTACACAGAGACAAAACACACTGTGGTATAATCGAACGTAATGGACTTCTCCATTAGTAGCGGTGTAATGTCCCTGAACAATCTGCAGGGATCTAGGAGAAAAAACACTATTCATAAGCAGAGGACAAACTGTGGGAGTAGAAACACCTAGGAAAAGCAACTACCTGACTACAGCGGTTGAGGGGACATGACAGAGGAGAGACTCTAAAGGAACACTCTAATGCAAATACTAACAACATGACAATGGGTTCGAATCAAGAATACATGTGATACCCAGTGGAATCACGTGTCGGCTATGGGGAGTGGGGGGGAGGAAAAGAAAATGATCTTTGTCTTTAATGAATAATGCTTGGAAATGATCAAATAAAATATTATTTTAAAAAAAAAAGATCCAAAATACTATTTTGTGTTCGATGCTAGTATTTGGAAAAAACAAAATTTGAGCTCCATTCTATCACTGTTTTATGGTCCCTGTTCTAAGGTCCTGGTTATAAATAAGACTATGCTATAAGGAAGTGTTTCTACAGTTTAATTGCTAAGCCTCCTCTTGAAAGGAGTTCATAGTAAATTAAATATTATCTGTAAGTACAGAAATGCTACTAAAACTGTGAGATCTGTCATCATTTAAATAACACTAAATCAACAAGACCAAGAGTTCTTAACTTCAGGTACAGGAACTTGTTTTTTAGAAATATTTTTGATAACTGCATCTCAATTGGATTTTTAAAAATTCTATTTTATAAATTTTGAAACATTATTCTGAGAAGCATTCACAGATTTCTTCAGAACAGTCTGACAGAAAAAAAACAATTTTTAAAAATCTCTTAGCTAAAGATACCCTATAAAAGCTGCATAGTTCCTCAAAAGAATCAGCTGTACAATTTAGAGAGTTGCCATAAAGTCTGGTATTGGTCAAGGTAAAATAAATCCAATGGTTAGGCTTGTTCTAGATAAAGATGACTCATATCACATAGAGTATACACAAAACCCAAAGAATCATTCTTAATATTAAAAGATAATTATTAGAATAAATATTGTTAAGAAATATTTATTTTTTCCTATTAACATTGAGAAAATGTTCTTTTTGAAGCAAAATGTAAGGATTATAATGTCTAGGAACAGATTACTTCATTCTTCCTAATCTTATCGGTTTTTACTTAACTTTCTCCAGAATCAGAAGGATTCTGGGTTTGGTGCCACATTTCATACTATTATCAGACTAGAACATCAGTTAAGGAATTTAAGAATAAGGCTGCTTATTGGCTGCTTATTCCTGCCGTTTCCTTCTCTCTAGTTCAAAATGGTTCTGAAGAAAAACATAACAGATAATAAATGTGCAATATGTACCACTTTAAAATTTGCATAGTGCTCATCTCATTTGAGAATCCTAATGACTATTTAAGCTAAGTTGTAGTTGCATGATTATCTCTATTTTACAAATTGAGGAAACCAAGGCTCAATGAAGCTAAATGATTTGTCCAAAGTCACACAGTAAATAAATGCCAGAAATAGGATCTGAACCCAGACTGTGATAAAACCAAAACCAGTGTTCTACCTCCCATGCCAAGCTACTTTCCACATCCAATAAATAACAATACCTAACATTTGTGCAACACTTCACAGTTTAGAGAAAACTTTCCTCTGACTATTTCTCCTGGTCAAAATTAAAGTCTGCCTTAGATATACCTGGGCAATTGGCAGTTTCCCAGTTCTCTAAGCCCTTTTTTATGGTGAAAAACAACAATCTTTAATTTACAATGAAAATTCTCATTGCTACTGCTCCAGCAGTTTTACAAGCGGTAGTAACATTCTTCTTAAAGGAACTTCAAAATACTTCTAAATCTAGTTGGAATAGAAAATGAATTTAAATACTTACACCTTAGTTTTATTCCCAAACATCTACAGAAGTTAATGTCAGTGGATGACAGACACATAAAAAAAGGAGTCTCTGGTTGGTACAAGATGACACTTTTGCCAGGAATATTTCTGCTAAAACTTAGAAGCAAAATTCTAGTGCTTTTGCAAAGGCAACCTTGGTTACCTTAAGTTAACGATCTGCCATAATCGAGCTTTTATTGAGTCAGTAGAAAACACAAGCTCATCAACAAGTAGTATAATGACTCATTTGAAAGGTTTTTGTTTTTTTTAAGACATTTTCCAGAGAAAACCATTTATCCACTTTTGACTCCAAGTCTATGGTAACTTATATGAACTTAAGAGAATCACAGACTCCCTCTGGGGCTGATTTTCCTCATTTGTAAAATAAGACTACAATTATTTTCCACATATCATTTTATGAGAATGTTATCAGAATAATCCAAGCTCTAATAAGTTCCATGTTTTTAAGTTACTTCAGACCTAACAAAATAAATTTAAAACAATATCTGAAAGCCAGAAAACATTCCAATTTTATGAAGCATTGAATTAACTTTAAAAATAATGTAAATAGGGGGCAATTGGGTGACTCAGTGGATTGAGAACCAGGCCTAGAGAGATGAGAGGTCCTGGAGTGTTCAAATCTGGCCTCAGACACTTCCTAGATGCGTGACTGTGGGCAAGTCACTTGACCCCCATTGCCTAGCCCTAACCACTCTTCTGCTTTGGAACCAATTCCAAAATGGAAGGTAAGGGTTTAAAAAATAATAATGCAAGTAACCAGAGGGCCCTGACACACATTTTAATATTCCACCCCTGCATTCGCCTCCATCATCACCATACAAATAATAAGTAGCATTCCTATAGTTCCTTAATGTTTATGAAGCACAGAATATTATATTATCTGATCTCAAGATACCAGGGTTGGTCCCAACTCAATTACTATCTGAGTGACCTTGGATAAGTCATTTAATGTCATTATTTAATTCATTAAATGAAGGATTAGGACTAAAGGATCTCTAAGCTCCCTTTTAACTATAAAATCCTATGGTTGTGATTAAGTGGAGGCAGTAAATAGTCCGTTACAGAAAGAATTCCATTTTATTACATTTGAGATGCATTTGAAAACCTAATCATAAAACCAGTTCTGGCTCAACTTCTTACTTGCTATGTGGTTTTGGGCAGACCACTTAATCTCTCTCTCTGTGTCTCCATTTCCATATAGGTCAAAAGGATCTAATAATACTTGCCTTTGCCTATCTCAGAGTTGTTGGGAGATTGAAATGAGGTAATATATGTGGCTGTAATGGGAAAACCATAACCCATTGCTAATGGAAGTTGTTTATTATTGTTATTATTATTAAAGTATACTCATGTAAATCAGTTAAGCTAACAAAATTTTAAATATTATTTTATTAGCAAATGAAGATTCACACTCCCTCCCTCTTCTTTTTCCACTTCCTTCATTGAGAAAATAAGAAAAACAAGTCTTTTTTATAAATATGGATAATATACATCTTTAGAGTTCTTGAAAATAGTTCCTTCTCAACTAAAGAGAAGTATGGGAAAACTGATGCAAAAAGAAACAAGTAGAACTGTGGAGTGAAATACACAAAAACTATCAAAATGTCAATGAAAATAACAATCAAAAAATGAAACTGAATACATTATAATAACCACCAAGCTTGTCTCTTAAGAAGAGAGGAGACAGTGTACCTCTTTGTTCTGGAAAAAGTGGGAGAGCCAGCTAGGTGACTCAGTAGATAGAGCACCAGGTCTGGAAGTAGAAGATCCTGGGTTCAAATATGACCTCATATACTTTACAGCTAAATTTATTTACTTTTTGTTTGTTATATTAAAATACCTAAAAACAGGATCTGAACCCAGACCTTGATTGAATCCAAAACCAGTGCTCTCTCTCTTAAGCTTCACTTGAGAGAAGGTAATAGCTCACAAAAAGAAATGTGTACATATAAAACTATGTCTTACTTATTTCTATTTATCAGTTGTTTCTCTGGAAACTGATAAATATGTCATTCTTCAAACAATATTTCTTGGTATTGATTCTAAGAAAGTAAGGTTTGTTTGTTTTTTTAAGTAGGGACTTTAGGTATTAAATATTCTAGGTATTTCCTGAATCAATTATTATTTTAGTTCATTTTGTATTTCTAAATTTTTGGTTAGAACTGCTTTCCCTCTTTGTCTCTTTTGATTTTAATATTTAATTATGTTGTCCTTTGTTGAGAAGACAGAATAATAAATATTAAGATCTGGACTCTTAACTCCGCCTAAGCTTTTGGTATATAATGGTCTTCTGGCCTAGACTCTGTCCTTACCCCAACTCTACTAGGCTGCCAAAGTAATTTTTCTAAATTTTCTAAATTTAAAATTTTCTAAAAAGTCAGAAAATAAAAAATATAAATTTCTAAAAAATTCTAAATTTCTAAATTCTAATTTCCTAATTTTTTTCTTAAGACTGTATCACCCCCATAGCTTGTTTGTGGATAGTCATTTGTATGTCATCACCCCAAGAAACTGTGAGCTCCTTGAGGGCAAGAATTTGTCTTTTGTTGTATCACAAGCACATTCCTAGCATATAACAGGTGCTTAATAAAAGCTTTTTGACTTGACTGCTTTCTTCTTATACTTTCCTCCCCATCACAATGCAATTCAGCTAAAATGATTTACTTGCAATTCCTTACTATCCCTTGGCACTGGCTGTCACCCATGTCTGGAATGTTCTATTCCTACACCACCACTCCTTTAGCTTCCCTGGTTTTCTTTTATCTCCAAATTCCCCCAGCTGCTAAGTCATTCCATCTAAGGTTACCTTCCATCTATCTTATATGGTATCTTGTATTTGCCTAATAATTTTCAAGCTATCTCCACTAATAGGACATGAACTCTTTATAGGAAGAATTATCTCCAACATTTACTAGAGTACTTGAAACATAATAAAGTTTAATAAATGCTTGCTGAAAGATGGACATTCATTAGCTCTGTGAACCCAAGATAGTCATTTAGCCTTTCATTGCCCCACAGAACTATAAGAATATAAGCTACTGATTCGCACTGGTAGATGGAGCATCTTCACCAAGAGTTCCTGGTACCAACTAATAATATTCATAACAACAATAGTGATAGCTAGCATTTATATGAGCATATCAACATTTTCAAGGCACTACAAATATTATCTCATCTGATCTTGAATTAACAACCATGGGAGGTAGGTGTTATTATGATCCTTATTTTACAGAGAAACTGAGACAGAGATAAAGTGGTTTGTCCAGAATTGCACAGCAGGTAAATATCTTTAATCCACATTTAAATTCATAGCTCTAGACTCTATCTACCTCATCACCTGCCTGAATGAAATCACAGATCTGGTCCCATTATATCCCCCACTCTTGCTCATATAATTTGTTCTAAGGGTTGGTTCTTTCAGAAGGGGAGGAGGAAGATATACGTTTGGAAAAAAAGGTGACATGCAAACTCTATCAATAAAAATTTTCACAGGCCAAAAAAGAAAACACTTCTCTCTTTAAGTATTTGAAATATCTCCCTTTTGATCTTGTCTGTTGCATTCAGTTACACTATATATAAAGAGGTTTGCTGAAATAAAAACAGATTACATCTTAACACCTGTCTGATTACAAATTCTAAATTAGAAGAGTCAGAATTAATGTTATTTTTTTTTTTAGAACCCTTACCTTCTGTCTTGGAGTCAATACTGTGCATTGGCTCCAAGGCAGAAGAGTGGCAAGGGCTAGGCAATGGGAGCCAAGTGACCTGCCCAGGGTCACACAGCTGGGATTAATGTTATTTATTACAATGAAAAAAGTCTCAACATTTAGAATCAGAGATCTTTTTGAGCATTTAGGCTCTTATCAATATTGTAAATTGTTGGTAAAGTGAGGCCCCAAGTCACATGACAAGCCAATGACACAAGGTCACTACTGTCCTCATAACCATAGTAAGCAAAAGAATGCCATAGAAAACAACTTATACACCCTTGACTACCATATGCCTTCAGGGAAGATGTATCTCCAGACAACCACATTAATCTCCCCAGCCTGGCAGTTTAGCCTTTGAAAACATTTTCCTTATCAACCTTAAAACAGAGTGCCAAAAAAAAAATAAAGTAAATTAGCTACTCCCCACCAAAGGGAGTAAAGTAAGTGAAAAGCACCATATAAAATTGTGTTTTCTCCTGTAGTCAAAAGGATTCATGTTCCTGTATACAAGCATGGATCAATACTTAAGGAGTGGAAACATCACTCTACTTACTTAAGTTTACATGGAAGCATGCAAACAAACATGAAGCCTACAGGATGACTTTGCCCAAGAGCCCCACCTCACACACTCCTTCCTTAATTAACTGATATTACCAACCTAGAAAACATCCTAGTTTTGAAATCACAGAAAGTAGAAGATTGACAACTCACAAGAAGAAAACCTTTGCAGTCAGGGGCTTAGTAGTATTCTGTTCACAGAAGAAAATAACTGAAAAGCATTAACATTAAATGCCTATTTAGCTCCCAGAGCTCCCCAAACTTTCACTGGCCCTACAAGGTTGGATCCTCACAGGAGTGACTATTCTCAGCAATAGAAGTTATCCCCTGGGGCGCCACCCTCCTAAAACTACATTTCCTGAGTCTCTTCTTATATGCTTTCCATGAACAATAAGTTTGAACGCTCAATTAGGTCTTAACAAAGGCATGTAAGGAAATAGGAAAACAAGAAAAGCAATTATAAAACATCCAAATCTGGGGCACACTCCCCTATAAATATTCATCCTATCCTTGGAGAGTGAGCACCTACTTAAAGTACAATGGGAGTATGGCACAAGTCTAAAGAACACATGTGATCACAGGAATGCACAACTCTGGAACAGCAGTGTCTTTTCTAAGTAGAGTCCTCATGAAATTCACCAGGGGGAACTTCATATCCTTATTTGTTCATTTTCCACATCTTTATCCCTAAATGCTAAGCTGTGACTAGGCAACGGTCATAATGATTCAATAATCACTAAACAGTTCTGAGATATGTGGTTCTCTTGTTTTCTTTCATCTCTGAAAGTCTCCTCTCCCTTTAGTCTACACTCTGGGTGTCTGGGGGAAAGGTATATAGTCATTCTTTTTTCTATCTCCTGCTGTCTGGCTTCTGACTTCATGATTCAATTGGATCCACCCTCTCCACCATCATCATTCAACCTTTGTTTTCCAAGAGGATCAATGGCATCACAAAGTGATGTCTTGACTTGCTGGTGAATTGGATTTGAATAAGGCAGAGTTGCACAAAGTCATCAGTCTCACTCTTTGTTGCAGAGTTATTAAAGTCCAGGATGGCAAGACAAAAATCAGGATAACTGGTGATGGCCTAGGATGCATAGATGACCTTGGCATCTTTATTATTTGACCAAACCCAATAGCACCTCTCCAAAGACACCAATGAACTCTTAATTGTCTGAATGGCATTTCTCAAAAACCGTATCACTTGACCTTTCTGCAGATTTTGACACTGTCAATCATCCTTTTCTCCTGATATTCTTTCTTCACTAGGTTTTTATGGTATTGCTCTGTCCTAGTTTTCCTTCTGCCTCTTACTTCTCAGTCTCCTTTAGTGTATCTTCATTCAGATGATTCTCAGAACTATAAATTTCTCTCAAGTCATATCCTTGACCTTCTCTTTTCTTTTTATATACTTCACTTGGTGATCTTCAAAATTTAATGGCATCAATGATCATTTCTCCACAGATTCATTTATTTATCTGCTTTTCTCTTGGTCTCCAATTTCAACTAGCTATTGGATTTCTCAAAAAGGATGTTCTATAGACATCTTGAGTTCAACATAACCAAAACAGAACTTAATATCTTTTTAACTAAACTCCATAATGCCAGTTACCCAGGTTCCCAACCTAGATGTCATCCTCAGCTTCTCATTTGAACCTATCCCACATATCCTATTTGGCACCAAATTTCGCATTTGAACCTTTAAAACATCTGATATGTCTTCTTTTGTCCAATGACACAACTCGTACAGGATCTCATCATCTCCCACCTGGTCTACTGTAATAGACTTGCTCCTTAGTTTCCCAGCCTCAGATCTCGCCTTAATACAATCCATATTTTACTGAGCTGGCAAAGTGATCTTCCAGAAGCTCAAGGCTGACCACATCACTCCCCTAGTCAATTAATTAAATGGAGATAAAGGATGCCAAAGAGGATTTCTGCAATGTTCATTGTCTTGATGTTTGTTGTCTACAGGATGGATTTTTACATTTTGTTTGTTACATTAAAATTCCCAGATATCTCCCACCCTTAAAATCCCCAGATATCTCCCTGCCCTCCCTACACTAGAGAAGGCGTCATTTAATGAAAATATATAAATGTATATATAAAACTATGTCTTGCTTTTTCCTATTTATCAGTTCTTTGTCTGAACATAATATACACAAGTCATTTCTTAAACAATATTTGTGTTGTATATAATGTTCTCTTAGTTCTACTTCTTTCACTCTTTATAATTTCATATAGATCTTTGCATATTTTTCTAAAGTCAACCTGCTCATCTTTATAGTATAGTAGTATTTGATCACAATCATATTCCACAACTTGTTTGTTTAGCCATGTCCTGCTTGATGGACATCTTCTCAATTTCCAGTTCTTTGCCACCACAAAGAGAGCTACTATAAATATTTTAGAACATATAAATTATTTTCTTTTTTCTCTGATCACCTTAGTAAATAAACCTAATAGTGGTACTACTGGGTCAAAAGGTATATATGGTTTGTTGCTGTTGTTTTTTAAAGATATTTTATTTTCCCAATTATGTGTAATAACAATTTTCCACATAAGTTTTTTGAAGTTGTAAGATCCACATAATCTCACTCCTTCCCTGCTCTCTCCCCTCCCAGAAATGGGAAGCAGTTTGATCTGGGTTATACATGCTTTATCATGCAAAACCAATTTCCATATTAATTATTGTTATAAGAGAATACTCATATAAAACCCAAATCCCAAAATGAAAACATAAATAAACTAAGGTGAAAATAGTATATTTTGATCTGCATCCTGACTCCCAACAGTTCTTTCTCTGGAGGTGTATAGCATTCTTTGTCATGAGTCCTTCAGAATTGTCCTGGATCATTGGATTGCTGAGAGTAGTCAAGTCTTTCACAGTTAGTCTGCTCCTTGTCTTGTTGAAGAAAAACAAGAAACAGAGGGAAGCAGGGTAGCTCAGTGGATTGATAGTCAGGCCTAGAGACAGGAGGTCCTACGTTAAAATCTGAATCAAATCAGAAACTTCCCAGCTGTGTGACCCTGGGCAAGTCACTTGACTCCCGTTGCCTAGCCCTTACCGCAGTTCTGCCTTGACAGAAGGTAAAGGTTAAAAAAAAAAACATTTGACAGAGGGGAAAAAGTAAAAAGCTCCCTACGTTTAAAAAAAAACAAAACACAATAATCATCAAAGTAATATCTCTGACTTCTTGATCTATTTTTATTTCCCAATTCTACCTTATCTTTCTGAAAATAATATGCTTCCTTTTTTCAGTTGACAACAAATGATAACCAAAAGAAAACTACTTCAGCAAGTTGAGACATCTGGAAACCACACAAAAAAAAGGCACCTGAGTAGGTTCCCAGTATTATGCCTATCCCCAGAGGACACAAAATACTTCTTTGTTTATAAATGGTTACTCTTCTCGTGGACAAACAGTAAATACACAGAATATATAAAGGAATCTTTTCACCTGAGCTACTAAAATAACTCTGCTTTCTTTGCTTTCCATGTTCTTCCTAACTGTTATCAGAAATTAGTAAAGAGACGAGAAAATGAGATGAAAAGAGCACTAGATTAGGAGTCAGATGACCTGGGTTTACTACCTGTATGATCTAAGGCAAGGCATTTCACCTAACTGGACACTCCAGTTTCTTCATCTATCAAAGGAGAAAGCTGGCAACTGCATGGTTCCTTTAAGAACTAATTTTGTGATCCTTAGTCATTTTGTAGTAATATTGTGAAACTGATGCAAGAAGTGGAATGATGAGGAGGTTCAGTGGATAGTCAGACCTGGGAGATGAGAAGTCCTGGGTTCAAATCGGACCTCAGAAACTTCTTAGCTGTGTGAACCTGGGCAAGCCACTTAGCCCTTACTGCTTTTCTGCTTTGGAACCAATACCCAGTATTGATTCTTAAACAGAAGATAAGGATTTTTTTTTTTTAGTAGAATAATGTGTAAAGAGGATTAATAGGGATGTGTGTGCATACTAATACCACTACAAAGATCCTGCAAATATCAATGCTTGCCTCCCTGGCCTTAACTGTGCTTCCTAAAAGAGGGAAGATATGATTCTAGACTGACTGTCTTACCAATCCCATCTTCTCCTGGCCAAAACATTGGCAGGTAAAGGAACGCTCTTTTAATGCAGTGGAGAAAGAGAAGGGCATTATGGTAATTGGTGCACAGTTGAATTGTACCTCAATTAAGGTCCAGTAATAATAAGGATCTGGTCTCCAAATGCCTATTGTGGTGTTTGAATGACTATCTAATGCAGTCTCTCACATTAAATTTGCTATTTCATCTTTCTATGGACTCAATTTTCTTGCTCTGCTAAGTATTTTAAAATAATTAAGTTGCACTCACTGCTATTTGCTCTTGTGTTGGCCAAAGATCAGTGGAAAGCCCAAATGTAACAGAAGTAGTCATAAAAAGCTAAACTCCTTATTTTCTACCTCCATGGGCAGCCAATAGCAAATATAACTGTGAAAAACAAAAACAAATTTAAAAAATTATCATTGGAGTACTTTTATCTCCCCCTTCTGACTATGTCTAAAAGACTTTCTCCATCAAATTAATCTGAATTTTCATTTTAAAAACAGGAAATAAATTCTTTATGGAATTCTAGACTTTCTTCCTATAGTTGCTCAATTATTTCAATATTCTGATGCCATTTTTATTTTTTTAAACCTCTTACCTTCTGCCTTAGAATCAATACTGTGTATTGGTTCTAGAGCAGAAGAGCAGAAGTGAGGGTTAGGAAATGGGGATTAAGAGACAAAAGAGTTTTGAGGAATAACTTCCCATATTCTCCTGGGAACTTTCCATAAGTGGAAGCTCATGATAATTCTTAAACCTTTCACCCAGTGTCTCTTTTTTAAACCTGACCTTCCTTCCATTTCAGAATCAATAATCTGGATTGGTTCCAAAGGCAGAAGAGTAGTACAGGCTAGCAATGGGGAGTAAGTGACTTGCCCAGGGTCACAAAGCTGGAAGTGTCCGAGGAAAGATTTGAACCCAGGACCTCTTGTCTCTAGGTCTGGCTCTCAATCCACTGAGTCAACTAGCTGCCCCCATAGCCTAACTTCCTTTTGCCTCAGTTTCCTCATCTGAGTCTTCTTCTCAGAGATCTTGTGGGGATAAAAACAGACATTTGCAAAGCACTTTGCAAACCTTAAAATCAATATCAATCAGTTAACAAATATTTATTGTCTGTTCTGTGCCAGAAACTATGCTAAGCTTACAAAAAATAAAGAGAGCCATTGACTTTGACCATTTCTCAATAGAATATTAACAAGCAAGAGATATGTGGTAAAAAGATTTAAGAATAATCATGAGCTTCCACTGATAGAAAGTTCCCAGGAGAATATGGGGAGCTGTTCCATAGAACTCTTTTGAAATAAGCAATCATTTGCTTACTTGCCAAAGATTATAGAATTATATGATTTTTGAGTCAGAGGAAGAGTTCTAAGATCATCTAAATGAATTCCCTTCTTTTTACAAATGAGGAATTTAAGACCCAGAAAGGCCAAGTAGTTTTCCCAAGGTCCCATATGATTAATGACAGAACTGGGACTAGATTCCACTTCTCCTGGCTGCCTAGATCTCTTTATTTCCCCTTCTACTCTAAAAATTCCACTGCCTTTTCAACTCTATTCCTTGTTACCCATGAGGAAAGGCACAGAATCACAACAATAAAATCTGACAAAAGTTTAGTTTAGAAGACTGTTTTTCAAAAAAAATTTTTAATAAATAAAAATCAGGTGGGAACAGAGCCAAGATGGCAGCTTTGTAGCACTGAAAGCTGAAGCCACTGTGACAATCCTTCCAAATAAATAAAAATAAAATCTCTCTATTCCACCAGTGGAGGAAGAAAAGAAAGACATGAAAAAACAAAGCCCTTGTAATGAATATGCAGAGTCAAGGAAAATAAGTTCTTCCATTGGCCATACCCAAAAATGAGTATTTCAGTCTGTATATCTAATCCATCATCTCTCATGCTTCATCATTGGTCCTTTGAACCAGTGAACCATGGAGGTTCACTGCACAAAAAAGATTTCTGGAGTCCTTCAAAATGTTTTGTTTTTATAATGCTATTGTTATTATATAAGTTTTCCTGATTCTGCTGACTTCACTCTGCATCAGTTCATATAAGTTTCAAGTTGAAAAATTATTTAAGAACTTATTTGGCCTAGGGAGAACTAGTCCACATAGATGAAGGTTGTTTAATTGCTTTTTGAAGTTTTGTGGTTATTTTAAGTCAACCCAAAGCTCCAAATAAAGACAATAATTTGAAGGTCTTTCTCATTCTCAGAATGTATTCATTAATAATCCACATAGGGATAATTTTTCTTTCTTACCTGATCACAGAGAATTTTATATTCCTTTTATTTATCATGTTCTAATTTATATTCCATTTATTTGTATATATATCTTTTGTTCTCTTGCCAGATTATAAATTCTCAGAGGACAAATATTATATGTAATTCATCTTTGTAACTCTCTTAGCACCTAACAAATGGCAAGAACTTTAAGTGTTTGATGAAGGAACATTCACAGAATCATGGACTTAGAGATGTAAGTGACCTCAGTGGCCATCTTAAATAGATCTCCTCATTTTGCAGATGAAATAACTGAGGCTTATGAAGGTTAAGAATAAGAGGTTGCACTGGTATCCATGAACCAGTAGGAGTGAGAGGAAATCCTCCTCCCTCTACAGAAGATTCCAAGGAAAGCATGGGAAAGAATAACAAGCAGGAAAGCAAGAGTGGTTTAGGATATGCTTCAGGGAAAGGAATAGACACACTGCTGAGACCACAGATCTATCCAAATAGTGACATAACAGAACTGGGCTAAAATGCATCAGCCATCATCCTACAGAATCCTTGAATTAAGGTTTCTGGTTATGTAAAATGAATTGGCTGCTATCGGTTCTACAAATCCTAAATATTGAATGCTGAATATACTTAGATTGGAAAAGATGTGTACACTCAATTCTTGACCTTATCTTCCTAGACACTGATAGTTCTTCCTCTTCTAGGGAACTCTCTAAGTAGGGAGAAAGAAATAACTGCTGAGAGATCAAACTCCCAGGAGGAGTTTTAAGATAAGAACAACAACAAAAAAAAACACCTAACTTGGTCTAAAGTCTGCTTATGGAATCTATATCATTGACACTTTTTCTATCATTCCTTCTTTGGCTAAACCACTGACAGATAAACCCTTTTTCCAGCTTTACTTAAAGAATTAGCCTCTTCTTTGAGGGTAGCATGTATGAAAATTTATATCTGGCAGGATCATTCTAACAAACCACTCTTTTCCTTCCCTCAAATTTCATCCCCAACATCTATAAGAAAAACCTGCTTGACTCAAACTTTTTACACCAACATAGGCTAATAACAGAATATGAAGCAAGGTGGTGAAGAGGATAGATCATGTGTCCTAGAGTCAGGAAGACCCAAGTTCAAATCCTGTGTCAGACACTACTTGTGAGTTACTAGACAAATCAGTTGACCTCTGTCTGCCTCAGTTCTCTCATTTATAAGATGGGGATAAGAATAGCACCTACCTCCCAGAGTTACTGTGAGAATCCAAGGAGATAATGTTTGTAAAGATTTTTGCAAACTTTAAAATGCTACATAAATGCTAGCTATTATTATAATTATTAATATAACTAAGTTTTCTTAGAGAGAATTAACCCTAAAAAGGAAAGTTAGGTTTGCTGCTCTCTAGGATTTTTCAAAGCCTGAACTATGTATCTCTTGAAATTCTTTCTACCAGCTAACTTCTAATCTAAGAACCCAGAACAAGTGGGAAATCTGAAAACTGCCATTCGTTTGACATATCTGAATAAACTTATACTTCTTATACTACTTAATTCGAGTTTCATAAGACCCCTAATACTGTGCCATGCCTAACAGCACTGTGATCATCTCTTACTGATGGTTCTCTTCATTCTTCATCTACCACAAACCCTATCTTCCCTGCTCAACACCATGCCCTACGAGTCACAGTGGTTTGTATAATGTCCCTTCCAAATGCAGTTGAGAGGTTGTATCCTTTTCTAATGCCCATCAAGAGTAGCAGGGCAAGGTTCAGCAAACCACTGGTGTATCTTTTATATGCTCTCTGGCTTCTAATAGCAATACCGGACACACAACACATGTTCAACAAACACTTGTTCACTAGCAGATGGGCTGCATACTGAGAAGTATAAGAAATGTTATTCAAGTTTTCATGATGATAAATGATGCCAACATTTCTCATCCGTTTCTCAATACTCCCTTTAACTATTAACTCTCCAATCAAACAAACCCAAGCCTGTGCCAGCTCTCCCCCAGACCCCTTCCTTGGGTTGCCTTCTCCCCATTTTATACTATTAAGACCCATAATTGAGAGAAAATAGAGAGAGAAGAGTCTGTAAGACATTCATCTGATCAAGCTAGAGTTGGACAGACAAAAGAACTATCCTAGTAGTTATCAAGAGGCTGCTTTGCCACAGTCAAGAGATAAGGTAACTAACTGGATATGCTTCTGTCACTCAGACTACAGAACTCAAAGACACATTGTAAGCCATGCCTCTCAGACTGGTGTAAAAGAAATTAAAGCTGGAGCCCAAGTTCTATTCAGCATTTATAAACAATCTAGTGGTCCTACTGTGGCCACCTGATTTGGGCTCGTGGACAGGAAAGTAATTATGGGAAAATGGACTTTTGCTACTCTTTATTTCTGTATCTGAATCACAATTGCTTACAGAGCTGACCAAATTCGTTATTCTTTTACTTTATTTGTCTCTTTGACCCCACCATGGTTAGCCCAGGTTCAGTAACCGTGGGAATCATTTCTACCTCCTACATAATTTATCACCATTCCTACCTGGACACCACATTTTATAGTGTGGTAGACCAATAATCACACTGAACACTTATTAACCTATAAGCAGTTGTATATATACATCTAATTCTTATGTGGTTTAGACTATATCCTTCCATAATCTTAGGATACACAAACTGGAAGCACTTACAGATCATCTACTCCAATACTCTCATTTTATAGATTAAAAATTTGAGTCTAAAGAAGTGAGTTAACTTGTTTCATGCAAAAGGACAGATGAGTGGCACCTGATGTAATGAGGAAAAGGTTTCTTGTTTCCCAGTGTTTTATTAGAATGCACTGAAAAGCTGGCTCAAAAAGTCTTGCTAAAGAACAAAAAATAAAGTAGAACTAGGAGGGTGCCCAGGCAGCCATTAATCTGCATTCCCCTCCAGGTTGTATTCCTTACTCTCTCAACTTTCTTTACCATATACCGTGTCCTTGCCCTAGTATACTCCTCTCCAATTCAGTCTCCTTTTGTGCATAGTCTTCCCCCATTGGAATATAAGCTTGTTGAGGGCAAAGGTTGTCATTCTTTTAGCTTAGATTTATATTCCTGGTGCTTAGCACAATGCCACTGTAGTAGCAGAATTGGAAATAAGGAAATTGAGCATTGCTAAATAAATAAGTTTGCAAAGTAATCTTGCAAACCTTTAGGTCTTGATGCAAGAGTGACATGGCATGACCATGGGGCATCCAGGGGAAATTCTTTGGCCAGCAATTGTGAACACTGGGGGTACTGGATGTGAGTTGGTTAGTGAGATTTGGTTACAGACCAGGTCCATGTTGCTTTTGGATTTGCTCTGAGGGTTTCATCTCAGCTGAATAGATTTGAACCTGGTTTTGTTCCCACTGTCAATTCTTTGGAGAGAAGAACATCACTGATTGCTAGGAAAGATCTACTAGTGACAGCAAAGTCCTTGAGCTGGCTTTAAGGACTTTTGTGAATTTTTTCTGGGTCATTTCTGGACTGGAAGGGATCCTGACTACCTCCAAAGGTTTCCTGGTTCCTTACTATTGATATCATCAATTGTGAGTAGGAATATTTCAAGAAAGGGGGAGTAGGATGGCCTAGACTTTTGGTGTGCTGGCATTTGGAAGTTTTATCTCACTGCCAAGCCAGTTGGTAGGCCCAGACATCTTTGGGTTTACCAGGTAACTCTCTGCAGAGGCAAAGTTATATCTATTTTAAGAGATAAGAGTTGTTAGTGACAGGACAATTAGATAGTGGAGTTTGGGGATTAGTCAGGTGATAAGGAGGAATTTAGGGTTGGGCCTTCCTTGCAAGATCAGAAGGCTAGTTCATGGTTTGGGAAACCCATAGCTAAACTCTAGATTAGGGATTTCCTTATCTAATACTCTTTTAATCATTTTTATACTATAAGTTTAGTGACTGAGGTAAACCATCTAGATACCTTAATACAAACCTTTCAGACTGACATTATATATTGAGTCTGCTACTTATTTCTTCACCTGGCAGAGTACGTGCTTAATAAATGCTTGTTGACTTTTTTGAATTGACTACAAAAATTTCCTTTACATTTACTTACATACTTACAGCCACTTATAAGTGTCTGAAAACAAAACAAAGAGATAGCTAGACTTAGATTAAAGGATGATGATCATTATTGATGCCATAGGATAGATAAGAAGATATGAGAGAGGGAGGGAGGGAGGGAGAGAAAAGGAGGGAGAGGGAAGGAGGAAGAGGGATGGGGGGGAAGAGAGAGAGAGAGAGAGAGAGGAATGAATGAATGAACGAACGAACCACTCTCCTCTCAGTAGAGGTTGGGGGATTTCCAATGTTGAATAGACTGTCAGGTACCCAGGTTATCTTGTCCTTTTGGTTCTGCTTCACAGTTTCTCTTTGTGATAAGGGAAGAATCCCATGGAGTAAAAGGGACTCACGAAAATTAATTTCAATAATAACAACAATATAACAATATAACTCTGGGATGGGGGAGGGATGAGTGGAGAGAGAAAACATAAATCTTGTAACTATGAAAAAAAATGAAAGTGAAAAATGAAACTTACAAATGTAAGTAAGACTTGGGAATTGGGGAATTCATGAATTTTCTTCCATTAGATTATAAACTCTTTGGGACTATCTGTGTTTAATTTCCTGTGTTTAAATTCCCAGCAGTTAGCACAGTATCTGGCACATAGTGAGCACTTAGTAATTTACTGATTGATTGATGAGAATGAAAGTATTTTGCTCTTATGTGGTCACCAAATACAGAAGTTACCTACAATTACCTGTTACCAATGAACTACAGTTAGGGCAGAATCAGAGGCAACCTTGCACCTGTGTACGCTCTTGCAAATGCAAATCCTGTTGCTACATCTCCTTCCAGAAAAGCTGCAAGTCCTGCTAGCCAGTGGATTGTGCCAGGTGTGCCCTGGGCTGTATCAGCTCAACCACCTGAAGCTAACTATGACTGCTGTCACTAAGGTTACTATCTCTCAGTGTCTGTAAAAAGAGGAATCTTTGCTTTCATAAATAATGGAATTTTTTCCTATAAAATATGTGAATTACAAAAGGCAACTTCTACACATAACTTACCAACTGAACTTGCATTATTAATCACTCTGATGTTAAAAGATATAGTCCAAAGGATAATAGCTAACATTTATATAAATAGCTCTTGAAAGTTTACAAAATACTTTACAAATATTATCTCATTCTCAAAATAACCCTGGATATTAAGTGCTATTATTTTCTCTATTTTGCAAATGTGGAAACCAAGGCAAAGAGCTTTTGAGTGACATGCCCAGGGTCACATAGCTATTTAGTGCCTATGACTGGATTTGAACTGAGGTTTTCCTGAATCCAAGTTTAGAGCTCTATTCATTATGCCACCTAAATGTAAAGAAAGCCCCCTTCTGTTTCCAAGAATGTGTGATATATAAGCACCTCATCAATTCTCTTTTTTAAAAAAACAGCCCTCCTGAAATGGGACAGGTGAGTCCTAAATTTAAATGGGAAAGGAGAATAGAAGGAGAAGTTAAGAAAGTATCTGAAGAGTGCCCAACTTCAAAATGTTCTCCCAGACCAGTAATTCCTCTATTCTCTTCTATTTCTGTAAGATGAAATATAAGGGAAATGGAGAGAATTATTCCAGTTGCCTTACAATTTTTCTAACCTTTTCCGAGTCTAAGAATCAGGCCAGAACTGTCAAAGCTAATTAACTTTAAAACATACCAATAAATATAACAATTGGAGTATGATGTGTGGTCCAATCATCCCAGTCTTGGACAAAGGCACTAAAGGTCATTTTGTGGGAGATAATGATAGTTTTTCTCTATGAAGTCATTCTGAGAGTTTAGAAATGTGCCCAGACATCACTAAATTCTTCAGAATAAAATTTTCAAATTATTTAGCTATGAATTTATCTACATCCTTCTTGGGCCTTTGTGTGATGCCCAAATCTCAGCAACTCCTGATTAGAGGAACACACATACAATGAGATATTTTCAAAAAGGAAAAAAAGAAAGTAACATGCTGAAAAGTATATAGGTAGGTATTGAAAAATAATTACATAAATTTTTCAAGTAAAAAATAGTGGCATCTTTGCAGAATCTCTTCCACATTCAAGGAAAAGCATCAATAATCTAGAGAGCATTCAAAAGTGGACAACCAGGATGCTGAAGAACAAGTTCACATTCTATGAGAAATACTTGAAGAAAGTAGGAATGTTGAACCCAGAGGGAAAAAATGCTCAAAATGAACCATGATAGCATCTTCAAGTATTTGAAGGGCTCTTACCTGGAAAGGCTCATACACTTACTCTGTATGGTCCCAAAGGACTGGGCCATTTGGAGAAATAGGAAGGAATTGCAAAATATGCAACACACAAGGAGAAACTTCTGAACAACTGGACCAATCCGAATCTGGAATAGTGGCTTCAGGTAGTGGTGGGATTTCCCTCACTAGAGGACTTGAAATATATTTAGAGAGAATTCTTTTTCAGCTGTGGGTTAAACTAGATGAGCTCTCATGTTTCTTCCAATACTGAAATTCTGTGACTTTATAAGAAACTTGTTAATTTACTTAAAATTAAGTAAACAAAAGCAACACAAACACGATATTCCTGGCGTATTAGCAGGTTAAAGAAAATCAAGGAAGTCTGGGAAGTTGAAAATGACAAAGGAATGCATTTAAAAAATATATTTTATATTTTCCCCTATTACATGTGGAAACATTTAACATTCAGTTTTGAGTTTCAAATTCTTTCCCTTCTTCCAACATTTCCTCCCTCTTCCCCATCCTCATAGCTAAGACAATCTGATATAGATTTCATTTAATCATGTAAAATATCATTCCATATTATTTCATGGAAGAGATCTCAAATGGAAAAAAAGAAGAAAGAAAACAAAAAACATTATGTTTTAGTCTGCAGTCAGATTCCATCAGTTTTTTCTTGGGGAGCAGATGGCATTTTTCACATGAACCTCTGGGATTGTCTGCATTGCTGAGAATAGCCAGGTGATTCACTGTTGTTCATCAAGAAACGTTGCTGTCACTATGTACAGTGTTCTCCTGGTTTTGCTCACTTCACTTTGCATCAATTCATGTAAGTCTTTCCAGATTTTTCTGAACTAATCTTGCTTGTCATTTCTTATAGAATGACAGTATTCCATAACTATCACATACCATGACTTGTTCAACCATTTCCCAATTGATGGACAATCCCTCAAGTGAAACATATATATATATAAATAAACGTAGCATTCGTTTAAAAAAAAAAAAGATACCCAGGGCTTCTTCAATGAAAAGTTAGATCAAAGAGATCATTTCAAAAATAAAATAAAATCTTAAAATTTCATAACATAAACAAACAAAAAAAAATCACCCAGGGATGGGCATTGTTTTCCTTTTGCAAATTTCTCATAATTTCTTTGAATTATGTAAAATTAAATGAATTCCACAAATTTGAGAAGTTTTTTGGAGATAGAATATAATAGTAAATATTCTAGTTATTTCTTGTTCTTTTAACATCTAAAAGGAATTTAATCATTGAAGCTAGTTCTGACCATATATGGCTGAAAATGTATAATTTTAATACCACTACATAGCACTGGAACCATGCCTAGGGAGGAATGTCCCCCTTCCTATCCTCCTCTTCCTCTCTTTATGTTATATAGCCTATGTTAAAAGGCTACCTCTTTCCACAGCTTATAAGGAATGAAGGAAGTGAAGAAAGAGAAAAAGTCTGGCAACATGGGGAGAAATGAAGAAAAGGAGACAGCCTTAGCTTCATCTCCTGCAGTAGTGGCTGTTGTAGCACCTGGAAATTCCCAAGCTGCCTGGTCCCAGAAGTCATAGCCCAGGGCATCAGCTGCTGGGATTTTTCCTTACCTAGCAGTTAGCCTGAGGATTGCCTGGCTAAAGTGGAAAGCCTATGCTTACCCAAAATGAAAGCGTAAGATGCCATAAATTACCTTGGCATTTTCCCCCATCAGGCATATTAAGGAGAATGGAGAACTTATTAACAACCTTGTATTTGTTTCAGTAATTAGATCAATCTGTCAGCACCCCCCCATCCTAGGGATAGCATGTGTGTGGGCAGGGGCAAGGGTACACATGGGAAAGTAGGAACTCCTTTAAAGTGCCATGGTCAGGAAGTAAAATGATGATACTGGACTAGATGATTTCTAAGGTCTCTTCCAGATCTATTAAGTTATAATCTTGTAGATTTGCGTTTTTCAAAGCATGTTGATTTTTTTTTTAACGTTAGCACTTAAGTATATGACAGATATCTATTTGGGAACCCCTGGACTGACCTGTAATTCTGAGAATGTGATACCATCACCTTAACCTAGCACCCCACCCCTAACCCCAGAGGATTCAGTTAGCCAAATTCAGTAGAGAGTTACTTTGGCAGTATTTTTCTAGACTCACAGATATCCCGCTTGACTCAATTACTTCTCTAGAATCAGAGATATTTGAATATTCATTAAAATGCCATAATCTGACTTTGTCTCACATGCAAAGAATTACATGATCATATCATTAGAATCCCACTTAAGGAAGTGTAGGGAATACAGAGTAACAGCAATAATGTGCAATGATCAATAGTGAATGACTTACTATCATCAGCAATGCAAGGATCCAGGACAAATCCAAGATACCCATTCCAAAAAAAAAGCCATCCATTATTATAGGAGGAACTGATAGAGTCTGAATACAGACTGAAGCATATCATTCTTCACTTTATTTCCTCCATGAAATTTCCTCTAACATAAGTGATATGTATCTTCTTTCATAACATGAGAGACATGGAAAGACAGATTGCATGATGGCACATGTATAACCTATATCCTATTACCTGCTCTCTCAGAGAGGAGGGAGGAATAGGATAGCAAAATGTCAGAAAATGATTATTAAAACTGTATTAGGGGGCAGCTGGGTGGCTCAGTAGATTGAGAGCTAAGCCTAGAGATGGGAGGTCTTGGATTCCAATCTGGCCTCAGACAATTCCTGGCTGTGTGAGCCTGGGTAACTTAATCCCTATTGCCTAGTCCTTACTGCTCTTCTGCCTTAGAATCAATACACATAATTGATTCTAGGACGGAAGGTAAGGGTTTAATAAAAATGTTATCTACATGTAAAAATAATTTTTAAAAGTATAGGGAAAACAGTTACTGTTGATTCTCAGTGAGACCAATTATAGCATTCACAGCTTACAGAAACAAAGAGAGTTGACCGAGCTTTACACAAAATCTCAAATCCAAAAGAATGTTCTCCTTAGCCCCCTTCCTGGACTCTACAGTCTCTTTCAGCATTCCTCTGCCAGGACCTCTATCACAAACCCAATCTAATTCAGCAAGAAAGTGAATTCAAATTACTTCAACTAAGGTGAGAAGAAAAAAGCCAGTTTACTTGGGGCCCCAAGAGATTTACAAAGTGCTTCCTATACATTATCTCATTACAGCTTAATGTAACTTCATCCTGAGGCACTGACATCTAAAAGAAGGAGCCCAAAGAACAATCTTTACTCAAAGGAATTGATAGCCAGTGGTGGAATTATAGATACTTAAGGAAAGATAGAAAAGGAAGGTATAAAACTTAAGGAGTGCCCAACTTTTCATAACACTAATTCACCAGAGAAACAAAAGCAAAGCTTCTCTACCTTAAAAGAATGTGTATAAAAATACTAAAAAGAATAACCATTCTTTAAAAGGCTGGTGAAACTGAAGTATCAAGTATAATAGCAAAAGTATCACTAAGCTAGCATGGCTGAGTAAATACATGATGCAGAATTCAATACTATTGAATATAATGGGATGTGGCTGTGCCATAATAACTATGGATATCAAGAATTCAGAGAAGCATGGGAAGACTTATGTGAACTGATGCCAAGTCAAATAGCAGTACCAGTAAAATAATTTACACCACTGCAAATCAACTAGTGTTTCTTGTGCCAGCTACTGTACTAAGCACTGAAGATACAAAAAGATGGGGGAGGGAGTCCCTGTTCTCAAAGACCTCAGTCTAATGAAGGAAGCAATTATATATATATATATATGAGACACAATGTAAATGGAAAGAATGACAACAAAAACTTAATTCTATATAATTAAACTCACTCCAGAAAAGAATTGAGAAAATGGATTTCCTCCTGTGGTAAAAGACAAATTTGACCTATTTCAAATCTTTCCCAAGAAGGGTTCTGTGCCCAAGAAAGAAAAGAAACTGTTCTTCTTTCTCCTTCCTATATGGTATCCCATTTCTAGAGCCCAGAGTAGTTTATTATCATTAATTGTTCAGTTATGATGGAAATTAAATGGCCGCCTGAGAACTTATGTTCTTTTTTCTTCATGACAAATATATTCTGTGTTCCAAACAAATGACTTACCAATGAATTTTAGAACACAAGGTGTAAGTTGGGTGATGCGTGAATACTGAAAAAGAAAACTCATTTCTTTCTAGCTGATTAGCTAAGAAGAGTTCATTAGCTTAGCTTAGTTTAGCAAGTAAGATCTCATTTGCTAATGTGACACTATAACATATACACTATCTCAAACATCTGAATTGGGAAAAAGGAAGTAGAGGAGAAGGAAATAAAGGAAACAAATTTTAGGATTTATAACCTGTTCTGTCTGCTTTAAGGAGTTCCTACTTTATTTTATTTTATTGCTAAAGTCAAATGATGAAAGTATATCAAAGAACATCTAATACAGTGAAGGGCCCTTGTGTTTATACTTCAGTTTTCCTATCACAATCATCATTAGAATCCCTTGTGTATCAACATATTTTTTAAAGGGGCAAACGGATTCCTATGCTGGTGATTCTATGGTTGCTAAATTAAGTTTTTTCTTTATTTAAGTTTGCTTTGATGTGCTAAGATCTCCTAATGGGGATATAAATCTTCACTTAAATAAACAAATCATTAAAATAGGAACAGAACTATCAACACAGGCAGAAACTACTGATTGGTTTGCCTTTGATGCCCACAAGACAATTCATTCTTTAGTCATGCCATATACATGACCTTTCTACTGAAGTAGTCACACATAAATCAATCAACAACCATTTATTAGGTGTTTACTATGCTACTGTGATCTCATTTTGTGCTGCTACTATGCTAAGTGCTAGAGATAAAAAGAAAAAGGGTTGTTGTTTTTTTTAAGTCCTAACCTATGATAAATGAAATGCATATAAAGTATAAGGTAAACTTAGAGGAAAAGGCCCTAGCAAGGAAAGGAACTAGGCTGCTAGTAGGAGGTAGTGTTTAGTCTAAGTCTGAAAGGAAGAAAGAGAATCTAAGAGAGGAGGAAGAGAATTCCAAGCATGGGGAAGAGCCAGTGCAAAGTCAAGACAGGAGATGAAGCATTGTGTGAGGAATAGCAAAAAGGACAATATGGCTGGACCATAGACTGCAAAGGACAGGAATAATGTATAACAATACTAGAAAATTAGGATGGAACTAGGTTGTAAAGAGCTTCAAAAGTCAAAGAAATTCTTATATTTGTTCCTAAAGGCTAAAGGGAACCAGTGAAGGTTACTGAGTAGGGAGTATGCTTTCAGAAAATCATTTATGGGGATATATATGGAGGATGGAGGAGGGTGAAGAAAGACTAGAAGCAAGTAGACTATTTATAGGTAACTCCATTTTTTAAAATTGTATTTTATTAATTGCTCTTAAATATATATACTTAGTTGCAGCAAGGATGTTTCTTTATATTTGTACCTCTAGTGCCTAGCACACGCTTAATAAATACTTACTGTCTGGTTAAACAAAATGAGAGCAGCAACATGGTACTGTACACATATACTGGAGAGTTAAAAAATATGTATTCTATTAGGTCTAGCACTACCAGCTGTGTGAACTGGGGCAATTCACTTAATCTCAATTGCCTCAATTTTTTCATCTCAAAATGAAAATATTGTATCAGAGGACCCCTAACTGTGAAAACCAATAAAAAATGAAATAAAGAGAAAATAATAGCCCATTTTACCTAATAAATTGTCCATTAATGATTGAAATGCAATAGCATTAAAATTTGAGTTTAGCAGCATTTAGAATACCTTTTAAAAATTAATTTTAACATTCTTATTTATAAATTATATAATTTGAAACAACCCTTTTAACATTTTACATTATTACACATATTTCTTTGGATCTTTGTCCAAGTCCAAATGTGAGGGATGCTGAATCTGAATTCTCCTTGTAAGGGAAAGATTATTTAAATAAGGACTAACAAATAATGAATGATGATAAATAGAATGGGAAATCTCAAAAGGAATGTCCTTTTTTGGTGTTTAAAATCAAAATGTCTTCTTTGGTTTAAAATCTGTTGTCTTAATTGGGAAATACCCAGAGCTCCACTACACAAGTTCATTACTGTCAGTAAGGGACTGCATAATCATCACTGTCAGCAATCTTTACCCAAGTTTCAACACAATCTGAGAGGACAATCTAAGGTTCTGTTTGGTTTACGGCAGTGCTTCTCAGACTGGGAACAGAAGATATTTATCATCCATGGAAGGAATGCTAGTTAAGACATAGAATTGATCAATAATCAACAGGAATTTATTAAGCACCAATAATGTGCATTTTTTCATTGTGTTCTAGACTTCTAGGAAATATGTACATATGTAAGTAAATACAGACTATATGCAAAATGATTACCAAGATATTTTGGAAGAGAAAACAGTAATAGCAGCTGGGGAGTGGGAGGGGAATCAGTAGATTTCATGTAGAAGATTTCAAATCAGGGTAATTCAGACCACCAGGAAATGATCACACAATACCACTCATAAGCCCAAACCACCTCAAACAAATTACTACTTCTTTTCCTAGTCCCTGATTCTTCTGCACTTTTGCTTCCTTCTCGAGTCACCCTATCACTCAGTATTACCTGAAAAACATCATTGTGTAATGAACATATTGGTCTTTTGAGTCAGGATGTCAGGGTTCGAATCCTCTGTTTTGATTCTTTGCCACTTACTAGATGTGTGATTTCCAGCAAGTTACTTAACCTTTATGACTTATAGTCCTATTATCTGCCATATGGGGATAATAATATTGTCAGATATTTAAAAAAATACTGTCAGTGTGTTCAAAAACATGTAATTATTGTGAGGATCAAATGAGATAACATATATAAAACATTTCGTATCCCCCATAGGGCTATAAAATAAGTATTATTACTTGTGGAATGAAGGGAAACTGGGCTATTTCCCATGGAATTGGATATGCACATTAGTCTTCTTTTCCCTGTAGGACATGTGTTTGGGTCACATTATTTTTATGTAGTTTTCCTTTTTTCCCCATTAAAAAAATTTTTTTAAAGATTGGATCCCTCCATCTAACCTAGCCCAGGAGTACAAGGACTTTTAATTGCTTGATCCTACTCTTATAGAAATGCTAGCTAGCTATTAGCTATTACTACTGAATGGTCAAGTAGCTCTTGACTTGATCTGTTTCAAAACTGGATCAACTAGCCATCCTGGTATGATCACTATCATTTTAATACTGGTTTAGCCCAGGTCCTCCCAAGCAGCATAGCCCACTGCAACTCACTTAATTATCATGGCCCACTAAAGCTCAGAACTCCAGAATTCACCATCCTAAGATTATGGGATAGCGTCAATTAAAATTCTCCTACTCTTGGACCTTCCTTTTTAATCAAGGAAAGAAAGATCAGCTAGGTGGTTTAAAGGATAGTGCGCCAGGGCTGGAGTCTGGAGGATCTGGGTTCAAATTTGGTGCTTTGTGGCAAGTCATTTAACCCCATTTGAATAGCTCTTCCCTCTTCTGTCTTGGACTTATTTCTAAGACAGAAAGTATGGGTTCATGGGAGGATAGGAGGATGGGAGGATGGGAGAGAAGGAGGGAAGGAAGGAAGGAAGGAAGGAAGGAAGGAAGGAAGGAAGGAAGGAAGGAAGGAAGGAAGGAAGGAAGGAAGGAAGGAAGGAACGAAGGAAGGAACGAAGGAATGAAGGAATGAAGGAACGAAGGAAGGAACGAAGGAAGGAACGAAGGAAGGAACAAAGGAACAAAGGAAGGAAGGAAGGAACGAAGGAACGAAGGAAGGAACGGAGGAACGGAGGAATGAAGGGTGGAAGCAGGAAAGGATGAAGGGAGGAAGGGATGAAGGGAGGGAGAAAGGAAGGAAGGGAGAAAGGAAGGAAGGGAGGAAGGGAGGGAGGGAGGGAGGAAGAGAGGGAGGAAGGAAAGGAAATAAAAGAGGATGTGAGAAAAGTAATATGATAATGTGGGTAAGGAATAGAAATGGCTTCAAAGTTTTGTTACTTGAAAAGGAAAGCTACTACAGGCCCATCACTAGCTCAGCAGGAAGAAAATCCTGACACTTTTGCTCATTTGGTGAAAAGTCTGAAGGAGAATATGGGGATGTTGAAAGGAATCTGATGGAATAAAAAAGGGTGAGAGCTAGTAGTCTAGAGTTTATATCTATAAATAAAGAGTGCTTAGGACTAGAAGACAAGAGACCTGGATTCAAGACCTTTCTTTTTCATTATCTCACTTAACAAACTATACTTGCCCTTTTCCTCAAATCTCATCACAGTAAATTGTAAAGATAAGAATCACTTTTCTAGCCTCTTAATAAGGATCTTAGGAAGACAAACAGCATAATGTAAGAGAAATGCTTCAAATGCATCATAAAAAAATGGTTTCATCTTCATATTATTGCTATTAACACATTATTTCCCTTGGCTGGGCTGAAATGCATATATCCACAGAGCTTAAGGCAAAGAATTTGAGGGCTCAGAAGCCATCATATGAATGATTCCCCATAAATAAGTTAGCTTTTACCACTTCTTTGGCTTAAGAAGAATGATTGATTCCACAAGTAAATTTGTTCTAACAAACTAGGAACATGGTAAAACATACATCCAAGGAAAGAGGGGAAATGAGAAGAGTAAGGAGAGACACTACTGTAACATAACACCTTACTTATTTGACCTCATTAACAGAGTACTCTATGTGAGTGGATTTCCTCGATAACAGATTACTCTGACTGAAGTCTTTTTCAAAAATGTAACCATTTTTGATTCTTAAAAAATTGCTAAAACACCTAAATTCTTAAATCATATCAACTTTCCTGTCTCCCTAAAACAGAGGTCACAGAACAGGATTTACCATTTCCTTGATGACACCACTCATCATAATATTTAACTATCATATTTTCAATAGTGTGGCTCTATTGCTACATTTTAGTTTTCAGTCCCTTCCTTTTCAGTCAGCCATCATTTGTCACTGTTGTCATTCTGCTAGGCTCTAACAGTCTGATTGCTCCAATTGTTAATCTACTGTGTGCAAGGAAACCTGATAAGGAAGAGTGTTAAATTGTGTATTAAAGAAGAGTCAATAGGCTCTGAGGGAGAAGCAAAAGGTTTCTCCTAGAGTATAAAATTTATGGTTTAAGTGACAAGACTTCAGACAGCCCTTCTGGCTCCTAAGAAGCCTTTTTCCATTTCTTCCCATTTTGGGGTTGTAATCTAAGAGAAAACTATGAACTTCAGATAAATGGAGATAGAAAACCTTGTCATAAAAGTTACGTGCTTTGTGAGACTACAAAAGAGCTCAACCAAAATAGTTTCAACTTTTATAAAATTAATTCTAAAACAAATATAGGAATAGAGCATTAAGAGATGGTTGGGAGGTGGTAAGGTGACACAGAAAGGCTCATTTTAGGAGAAAAAGTAAATATCTATGGGGAATAAATAAAAACTAGAATGGCATGCAGGAATGGAAGCCAGAGAATGTCATATTTACAAGCTGTGGAGTTTTTGCCAGTTCAGTTTTGTTTTGTTTCATTTCAAGAAAGCCAAGATGAAAGATCAGGTATGCATAATCAAGGTACCTGAAATTATATATAAAGAAAACATTATAGGTACAGCTAGATAGCCCAGGAGATGGTGCCAGGCTTGAAGTAAGGAAGCTATGGGTTCAAATTTGGCCTCAGACATTTCTGAATCTAGTGACTATAGGCAAATTACTTAATTGGCCCTTTCTGACACTTCTGCCTTAGACTCTAAGAGAGAATACAAGAGGTTTATATAGGTGATAGGTAGGTAGTTAGGGGGGGAAAGAGAAAGAGAGAGAGAGATGAATAATATTCAAAATGAATAAGACATTATAGATTATGAGAAAAGCTGGCTATTACAATGAATAGAGACAGCAGGTAGCAGGTTATAGTGAAAATAATGCAAATTTGAAATCAAGAGATTTGAGTTTATCCCAGTTCTGCTATTTACTGGTTTATGTAACACTGCAAACTATTGACCTTTCTGAGTCTAAGTTTTCTCTTCTTTACAGATGAGAGTTAGACTAAATAAATAAGCGAGTTAGACTAGATAAACTTCCAGGACTCTTTCAGCTATAAATTCTATAGAACCAGATAATTCAATTTTGTAAAATTACTCTGTGGTACCCAAGTTACCCAGGCCAACTGTCTCTGACTAAATTAACCAGATGTTTGCCATACTTGCTTACTGTGTAGTCTAAAATTTTATTCTTTGTTATCTTTGTTGGTCAATGTCAATTATAATAATTAAAATAGTTTATATGCATATGATGCTTTAAAATTTGCAAAATGTTTTCCTCACAACAATCCTAAGGAAATACCATTGTAACTATTTTACATTGAGGTCAGAGAGGTTAAGTGGCATCCAAGGTTACCCAATTGTTCCCGATCAGAGGCAGTATTTGAACTCGGGTCTTCCTAGCTCAATGTCCATCACTAAAGCCACTGCTCCAATTATTACATTTCCAAGTCCACTTGTCTTTTCACTACACCATACTTCCTCATACTGACTGCAAACAGCACTATCATTTGTAGAAAGGCTATTATTAATGTGGAATTAATTTCTATGAAAGGAAAATCTACCCTATCTTTAAGTAATACATTACAATAACAAAGCCTACATACATTCAAGATAAAAGAGATAAATCTTTATGGGTACACAAGTTACAACAACCTATTATATCCAGATGAAAGAGCTTCATTATTCTTCTTGGCTCAAGAGAGAAATATTTCTTCAAACTCATTTCTGGATTGAGATTTCTTAATCTGGAGTCTGAATTTTTTTAACAAATATTTTTATAACAGTATTTCAATATAATTGGTTTCCTTTGTAATCTTATGAATTTTATCTTATGTATTTAAAAACATTTTCCTGAGAAAAAGGGGTCCCTAGGATTTACTAGATTACCAAAGGGTTATGTGATGTAAAAATAGGTTAACAACTTCTGTCTAGAGTTATCTGTGACTACTCACATAATTCTAGCCTGGAAAACATGATGAAACCTAACAAAATTCAAATCCCAAATTTCCTGGAGAAAAACAAATCTAGGTGTGATTACCTAAAAGGCATTTGCAATCTCTTTAAAAGAAACCAGCCATTTGATTCCTGGGAAACTGCAGATTTCTGTAGTATGTAGACTCATGTCTTTTGAACAGCAATGAGATGTCATACGGTCTGGCACAATATGTCCTAATTCTTAGCTCTGTCACTACCACCAAATGTATGTGCAGAAAAATGGGGAAAAGGAAAGTTTTATATAGTAGCAAGAATGATATTGAGAGGGAAAGAAGGTACTTCACTTATAAAATTCCCTATCTGGCTTTTAAAATCCTTCATAATCTGACCTTTTTCCACCTTTGTAGTTTTCTTAAAATTTACTCTCCTTGAGTCATTCTTATACTTAACATATTCTTCAAAGATTTTAAAATGTGTCATCAGACACTCATTCAATTTCATTGTGGTGTGTATATTTAAACAATAAAACAGTAAATAAAAGTGTTTAATTTTTTTTTAAGTACTCTCCATATACACTTTTTAAATTGTTATTTTCTGTTTTGGTTTTTATTTCTAAGACAGAAGGACAAGGACTATACCAATGGAGTTCAATGACTTGCTCAGGGTCCCACAGGTGGAAGTAGCTGAGATCACATTTGAACCCAAAACTTCCTGGACTCCAGGTCTGGTGCTCTATTCCACTGAGCCATCCAGCTGCCCCACCTCCATTTACTTTCACATCTAGGGACACTGGGCTCCATGCTGCTCCTTGAACAAATGCTCTATATCTGGACTCCAGGCATTTTCACCGACTGTCTCTCATGTCTCAAATACTCTTCCTTGAACCCGGATTTCCTTGGACTCCTTTAAATCTCAATTAAAATCCTATCTCCTGCAAGAAGCCTTTCCCCATTCCACTGGGATTACTGCCTTTCCACTGGGATTAATTCCAAGTTACCCTGATCTATCTTGATTCAACATAGTTAGATGCATGTTGATTCCTCCTTTAGAATAGTCAGAATTGTCTCATCATTCTTCATATTCCTGATCCTCTTAAAGAGCACAGTGCTAGGCACATAGAAAACATTTAATAAACATTTGTTGACTGTATTTTTTTACATTTTATTTCTATTTAGTTGACATTCCATGTTAGGGAGAAGACAAGTGGGGTCACCTCTCAGACAAGGAACAAATGCATGAAATCTCCTCAAAAACAACAATTTCTTGTGCTCTGCAGCCCGGAGGAGTGTCTTATCTTAATTTTCAATGGCATGACATTTTTATGGTGAACCATTCAGCCTTTTGTGTTTAGCATATTCTGTGGCTGGAGAGTTTAGCAAAGAGCCTGCCTTTTGGCATTTTTACCATTCCAACTTCCAATCTTTTGGTCTTAATAAAGAATACAATTTGAATTGCTTCCTGGCTAGAAGAGGATGTGGATTAAATGAGAACTTGGTGTTTTCTTCATCTCAGGAATGGGATAAGTGAGCAAACAAACACTGTGTAGAGTTTGGGTCATTTGGAGTCTGGAAAACATACATGGTTACTCAGCACCAAGAGCTCCCCAAACTTTAAGGAAATTTAAAGGTTTTCATAGTCTATTATGCCAACACCACCAAAATCCAATGCATTCTCATCCTGGCCATATCATAATTTTACAATGGCTGAGGATGGATTATATAATGCCATTTAGTAATGGTAAATCAAAAGCACATCTTTTTCACATTCATCTACCTATGGCATAACTGCCTGAGACTGACAGAAGAACACACGAGGTAATACTCCCATATTGCAACTCTCTCCAATGCAATTTTGATATAGGGTGAGTTGGCATAAGAAATTAAAATGGAAATTAGAGGAGTTTTGCAAAGCCAAAGACACATGCAAAGACAAGCAGATGACACAGAAAAAGTTTAAACACTCCAAAATGCATAAAACCTAGGTATAGTATTGAATAATATCAAAAAATTTTATCTTTTAATATTATGAATATATATAACTTCTTTTACTGTAAAAAGCCCATAAAAGAAAAACATTCAGATGTTATCGTGGAACAAAGGGAAGGCCAAAAAATTTTACATGGATTTTCAAGAGTGTAGGGATGCTATACCTTTAGCCACTCCGCACTACCACAAAGTGGAAGGGATACTTATACTGTCATATTATCCTAAAAAAACAAGGACCCAGCCATGAACTTCTTTTTTTAATATTTTAATGACTGTATTTCAATATAATTGATTTCCTTTATAATCATATTTATTTTATGCATTTAAAAAGATTCTAAGAAGGGATTCAGAGGCTTTACCAGATTGCCAAAAGGGGCCATGACACAAAAGAGGTTAAGAACCTCAAATACTGGAGAATCACTCTGGAATTTAACTAGGAGAGGTATGACTGGAAGAAGGAATTGAATTTGTGTCAATTCCTTGGCCATGAGGGACAATCTAAGGAAATAATTCCTTTCCCTAGCCATATAGTAAAGTAGACTTCATAAGACTCCAAAACTGAGCATGCTTATAATTTGTATGTTTTAAAATATCATAATCATGATTGTCATCTAAATAATAATTATTCATTAAATTTGTTCAGGGCTGCCCAGGTCACAAGGGCTTTTCTGGGCAATATCTCCCAGCTAGGAATGTCCATATGGGAAATGATTAGCATTTAAAGGTCAAAAGAAGAAGTACTATTCCAAGAAGAGGAATTGTTTTAATTGCATGAATCTCAGATTCACTCAAAAGTCACAATTTGCTTGAGGCTTGAGGTCATTAATTACCTCACTACATTTCAGGGAAGTTCACTAGACAGACAGGTCAGGAAGCCAGCTATCAGTGACTCACAAACTATCACAAACCAAGATCTCTAGTTTGTATGCAGATTCTTTCTTTTTTCTTTCTTTCTTTCTTGGTTTATTTCTTCCTTCCTTCCTTCTTTCCTTCCTTCCTTCTTTCCTTCCTTCCTTCCTTCCTTCCTACAAAGATCTCTAGTTCATATGAAGCTTCTTTCTTTCTTTCTTTCTCTTTCCCTTTCTTTCTTTCTTTCTTCCTTTCTTTCTTTCCAGAACAGATAACGTTTATTAAGTTCGCCATATGTTACTCCAAAACAATTACAAGAGTAACATCAAAGATCACTGATCAACATAACAGATCTAATGATAATGAAAAAGTTGGAAATACTGGAAATAATGGAATGCAAATTTCTAATAAACCTTTATTGCCCCTCTTTTCTACATTAAGTTGAATCAAAACACACAATAATCCAAAGATGTCAGCCCTTTGACACCAGCTCAGTGTTTTTGTATACAATACACAATGATTCATTCATTTACTTATCAAGCATTTATTTAACAAGCTCATGGCACAACCACCAAACATTCATTCATTTATTAAATTATTTCTTGAACAAACATTTATTATGTGTTTCCTGTATACAAAACAAAGTTGTTGGCACTAGAGTACATGCAAAATTTTAAAAATATGTATCAGTATCAGATAAGCAGGCTTTCTTATATGCTGGTTACAATAAATCAAGTGGGAAAACAGAGTTGGCATAAAAGATCTCTACATGCAGTAAACTGCTTTAAATTACATACTATGGTAATTCTAAACTGTATTAGGGAGAAAAGATTTCAGTGTGGCATGGCTACCACTTGGAAACAGGATACAATTTCTTTTTGCTCCCTTTCACAGCCAAACTCCTAGAGAAAGCTTGTTTTCTCTGCTTTCTCACCTCCTACTCAATCATCAACCCTCAGCAATCCTGGTTTCCATCCACACCATTTAACTTTCACTGCTCTCTCTAAGGGCACCAATGGTTTTTTTATTGCTAAATTCGGGGGTCTTTTCTCAGGCCTTATCCTATGTGATTTTTATACAGCCTGTGGCACTATTAACTACTCCCACCTCCTGAATGCTCTCTTTTTGTTTTCAGGACCCTCTGCCTGTTATTCTTTCACATTCTCTTATGTGGGATCATCATTCATTTCCTCTACCCCCACTTTGGAGATACATATATATATATATATATATATATATATATATATATATATCTTTTCTCTTTATTCCCTCCCCCCTGAACATCTTCATAACTTTAAAGATCATCTCCATGAAGATGGGTCCAAAATCTAGCTCTTCAATCCTCTACCTTCCTTTTTTCTATTTCTGACAAGAGCACTGCCATTCTTCCAGGCACTCAGGTTCATTTTCAGCACTTCACTTTCATTTGAACCCTACGTCCAATCAAGTTACCAAGTCTGGACAATTCCGCCTCCTAATTTCTCACATCCATGCCTATTAATGTCTTCATGTCAGTTTTTGGTATTTAGTTGTTTTAGTTGTGTCTGACTCTTTGGGATCCCATTTGGGGTTTTCTTGGTAAAGTGGTTTGTCATTTCCTTCTTCAGTTCATTTTACAGATGAGGAACTTGAGGCAAATAAGGTTATGTCACATGCCCAGGGTCACACAGCTAGTAAATGTCTGAGGCCAGGTTTGAACTCAGGAAAATGTCTTCTTGATTCCAAGCCTACGGTTCTATCCACTGAGCCATTTAGCTGTCCCCTCTCGTGCCAATAATCACCCTATTTCAGACCCTTATCATCTCTCCACTATTCCACAATACACTTCTAACAGGTTTTCATGCATTCAGCCTCTTCACTTTCCAATCCGTCTTTCACATAGCTGCTAAATTGTTAGTATTTCTAAAGTACAAGTCAAACCACTTCCCCTCTCCTTATTCAAAAAGTTTCTGTGGGGGGGGGCAGCTGGGTGGCTCAGTGGATTGAGAGAAAGGCCTAGAGACAGGAGGTCTTAGGTTCAAATCTGGCCTCAGACACTTCCCAGCTGTGTGACCTTGGGCAAGTCACTTGACTCCCATTGCCTAGCCCTTACCACTCTTCTGCCTTGGAACCAATACACAGTATTGATTCCAAGACAGAAAGTAAGGGTTTAATTAAAAAAAATTTTTTTTTAAGTTTCTGTGGTTCCCAGTTTCAGGATGAAATACAAACTCTTCCTCTTTGGCATTTTAAACACATTACAACCTGTCTCCAGCTTCTCTTTCTAGGCTGATTATACATTACTTCCCCCTCATTCAGAGCATTCTATCTCCCACCTCTGTGCTTTGTATAGATTGTCTCCCACGGAAAGGTCCCCTCTCCCTAACTTAGACAATAGCCACCCCAGCATTCATTATCTTCAACTCAGAATTCTCCCCAATCATATCTAATTAGAGGTCAAAATCCCATCTCTTATCTCTACTCAAGTAGGAACCATCTTAGTTGGGAATCTCATTATCAAAATGATAGCAACAGCCTCCTAATTTGGCCTCTCTACATCAAGTCTCAACTCTCTTCAGTCTATCATGCACAATAATGTTATCATCACTTGCCTTAAGTGCAGATCTGACTCAGGTGGTTCCCTGTTGCCTCTGGGATCAAATATAAACTCCTCTGTTTGACTTTTAAGCCCTAAAAACCCAGCCCCAACCTCATTTTCCAACTTTGGATATTACTCTTCCTGTCACACTCTGATACAGCCAATCTGTCCCTCTCTAGGTTGTCATACACAGAACTCTGATTCTGGTATCTCTATACCTTCACACACTGTTCTCTATGCCTGGAACTCAGTTCTTTCTCATCTCCCTACCCTTCACAGAATCCTCCTCTTCCTCCAAGACTTACCTTGAGCCCTGCCTTTTACCTGGAACTTTTCCTGATTCCCACAAAAAGTT
Organism: Monodelphis domestica; assembly: GCF_027887165.1. NCBI lineage: Eukaryota > Metazoa > Chordata > Mammalia > Didelphimorphia > Didelphidae > Monodelphis > Monodelphis domestica. Next base: position 439,142,000 of record NC_077228.1, on the reverse strand, counting down.
TATGCCTTTCCTCACATATTATTTTGCACTTAGAAGATGTATATACATATATACACACAACCAACCATGTGTATACTTTTTATCTCACCTATTTGAATATAGCCCCTAAAGAGTAGGAATTGTATCATTCTTCATAATTCTTTCCCCAACATCTAGTACAGTGCCTTTCTCACTTGGATATTTAAAAAATACCTGCTGATTCAAAGAAACATAAATAATATGGAAATAGTTCCATATCCAAATCAAGTGATAACATTTGGACAACTCAGTGGAATTACTTATTGGCTCTGGGAAAGGAGAGGGAAGAGGGGAGGGAAAGAAAATGAATCATGTAAACATGGAAAAATATTTTCAAAAATAAAATGTTTTAAAAAGAACAACAAATCCTCACATTAGCGAGGTCCAAAAATCTCTCATCCTTTTTTCTCTATTATAAGTTATTACATATTTATAACAAAATATAAATTCTATTTTCCTAAGGAATATATGAATAGAAGAATGTTTCCAGAATAAGCTAGCTATTACAAAAGAGTAATTTTATTTTACCTTTTCTTTTGATAAAGGACATAGATTCATATTGTATGATTCATATTCATTTGAAAGTACATCACAAGACATTCAAATAGCTATGTAATATGATTTTTCCAATGAACAGATAGTGTGTTTAAAAAAGATAAATGCCTGCTGATTGACTGAATGGAACCCCCACTCCCTTCAAGGCTTAGATCATATGCTATATCCTTGAAGAGGCATTTCCTGATACCTCCAATCATTAAGTCCCTGTTATTGATTTATGTTTGTTTGTATTTACTTATATTTGTATTTACTTATATCTGAATATATGATATCATTCCCCGAATCCTCCCTCTGTCAAGTTTCTGGAGGACAGATACTATCTATCTTCAACACCTAATAAAGTTCCTGGCACATAATGAGAGCTTAATAAATGCTTGACGGTTAATTGACTAATGCCTCAAACACAGCAAGGAAGGCCTCTCTGACTCAAAGTAATTCTCTCACATTCTGTACATTGCCTGAAGTTCTAAAGTTTTCCTCCTTCCCTGCCTTCCCTCCCTATTAAAATGCAACTCCTTAAACCTGTATGTCCAGCAATCACACAGGCACACTGGATCTAGACCCAAAATATCTGGATTTAAATCCCATCTCTGATCCTACCAGTATGATTTGGGGGAAAAGGATTCACCTTTCTAGGCCTCTTTCCTCATCTGTTTAATGAAAGGTGAAATTAGTTGGTTTTTAAGGTCCTAATCCTTTGACCTGATAGACCTGATTGACCTAAAGAAAAGGGTCCTTTCCAGTTCTAAATCTACTGTCTTAATGTTAATTAGCTGATGGTTAGCTAAAAGAAAAGCCATGTAGAAACATAGACACTAAATTAAGTCAATAAATCAACAAGCATCTATTAAGCCCCCATAATGTCACTGATAAGTGCTAGAGATACAAAGAAAAACAAAATGGAAAAAAGTTCCCTGCCCTCAAGAAGCTCCTAATCTAATGATGGAGATAACAAGTAAACAAATAAATATATGCAAACAAAAAACAGACAAGATAAGTTGGAGGTGATCTCAAAGGGAAAACTTTAAGATTAAGCAATACCGAGGAAGACCTAAGGAGCAAGAGTAAGCACTAAAGATCTTTCTCTACTTGATTATTTTTGTCTTTGCTGTCCCCTTTCTACAAAACTTCTTCATGGCCCAAAAAATATACTTTCAAATTCTTCTTCCTCAAGAAAGGAAGGAGTGGCTAGAGAGCTCAGTAGATAAAGAAGGAGGGAGAGGGAGAGAGACAGAGACAGAGACAGACAAAGAGAGAAAGAGAGAAAGGAAGGAAGGAAGGAAGGAAGGAAGGAAGGAAGGAAGGAAGGAAGGAAGGAAGGAAGGAAGGAAGGAAGGAAGGAAGGAAGGAAGGAAGGAAGGAAGGAAGGAACGGAGGAACGGAGGAACGGAGGAACGGAGGAACGGAGGAACGGAGGAACGGAGGAACGGAGGAACGGAGGAACGGAGGAACGGAGGAAGGGACTGAGTGTGGGAAAGAAGAGCTTAGAAAGGGAAATTTTAAATAGCAATTCATAGAGGTTTCCTGATTATTCTAATTCCAAAAAGGAAAGAATTTAGAGAGAAGAACAGAGGAATAAGAACATTCATAGTTAAAGTTGAGCTCTGTTACATACTACCTAAATGATATTAGGACAAGTCACTTTGCTTAGCCTCCATTTCCTCATCTATAAAATGAAGGAGTTGAATTAGATGAACTCTGATCTTATGATAGGATGCAAGAGGAAAAAGAACACAACAAAGGAAAAGGGAAATCACATGATATCATGTAACCAAAGGGAGGAGAGGGCTGTAGAAAGGAGGAAAAGATCTGAAATATCTCATGAAATTGAGGAAGAGAAGTGACAGGACATTGCTTTTGGGAACTAAGTGACCCAATAACATATGTAGCTCTCTGTGGCCATCTCTTGATGCTATTTACTGAATCACTAAAGAGAATAATCCATCTGCAAATAAGAATAATGCCCCCAAAAGAATTTCTGACTAGCCAAAGTAAAAAATTCATTTGCATTTTTGAGAAATGCCAAAATACTAAAATGTAATGTCCCTTTCTAAGTGGCTTGCACTTATACTGGCATTGTTTTGTTGGCTTTGATTTGTCTTAAGACAAAATAAAGCCCAGAGTATGGCATTTAACCATAAGATGGTTTGTTGCAGGTTCCACTATCATACACATTTCCCATCCCTAAACCATTTTTTATGTATTTTGACAACCACTTCTCAAAGGAATTTAATTCATCAGCCTTTAAAGCCTAGTTGGAGACTGTGAGGAAAACTACTCTTAACTCTTCCTGGTTGATTTCGCTTTTAAAATGTTTGTCCTGAGGGGTGGGATGGAATAGGCTTTCAGATTAAAAATAGTCCTATCAAATCTCTGGCAGATGCCCCATTATAAAAATTGGTAGATACTCTATAGAATAATAGTAGTAGCAGCAGCAGAAGCATTTTACAAATGCTATCTCAATTGATACTCAAAACAACCCTGCAAAGTATTTTATACTCATTTTACAGTTGAGGAAACAAAGGCAAACGAATGTCCCAGTGTCACATAGTATCTAAAGCCAAATTGGAACTCCAAGCCCAGTGCTCTATTTACTGCACCAAATTCTGTAATCATTTCAAAATAACTTTTACACCAATTTATACAGCAGGGAAATGGAGGCAGGAACTAGTCTGGCAAAAGAAAAATATTTTCCTGCCTAGAAAAATATAATCTCAGGGAAGATATTGGAAAGCATAATACATATGTACCCTTAATATTGCTTTTGATTCCTAATCTTGAAAAATGATTGACAAATATTTATAGCTACAGATATAGTATTTGAAGAATAACTTGTGAATGTTAATTTCCAAAGAATGAACTGAGAAATGGATACATAAAAGACATAACTACATATTTTGCCAGATGATGCCTTCAAGTGGTATAAGAAGGGAAGGGAGGGGCTGAATAAATAAATAAAAAAATTTAAAACTGGGAAAGACCTTAGAACATAAAACTATCACAAAATGAAATGTCAGAGCTAAGAAGGGGCCTTAGAATATAGAACATTTGAGCTATAAAGGAACCTCAGTTTAAAAAAAAAAGTGACAGACATAGCTCCCCCCCCCAAAAAACAAACAAACCCAGAAAGCTTGGTTGGCTAAAAAGGGTGAGAATATCTAAACCACCTAAAACTAGCCATGAGAAGAAAAAAAACCTTAATTGCAAGCATGTTGGAAGAGACTGTGTTTAAGCAGAGGACTTATAATAAAACCACCTGTCAGAGATATTGCAGAGAGGATTCCTTAATTGTATGTGAAGTTGGAAAAGAGCACCCTTCAAATTCTAAGACTCAATTCAATGAGGAACTTTTGATGGGACCAAAATACCTTACCCAAGAGTAAGGGTTGACAGTTTCTTTTTAATAGCAGAGCAGGGAAAAGCAGTGTGTTATATTTTGATTAATATCAATTGAAAATAGCACCTCAATGTACTTAGATGTTTGTATCTTTAAATTTTGCTTTAAATTGCATATCAATCAACAAGTATTTACTAAGGATGAGACCATAAGTAAGGAGTGTCATGAAAGTAGTGGTTAGAGAGCTGGCTTCAGACCCAGGAAGACCTGGTTCAAGTGCCACACTGGTTGTGTGACCTAGGCAAATCCCTCTAGCTCTCCATTCTCTAGGTAACATTGAGTCTATCAACTGCAGGAAAAGAGTGGCCTTGCATGGGTAGAGGAAATATCATCATCTAGGAGCTCCATATACCAAAGAAATCAAAGGTCCAGCCTCCTATCTCTAATGAATGCTATGCTGTTTGGCTATAATTAATTCTTAGATATTAAGATAACAAAATGTTTGCATTTCCACAGAAAAGGATCATTTGCTCTAAGCAGGTGCTAAATTATCCTTCTCATCCTCTAACAGGAAGACTAGTCATTCCAGGCAACATGACTATAATAAGCCACCTCTTGATGGTAGCTACTGAATTAGTATGTCCTGCCAAGTCAGTCCTATAAAGTGATGACAAAAATCCCAGAACAAATGAAAGATATTTCCTCACAGGAAGAGAGTGGAGAAAAGCAAGCAAGGATGAAGAAGGAAGTGGGAAAATGGAAGAGCATCTGATCCAAAGAATTTCAGCTAAAAAAAAAAGGCACAAAATCGTAGAAAAGAGAATTTGAACTGGGTTCAAGGCTACATATTTCCTCAAACTTATGAATGGAATCATCAAAATACTCTCAACCAAACCTGAATCAAACTAATATTTTTAAGTTCCTATTTTAAACTGCTATAAGTAACCAGGTATAGCATCTCCAATGACTACAAAGTATCTTTTCTTGCCAATTCTTTTCTACTGCAGTGGAATAGACTAGTTTCCACAAAACCTATAATCAAAACTTTCTTGGCAGGAGATAATAATTCTTCTATACAGATATGACTATCTACAATTATATCCACCCTTATGCTGCAAAAAGAGTTTTGATGTTTATGCAGACATGGCCTAAAAATAATTAACACCATTCTAGCCAGCAGACAGAGAAAACAATACAACTTTGATGGTCAATAATAGCAAAAGAATTTTATTAGAAAGAAGCAGAGTTCAAAGCTAGGAAAATGATGGATGGAAAACTCTCCTAGTTACTAGTGAATAATACACACATGTGTATGTGTGGATATACACATATATATACACACATGTACACATATTTACACATACATCACAAGGTACTTTATATTTTCAAAGTACTGTTAGAAAAAGAAGTACAGATGAGATTCCTATACTTAGTTCCAAGAGAAGGGTTATATGTCCTTTCTCAGCTTCAATTCTGGCTTGCTGAGTTTAGGAAAATTGACTGCTATCCCTGCCTCAGTTTCCCCATCTATACAGTTGGGAGGATACCATCTGCTAATTACAAATGGAGGCATTTAAAATGCAAGATAATTGCAGGAGTAGGACATGGCCATGGGGAGGGGGTGCTATCATAAATGCATGTTACTGTATTAATGCCAGCCATTAACACAGTCTCCAAAATGTTTCCAAGATATTTTCATTATCCATCATGATATAAAGATATTGTCCACTATTCTCTCCTTTTTTTTGCAGTCCTGAAAGTATGTGATTGACTATGATGCAGATAGTCTAGAGGTTCTTACCAGTAATGGGAAGCTGTGAGATTCTCAGAGAGTTCACACAATCAGCTTTCTCAGACTTCCTTTTAAAAATAGTTATGATTATATCTCTGAAATCCTGTCACATTTCATCAGTACTCCATATGTTTGGAGGATGGGATGGGGAGAAGTCAACACATAAACAATCCTCCCCTCTTTGGGAAAAAACTCCAGGAATACATTGTCAAATCTAAGAACTTTCCTTTTTTTATAGTTAAAATATTGGCATTTTAAAATTAGAAGTGAGATTTTTATTATGGTCTTTTGAAAAGTTTTCCTAAGTCTTTTGCTTTGTTGGGGTGGAGAAATGATTGAAGTGTCCTCATCATATCTATAAATAATCCTATTCTTTCAGAGAGAATAGCCACAGTTACTGTTTCTTGATACCACTTGTGGCATGAATGGATTCATACAGCTATGTTCTTCACCCCTGTACAAAAGTCTTTCTTCTATGAACAGAATATATAACTTAAGACAATGTGTACTTCACAGGTGAGAAAATGGTTTGAGTCCTGAATCTTTCTCTTACTAGGATGATGATCTTGAGTAAAATCACTTCACCATTCCAAACCTCCCATTTCTACCTGTAAAATTAAGACATCAGAGCTGAGGAGTAGATGGATCTCTTGGGTCATTTTCACCTCAAAATCTAAGCTCCTTGAGAGCAAGGACAATGGATATTTTTTTAAAGTGTATTCCTGGAACTTAGCCAGGAACAAATTGTAAGTGCTTGAATAAATGTATCTGTATTTATTTGTCCTGTTATTTATTTAGTCATAACTAGTATTCTACCTGCTCTCACATTTAACTCATAATTTTATCTTAGTTAAAAAGCTAGCAGTTTTCAAGAAGTCTTTCCTTAAGGTCACTGTAAAAAATATTTGCTGGGTAAGGATAACTCTGTCTCTATCAAATCTGATTGAACAATTTTAAGATTTAGTGGTCAGGAGAAGTAGCAATAGGAAATGGTCAAAGAACCTTTTTTAAAATGGAGAATAGTTTGGGGAGTAGATTTTGAGTTTTTCACTCTTTAAAATTTTATTTTAAAAAAATTTGTTATCTCAAGGAGCAGCTAGTAACTCAGTGGATGGAGTCAGGCATAGACACATAGGTCCTAGGTTCAAATCTAATCTCAGACACTTCCTAGCTAACCTGAGCAAGTCACTTAACCACAGTGGTCTAGCCCTTCTCTTCTGCTTTGGAGCCAAAGCTTAGTATTGATTGTAAGACAGAAGGTGAGGGTTTGTTGGGTTTTTATTTTTTTTATTATCTCCATTCCTAAGCATCTTTTGATCAGTAGTAGATAGCTGCTATATTCATTTCCATCACATCAGTCTTTGATTCTTCCAAATGCTATGAAATTAATTTGTCTAAAGTTATTTTATTTGATAACATTTGTACAATCCAGGTGAAATGCTTGTTGGTTCTGGGAAGGGGGAGGGATAAGAGGAGGGAAAGAAAATTAATCATGGAAACATGGAAAAATATATTTAAAAATAAAATGAAATTTTTAAATTAAAAGTCATTTTATTTCACTATACCATTAGCAATCAATGGAGAACATATGTAAATATAGAAACAAACATTCTTAAAGGGGTAGGGAATCCTGATTACTGAATCCAAAAACTTCCTTATTTTCCAAAAGTAACACTTCTCAACTGTACCATTATTTGAGATGAGTGACCTGGTTCCTTGAATTCTAAAACTGCCTAACCAAACTCAGGGAGAACAACATACCAGATAGACACATAGCCAGTATAAAAATGTTACTACAAATAGTAACTAATAAAATCCCAGCACACCCTTTTGTTTCTACACCCACCAGTTAACACACTGCTGACACACAGCAAGATTCCTAACAACCTGCTAGTGAGGACTATGGGGAATTCTTTACTTGGGAAAAAAAACCCAACATACCCTGCAGTATGAAAAAATATATCAAGAAACGAAAATGAATTTATGGCAGCTTTATTAGGTGCTATGCTTCTGAGGGCAAAATAAAAGCTGGTAAGTAATAACTTAGGGACTCCCTAATCATATGGTAGGGTTAATATACATTACATGAAATATTTATTATTTTATCTTAAATGTCCTCCTGGACAAAGTTCAGCAATGTGGTCACAAAATTAATAATTTTTGTATAACCCAGTGGAAGTGCTTATTGGATCTGGGAAGAGGCAAGGAAGAAGGGAAGGAAAGAAAATTAAATATGTAAACATGGAAAAATATTTAAAAAAATTTTTTTTCAATTAACAAATCTATGTGCTTGAAATGGCCCAAAAAGTGAGTGAACCAAAACAAAGATCATGTCATGCCCATTTTCCCATAAATCTATAGAAAACAGATCTTTGACATATGATCTTAAATACAGGTGATCTTTCAATTTCATACAGAAGTTATTAAGTACCTGAGTTCAAATCTGACCTCAGATACTTCCTAGCTTTGTGACCCTGGGCCAAGTCACTTAACCCCCAATTGCCTCACCTCTTTTGCCTTTGAACCAATACATTCTAACTCCAATGGTTAAGAGTTTAAAAAGAAAAAAAAAGAAGTTATTAGTACAATGAACTTTGTCCAATAGAACACCTTTTTAAATTGATGACTCTTCCATAACATCAAAGGGGATCTCTACTTATCACTGCTGTCCTAAGAACTTTCTACACCAAGTTAGGGAACTTAAATTCAAAGTGCTTAGTAATTTTCACAAAATGCCTTGCTTATGACTCTCTTTTTCACAGGTTTTTGAAAGACAACTAACTATCCCAAGTGAATACAGCAAAATTAGTAGCAGAATAAGTCACAACACAACCCTGGGCTTTGATTCCACCGAGTTACATGGCCTCTTCAAGACACACTACACTAAGCCGTATTCCTACATATTCTCAAAAGCATACAATTGTTCTAATTAATAAACTCTAAGAAAACACTTGGAAAACTCATTTCAATTAGAATGTTTTGTTGTTTTGAAGACCAGGGTAGTTAGTGAGAACAGATAGGGGAAAAAAAGTTAGAAGGAGAATGGCAATCTGTCCTAAATGCATTGCTTTAAAAAAAAATTTTTTTTTAGCTTCAAAGAATTTTTAAACACAAATTATTTCATTTCAGTAATTGAGATGTCTAAATGAAAGTTACTGTCTTGTCAAAAGATCATTCACATCCCATATACTCCAGGCATTTGGTAAAGCAAACACAAGGTACAAAGCCATATCTACTTATTAGGACCCAAAGTAAACATTGTTGATTTAATTAACCTGATCCAACTGAGACTCTTAGAAAGAGTACCAACATGCCTGCATGGTAGCTCTGTATACACACATGCATATGGATAGATACACTGTAACCACAAACTGCCATGAGCCCTTCCTATCATCTCAGGCTCAATGTAAGAACCTATCCTCATATTACTGGACTGTTTTATCTAATACTTATCAATACATTAGGAGACTTTTCGTAAGTTGGCACAAGGGCAGACTTGCAATTGGCTCAATCTGGTTTTCCTGAAAATAGTAAGCAAGGCACATGCATTCTGTTCCCAGACCAAATCACAAAGTCCAACCAGGCTGATTCAAGTAAGTTCCTCCTTCAGTTTCATCCTTGTTAATATTAGGCCAAAAGGCTCTATAATCAACTGTTTCTGAAGATAATTAAATAAAAAATATTGACACCTACAGACAAGTATAGAAAACTGTTTGGAAATATTTTGGACACAAACAGGAGTGAATAACTGTTAGTAGAAAGCTGATCATCGTACAAAATATTAAAATTAAAATTATCCACATGCATACCAACTAGGTGGGTTGCAGTTATATACCTGAAAGAGCAAAATCTCCCATTATCCTTTGGAGAACACAGAAGATATGGGGGCTGATGAGTGCCACAAAATGCCTCAACTGTCTCTGCCTATAAGTGAATTTAAAATACTCTTATAGTTGGCCAATTCCTAGAACTTAACTGAGGGGAAAAAGTAAAGGGTCAGTTACCAGTGGCTCTCCATTCTTGTTCCTCCTAAGAACAGTAAAATCAGAGTTAACCAACGTGTGTACCCATTGCACTCCCTCCTTCTGTACTCAGAAACTTGACAGGAGAGCATTATTTCTGTGGATTCAAAAACCCCAAAAATTCCCACCAAAATTGATTATATAACATATACAGGAGCTACAGCCTCGAGAAAACGAAAGTAAATAAAAGAGGTGGGGTGAAAGGAGTGAGAAGCATGGGACATAGAAGGGGAATAGGTTTGCATGGTCCACTTACTCGAATGCGAAGAAGAGTCCGCTAGTGACCAAGATGAGGACAAGGGTCAGGTAGAAGACGCCGGTCTGCCGAGCCATCATGATCCTCCCGTTACAAAAGAATTTGTTTCTTCCTGGGAAAACCTCCCATTTCCTCCTGGCCGCGATTTTCTTTTTCTTATGGGGAGACTCCATGGGAGAGGAGCTGTGAGTGCTGATCTGACTGTACTCGCAGTCTTTCATGGGCCCACCGCCTCCAGGAGTCATCAAAGAGGGTAGACAATTGGGGGGACACACTCCCCACCCAACCCCCCCAAAAAACACAAACTACTTCACTAAGACGACTCCACTCTCTTAGAGCCTCTCGACCACCAGCGCAAGCTCAAATTAAAGCTCACCAAATAGGTTCCAGTGATAACTTTGCCAAGTAGCCCAAGTTAACCCTTCGGAGACCAAGGCTGTCATAGTAGGAAGGTTCCTCCGGGAAGGAGCTCCCCACCACCCCTCTATTATTAATCAATTCAATCACGTGCAAGAGGGATCACGAAATTAAGCCTAATGAAGGAAAAATGACACCCTCCACCGCACACAAAACCAGGCGCGCTCACAGATACCAACACCGACACTCACAGCACACCACAAAGCACTCGCTCTCCTCTCCGAGCCCCTCTCAATTCTGGAGGTTGATTTTTAACCCCTCTTCCAGATGACCCCTGCTGGGGGATGTCTAGGGTGACGAGCTCAGAACTCGAGTGAGATGGGCAGCGGCGGTGGGCACGCAAAGGGCTTCACGAGCTGCTCCTCTCCCCGTCGCCAGGTTTATTATAATCCATTCTCCAGGCGGCAACTCTTCCCCAGAGAGAAAGAGATGGAAAATGGGAGGTAGCTCGAGCCACCTCCGAAGCTTCCCGGGGTTGGGGGAGGGAAACAAGAACGAAATCCACAACAAAACCACGTTGCTTAGGTCGTTATAGATCCTTGTGAATACCCAGGCACTAGTCCAGCTGAGAACCCCCAATCCGCCCAGCTGTTTGCAAAGGAGCAGAGTTCTCCACACCCAGCGCCACCGCCGCGGAGATGGGACTATGGGACTAGGAGGAGCAGGAGGACGAGGTCTCGGCAGCGGCTGCTCGCGGACTGTGTGGCGAGTGGCTGAATGTCTTCCGCTTGCCCCATAAGAGCCAGCCCCAGAGTGAGGAAGGGACGCCAGCAGGGGTGGGCCTAGATTAGACCGCGACAGACACTTGTTTGCAAATGCTTTCCCCAGCGCCTGCAGCAAGGAGCCAGGGCGAGCGCTTCCGAGATTTTCCGCCTCCTCGCCTTCTCACGGCCCTGGTGTGGGCGATGGGTGGAAGCGTTTGTGGGGCGGGAGTAGTTGCTTCTGCACCCCCCGGGCTCCTCCTCTTTCTCCTCCTTTTCTAGGGTTAAGCCCCTCAGAAGGGGCAACCCTCCTTCCCTGAACTGGGGTACCGCTCCCCGAGTCTCAGTTTGCCCATGCAACCCCCCATCACTTCTGGATTTCCTCTCAGTTCAGGGTCAAGCACATTCTCCAGCTCTTTATTCCAAGGCTGTACGAGGTACTGTGGCACAACTATGGGGGTCTTCAGCTCGCATTGCCTCCCAGGAGAAGCAAAGGTCAGACCCCCCTTGCAAGTGGCTCTAAGCGGCCGTGCACTCCCTACACACACAAATGCCAAGACTTTTGTCCGCCCCCCTGCCGGAAAGCCTCTTTTTCCAGACAGCAGCTGCCACCGGACCAAAAAATTAAAAACAAAAAAGCTAACCAAGAACCTCCAGGTCGTTTTCTTGACTTCTAGGGAGATGGGGGGAAGGGGAGAATCAACGAGAAAAACACCTAATCCCCTCACCCCTCATAAACCAGGCTGTTTCCTGGAGCCCCCACCCCCATCCCAGTTACCAAGAGATTTACAGACACTTAGCCCCCATGTTTCTCATCTGAGACGTGGGGGGACACGGGGGGAGACCAGGAATTGGGATTAAAGAATAGTCAATACTCGAAATCGGGAAGAAGGAAAAAGGGGAAACTCTCTTCCTCTTCCTCTTTCACCAAGGAAGCCAGTTCTATAGGGAGAGGTCTCTGCTAGCCTAGACTCTCTCGCTCCTCTCTTACCACTAAAGACTCCAGACTCCTACCACAGGGAATGGGAGAAAGGGGGGAAGGGCGGGGGGGGGGGAGAAATGGAGGGGCTACTGTTCTTTCCTACTAAAATAAAAGATTCTACGTGGCCATTGGCTCTATCTGTGCCATGTTCTCCTTCTTTTTCAACCCTTCCTTCCCCCGTATTAGACCTGTCTTTGTTCCTTTTATTCCTGTCTGTTGCTGTCGGTCTTCCTTTCTTTCTTTGTGGAGTCCCTACAGCAGCCGGAGTGGGAACTGCCCTACTCTCACGCCCATCCATCCCTCCACTGCCCAGGCTAATAACCTCCCAGCAACTGGGAATGTGTCAAATCAACCCATTCCCCCAGTTGACATTAAAAGAAGCGGGAGGAGCTAGTCTCTCTTTTTCTCTCCGCCTCCTTTCCTTCTTCCCTCGCTTTACTGCCGTCACTGAGCTGAACGAATAAGCAAGCCTAAGAGATCTAAGAGACCACGCCACTGTTTGCAAAGCTATACATACTTGGATAAAAGGATGGGGGTGGAGAAGAGAGAGAGAAATTGAGACAGGAGACTGCCCCGCCCTCTTCTTATTTTACACTTTCCTTTCTCTACCTTCTGGGATTTGTAGTTCTTTCTTTTGCATCTATCCCCCAAAAAATGTGACTTCGGGTAACACTAAAAACTACAATCCCAGCATTCCTCGCTACGAGAATGAGACAAGTAATTGCTTCATTCCATTCTTCTCGGAAGAGTTTGAAATATGTCTTGCCCCTCGTGGGTGGAGGGAAGTGCTTTACAGTCTTGAAATTGATTTCGAATGGGTGAAAAATGAGGAGGGAAGTTGAGCAGTGATGGTTACGATAAGAAAAAATTGAGCAAATAGCACCTGGATTACAGTGTTTTGTTTTTTTTTTTTTTTATCAACAGGATAGGGTTTTATGAATGAAAAAATTTAGTCAGATCCTTTTCTAATCTGATTAAATTCTTTGAGAGGTAGGAGAGGCAAATCAAAATTGTATTTTTTTAAAGGGAGGAGTTTTTTGGTGTGTGTTATTTTCAAGGCAAAAAAAATTTTTTTTCAAGGCAAATTTTCCCATAGAAGCAATGTTATATTTGTGGGTTCCCAGGACAGCCCACAAAATCTTATTGAACTTTTAATGTCCTGGATGTAAAATGTACTGTGCCTAACATCACATGTAACAATTTTTCTTTAGAAAACGTAATCCCATTGGAAAGCTTCAAACAAATTTACACCTACTCCAGCAGGTGCCCTACCTCATCAGCCTAACACTGAGATCAGTAGCCTGGGGCAAGAAGTTCAGCGGAATAACTTCACATTTAAAATGGGTATCATATTGCTTACTTTTTCCGCGGGTGGGAGAGAGACTTAAGGGAAGGTGAAAAATTTGAAACTCTAGAAAAATTTTAAATGTTAAAAATAAGTAAATTTTTTTAAATTAGCAAAATGTAGCCTAGAGGGAAAGAAGGGAAAAGTTAAGAACTGGTATCACTACTGCAAATATGAATAACATGGAAATAGGTTTTAAACAATGATACATGTATAACTGTTTGTAACTGGTTTTCTGTCCCAGGAGGGTGGGGGGAAGAAGGGGGGGAATCATAAATCATGTAACCATTGGAAAATATTCTAAGTAAATTTTTTTAAAAAACTGGTAAGGACATTTCTCTGGGAAGGAGATCCAGAGGTTGGCCTTGAGTAAATGAGAACCTAGATTGAGATGGGCATGGGAAGGAGTTAGGAGAAGGAGAGAAGAAGGAAAAAGCCAAATACTAATCAGCAATACAGGAAAGAGAAATCCTGGCCTATAGGCCTCAAACTACTTGAATTTACTTCAGTAAATTAGGGACTGCCTATATATTTTTTAATTATTTGGGGGTAATAGGATCTCTATACAGAAATATTTTTTAATTAAGAGATACTTTATGTCATCAATGATGATAAAAATCAGAATAATAACCATGCCCAAACTTTAGTGGTTAGTGGGAATCTTAGACAAAACAGTCTTTGTGTTCCAAGGTTAGAAGAAATTAAAATCCTGACCACCATTTAAAGTGATATGATCCGGAGCAGCTGGTGTAGCTCAGTGGACTGAGAGCCAGACCTAGAGATGGGAGGTCCTAGGTTCAAATCTGAATTCAGATACTTCCCAGCTGTGTGACCCTGGGCAAGTCACTTGACCCCCATTGTCTAGCCCTTACCACTCTTGAAGCTAAGGGTTTAAAAAAAAAAAGTGATATGATCTTGGGCAAGTCTATACATTTCTCTAAAAATCTCAATTTCCTAATCTGTGAGGAAGATTATACTGTAAAACATTGCTGGATTTCAGATTAGGAAAACTTATCTTCCAATTCTGCCTCTTATATTTAATACTTAATACCTGGAAGACTGAGAAAAATCATTTTATCTCTGAGTATCAAGTAAATTTTTAAGACAATGAATTAATAGAAAAAATACTGAGAAGGCAGCTAGGTGGCCCAATGGATTGAGAGCCAGGTCTAGAGACCAAAAGGTACAGAATTCAAATGTGCCCTCAGGCACTTTCTAGTTGTGTGACCATGAACAGGCCACTTAACCCCCATTGCCTAGCCCTTACCATTCTTCTGCCTTGGAACCAATAAGAAAGAAAGAAAGAAAGAAAGAAAGAAAGAAAGAAAGAAAGAAAGAAAGAAAGAAAGAAAGAAAGAAAGAAAGGAAGGAAGGAAGGAAGGAAGGAAGGAAGGAAGGAAGGAAGGAAGGAAGGAAGGAAGGAAGGAAGGAAGGAAGGAAGGAAGGAAGGAAGGAAGGAAGGAAGGAAGGAAGGAAGGAAGGAAGGAAGGAAGGAAGGAAGGAAGGAAGGAAGGAAGGAAGGAAGGAAGGAAGGAAGGAAGGAAGGAAGGAAGGAAGGAAGGAAGGAAGGAAGAAAGAAAGGAAGAAAGGAAGGAAGAAAGGAAGGAAGGAAGGAAGGAAGGAAGGAAGGAAGGAAGGAAGGAAGGAAGGAAGGAAGGAAGGAAGGAAGGAAGGAAGGAAGGAAGGAAGGAAGGAAGGAAGGAAGGAAAAATATAGAGAATAATACTGGCACTAGATAGTGTGGTAAGCTAAACTTGAACTCAGAGGATCTAAGTTTAATTCAGGACTGAAAACTACTATTTAAGTAATCATAGCCTAAGTTTCCTTATCTGTAAAATTATGGGCTGGACTAGATAACCTTTCAGTTCTTACTTTTCGATCCTGTGACCTCACAAATTCTGAGCAAAGGACTGGGCTAACCCTAAATGTGAGTTTTTGTTACAACCTTAGTCTCTATTCATTGCAAGTACTTTTCCAAAACTAGAATCCAAAGAGCTTATACTGGATCCATTCGCTTTGCATCTCTTATAGTCATACCTCTAATTTCTACCATCAAAGTTACTTTCCAAAATTATCCCTTCTGTGGGCCACTCCACCCCCCACCCCTTCATCTCCAAATTCTTGGTACGTCATGGAATTTGATTCCACTGATCTAGTCTCCTTTGCTATTGTCTTGCTAAAGACCATTGAAATTCACAAACTTCACCTCTGGGGTCTAGGTAGCTCAATCCATGAATCATTCAATAAGTGTTTAGAAGCAAAGACTGAGTGCCAGGTTCTGTGCTAAGTGATAGAGCTGCCAGGAAGAAAATGACAGTCTTTGCTCTCAAGGAGCTTGAGTTCTATTTCAAAGGATTACCCTGGGCATACATCTATGTAAGTGCAAAATACTGTCTAATTGTGGCAGAAACCAGAAGCATCTGGGACACCAGATCCAGGGAGGTCTTTTCTAAAGAGGCCCTGGAGCTGAACTTTTGAAGGAAACTAAGGACCTTATTAGTCAGAGAGGAGGAGGAAGTACATTCCATGCAGGAGGGACAGTCTAGGTAAAGAGACAGAAACAGGAAATGGATTGTCTAGTTTGAGGAAGAGTAAGGAGACCTGTGTGTCTGGAATAATATATAAAAGGCTGGAAAAGGAGCTGCTAGGTTGCAAAGTGAATAGAAAGACAAACCCAGAAACAGAAGATCCTGGGTTCAAATGTGGCCTCAGACACTTCCTGGCTGTGTAACCCTAGGTTTTAAATTACTTAAATCCCTATGGTCCCTAGTCCTTACCTCTTCTGCCTTGGAACTGATACTTAATATTGATTCTAAGACAGAAGGTAAGGAATTTTAGGAAGATTAGATTCTGGTTATGAAGGGCCTTAAATTCCAAATAGATGAATTTGTATTTAATTCTAGCATAAGTAAAAGGTATCTGACATTTGTTCAGTAGTTAGACTTGTGCTTTAAGAATAGAATTTTAGCAACTAGAGTATGAATTGGAGATGGAAGAGATTTAAAAGCAGAGAAAATAATTAGTAGGCTACTTTAAAAGTCCAGGTGAGAGGTGATGAGGGCCCAAAACCTCACTGACTTTTTCACAGTATTTGAAAATCAAAAGGTATCATCCATAAGATATCTGAACTCCTAAAAAACTTTAGTGATGGGAAGCCCTTAACTGTTGAAGCAACCCATGCTACCTCTTTTTTTTTTTAAACCTTTACCTTCTGTCTTAGAATTGTTTCCAATGCAGAAGATAAGTAAAGGCTAGGCTACTGGGGTTAAGTGACTTGCTCAGTGTTACACAGTTAGGAAGTGTCTCAATCCAAATTTGGGTTGTGGTTTTTTTCCCCCAGATTACATGCAAAAATAATTTTCAAGAATTGTTGTCTGATATTTTGTGATCCATGTTCTCTCCCTATCCTCCACCCTTCCCCAAGATAGCAGGTAATATGGTATAAGCTGTACATGTGTTATTATATCATACATATTTCCATATTTATCGTTTTGTGAAAGAAGGCACAAATCACAACTTACAACTAGAGAATAATTCAGAAAGAAGCAAAGTGAAGAATGGCATGTTTCAATTTGCATTCAGACTCAGTTCCTTCAATAGCACTGGATAGCTTTTTTCATCATTAGTCCCTTAGAATTTTCCTAGATTCATGCATGCGTATAATAGTTAAGGCACTCAAAAATGATCTTCATGCTTTATTGCTATTACTATGTACAAAGTTCTTCTGGATCTTAAGAGTCTCCCTGCTTTAAATGTTTCTTGTAGACAGCATACTGTGGGATTCTGGCTTTTAATCCACTCTGTTATCCTCTTCTGTTTTATGGGCGAGTTCATCCTAACTGATGCTGGATTTGAACCCAGGATTTCCTGCTTCCAGTTCTGTCTGTCTGTCTACTGAGCCATCTAGCTGCCCCACATTCCACCTTTTAATAGTTCTAAGTATTAGGAAGATTTTAGAAAACTTAAAACAATTTCTTTGTAATTTCTGTTCAATACTGCAAGATTCTGCCCTCTAGGAGCAAGCAGAAGTCTAATCTATCTTTGAATATTTGTATATTGATATTATGTCTTTTACTGTGGGTAGTCCAGTGGGTAGAGCTGGGTCTGGATTTAAGAAGACTTGAGTTCAAATCTGATTCAGATATTAACTGTGCCTTTGGACTAATTACTCAACCTCTTTCTGTCTGTTTCCTCATCCTAAAATGGAGATAATAGTAAAAGTATCTACCCTTCCAGGGGAGCTCAAATGAGATAATATTTATATGGTACTTGGCACAGTGCCTGGCATGCAGTAATCACTATATTAATGCTATTCATTGTTATGTTTCTCTTTCACTTTCCCCATCCACTTGTCTAATCATCTCTTCTGCATGCTAAAAATTTCTAGTTTCTTTTGCTTATTTTCATACGGTATTGTTTCTGTCTGGTTCCCTTATCATTCCAGATCACCCTCCCCTAAACTCACACCAGTTTATCAGTGTTCTTCCTAAAACATGGCACCTTGAACTAAACAGAACTACCACTTCCCTGATTTTGTGCTCTCTTGAAGAAGAGGAAAGGAGAACGATTAGAGTCCTAATGAGTTCCGATTAACTTTGTAAAATTACTTTGCATGAGCTTTCATTTGGAGGCATCTAAGGGTTATGTTTTTATGGAAAGTGAGGACATGCCCAAAGATGCCTTAGTAAGAGGACGCAGAAATATTCCTGATCGGGACTGTCTCCAAGAGGATCGAGTGTCCAGGACAGTCCCAGAGGAGACTCTTTAAATTAGCTACTGCTCTCTACAAGTATGTCAAAGCAGCTCAACCTCCCTTTGCTTATGATAGCTTTTACATGGTCCTTTATATGTAACCCTTTAAGATTTATGAAGTGCTGTTGCATATGTAATCTCATTTAATCTTTGCAGCAACAACCCTATGAGGGAAGTGCTGTTAACTCCGTTTTACAGATGAGGAAACTGAGGTTAAAAGAAGTTGTATGCATTACAAAGATTCACACAGCTAGTAATTGTCTGAGGCCAGATTTGGACTCGGGTTTTCCTGAGTCAAAATCCAAATATCCTATCATACTACTTCATGGTCTAATGGAAGCCCCACAAGATTATTTACAAACTCCTCTTCAGCCTCTTCATCTCATAGGTTTCATTTCATTTCATAAGCCTCATCTTCTGACTCAGAAACATGGCTTTTCTCCTTAGACACTTCAATTTGAGTTGCTTCCTGTTTCAAGACTGCTCAAACCTGAAGTGTTACAGCCAGTTCAAACTGGCTCATAAGAGCCAATTGTTAAATTTCCAATGTGAACATTTACATTACATTGTTGACTGCCTAGCCTAAAGAGAATATGGAAAAAAATGTTAATAATATGAACTAAGTTGTACATTCCCCCATCCACCCAGGAGAGAGCCAGTTGTTAAATATTTACAAGCATATTCTTTCCCCAAAGAAAAGACACAGAAAAAAAAAAGATTTCCCTCCCCCCTTGCTCCCCAGTATCACTTCCAGACCACCTTCTCTCTTCCACCATCTCTCAGAATAACTCTTATGAAGTATAGTCTGTTCATCTATAACCCCTGGTCCAGATCCTTATTGCTATCATCTCGGTCTTAAGATGGGTCTGCCTCCTTCACGTCTTTCCTTCCTCCAATCTATTCTCCATTAAGCCAAGGTTAACCTGGAAAAAAACACAGAAGTATTAAAAAGTCAGAAAAACCACATCTTGAATTCGGAAAGGGATAGTGTTTTAAATATTTAAGCCTCCACCCAGAGCCCAAGGCCCAGGCCCTCTGGCTACAATATCCCTGGGAGAAATCACCCCAAGAACAAAAGATTTGGGGGAATTTATAACTCTTGGAGAAGTCCTTATCTGAGAGAGGCTGATGCTTTACAATGGACACAAAAGGGAAAGATCCAGCCTAGGGCTGAGTTACCTTAGAAAGGACTTTGACACAAAGGGAAAAACTTCCTGGACAAAAAAGGGTACATAGCACCTGATTAAATCTGCTAGCTCTACCTAAAATTCTTTAAGGTTTATTGTTAGTAAGAAACTTGTGAAGTTGGGATTTCTCTCCAAAAGAAATTCTAATGTGACAAGGTCTAGAGTGAGGTCTTCTACAAACTTGGGGTTCTTAAGGTCTCAAGACTGGGATTTCTAGATTCCAAGTTGACACCACTAAAGTGATTTTCCTTAAACTCAGATCTGATCATGTCACCCTCTTGCTAAATAAACTCCATTGATTCTCGAATACTTTTAGAAGCAAATATAAAATGCTCTTTTGGGCATTCAAAGCCCTTCACAACCTAGCTCCTTCCCACCTTTCCAGTCTTCTTATACCTTACTCCCCCCAACCCCAACACATACTTTTTTTTTTAAACCTTAACTTGGTTTAGAATCCATATTAAATAAGGCAGAGGAACAGAAAGGGCTAGACAATTGTAGTAAATTATTTGCACAGGGTCACATATAGGACGTGTCTGAGACTAGATTTGAACACAGGTCCCTCAACTCCAGGCTTGGCATGCTATCTTCTGTTCTCTCAACACATATTCATTTCAGTGATTGTTCAGGGCTGTTCTCTCCAACTCTCAGCTTCAGCTATTTTCCCTTGTTATCCTTCCTGCCTAGAATACTCTCCCTCCTCCACTCCAACTATTGACCTCCCTGGCTTCCATTAAATCCCAACTAAATCCCATCTTCTATGGTAAACCTCTAATCCCTCTTAATCTCATATATAACTTGCTTTGCATATACTTGTTTACATGTTGTTTTCTTCATTAGACTGTAAGCTCCTTGAGGACAGGCACTACCTTTTGCCTCTTTTTATATCTACCAATTAGACCATTAAGATTAAATCAAGAATATTTGCAAAGTATTTTGTAAATCTTCAAATACTCCAAAATTGAAACTTCTCTACATCTAAACTAATCCATTCCTCTCTGCTCTCTAGCCAAGGTTAACCCCTACAGCTTGCCCATTATTCTCTCCCTCCCTTTCTCTGTCTCTGTCTGTCTCTCTTTCTCTATGTCTCTGTCTCTCTCTTCCTCAATTTTCCTATCAAGTAACTAAATCCTATTCCTTCTAATCCTACAATATCTCTCCAACACATCCTCTTCTTTTGATTTGCACCTCAAGCACCCTATTTCAGTCCCTCTTTTTCAAATCCCCAGGTGTTTTGTTACTTGCCCCATAATACATAACAAGGGCAGGAATTTGGAACAAAAGATTTAAGTGGTGGCATTGCCCAACACTGACATTCCCTGGTTTTTAAAAAAATGTATTTTTGCCTTTCTCACTTTCCTTCATTTGCTTGGGCTGCTTTGGGAACTAAGAAAAACTGCAGTGCCTCACTCACAGTTCTTTTGGGGTTTCTTTGTCAGAACTCATGAAATGAGTTTTGGGGAAGAGGATATTCCAACAGAGTTAAATAGGAGTCATAAGGAGTTTTTAGTTTTGAGTCAGGTAGAGGTTTGGAACAAAGATTGAGTCCTATTAACAGGAAGAAATAAGCTCCAAGACAGGATAAATATCTGAAAGCTCTAATTATGTGGCTAACTGTATTCTGCTCCAAGATAGCTTAGTCCCTAGTAGTCATTATTTTAGGAGTTGGAAAACTTTTGGAGAGAAAAGCAACTGAGTATGTTTCCCAAGTCTAATGACTGGATGTGTGCATATTCTTGCTATTCTCATTAAAAGAGCTCAAACCTATGCAACCAAAATTAGAAGGGAAGCAACAAATTGGGGGGGAAATCTCCATAACAAAAACCTCTGACAAAGGTCTAATTACTCAAATTTATAAAGAGCTAAATCAATTGTACAAAAAATCAAGGGACATGAATAGGCAATTTTCAGATAAAGAAATCAAAAATTATCAATAAACACATGAAAAAGTAGTCTAAGTCTCTTATTATTAGAGAAATGCAAATCAAAACAACTCTGAGGTACCACCTCACACCTAGCAGATTAGCTAATATGACAGCAAAGGAAAGTAATGAATGTTGGAGGGGATGTGGCAACATTGGGGCATTAATACATTGCTGGTGAGTTGTCAATTGATCCATTCTGGATGGTGTTGACTTTAGAAAAAACAGAATAGGGGGGCAGCTGGGTAGCACAGTGGATTGAGAACCAGTCCTAGAGACGGGAGGTCCTAGGTTCAAATCTGGCTTCAGCCACTTCCCAGCTGTGTGACCCTGGGCAAGTCACTTGACCCCCATTGCCTAGCCCTTACCATTCTTCTGCCTTGGAGACAATACACAGTATTGACTCCAAGAGGGAAGGTAAGGGTTTAAAAAAAAAAACAGAATAATCAGGAAAATCACCTCTTTAATCAAGGAAAGGGGTTCAGTGTGACAGTAGGCCTCTACACAGAACTGTGCACCACACACCTATGCGGAGTGTGAGGATTGAACTCTGGTTGCTCTGGACACTGACCCCTGGGAAAGCCAACTGCACAAAATTGGACAATTCCAAGTTGCCATTAAAGTGGACAAGCTTAAATACCTTTCTGAGGGCTGAGGATGAGAGGTATAGTTGATTGACTTTACAATGGTAACAAAGAAAAATGAGGAGTTCCAGAGAGGAATAACAGTGAGGGGCTGATGCTTTACAATGGACACAAAAGGGAAAGACCCAGTCAAAGACTAGGCCACCTTGGTAAAGGACTTTGGCTTAAGGGGAGAAACCTTTGGGACCAGAGATACTTAACATCTGATGGGATTAGCTAATCACACTCAAACAACCTTAAAGTCCATTGCTAGTCTGAGGCTGGTAAAATAGAACTTTCCCTCAGGGAGGAACTCTCCTGTGACAAGGTCAAACCTTTAAGCTAAGTAAACTGGGGGTCATTAAATCTTTCTAGGCTACAAGTTTGGGGTTTCTAGATTCCATGTTGACAATGGCAATTTGGAACTATGCCCAAAGGGTGCTAAAAGTCTGTCTGCCCTTTGATCCAGCCATAGCACTGCTGGGTTTATACCCCAAAGAGACAATAAGGAAAAAGACTTGTACAAGAATATTCATAGCTGCACTCTTTGTGGTGGCCAAAAATTGGAAAATGAGGGGATGCCCTTCAATTGGGGAATGGCTGAACAAATTGTGGTATATGTTGGTGATGGAATACTATTGTGCTCAAAGGAATAATAAAGTGGAGGAATTCCATGGAGACTGGAACTACCTCCAGGAATTGATGCAGAGTGAAAAGAGCAGAACCAGGAGGACATTGTACACAGAGACTGATACACTGTGGCGCAATTAAACATAATGGACTTCTCTACTAGCAGCAATGCAATGATCCAGGACAATTCTGAAGGATTTATGAGAAAGAACGCTCTCTGCATTCATAAAAGAGCTCAAACTCTTATTGCTTTGGGTTCTAAAATAAAAGAGAGATGGCAGAGTCCTTATGAGGGAGATGACACTTCAACTAATAACTAGCTGAGATCCAGTAGGTGGTGCAGTAATAATAGCCCAGTTCAGAGAATTGGAGAGCATCAAAGACAAAGACACTCTAAGAGAAAAGGAGAGCATCAACCAACAGGGAGCAGACCCTTGTTCCCTTGAGAACAATGTAATGACATCAACAGCAGACAACAGAAGCCTTGAAGCATTAAAAGCATGAACTCCATCTTAATGTGTATGTGCCACTGTTACAAGGGAATCACTTTAAAAGACTGATATATATTAATTTAAGGTCGCCAAGGAATCAGCTATGTAATTCCTAAATGAAAAACTCAAGTCAGCCATCAGCCTTTTTTGGAGTTTAATTACAATAGGAGTAAGAAAGGAATTAGAGATATATATAGAGAGAGAAGGGAATAGGGCTTAAATACCCCTTCTGTTTAGGCTGGGCCAAAAGGCCCAAGCCCTTAGATAGCTGAGGCAAAGAAAAAAGATCAGTCCCTATCACTCACGTGACCAAAATGGAGAAACAGTCTCAGAGGCCCCCACCTTCAGCTTCCTTCAGAGCAAGCTTCCTCAGAGCCCAGGAACCACACCGCTCCAAAAACTCAACCCCTCTCCAGTCTCCAGACCCTCCTATCTTTAAGGACACCATCCAAGTTGCCTCCCCTCAGTCCTCACATCTACCAATCACTCTTCATCAATTTCCCTGTCAATGGAGGCTCTCGCTTAACCCAGGACCGCCCAGAGGTTTCTGGCTTTTGCACATTTCTGTTGAAGGTCATATTTTCAAATGATTAAATCTATACTCCTTTGCTACAGCCCTTTCTAAATCCTGTTAACTTGAGTATGGTAGAGATTGGAATAATTAAATTTTGATCTAGGCTGCAGCCCTTACTCAATCCTATTAGGACTGAATAGGGTGGAGTATCTCCATTGTATCAATTCTAAAATCAATCAAGACTCAAAGAAATTCCTGTTCTATGCTCAAGCATAGGTCAAAGTCCTTTCCATTGTTCAGCAAAGGGTTTCTGTCCTAAAGTAATCTTAAGAAGGGAAGAGAAGGAACCTCCCATGCCAATGGGGTTCCCATTCCAATAGACTATCAGTAAGAAATTTTCCAAGTATGAAATATCCCAATGGTGAAATTTCCAACATTTATAAGTCTAAGGAAATTTGAGGTTTACACCACGTATGTACCCTGCCACACATGCTCCTTATATTGTGATCTCCATGCATGGTCCTTGGCCAGGTTGTTCTTTACATGTATGTCTCTGAGTGTGTGTTCTAGGTATACAAGTTCCCTATATATGTGTCTCTATACATGTCCCTTAAGCATTTCCACTTTTCTTTTTGGATGGCATATATATTTATATTGGATGTATTCCCCAGATATATGGAAGAAATATTGTATCACTATTTTTCTTACTGTACTCCTTCATTAAATGCTTTGCTTTGGGCTAATCATGTCCTCTGGCAGACTAGTAAAATTATTTATTGGGAGAGAGTTGTAATAAATAATAATAAGGGACTATATTGATTGGTAAATGATAACTAAAGATCAGGCAGTTATCTTCTTTCTCTTTCCCTTCCTCCCTTTTCCTCCCTCTTCCAATCTCCCTGTTGCCACCACCCCGCTTTGGTGATTCTCCTTCTGGTTTCTCCAAATCAACTCTGGGTGAGTTTGTGATGTGTCAAATGAAATACTCATTCTCTTCCCTATCTTAAGTAAGAGGTTTATTTGGGGAAGACAGGAAGGGATAAGGAATGGAGGTAACAGGGTTGGGGATTTCCAATAGTGGTGAGTTTTGGGTTGGAGGATGTTGGACTATAGTTCAATTGAGAGAAATGGCTGATAGGTCTGGAAGTTCAGTCACTATCATCAACAGAGCAAATCAGAGAGATATCTGGACTTTTGTCCTTCTTTCTTCTGCCTTCAAAGTCACAGGACTTCCTTCAGCTTGAGTCTCCAAAGTCCAAGAGAGGAAAACCAGCTTTCTTCCCTCTTTCAAGGCAACAAGGGTCCACCAAGCAGTTGGTTTGCCTCCAACTGTTTCTCCCGGTAAAATTCCAAATAGAACACTCTCATTTGACTGACAGCTGCTCCAAACTCAGCTGCTAGAAAATCATTCTCAATTTCTCTCTCCCCCAGAGCAGTGTTTACCAGCTATAGTTTTAAGTCGATGTCCTGAGATAGCTTTCCCTGTGGAAAGATATGAGGAATGCTCTTGGGGGCTACTTACTATTGTAATAGTCTCCCAACACCAATCTACATCTCTTTTGTCCATCCAGCTAAAATTATATTTCAGATTCCTAACTAAGGTAGTAAAATAGTTGATTTAATTTTTAAAAATTGACTATCTATTTATTCTTAATATTATGATAGGTGGTATAGAATAATGAAATGGAACAGAGGCCTGACCATTGAATACTGTCCTTCTGAGTATGTGCAAAGTGCCACAGATGCAATTCCCCCGGAAATGGCTAGGGAGCCAACTTCCAGGAAAGGCATGATGATGTGTAATGGAAGTACCCTGGAGACTTTTTGAAAGATACTTAGATATTCTATTCTATAATTGGATCTGATCTCCTAGCCATCTGATATGGAGGAACCTTTATTGATTGACTGGGGAGGAGAGGGGTTGGCATTACAAAGTCCCTAGCTGAGCAGGGCTTTGGTTCCTTCTTTTTGTTTTATTCTTCTTTATGTGACTTCTTCAGGTTGACAGTGTTCATTGAGAAATAATGCTATAAGGGTAGAGGTCTTTGGCCCTCTACCGAGGGCCAAAAGGAGCTTAGCGAATATGGTTCTTGATTCTTTGCCTCATTTTTTGTCTTTTCATTTTAGGCAAAGGAGATTAATCTAGAGCTTACAATTGTGTGAATTTCAAAAGGTCAGAAGAACAGGTCCAGGAATTTGGGAGCTGAGTCCATGCTGGATTTTGTAAGTTCACCCAGTATTGATGTAGCCTTTGAGGACCATCCTAGGTAACTAAGACAAGGAATCACCTGACAAGGATGCCACATTTGAATGTGAACTTGGTTGGACCAATGCTATTGTGGAACTGTTAATTCTGAGCCAGCTCATCCTAGGAAGGAGACATATTCAAAATCCAACTCAAGTTGAGAGTATTACATTAAAAAAACACAAAAACCAAAACTTAAGGGTACCCCAGAACCCCGAGAGGAGAGATTTAGTTAACCTCACTCAGGGAAGAAACTAGTATTTATTATACAAACAAGTATAACACATCATCCTTCCCCTCAAAGAATTTACAATCTATTTACAGAGAGAGAATATATATACACAGAAAAATTTAAATGATACTTATTACTGGGGGCAGCTGGGTAGCTCAGTGGATTGAGAGCCAGGCCTAGATATGGGAGGTTGTATAAATGGAGATTTTGAGCCTTTGGACTTCATCCCCCAGAAGTTCCTTAGTATTTCCCAAAATTTACTTTTCCTGCATCCCCACATTTTGTGTGATTGTATTTAAGTGGCTGTAACTCCTCCTTTTTCCTCTTTGGATTTGCGAGGAGGCTGAATACAGGCAGTTATTTTGCCCTAGTTATTATTAATAAAAAATTTAAAATATAATACTTAGTTATTAAATATTAATTTAAAAACCCACAAGGTCCTAGGTTCAAATATGGCTTCAAATACTTCCTAGCTGTGTGACCTGGGCAAGTCACTTAACCCCCATTGCCTAGCCCTTACCACTCTTCTGCCTTGGAACCAATAAACAATATTGATTCCAAGATAGGAGGTAAGGGTTTTATTTTAAATATATTATATATATGCATATATATATATACATATATATATATATACTTATTACTTAGATGTTCATCAATTGGGGAATGGCTGGACAAATGGCTACATATGATTGTGTTAGACTTTTATAATACCATAAGAAACAATGAGCAAGTTCATTAAAAAAAAATCTTTGAAAGATCTACATGAAATAATGAAGAATGAAATGAACAGAGCCAAGAGAACATCATATTGAGTTATAGAATTAATATTTGAAGAATAACTTGTGAATGTCCACCTCCAGAGAATGAACTGAAAAATGAAAACACAAAAGACACAATCTATATATACATATATATTTTTTAATCAGGTTATATCTTCTATGATGTGGGGTCTGGGAGGGAGAGGGAGGACTGAGATTCTGGAGAATACATTCTATTAAATAAATAATTTTTGTAAACATTTAAAAAGAATACTACCTATGTGACTCTGGACAAGACATAACCTCATCCTGCTTCAGTTTCTTCAACTCTAAGATGAGGAATAATAATAGCACCTACCTTTCAGGGTTGTTAAGAGAACCAAATGAAACAATATTTGTTAAGTGCTTAGTACAGTGTCTGGCACATAAAAGACACTTAATAAATGTTTGTTTTCTTCTTTTCCACACAGAGGATCATAGACTGATCTGAGAAGCCTAGAGACATTCTTTTATATTTACATATAAATAAACTATTCTGATGTACTTTATAATATGCTAACCTTGGTTAAGGGGAGCTCCCATGAATTTATGAGTCCATCAGTCATAAGTAGACCAGATCTGTAGCATCATCTGGGTTGATACAATACAATAGTTCTAATCCAAGGAAAAACACTATATTTGAAGTCACAGGACTTGGTTGTGAATCCTTGTTCTAGCACTATCTATGTGACCTCGAGCAAGTTAGAAACTTTCTAGGTCTCAGTTTCTTTATCTATAAAATGAAGGGTTAGATTTAATAACTTCCAGAACCCCAGTTAGTTCTCAATCTATTATTCATTTTGGCAACTAAGGGCTTCCATTTGTGAATTCACTAATCATTTAAACTATTTGTTCAGATGCACTGTTCTCTAGGTGGAGGGGACAGGACTGGTCACATCCAGTTAGTGTGCATGAACAAAGAAAAGAGTAGGTGAATTTCTGGAATGAATAGGCTGCTTCATATTCACAACAGTGAGTTGCATTCTAGAAGAGCCACATATTAAAAGAACTCTCCCAGGACCCCTAGGACCAGAAAAGGCAGTGAGTTTGTTGTATTGTCAGAAACATA
This sequence comes from Monodelphis domestica, assembly GCF_027887165.1. Lineage (NCBI taxonomy): Eukaryota > Metazoa > Chordata > Mammalia > Didelphimorphia > Didelphidae > Monodelphis > Monodelphis domestica. The sequence goes on along the minus strand of NC_077228.1, from coordinate 439,114,110 downwards.
ACAAGCATGTAGACAGAGAACATCCATGAAATATTCAAACGACCAGAGAAAGGTCTCTAACATATTGAGGATTGATGGAAAGACACAGCTAAGAATTGTACTGGATGCAAAGGCATTGATTGATAGGCTGCAATCTGTGCTATTGGAGGTAATACACTGGAAAAGTCAGAGATCTGGAGCTTTTTACTCATCCTCACTCTGGTGCCTCTGCACCCCAGAGAAGACCCAAATCTTAGGGTCCAGAATCCTTAGTGCAGGGCTTTTGGTTCTGGCCACTCCTTTCAGTCAACCCTTCTCTTCATTCTACACCTTACAGGAATGTGTCTTTCATTTATAATATTGTTTCTATGGCACTGGCTGGGCTGATGTAACTTTGTTCAAACTAAACAGTTTTCATGGACACAATTACTTCTTAGTCAAGAATGTGATTAAACATTAAGCAAGAAGGAATAAAAACATATGTGAAGTAAGAACAAGAGACAATGATAAGGAAAATCAGAGTGATACACTGGATAGCCGAATTAATCAGAGGAAGCTATTTGGAGGATATTGGGATGGAGTTAGGCTTTGAAGAATGGGTAAAATATGCACAGAAAAAGTGAGAGGGCACAAAGACAAGTTGTGGGTAAAGTCATAGTGGTAAGTATGCATACAGTTTGTTGGGAAACAATAAGCAAACCAACACAGCCAAATGGGATGATACTAAAGTAAATATGATTAAAGATCATAGTGATAAAGATCATTATAAGTACTTTAAAAAAAAAAAAAACCCTTACCTTCCGTCTTGGAGTCAATACTGTGTATTGGCTCCAAGGCAGAAGAGTGGTAAGGGCTAGGCAATGGGGGTTAAGTGACTTGCACAGTGTCACAGAGCTGGGAAGTGTCTGAGGCCAAATTTGAACCCAGGACCTCCCATCTCTAGGCCTGACTCTCAATCCACTGAGCCACCCAGCTGCCTCCCATTATAGGCACATTTGATTAATCAGCAAACATTTATTAGGTGCCTCCTATGTGTCTGGCACTGTGCTAGAATATGGGGATAAAAACACAAAAATTAAATATTCTTCCTCAAGTAGCTTATATTTTATCGGGGGAAGAGGAGATTTCATATATGTTCACATATATTCACACACATACATAAACAAATAAATATATTTGCATATAACATCACACAAGATAGATATGAAATTAATGTAATCATCAGATAGAACTCACTTTTAGAGTAGACTTTATCTACCCCCATTTACAAGTGGCAATGAGTGTTGGGACATTGTTTTCTCCAAAGGAAAGGGTTCCAGAGTAGCCTAATCTCCTCAAAGCTGGTCATATAATTTCTGCTTTGATGTGGTTTCTGCTCTAGTGAATGAGGACTTTTTTTTCACTACAATGTGAACTCTCTGAGGGCAGGATCTGTGTTTTTTGCCTTCCTTTGTATCAATTCTTAGCTCAGTGGTAACTGAGTGGCACATAGTGGTACTTAATAAATATTCGTTGACCAGTTATTCCTTTGTTTTTTTAGTTCCATGACCTGTTTTCTTGGCCCCTTCCCTGGGCAGAGATTCCTGGCTGCTGCCCATATGCTCAATAAATGGGGAGGGTATCAATCAGCACCATGGAACCTACTCAATCTGTCCCATGATGGATCTCAGGTTTGGGGCCAGGGCCAAGGAAAATAGCACAGCCTCCTTTACTCTGTTCTCGTAATGCTATTTTAGGAAATCAGTTTTTCATCCAACTTCAGCTGAACAGGTGTTGGTGGAAAGTTTTCTGTTATCTGAACTTAAAGGAGGCTGGTCAGTTGACCAGAATGGCAATTTATCCAGAGAGAGTAATACCCAAAGTTACCCCATTACACAGTATTTTGCAATAATTCTGATAAGAAATTATAATCCAGTCTTGTCATAATGGAGTAAGAAGAATTATGACAGACTAACCCAGAGGTAAAAATCTCCTTTACTCTCTGAATAGTAGGGAATAAAGACTAGCCCATGTAGGAACCTACATAATATTTAAGATAAATGAGCTCAAATTGTTGTCTGTATCCCTTGCCATACTCTACCCTCTCTCATTCTTCTCCCCAACTGAGAAAGAGAGAAGAGAAAAAGAGAAGGTGGGAGGAAGGGGAGAGACAGAGAGACAAAGAGAGAAACAGAGATTGAGGCTGAGATAGAGACAGAGACACAGAAAAAGGAAAGCTGGGGGCTATTTCTCACCCTGTAGATCCCAGGGAGCCACAGAGGGAAGGTATAACTGAAGGACCAGCATCATGAGCCTACTTTGGACACAGAAGGGAGCCACAATCAATAGACATTGCTTCAGTGCTTACAATGTGCCAGGCATTAGGGATACAAATTTAAAGAATAGAGCAATCTCTATTGAGGAGCTTACATTCTAATGGGGGATATATGAGACAGTTTTCCCTTCACTGTGATTACCAGCGAGAAGATCCTGAGTCTCTGGGATAGGGGAGTGGTGGAAGAGAGGGAAGTAATACTAATATAATGAACTTCAAGCTCTTGCTTTACATGAAAAGGGATAAATCTTTTTTTTTTTTAGTTCTTACCTTGTATCTATTTCAATTTTAATACAGAAAAATGGCAAGGATGGGCAACCAGGGTTAAATGACTTTTGCAGGGTCACACAGTTAGGCAATATCTGTGGCCAGATGTGAATCCAGGCCCTCCTGACCCCAGGCCTGGCTCTCTATCCATCATGCAATCTAGCTGCCCCTTGAAAAGGGTTAAATTTTAAGGATTTTTCAAAGACCATTCATTGACTCATTCATTCAAAGTTCTTCTCTGGGAATCTCAAAATATAGTCTGTGTCTAGGTTTGTACAGATATTGACAGAAAAGACCCTCAGCTTTAGTTGGCATGCATTTTGGATACCAGAGTTCTTATTTTATTCTATGGAAAATATAAATGTAAGATGCATGGGGACTGTCTAAATGTGAGGCAAAAAATAGATGGTCAGGATCCAAGTTCTGGTCTTCCTCTGCAGGGGCAAGGAAAGCCAAAGGCCCACCAACAAGCTAGCTAGAGGAACATGCCAGGCAGACCCCAGGAATGCTATCAAGACAAAATACTCTTTTCTCTTGTCTCCAAGAAGGATATGGGGCTAGAATTCCATCTGCCTCCCTCAGATATCTCTAGTCGTGGAGTTTGAGTCCTTTACAAGGAAAGCTGCCTCCATGGTCACTACTAATAGGAAGGTAGCCTTTAGCTTATGCTAGCTAGCTTAGTCTCTTTCCAACAAATGCTGGTAACAAAAGATCATCTCAAATAGTGAAAGACATGTAAACCCATTTATCTTAGCAAAACAATAAATAAAGAGGCAGCTGGGTGGCTCAGTGGATTGAGAGCCAGGCCTAGAGATGGGAGGTCTTAGATTCAAATCTAGTTTCAAATACTTCCTAGCTGGGCCACCCTGGGCAAGTCACTTAATCCCCAATGCCTAACCCTTATAGCTCTTCTATCTTGGAACCAATATGTAGCATTAATTCTAAGATGAAAGGTAAGTGTTAAAAAAAAAAAGCAAACAAATTAAAGAATTTATACAGATTAAATTATAGCAAAGAACACATAAAAATAATACATTTTTTATTTGGGAGTGAGATAAGATCTCATCTCGAGCCAGGAGAGAAGGTACAACATTACCCAAGGAGAAGTTCACTCTCCAAAGTCCATGGGGAAGTATATAATTGTCATAAAATTCTATATTTATAAATTTTGTTCTTGTTTGAGAGCAATTCTAGGATAAGAAACTTGTTACCTCCCCAAATCAAGATAGTGAACTGTTTGGAGAAGGTGCCATGGAGAAGCCTGCAGAAACCTCACATTATAACAAAGGATTCAGAATGAACTTTGGGATGTAGTGAAATTGAACTGTGCGGGGTTGAACGCATTTATTTTGAATGTACACTCTTATGACAAAGGGGACTGCCCCCTCAACTGGCTTTTTGTCAATGTGCCTAGCAATCATTAGTTTTGTTCTCTTTCTCTTTTATTTCCCTCTTATCCCCAAATTATTGTAATTTCCCCTTAGAAAGTGCAATATTATATGTACCTCTAATGGAAGATCTTTAGAAATATAAGTTGATTATGTATACTGAGTCCATGGGGAAACTAGGCATGAAAATATGGGAGATTTCTACATGCTCATTTCCCATGGGAATCACAGGGGGGAATTATGTAACTACAATTTGAATCCTTGAACTAAAATTCCCAGCATCCCATGTTCCTTCTTACATTATGTGCTGACATAGGGAGGATGTACATTTTTGTGTAACCCCTACTCTAGTTCTCTCTCTGTGATTGTGTTTGGTAGAGGGGGTGTGAAGTGAGAACCAGGAGAATTTTATTCATGTGGCCTTAATTTTGTTAGATAATTAGGTTTTTATTCCTTCTACTTCAAGTGATGACTAATAAATTTTATAAAATTAGTACTTGGAGTATTGGACATTAATTTAAATCCTACAGAGGCAAACTGAAAATCAGGGACAGGTTAAAGACCTAGCTTCCCTTCTCTCTACATATGTGTCTCTCTCAAAAAGTGTCTGGAACTAATCCAAATAAGTCCCTCAAGGAAGGTACAGCACTGAACTCAGCATTCTCTCCAATATTCAATAGTAATGTCTCCCTCTACACATTCAGCAGCATGCAAAATGTACCAGGTTGCTGGAAGATCAGTTGCTGTCAAACAAACAAGACATAGCAAGCCATCAAACAAAATAATCAATACAATTTTTCTTCCTTCTATGCTAAGTCCTTTCCTCAAATAGGTTGACATTCCTCCAAATTTATCCCAGGGTTTATAATTTCTCTCCAAATGAAATTAATTTAGTATTATTAGGGAGCAAATCCATTATTTTGGAGAGAATCTCAAGGGTCTAGAGGGACCCAATACAATCTTCCCAACTCATTCTATTACCCCAAGGATTTAGAACTTCCCCATAAAGGATTTTGTAAGTAGGGTTACTAGAGAGGCACAACTCTTCCCATCAGACTCTTATTGTCTAAATAAGAGAATACCACACTTGATCTCCTCACACTGTTGCTCATCACTTGCTATTTTTCCAGCTGTAAATATTTGGGAAAACACTGAGTAAGAGCCCTTGACATCCCATTACTATCTGAGGATGCTGCCATCTTAAGGAGCCATATGGTTCTCTCCTCAGGATATTTGGTCACCCTCCCACCAGAAACTTCTTTGTCACCCTGCCACTGACTCTCAAAATCATAGAATCCTGGAGCTAGAAGGGACCTCTGTAACCAGCTATCCTAAACCATACCAGGACAAAAAAAGGATTTCTTCTATAACATAATTTATAAGAGGTCTTTTAGCCTTTGCTTGAAGACTTTCAGAAAGGGGGAAATCCACTGTCCATCATGGAAGCTCGTTCTACTTTAGGATAGCTCTCATGGTAAAGGAGTTTTTTATTGCCATTGTCTAAATCTATTTATTTGCCACTCTACCATATTGCTCCTAGTTCTCCATAGCTGGTGTTTCTTGGACTTCAATAACAATAACTAGTATTATATAGCATTTTAAGGTTTGCAAAGTGCTTTATATGTTATTCTATTTGACCCAATATCAATCTTGTTAACATAGATTCTATTATTATCCCCATTTTAAAAATGGAGAAACCAAGGCTGAGAGTTTAAGCACTTTGTCCAGGGGCACACAATTAATAAACAAATAATAAATAAATGTTTAAGAGGAGATTTAAACCCATGTCTTCTTCATTCCAAGTCTAGTTCATCTATCAACCACTAGTAATTTAGTGGAAGACAAATTATTATCCTCATTTTACAGACAATAAAACTGAAGCTCAGGAAAGTTAAGTGACTTGGACATAGTCACACTGCTGGTAAATGACAAAGGTGGAAATTAAATCTATGTCTTCATCATTCCAGGGGGGTGTACCATTCCCTGATCCTGAAGGTGAAAGAATTTCTTGCAAGAAAGAATGAAAGAATCCCTCCTGAATTATAGGTTCAGGTAAGAGAGTCATCATTGAGGAGAAGAGAGTTTTAGGATAGAAGTTTCTTTGGGGTGAGAAGGAGGTTGGAGGAAATTAAGAAGAAAAGGACAGAGAGAAGTCAGGAGTGAAGAGAATCTAATGTAACCTCTCCAGTAGAATAGAGGGATGAAGGGAAATTGCCCATTTGATCAATCAACCAACCAATAAATATTTATTAAGTGCCTGTTGTGTGCCTAGGGATTGGAAGAAAAAGAAAAAGGGAAGTCACTGCCCTCACAGAGCTTACATTCTATTAGAGGAGGCAATAGGTCAATGTGTGTTTATAAATATGTATATAGATATGTATACTATAGACATATGTGAATATATACACAAATATATACAAAATGAATACAAGGTAATGGTGAAGAAGGAGCATTAGTGGCCAGGTCAGTTAGGAAAGACCACTTAGAAGGTGGCCCTTGAATTTAGAATTTTTAAAAAAAATTGTTTTATTACTATGAACTTGATAAGCATTAACAAACATGAATATTTTCACATTTGAAGAGCCAAAAAAAAAGGGCCACACATGAAATTATGAATCTCCATTACATATGTTTTTTAAAACATATACTTTTGTGGGTGGAGGTAAAGAATTGGAAAGTGAAGGGATACCCAGCAATTGGGAAAAGACAGTATATCATTGTAATGGAATATTATTGTGCTATAAGAAATGAAGAGCAGGAGAAGCTCAGAAAAACCTGGGAAGACTTATATGAATTGAAGCAGAGTGAAATAAACACAACTGGAACATTGTACAGAGTGATAGGCATACTTTATAATGAACAACTATGAATAACTTAGCTATTCTCAGCAGTACAATGATCCAAAACAATCCGAAAGGACTCATAAAAAAAAAAGCCATCTGCTTACAGAGAAAAAGAACTGATAGGGTCTGAATCCAGACCAAGGCAAACTTTTTTGCTTTCTTGATTTTTTTTTAAATTTAAGTTTCATTCCACAAAAGGATTAATATGGAAAAATGTTTTACGTGATTGCACAGGTAAAATCTGTCTGAGATTGCTTACCATCTCAAAGGAAGAGGTTGAAAGGAAGGAAGGGAGAGAATTCAAGACTTAATATTGTTTGAAAAATATTGAAAAATGTTTTTACATGTAATTGGGAGAAAATAAAAATATTTTTAAAATTATATATATTTCAAATTTGACATGGTAGTTCCAACACTGCTTTGCTTATCTAGGTCCCATTCTGCATTTTCTTTTGCTCTTATTTGTATTTTTAAATGACTCATCAATGTTATTTTCTTTCTTTTTTGATATGATTATAGTTAATCCTACTTCTTTTCAAAACCCTCCTAATCAACGTGAAAATAATATGCAGGGTCTAAGAAGAAGAGAGAGTACTCCATCATTTTTTAGAATCTTTAAGAAAGATTTTTTTCTACAGCCTCTTGCAATAACTTATTTCACTCTTTCATGATTGGAGAATCCAAGTTTTCCCAAATATATAATCTAAACTCATACTGAAATGGTTTAAATGTATTTCTTCTTGTTCTGTCTGTGGAGGTGGATAACTAGTCTCTATTTTCTCTATGATAACCCTTAGTATCCATAAAAACTACAGGATTTTTCTTTGCAGGCTAATTTTGATGCTCAGTAGTAGTCAATCAAAAAACATTTATTAAATGCTTCCTATGAACCAGGCATTATAATAAGTGCTGAGGATATGAAGAAAGGCAAAAGACAGTCAGTCTCTGTTCTCAAGGAGTTTCCAGTCTAATGGTGGAAACAACAGGTAAGCAAATATGTGCAAACAACTATTGATCAACATGCCCAAACTGAACTCAGGATCTTTCTCCTCAAAGCGCCTTCCCTTGTTCCTAACTCCCTTATGAAGGTTCCACCATCATTCTGGTCACCCAGGCTCACTAACTAGATATCATCCCAGTCTTCTTACTCTCTCAACACACCCATATCTCATCGATTACAAAGTGCTATTGATTTTGCCTTCTCAGCATCTTTCGTATGTAGCCCTTTCTCTCCCCTGACACTGCCATCAACCCAGTGTTGGCCCCTGTGTTAGACTTAAAATAGTTTTGAGCATTAAATTGTTGTAGACAAGAGAGTGGGAGCCATAAACTGTGATAATTCAAATGTTTGAACAAGATGAATAAATATAACAATTATGACTGCAGAAATATGTTTTCTACTGTGTCTTGGATTTATATAAATATAAGATGGTCGCCAGGGAATATATTCCCAATTTATGAATATGCCCAAGCCAACTGGGTTTATAGAGAAATTTAATTTATAATACACTGATTAATCAATAGAAAAAGAGAGAAAGTAAGAAAGGAATAAGAATGAAGGGCCTCAAGCCAATAAGGCCTAGACCTCAGTCCTAAGAGATAAATCAGTCAGTTGGTTTTATCACTCACCCAAGATCTCTCTAGGTAAGGCTTCTCATGCCAACCTCAGGCTCCACCTTCAAGAGAGCCTCCTTTCAAGAAATGTTTCCAGAGAATTCTCCTCCTGACTCCTCCTGAGTTCTCCTTCCACAGCCTCCTTCAAGACCTCTCCAGGAGCTCTCCCTTCAGGACCTTTCTCCTCTCAGACCTCCTCCCAGAGCAAACCCTTCCTCAGTCCTCCTTCAGAGCCACCTCCTCAGTCCTCCTTCAGAGCAAGCCTTCTCCCCCCTGTCCTCAGTCCCCGCTATCTTTAAGGACACAATCTAAGTCCCCTCCCCTCAGTTCTCACATCTACCAATCACTGTCGATGTCTCCCCTGTGCCAATGGTGGCTCTCGCTTAACCCAGGACCGCCCAGAGGTCTGACCTCTTTGCACATGTCTGTTGAAGGTCATATTCTCAAATAATTAAATCTTGATCTTTGCTGCAGCCCTTCCTAAATCCTATTACTCTGAGTAGGGTGGAGATTGTAGTTTCCAAGACCTGGTTCTGTCATTCCAAGTATCTCTATTGTATCAATTCTAAAATCAATCATGACTCAAAGAACATCCTGTTCTATGCTTAAGCATAGGTCAAAGCCCTTTCCATTGTTTAGCAAAAGGTTTCTGTCCTAAAGTAGTCTTAAGTAGGGAGGAGAAGGATCCTCCCATGCCAAGGAGTTTCATATTCCAATAGAGTTCTTACTATCAGTAGGAAATTTTTTCAAGTATGAAATTTCCCAATGGGGAAATTTCCAACATTCATAAGTCTAAGAAATTTTAAGGTTTATACCTGTCATCCCATAACTTAACTATTGCAATAACTTTCTAGTTGGTTTCCTTTCCCTGTATGTCTTCCCTCTCCAGTCCAGCTTTCACTTAGCTGTCAAATTAGTCTTTTTTAAAGAGCAGATATGACCATGGCACTCTATCCCTCTAGTCAATAAATTTCAGTGGCTCCCTATTATCTCCTGGATCAATGTAAATCTTCCTTTTAGCTTTTAAAGCCCTCCATAAAAACCTGGTCTCTTTCTGCCTTTCCATTCTTACATCTTACTCTCCACCATGTTCTCTATGATACCATTTCACTGTCCTTATTTTGCCTAACACAGGATACTCTGTCTCCTGACTATGCATTTTTACTGGATGTCCCCCATAACTGAAATTCTCTCCCTCTTCAGCTGCCCCTCCTGGATTCCTTCAAATTTCAGCTATAGTTCCACTTTCAGCAAGAAGTCTTTTCTGATCTCCCTAAATGCTAGGGACTTCTCTTTAGTTATTGTTTCCAATTTAACAACTCTATAATTTATCTGTACATAGAAGTTTGCATATTGTCCCTCCCCATTACAATGTGAGCTCCTAAAGAGCTAGGACTATTTTTTGTTTGTTTTTTTTTTTGCCTCTCTTTGAATCAATCCCCAGTGCTTAGCACAATGCTTGGCACATAAGAGGCAATTATTAAGATTTTGTTGACTTGTTGATTTTGAGATTGCCTCCAATTTGTCCTGTAGGTAGCTTACATGTATATAACTGTTTGCGCATTTTCTTCTCCCATTAGAATGTGAGCTCCTTTGGGACAGGGGCTATTTTTTGCTTGTCTTTGTATCCCCAGCTCTTTGTATCATAATTTGTGGCACCAAATGTGAGTTAATAAAAATGATTGTTGTCTTGACTTGTTAGCAATGTCATAAAGGGTATAGATATGGGTTAGATGGCCTCTGAGGTCCTTTCCTTAAATCAAAATAACCTAGTTAGGATAGAAGGAAGTGGTGAAGCAAACCAGCTGAACTGAAATCACTTTAATGTCACAATGCACCCTGAATTCTATGATCGAAATCTTCTTAGTTGCTGGGCTGTTCTCTTGTTTTCATAGAAGGACTTCTAAGTGATTCTATTATCAAGGCCTTTGGTTTCTAGATATAGTCTTTTCCATTCAGAAGGGACAACTAGCTAATCAACAATCTAGTCCAAGAATATCTTAGGGACAGAACAGAATAAAAACTGTTTGGTACAGGTTGCTAGGGTACTCTTCTTGGAGTTTCTAAGGTAACTTCTATTTCAACAACCTGTTAGTATTCAAGCTATTCCTGGCAAGAATTGTGGATAGAGCATTGAGTCTGGAGTCAGGAGGACCTGAATTCAAATCCATTCTAGCTGTGTAACCTGGGGTATATCACTTTTAATCTTTCAATTTCCTCATCTGAAAAATGGAGATAATAATAGCACTACCTCCCAAGGTTATTAGGATTAAATGAAATGAACATTACAAAGCACTGTCAACATGGAATCTAGAAACCCCAAACTTGTAGCCTAGTAATATCTGATGAACCCCAAGTTTAAGGACTAGATTGTAAGTTGAAAACCCCAAAGCTTGTACTTGTTCCCTGTTCTGGTAAAAATCTACCCTGAAGGGAATCACAGGCTAGCAGTTTCAGACTGAATGGACCCTAAGGTAAATGACAATCCACTTCAGATGGGGGCTAAACCCAAGCCAAGTGATTCTAGCACAGTAGGCAGTGCATCAGTCTCAAAAGCTGAAGGTCCTGAGTCCAGTCCTTGGAAGGAGAGTGTGATACATTGGGAGAGGATTCTGGAGACAAGAAGAATCACAATAAATTTGCTCATTCTTCACTCTTTGAGTCAATTTCAAAGCACGTAAGAATTAAATATTTCCTATATCCAACCTCTTTACCCTTCCAGTGTATTGGTGTTCTCCCCCACTCCTGCCATGTGATTCTTTATGACATATACATTTACCCCATTTTGTTTCTTTTCCCATTTCTCTGAGTATTAACCTTTTTTTACCTCTAGTTTTATATATATGTATATATTTATGCATACATATAGCTATATACATATTTATGTCTTGACATTTCATCCTATACAGTTTGTCACTGTTTCCTCTAAATATAATTCTTCTAGCTACCCAAGTGATAATAACAATTTTTAAGAGTTACCAATATCCTCTTTTCTGGTAGGGATACATATTGAGACACTTGCCTGCGAATGTCTCAAGAAAAGAGAAAGGATAGTAATTTGGATTCCGCGGGAGGCAAGACGGAGCCAGGAGATGGCAGAATTGAGTCAGAAACCAAGCCGGATTGATTTTAATGGAGCCACAGCACACTCTGGGCACTGGAAATCTCAAAGGCAAGAACCATCCAGTAGTCCAAAATTAACACCACTTAGGTCAGAGAAATGATAGAGCTTAGCTGAGAGATTAGCCTAGGTTCCTCAGGCTAGTCGCCAAGCACAAATAAGGTGTAGATAATAGGATAAATTAGAAAGAGCTAGGTATTAGCATTGGAAAGGAAAGTGCCTGGCCAAAGGCCAGGTCCCAGGAGAGAGAGGAGAGAGAAGAAGAGAGACAGAGTTAGGCAAGGCATGAGATCCAAGAGAGAGAGAGGGAGGTGCCTCTGGCTGCTCCTTTTAATGTCTTTGATATGCAAAGATGTGTAATGCATAAACATGAATACAGAGTGTATTGATTGGTTTAGGTGTAGATTCGAACAAGGTAAAGGTGGAGTTTATCCCCGCGTGAAAAAGACAAAGGGATCTAAGTTTTTGTGCCTTAACCTTAGCAATGCTGGGATCAGAGTTCATTGCCATGCGCAAGAATGGCCATGTGTCCATACACAATCCTTACATCTTAATTATACATATGGGCTGGACTGCTACACATATCATGTTAACTTATTGGGTCCCTTAAAAAAGTTTTTGTTGTTGTTGTTTCCCCTTTCTTAATTACCTTTTGGTGATTCTCTTGAGTTCTGTGTTTGGGCATCAAATTTTCTGTTCAGGTCTGGACTTTTCTTTATGAATCCTTGGAAGTCTTCTATTTTATTAAATTACTATATTTTCCCCTTCAAGAATATAGTCTGTTTTGCTGAGTAGTTGATTCTTGGTTGTAGTCCTAGTTCCCTTATTTTCTAGAATATTATATTCCATGCCTTTTGGCCCTCAGTGTAGATGTATCCAGATCCTGTGTTATCCTAACTGTAGTTGCATGGTATCTGAATGACTTCTTAGCAGCTTATAATATTTTTTCCTTGGTCTGGTAGTTCTTGAATTTGGCTATAACATTCCTGGGTGTTGTTAGTTGGGGGTTAAGTACAGGAGGTGATCTGTGGATTCTTTCAATCTCCACTTTTCCCTCTTGCTCTAGAATGTTGGGGAAGTTTTCTTGGATAATTTCCTGTAGAATGATGTCCAGGCTTTTTCTTTTGTCATGATCTTCTGGTAGACCAACGATTCTTAAGTTGTCTCTCCTGGACCTGTTTTCTAAATCTTCCATTTTGTGGATGACGTGTTTCATATTTTCCTCAAATTTTTCATTCTTTTGATTTTGTTTTATAGTTTCTTGCTGGCTTGTGTAAATCTTGAAATTTCTCAGACTTGTGAATGTTAAAAATTTCCCCATCGGGGAATTCTCAATTGGAACAATTCCCTACTGGGAACATTCCACATTTGGATGTGAGAACTCTACTTGGATCAGAAATGGGAGGACCTCTACTCCATCCCTACTTAGGACTGCTTTAGGGGAGAAAACTCCTTGCTAAACAATGAAAGTACTTAAACCTATACTTATAATGAGGCAAAAAGTTCTTTAAGCCATGCCTATTTTTAGAAGTAATACAAAAGGGTGCTAAGTACCTATTAAAGGTCAGGCAACTTGTAAACTTGCCAGGAGCAAAGAGGTGAAAACTTATTCAGAAGTTTTTTCTGGTTCAAACTTACTAAAGGGATTAGTCAACCCAGCAGTGTTTTTTCTGATTCAAATTTACTAAAGGGATTAGTCGACCCAGCAGTGAATTCAGAATGGGCTGTCCTTTGGAAAACGTCTACTGTGATTGGTAGATGTAAGGACTTAGGGGAGGTGACATAGGAGAAAACCCCCTATATAAGAAAAAGCAGAAATCTCTTATAGGGGGATGGCTCGCTTGAAGGAATCCTTTTTGAGGAAGATCTCTTATGAGGAATCCTTTTGGGGAATATCTAGAAACAGTCTCTGGCTGGAAGGCTCTTTGAGGAGGACTCTGGCTGGAACTCTCTCTGAGGAGACTCTGTCACTAGAATCCTTGCTTAGACAGACCTTGTGGTTAATGATAAAAGATTGACTGACTGATCTCTCTCTCTTAAGACTCAGGTCTAGGCCATGTTGGCTTAAGGCCCTTCATACTTGTTTCCTTTTTCTTACTCTTTCTCTCTTTCTTTAATTCCTCATTGTATTGTTAACTAAAATCTCTATAAAACCCAGTTGACTTGGGTATATTCATAATTGGGAATATTTCCCTGGCGACCACCTTATATTTGATTTAAAACCAAGACACTGTAGTGAAACATATTTTCTGCGGTCACAATTTACTCACCCACTCTTATATCTACTACAATTTAGTTCTTCCACTATTTTACTCACTACAGTTTATAGCTTTCAACCATTTTAACTCTTACAGTTTATGACCCCAACTCTTTTAACTGCCACAGTTTATGGCAGACAACTATTTTTAAATCTAACACTTGTGAAGTCTCTTACTTCCATTTGTTGTATTCTAGTTTTTAAAGACTAGATTTCCTCCCTGGCTTTTTGGTCATACTTCTCCTTCTGATCTGTTTTTCTTTGGAGGTCATCTTTCATATTCTTTGCCTCATCTTTCATTTTCTTTGCCTCATCTTTCATCTCCTTTGCCTCATTTTCAAGCTGATTAATTTTGGCTTTCAAGACACTATTTTCTGTTTCCAGAGGATTTATTTTGCTTTTTAAGTTCTTTTCCCAGTTGTCTTCAGCCTCTTTTAATTGTTTTTTGAATTGTATTTTGAGTTCTTCCAAAGTCTGTGTCCAATTCACTGGAGTTTCTGTGTTTTTTCTTAGTGTTCCTCGATCTTCCTCTCTTTCATTTGCTCTTTGTTCATTGCCTGGATAGAAACTGTCCATTGTAATTTCTTTTTTTTTTTAATTTTTCTGTTGTTTACTCATATTTCCCCCTTCTTTCCCCCTCTGCAGTTGACTATAGTCTTGCTCCTCTCATTTTATGTTGGATCTGTGAGTTAGGGCTATTCAATCTTGAAGGGGTTTCTTCTGTGTTCTGCTGTTTGGACAGGTAGTCTGATCTTCCCCAGCTGACAGCAGAAGCTGAGAAGGACCTGGGCTTCCTGCCCTATGGTCAAGGTTGTTTCCTGTAGTTTTTTGCTGCCTTTTCCCCTTGAAGCTCAGTCAGTGAGGTTCTCAGATCAGTCTGTGGTGGAGGGGTTGGAGCTTGAGCTTCTCTGTCCTCTGAAGGCTCCTTATCTGCCCTTATTGATGAGATTCAGCCAGGGTAGAGGAGTTGATGTGCAAAGCTAGATGTTCCCAGAGACCAAAACCTCAAGGGGGGGGGGCAACATGGAGCATTTCTGCTGAGATTGGGCTGTTTGCTTTGTTCTCAGCCCAGGTGGGTATTTCCAGTGGGATTATAGGGAATTCTTGGAGCTACCAAGGACTTCTGGGAATTGAAGTCCAGGGTTCAAATCTCCATTTTTACAGAGAGACAGAGTGCCTTCTGTGAAGCAGTCCAATTCTGTGATGGAAAAGGCAGAAGAATTTCTTCAGGACTTTAAGGAGAATTTGTATTAAAAAAAACTCTTACCTTCCATCTCAGAATCAATAATGTGTATTGGTTCCAAGGCAAAAGAACAATAAAAGTTAGGCAATGAGGGTTAAGTGATTTGCCCAAAGTCATACTGCTAGGCAGTGTCTGAGTTCAGATTTGAACCCAGGACCTCCAGTCTTTAAGTCTAACTCTTAATCCACTGAGTCTCTAAGGTATTCCTCAATTTTAGATTTTACAGCTTAATCAGGAGCAATAGACCCAGGCAAAAAATGCCAATTCCTACTGGACCCTAATCTAAGATTTATTTTGGAATGTCCCTATCCCTACTGGTTAATTTTTGGAAGATTTTGACATTTTTAGCTATGATTATAAGAAGGAAGGAAACATGTATCTCTTTTTTTTTCTCCTTTTTTATTTCACTTTTGCTGAAATACTTGTCTTTATTTTTTAAATTTTATTTATTTAATTAATTGATTTAGAATATTTTTCCATGGTTACATGATTCATGTTCTTTCCCTCCCTTCCTCCTTCCCCCTTCCATAGTCAATGAGCAATTCCACTGGGTTTTACATGTATTGTTGATTAAGACCTATTTCTTTATCATTAATATTTGCAATAGAGTGATCATTTAGAGTCTACATCCATGATCATATCTCCATTGAAACATGTGATCAAACAAATGTTTTTCTTCTGGGAACACACATTTATTAAGCACTTACTATCTTATACTTAATATTGTGCTAAACAATAAAAATATCTCATTTGATCTCACAACAACCCTGGGAGGGAGGTATTATTAATTCCATTTTATAGTTCAAAAAACTGGAATGACAGAGATAAAATGACTTCCTCTAGGTCACATAGCTTGTAAATGTACAAATTTGTATTTGAACTCAAGTTTTCTTGATGCTAGGTTTAGTAATAAACACTGCCTTGCTGCCATGATCATAACACTATAGAATCATAAACAGAGAGCTGGAAGAGACCTTCAGAGTCATTGAGTCCAGCCTACTCACTTTAAAGATAAGCCAAGTTTCTTGTCAAATGTCAACACAGATACTACTTGGCACAGATAGGATTTGAATGAACCCATGTCCTCTCACTCCAAATTGACACTATTTCTAATACACCATCTTATTGCTATATTCATCCAATAATGTGTTCACTTTGAATTCTAATTCCACTTGGCCAATCTCTCTTGTATGTGCCCAGTCTATAAGTTGAGATAAGAGTGGGAGTGGGTGGGGAGGAGCAGGGAATAGAAACCATCATTTCACCAATCTGTACTGATTCTTATCTAGCTTCCCCTTTCCCTTCCCCGGCCCCCCCCCCCCCATTTATACAGTATTGATCTATCTTTGGACTGTTCAATAGACTTCTTCATACACCTTGCATAGCTTATGGATTCAGTCACCTCAAGAACTCTGGATGGGACATAAATAGCATCTTATATTCCCTCTCAAATAAAAACTTGGACCATAAGCTTCTTATCCGAGGAGGTTTGCCTCTCTTAGTCCCTATCAATTGTTCACAATTTCATAGGATTGCAGATGAAAGCACACACTTTTTCACTTGCTTATTTGGGTATATGTTGTAGGGTTTTGGTTTTATAAGATTAGTCTCTAACAAAAATGAACAATATGATGGGAATATGTTTTGCATGATAATACATGTATAACCGTGCCAGATCTGGGATAGGGGAGGGAAGGAGGAGAGAAATGATTTTGATTATATAACTTCAAAACTTATGTGGAAATTTATTATATGTAATTGGTAAAAAAAAATCTAATTTTATTTTTTATTTTTACTTTTTTTAAACATTATTTTATTTGGTCATTTTCATACATTATTCATTGGAAACAGAGATGATTTTCTTTTTCTCCGCCCCCCCCCCCCACCACCACCCTTCCCCCAGCCGACTAGTGATTCCACTGGGTATTACATATGTCCTTGCTCCGAACCCATTTCCTTGTTGTTGGTATTTGCATTAGGGTGCTCATTTAACGTCTCTCCTTGATCATGTCCCCTCAACCTCTATAGTCAAGCAGTTGCCTTTCCTTGGTGTTTTTACTCTCACAGTTTGTCCTCTGCTTGAGGATAGTGTTTTTTCTCATAGATCCCTGCAGATTGTTCAGGGACATTGCATTGCCTTTAATGGAGAAGTCCATTATGTTCGATTGTACCACAGTGTATCAGTCTCTGTGTACAATGTACACAGAGCCTGTATCCAATTTGCTGGGATTTCTGATTTATCATTTGCTGATCTCTCCCCCTCTGTTTCATTTGCTGAGTAGAAGCTGTCTATTGTAGTTTCTTTCTTCTTTTTCTCTTGTTTGTTCAAATTCACCCCTTCTTTACTCCCCGTATTTGTCTGTGCTCTTGCTCCTCTCATTTTTTTGTTTTTTGGGGGCTTCTATCAGTCTTCCCTCTTGGAGCTTTAACAGAAGATCTCTTGGTGTAGTCTCTGGGGGAGGGTTGTTGGGGGTTTGTGCTTCCCTGTCCTCTGGAGGCTTTTAATTGGCTTAAAGTCCAGCAGTCAATGAGGATGGGTGTGGAGCCTGGGCTTCCCTGAGTTCTGGAGACTTTTGATGGGATTAAGTTCAGCTTAGTTGGGCTGGGTGTGCTCTGAGTCCTAAACTTCCTGGAAGGCTGGAACAAATATGGAGGATCTCCAAAGCTCTGGCCAGGTTGCCAGGTCTATGCTCCCTTTCTAGTTCCTTCCCTGCCGTCTGTGTTGGACGCTCTGAACTTGGCACAGTCCTGCTCTCAAGCTTTGCCCTTCAGACCAGCACCTTTGCCCGTCCAGAAGTTCCAGCTGCTGCTGGAATCTCAGCGCTCTGGGTGGGAGGGGTGATGGGTCCTGGGACCTTTCCTCTGTCTTCCCCTTAAACCCAAGTGTTTTCGGATTCCGGCTTTTTGGGGGGCATACCTTTTGAATTAAGTCCAGCAGGAGGGTTCCTTGGCTCTGTCTTTCTGTTAAGTTTGATTTTCAGTCCCCTAGGAACATTCAGTTTGTGATCAGTAAGGAAGGGTTTTCAGAGCTCTGAACTTCTGCTCCTTCTAGGCAGCCATATTGACTCCGCCCCTTCACACATACTCTAATTTAATTTTTTAAATTGTTCATAATTTCAGAGATGGGAATTACAACACTAATTTGTACAAGACAAAATAAATGGTTCCTTCTTATAATTCTTATAATTCTAAGTGTTTCAAAGAATATAGCAAGAATTAAGTACATGTGTTATATGCATATTAATTAATTTTTTAGTATCTTTTCAGCTATTTTATTTTTTCAGCTCTTTTAAATTTAAACAGCAACGCCCCCCCCCCCCCAATCTTCTGTGACCTGGTATAATATTTCTTCCCAATTCCAAAGTATTATTTTCATGGTAGTTTCATACTGGAGACTTCTCTGGGCATATCTTCAAAAACCTTATTTTAACAGGACGAGATTTATTTTGTTGAAAATGACTGTCTTTGAACCTTTTATGGCATAAACCCATCCTCCACTATTCTACAAGGTTCAATCTGGACTGCCTGGGACACATCTAGTGAGGTTACAGTCTTGCTCCCAGCAGCTAAGAAGACAAAAAGAGTCCATTTGGTGCCTTGTAAAATATATAATAGATATTCACACCCTGCTGAATTGCATGAAATGTGGGGAGCAGAATTCTATGACTGATTGACAGTAAGTCTGGCCTCTGTCAAGTCTACCCAAGGTCAGGGCTCTAAGTAGAGCTATGAGGAGTAGGGAATACAAAAGCCTTTCAGAGTTACCTCACCTGGACATAGAATGGAAGAATGTTTACCTCCTGTGACCTATAAAAATCTAATTTCTAACAATCCATTCTTCCTGGAAGATGAGAGGAAATAAAGATCATTTCTGTCCTTGGGCCTCTCCTCTCACACACTTTCTTCCTCTGTGATTTCAAGTACTCCCACTGCTACAATTTGGTTTTGAAAACCACCTCATCTATATTTCCAGCTTCAGTCTTTCTTCTGAACTCCTGTGCTATATGCCCAACTGCTTATGATATGAGAGATTATGTGCAGTCAGAAAAAGAGTGTTGGATTTGGAATCAGGAATGAAATGGGTACCTATTCTGAAACTTTCTAGTTGTGTGAACATTAGTAAATAACTTTTTCTGAACTTCAATTTCCTCTTCTATAAAATGTGGATAATATTTGTATTACCTACTTCACAGGCTCACTGTGAAGGTCAAAAAAGTAAATAATAATAATAGTAGTGGGTGGAGTGGGAATTGAGGGGACTTTGGAAATTTCAAAGTTCACCCTCTTTTAACACTTATTAAACAATATATGACCATGGATGTCAATCAAATAAAATATAAGGCTTTATATTGAGAGTGAAAGATGGGGGGGGGGAGGTGCATTGTCTCAAGTGCTGCTGTGGGTTGGGCCAGCCTCCCACAAGGGATGGGGTCTTGGAGGTGGGACAGTGTCAGTAAAATGAAAGCTGGGACACAGCTTTCACATTCAACCCACAGCACAGGTTTCACAGGATAAACTGTTCCACCTTGGCTGAGACCTGGCTTTATTTTATTCCCTCATGATCACACATATACTTGGCACACAGTTTCATTCTCAACATACATGTTTCCATGGAACCTAACAACAGGCAGGAAGCCTAGGGAGATAGTCAATGAAACATTGTTGCTAAGTGCAGGACCAGAGGGTAGAATCAACATGACCCAGATATAGGTTAGGGAATTCAGAGCACAGATTTGCCAGAAATTTTTATGCCTAGAAAAGAGGGTCCTATCTAAGTGGGTATATAAGAATCCTTAGGTTTAATTTTGTAAGTGGGCTCTCCTGGTAATATCCTAGGGGGACAGAGTGGGACATCTATATTAACCCTACATGCATATTGCTCTCATCTATTTTTCCTGGGGCTAAGTAAGAATAATAATCATAGCAATTCCAATAATAAGGGAACCTTAATAATGAAAGTCACTTAAGGGGGTTTCAGTGGGTGTTTCCATCCTTCCTAGGGGCTGCTTTGCAGGCCCCGGGTTCCATGTGGACGATGTCAAACAGGTGGTCTTTGATGGCTCCTGGCAAAGTGGAAGATGCAAGACAGATGCCCCAAGTGATTACAGAGAAAATGTAGGGCACTGCCTCAAGTTGTGATCCAAGACAATTGCCCAAGAATTCATAGAAAAATCCCCTTTTTATAGGATCCTAATGTAATCTAGTCTCCCAAAAGGGATTATAACATTTTACAATAGTTGGAGACAGTATTGAATAATTTTACATTGGCATTACAATGAACACATTCAAGCTTATTAAGAATAAAAGAAATTGGAGAAAAGCTTTACAATGGATACATCAGCAAATCAATATTTTATAGCAGGGGTCCCCAAACTTTTTACATAGGGGGCCAGTTCACTGTCCCTCAAACCGTTGGAGGGCCGGACTATTAAAACCTAACCCTAACCCTAACCCTAACTGGGCAGAAGTATACAGAGTTTGGAATTCCCTCCCCCAGATCGCCACTCACCATGCTGTTCAATTGTGCAGCCACATAATCCTTTGCGTTGTACCTCCTTCTAAGGTGCCACACAAAGGATTATGTCACTAGAAGTAGTACTGTGTGGGAGTGATGCTATGCTTTGAGGCCCCACCACATACAGTGCTCTTCTCATTGACCACCAATGAAAGAGGTGCCCTTTCCACAAGTGTGGTGGGGGCTGGATACATGGCCTCAGGGGGCCACATGTGGCCCACAATCTATAGTTTGAAGATCCCTGTTTTATAGGAATAACCAGAGAGTTAGAGACAGATACAAAGAGGGTAGTGGTTTGGGACTGGGTCATCTAGGAGGGACTAAGGAGAGGATCATTCAAATCATTGGGTTTGACTTCCTGTTAGAAGATTCAATAATCCAAATACAAGATACAATAGGAGAGTCCTCTTAAGACAAAAGGGTACCCAAGATCAGTACTTAAAATTTAGTCAAGAGTCCTTTAGGATCTAAGACCATAAGCCTGGGGCTCCCGCCTGGGGAAATTCCCAGGTAGTGAGAATAACACACTAATTTCTCACTTCACAGTAGTAATATTAGCTAGAATGATATGGGCATTTAGATGATACAATGGATGGTGTGCTGGGCCTAAAGTAGTGTGGACTTGCAAAACCACAGAACCATTAAAGTAGTTGTAAAAGCAAATCTTTAATCAGGAAAAGAGACAAGTCCTTAATAGTTGGCAGCCACAGAGCCCAGTGCTAAATACCACACAGAGTCAAAACTCTGGGGGCTCTGGGAACAGTATCTCTAAGAAATCACAGCCAAAGATGATTCTCCAAAGAACTATAGAACATGGGGATCTTATATACCTTTTGGGGAACTAAAGACAGGGAAGTATGATTGATTGGCTTTACAATGACTACAAGGAAATGAGAAGTCCAAGACAGGATTATCAGTAGCAGGCTGATGCTTTACAATGGATACTAAAGAAAGTCCAGCCAAAGGCTGGGCTGCTTGGGGGGAGGACTTTGATAAGATGGGAGAAACTTTCTCAGAGATTTCCTAGCTGTGTGACCCTGAGAAAGTCACTTAATTCTGTTCACCTCAGTTCCTCATTTTTAAAATGAGATGGAAAAGGTGGTAAACTATTCCAGCGTATTTGCCAAGAAAAGCCCTTCTCTTCTCCTACCCTTCTGTAAGGGATACTTTCATTCCTGTCAGTAGGAGAAGCGGGAAGTTGGAGCACTCTATTCAGAGGGAAAGAATATCAGGCTAGAATTATCTACTCCCTTATATGTAATTAGTCTGGAGACATGTTCAGGTCCATTTTAATTCCTCATCACCGGGTTGTTATTATTGGAGGAGGAGGACTCCAAGTTTTATATCCAAGGCTCGACTCTTTCCCCACCAAATACCAATTCCACAATGGACACAGGCAGCAAATAGCAAAGAAACCCATTTATCCAAACCCTAACAAAATAGAAATTGTAGAAGAATATATCCTCCCCCCCCACCAAAAAAAAAAAGAGTGATGGAGCTCCCACATTTTCAGCAAACTAACTCAGTTCAATTCAACCATGAGATTTCAGATCTCAGTCAAAGAGAAAACTCCCAGAAGTTTCTAGTGTAGCATGTTGGGGACAGGCACATGATGAAGATTTCTAGCTTTTCTCATGTCTTCTCAGAATCTTTTCTATCTCCTATCATCTTCCTTCTCAAAGCCAGAAGCCATAATTGCCCATAGGAGCTTGAAGAAGATGTGAATAAAACTGAAAAGATCTGGACTTCTCCTTGTAAGGTTAATTTTATAGTTGTGACTTAATATCTAAATTAATTATTGGTCACCATGGGATTTTCCAAATAATAAAATACCCAAGTCAGCTGGAAATTATGGTGATTTTAATTAATATAGAGAGAAGGAATTAAGGAGAAGAGAGAGAGAGAGGAAAGAGTTAAGTTAAACTGCTCTGGCTCAGGCTGAGCTAGGCAGGAGTTAAAGGCCTTGGCCAAAGGGGCCTCCCTTGAGAGCCAAAGGAAAGGGAAGTCAGTCTTATCACTCACCATGAAACCATCTCAAGGAAGCTGTCTGAGGGAACTCCTCCAGGCTGGAGTTCCGGGATCGAACTGGTGCCCAGGCCTGCTCACAGGAATTCACCAGTCAGATCCACCTCTCCGGAGAAAGACAGCGAAGAGAGGCAGTGACGTGCCCTATATAGATGGTTTTACGTCACTTTCCTGCGTCTTATCTGTACCAATGGTAGCTTAGCTTGACTTAGGACAGTCCAGGGGTCTGTCAGCTGTTTCTGCACATGTCTATCAAAGGCCATCCTCATAGATACTTAATCCTTATATATGGGTGCAGACATTCTTGGCCTTGTTAGACTAAGTAGGGTGGAGCAATGTAAAGTTCCCAAGACATTCCTGATTCTGTTAGACCAAGTATCTCCATTGTTATAATCAGGAAATAGCTAAATCAAATCTTCTAAAGTATGGTCTAAGTAGGGTGGAGTAATTTTAAAGTTCACATCCTGCTATCACCAACTCCACCCCTCCTCTCATGTAGAGCAGAGCATTCATCTGTGCCAATCAGAAAAGTCCCATCCCAATGGACTTTGGGACCATATGTCAAATAATAGAAGTCAACATAAAGTAAATGTGTATGCACATATACATGTGTTTGTGTGTTATACACTTAGATATAGATTATATGTACAATATATAGAAAGATAGAACCAACTTGTGCCCATTGGATGACAAATTTGCACTTCCTGCTCCCTAAAAGCATAGATTTAGATTGATGTTTTCTGGAGCAAAACCCTCCTTTTCCTACTCTCATTCTCTTGTCCTCATTGAGTTTATTCCTTCCCTTCCCCAGATCCTTTCCTTTTTTGTCCTCCATCTCCATTAGGCCTTGAAACACCAGATCAACTGTTAATAGACTTCAGTCCTTATTAATAATTTTGGCACCTGGGAAAAAACTCTACAAAGTATGGAAATCAAGATAATATAGCCCCTAAAATCAGCTTTTAAGAATCCTTCTCCATGAAGCTTTCTCTAGTGTCCTCCACTGCCTACTCTATAAGGGGAAAAAAGTGACCTTGCATTTATTTTGTATTGAAATTGTATATATTTATTTATATACCCACTGAATCCCCAATTTAATGTAAGTGCCTTGAGAACAGGGACTAACTTTTGTCTTTGTTTCCCTAGAACTTACTATAGGGCCCAACACAGCAGATATTTAATAAATGCTTGTTGATTGATAGATTGCTATCTCCCAATAGGAGGACCTAGTAAGGATGCTGGATTTTTTAAAATTTGGATTTTTTATTTTAATAACAAATTTCCACACAAGTTTTTTGAAGTTATATGATCCATTTTGTTTCCCTCCCTGTAGCATACGAGGCATGTTAGCATCTGGGAAGTATGGTTGATGTATTGATATTATATCCTGTATATGCATTTACCAAACACATGATCAGACCTCTTAATGTTCATTGTATGGAAAGGGACAGTCCAAAGGACTAGCAAAGGACGGGCAAGTTTGTGGGCTGGGCCTTGACAGCCACACTGCCCTGGCTTGGAGTACATTCATTTCCAAAGCTCCGGTTGGATTAATCTCCACCTCTTTGATTTTGTCATTGTCAATTCAACCAATGTTAAAATCTCAATCATGTCACGTATTCATTAATCACCTCCCACTTGACATTCCTAAGGTCCCCAATAAAGGTTGGGGAACATGTGTGAGCTTTCTCTCTCTCTTCCCTTCTGTTCTCTTAACCTCTTACTCTCAGAGGGTTTGCTCTCCCTCTTGCCTCTTACAATGTTCTTATGTTCCTCGTGTCTGACTTACGCAGCACAGCTGCCCCACACATCTCCCATTAATCTCTTGGCCGTGTGGCCCATGGGGGATGTCCCAGAGCTCTCAGCTCCACGCAGGTTCTCTTGGTCTTCATACTTATAATTTCTCCACTTACTTTCTCTTTCTAGAGAGGTAATGATGGAGCTCACTTGTCCCCAGGTGTGTTAACTTGTGGTGTCTGAGTCTTTATTCCTGCGTCTCTTCCTCTGACTGCATTATCTATCTCACATCCATATTCCTCACATCCTAGCCTCCATTCTCCTTCTCAGGTCACCCACCCACAGATATATAATATAGGACTCCGTGGAGGGTTGCTATAGTTCCTTATTCCCTCTCCCCTCTTGGAGCTGACAAATAATTCAATCTGGGTTATACATATATTACTATGCAAAACACAGTTCTATGTTATTCATTTTTATAAGTGAATAATCTTATAAAACCAAAACCCCAAAATATATACCCAAGTAAACAAATGATAAATCATATATTTTCATCTGCATTCTGACTCCAGCAGTTCTTTCTCTGGAGGTAGATGGCATTCTTTGTCATAAGTCCCTCAGAATAGTCCTGGATTATTATATTACTATTAGTAGCAAAGTCTATCACATTTGGTTGTTCCACAATGTTTCAGTTACCAGTACTATGTATAATGTTCTCCTGGTTCTGCTTATTTCCCTCTGTATCAGTTCACATAGGTCTTTTCAGCTCTTTCTGAAATCATTCTGCTTAACATTCCTTATAACACAATAGTATTCCATCACCATCAGATACCACTGTTGGTTCAGTCATTCCCCCATTGAGGGATGACCCTTTAATTTCCAATTCTTTGCCAGCACAAAAAAGCAGCTATAAATATTTTTGTATGAATATGTCCTTTCCTTTTATCTCTTTGGGATACAGACCCAGTAGTGGTATTACTGGATCAAAAGATAGGCACTGCTTTATAGCCCTTTGGGCATAATTCCAAATTGTCTTCCAGAATGGTTGGATAAGTGCACAACTCCATCAGCAGTGCATTAGTGTCCCAGTTTTGCCATATTCCCTCCAAAATTTATTATTTTCTTTTACTGCCATATTGGTCACTCTGATAGGTGTGAGGTGATACCTCAGAGTTGTTTTAATTTGCATTTCTCTAATCAAGAGGAATCTAGAACATTTTTGTGATGATCAGTGTGAAGATGGGATTAACTCTCCCCTGCCCATTTTTAGATTTAATCACCAGAAGCATATATACCCCACTTATCCTTAAGTGGGAGAGGCCTATGACTCATGTGTGCGAAAGTGGGTGATGAATCAGAATCCATTGACTGCCTTCCCTGGGCAGTCCTAAGCAAAACTATATCTGTAATTGGTCCACATAAAGTGGAAGGAAGCCACAAGAAGTGACGAAAGGAATAGCCTTTAAAAGTGGCCAGAACTTCCTGTGACCAGGTCGTTCGCTTCAACTTGACCATGGATAAGCTCAGGCTGGGGACCTGGACTGTTTTGGACTTTCCCTTTGAACTACCACATGAATGAGTGAAAAAGGCTGACTTCGCTTCCTGGTTTTCTGAAGCTATTCGCCTCCAGAGAGACCCCTCGTCTTGGAGGAGGCCTTGTGGCTAAAACTCTTGTTTAATTTACCTCTGGCCCCCCTTTGCTGGGGACTCTGAAGCCCTGACTGGTTTGGACCAGGCCAGAGTAAATATCTGCTCTCTCTGATTTTCCTACATTCACTCTTTCTTCTTTTATAAATAAACTACCATAAAAAGTCATTCTGACTTGAGAAATATTAATATCTGGTGACCACACTCATATATTTAGTCCAACCCTTTAATATTTTACCTCTTACAAGAGGATCATACGAGAGATCTAAGGAGTGAAAAATTAAAGGTCCAGTCCTTATAACTAATACCTGGCACATTGTAGATGCTTAATTTTTTTTTTTTTGCTTATATGGTATCTTGCACAAGTCAGTGTTACATCAAAGATATATGATTTTATTAATGAGGATTTTTTCAATCAATATAGGTTAAAACCTACCTATAAACTACTAGATAAGTGAAAAGGGAGTTATCTAAGGTTCAGATAGTTTAAATAACTTGCCTATGATTAATTAGTTTTGAGATGGGATCTGAACCCAGGTCTTTTTGACTCCAAATTTTGACTCCAAGCTATCCTGCTTATCACCTTGCTTATAGCAGATGCTTAATAAGTGTCCATTGAATTGGATTACTTCTCTTTACTTCCTAATAATGATATCATTATTTTTCCAGTCACTCAGGTTGAAAATTTTGCATTACCCCAAGTACTTCTTTGATTAAAGTACTATCATTTGTAGAATCAAAAATTAGAAGAAACCTTAAAGAGATCTAAAAATGTTAACCCAAAGCCCTAATTTTACAGATGTGGAATATGAAGTTCAAAGTTACATAGCAAGTGAATGGCAGAGCCAACATTAGAGTTATTTTATCTCCAACTTTACTTTATAAGCTTCTTGAGAGCAGGTATAATTTTTATTCCCTTTGTATCCCAGCACTAGATTCTGCAGGCACTGCACATGAAAGCCTAAAAGGTAATTAATACAATTTTATTGAATAAGGAACTTGTATTTGGAATAGACCTGTGATTTTTTTGGTGCTGGGAATTCAGAGTGAGGAAATATTTTCTACCAATGTACATCTGCAACTTCTTAGTTTTAGAGCAATGGTATCATTTCAATTGAAATAGGGGTCACTAAACCATACATAAGGATTCCTGTTGAGATCCTCAGAAAACCACACTTTAACATTATCTATATTCTATTGTATTTTAAAGAATACTTCCTAATTATTTTTTTAAAAACCCTTTATCTTCCATCTTAGAATCAATGCTAGGTATTGGTTTCAAAGCAGAAGAGTGGTAAAGGCTAGGTAATGGGAATCAAGTGACTTGCCCAGGGTCATATAGCTAGCTAGGAAACATCTAAGACCAAATTTGAACCCAGGTCCTCTTGCCTCTAGATTTGTGTCCCAATCCCTTGAGCCACCTGGTTGCCCCCAATACTTCTCAATTACATTTTAATTTGGTTCTAGGAGGCAGTACTTGAACCCATGTCCTTTTGACTTTAAAAATGACTCTCGATTCTCCATTCCATGCTGACTGTATAACTATATAATAAGCCCTAAGTCCTGAGAATAAATATCAGTTTCCATAAAATCTGGGACAAAAATTTGAGGGTTGCATTGTAGGATTAGATCAGAGGCAGCATAGCCAAGAATGTGAAATAGATAGCTTGTCCTTGACCCCTTACTTCCCTCACTTCCAGTATTCTATTTCTGATATTTCTTTCTGTAAGTATTTATCTTCTGCAACTCACTCTGAACTGTTAACTTTGGAGACTAAAGGTATTATAACTCTCAGAGATATCTTATTTTAATTAGGGAATCTCAAAAGAGATAAGAATCCTCTTACTCAAAGGAATATACCTCTTGATAAAATTATACCTACTGGACTGGTGGCTGAAGGATTTATTTTTAAATAGATGAACCTATCCAAAGACCTCATGTTGCACCCCTTACCTTTTTTTTAACCTTTACTTTCTGTCTTAACTATTATTTATTATTATTATTATTACTTGCATAAGGGTCAAATTGTAAAGAACTGCCAATTCACACACAAAATGGATATCAGTACCAATTTATTATCTTTTGGGGAGCCCTTTGCAATTTGGAGTTTTAGAGTTAATGAACTGGGTAGTGTCCATCCCATCTCCACCCTCCAACTCCCCCAGACTAGAGACAGGTTAATCGTCACAGTGATTCACTATGGTTAGTGGTTATGCTGCTGGCTTTGGGGTCAGGGAGGCTGCATTTCAAATCTTGCCTCAGACACTTAGAACCTGGGTAAATCATTTAGTTCCTCTAAGCATCAGTTTCTTCATCTGTAAGATAAATATAATAATAGCATCTAATTTGCCATATGGTCAGGCAAATAAAATGAGATAACATGTATGAAGTGCATTCTCAAATCTTTAAGTGCTACTAAATGTTAGCTTCTAATATTATAGAAGATCTTGATTTCTTTTGCTAAAGTTTTATGCTAGTGGAATTATGTTCTTTTAAAACGAAGCACTTCTTTCATGTGGTGGTGATACATTTCAATGTTTTTCCATGCAATTTATTTTCCTATCCATCACGTCCTTGGTTTTATAAAATATTTCTAGATTTAAATACATTGACAAATTTCCAGCTGTCACGTATGGGCATTTAACTGTGTTATAGAGACAGATGATTTTGGAGTGAGAATTTTTTTTAGCATTGCAGAAGAGTGAGTTTAAAGGATATAATAAGTTAAAATGAATCGCTGTCCCTAACTTGCTGGATTTAGACATACCACAAATAATAGTAAATCAAAAGTGACTAGCAGAAGCATTCAACACTATTAATTTATTGTGGGAATCACTTTATTATAGGCACTTTGCCTTTACCGTATACTTTACAAAAGATAAAAAAGATAATTATCTTTCTTTAGGAATCTAACAAACAACATTTAGCCATGCAGAGTTGAAAGAGAAGCCACTGAAAGAAAGAAATTATGAAAACAAAGTAAAAATGAGATACTGTAAGGGAGAAATGAGGAGTTGTTTAACAAGACTGCTGTGGTAAACAGGGCATTCATTGACCAATTTAAATTGTTTTTAAAGATGTGCACAAAGTGGAAGGGGGAGGCAGGTAATAGAGGATGGATGTCCAAATGTGGCACAATCCTAAAAGAACATTTGGAATGCTATGGTTCAGAGTGAGATGAGGATGTTGAAGAAAACTAAGGACAACCACAAGGAAAAGGAGGGTTGTTGTTTTCAACTTTATTGAGGAAAAGTAGAGTATCAAAGAAGGTACTCCTTGAAGTGGTTTTGACAATGAGGAGAACATCCATAACTTACTTTGCTTTTCTTGCCCAGGAACATGATCTCAGGCTTGGAGAGCTTTGTAACCCAAATAAGTAAGATGATATTAAGAGAGCACCCAGCTGTCTTTAATGAAAGCCAAGTCAGCAGGCTCAAATAAACCATATTCTCTGGTACTGAAAGAACTTGCAGAAGCGGAAGATAGGACACTGGACCTGGATTAAGGAAAACCGTACTTCAAACAGTCTCAGACACTAACTGTGTGGCTTTGGGCAAGTCACTCTGTATGCCTCGGTTTCCTGACCTCTGGTCTGGTACTCTATCTGCTATGCCACCTAGCTGAAATTAGAACAAGGTAATACCATGGAAATAGCTAAGCTGACGTTCACAAAAGAATTTGGCAAAGTTTCCCATGCTTTCCTTGTGGAAAAGATGGTTAGGTGAGAACTGGAGAATACTTGAGCAAGATGGTTTCAAATTTGGTCAAACAAAAAGACTCCAAGAGTAGCCATTAATTATTTAATGCCAATTTGGAAGAATGTCTCAAGAAAGGGTCCCAGAGACCCAAGTTTGTCTCTGTGTTGTATAATATTTCTACAAGTGACTTGGATAAGGGTATATGTTGCTTGTCTATCAAAATTTCAAATGACACAAGGCTGAGAAAAATTGTTAACTTATTGGATGAGAGTTAGGATATGAAAAGATCTTGAAAAACTGAACCATTGGACTGAAACTGAGATAAAATTTAATAGGAGTAAATGTAATGTCTTACATTTTATAAATGGATTTTAAAAAATCAACTTCATGAATGCAAACTGGAAGAACTGACAATTAATGTCTAAAGGGGTTTCTTTCTTTAAGAGAGGACTAGGGAGGTGGGAGTACCTTTGTCTTATGTAAAAGACTATGTCTATCTTGGCAGTGCTTTTTTGCAAGAACATTATCAAGCTATAGGGCTTCCAGAGAAGGGTAACCAGAATAATGGAGGGTCTCCAGATCATGCAATGAATAGATTAGTTAAAGCACCTGGGAAATTTTTAACCTGGAGAAAAAAGCCTTAAAAAGGAGATGTTCACTGTTTTCAACTACAGAAAAGAGATTTGATTTTTTTTCTGCTTGGCCTTAAAGGGCAGAGCTAGAAGTAATGAGTAAATTTTGCAAATAGGTAAATGTAAGCTTCATGTAAGCCAAAATATGCCAAGAATCAGAGATATCTAAAAAGTGAAATGAGCTGCCTTACAAGGTAATGGGTTCTCCCCAAGAGCATGCTGGTAAATGATGACTATCTCTAGGGTGGGGAAAAGTATTCCCAACATATTTATTTTTCAATTACACGTAGAAGTAATTTTTGACAATTGTTTTCTGATATTTCATGATTCAGATTCTCCCCTTTCCTCCTTCCCTCCCAAATGCAGCCAGTAAATAGTTTGATATAGATTATATTGCAATGCTTTCATGCAATATATATTTCCATATTGCTTAGGCCATGACAGAAGGCATATGTCATGCATTCAACAAAAAACTCATGAAGGAAATAAACTGGAAGTCAACATACTTTGACCTGTGATCAGACTCCAATAGTTCTTTCTTTGGGTATGGACAGCATTTTTCTCTCTTTATTTTTTTTTAAATTTATCTTTAATTTAATTTATTTATTTGTCTTTGTTTTAATTCAAAGATATTTTATTTTCTCAGTTACTTGTATTAATACTTTTCAGCATACCTTTTCCAAAACTATAAGATCCAAACTATCTCTTACCCTTCCTTTCCTCCCTGCAACTCAGAGACAGTAAACAATTTAATCTGGGTCATATATGTATTATCATTGGATAGCATTTTTCATCATAAGTCCCTTGTTGATATCTTGGAAACTTTCTTTGCTGATAATAGTTTAGTTCTTCACAGATGATCATTGTAAAATATTTGTTACTGTGTATTGGCTCCAAGGCAGAAGAGTGGTAACGGCTAGGCAATGGGGGCCAAGTGACTTGCCCAGGGTCACACAGCTGGGAAGTGTCTGAGGCCAGATTTGAACCTAGGACCTCCTGTCTGTAGGCCTGGCTCTCAATTCACTGAGCCACCCAGCTGCCCCCTGATGCCCCCTTAGTTTTTGATTCTTTGACACTACACAAAGAGCTGCTAAAAATATTTTTGTTCAGGTTAGTCTTTTCCCCTTATCTCTGATCTCTTTGGGATATAGATCCAGTATCGGTATTGCTGGATGAAAGGGTATGCAGAGTTTTATGACCCTTTGGGTATGCTTCCATATTGCTCTCCAGAATGATTGTATTGGTTCACAGTCCCGATTGTCCCAATTGTCCCATATCACCTCCAACATTTATCACTTTCCTTTTTGGTGATTACTATACACTTTTAAATTTCATCTTCATCACTGTATTAACATTTTTTCCATGACTTTCTTAAGTCTAGACAATCAACAAAACAATAAATGGAGCCTGCTTGTAGCATTTACCAATTTCCAAAATGTAAAAATCCAGTCTTGCTAAATAGTTTGAGCTGACTCCAATATACCTCTGGTTTTCTCTCACTCAAGATCATTATCTAAAGATTAGATGACCACTTGTTAAGTATGCTACAGAAAGGATTTTTGTTCATATATGAGTTGGACTAGATGACCCCTGGGGCTCCTTGCAAATTGGAGAGGTTTTGATTCTATGGCCCTGGATGTGTGGGTCATCTTGTATAATCTCTTTCTCAATTTAAGAATTCTTTCTCCAACTTTTCTGGCAAATAGTCATCTAATCTCTTTTTTGAATCCTTCAGTGACAAGTACATCACTTAATGAGGCAGCCCATTCTATTTTTGTACAGTTTTAGTTTCAGGATGATTCTTATAAGCTGGCCTTTACCTTCTTTACCTTCTACAAATTGATCCTAATTTTGTTCTCTGAAGAAGCACAGAATAAGTCAATTCTCTCTTCTACTTAACAGTCATTCTAATTATTTTACCTTAGGTTTAGCAGATGAAGATCATCTTGGATAAGGAATTGGCAATACAATGAATTAGCTCTATTTTTATGTTAGTTGGCTTCCAATAGGCACCACTTCCCCTTCTATGTGCTATTAGTAGCTATCCAATATTTGACGATAACTAGCCCCCCTAAATATTTTCTTTCTTCCCCACCCCCAGCTCATCAATTTTGCTTCATATAATATGAGATATGACCATTTACCACATTAGTCATCTTCCCTTGGACAGGTTAAACATTGTCAGTAGTTCCCTTAAAATGTAACCCCAAGAAATAAACAAAATAATCAAGATGTACTATGACTAGCATGGAATACAGTGGTATTATTACCTTTTTGTGCTATAAACATTGATAACGCCTATGATTTTATTTGCTGTGTTGGCAGGCACAGCTGAGTTTTCAGTCCCTTTTAATCCTGTCTCATCATTCTCATCATGTATTTGCATTATTGCTTTTAAAACAAAAAACAATGTAAGCACTGTACCTTACATTCACTTCCATTATATTTTATCTTGTTAAGCTTAGCTCATCAAGATCATTTTGGATCTTGATTCAGTGATTTGATGGATTAGCTCTGAGCTTCATGACAATTTGACAAGAATGTCATTCAGTCTTTTACCCACATATTAATTAAAATCGTGAATTAAGAAATTACTAAGGCCTGAGTCTTATGGCAGAACTCTAAAGGCATCCTCTCAGTAGACATTTTTTTTAAAAAATATATTTTATTTGATCATTTCCAAGCATTATTCGTTAAAGACATAGATCATTTTCTTTTCCTCCCCCCCCCACCCCCCATAGCCGACGCGTAAGTCCACTGGGCATTAGATGTTTTCTTGATTTGAACCCATTGCTTTGTTGATAGTATTTGCATTAGAGTGTTCATTTAGAGTCTCTCCTCTGTCATGTCCCCTCAACCTCTGTATTCAGGCAGTTGCTTTTTCTCGGTGTTTCCACTCCCATAGTTTATCCTTTGCTTATGAATGGTGTTTTTTTCTCCTGGATCCCTGCAAGTTGTTCAGGGACATTACACCGCCATTAATGGAGAAGTCCATCACCTTCGATTATACCACAGTGTATTAGTCTCTGTGTACAATGTTCTCCTGGTTCTGCTCCTCTCGCTCTGCATCACTTCCTGGAGGTTGTTCCAGTCTCCATGGAACTTCTCCACTTTATTATTCCTTTTAGCACAATAGTACTCCATCACCAACATATTCCACAGTTTGTTCAGCCATTCCCCAATTGATGGGCATCCCCTCGTTTTCCAGTTTTGGGCCACCACAAAGAGCGCAGCTAATCTCAGTAGACATTGATCTCATAGTTAACCACCAACCCTCTTTGGACGCAGTCATTCAACAATTTATGAATCTACCTAATTATACTATTAATAAGTCTATATTTGCCACTATATCCCCAGGGGGTAGAATAAGAAATCTGAAATCCAGATATATTATATCTATAATTTTCTTTTTTATGTAGAAGTCTATATTTTTCATTTAAATCCAGACCTTCAGACTGTGATTCAATTCATGTGGGTCAACTCTTTTGTAACTTTGGCCTGGGGACACTTAGAAGTTAAGTGATTTTCTCAGGATAGTAGAAGCAATGTATATCATCAAAGGCAGTATTTTACTCTGAAGCTAATCTTCTACTTGCTGCATCATTACTGACTGGTAATAAAACCATTGTAAGAAAATAAATCTAATTTTTTGGAACTCTCTTCTTCATTGTATCTTTGTGCCTCTTTTTCCAGTTGACTAATTTTTAAGGTTTTTTTTTTTTGCATTACTTTCATTTCCTTTTCCCATTTTTCTTTAACCTGTTTTATTTGATTTTTAAATTCCTTTTAAATTTCTTCCAGAGAAAAAACACTATCCATAAGCAGAGGACAAACTGAGGGAGTAGAAACACCAAGGAAAAGCAACTGCCTGACTACAGTGACTGAGGGGACATGACAGAGGAGAGACTCTAAACAAACACTCTAATGCAAATATTAACAACATGGCAATGGGTTTGAATCAAGAACACATGTGATACCCAGTGGAATCACGCGTCAGCTATGGGGGGTGGGAGGGAGGAAAAGAAAATGATCTTTGTCTTTAATGAATAATGCATGGAAATGATCAAATAAAATACTATAAAATTAAAAAAAAATTTCTTCCAGAGCTTCAGACCAATCCCCTCCTCCCCTTTTTTTAAGTTTTGCATGCGGTTGCTTGGATCTCACTATTACCTGTTGGTTCTGTGCTTTGCTGTTTGTCCAACTAGACAATTTCCGATGTTAAATGTTTCTTTTTGTAAAAATGGATTGGAATCCAGGACTTCAATCCCCACAAGCCTTTGCTCCACTTCCCCAGAATGCCTTGTAATCTCACCTGGGCCGAGATCGAGAAGGGATTTAACCTGATTGCAAAGGCTTTTGAGCTCTTTTTTGGACTTCCATTTTGGGGCAGACGTGGCTCTTTCCATAATGTAGGTGAGGTCTTGTCTAGGACTCTGGCCTAGGCATGTGTTTTTTCTTACTTGTATATTCTTAAATTCTCAACCTTTAATAAACCTCATAAAATATAATATTCCTTGTAGAGAGAAACTAATTTCTACCTGCCTCAGTCTCCCCTAAATTTTAATCTTTACATTTTGCTGTTTGCTCATTTTCCTAGCCTTTTTTTTTTGCCTGTGAACTGGGAATTCTGAAAGTTGCTTGATGATTCTGTCTTCTCTGCTGATGGCTTTCTGTTTTTGCAATGTGAGCTATTTTGTCCTGGGGCTAGGTCTGTACTTCAACAGGGCAGGCTTGAAAAGGCCTTCTGGGCCTCATTGAGGGCTGGTGCCAGGGCCTGGGACTTCAAGGGGGTGGGTCTAAGATGCTCTTTTGGTGGTGTAGCCCCTCTCCCAGGAACCTAGTGCAGTAAGGGGGCAGAGTGGTTGGGCAGCACTCCTCTGTGTGCAGTTTTCCTTCCAGTTTCCACTTATCCCATGAAAATAAATTCTCTCTGCCCATCTTTCAAGATATGTTCAGTGGGAGAGCCCCCTCACACATTCTAACTATTCATTTTTGACTACAATTATTTTGATACAGTTTTTAAAGATTGATTTAGAAGGATTGGCAGAACAGTTTAGGCTTTTGCTGCTACTAGGACATCATCTTGGCTTCACCCCCAACCAAATCTGGTTATTTGGATTTGATAATCTTGGTTAATTTATTTGGCTTCTAGTGCTCGCCATTTGCCTTTCTAAGTACTCACAAAATTTTTGTTTAATAATCTATTCTAGAATCTTTCCAGGGAGAAATGTTAAATACAATTATCTTGTTTCCAGAATTTATCATCTTTATCTTTTCAAAAATTGTGACATTTGACCACCTCTTGTCTTCTAGCACCTTTCAGTAATTAAAAAAAATCACTGATATCAGTTCAGTGTGGCTCTCTCTCAAGGCTTTGTCCTCCAACCTCTTCACTTTTTTCTTACTATTCTCTGACTTAGCTTCATTCCAGTGACCTCAATTACCATCTGTGAGTATAACTGTTGATTTTAGGTATCAACCTTTGCTCTCTCCCCTGGATTCCAGTGTTATAATTCCAATCATCTAATAAACATTTCAAATTAAGATGTCCTACCAGTAGCTAGGATAGCTCAGTGGACTCTAGCTCAGCTGGCTCTGGAGTCAGGAAGACATCTCCCTAGGTTTAAATCTGCCCTCAGATCCATATAATTGTGTGACCCTGGGGAAGGCACTTAATCCTGTTTGCCTTAGTTTTCTCAACTGTAAAATGAGCTAGAGAAAGAAATGGCAAACTACTCCAGTATTTTTGTCAAGAAAACCCCAAAATGGGGTCACTAAGAGTCAGACACTACTGAAAAATAACTGAACTGAAACAACACCTTAAACCCAACATATCCAAAATTTTATTTTTATTTCAAAGTTTGCCATTCTCTCAATTCCCCTAAATTCTGTTGTTGACAACATCTTCAACTTAGTCACTCATGGAAGCCATTGGAACCCCTCCTGTGAATGCCTCCTCCTCCCTCACATTCAATCAGTTGCCAAGTCCTTCCTTTGCCTTCCAAATACCTTCATGATGTATTACACCCATCTCATCTTCTCTACTTCCACTTCCAAAATCCTTGTTCTGGGTCACATTACATCTCACCAAGGCTATTTAATATCTTCTTAACTAATTTCCCTTCTTTCAGCCCCTCCTTTCTTTAATCCACCCCTCACAATATTAAGAATCAAGACCTTGGGCTTTATTGAACTTAAAATATCTTCCCAGGGACTCTAGGTTAATAGTAAAAGCATAATGGTTCAAGTCAGACCCAAAGAAATGTAATTCCATTTAAAATAGTTTTAAAAAGCTCAAAGAATATCCATTCTAGGTTTAGGTATATTTCCTTTATTTGTATTTCTAATCACTTTGTCGTGATCTGTTCTTGGAATGTTAAGACTGGGTGTTTGTGTTTGGCTCTCCCAATACAGTTTATAACAACCAAATTAGACTATTAGCCATTTCCCTACATCTTCTGGATCTCTCTGGTTTCCATGCAGGATGTAATACTTGCTTCTTGTGTAACCTTGAGCAAGTTACCTCTCTGAGCATCTGCTCATGACTTAAACATACTCTTTCTTTCTTCTTTCAATTCTTTCTCTTCCTACAAGGCTAATTCTGGTACCATTTCCTTAAATGAAGTCTTCCCTTATCTTTTCTTTATCTTATGTATTTAAAAACATTATTCTGGGCAGGAGTCCATAAGCTTTTATTGACCAAGAATGGATTCATCATTCGAAATAAAGATAAGGATCTTTGTGTTAGTCCAACTCTGTGATTTTATTGATGTTCCAGGAAGAGAAATGATTTACCCAGGGTTGTGAATGAAGAAAGAGTTGTAAGCATCTGTCACTAGAGGTTTGGGGTTGTTTTTGGATGACTGAATGAAGCAGATGCTATGAAGACTTCTATGTTGGGACATGGATGAAGGCTTGACTCAGTGGTGTACAAACTTAGAGATCATGGGTTGGAAGAAACCTTAGAAGCCACTGAGTCCAACTCCCTCATTTTTAAAGAAACTAGAGCCAGGAGAAATGAAAATGACTTGCTTAAAATTACACAGATAATAAATAGCAAAGGTATAATTTATTTATTTTTATTAAAAGTTATTTAATATAGTTTATTCCCAAGTATCTCAGCCCTTCCTCCCCTTCCCACATGATAGAAGGTATCACTTGAAAAAAAATGTATGTATAGATTATATCTCATGTTTCTGTTTTTTAGTTCATTTTTTGAAGGTAGATATTCTTAATTCATATTTCAACTATAAATTCTATAGCAATATATAAAGTTTTTTTGGGGGGGGGGTTCTACTCATTTCACTCTTCATTACTTCATGTAGGACTTTCCAATTTTTTTTAAAAAGTTAACCTGCTCACCATTTTTTATGGTGAAGTGGTATTCCATCACAGTCTTATACCACAATTTATCCAGACATTCCCCAATTGGTGGATATCTTCCTCAATTTCTAGTTCTTTGCTACCACAAAGAGAGCTGCTGTATATATATTGGTATATATAGGCTCTTTTCGTTTTTTCCTGATCTTCTTGAAAAATAGTATTGCTGTGCTGGGGGGCATCAGGCTACGATGTCTTGACAAGGTCACTTGTGGTAGCCAAGAGGTAGTGATCTTTGGCAGGATAGACTTGCCCACTCAGCCCCCTCTGCATGCCTTCTCTTATCTACATCCTTCACTAATGGAATTGACATGATTCTTATCCCCTCCCTAGCCTTAGAAGGAATAATACAAGAGCAAAATACCTGTACTCTATTTCCCCAAAACATCACCAAAAGATTAGACCTTCAAACCCAATCTCAAAAGACTACCATGGGTTAACTTTTACTTAGGTACATAATTCCCAGTAAAACCATAGCTACAAGCCAAGCCCAGAACTTTCCCTCTCACAGAAACTTATTCTCATGAATCCAGCAAACAAATCAATCATAAAGGTCCATACAAAATGTGCAGGTACACCAAGCTTCATCATGCCTCAGTGACTTGATTCTTCCCCTTGAGAAACTCCCTAGTAAATCCTGAAGAATGATCAGTTTAATATTAAATCTGAATTGTGTTCACAGTACCTCTCAACCTCAATGTTATGATTGTTGAATTGTCTTTAAGAATTTCTGATTGATTATTTCTTTTTATTAAAAGTAGTAAGTAAATTTCCTTGATTGTTGGTAAGCTCAAGCTCCTCACAGGGTAATGAGAAAATTAAGCCACCTGTGATGAAATCATTTATCTTGTGTGAAACCTTTATTCTATCAAGAATCTGTAATCACAATTCAAGAATATAGAATGTTAATCTAATGTTAATCAAATTTGTTAAAAGTTAATGTATCACTTTTCCAATGATCTCTATTTAGACATATATGTTAGGTAATGTATCTGTGTGCCAAAAAAATGTATATAAAAATAAATACCAGGCCTGGGGATGGTGGAGCAGCTATCAGGTGCAAAGCATGCTTATGGCTGAAAAATATATAGCTGTTTTCTGTTTGTTATTTTCTTTATTGATCATTTGCCACCTGTTGGGAACCCCTGGAGTCATAAGTGTAGCTGGACCTTGCCCGTGGCATTGCTGGGCCTAAGGGTATATACAGTTTTATAGTTCCCTGGGGATAATTCCAAATTGCTCTCCAAAATGGTTGGATCAGTTTGCAGTTCCATCAACAGTATATTAGTATCCCATTTTTCTATCCCTCTCCAACATTTGTAATTTTGTCCTTTTGTTATTTTAACGAAACTGGTAGGTGTGAGATGATATCTTAGAATTGTTTTGATTTGCATTTCTCTGAGCCAGAGTGATTTAAAGCAATTTTTTTTTTCATATACCTACATATGGTTTTGATTTCTTTATCCAAAAACTGTCTGTTCCTATCTTTTGCCCATTTATCAACTGGGAGATGGCTTTTATTCTTGTAAATTTGACAAAGTTTTCTATACATTTTAGATATGAGGCCTTTCTCTCTGAAAAATTGTATTTAACACCACTCCCCCAGCCAATTTTCTATTTTTTTCTAATCTTGGCTACATTAGTTTTTATTTGTACAGAAACGTTTAAACTTGATGTTTTTAATCAAAATAATCCATTTTTATCTTACAATACTCTCCATTTCTTGTTTACTCGTAAGTTCCTCTTCTGACCATAAATCTCATAAATCTGATAGGATATATGTGCTCTGTTCTAATTTGCTTCTATATCTCCTTTTATGTCTAGGTCACATATCTATTTTGATCTTATCTTATCAAATGATATAAACAAATGGTCAATACCTAGTTTCTGCCAAACTTCTTTCCAATTGCCCCAGCAATTTTTTCAAATAGTGAGGTCTTATCCCCCAAATTTGGATCTATATTTTGGTCAAATACAAGGTTACTATAATCTTTTACTACTGTTGTATATCTGTTCTATTCTACTGATCTATCTTTCTCTTTCTTAGCCAGTACCAGATAGTTTTGATAATTACTGTTTTATAATATGGTTTAAAATCTGGAACTGTTAGACCTCTTTTCTTTCCATTTCTTTTTTTTTTCCTAAACCCTTGCCTTCCATCTTAGAATCAGTACTGTGTATTAGATACAAGGGAGAAGAGTGGTAAGGGACAGACAATGGCAGTTAAGTGACTTGTCCAGGTTCACACAGCTAGGAAGTGGCCAGATGTGAGCCTAGGGTCTCCCATTTCTAGGTCTGGTTCTCAATCCTAGCTGCCCTCTCTGCAACCTTTACATTTCTTTTCATTAATTAATTTGATTTAAAAACTTTTTTTGTTCTAGCACAATAAAATAATTTTGACAATTTAAATGAGCTGGCTGGCACTGAATAGATAGATTAGTTTAGGTAGGAGAGTCATTTTAATTATATTAACTCTGAACAATTATTATTCTGCCAGGTACAGAGGTGGAATTTAAAAACAAGTCTTCTGATTACATCAGTGCATTTTCCACTGTACCATGCTATAGCAAGGCTTCTAAAGTCCCATCTAATTTGGGGATTCCATGATTCCATGCTTCTTCTATAACCCTGAGAAACAAACATTTATTAAGTGCCTATTATGTGCCAGGTACTGTGATAAGCAATTGACAGAATCATCTCATTTGATCTTTATATCAACCCTGTGAGATTGATGCTATTAGGTTGGATTTGCCATTTTATAGTTGAGGAAACTAAGGCAGAAAGTAATTAAATGATTCACTATCTTGGAAGTATCTAAGATTGGATTTGGACTCATCTTTCTTTCTTTCTTTCTTTCTTTCTTTCTTTCTTTCTTTCTTTCTTTCTTTCTTTCTTTCTTTCTTTCTTTCTTTCTTTCTTTCTTTCTTTCTTTCTTTCTTTCTTTCTTTCTTTCTTTTTTAAAACCTTACCTTCCCTCTTGGAATCAATACTGTGTATTGGTTCCAAGGCATAAAAGTGGTAAGGGCTAGGCAATGGGGGTTAAAGATCATACAGCTGGGAAGTGTCTGAAGTCATATTTGAACCCAGGACCTCCTGTCTCTAGGCCTTGCTCTCAATCCACTGAGGTACCCAGCTGCCCCCTCATATCTTTCTGAATCTAAACATTTAACCATGCACTTGACACACTATCTAGTGTTTTATCAACTTTGCCACCGAGGCTGCTTTTCTTGCTTATATAATTTTAAAATACTATGACCATTTAGATTTTTAAATTTGTGATTTTGTGATATGATGGGATAGGCTC
This sequence comes from Monodelphis domestica, assembly GCF_027887165.1. Taxonomy (NCBI): domain Eukaryota; kingdom Metazoa; phylum Chordata; class Mammalia; order Didelphimorphia; family Didelphidae; genus Monodelphis; species Monodelphis domestica. Next base: position 439,073,143 of record NC_077228.1, on the reverse strand, counting down.
TCACAGGGCTTTTTCAACTCTTAAAAAGTTCTTTAAACATTCAGTCTGAGAGGGAAATTTTTATAATTTCAAAGAATAAATTAATTTTCATAATGTATAGGAAATTGGTAAAAAAAAAAGAATCTAAATGAGAATGGATGGACAAAGAACCTTGATGAGAACTTAGAGGAAATTATTTAAAAGTTATCAATACTTTGTGCCTTGAAATTAATTAATTTCAGAGTAAGTAATTCTAGTTACTTAGCAAGTTTATCTGAGTAGTATAGGCTCTGAGACTTTATTCTCCCAACATCCATTCTCACTGTCAGGTCAGGTCCCCAGAGGAAGGATGTTATATCTTCTCAGTGTTCTAGGGTGTTGTCCGCACAACTCTAATGCCAGCACCCTCTCAGTTCAGGTTCAGTTTAGGGATGAAATGAGGCACTTACAAGTCATTGAATATTTTAAAAGGAGGTTTACTTTGCACTAAGAACAACAAGGATATGCAAAAAGGATATGGTGGCATTTAACCTCTGGATAAGGTCTCATGCTCACTGTCTGGAAAAACTCTGGTCAGTAGGTCATCAGGATATATGATCTCAGGCACCTATCTGAGAGGCTAAGACTGCATGCAGCTGGGACTTTTTAGTCCCCTAAATGACCAGGAAGCTACATCAGGGAAGTTGGGGTCAATCGGGTTTAAGGGATGGTTTTGTCCCAAGTCCTAAATTTTGTCCTAAATTGAATAAAGAGAAGAGGGAGGCAAGGAAGGAAGTCATTTTGGAGAAACTGAGATCAATCAGGCCCTGGGGACAATTCTATCTTTTTTTCAGGTTGGGAGGAAAGAAGCTACATTAGGAAAACACTGGTCCAATTCAATCACATAGAAGGTAACCCTGAGAGATCTTTGAGTTCTTTGCTTTTCACGATCACTCACTAGCTATACCAGTGTGCTTTCTAGTGTGATTATCCTTAATTATCAACTAGTCAGTCAGGCAGCTTTTAGAAAAGGATTTTTACCAAGGTGGTATATAGTAAGACCAGGGGACACATAAAATCTCTTCCAAAGTCCATTCCATGAGAGAGTCTTCCCAAGTACTTTTAATGGAAAGTAGCTTCAAGCTTCAAAAACGCATATGGCAAAGGGGTAACTCCCTGCTCCTGAAAGCTTTTTTTTTTCTTCCAGGAATTAAGTTGTTCCTCTTTAGTATGGCATAGCTTTTTGGAGAGAGCCTAGATTATGAATTCAATATGTCTTTGGCCCATAATACAGACAATGTCATTAGCTAATCCAGCTCATGGATGGATGCAAAGATGGAAAGTATTCAAGACCTCAGAAGGTAAAGAGGTCTTCCTCTTGTCAATTTGAAAAGAGGGAAAGACAGATCAAATCTAAGACCAAGGTTGGATGCTCTTTTCTTTTCCTCCATAATTGATTCCTGTTAAGATTTTAATTGGAACACTCCTCTCTGTTGATGGAACTCTATCTCTGATCTCTGGTTTGGCATTGGTTCTCTGGTTTTATGGAGGCCCCCAAGGGGTGACCACGTTTCCTTTTCCAATCCAAACACTCTTCTTGTGTAATATAACTCCAACTGATTGAGAACCTTTCCCCCCATGTAGCTTCTTGAAAGTCTTGATTGATAAATGGAGATATGTGCTCACTTGGCTACAGTACCAGGGTATAGAAATTGACCACTTACTTGAAATGGAGTGGGGTAACTTGATTAATTTACTCAATCAACTCCCACTCTTACATTGAGTTTTACTTAATATTTACTATGGTTTTAATAAAAATATTTGTTTTTTTTCTCAGATTCAATTAGCTTCTAGATCCTTTCAGTTTCCTCTCATTGAAATAGTTGATAAAATAAATAAAATAGTAAGATAAAAGGCAACAGGAAAAAATAGAAGGAAGACATGATTGTTCAAGGATCTATTGTTTCATTTGTAGGTGTGTGTGTGTGTGTGTGTGTGTGTGTTGCAAAGTGTAAGAATAATGAGTAATAGGGGCAGCTAGGTGACTCAGTGAATTGAGAGTCAGGTCTAGAGAAGAGAGGTCTTAGATTCAAATATGGTCTCAGACACTTCCTAACTATGACTCTGGGTAAGTCACTTAACCCTCCATTGTCTAGTCCTTGCAACTCTCTTCTGCCTTGGAACCAATACACAGCATTGATTCTAAAATGGAAGGTAAGGGTTAAAAAAAAAAAAGAATGAATCATTTTTAATCAGTCAGCAAGCATTTATTAGGCACCTATTATGTGACATTTGATATTATATGACAACACTTTTCCCTGCCCTTAAAGAGCTTATATTTTAAAGAGGGACACATGTAAGTAACTATGTACATACAAGATAGATACAGTGTTAACCAAAGGTCAATTCAGAGAGAAGGTTTGGGAAGAGGTAGAGATGCAATGAGAAAGGTCTGTTAAAGGGGGGATTTGAGCTGAATCTTTTTTTTTTTTTCAATAGCTAATTTTGGATTTGACAAAACTGATTACCAGATTGGTTGTGACTACTTGAATGGGAAAGATTGAAATCAGGGTCTTCTGTTTCTAAATCCATTGATTTTTTTCCTATTGTGCCATATTTATAAATATCTTTCTAAGACACCTATAACAACACTGACCAGAAATTAAGAAAAGAGTCAATCAACTATTTTTAATAAAGAAGAACAAAACTGGGCTGAGAACTAAAGCTACCTGATACTTCATCCCCATTAAGCGGAGAATTTTGTTGAAATTCTATCTCAAAGTAGGGTGATTAACTAGATGATCTCTAAACATTGGAGAGGAAAGGGGTAGAGTAATCCAGTGAAAGACTTCCAAATAAGGACAAATGTACAGTATGGCTTTAAATAATAAATTATAGTTCTGTGCTGTCATTCTATTTTTGTTTCTAGACTACACTAATTCAGAATGTATTTTTAGAAGAACTGAATTTTCTTTACACTAATTGTATGGAATGATGGGGTTATATTAGATGACCTCCCAATTCCCTTGTAGCCTTAAACATGTAGGAATGAAGACTCTAAGAAGGCTTTTCAGTGATGTTTTGAATTTTTCTAAGCAAATAGCTGCTGAGTCTCATCTGTCAAATATAAAAAAAAACAACTCTAAATTAACTATGGGAAAGTGAGGTTTCTTATTTAGATGAGTTATTTGGGGGTATGCTCCAGCCCTTCCACCATTTCAGAGACACTCTTGTTTTCAGAGAGCCAGAATAAAGTAAAGCAATTACTTAGTTGTAGTCTGGCCACAGACTAAAGAAAGAAAGGAAAGGGCTGAACTTACAAGGTTCAAAGATAAGCTTATATTTCAGTGGTGACTTAGAATCAGAAGAGCTCAAAGCTTGCAAGAGCATTAAAGAGCATTTATTTAGTCCAACCCTCTCATTTAACAAAAGAGGAAACTGAGGTCCAAACTTTCCCAAGATCACCAAGCTTAGCTGGTTGTAGAAATACAATGAAAAGTTAAGTTTTTCTGATTTCCATTCTAGGGGCTTTTCGCTACTTTGTTAGTAATCTTTAAATAGGATGGATTTGAGATGTTGCCAAAATATTTTAACTACATGAACTTTATAGATGGATGAATCTTTTGATTTTTGTACAATGCTTTCAGCAGGGAACCCATCAAATACCTTGAATTTTCTTTTACAGGGCCCTGGGCTATGTAGACATAACACAAAGCACTATCTTCCAAATGGTCATGTAATTTACTATATAGAGCAGTTTATTGGGCTATATAGTCTTAGCCTAAGAGGCTGTTATATTCAGAAACTGAAATAAATCAAAGAGGATAAAAGAAGACAAAATCTCAGTGAAGCATAAGGAAGACTTACTGAAAAATAAATATACCCTCCTGTGAGAAGTAACCATGGATACCTATCATTTAAAACATAGGGACATCATTGGAGAGCTGAATTAATGAGATTTTATGGAAAGCTTTGCTTCAGAAAGAGGCTTGAGGTCATTAAAATCACTACACAACTTCCCAAAATATGATCAAGATTGCTCTCCCTCACTTCTTCAATTTGAGACCAGCTCATTGTTCATTGACAGTATTTCTCCAAATATATGAGTTCTTTTTTTTTCTTTTTTTTCTTTTAATATATTTTATTTGATCATTTCCAACATTATTCGTTAAAGACATAGATCATTTTCTTTTCCTCCCCCCCACCCCCCATAGCCGACGCATAAGTCCACTGGGCATTAGATGTTTTCTTGATTTGAACCCATTGCTTTGTTGATAGTATTTGCATTAGAGTGTTCATTTAGAGTCTATCCTCTGTCATGTCCCCTCAACCTCTGTATTCAGGCAGTTGCTTTTTCTCGGTGTTTCCACTCCCATAGTTTATCCTTTGCTTATGAATGGTGTTTTTTTCTCCTGGATCCCTGCAAGTTGTTCAGGGACATTACACTGCCACTGATGGAGACGTCCATTACGTTCGATTATACCACAGTGTATTAGTCTCTGTGTACACAAATATATGAGTTCTAATGGATTAGTGCTATATGCTGTCCATTTGGGCCATATAAAATAGTCTGGACAATATGTAGTTTTCAGTCACTTGCCTTTTCATATGTGGATATCTTGAGTGAGCTTTTTTGGGGTGACTATAGATCTCACCGAAGAAGCTCCACAATGATCTTTTGATGCAATCAGTGAAATGGCATTTGTAGAACTATATTATAGTTTCCATTTAGATTCCTTTCCCCATTTCCATTCCTTTTCCATTTAGATCATACAATTGAATATACCCCATAAAGTACTTTTGGTGAGTGCATAACTCCCTATAGTATACCTCATTCAGGTACATCTTTTTATGTCAGTATTCTTCTGGTGATGCCATATGGCTCTGAGCCATGGAATACCACAGTCTTTGAAGAATTAAAATTTCAGGTGAGCCAGAAGGTAATGAATAGGTGCACGGGGATGGCAAGAACAGGTTATGATATATTACCATAAAAACAAATGAACATAAATGGCATAAACCTTATTAACAGATCATCAGGGAGTCATTTGATTAGAAAAGAAAGCTGGCCAATCTGGGAATGAGGGCAAAGAATAATTGATAGCTTGAATGCTTGTCTGGTATCTTTGCAAAGTCAAGAGACCTAGAGAAAGTTTCCCAACCTTTGTGAATTCCTTTTATGGAGGATTTCTAGGTAGATATAGATAAGAATCCACAAATTTAGAAAGCATGAATAAGTTGAGATAGATCCTGTGTAGATGTATCTATTCATGTAGGGATGATGGACATTAGATGCAGTCACAAATCTATCATGTTCACGTTATTTTTAAGAAGTCATAGTTATATAGTCTCTAATATGGAAATATTTGAATCATTTGAGTATTGTTTGAGCTCATCAACAATTAATTCTAGGGTTTTTATTATTATTATTACCTGAGTTTCAATCATGCTTACATTCTGTGCCACAAATGATTATCAACTTTATTCTGATAGCTACATTTTGACTTCCTGACTAAATGGGGACTTTCCCTCCCAGGGAGTAGAAATCTCTTCTCTTCCTTTAATTCCTTAAAATGTCTAGTATTGAGTGTAATGTTTAACTATAGCAGAATTTCAATTAACCAGAAATTCAGGAAGTTGGATAAAAAAGAATTAATTGCCATTTTTTAGGGGAAATGATGACATATGAAAACAGATTGAGATAAAGGATTTGGTTGAAAAAAACCAACACAACCTTTCATAGGATGTTTTGGGCTCAAAGTACATGCAATCCAACCTCTTCTCTATGTTCATGGTTTTAGGTATCTCAATTTAAGCTATAAGGCTTTCTCTTAAACTGCAAACCAAATAAAGACCTATTGTTTTAAGTATAGAATGACTGCTCTAATTCTTGTTCAAAGTCTCCTGTAAATCCCAACTGGATTAGAACTACAATAAAAGAAACAAAAAGGGCTTTCTGTGTGACTCTCAATTAACCAGAAAATTAAATTAACTAGAACATTCCATTCCCTCCCAGTATTCTGATTAATTAGAATTTTACTGTACTCTCTGACTTACTCATTTCATAACTTTGAGAAGCAATGGGCTTGGAGTAAGGAGACCTTCTCTGGCACTTTTTGGTATATGTATAACTTTAGGTAAATCATTTAATCTTTCTGGGACTCAATTTTCTCACAGATAAATGTAGATAATCCTATCCCCTAGGGTTGTTGTAAGAATCAAATGGAATACTATAAAACCACTTTTTAAATCTCAATAGTGAAGTAAAATTGCCAGTATTATTATTCAGTAGTCAGTATATAATTTACAATTTTTACATGGCTAACAATCAAATTTTGGTGTATTCAATATTTTGTTACTCTTTTTAAAGAGTGAAAAACTGAATTATGTAGGTAATAATTTTAAAATAATTGAAATAAGATATATTTGTAGTTGAAAGTTGCTATTGGTAGAAATGATCATTAATAAAATAAGGATGATTAGTAACAATTCATTTGATATATTTAAATAGCACTCTAAGATTTCCAAAGCACTTTCTCCAAGTTACCTTATTTAAGCCCTACATTTACCCCTGTCAAATAGATGCTACTGATATTATTCAAGTGCTTAATAGGCTACTAAATGCTAAATGTGAGGGAATGTACATATCTGTATATGATTAGGGAAAATTATAATACATGAAATCTATCTATTTTGCTGTGGAAACACATGATTTTTCTGTTATCAGGAAATGTTCACTTAAAGAGATTGATAGTAATGACAGTTAATGTGGCACAGAACCTGGTACACAGAAACTGGGCTCAAAGTGCAGACTAGGAGGCTCTATCTAGTGTCTCTGAGACCTTGAATAAATTATTTCATCTCCCTGGGACCAAATTTCCTTCTCTACAAAAATGGAGGTTTGATTAGACAGCCTCAAAAGTTCCTTCTAGATCTAAATTCTAAGTACTGAAGAGTTAAAGGAAGCACTGTATCTCTCTTTTGTAAGAAGATGTTATATTGCTTAGGAAGTAAGATAGCTTTCAGGAAAGTTTTGGGCTATTATTAACAAAAATAATTCCCCTGAGATAGAAAGTGATAGGAAGACTGCACTCTACAATTAAGAAAAAATAAGAACAAGAACCTATAATGATAACTTTCATCTACTGTGGTAAAGACAAAATTATATTATTCAACATGGACAGTTACAGAATAGGTTTCTACAAGATAAGTAATGATACTTGTAATGAATAATGAGGCTTAAGCTTCTGAGGTCTATTCTCTGCTCTTTGCAAGAGGAAATATTACCATTTATATTGTACTTTATTGATTATAAAGCACTTCAAAGATATTTACATCAATTGGATGTGGGGATCCAGAAGGCAACACATGCCTGGGTGGAATGCAAGAGACACATGCCAGCTAATGGAGGAACACTGGAAAGAGATTTTCCTCATAATGTTAACCCTTTTTGTTGCTTGTTTCCTTACTTTTCAGGAATGTTGTTACTGGATATCCATCAGAGAATTTGGAGGCTTGCCTAGAAACATATAATATTTCCATTCAGATGTGAAGCCATCTTTTAAATTGGGTGATGACTTTTAAAAAATCCCTAGTTATGTTATTTAATAATTATGATGTACTAAACAGCAAGAATACCCAAAGCACAAAGTAAAGACTGTAATATGTTAAAGCTCTTTCAATTGCTTTTCCATAGAGGAAATTGTATTGATTATATCAAGCCTTAGAACACTGAGAACTTCCAGAATGAAGAAAGAGAGGGAGAGCTGCAGGGAGGAAAGTAAGAAGGGAGAAGGAAAGAAGAAAGGAGGGAAGAAAGGAAGAAGGGAAGGAAAGGAAGGATAGAGAGACAGAGATAGGAAGGATGGAAACAAGCATTTATTATCTACTTTGGTCCTAGGTTCAAATCTGACCTCAAACACTTCCCAGCTGTGTGACCCTAGCCAGGCAAGTCACTTGACCCCCATTGCCCAGCCCTTACCACTCTTCTGCCTTGGAGCCAATACACAGTATTGACTCCAACACGGAAGGTAAGTAATTTTTTTTAAAAAAGCGTTATCTTATTTAATCCTCACAATAACCCCAGGGAGACAAGTGCTAGTTTTATACTCATTTTATGGGTGAGGAATAAAGGAGAAAGAGGTTAAGTTACGGGCTCAGGGACATACAAACTAGTAAGTGTCTGGGGCCGAATTTGAAGTCAGGTCACAATAACAAAAATAATTCTCCAGTGTGAAATTAGAATCTGTTACCTAAAAACTATGATTCCCCAGCAAAAAAAAAAATTCCTAGAACCCCACTCATTTCCTGTTGTTACATGCTGACGTAGACTGGATGAAGTTCTGTGTCTAGCAGTCTCTCCTTCCTGTTGGTGGCTTTGGTGGAGCAGGCTCTTTTGAGCAAGTAGATTGACTTATTCATGTGGTTCTATTTTGTCAGAAAATAAACCTTATAAAAATAATATTTGAAGTATTGGACATTAATTTAACTCTTACCCTGGAGTTAGAAAGTGATAGGAAGACTGCATTCTACAGTTGAGAAAAAATAAGAGCAGAAAACTATAATGATAAAAGTTTTCAGTTGCAAATCAGATGGAAAAGTTCCATTATATCTACTCCATTATAAAGGAGTTGTATTTTTCTTAACAAGAATTTTAGCACATAAAGGAGCAGTACAGCATAGTGGATAGAGAAGCAACTCTCAAAGTCAGAGAGACCTTCATTAATATATTGTCTGTGATATATATTAGCTATATAATCATGTCATTTAAATTCTCCTAATAGTGAAATCTGATTTTTTCCTCAGTCTTCTTTGATCTAAGTTTCCTACTGCATTTATTTGACACTGTTGTTTTAGATACTCTGAATTCTGGGTTTTCTTTAAACTCTTCTCTCCCGCTTAATCTCCTACTTGCTTGGTTATTCTTCAGTGTCCTTTTCTGGTTTATATAGTGCTTATCACACTCTGTAACTGTGGGTGCTCCCCCAGCTCTGTCCTGGACACCCTTTGTGACCTCATGACTTCCCTTGGGTTTAATTATTACCTCTATTGAGATGATTCAGTGAAGACATATCCAACCTCAATTTCTGTCCTGAGTCAGAGTCCTCATCACTGTTGGATATAACAAACTGAATATCCCAGAGACATCTCAGACTCAATCTTGCCCCCCAGCTCTTTTGTAACTTCCCTATTTCTAGCTGATGCAGCAAAGCCCCTGAGGAACAGACAGGAGGCAGTATATGCTAGGCAAGTCAGACTATCACCATACTTTCTGATCCTGATGAAGAGATATCCCTAAACCCTAAACCCAAGAGCGTTGGGAGTAGCAACGTTTCCAGTCTAGTGCCCTCAGCCATTATTCTGGGAAGCAACCCCTGTGGAGATGTATGTAACCTGGCAACTGCTCCTGAAGGTGCTACAGCTACTAAGACCAAGGAAGGAAAGTTCTTGGCACCAAAGTCCTTGGCACTATCAGAAACAGTCCTTGGTATTGTTCCACATCAGAAATTGATATGATTTTATCAGCGGAAATGACATTACGGAGGAGACATTAACAAGTGCTTTGTAGTTGCACACCAAGGACGATGGAACTTTTCCATTTGTTATGAAGCCTTTTATGTGTGTTGTCTACCTCATTGGAAATGACTTCCTTGAGAACAGGGACTGTCTTCATTTATCTATTTGTATCATCAGGGCTTAGCAGATTACTATGCACATTGTAAATGCTTAATAAATACTGGTTGGTATATAAATATTGCTAGGTAACTCTTTCTTTTTTACTTCCCTCCTTCCCTTTCTCCCTTCACCATTCTTATACTTTCCTAGATTTCTAAACCTGATATTATCCTCGAGTCCTCACTGGTCCTCACCACACATATCTACTCAGTTGCTAGATCTTGCTGTTTCTACCTCCACAATACCTCTCACGTCTGACCCTTCTCTCTAGTCACAAAGTCAATATTCTAGTACAGTCTATTAGCACATTTCACCTGGCCTATTGCAATAGCTTCTTAATTGATTCCTTGTCTCCTTTCCCCATTGAAATCCATCCTGTACACAATTTCCAAAAGTGACTTCTATGTCTGGGTGACTACCCTACTCAATAAACACCAGTGCTTCCCTATTGCCTCTAGGATCAAATGCAAATTCCTTTATTTGTTTTTTAAAGCTCCCCATAGCCTGGTCACAAACTCTTTCCATTCTCATTTATTACTCTCTTACCATGCTCTATAGTTTTAACAAACTGACCTTCTCTCTGTTCCTCACATCCCACACTCCATTCTCTTATATCTGTGCCTTTTTATTAGCTCTCACTCCTCTCTAGAATATACTCCCTTTTACCTCTACTTTATAGAATCTATCAATTCCTTTAAGACACAGATCAAGCATTACCTTGAATACAATTCTTTCTTGATTCGTTTAACTGCTAGTGCTTTCCCTCTCTAATTTTGGGTATTTAACTTTTTATTTATTATTATTAATATTTTTGTACTTATTTCATTTTTCTATCTCTTCATTTATCCTTTCTATATTTATTCTGTATATATTATAAACATGTGTATGTTTACATGTAGTCTCTTCTAATAAAATGTAAGTTTCTTGGGCATAGAGACTGTTCCTTTGTCACCTATCATGATTATGAATACATTTTAAATATTTGATGGTTAATTGCATTCCTAGGGCAATTCTATTTGTTTTAGATGTTTAGTTATTTTGGTCATGCCCCACTCTTCATGACCTCATTTGGTGTTTTCTTGGCACAGCACTGAAATGGTTTGCCATTTCCTTCTCCATTTTACATGTGAGGAAACTGAGGCAAACAGGGTTAAGTAACTTGGCTAGGGTCACAGAGCTAGTAAGTGTCTGGATTTGAACTTAAGATGAGCCTTCCTGACTTCAGGCTCAGTATTCTATTCACAGTGCCATTTAGCTGCTCATTCAACTCTCTATGATTCTAAATTAAAGATAAACTGTCAATCTACATTGGTGGAGGGAGTTTCCACAATAGGAATTTCTTCCAAATAATAAAGACATTGAAATACAGATGATTGTCCGAAACACAGAAATGACACTCTCATTGTGTTTGGATAGATCTTATTGAGGATCTGGCTCACTCCATCTTATTTCTGGGAATATTGTGATTTCTCCCTCTGTAGAAAATAGGAGGAGGGTACTACCTAATGCTATAGATAGTGGTTAGCTCAGGAAAGGAAAGAAGGGTTTAGAACAGCCAGAGCTGGTTCATCACTTCTTTGCTGTCCTGTCTCCAAAAAGGATATTATGTGAGAATATCTCTCTACCATTCCTTAAATACTTGTTGTATAGAGTGCTTTTTAGGGGATTAGAATAAAAACCAATTTCCCTGGCTCCTCTATAGGGAAGAGTAACACTTTGTCACGCTTAGTTCTCCTCTCTCTAAATGCTAGTTTATGACCAAAGCAATCTTGAATATTGAGCAAACATATTTTCCCAAAGAAACAGTAAATTATTCAGGTTAGAGCACAGGAAAGAATACACAAGAGTAGATGAGTTCTTAAGCTGAGAGTGAAATAAAATTTTAGCTCAGTCAAGGAAAAAAATAGATTTACCTAGGAAGTCTACTCTTGGCATTGTCTAGGGTTGCAGGTTCTGGAAGTCAAAGGATATGTTTAAGTCACATGTCTGTAGCTCCAGAGAGCTTTTCCACTGGTAATTCAAAAGTCTGCATTTACCTTTTTTCATTTGACTCTATATTCAAGTTTGTACTCTGTTTCTCTAGTCTGTCAGGCTTTCACTGGAGTCTCTGAAATGTCTAAACTTAAGTTGCTTGGCAGGCTCAGAACTCTCTCATCAATCAGGAATCACATCTCTCTTCATGTATGCAGCCCTTGGCCGCCATCACAAGGCTTCATGAAATTGCCTCATGCCTGCACAGGATGGTGCTAGGGTTATATATAGACCAGGTCTAGAATATATATGTATATTATATAAAATATATATGTAGTAAGTAAAGAATATATACACATGTATATATTTAAGTAGAGAATATTTATATATGTATTAAGTAAAAATATTTATATATCTGTATATCTATATCTATAAATATAATTTTACTTTATTTCTTCAAGGAGGGAGAAACCAAGCTATGCAAGTCATGCTTTTGAGAAAGGTGAAGTAACCTAGAACATTCATGATTGCAAGTCGCTCCTGGTGAAGCCAGCAGAATTCTGGGAAATTCAGTATGTTAGCAGATGTAGATATCAGAAAAAATGAAATAATATCTAGAGAGGCCACAAGGTTTGAAATAAGAATTTGGTTAGATGCATAGCTTTTATGAACTTTCAGCCAAATAGAATGACATACACCAAAATAGCAGCATACCCTTTCTCTGATAGGGTTGCTTTCTCACCAACCAGCCTCTACTGTTCCCCATCAATTTCTATTTCAGTTTCCAAAGTGAATAATAGCCTAACAGAAATAGCTGATCTTTGTTGGCTGCATCAAATATTTTGAGTTCTGTATCATTCTAGGTGCTCTGATTCCTACTTGTAGAAAATCTGTGTATGTAGTCTTTGGACAACTTGGGCATCTTTTAAAATGATCACACTGAATTTTCTTCTGCACTAGGCAGAGCTGTTTAATGGAACTGCCAGCTTGAATAGGGCTGAAGGGAGTCAAAAGAATGGCTCGATAACATTTGTACATTTGTAGCTTTTTTGCTTTGGAAAGCACTTTCCTTTACAAATATGTATCACTCGGGCAATTATCTTTTTCTCTTAGAGGCTGGGGGGATCTGATGTGTCTGATAGTTTAAGATCAGAGCTGCTTGTTAATAACCACCTAACTTCTTTGAATCTTCATTTGACCATTGGTAAAAGTATAGTAATACACAGGCTATCACAGTAATGCAAAAAGCTTTTGCTGATTTTCATTATGTGTTTTTGAATTACTGCTTTTTTACTGTAAAATAATGCTTATTATTAATAGATCAAGAAGTTCAGTCATTTCAGTTTTGTCCTTCCTTTCCCCATTTTGGGTTTTCTTGGCAAAGATTCAAGAGTGGTTTGCCAGTTCCTTCTCCTGCTGATTTGACAGATGCAGAAACTGAGGCAAACAGGGTTAAGTGATTTGCTGAGGGACACATAGCCAGTAAGTGTCTGAGATCAGATTTGAACATAGGAAGATGAAGTTTCCTGACTTCAGGCCCAGAACACATATCCCCTTTGCCAGTTCAAGACAACATTGAACTGTGAGATTTAAAATGATTGAGGTCTTAAACTGTAGTGATTAAAATAGTGGAAGATATAAATTGTGATAGATATAAGAGAGGGTGAGTAAATTTGACCGCAGAAAATATGTTTCACTATAGTGTCTTGGTTTTTAAATCAAATATAAGGTGGTCGCCAGGGAAATATTCCCAATTATTCAAATACCCAAGTCAACTGGGTTTTATAGAGATTTTTAATTAATAATATAATGAGGAATTAGAGAAAGAGAGAAAGAGTAGGGAAGGAATAATTATGAAGGGCCTCAAGCCAATATGGCCTAGACCTGAGTCTTAAGAGAGAGAATCAGTCAGTCAGTCAGTCTTTTAACACTCACCACAAGGTCTGTCTAAACAAGGATTCTAGTGACACCAGGCCAGCTCCATCTCAACTGACGTCACCAGAGAGCCTTCCAGCCAGAGACTGTTCCAAAAGGCCTCTCTCCAGAGCCTCCAGAGGGACAGAGTCCCCTTAGAGGAGCTCTAGCGAGACCTCCTTAGAGATTGTCCTCCAAGAGCTTCCCTTCTCCAGGGCCTCTCTCAAGAGATTCTTCCCAAGCGATCCTCATCAGAGATCCTCCAAAAGGAATTCCTCCAAAAGGATATCTCCTCAAGAGATTCTGCTTTTTCTCATATAGGGGTTTTTCTCCCATGTCACCTCCCCTAGGTCCCTACATCTACCAATCACTGTAGACGCTTTCCAAAGGACTGCCCATCTAAATTCCTGCTAAGTCGACCAATCTCCTCAGTAAGTCTGAATCATCCTCAAGAGAAAACTTCCCCTTGGACGACATCTAGATCTCTTTTTCTTCATTGAGCTGAGTTAACTCAGTCCCAGTGAGAGAGCTTCTTTGCTCTGTTTTGCCTGAAATATACTCTCCTATGTATACTGATTTCTGATTTGTTGTGATGTAGACAAATGGTTTTCTTTGCTATTCACTTTGCATGTTCATTGTGGAATTGATATTACTTGGGAAAGGGATCAAGCTTTGATCATAGTGCTTGGGGTCCTTCTTACCCCCAATAATAATGGCACAGTTAAAATGGTTAAATTGGGATTTTGATTAAATAAGAGAGTTATAAAAAAGTGGTCACCGATTATTATCCCTTAAGTCAGGAAAACTATTAGTAGCATTTAGCAATTTTGTTTAATTGAAATATTAGTAAAAAGATGGAAATGTGGAAAGGAAAGAGGTAAGGAGACTTCCTAGCCTACCCTAAATGCTAATACAGTAAAATGAACCTTGATCCCCAACAGACTTCCAATCTCCACCTGGGAATCCTAGTCACTCACCAGCAAGATGGGCAGGATCTAGGAAAGGTCCTGTAAAGATTAAAATTTAGGAATATGGGGAGACTGAGGCAGGTAGAAATTAGTTTCTCTCTGCAAGGAGTATTATATTTTTTTAGATTGAAGATTAAGGATTAAAGAAAATACAGGATAAGAGACACATGTCCAGGCCATAGAGAGGCCTAGACACAACCTCACCTACATTATGAAAAAAGCCAGGCCTGCCCCAAAACGGAAGTCCAAGAGTCCTCAAAAGCCTTTGAATCAGCTTAAATACCTTCTTGATCTCGGCCCAGGTGAGATTACAAGGCATTCTGGGGAAGTGGAGCAAAGGCTCATGGGGATTGTAGTCCTGTATTCGAGTCTATTTTTTACAGTCCTAATAGAAAAACCCTAGTGAGCTAAGCTCACCAAGGCAGCAATGAACTCAATAGGAAAGTCCCTGACTCCAAGAAGCTCTAAAGCCAAAAGTCAAAAATTCCAATTGAAGTTCCCAAAACTCCAAGTCAAAGTCCAAAAGCCCCAAGGAACCATCCTCCAAAGAAGTCCAAAGGAGAAGATCCAAGGAGCAGAGATTCCAAAGAACTCCACAGGAGAAGTTCCCTGGAAAGGAAGTTCAGGACTTTTTATAGTCCCTTTTCTATTTCACTTCCTGTCCCTTCCCCACTTTATAGGAACCAATTGCAGTCTTTTAATTTGCTTGGGGGGGGGGCAGTGGCCTCTGAAGTTGTCACTCACTCTAGCAAGTGAGTTGTGAACTCATTTAGTGACTGGTAAGGTACTAAGGGATAATTAAGTTTTTGATTGATTAACTTAAAAGTTGCTGATTGATAGACAAAGAGACTTTGATCCACTCTTCACACAGTGATCAGAAGTTAGATCAAGCTCTACCATATCCTCTAGGCTAACAATTTTTAAGGAAGCAAATAGATTTAATTATAGTTCAGTCCCTTTTCTTCCTGAGGAGAGCAGAGTGGTAATGTTTGAGTCCAACTTTCTACTCCTGCTCCTGGTAGGAATTAAAATCTTCTTCAGCAAAGAGAGAAGGTTTGAGTCTTAGAGATACCTATTTTGCCTGCCTTTGAGCCACACAAGGATAGTTCCTTGCTACAGGGAGAGGAGACAGCCTCATGAAACACAAGGGACTTGACCCCAAGTAGGGTCTTTCTTTACATCTGTATGTGTATATTGTATCTTTCAGTTCTAATAGGTAGGTCTTAAACTTTATTTAGTTGGGAACCAAATCACCACATTCTTCCTACAGCCTCCTCAGTGTGTCCCCATGCAGCACTGTTCATTATAACTGCAGAGGAGGCTAATTTAGCTGCTACTATTTCCCTGAAGTTTATAGAGACATTTCATCATGTAAATAAAGTGCCAATTGTTTTGCTGTCTTGAAGGTGCTAACAGTCCCTTAGGTAGAGTGTTGTGCCATGAAAAGAGCATTGGACAACAGATTAAGAGACCTGGATATCAGCATCTGCTCCAGGATTGCTTGCTCATGTGATCTTGGCTAAGTTTTCGACATCCACAGGCTCATTTACTTAACCTCAAAAGAAGGTGGTCCTAGCTATCCAATGGTAGGACATTTGGTGAACAAAATGGGATATATCAATATAATGCTATAAAACAACTAAGAAAGATGACAGTAGGGGGCAGTTGGGTGGTTCAGTGGATTGAGAGCCAGGCCTAGAGATGGGAGGTCCTAGGTTCAAATCTGGGTTCAGATACTTCCCAGCTGTGTGACCCTGGGCAAGTCACTTAACCCCCA
This sequence comes from Monodelphis domestica, assembly GCF_027887165.1. NCBI lineage: Eukaryota > Metazoa > Chordata > Mammalia > Didelphimorphia > Didelphidae > Monodelphis > Monodelphis domestica. Next base: position 439,056,880 of record NC_077228.1, on the reverse strand, counting down.
TTGCCTAGCCCGTACTGCTCTTATGTCTTGAACCAATACCCAGTATTGATTCTATAGACAGAGGGTAAGGGTTTAAAAAGAAATGATGACTGTGAAGTACAACAGAATTACACAAACCTTGGATCTTTGTTGTTGTTCAGTTGTGTCTAATTCTTTGTGACTCCATAGCTTTCCATGGGATTTTCTCGGCAAGGAAAATGAAATGGTTTGCCATTTCCTTCCCCAGTAGGTCTATAGAATCCTTTTGTCAGGCAATCAGAGGATAAGTGACATGTCCAGCTAGGATACACAGCTAGGAAGTGTCTGAGACTGGATTTGAACTTGGGCTTTCTTGACTACAGGTCCAGTGCACTTAACCACTGAGCCATAGCTGCCCCCTGGATTTTGATTACTTCTAAAATAAAACAAATTCCTATTCACCTTAAACATGTTCAAAATTGAACTCATTACCTTTCCCCCTAGAACTTCTACTCTTCTTAACTTTTCTGTTATTCTTGAGGGCACCATCAATCTCCCAGTCACCCAGGCTCTCATTCTAAGTGTCAACTCCTCATGTTTCCCTCATGCTCTATATCCAATCTATTGCCAAGGCCTGTTGATTTTTCTCTTTGCAATTTCCTTTGAATTCAACTCCTCTCCTCCAACACTGTCACCATCTTGGTGTAGATCCTTATCACCTCAAGCCTGGACTACTGCAACAACCTCCCAGTTGGACTTTTGTTCCTCTCCCTACCAGTCCATTCTCCTCTCAGTGGTCAAATTAACCTTCCTAAAGAATAGATCTGAATGTATCATCCTTTCCTCCCTCTGCCATTCAAATTGCAGTGGCTCCTATCACTAGCAAATATAAAATCTTCTGATTGGAGTTCAAAGACCTTCATAACCTGGTCTCCCTGTCTTTTTAATCATCTTATAACTTATACCCTCTCCCACATGCACTAAGTGATTCAGTGACAGTGGCATCCTTGGTATTCCTTAAACAAAAACGGTCCCATCATCTTGATTCAAGTATGTTGGCTTTCCTCCATACCTGGAATACTCTCCTCATTTCTGCCTCCTGGCTTCATTCAAGTCCTACCTTCTACAACAAAGACTTCCTGAACCTCCTTAATTCTAGTACCTTTCCACTCTAGGTCATTCCAAATTTATCCTGTATATAACTTCTATGGACATAATTGTTCTTATATTGTGTTCCCTGTTAGACTATGAGTTCTTTGTGGTCAAAGACTGTCTTTTACCTTCTTTGGTTCTTCTACACTTAACAGTGGGCCTGGTACATAGTAGGCACATAATAAAAGTTTATTGACTAACTACTTGGCATTTAAAGATCTTCATAACTAGAGTTCAACCTATATTCTCAGGTTGATTATACACCAGGTAGTCTAGATTCCTCCCAAGCTAGCCTACTTGTTGGTCCTTATGTTTATGGGATCAGTACAATAATAACATTTGGTGGCAGGAATTTGGGGTGTGAACACTAGGTTTAAATTCTGGTTCTGGCACTATTTTTGTTACTCTGGGCAATTTTCCCTGCTTTGGACCTTAGTTTTCCCAGAGATTGGATTAGATTGATTCATTCCATTGTAGGGAAAGGTCCTATCTTCCTTATTGCTACCAGTAGCAACTGCTGACAAATTGCTAGCATTAGGCAGATAAGTATAGGTGCCCTGAAGGTGGCGGCTTTCTTTCTTTCCCACCTTTCCTGCTCCCAGACTAGCCCTCATATCCATTCTCTGGGAAAGCAATTCTTATAGAGAAAGGGTTAGCCATCCCTACTAATGCATACCCATAGGGCAGAAAAACAAACTTATCTGAAGCAGCAAGACACTCTGAAGGAGAAACAGGAAGCAGCATGTGCCAGGCAAATTAGAGCACGACAACCACCTTGACCACCATTTCTCCATAGATCCTGATGGTAACAGTGTAGGACCCTGAATGTATGGGTCTTGGGAATGGCAATGCTTTTAGTTTAGTACCCACAGTCATCAGCCATCAACTTTGTGGAAATGCAGCCTGGCCATTCCTCCTGCAGATGCTGCAATTGAAGATTCAGAAAAGAAAGTTTTTGTCATCAAAGTCTTTGGAATTGTCAAATGGTTCAGCATCACAAACTAATATATCGTAAATGGAGACTATATTAAAGGGACATTACTTTGCCTCTGAATCCCAAGAATCATGGGACCTTTCCATCTGGTTTGCAACTGAAACTTTTCATATATATTTGTCTCTCCCTGTAAAATGTGAGCACCTTGAAAGTAAAGGGCTTCATTACTTTTCCATCTGTTGCCTCACAAGTGCTTAATAAATACTTTCTTCATTCATTTATTCATCTATCTATCCATCCTACCATCCATTCATCCATTCATCTACCAATTTGTTTATACACTCATGCTTCCATTCATCCAATTATTCATTTATTCATCTATCCATACATCTGCCAATTTGTCCATCCATCCAACTATTATATTTGTTTATTCATCAACCCATCTATGCAATTATTCATTTATCCAATTATTCATTCATTCATCTATCAACCCATTCATCCATCCATCCATCCATCCATCTATCCAGGTATTCAGTTTTTCATCAGTCCACACAATCATTCATTCAGCCATTCATCTAACCATCTATCTACTACTTACTCATCCATCCATCCATCCATCCATCCATCCATCCATCCATCCATCCATCCATCCATCCATCCATCCATCCAAACATCTACCCATTCATTTAGTACACCATGCCAGGAGTTCCAGATGTCTTGGGCTGTTTGCTGCAGCCAGCAACTTTTAGTATTAGATTCAGGCAGTGAATATTTAATATCAGATCTTAGAGGTGTAAGGCCCTAGATTATTTTATATTTCCATGCTTGCTGGTCCTCCTTCCCAACCCAACAACAGTCCTCACAAGGGGCTCTAGCCCACGTGACCCAGCTGGGGAGCCATAGAGCTTCTGCGCAAGTTTCGGCTTGGGCTTGCGGTGGTTGAGGGTGGGGCTAGAGCACGTGGAGCTCCGACTCCGGAAAGGGAAGGGCGGAACTTTGTAGCTGGTAACCCAGCCCGTGACAGTATTCCTTTGCCGGCACTTCTCTGTCCTAGACCTTTGTTTCCATCCGGGCTCAGTTATTGGACGGCTCAGCCGCCATCGAGTCATGGATCCTGTGAGCCCCGGGCCCGGGGGGTTCTCAAGGTCTTTGGAGCAACCCGCAGGCTCGGACAATCGGCTGTTTCTCGTGAAAGGTGCGCGGGGCAGCTGCTGGTTCTCCAGAGCCCTGAACTTTCTGGGGAGTCTCGGGGCTCGGCCGTGGTGTGGGCCTGCCGCGCTCTACCTAGATCAGCGGATTATTCAGTTTTTGTGATTGGGGGAGGAGTTGGCCGGAGAGGACGCTTGTGCTGGGCTCCTCCCCGCTCCTCCCTAACGAGCGACCTTTTGGACTGGTAGCCAGAGGCTTCGCTACACTGAGCCTCGTTTTCCTCATCTGTAGAACAACCAGATGATCTAAGGACCCTTTTAGCCAGCCCCGAAGCACTTGGTGTTTTGGTGGGGAGCTTCGGGGAGTTTTGGGAGAAGAGGAAGACAGACTACCCTCCGTTTAAGCCCCTTAGAGTCACCACCTAGCGCTGGGAGTGAGGTCTGGGGCGACGAAAACATTTTAGATTTTATAACAATATCTCACATTTGTGTAGTTCTGAGGCTTACAAACCGCTCGCCTCAGTTATGGGGTAGGTGCTGGTACCGTCATCACTATTGGACTCCCCAGCTATTGCTATTTCCATTAAACATACCTCCATTAATTTCCATTAAACATTGCTCTTTTCAGAATGGACTTGGTTTAATGGGGAAAACTAAAACAAAATAATACTTCTTTTCTAACCCTTGACATTACACAGTGGCAGGGATCCCAAACAAGTGTAATAGCTTTTCATTTTCTCCATTGTAGTTGATAAATACTTTGAGAGTTTTTTCTTTTTTCTTTTTTTTAATGAGGATTGAGCACACCTTAAAGTTTCTTTGAAACTTTCTTAAACTCTTTCTGAATTTCAAAAATTTAATCTTTGGCAGGTGGAATTTTTCTTGGTACAGTTGCTGCTGCAGGAATGGTGGCTGGTTTTGTTACAACTCTGTCACTGGCTAAAAGGAGAAGCCCTCAATGGTTCAATAAGGTTTGTGATTCACAAAGTTATTTTTGGTAAAATTTTGCTACCTGGAATGAGAATAGAATATGATGGTGTTTGACATTGATTTTAAGAGGTCTTTGAATCGGTATGCATAGTCTAAAGTTCTTTTTTTAAATTGCTAGTTTTTAAGAGAACAAGCATTTATTAAGTATTTGCTATGCTCCAGATATTGTGCTTTAAGTGCTTTACAATTATTATCTCATTTGATTTCTAAGTAAAAATATTAAGAAATCTTTTCTCCATTAAAAAATGGAGATAACTTTGTAACCTGTTTCCTTAACAAGATTTCTATGCTAAGTATAAGATAAAGAGATGTTGATGTACACTTAGATGATTTGGAATTGCTTAAAGGAATAGAGAGCTAAAGATTAATAAATTGATTTCAGCTTGGATGAAAGCCCTAAGTAGAGAGGCCTAAATTTCCAGGCTACTTAATAACATTTTTATTAATGATTTTCATGAAGATGTAGGCATGCTCATATTTGTAGATGGCATACAGATAGAAGGGTAGTTAACACATTGGGTGAGAGACTTGGGATCAAAGAACTCTTGACAATCTTTCATGATAGGTTAAATCTAATTAAAAAAATTTAGTAAAGGTAAATGTGCCTATTTCTCAAATACTAGGTTGATGAAAGGGATGGATGAAGGAACATTCAGACCTGTCATTTTACTCCCTGTGTGCAAAATCTCCATCAATACTGATTGGTAGGTCTTCTGTAAGAGTTGTCCAAGGTACTGAGAGAATAGATTACTTGCCCTTTATTACTCAGGATATTTTTTTCCTATTTTGTCACATTGTTGACTAATTGAATTTGCAATAGAGTAAACCTGTTTCCTCAGTTCCTCATTTATAAAATGAGCAGGAGAAGGAAATGATAAACACCCCCGAATCTTTGCCAAGAAAACTCCAAAAGGGGTCACGAAGAGTGAAACATAACTGAATCAAGTGGTTATCTACCAGCATCCTTTCATGGATATCAATTCTTATCATTTTTTGGGATGTGTGAATCATTCATGAAATATATATTTAGTAAGATTTTAGATGATATTGAACTTAAGCAAAGATATGGTTATAGACTATTGAAGAGATAATCAATTTTTAACAGTAATAATTTCTTTCACAAATGTAGAAAGAGTATTTTCTTCCATTCTAAGTGATTTTTAGTTGAGAAATTAGGAAGCTTGAAAGAGTACATACTAGGTAATTTAGTAAATGTTAATTGACTGAATTCTTATCTTTTTTCCCCACCTAAGAATAATAAAAAAGAAAAAGAATGAACAGATTAACATATTGTATTATTTTATTTTTTTTAATTTTTAATTAAAAAATATTTTCACATGTTTACATATTTCATTTTTTTCTCCCCTCCTGGATTCAATAAGCACTTTTACATTATACAAATGTTATCACTTATACCTATTTCCATATTATTATTTTTAGTCATAATCTTTTAAAACCAAAATCTCTAATCATATATCCATATAAACAAATGATGAGTCATTTGTTTTTCTTCTGTGTTTCTACTCCTACAGTTCTTTCTTTCAATGTGGATAACATTCTTTCTCATAAAGTCTTATAAAAAAAACTGGGATTGTCTTGTAGTAGCAAAGTCCATTACATTGGATTGTTCCACTTTCTGTGTATAATCTCTTGGTTATGGTTAATTCACTCTGCATTAGTTCCTGGAGATTCTTCTAGTTCAGATAGAAATCCTCAAGTCCATCATTCCTTACAGCACAGTAGTATTCTATCACCATCATATATCACAATTAAACATATTATTTTAAGTCATTTACCTGATTGAATAAGTAAATTTTATATTTTTAAAGGGCCACACATATTTCATATTTATAACTAGTTTAACATTTTTTATGTATAATCAAAGTAATGTTATTGTTGAAGGGAAATTTTAAAATATATATTATTTGTTTCATTATAATATGGAAGTTTTAGCAGCTGTTGAAGCAGGAAGACTTGGGTTCAAGGTCTACTTCTGACACAAACTAGCTCTGTGACCGGGTATGGTTCCTTAAGTTGTTAGTTTGTGTTCATGAAGGGAGTTTTTATAATAGGAACTCATCATATCAAATCAAAAATTTGAATTAAAAAAAGGACACATCCTCCAAAACAATTATTGTCCTAACAGAAAGCCAGAAGAGTCTTCACTCTTTCATTTTATATGTAAATAAATTATGCACTAAGTGCAGCCTTTGAAACTGATATGCAACAGAATATGTATCCATACTCTGCTACTTGTGCTAATTTTGATCTGATAACTAGCACCAAGAACCCAGAGGTTCTCCACCAACAAGAATTTTACCATATAGGAACCAACTGGTTACAGCAAATGAGGAAATTTTGAATGGTATGAATAAGTTCATTTATCTTAGCAGTATACTTTCCAGGGATGAACACATAGCTGATGAGGCTGATATACAGATTTTTCAGTGTTTGGGAAGCTCTGAGGGAAAGTCTGGGAGTGAAGAGGTATTATACTGCCAACCAAACTGAAGGTCTAAAGAGCCCTTATGCTGATCTTATTGATGTATGCCTGTGAAACCTAAACCTGTGCAGTTCCAGGAATTTGAATCATTTCTATTTGAATTTTCTTAGGAAGATTCTGCAGATCACCTGGTAAGATAAGGTACTGGACATTGGGGTCCTTTCTTGAGCTGAACGGCCAAGCATTCAAATGCTACTGCAGAAAGAATTATTCCGTTGTGCTAGCCACATTGTTTGAATCCCAAATTCAAATTCAAAAACCTTAACCCAAATGCATGTTTGTCTAAAAGACTGTTTTATAGAGAATTCACACAAGGCAAGAGCTCACATGCCAGTCAGAAGAAGGCATACAAGGACACTCTTAAGGTGTTTTTGAAGAACTTTAATATTCATTATGAGACATGAGAGACACTTGCACAGAACAGACCAGCATGCTGTACTTGTGCCTACATCAAAGAAGCTACTTGGACTCTATGAGCAAAGCAGAATTGCAGTGGTTAAAAAGAAATATGAGATGCACAAATTGGAGACATCTCCAACTCAAATGTTCATTTGAGCTATTTGTGTCCAACCTATAGTAGATATTCCATATTGGTATTGGTCTGATCAGCCACAATCAGACACATTGCATGATGACCCCAACATAGTGATGTCATTTTGGTCCTCTTTGTTGTCTTTTAAGTACAAAGGACAATAACCAATCAAGCAACCAAAGAAATGGAGCCTTAAGATGTTAAATCACTTGCATAGGAGGCAGAAGTAGGATTTGAACTTATAAACCCTCAAAGTTGGCATAATAAAAAAATAAAAAAAAATAATAAAGCTGACATCCCAATAACTTCCCTTCATTTTTAGGCAAATAAAAGAGCCAGATTCAGTTTTCTGTTGTAACTGACAAGGTCAGTTTAAAAAAAAAATTAAGTCACTATTTTGTCATATTTTATAACAATGAAACTTTTGCCTGTCTTAGCAAGGAAAATTATACTTTTCAGGTTACATCATACAATAAGAATATAAGGGAAATATTAAAATGTATCTTATGAACTAGTGATTAAAATTAGTTTGACTTAAATGCTCTCTAAAGATGAAATTTATGAGAATTATTGAACTTTTGTTCTTAGTTGTTTCATTGACTTTTAGTTAACTTTGAGTAGGTTGCTTAATGGTCTTGCCTTTTAATGTCTACGCCTGTATAAAAGAATATTAACTTTTACCAGCTACTTCAGAAAAGTATGGGTAAATATTCACACTAATAATACATGCTTATATTGAGACAAAAATGTGGAATGAGTATAAAGTAATTTACAAAGGAGCCACTCAACTATTTTAGCCTTAGAAAATCCAGTACAATATCTGCACTATGTTTTGGGGATTCATAAATAACTTTTCTGTGGAACTGCATGCAAATATTCATGTCTTATTAAAGATGCTTGATATTTAATTTAAATTTTAAATTAAGTTCTGTGTAATAATTAAGGAAAACTGAATTGCCAAATAAGTCAATAAAAAATATAATCAGACACAAGCATATGTACATATGCAACATTTATTTCCCCCTTTTTTTTTTGGCTAGCATTTCAGATGATCTTTCTTTGTGATTGTGGCTTCCTATTTCCTCTAGGAGCAAATACAAAAAATGCTTTGGCATTCAAAAACCATTCATTACCTTTCATACCACCCTGCCTCTCTTCTAGTCTTCTACTTTTTTCTTTTCAAAAATTTTTTGATGTTTTATTCATTTTTTATTTTTATTCTACCATTACTTTCCAATGACTCTTCTTCCTCATCCCCCATCCCAAGAACTCTCCCTTGTAATAAAGGTATTTTTAAAAAAATAAATCAAATATTAGTTTTATTTGAGAATCTAGAAAGCTATAGCCTACCACTGAAATCACTAAGATGTGCTATGTTTCACTATAAATCTTATGAACTTATAATTGACCACTGCATTGATCAAAGTTCTGAAGCCTTTTAGCATTATTTTTTAAAATTATTGTACTTTTCAGTCTTATACTTTATTCTGCAACATGTACTCTTTGGCACTGGCCTCCTGGATGTTCTACAAAGAAGACATTCCATCTCTGCTCTGAACATTCTTATCTGACTCTCCCAATGCATAGAATGCTTCCTTCCTCTATTCCAACTAGTGACCTCCTTGGCTTCCTTTTAAGTCTCAAATAAAATATCAACTTCTACAGAAAGCCTTCTCCAATCCCACTTTATGCCAATAGTTCCCTCTAGTACTTATTTCCTATTTATCCTGTATAGAACTTGCTTTGTGTGAATTTGCTTGCATGTTGTCTCTCCAATTAAATGCTCCTTGAGGGCAGGGATGTTTTTTGCCTCTTTTTGTATCCTGAGTGCTTAGCACTTGTGCAGAGTAGGCATTTAATAAATGTTGATTGATTGATATGACTGTCCGGGAATTCAACTTGTGACTGAATTTCTTAATAAGGTTACATCAGTTTTCATCTTTATCCTATTGATGGAAAAATGGAGGGAAAAGGTAGGGAAAAGAAGGGAAAGGAAGGTAGCTGGGATTTCTCACCCTGTTCAGGTAGGGAAATTGACCAGACTTTTCTTTTTTAGCTATAATTATGCTAGGGAATTAAATGGAATCAAGCCAGATTCTAAGGATAGTTAGATAGGTTTATTTAGGTTAGGAAAGTAAAGGTTTGGGGGCTAGAAAAAGTTTGATCTCCAGCCTGGGGTTAAAAGGATCTCTGGGCAAAAAGGTGCTTCTCCAGAAAAGGCCCTTCTGCAGAAAAGGTGTGAAAACCCATGCTTCTCTCTTCTTTTATACTTTCTCTGACACTTTCCACAAAGGAAGTAGAGAGTCCTGGGAGATGTAGTCTCCCAGGTTTCAGAGCCATTTTAAAATGCACAATCCCTATTACCGTGAATTTATTTTTGAAATGTTTTTTAATTAGATTAATCTTTTTATAAGAATACAAGCCATTCCTCAATTGATATTAATAGGAAGTTCTCAGACAAAATATTTAAAGCTATCTATAGTCATGTGAAAAAAATGTTCTAAACCATTATTAATTAAATAAATGCAAATTAAAGTAATTCTGAGGTACCGGAACCTATCAGATTGACTAATATGACAGTAAAGGAAAATGATAAATGTTGGAGGGGATGTGGCAAAACTGGGACACTAATGTACTATTGGGGGAGTTGCAAATCATTCCAAGCATTTTGGAGGGTAATTTAGAGCTATGCTCAATGCACTATAAAACAATATTATCTATATCTATCCATCTATCTTTCTAAAAATTATACTATAAAAGCATACTCTTTGATTCAGTAATACCACTACTCAGTCTCTATCCTGTTAACAATTAAAGTTTTCTCCAGAGACTTATTTTCAGTTAAGAATATGTTTCTTGATTATATCAGGTTTATTGGTTAGGCCAGCATCATAACCAGTAGAGTGATATTGATCTCTATGGCTCTCTTCTAACTAGGGGATGAGCTGAGCTGGCTCTGGCAGCTCAATAAATAGATTCATGGGAGCTCATTATTCAGCCCCTGTCTTGAACATCCCAAGACATCTTTGATTGATGATAGCTAATTAAGAAGTGGTCCATCAAATCATCCACTTCTTTCCATCCCCACAGGTAGACAGGTCATATTGGAAGAAAAGAACCCTTGTTCCCTTCCTTTATTAACCAATTTCTGTTAAAAAAGGAAGCTATTCTTTGGAATTGCCAAGGACAGAGAAAATGCAAAAAGAAGCAGACTACATGGTGTCTCTGACCCAGATCCCAAACACAGGAATTCACAGTAATTTTCCCTACTATATAGGAATGAATAAAATAAATTCTCACAATTCCAAAGAGAGAAAAAAATGAAAAGTACCTATTTGTACAAAAATAGCAACCCTTTTTTTATAGTGGCAAAGAATTGGAAATTGAGATGTCCATCAATTGGAGTATGGCTGAACAGATTGTGGTATGATTGTGATGGAGTAGTATTGTGCTACAGAAAATGATAAGCAAGATCATTTAATAAAACTATAGACAGACCTACATGAATATAGAGGGTATGTATATGTCAGTGTAGAGAATGCAGAATGAAGTAAGCAGAACCAGGAGAACATTGTACACAGTAACAGCAATATTGTACAAGGATTAACTATAAAAGATTTAACTTCACAGCAATACAATATAAACCAAGAAAATTCTGAAGGACTAATAACAAAGAATGCTATCCACCTCCAGAGAAAGATGTAATGGAGTCTGAATGCAGATCAAAGCATACTATTTTTACTTAAAAAAAAAAAAGACACAAATCATGTAACCATGGGGAAACAATCCTATTTAAATAAATTATAAGAAGTAAAAAAATAGAAATGAATACAAATTTAAATAGATTAATACTTTTAAAGAAAAATATCAGGCAAAAATTAGGTTTGATAAAAATGTTGTAACAGTTATTTAGATAGGAATAATAAGTAGAGCTATGCTTTCATTGATTGAGAGATTTGCTGAACCTCCCACTCTCAATGCTGGTACACTTTCTCTGATATTTATTATCACAGAACCCGAAATATTGAGAGAATTTACGTGACTTGTCCAATGTCACACAGCTAATACAGAGGGCCCCCATAGTGCTAGTACACTAATTTAAAACTGCACTAAAAATATAAATAATATGGAAATAGGTCTTGATCAATGACAAATGTAAAACCTAGTGGAATTGCGAGTTGGCTATGACGGGAGTGGAGGAGGGGAGGGAAAGAACATGAATCATGTAACCATGGAAAAATCTTCTTAATCAATAAAATAAAATAAAAACGGCACTAAAGACTTTTGGTACGTCCTCTATGTGTTAGAATTAGGTTTGAACCCAGGTTTTCTGGTTCCAAGGCCAGCTGTTTTAATTCCTGTTCCACTGTTTTAATTCCTCTTTTCCTCAAACTGTGTTATGTAGTATACCTTTATATTAAATATGTAAGAAGAGCATTTGGTTTAAACAGAATATTAATGTTTTTAATATATTTATTCACAGGCTAAATTCTGACCCTTTGGGAAATAATTTAACTCATGTTTCTAAAGTCAGAATTGGGTCAGTGGTGTTTAAACTTCCTCTGACTTAATAGCATTTGGTTAATGGCTTCTACTTTTGGAGGGAAATGAGGCCAGTTTATGAAGCTAAAGCACAGATCTTTTTAAAGCAGAAAATGTAAGGTATCTAGGTTAACTGCTGTAGGACTCACTAAAAGGAAGAGGTGCTGTATATTGTTCTTATTAAAAGCAATTAAAGAATTTAAGTATTAAATTAGGTTGACTATAACCTCTATGAAGAAAATTATTAACAATTTGGATTTGAGAATTTTGAATTTAGCAGACTGACTTCTAAAACAACAAAATTTCTACTTATACTTTTATAATTTCAAATGACTGAAATATTTTTTACATATATCAAAATAATTATAGTTTGGATGATTTTGTTTCTACTATGATTAAACATGTTGACTGTTTTCCTAATGTTGAGCCACCCTTGCCTCCCTAGTATAAATCCAACTTGACCATAAAGAATATATTTCTTGCATAAATCAGCGTAGCCTGTTTGACAGAATTTTATTTAAATTTTTTGAATTGATATTTATTAATGATGTTACTTTTAGTCCTGTGCTTTATATTCTTTGGTTTAGGTATTAGGACTGTATTTGTCTCATAAAAGGAGGTTGGTTGTGTGCCTTTAAATTTTTGAGAATAATTTGTGTAGTATAGTTACTAAATGTTTTTTTAAAAAAATTTATAGAATTTACCTGTGGATACATCAGAACAGGATTTCCCCACCCCCCTTTGGTAATTCCTTTATAGCTAATTCCATTTACTTTCCTGAGATTGGATTATTGTTTTATTTAAACTTATTTAAATTTATTTGGTCTTATGTTAGTTTGAATATTCTATATTTTTGAAAATATTTCTTTTGTATTATTTTTGTTAACATAATTGTATTTAATAAGTTCTGATTATTTTTATTTCTTCTAATTTTGTTGTGATTTTATTTTATTTTTATTTTTTAAACCCTTACCTTTCATTTTGGAATCAGTACTGTATATTGGTTCCAAGGCAGAAGAGTGGTAAGGGCAAGGCAATGGAGGTCAAGTGATTTGCCCAGGATCACACAGCTAAAAAATATCTGGGGTCAGATTTGAATTTAGGACCTCCCATCTCTAGGCCTGGTTCTATATCCATTGAGCCACACACCTGTCCCCTTTTGTTGTGATTTTAGATAATAATAACTAACGTTTATATAATGGTTATATAAATATAACTATAATAGTTTATAGTTTATATAATAGTTTATATAACTACAATAGTTATATAAATATAACTAACGTTTATATAATATGTTAGCTACAGTCCTAAGTGCTTTACAGTTATTATCTCATTTGATCCTCTCAACAACTCTGGTAGGTAGAGGCTATTATCATTCCTATTTTACAGATGAGGAAACTGAGACAAATAAGGTGGGTTTTGTTTGTTTTTAAAGCTGTGTGACTCTAGGGACACATGGCTAGATTGTGGCTGAGACCAGATTTGAACTGAGAGGTCTTATGGACTCCCTGTGCTTCCTTTGCCCTACCTTCCTCAGTTGTTACCTTATTGATTTCATTTTCTGGCCCCTTTTTAATCTGACAATTTTATTGATCAATTTTATCAATTTTATTAATCTTTTCAAAGTTTTATTTGTCATTTTTTTCATTATCAGCTTTTGGTTTTATCTATCTTTTTTTTTAGTATTTGGTTTCTAGTTCATTTCTCCTCTAATTTTAATATATTTTCTTGCTTATGTTAGGTGGACTTTTTTTTATTAGCTTTCTAATTTTATAAAATGCACATTCTGTTTGCTAATCCTCATTTTTATTTTCAGAATATGTTTGTAGGTATTTCATTTTTTAAGTTAATTATTGTTTTTATGATTTATTCTTTGACCTACTTATTATTTAGGATTTTATTGTTGTCTCCATTTGGGTTTGTGTCCTTTTGTTTGTGGTTCCTGTACTGTTTACCATTTTTATTGCATTATGATCTGTGAATTGTTTATTTACTATTTTTTCCTTTTATGATTATTTATAATCCCTCTGTGCTCTAAAACATGGTTAATTTATGTAAAAGTTCAAATATGCTGCTGAGGAATGTGTTTATTCTTTAAGCAATCCCTTTTAGAAAATATGAGTTTTTAAACTCTAGTTTCTCCAGCAATTTATTCAGTAGTATATTTTCTCTTCTGTGATCTACAATTACAGATAATCATATCTCCCTTTTGCGGAATTTTTTTGGGATGATACTCTGGATCACCAACAGATAGGGTTAGATTCTCTAACTTTGCTTCCTGCTTTCACTATTTCTAATCATAAAACATTTTGAATGATTTCTTGAAGGCATTCAGATTTTCATTTTCATGATGTTATTTAAATTTTTTTTTCTTTTTGTCAACAAAGTTTTCCATTTTCTTTGTATTTCTAAAACTTTGCTCATTGCCTGATAAAGTTAGTGCTTGATTGTGTAAGGAATGCTGAATTTATGTTATGTAATTTAAAAGAAAAGTTGTGTTAAGTGTATATATTTTATCATTATAGTAACAAAATTGCTCTGGTGACTTTAATGATTTTAAAATATCTGTCGCTACCTACTATCCTATTTCCTTTTTTCTTTTATCACCTCTCTTCCAAAAGATGGGCTCTGAATTTCATTATTAGTCTTTTGAATATATTACATTATGTTTTTAACTTTTTTCTGAAAAGCCTATCCTCCTTAGGATCTTTACACTTTTTGAAAATTTGCTTCTTGTGGCCAGAATTTTTCCCTACTTAAAGCCCTATCCGATTGTACCATTCCTCTAGGCCTTCTTGTTCTTTTTCCTCTTGTACCAGGGATGGATAAAGTCTCTGTCCCTTAGCAAGTAGCCCTGACCAATTAGGACTTTACTTCAGGAGTCTCTGAGTAGCCTATTCTTTACCTTCTTCTCTATAAACTGATTGCCTTTCATCAAGCCTTTGACTGGTCATGAAGAGGTGAAGAGAAGATCACGCCAGGACATTGCAGAGAGGATTGTTCCAAGAACCAAAACACTGTTTTCTAACCCACTCTCTTTTATTGTCAGTTTTCTCGTTCCTGTATTTAGGGTTGCCAGGACTAGCAGATAGTCTTTGTGAGAGTGTTAAATCCAAGGTCCCTACCTGAAATTTCAGTAGCCATTTAGGTTAGTTTTAGTGTAAACATTATGATAATACACAGGACCACACAAACAGTTCAAATAAGAAAATTATTATTATTACAGAAATGCCAAGCGTATGAAAAACTGTGACATCTCTCCTACTTCCATTACTTTCTTTAAGTGAAGCTGAATATTGGTGTATGTGAGAAGTGGTGAGTAGGGGGAGGTGTGTAGGAGGGCTAAGAGTTTGGGGCTGGGAAATTGGTCTTCAGTGATTATTTCTTTAATAATTAACCTCATGGGACAGACTTCGTTGTGAATGTCTACAATCTTTTTGCTACTAGGGAAGCTGAAACTCGGAGATCACTTGAGCTCTGGAAATCTTAGCTGCAGTAGGGATAAACCCTATCAGCTATTTGCACAAAGTACAGCAGTATGATAGAGGGATGAGGGAGGAGGAACCAGACAGACCACCTTCCTAGGGGAATAAACCTTCCTAGGCTGGAAACTGAGCTGACCAAGCCTTCTTTGTAGATCAGTGGGATTGCCCCAGGTGTGAGTGACACTGTACTTCTAGCCTGGGCAACTTAGGGATGACCAATTAAAACAACAACAAAAAACAATTACATTGTAGTGGTTCTTTGTTTTGATCTTAGTAGATAGAAAGTTGGTCTTGGAGCCAAGAAGACATAAGTTTGAACACACCATAGACACTAGATATTTGAACCTAGGGAACTTACTTACCATTACTTTCCTCCAGTTTACTCATCTGTAAAGTGAGGAAAAGAATAGTACCTGTCTCTCAAAGTTTTGAGGATTAAATGAGATAACATATGTAAAACACTTAAACCTTAAAGTGCTGTGTAATTACTGTTGTTATTATTATATTATTTAGTTTAGTGGGTAGAAAATTGCCCCAGGAATAACCTCTCATTTGGCCATTTTCCCAGATGGCATAGTCGATAAAGCACTAGGTTTGGAGTCAGAAAGACCTAAATTTGAAGCCTGTGTTGGATAAGTATTAGTTGGGTGACTTTGGAAAAGTCATTTAACCTCTCTAAGACTTAGTTTCCTTATCTGTAAAATTGATTCAGTGGCCTCTAAGGTCTCTTGTTAGCTTTAAGTCAGTGATCCTATGATTCATCTCAGTTTCTTACTCTTAGATTAATTTTCCTCTTATTTGTCATTCTTTCTGACTCACATTGTTCTTACCATTCTGTTTTTATTTCCAGGGAATTACTGCCACCGCTGCTTTACCAGAGAGTGGTTCTTCACTTGCCCTACGAGCATTGGGTTGGGGCTCTCTTTATGCATGGTGTGGAGTTGGTATAATCAGTTTTGCTGTCTGGAAAGTTTTAGGAGTTCACAGTGTAAGTACCAACACTATTTCTTAGACCTAAATCTCAGAATTTTTATTAGACACAAATGTGGCCATTTTACTCCTGGGCTCAAAAATATTCAATGTCTTACTTGCCTACTGAATAAAGGTTAGACTCCTGGTCTTGGTATTCAATTTGGTGTCAATCTTATCTTGTATCTCTTATTGCTTTGCCTTCTGTGTACCTCAGATTCTAGACAAACTGGACAACTCTTGGTGCTTTTCCTTTTGTCTGGAATGTCCTCCCTCTCTGTCTATTGAATTCCTCCTTACTCTGTAAAGTCCAACACAGATGGCAGCTATTCCATAAAGTCTCCCCTGACCTCCTTGGTGGGTAACAACTTTCCCCTTCGGATCCTAAATAACATTTTGTACAACTCTTTAATGTATTTATTGTATGCTATTAGCTTTTAATGGTAGCTTTTTTTCTAGACATTGATTTATTTGCTTTTTCCTCTTCTTTTCCCTTTCCAAATGAACAGAAATACATCAAGTAATCCATTAATCAAAATAGGTTACCTCACAACAATTGCTTTTACAGAACTGCTGAGAAGCTGCCTGACACAATGCACAGTGTTGGGCTTGGGAGTAAGGAAGACCTGCATTCAAATGTTACTTCTGATACCTACTGGCTGTGTCACCCTGGTCAGGTCATTTAACCTCCCTAACCTTATTTTTCTTATTCCCCAAATGAGGACAGTTATATCTATGGGATTTAGTTTACAGGCTTGTAAAGATCAAATAAGGTGGTATATGTCAAATACTTTGCTCACCTTAAAGTGCCACATAAATGTCATTTGTTAAAGCGGGCTGTATGGTTTCTATCTGTGATAGCCTATAGTGAGAGAATCCCAAAACAATGATTATAAATATACTGAGAGGTAGCATGATAAAAATGGATAGATGGCTGGACCTGGGTCTATATCCTGCCTCTGTCATTCCTGCTGTATGACCCTGGGCACATTACTTAACCTCCATTGTCTGTTGTATCTTTCTAAGAATGGAAGTTGTAGAGCAGGTGCTGATATGCCTTGATAGAAGGAATTCCTCACAGAGAGCCCCCTGTACCAGGGAATCTTGACTCTAGTCAAAAAATGTATATGTTTATCAGTAGTTATTTGTGCAGTCCCTTCTGTACTGTTCTCCATGTGCCAACTCTTTAACTGACATCTTTTCCACATTCCAAGCTTGTCTTCCTTTATCTTTGGTCTTTTCATCTGTCTCCTTCCCCTTCTTTACTTTTCAGTGTCTTCCTCTCAGTTTTCTGTTTCACCTCTTCCCAGGCTAGTGCTCATTCTCTTGCCACTACTTACTGAACACTCTTATTGCTCTCTGCTCTTTTTGTATTATAATTTCCTACCCTTGAATCCATGTCCTTTCTGTCTTCAGTTCCTTAGACTGTGTTCACTTTGTTCAACACTCCTGTGTAGTCAGTCTCTGGCCTCTAGAGTCCTGTTATCTCTTCATCCTGTCCTCCTGCATGCCCCATATTCTTTCTTCTGACATGAGTGATTCATTCTGAGCCCAAAACTTTTTGAGCTGTTGCCTTAGCTTTGAGTGACCAAATTCTTTATCTGGGCCTGCATATATATTTATATTCCCTCTATACATTCCTAGATATGTCTGTCTAAGGTATTATAGAGGCAGATGTGGTTCCTGAATTTAAAAAATGTAGGACAGTTACTGTGATACTACCCTTTCACATGCTAGTTGAAAATACAGTATCTAATATGTTATCTTAATGCTTTATGAGCACAAGCTGTACAGGTAAGATCTGTTAAACTGCCCTCTCTTATATGTAGAGCAATGGAAATGCACCTGCAGCTCCATTTCTATCCTTTCTGATGAGTATCAGTGGCCAAAGGAAAAGCCATCCTGGCCAAAAATATCAGCAAAGCCCCTGGAACTCAAAGGTCTAGGGATAGAAGTACTTCCAGGCAAAGAAAGTAACTGGGATTGCACCCAGAGTTAATAAAGAAATTAATAAGAGTCTGACTTTGTTTTAGTTTCACAAGAGAATAATTTGTCCAGACTAGTCAGTTATGAACTCTCTAGTTATGGGATACATTTTATTATAAAGAATTTTAGACATTAATCTAAAATTTTCATTCTTTAGTCTTTGCTTAGTATAAAGGAAATTATAATGGTAAACTGTTGCCAAAATGATTATTTATTATTTGAGATTCTACTTGCTTAACAATTTTATCATACAGTACAAATCATTCTAAAGGTTATGATAACTCCTAATTTTGTCCTACTGTCCCATCAGTTTCATACATGAGTGTAAAATGAATCTATGTGAATAGTCTCAGTTCTCACATTAGAAAGTTTTTTAAAATTTATTTTTATTTATCTCATTTTTCAATTACATGTAGAAACCTTTTTTGAGAATTGTTTCTGACATTTTATGATTTAGAGTTCCTTCCACTTCTCCCTCTGGAGGTAAATAGTTATCATATATATAATTAGAAAACTGATGGTGTCTCACTCAGTGGGTGTCATTCAGTGACAATGCAGGTAGCAAAATGTAGTGATTGCCATTATATAATTGTATCAGTGTTTTTGTGCACTACATATTTCCATATTGCTTAGGCCGTGACAGAAGACACATATCACACATACAATAAAAAAAATCATGAAGGAAATTGTAGCAGTCCAGGCATGTATAGATCTTGAAAATATTATAGAGGTACTCAAAAAACCACTTATGAGCATTGTGTTTATTTACCAGCTATGAACTTGAGTTCTATAAAGACTATAACCTTGTAATATTCAAACCCTTCCCTAAGGCTACACTCTGGAAG
The DNA here is from genome assembly GCF_027887165.1 of Monodelphis domestica. Classification (NCBI taxonomy): domain Eukaryota; kingdom Metazoa; phylum Chordata; class Mammalia; order Didelphimorphia; family Didelphidae; genus Monodelphis; species Monodelphis domestica. Next base: position 439,037,836 of record NC_077228.1, on the reverse strand, counting down.
ACTGACCAGCTATCTCAGTCTCCTTGTTTAGCCAATAACAATCAATTAACATTTGTATCTGACAAATTTAGATGCCTTAGGTCATTTTATTGTCTAAAGATCTGGCAGTTTGTCTCTTGTGATGATTACCTCATTATGTTACTTTGTCAGACCTCTCATTTGATTTTCATTCTCCCTTCCTTCCCCCTTTCATTTTGTTAATCAGTATGCCAGGCTAACAGTTTAGCTCTTTACCACCAAAGCTAACTCTCACTGTCAGATTTACTATTAAGCTGGAACTCTGCTCTGTGTCTCTGTTCTGTCAAAATGAAGTCATCCACTGACTTCACTAAAGTTCCTCATGGATCGAACAAAAGAAAAGGAAACTAGGGACTGAGAGAATAAGGATGACAAATTATAGTTTAAAGAAGAGAAGACTTAGAGATAGAAGATGTAAAATGAATAATTTTGATTATATTAAATTTTAAAAGTTTTTTTTTTTTGTACAAAGAAAACCAAGATTAGAAGGGAAACAACAAACTGGGGGGAAATTTTTGTAACAGATTTCTCTGATTAAGGTCCCATTTCTCAAATATATAGAGAACAAAGTCAAATTTACAATACAAGCCATTCCCCAATTGACAAATGGTCAAAAGATATGAACAAGCAGTTTTCAGATGAAAAATCAAAGCTATCAATAATCTTATGAAAAAATGTTCCAAGTCACTCCTGTAAGAATTTTAATTTAGGATTTATGCTAAATATGAGAATTCTAAGGTAATATTGTAGTCACTGATTTAAAATATTATTCCTTAAGTCAAAATGATTATAGCAGCGTAATTTCACAATGAGGTAGGAAAGAGTGAAAGTTCTACCTAACTACAAATACCCTAAATTTAATCCTAATATCTCCAGACTGCAAATGTGAATCAGAAAGCAAATCTCACCAGAATCCAAAGTCCTAATTAGGAAGCCAAAATCCAAAGAGCCAAGAGATGCTGAAGAATCCTTGATAAGAGTTCTTACATCTTTCAGTTGTTTTTCTATAGAATATTATAGTATAAATTGATTTCAGTACTTCTCACTTCTCTATATCAGTTCATAAAAGTTTTTTCAATTTCTTCTAAAATAGACCATTTCATCATTTCTTATGAAATGTTAATATTCCATTACATTCATAAAGCATAATTTGTTTAACCATTGTTTGGCCATTAGCATTGATTTAGCCATCTTTCTTCAATAGGAGGCTATCCCTTTAGTTTAGTCTATACTTTTTTTTTTACATAAGATTCCTTTTCTCCTGGCTTTGATTTCTTTGAGTATAATCCTCTGAATGGTATAGCTGGGTCACAGGGGGTACATAGTTCCAAATTACTTTCCAGAATGACTGGCCTAATTCATAGGCCCACCACAGCTTCTTCAACATTTTCCTCTTGTCATCTTTGGCAGTCTCATGGTTGTTGAGTGTGCTCTAAATTTTTAACTGAGTTTTCTTCCTTTTGAGATCCTTTTTACTTTTAGTCCTTTTTTTCTTATAGTCCTCTTCTACTCATTTTCTTACTCCTTCCCTTTTGAAGGTGTTTCTTTTGGACATAGAACTCAAAGCTGTCTCAGCCCTCTTTCATTTTGGGGAGTTCACTTTTTGCCTGTCTCAATCTCTGCCTTAAGAACCTTCTGGAGAGACAGAAATAGTCTCAACTAGATGTTAACCTCCTTTCTTTTAGGCATAGTAGAGGCCCCATCCTCTTGTTTAAGTGCCTTCTGTCTTTTTCTCTGGCTGAGCTGGAAGAGTAGACTTCCACTTTCCTATGTCAACCAGACTTGAGATCTGCTTATTACCAAAAGATGGTGGGTGAGGATATGGGCAGAGTGTGCTGGCAGAGACCAAAGTAGCAGCAGGGAAATTTTTGAGTGGGTCCCAGAACATGGGCATAGGGACTTGTGAGTTTGTTATGTGAGCAAGTAAAGGAATAATTTTCTCTGCGGTCATAAGGCTCTTACCTTGTTACGTTTCTTAATGTCTCGAAGACATAAAGGAGACAGCTGTGATTGCTTTTTCTCTGGCATGTATTTCTTCATTTGGAAGAGTGTTTGTGAGCCAGTGAGCACTGCAGAATAGGCCTAGCCCTCCATCGCTTGGTGACCTGCACAATACTTCATCATTGGATCTGTGATCTCATTGATGTGGGTGCTCCATGTGGCAGTGGAGGCCTCGGCTTATCCATGCTTTCTCTTCTTATGTACCTGTTGTCCTCCTGTTGCTCTCCTGACACTGGATAGAGTGGACCATATAGGTAATCTGTTGTTTACCTCTTGTTCTTCACCCATGTGTACAGCCACTTTATTTTCTAGTCTTAAATTGCCTTAACGACTCCCCTTTCATGTCACTTTTCTTTTGCAGTTCTGTACTCATAATCTTATATAGTGAGAGAATTTAATCTTATTTCTCTCACTGTACACATGCTTGGAAATCAGTGGGCTTCTAGTTTCTACCCTTTGCTCAAGAGGGCATTTATATACATATATGAGATAATTATGGTGTTATAAAAAGTAAGAGAGAGTTGTCTGTCATCAAACTTTTAACAACAATCTCATCATCTTTTCTTTAAATAACTATGCTTAGGAATAAGGAAAGTATGTTTAATATACTAACTCTAGCATAGTTAGAAATAATACAGGTCTATGCACATAAGGCAAGATGAAGAATTGAGGTGCTCTGGGGAGTAATTCACATAGAAAATCTAATTATATTACAGTGTGAATTTGCTGACTTCAGGTTGTAATGTAGATCTTGCCCAAGGAAAAGTGCCATCTGATGACTGACCTGTAGAGCACTTAATAAAAGATGCTTACTTTCACTATTTAAACTGTAGCTACATCTGCTGGTCAAAAAAGGAAGTAAGCACATTTCTTCAAGTCCTTAAAGAATATTCTTTTTCTCTTTGGCTTTGCTTTGTAATTTTCCTTAAATTTATGGATATTTCTTTCAATGGAATATAGAGATTTCCATTTCTATTTTTCAGACATTTATTTTTTTTGAGAATATTAATTTGTTTGTTGGTTATATTAAAATCATAGGTATCTCCCTTCATTCCTCCCCTCACTACACTAGAGAAGGCATCATTTGACAAAAAATATGTACATATAAATTATATCTTTTGAAATATTTTTATCAGTTCTTTTCTCTGGAGATAGATATTCATTCACAAGTTCCTCTTTAGACTTTAGATTCTTTAGCTGAATATATGTTCTCTTGGTCTTATTTTCACTTTTCATAATTTCATGTAAATTCCATGTTTTTCTAAAAATAAGTTGCTCATCATTTGTTATGGTGAAGTAATATTCTATTATAATCATACACCATAGTTTATTTAGACATTCTCCCAATTGATGGGCCTCCCCTCAATTTCCATAGTCATTTATTTTAATAAGAGGTTACTGAATGGGAAACTTGGGAGACAAAAAATGGCAAAAGAAGTCTTTGCCCCCAAGGAGCTAGTAGAAGTCTAGTAGAAGAGACAACAAACAAAGAAATGTGTACAAACAAGCTGTTGACAGGATAAATAAGAAATAATTAACCATGAGAAGGCAAAAGAAATAAAAGGAATTGGGAAAGACTTCTTGTAAAAAATTTGATTTCTGTTGCAACTTGAAAAAAGCTAGAGAAGCAAGGAAGCAGAGACTTGGGGTGAGAATGTTCCAATTATGGAAGGCAATCACAGAAAATGCCTAGAGGCAAGGAGTGGAATGCCTTTTTCATAAAACAGGGGAGTCTAGGGACATTGGATTGAAGAATATGTGTTTGGAAGTAAGGTGTAAGAAGCCTAAAAGTGTGAACGGGTTGGGGCTAGGATTTTGTATTTGATCCTGGAGGTGAGAGGATTTTGGCAGTGAGAGGCAGTGGGAGAGAGAGGAGTTGAAAATGAAGCCTAAGATGTAAGTTTGAGGAATGGGAGGATATGATGGTGTCCTTGACAGTAATAGAGAAATTCAAAGGGGGAAAAGTTTAAGGGGAAAAATTGAGTTTGGTTTTGGGCATGTCCAGTTTAAGATGTCTGCTGAACATCCAATTCAAGTATTAGTACAGTTAGTACATATTCATTAAGGAAACTGAAGCTCAGAGTGGGTGCACCAAATTCAAATTCACAAGGATTAGGGCAGAGCTAAATCTCATAGCAGCACTTCAGCAGCTCTCAATCTGAGCTCTCCCTCTTGTAATACATTGCTAAATGCAAGAATGTCTTTTCACATTAACTATTTTAAAATAATTGATCATTATATTTTATTTTTTGAAAACTTCAAATTGGACTAAAGTACAATGCATCTCTTAATTGATATATTATAAAACTAAAATTTCAGTAACATTTCATTTGGTTATTTTGCCTTCATGGTGTTAGGGTGGATACAGCTCTCTAAGGTCATAGACCATGAATGTGTCTTCTTCATAATTTTCCAGAGCTTTGGTATAACTGTTTTCCTTTTATATATATTTTAACAAGTTTTTTAACAAGTTGTCCAAAATGACACTTGAAAATAATTTTTAGTATTTGCTTATTTAGCTATCTGGAATAGTTGAATAAGGAAACAAATTACCAGTGCTGTTGTTATGATATTGAAATAGTACATTCTTTTGGATTTAATCTGACATTACAATCTGTTTCCCAGGTTAACACCCCCTGTGAAAATGAAAGTTCATATCATTTTCATTGCCAACACTTACTGAGAATATGATTGGAAATTATAAAAACACAATTCATGCCCTCTGGAGGAACTGTAATCTATTGATGATAAAAGAAACATGTAAAATAAAGAATTGAGACAATTTAATAATATATTTCATTCCATTTTAAAACTTTATAATTATTATGAAATATAAGAATATTATGTTAGATTAAGAAAAATATTTTAGAAGTAATGTTTTTTCCTTATTCTGTGATATAATCTTAATCTCTTTACTTAATTGACCCTCTTGAATTCATTTCTTGTTTTTAAAGAAAAACACTGTTGGGGATTTTTAAAAACAAAAAATAGCTGTATATAAATTGTTTTAAAAGACTTTGCAAAATGTGGTATAATTATAAAGTAATGACACTGATTTTCCAGTCAGTTGATTCGATCTCATGTTGAAATTTTATCTCCTAAGAGAGGCTAGGTGGAGTAGGAGAGAGAAAGTTGACTTCCAGTAGGAGAGAGAAAGTTGACTTCCATGCCATTACGACCTGAACTCAAGTATTGCTTCTGATACATCCTGCCTATATGACCTTGGACAAGTCTCTTAACTTTTCAGTACTCCAGGCAACACTTTAAACAACAAATTTCAGAGAAGATGCAGACCTGCATTGGTATGGGAGTTGCCTTATCTGAGAGTTTGCTGTACTACTGAAATCACAAGTATAATCCCCATTCCCCTTTACTGTGGATAATTATTATACCAACATTTACTTTACTATGGCAAGTTATTTCATTAAATTCTGAGATGCTACAGAGGAAAACCAGGATTAATAATCTTTTTTGTTATTTTTTTAAGAGATTTTTCCTTACCTGCAAATAACTATGTTCATTATAGTCTGTGGTTTTAAAAAAGTCTGGAAAACTTCCCGCACCTGCTCACTTTGCCATATAACACAGAAACTGCATTTGATCTAATCTCTCAGGTAATCAAACTCATAGGAGGTTTATCTACAAACTGGAATGCTAATTTATTATCTTACATTGAAACAGTTTTACAATGATTTCTACTGGAATTGTTGAGTTCTCTTGTAGAAAATGTGTTTCTCAGTAGGAAATTATATGTAGAACTCCAAGTTAAGCTTAAAAAGTTGCTTGGTAATTGCAGAATTAAATGGTGTCACGTTCCCATCCCTTTAGTTTGCACTGGCAAAGCTAACACTCAAAAGGCTGTTTATTTTTTCTTATAAGCTCTGTTCCTAGAAGGCAGCTTGTCACCCAGGTATGCAGTGGTGCTTGAGTCATGGTCATATAATCTGAATGTCTGTGTCAGACACAAGCATATACTGTATAACCAAAACACAAGACTATAGAATGCTTTTATAAATCAGAATTGTTCTTTTGGATTAGCAGTATTAATTTAATGAAATATTGTTATCTTTAATTGATAAGTTTTAAAATAAAATTTAAAGAAGTACATACATCTAGGAACAATCAAATACTTTCTTCCTTATCATCCAGGATTTTTATTATTATTATTTTTTCAACCCTTACTTTCTGTTTTAGTTAGAATTCTGAGTCAAAAGGGCAAAGGCTCAGCAAATGGATTTAAATGACTTGCCCAGGGTTGCATAGCTAGGAAGTATTTGAGATCAAATTTGAACCCAGGACCTCTTGTCTCTAGGCTTGGCTCTCTATCCACAGAGCCACCTAGCTGCTTTTGGTATTTTAGACTGTTCTATTCTGGAGTTCAGTAAAATTAGACCAAAAAAATAATGTTCACCTTAAGCTGAATTCTGTCTTAAAGTCAGAAGTACATAGTTTCTTGTTCTGGATTTGAAACTTGGTAGCATTAGGGAAGTTTGAAACTTTATTCTTTATTTTCACTCTTATAGTTATGAACAATATTCTCTAACTTTCCACTCCCTTTCTGCATCTTTATGGAAAGGGAAAATTGATTTTCTATTTCTAGTTGCTAAAACAAAAAGAGAATTATTTTGACTACCTATATATACATTTACTTTGAGAATTCCCTGTTACAGTCCTTTTATAATTAAAAGGGAGTTCATTTTCCTTTATTTGACTTCTTCACTGCTCCTAAAAGTCCAGATAATGGTAGTTTAAAACAATCAAGCATTTATTTAATGCTTATATTATCTAGTGGTTACTGTATTAGGAGCCAAAGGTCATATAAGTATTAAATAAGATCTGGTCCTTGTCATCATAGTGTTCACCTAAAGAATATAATACTGAAACTACAAAATGGTAAATGATAAATGCATGAAAAAGACATATCAATGAATCTGTGAATGTGGGTATTCCATCTTAGGAAACAGATAGTCCATTAATACCAGCCTATCCTGGGTAACTTTTCCTCATGCCCTTCCATAAAATCAGCACAAGAATTCCTCTCTTTGTGCTGGGAGCCTTACACTAAACTTTTCTTATTGCATGAATACCAGTGAGGTATATAAACTGTCTATCAGTAACACCTTGTTCATATTACAAGACCAGCACATGATTTGTTTGTTTTTTTTCTTTTCTGGGCATAGATTTCTTAGATAAGGTCCTTTATGGTGCATCTCCTTTACAATTTTTTGAGTGTTGCAGCATGTTCATTCCCACCATCTGCCTCTCTCATTGCCCTTTGAGTGATCTAGAACCTGTTCATAGACTGTTTTAGTCCATGACTCATAGCCATGCATCATTGGAAGAATATTGATATTAAAAGATAGACTTTTTTTTGTGTCAGGGAGCATCTCACAGTCATTAAAAACATTACCTAATTTCCCCAAAGAATATCAAGGTCATTCTCTTCTTCTTTTTTAGTTTTTGAACCACCTAGATTATCCAACTGTCAGGGCAATAAACATTCTTCAGCAACTTGGTTTTTCCTTTTTGGATCTAGCAGATAATTCGTTCAACTCTACACTCTTCTCTCCTCTTGGATCTCTTTCCCTGTTTTTCTATCAACATTCATACTCTGTTAGACCCCCAACCCTGCTCCCTCTCACATACTTCTGAATGGAACTAGGGGAAGTCATACAGCTTACGCTGGTTGTGTCCATTATCAAGTAATCATCAGCTCTCACCTGAAATATTATATGGTCTCTGAATTGTTTTCCCTGTTTAAAGTCTCTTCTCTCTCCAATTCCATCTTCTTTACAGCTTCCAAAGTGATTTTCTTAAAGTGTATATCTGACCATGTCACTGCCTATCCCTACCTCTCCTTATTGATTAAACCCCAGTGATTCCCGTTACCTCTAGTTTCAAATGTAAACCCTCAGTTTTGCATTTAAAGCCCTTCACAATCTGTCTTGAACTTGCATTTCCAAACATATATTAATCTCCTGCCCCTACTCTATGATCCAGCAAAACTACCCTTCTTGCTGTGACTCACAGATGACATTCCTACTATCTAATGCTTTTATATCAGCTATCTACCATGCCTTAAATACATCCCTCATCTCTGCCTCTTAGAATTTCTGATTTCCTTCAAAATCAACTTGGGAAACATTTTCTATATGAAGTCTTTATAGATCCTTCACCTGCTAGTACCTCTTTTCCCCCTCCCCAAATTATTTTGTGGAATGGAAGTGTTATGAACTTTTTTAAAAACCAGAGAAGATGTGAAGAAATTAGTAATTAACCCAAGATGATTATAGAGACTTGGCTACTATAAAAATAAGCATTTATCTATCCATTTAGGAAGTATGTAGAAATTCTTTAATCAACTTCAAATGAATTATTTAGCCTTCATTATTAGATGGAACCCTGCAGAGGTGTACATTGCTTTGGCCACATGTTTCCACCGTGTCAGCCTCTCTTTCCACTGAAAGTGTATATTTGGGAGAATCAACAGGTTTTTTAGTTACTATTTTTGGAATGCCATTTCATTTCATCTCTTTACTGAGCTAATTTTGACATTTGACCAACACTGAAGGTCAGGTGATCAGGGAAGTCTCAGGGGCAGTTTTTAGGAGTATGGACAAAAAAGTTTCCTTGAACTTGGGATGGTCCTTTGTGTACCCAGTTGTGAACCCAGTTGTGAATGAGAATTGGAGTGTAGGCCTGTAAGGGGCATCATACTTATAGTTATATATGTGTATATATACACACACACACAATACATACTGTATTAACTTGAATATAGCATGACTTTCCCCCCCCCCCCCCAATATGTACCTTTGAAAGTTGCATTTGCACTATATCTGAGCACTTCCAGCTTTGAAACCATAAGTTTCATGGCTATCTCCTGGGGCAGATGGGAAATGCCGACCAAAAGCCTGTTTATTTTGATATTCTGTCAAATGTCACCATTAATACTAAAGGTACCAAATCAGTGCTGATGAGAACTACTGGAAAATAGAAAACTAAAATGACTGTGATGCTTGTAGTCACAGCTGATGGGTGAAAACTGACTCCTTATGTAATTTTAAGGTGTAAAAGATTACCTAAGAAAAAGTTACCATCAGGAGTGATCTTTCATGTGCAGGAAAAGGGATGGTTGAATGAAGAACTTGTGTTAGATTGTTTGAATGTGGTCTGGGGTAGGCATGTCAGAGACGAATGTTTGTACTGGACTCATTCAAGGATCACCTGACTGAAAATGTGAAGAAGAGAATTGCTGAAGTGTGCACAGACCTAGTTATTCTGGGAGTAATGACATTGCAATTACAAGTAAATGCAATGTAGTAATTAATAAGCCATTCAAAGATTATTTGAGGAAAGAATATGATGAGTGGATGTTGACCAGAAACCATGAATTTACTCCAACTGGGAAAAATAAAGAAACTGTTGGTCACTGTGTTAGGGAACTGGATCAAAACCCCTTGGGACAAAATCTCCAACAAGTCTGTTGTGCTTCGATTTAAAAAATGCTGTATATCAAACAGTATGGATCGTACTGAAGATGGTGTTTTGTGGGAAGAAGAGGGTAGTGGCAATGACTCAAATGATGTTTCCACTTTGGGAGATGAGGAAATAGACAAGGAAGGAGAACATGATTGGAAGGTAGTTTTGGAATTTGGAACTAGAAGGTAGTTTCTCGCAAGTAACTATAAAAGTAATACATATTTAATAAAAATGTTGGCATTAAAACTTCTTTAACTTGTTTTCAAGTTGAAAAAACTTGAATATAAAGTGCCTGCATTGTTTATGAGTTAAGAGAAAGTTGTAATTTAAAAGAAGAAAATAAAATGGGTTTCCTATTTCTGAGTTATCCTTCAAAATACTTGAGGTCACACTATGTTTGGGTTCATATATATTTGGGCTAATATGGTATGTGTGTGTGATTAATATATATGTATATATATATATATAGATATATATAGATATATCACACACATATATTTCACACAAAATTTGTGTAATATATCACCCCTCCTTATCAAGTGTTAGCTTTTTGAGAAAAGTGATGGTTTAGTGTTTGTCTTCTTTTCCCCACTTAGAACATCGGCATTTAATAAATTGTTGCCTGACTAAATTAGACTAAATTCTTTTGAGTAGTTATAGTTCTCATGACAGAGGCCCTAAAGTATTAGAAGCTTTAAAGTTCACGCTATCCTATCCAGATCTTTGTTTCTGTCATTTATGGACTTTGTCACTGTTTTCTTTCATTAGGGAATAAATTCAGCACCTGACTCAATTTTCTTCTGCACATTTCCATTTTTTCCAAATTTGCCGGAAGGGAAGGGAATAAGTATATATAGTACCTACTATGTGCCAGGCACTGTGCTAAGTACTTTACAAATATCTGATTTGATCTTCAGAATGTTTGAATCTAAATAATGTAGTAACAACAATAATAAGTTTGATCATAATACTTCATAATATTTAAACATTCTGGCCTTCCAATTTCTCAATCCCCTTAAATCCTATGAACTTTTTCTCCAGTCTACTTTGACCTCATCCTTGGACACTACTGACCACCTCCACTGAATTTGCTCCAAGTGCAAATTAGAGCTTGGCATATCTTCTCTGGAAATCATTAGATATTCCCCAGTAAGGTTCTTTCTTCTCCCAATCTCCTTTTTCTATGTTTAATCCTTGGTGGAGTGTGCTGGTCCTGGAGTCAGAAAGACCTGAATTCAAATGCAGCTTCAGAGACTTATTAGCATGTGACCCTGGGCAAGTAATTTTATCTCTGTCTGCCTCATTTTATTCAGCAGTGAAATGGGGATAATAACAGCACCTTCTCCCAGAGTTGTTGCATGGAGCAAATAAGATAATGTTTGTAAAATACTTAGCACAATGCTTGGGACATAGAAGGCACTATATATTTATTTTCTTCTTTCTGTTCCCCTCAAAAACCCTACCTAAGTTTCCTTGCTTCCTTTTTAATTTTCTTTTGATCTTTGACATTCTGCAAATTTAATCCAGATAATTCTTCCTTGACATTTTACCAAAATTCTTATGTCTATCAATTGGTTGTCTTGGGGCCTAGAGAAGATCATTTTCCACTTACTCTACAGTAGAAAGTTGAAATTTTAAGATTAACACAGAGAGACTCCTGACGAGCCTTGATTGTAACTGCTTCTGAGGAGGGAATCGCACAAGTAATTGCTGTATTTCTTCTCTGCTTCCTAAACACTATACCCTCAAAGCATTCCCAGCCAGTTTTTCTTCCCCAGGGTGCATGCTTGAATTTCATATTCTGATTACTGCATGTCAGAGTGCCCTGTCTAGTTCCCTCTTGTTCTGACTCTTGATAGTACTTACCTAGAAATCAGTGAACCTAGAATCACAGTGATCTCTGAAAGACTGTTCTATCAGAGAAGCTCCATCCATCACAAGTGCTCTAGGAGATTTAGTAAATTTAAGGTTTATGGAATTGATTGTAAAATAACTTTTTTTTAAACTATTTGAAATTAGTGTTATGGATCAGTTGTTTTAAATTAAAAACCATGATGACAAGAATACATCTCTATAGCCCTTATTTCAAATTCTATTGCAGCTATAACAGGCATAATATGTTGATGCACGGAAAGCTACTTGATGTAAATGTGAAGAAGTAGTGTGATGACTGTGAGTCTGAATTATAAGCAGTGGTTTTAAAAGAAGAAATGATCAATGCAATTGTTTTCATTTTCAAGAAAAATTAAACCATTTGGGTAACATTTATAAGTGCCTTTTGGCCTTTTTTTTTTAAAACCAATAGTTTTCTTTTAAAAGTGGAACTGAGCCCCAAGCATTTTTGGATCCAGAACATATAGCAATTAATAGAAAAGATAAACTCAGTCATAAAAGCCTTTAAAACCTTATGCTTGGTATAGATCGGGTTTAATCACTCTTAAGAAGACATGTTATCCTACCATAAGGAAAGATATCTTTGATTTATGAAAAATACTTAGATGAGGGATTTTCCTCCTTGTTTCTTACATAACTGTTTACCACCTCCCAGTCCCCCCCCCCCCCAAAGGGAGCATATGGAGGGAAAGCACATCTAGGGAGATGTGAGCTGAGTAGATAATATGTGTTCTTAAAATATGCTTTCTCCCCAAGTTCATTTTAAAATGTTACTTATTATACTTCTATGCTTACAAATTATTAAATATAATACAAAACTATTAAAAAACTTTTGTATGTATACTACTACTAATATTTTTAGGAAATGAGATGTTCCACATCAAATAAAATGTCCAAATACTGAAGCTTCCCCTTTTAGGCAAAAAAAAAAAAAACCAAACCCTAAACCCTTATCTATCTATCTATCTATCTATCTATTTATCTATCTATCTATCTATATTTTTTTTAGTAGAAATTATAGATGCTTTATATACTTTCCTGACTTAAAAAATATATATTGAATAAAGTTGTTTTTTTTTCTTGGTAATTCAAGGACATTGTTTTGAGCATGAATTAATATGCTTGACTATATGTGTTGTCCTCAAGAACTATTGAGGTATATTAGACTGTTTTCCTCATACATATAAAAATAGACTGCTTTTTTATAGTTATTTCTTTTTACTTTTTATTTTCCTCCTGTCTCTTTCCTCTATGTCACTTCCAGCCTGAGTACTTTATTTTATTTATAGCAATACAATTTACTGTTTGATTTTCTGATGAAGACCTTAGGGTAGAACTAACCACTCCTATGGAATAAAGTGCTTGAACCTTGTGATAGCTTTGCTGCTCAGAGCCCTTTTTCATTTTCTTCTGCAATTTTGCCTTTTTCTAGAGGGTTGGGGCTGTTGAAACTCTTATCTCCAGATAACTGGGGCATTAGTCTGCTAAAATATGTCATGAAATGAAATGGTTTTTTCTAAATACAGTATTTTAAACTTTTGACAGATTATTCCTTGAATAATTTCACATATTTCAGAATTAGTTAAATTTCAAAATTACATTATGTGTTCTTTTGTGTTAGAATAATTAAAATATCTCCTCAAAAATAAAAGTAACTTTTATGCCCACATCATTTTACCCATTCGTGTTTCCTTGGATTCACATTATTATGATAGGGGAAACAAAGACCAAGAAAAAGGACAAATCAATCCATAAATATTGTTTTTAATTAAAGCCTAAAGCCACAAAATTAATTTTTCCCACATTTTGTATTCAAATTTTTTATAGCTCATTTTTCTCCTAATCAAGAAATTAATATAAGTAGCTTTTTGAAAGCTCAGGAACCACATAAAAATTGAATTTTACTAAAAATGACATACTTACAACGTATCTTTAAGGTATTGCTTAATTATTCCATTTAGATTATGAACATGGGCTACTTGTTAATTATGTGATTTTTAAATAATAACAAGGGAACTTGATTTCAATCTATTTTTTCTAGTTAAGAGAATCACTTTGGATTCTCATTATTTTTATCCTTTTCTCAGAGTAGTGTTCTACCCATCAAATATATTGAGGGTCTTGGTGGAAAAACCAGATAAGAGATTTAAAAATGAAATTAAATAATTGGAAGAAGAATAACTAGCTTAAAAAAGATAAAACTTACCCAAATTATAGACAAGCTGAAAACTAAAATTGACCAAACAAAGAAGTGACTCCATAAAATAACAATAAATATTAGAACAAAATCAAAAGGTTGGAAAAAAAGAAGAAAATGTGAGATATAGGATATCAGAAATAATATGGAAAATTGGTCAAGGAGAGATCCTTTAAGAAACATTGGACTCCCTGAAAAACATTTAAATAAAATTTTGGACACATTTACTATGTAGACTTGTTAGAATCAGGGGGCAAGGAAAAGATAGAAGTAATTCAGTAATTGGCTCCTAAAAGAAAATCTAAAAGGAAAAGTCATAGTCAAATTCCAGAGCTTCCATATTAAAGATAAAATACTGGAAGCATCCAGAAAGAAGCAGTTCATGTATCAAGGAACCATAATCATTATGGCACAAGCTTCTAATATAGGGAAAAGTAATAAAATATACCAAGAGGCAAATTAAAAGGGAAAAAACAGAAGCAAAGGATCTAAGGGAGCTCTCATCAAATAGTTGAATAAATATGGCATTAGAGTATAATGGAATATTATTAAACTGTAAGAGACAATTGCAGAGAATCCTGGCTAGTTTGAATGGTTACAGAAAGAAGTTAGTAGAACTAGGTGAATAAATTTATATAAGACCAACAACACTAAAGAAAATTCTGAAAGACTTAACTCTGATCTGTGAGATGATCATATCTCCAGAGGACCTAATTTTTAGGGAATCTATTCCTTGAGTAAGATTTATCATTTCTGTGCTAAGCTATTGTGAAAAATAATTAAATCTCCCCTGATTGTGAAAATTAAATTAACTCCCCTGCCCATTTTTAGATTTAATCACTAAAAGTATAAACATGCTACTTACAGTTGAGTGGGGAGATCTGCCCGTTTTTAGATCTAATCATCAAAAGTGTAAACATCCCACTTAATCATTAAGTGGGGAGGTCTGTGACCCACTTGTGCAATAGTGGGTGAGGAACCAGAATCAAACTGACGGCCCCGTGGGCCATCCTAAGTAAAATTTCAAATGTAATTCCTAGTCCTAAAATTAGGGGAAGGCACAGGAAATGGCGCAAAAGAAAGCATCTTTAAAAGGGAGTTACAACTTCCTGAGTGAAGTTCAACTTGGACTTTTGCTTCTTCTGGAGTTCTGAGTTTGTGTTGGAGGCTGGTGAAAAATCTGCTGACTGGACCTGAGACCCTGTTCTTGGTGAGACTGTCTTTGAATCTCTCCCTTTGTACTGACACATGGTGAGTGAAAAAGCTGACTCCTTTCCTGTATTTTCTGAAGAGACTAGCCTCAGAAGAGACCTACCTCTTGAGAAAGACATCCCCAGGTCCTTGGCTTTGCTGAGGCCTCTCTGGCTAAGGACTAACTCTCCCTGCCCAGGTTGAGCCAGGGGGCAGGAGTAAATTACTTTGTGCTTAGGCTAGACATCTTACCTTATTCTCTCTCTGATTTTCTTACTTCACTCTTTCTCTATTTTGTAAATAAATTATAAATAAATCTCTTTGGAATAAATTAAATTCCAGGTGACCCTTTTCTTAAATAATACAGTCCAACGTTTTTATAAAAGAACCCCTATTTCACCCCTACACTATATATTCTTTCAAGTGCTTTTAATTTGTATTAAAAATATTGCCTCATTTCTATTAGGTTTTCATGTTGTCCTTGTAGAAAATCATATCTCAAATATTATATTCCATTTAGGATGGCATAGGTTAAGAAGGACACTGAGAAGCTAGAAAGTATCTAGAGAAAGACAATGAGAATGATGAATATCTGAAATCCATGTCATATTAATATCAGTTAAAGGAACTGAGGACACTTAGCCTCATGAGGTGGGATGTGATGTTTTCTTTAAATATCCAAAGACCTGTCTTGTGGAAGAGGGATTCAGCTTGTTCTGTGTATGCTGCAAAGATGGCAGAAACAGAGGTAATGGGCAAAAAGTTGCAAAATGGCAATTGTAGGGCTTAAAGTCAGGGAAATTTTTTTTCTTTCTTATAAAAACCCTTACCTTCTGTCTTGGAATCAATACTGTGTATTGGTTTCATTGCAGAAGAGTGGTAAGGGCTGGCAATGGGAGTCAAGTGGCTTGCCCAGGGTCACACAGCTAGGAAGTGTATGTGGCTGGATTTGAACTGAAGACCTCCCACCTCTAGGCTTGACTTTATCCACTGAGCCACATAGCTGCCCCTGAAAAAAAGTTCTAATAATTAGAACTGTCTAAAAGTATAATGTCATGGAGGTCATCAGAAGATCATATGCTCTGTTGGGGATTCCTTTCAGGTACTGCTTAGACTGGATGGATATTGAGGTCCTTTAAAATTCTGTATTAGACAAAATCAGGGCTCCCAGTGTTTGTTTGCTCTGAGTAGAAAGCTACTTTTGGAAAAGGGTAAAATTCCTAAGAACCCAAAGTTAGTCTCTTAAGTAGAAAGAATTGTATTAAAACCAATTTCCCTTTGCTAGATATCCCTTTTCTGATGCCTGCAGAATTCTGGCTGATTTTTTTTTTTGTACAGTTTTGAGGTGGTAGAAGTCACTGTGGTTTCTTATCATCAGACTTCTTGATCAGGAATGAATTTTAGATTTTTGCTGGAGTAGGTATGTGGGATACCTAAGAGGACAATCACTGCATTCTCCATTTAGCAACAAGCCCTCTTTTCTTCAAGAAGAGTCTAAAATTGTTTTTTAAGCTTTAACTGTTTCCTACTAGATCAAACAAGCTTATAGATAAGGGAAATACTTTTTAGGGCCTGTGGCTTGTTGAGAGAGCACTTATGGATATGATGCATTATCAACTTTTCTCTTGTGACTGAGTAAAAGAAACAAAGACTACATATGTAACTGAAAACTACAATTTATATTTTATGATTTTTAAGCTATAATGAAGACTTAAAAAAAAAAGACTTCCTTAGACATTCTGGGGTTTTTTAGCTTTTTTCCAAGTTCAGTGTAAATATTCATTGACTGCTTTTAATACACTCTAATTTACTTTGCTAATCAAGGGTTTTACATCTTGATTTCTTTAAGAAAAATTTTAAAGGTGAAATTACATTTAACACTTGGGAGTGGGGCCAGAAATCTCTACCATCATCTATTTGCTTCATTTTCTTCTGTATTAAAAAGCAGTTGCATTTTTGTGGTTGTTTTTTACCAGAGGAAAAAGATGTGTTATAATTTACAAATTCTTAAGAGTAAAAATTTAATTCACAATTTTGTATTATCTCCACTCAGAGATTTACCCTTTAGTTTAGGGCACTAAGACATGGCCATATGACATAAGCCTTACCTACGTATTTTCCCCCTCACCCAATGTGGCAATTAAAATAGTTGTGGTCATAAACTGTAGTGATTAAAATAGTGGAAGACTTAATTTGTGGCCGCTAAAAGAGTGGATGAGTAAATTGTGACCGCAGAAAATATGTTTTCATTACAGTGTCTTGTTTTTAAATCAATATATAAGGTGGTCACCAGGGAAATATTCCCAATTATGAAATATACCCAAGTCAACTGGGTTTATAGAGATTTTAATTAATTAATACAATGAGGAATTAAAGAAAGAGAGAGAGAATAAGAAAGGAATAAGTATGAAAGGCCTTAAGCCAACATGGCCTAGACCTGAGTCTTGAGAGAGAGATCAGTCAGTCCTTAATCACTCACCACAAGATCTGTCCAAGCAAGAATATAGACACCAGTTCAGCCAGCCTTCCTTCTCCAGAGAGGGATTCTTCTGACTGTCCTCAAGAGACTGTCCCAAGAGCCTGTTTCCAGAGCTCTCTCCCAACAGCCTACTTAAGAGACTGGTTTTTTTTTTTCTTTATATAGGGAATTTCTCCTATGTCACCTCCCCTAAATTCTTACATCTACCAATCACAGTAGACGGTTTTTAAAGGACAGACCATTCTTAGTTCACATCTAAGAAGCTGTACATTTTTGAGTAATTCACACCAGGAAAGCTCTGAGTTTCTCACCTCTTTGTTCCTTGTAAGTTCACAAGTTGCCTGACCTTTATAGGTACTTAGCACCCCTTTGTATTATATCCTAAAATAGGCATAGCTTAAGAACTTTTGTCCCACTATAAGTATGGGTTTAAGTACTTTTCATTGTTCAGAAAAGAGTTTACAACTTTATCTTCCCCTAAGGCATGCTTAAGTATGGTGAAGTAGAGTTCTCACATTCCTGATCTAAGTTACTTTCACCGCCCAAATGGAGAGTGGTCCCAATGGGGAATTTTTAAGGTTTACAATCCTAACCCTATGAAGTAGGGTCTGAAAATTTTTAAGGTTCACACCAAAACTTCTAAGCTCATCTCCTAACTTGATAGCCAAATCAATATACTTTCTTGGACAAATGATTATGATGCCATTACTCTCTTATTCCAAGACCAGAAAATCTTACTAGTTAGTAATTCTTGCTTCTTCCTGCCTAAAATGAGTTTCAGGGTAGCCAAAAGTATGGAGTGTTAATCATTCTGTCAACTATATTTTTGTACTGAATTTTGGATTTTTTTCTTCTATCATGGAGGGAATATGAATCTAACTTAAGTCATTCGGAAATTGTCTAGCTATATTTAGCACTTTCAGCAGATCCAAATCCATTTCAGTTGACATTGACATTTCTGTCTTTTATAACTTTTTTTTTAATCTAGAAATTTAATATGTATATCTTGTTTATCTGGGGAACTTCTTTTTAAGTCTTTAAAAAATTTGGTAATCGCCATAAGAAAGAACTGAAGTCCCTACTTGAGATACTGTTTCTTTGAAGTGCTACATATTCAAAAAGCTACTGTAGGAAGAAATGATCCAGCTAAGGAGTCTGGAGTCTTCATCCCCTTGAACCTTATATACCACACTCACCTTGAAAGAATATGACTGCTCAGTGAAAGAAACCATTATGGAAAGGAGGTAGGATAGGTGTCAAGGCAAAAACTCAAGTACCCAAGAATAAGATGGAGAAATAAAAAGTAAAGGCATCCAAATGAAGGCATTTTTGAGGCTGAACTTAAAGTAATGATTGCTATTAAATAATCTTAGCCTTGGAGAAGATTGCTAGCAAACCAGAAGGTTTGCTATATAGTCTATCTGCCCATTTGACTTAGCTAAAGTCAGTAAACATGTTAAATGTACACTTTGTGCCAGCATTGTGCTAGACTAAAATTATGTGCTTGATAATGATTTCATAAATCAAAATTTTTTGTTTTGTATTTTGCCTGTGTGGAAAAATACCATTACAAATGACTTAGTCATTGAGTTGAAAAAAAAGAGTTAAAGACATTCAGTTCAACATTCATTAAATGTCTATTGTGTTTATAGTACTGTGGATACAATGATGAAAAATGACACAGGCTACATCCTTTAAGGTTTAATAAGACATGGATACAAGTTATAATGTAAGAAAGATAGAAGGAAAGTTCCAGAGAAAGTGCTTGAAGAAATTTCAAGAGAGAACTCCTTTTCATTTGGGAAGGAGGGGAATAAGAAGTTTTCAGAGGGTGGTGATATCTGAACTGGACTTTGAAGTAAGAGCATTTGGGGGGACAGGGAAGAAGGAATGGGAAAGATTCCAGGCATTCAAGATGGTTTGTGCAAATGTATAGATACTTAAGAGGGCAGAATAAGGGAATAGGAAATAGCTAGTAATCCAATTTGGCTGGAAGTTAGGGAAAAATGAAGAGTAACAGAATGGAATAAAGCTGAAAAAGTAGGTAGAAAAATTGTGGAGTACACCAATGCCACAGTGAACAAATTGGGATGTGTGCGTTTCTAAGCAGTGGAGAGCCTCTGAATGTTTTTCAATAGGAGAGCGACATGGAACTAATTTTGGCAGGTCTGTAAAAGGTAGATTGTTATAAGAAATGAGGAAACATGATTTCGGAAAGACATATGAACTGAAAATCAGGAAGTTAGCAGAAAAATTAAGCTATAATATCATAAAAATGAATAATTTTGAAGACATAAGTTGATAGAGAATAAAATGAGCATAATCAGAACAATTTACGCAATTGTAATACAAAAGTATACAGACAAACAACTTTTGAAAGATATAAGGATTATGATCAATAAAAAGATCTTCCATGATTTTGGAGGACTGATGATGAAACATACTCTCCACTTCCTGTACAGAATGAGTCATATATATTTTTGCATGATAAGAGGAATGTTTTTCTTTTCTTTTTTTAATAAGGTAGGAGGAAGAGAAAATAAATTTTTGTTCTTTGTTTTAAATGAGAACAAAAAGATGAAGAGCTGTAATGTTGCTTGTGCTTTTTTTTTTAAACCCTTACTTTCTGTTTTAGAATCAATGCCAAGTATTGGTTCTGTGGCAGAAGAGTAGTAAGGTCTAGGCAGTGTGTGTTAAGTGACTTGTCCAGGGTCACACAGCTAGGAAGTGCCAGAGACCAGATTGTCACATTTGAACCCAGGATCTCCTATCTCAAGCCTGGCCCTCTATCTACTGAGCTGCTTAACTGTCCCTTTACTTGTACTCTCAAATGAAGCAACTATATTGTTAGTTTTGCTTAATTGTTTTACTTTGTTACATGAGAACATTCACAGAGTGGGGGCAATCTGTAAATGTAATATAAGTCAAAACAGCAATAAACCTTTGTAAAAATAAAATATAGAGACCCAACACGGAGTCCTATATTATTTATCTGTGGGTGGGTGACCGGAGAAGGAAATTAGAGGCTAGAGGAATATGGATGTGAGATAGATAAGGCAGTCAAGGCAAGAGAATAAAGGAATAAAGACTCAGAGACCATAAGTTAAAACACCTGGGGAGATGAGAGCTCCGTAATTACCTCTCTAGAAAGTGAACGCAAGTGGAGAAATTATAAGTATGAAGACCAAGAGAACCTGCGTGGAGCTGAGAGCTCTGGGACATCCCCCATGGGCCACACGGCCAAGAGATTAATGGGAGATGTGCGGGGCAGCTGTGCTGCGTAAGTCAGTCAGACATGAGGAACATAATAGGCCACAGCAAGATCAAGATTGTAAGAGGCAAGAGGGAGAGCAAGCCCTCTGAGAGTAAGAGGTGTAAGAGAACAGAGGGGAAGAGAGAGAGAAAGCTCACACATGTTCCCCAGCCTTTATTGGGGACCTTAGGAATGGCAAGTGGGAGGTGATTAATGTATACGCAACATGACATAGGTTTTTACATGGGTAGCATTGACAATGACGGAATCACAGAGGAGGAGATTAATCCAACCTGGACTCTGGCTGTCAACACCCAGCCCAGGAATTTGCTTGTCCTTTGCGCTAGTCCTTTGGACTGTCCCTTTCCATACAGTGAGCATCAAGTGATCTGACCATGTGTCTGGTAAATGAATATACAGGATACAATATTAATACATCAGTCATACTTCCAAGATGCTAAGATGCCTGGTATGCTACATAAAACAAAAAGACAAATCTGAGATGAGCCTGGAGAATGTCTGGGAAGTTGGGTGGATGTTGCAAGAAGGCAAATTTAGACTGTAATAGAGGAGTATATTTGATGGTATCAGAGAGAGAGGGAGAATGGAGTACTCTCCCCCTCAAGGCAAGGCAAAGGAGGGGTATCTATTATTAAATTCTGATTAGGAGGAAGGAGGAGGGTGTGTCTGTTTGTTCTCCCCCTTCAGCCCTCCCTAGATATGGCCCCTCACCAAGCCTGTCAGGTTACTCCCCACTATTACTTTGTTTCTCTCCAGCAAGCTCTTTCTCCTAAGGGGAGAGAGGTCCCTTCACCCCCCCCCCCCCCCTTCAGTTGTAAACTGCCCTTTATTCACTCTTTAACCAGTTGTTGTAGATAATAGAATTTATTCTAAGGTAACAGGAAGTAGGATGAAGATAGGAAAGACTGATAAGTTGAAGTAAAGGGGAAGAGGTAGGAGTAGTCCCTAACTGTCTAAACCCTTCCCCAAAATTGAGGTGGCTTGAGCTTAATGGTCTCAAGCGCCTGAGGAGTTCAAGGTGATGAACCCTGACTTTTAGCCCTGCCTAGCAGGAGCCTCAGTTCAGGAGAGGAGACTGTGATGACTTTTCTTGTGGACTCTCTTCTTTTCAGTCTCTGTCCATGTGTTGGAGGGTTTTGGGGGGATAGGGGGCAGGAGTCAGTGAAAGAAGAGGTTTCTTGGGATCAAGACCCAGTCAAGACTGGACCTCCTCAGTAGCTGTCTCAAAGCCAAAGCCTCTGGCTCCAACTGCCTCCCTCTGGATTCCTTTTCCTCAGGATTCCAAATCCTCTCCACCCATCCCTCGCTCTGCTGCTGGAATCTTTGCAGCCACTCCAGGCTCTTTCTATGTCCAAAAAGTCTCACACAAGTCTTGATATGAGAAAATCCCCATTAAAGCTTTAAGCAAGTACTGCTTACCAGGTGCTATTCTAAGTGCTGGGGACAGAAAGACAAAAAAGTCCTTGACTTCTAGGAGCTTACATTCTTTTTTTTTTTTAATTTTATAGTATTTTATTTGATCATTTCCATGCATTATTCATTAAAGACAAAGATCATTTTCTTTTCCTCCCCTCATCCCCCCCCCCGTAGCCGACGCGTGATTCCACTGGGTATCACATGTGTTCTTGATTCGAACCCATTGCCATGTTGTTAATATTTGCATTAGAGTGTTCCTTTAGAGTCTCTCCTCTGTCATGTCCTCTCAACCGCTGTAGTTGGGCAGTTGCTTTTCCTAGGTGTTTCTACTCCCACAGTTTGTCCTCTGCTTATGGATAGTGTTTTTTCTCGTAGATCCCTGCAGATTGTTCAGGGACATTACACCGCTACTAATGGAGAAGTCCATTACGTTCGATTATACCACAATGTATTAGTCTCTGTGTACAATGTTCTCCTGGTTCTGCTCCTCTCACTCTGCATCACTTCCTGGAGGTTGTTCCAGTCTCCATGGAACTCCTCCACTTTATTATTCCTTTTAGCACAATAGTACTCCATCACCAACATATACCACAGTTTGTTCAGCCATTCCCCAATTGATGGGCATCCCCTCGTTTTCCAGTTTTGGGCCACCACAAAGAGCGCAGCTATGAATATTCTTGTACAAGTCTTTTTGTCCATTATCTCTTTGGGGTACAGACCCAGCAGTGCTATGGCTGGATCAAAGGGTAGATATTCTTTTATAGCCCTTTGTGCATAGTTCCAAATTGCCCTCCAGAATGGTTGGATCAGTTCACAACTCCACCAGCAATGAATTAGTGTCCCTATTTTGCCACATCCCCTCCAGCATTCATTACTTTCCTTTGCTCTCATGTTAGCCAATCTGCTAGGTGTGAGGTGATACCTCAGAGTTGTTTTGATTTGCATCTCTCTGATTATAAGAGATTTAGAACACTTCTTCATGTGCTTATTAATAGTTTTGATTTCTTTAACTGAAAACTGCCTATCCATGTCCCTTGCCCATTTATCAATTGGGGAATGGCTTGATTTTTTGTACAATTGATTTAGCTCTTTATAAATTTGAGTAATTAAACCTTTGTCAGAGGTTTTTATGAAGATTTTTTCCCAATTTGTTGTTTCCCTCCTGATTTTAGTTACATTGGTTTTGTTTGTACAAAAGCCTTTTAATTTGATGTAGTCGAAATTATTTATTTTACATTTTGTGATTCTTTCTATGTCTTGCTTGGTTTTAAAGTCATTCCCCTAGGAGCTTACATTCTAATGAGGGAAAGAGCATGTAAGTAAATAACCAAGTACATATCATACATACAAAGTAGATGGGTAATAATCTCACATAGGAAGGCAATAACAACTGTGGGGGATGGGAAGGACCTCCTGCAGAAGGTAAGTTTTGAGCTGTCTTGAAATAAACCAAGGAACTAAGGTATGAAGATGAAGGCAGAGTATTTTGGACCTGAGGGATAGTTATTGCAAAGGAACAGAGATAAAATGTGTGTAAAAAATATCAGGAAGGTCAATGTACCTGTATTTCGGATTATATAAAGAGGGGTATAGTGTAAGAAGATTGGAAAGGTTGGATGTGAAGATATTATATTTGATTAGATAGGTAATAAGGAGCCACTTGAGTATATTGAGTACAGGGTGACTTGCATGGTTAGACCTATGCTTTAGAAAAATTCTTTAGAAGTTGTGAACTGATACAACCATTCTGGAGGGCAATTTGGAACTATACCCAAAGGGCTATAAAACTGTGTGTACCCTTTGATCTAGTAATACCAGTACTGAGTCTGTCTCCCAAAGAGATAATAAATAAGGGGAAAGGAGCTACTTGTACAAAAATATTAACTGCTTTTTTTTTTTGTGGTGGCAAAGAATTGGAAATTGAGGGGATGTCCATCAGTTAGGGAATGGCAGAACAAATTGTGGTACATATTGGTAATGGAATACTATTGTGCTATAAGAAATGATAAGCAAGATGATTTCAGAAAAAGCTGGAAAGATCTGTAAGAACTGATGCAGAGTGAAATAAACAGAACTGGGAGAATATTGAACACAATAACATCATCCAAATATTGGATGATGAGATGATTATCTGTGAAAACTTGGCTACTCTCAGTAATGCAATGATCTGGGATAATCCTGAAAGATTTATGACCGGTAATGCTATCCACCTCCAGAGAAAGAACTGTTGGATTTTCTTTTTGGGATATTTATGGTTTTATTTTAGAGTTTTGATTACATATGAAGTTACTTTTACCACAATGACCAATATGAACGTGTGTTTTGCATGACAATAAAAATGAAAAAAAAATTAAAAATTTTTTTAAAAAGAAAAACT
Source organism: Monodelphis domestica (assembly GCF_027887165.1). Classification (NCBI taxonomy): domain Eukaryota; kingdom Metazoa; phylum Chordata; class Mammalia; order Didelphimorphia; family Didelphidae; genus Monodelphis; species Monodelphis domestica. The sequence continues at coordinate 439,013,508 of NC_077228.1, read as the reverse complement.
CCTTAGAAAATTATGTGGAAGATAGATGGGATGACTGGGAGATTCAAAGCATGGGGGGAAGGGCAGATTTTGGACAAAAGATGTCAGTTTTGAACATGTTGAGTTTGAAGCTCTTGAATATCAACCAAATTGAATGGCTTTCTCTTGCTTTTAGAACAACATATAAACTATATTTCTCTTTTAAAGCCCTTCACAACTCAGTCTCAATCTTTTTTTTCCTCACAACATTGTTCCATGTCCCACTGTAGTCTATGCAAACTTGCTTTCTTTTTTGTTCCTCCATCTCTTTGTCTTTTCACTGGCTGTTCTTCCTGCCTAAGATGTACTTCCTCTTCCCCTCCACTTCAAAGACCTCTTTCTTAGAAATACAATTCTTTCCTGACCATCCCCCTTATTTGCTAATGTCCTTTCTCCCAAGCCACTTTTTAAAATTAATTTGGATATTTTTATATGTACTTATGCTCCCCACTAGGACAGAAGCTTGTGAGTAGGAATTGTTTTATTCTCTGTACTTGTAGTCCTAATGCCTAGCACAATGCCTAGCATGTAGTGCCTCAATTAAAATGATTGATTATTTATTTGATTAAAGGTATCTGGGATGTATATGGATTACATGGGAGAGTTTGGAACTAAAAATAAATTTGAGACATTTACAGTCATTGAAGCCATGGGAGTAAATGAGAACGTCAAGGAAGAGTGAAATTAGAGAAAGAAGAAAGAACTGAGGACAGGTTCGGAGAACACCTGCACTTAAAGAGTGGGTGGTGAGTGATGAATTGATAAAGGAGAGTAAGAAAAATGTCAGCCAAGTAGAAGACAGTATAGTGTTTTGGAAGCTAAGGGAAAGAGACTCTCAGGAGTTAGTGGTCAACAGTAACAAATATATAGCAAGATCAGAGACATGGAGGGCTCACTGCATAGAAGTCACTGAATTATTAGAAAATCATTGGTGGCTGTGGAGAAATCCAAGGTTTGGATTTGCTTATGAGTTATTAGGGGGAGAAAAAAATCTCTTCTCATTCAGGTGTTAGTAATTGTATTGATTGATTAAGTTTAATAGTACATTTCCTCAAACATAGAGATTACATTTTATTCTTAGAAAAAAATAAGGAAATGCAGAAGTCATGGTTTTCAATATGTTTCACTACAAAATATCTATGATCTTATTATCATGAGTGCTTCTTACACTGATGCAAATCTCAGTTGCTTCCATGTGCATTCATAGATAGTCTTCCTGAGTTGCTATGGCTTAAAAAAATTTAATCTGCTAGTAGCCATCCTTCTAGAAATGAGACTCTTGGGACTTAATCTGGTCCTTAGACAACACACATAGTGCATTGATGAATCCATTATTGAAGGTTTTCCAGCTTGCAAAGACTGCCAACTTTTGAGAACTTCCATGCCAAAGTGAGACATTAAGTAAGATTTATTTATGTTGGATACTAACTATATTACTTAGCCCATCAGGGCTTATATGGTTGTTGGTAGTGGCAGTTTTGTTGGTCATCAGTGATCAGATTTTTAATATTCTATATTTGAAATTCTGAAAACTTTACAAGGTTTTATTTTGACACTTTAAAATTTTTCTCCATTTTTGCAGAAGACACTGTAAACCTCTCTTTGCAACTTAAAAAGCATTATTTTTAATTATGAGTAAAACTAACAAACTATCTGTTCTGTATGTAAAAATTTGATAGCTATCCAAAATGACCATTTAGTAAATTATTCACTGGATTTATTTTCTCCACTTTATTTTCTTTTTGCTGACCTATATATCACCAGAATTGTTGATAACACTAATGATGAAAAAGGAGAATGGAATAAGAGTAACAGTGTTCCTCTGTGGTTATACAAAATGAATGCTTTAGAACTGAGGATCAGTTATATAGGAATAGAAATGTTGAGGTAAACTCAGAGGACAAGATATGTGTATACCATTATTATTTTAACAGTTAATATTTCTCTTTAGAGATTCTAATCCTATTTTGCTCTGTAAATTAATACAAGCATTTTTTTCTACTTGCACATGAACTAAAAATAAAAAACTAAGTCTTCCAGAAATCTAGGTTGACCTAATATGCATGTTGAATATTGGAAGGAGCATGTGTTTGAAAACTTTAACTCTAAGATTCACTTGATTGAGAAAGGCATTTTTATAATTTTAATCCAAGCAAGACTTGCAGTGACTTTCCATAATGGAACAATTCTAAACCTTTTTTTTTTCTTCCTGTGACATTCTGTCAGCTATGCACATTAAAAAGACATTACGAAATGGAAGCTGCTTTTAGGTGCTCTTGATTTTGCCAGATGAGGTGGAATCATTAGGTTAAGATAGGAAAATAACAGTGATCTGTAGCTATTAGAGATTATTTAATGCAGTAAAGTATATGATTGGCTTTTAGAAAGAATCCTGACAGAAGTGGAACAGTTACTGTAATTTATTTGGCAGGAAAAGGCAGTATCACTAAATTTTACAGTTACTAAAAATAAAGCTCAACTTAGTGAAATCACTTTAGAGAACTGCCTCTGGTTACTGAGCATGTTGGGGTGTTAAATCAAAGAATGTGTTATAAATTGTTCTTATTGGACAGGGTCTTAGTAATACCCTGCTACCAAAAGCCCCGGGATAGGCAAAATTCCCAGTCATCCTGGGTACTTGACATTTAAGTAAGGGCTGTGGAGTTAACCCCTATTGCTCAGTTTACTTCATTGTTAATAGAAGAAGATTGCTTTTGAATTGTGCTATAATGCTGCTCAGTATAATAAAAATTGGCCATTTGAATGATTACTTCCAAAGATTGTGTTTCTCAGAACATTACCCATTAGCTTTTATTTCTAAATCAATTGACTTTAATATAGATTCTAAGCTTTTTGCATGTGAGATGATAGGGATTTGGAAGGAAGTAAAGATTCTCAAGTGGCTATCATTAGATAAAAAGGGAAGCTGCTAGGGCAACTTAGAAAATGGAAAGCTGGGATTATGGATCTGATATTAGTATATATGCTAATATAATATAAATAAATTAATATGGAATATTCAAGCATTCCTTATCTCAGGAACATCATAGATGTTAAAACTCCTAATTAGAAATGAAAGACTCTGTTGTCTGTACTGTAAACTAATAGCGCTTCTCAGTTAAACCATATGAAGCTGACATTTGTCAGTGGTACTCCCTGGAAAATTAGCATTTACCTTGCCTTACAGAATAAAGAAGCTTATCATAATATTTAATTCCAAGATATAAAAATATTCTGGCTTCCCCTGATTAAAGAAATATTGTAAGGAGAGATGGACTAATTGAAGGAACTTGCAACTGATTGAGTATGTGGAGCAAATTTACATGTGGAATTGAAAACACATAAGTGCAAACCCCTAATTGGGAGAATGTTTTTGAAAATAGAGAAGTTAAAATGCAGTTTACATTTTAGTTTTTGTTCTGTTATTCATTTTGAAATAAAATGGCATCCATCCCATTTTCAGATGAGTATATTTTCTGTAATTTAAAAGATTTCCTTAAAAGTTGGTGCCTAGAATATGTGATTATATTGAGTGAGGGCTATAGTTCAGACAGCCAGTAGTTATACTTCTGGCCAAATAATATCCCTATAAGCAAAAATATTGAATGGAAAGGCAGCAAGGCATAGTAGATAAAGAGCTGACTTTGGAATAAGTAAAGACAAGTTCAAATTGTTGACAAATACTGACCACATGACCTTGAATTATCTTTCTCTGCACCAGGCAGCTTTCTGAGACTACAAACTGCAGAATAGTTGCAATTCATTGATAGAAAGAATTTCATCACTGGTGTTTCTCTACATCAATGAATGTACAGGTCCACCTCTCCCACAAAAAAATTAATTTATGATGAATATAACATGATTGTTATGAATCTTTTTTACTTCTCACAAAGGTTATTTATTCTTGTCTGCTGGCAACAACATTTCAATAGGATTTTATTGTGATATAAAGATATTACTGTTTACCAGAAAGTGAATTTAAGGTTAGTCATTACATTTCTATAGGAACTTTTGGAGAGAATTTTATAGACATTCATTTGTTAAACCTAATGGTATTAGTGCTGCTCTAGCATTACCAAACATTGTAAATACTTGGACCAAAAAAAAAAGCCAAATAGAAATTGGAGAGGAAGATGAATGTAGAGTTGGGATCCATAACCACATAGTGAAATTCTTGTGGATCTGAGAAAATAGAGGGATCACTAAAAACTGAACCTATCTCAGAGTTGGAAAAGCTTAATGATGGTAGAACAGCAGTGCCCACGTACTGTAGTTCTGGCAGCTATTTTAACTATTTTTTTAATCAAAATTCTCAATAATAATAATAGCTAGCATTTATGTAATTCTTTAAGGTTTACAAAATTCTTTACATATGTTATTTCATTTGACTTAGTCTTTTGGACATTTTTTTCTCAGGGGAATGTATCATCAATTACATAATGGGAGTTTATGGGAATAAAGAGATTACTTTATCGTCAATTTTGCAGGTATATATCTATTCAGTAAAGGAAGGCTTATATTGTTTCTGCAAGTATGTAGATGGAGTTTGCTGAATGTAAAACAAAGTTTGAAATGACAGATTACTTATGTAAAATATAGAAAGGACTGTTGGTTTCATATCAGTGATCTTGCTTTATGACCCCAGAATCTCAAGAAATGATTTTTTATAACTCAAGATGGAGATCTTTCTGAGATAGTCAAATGGCTATGATCTAATCATTGTGGTTATTCCCTTAAGTGACTTTGGTTGCAACTCATCCATGCCTGCCTATCTTGTGGAGCTCTTGTCCAAAACTTCTCATAAATTTGATACAGGCCTTCTTCACTTTTTCTTGATCCTACAGTTATGCTAGTAGAATACTTGCACTGTCCTAAAGCTATCTCACACTCTTGCCACATGATCAGCTTACTTTTTTTTTTTTAACCCATACCTTTCATCTTAGAATCAATACTATGCATTGGTTCCAAGGCAGAAGAATGGTAAGGGCTAGGCATTGGGGGTTAAATGATTTGCCCAGGGTCACACAGCTGGGAATGTCTGAGGTCATATTTGAACCTAAGACCTCCCATCTCTAGGCCTGGCTTTCAATCCATTAAGCTACCCAGCTGCCTCTTTTACTTTTCACTAATATTTTTATTTGATAAAACTCTTTATTCCATTTGGGTAGGATTGTCATTTTTATTATGTTAGCTTGTCCTACCCATTGTTACAAGGGAATCACTTTAAAAGACTGATATATATTAATTTAAGGTCGCCAAGGAATTCAGCTATGTAATTCCTAAATGAAAACTCAAGTCAGCCGTAAATCTTTTATGGAGTTTAATTACAATAGGAGTAAGAAAGGAATTAGAGATAGAGAGAGAGAAAAAGGGAGAGAAGGGAATAGGGCTTAAATACCCCTTCTGTTTAGGCTGGGCCAAAAGGCCCAAGCCCTTAGATAGCTGGGGCAAAGAAAAGAGATCAGTCCCTATTACTCACGTGACCAAAATGGAGAAACAGTCTCAGAGGCCCCCACCTTCAGCTTCCTTCAGAGCAAGCTTCTCAGAGCACACTGCAACCACTCCGGCCAACTCCTCCACCCCCCCCCCCAGTCTTCAGACCCCCCTCTCTTTAAGGAAAACATCCAAGTTGCCTCCCCTCAGTTCTCACATCTACCAATCACTGTCCATCAATTTCCCTGTGCCCATGGAGGCTCTAGCTTAACCCAGGACCTCCCAGAGGCTTTGCACATGTCTGTTGAAGGTCATATTTTCAAATAATTAAATCTTTGCTCCTTTGCTACAGCCCTTTCTAAATCCTGTTAACCTGAGTAGGGTAGAGATTGGAATAATTAAATTTTGATCTAGGCTGCAGCCCTTACTCAATCCTGTTAGGACTGAATAGGGTGGAGATTGATTCCAAGTATCTCCATTGTATCAATTCTAAAATCAATCATGACTCAAAGAAATTCCTGTTCTATGCTTAAGCATAGGTCAAAGTCCTTTCCATTGTTCAGCAAAGGGTTTCTGTCCTAAAGTAATCTTAAGAAGGGAAGGAGAAGGAACCTCCCATGCCAATGGGATTCACATTCCAATAGTCAAGACCCACTATCAATAGGAAATTTTTCAAGTATGAAATTTCCCAATGGTGAAATTTCCAACATTTATAAGTCTAAGAAATTTTGAGGTTTACACCATGAGCAATTAATGTTTTTCCAGTTGTTTATATCTAGTTTTAATTTTTGGAAAAGTGTTTTGTAGTTGTGTTCATATAATTCCTGTGTTGGTCTTGGCAAATAGATTATTCAATATTTTATATTGTCTAGGGTGATTTTAAATGGGATTTCTCTTTCTAACTCTTGCTGCTGGGATGTGTTGGATATATGTAGAAATGCTGATGATTTATTTGGGTTTAATTTTGTATCCTGCAACTTTGCTAAAGTTGTTGATTATTTCCACTAGCATTTTAGTTGATTCTCTAGGATTCTTTAAGTAGACCATCATGTCATCCACAAAGAGTGATAGCTTGTGTAAAAATTAAATTATATCTCTAATAATAAAAATATTATATTTTATGAGATTTATTAAGGATTATTAGAAATCAAGGAATAAAGAAGATACAAAATAAAAACCACATGTCCATGGCTGATTAGCCCATTCAAAATCCCCATGCTTAGCTTACCACTATACTTGCTACATCATTGAGATGAAAGAGAAGAGAGCATGGGAGGCATTACTGCCAGTTAAATACCAATTGTAATCTTGCCTACGTGGAGACTCAGGAGAGATTATAGGGAATTCTGGGAAATACCAAGGAGTTCTTGGAAATTAAGTCTAGGGTTCAAAATCTCCATTTTTACACTTGTTCTCCTCATGGCCTATTTTAATACCTTCAATTTCTTTTATTTATTTATTTTTTTACTTGCTACCGCTAGTGTTTCTAGTACAATGTTAAAAAATAGAGTTGATAATGGGCCTCCTTGCTTCACTCCTGATCTTATTGGGACAGCTTCTAACCTCCATTGCTGATGGTTTAAAATATATACTGTTTTATTATTTTTAGGAAAGACCCATCTATTCCTATACTTTCTAGTGTTTTCAATAGGAATGAGTATTGTATTTTGTCAAAGGCTTTTTCTACATCTATTGAGATGTAATCATGTGATCATGTGATTTCTGTGGGTTTGGTTATTGATATGGTCAATTATATGGATGGTTTTCCTAATATTAAACCATCCTTGCATTCCCAGTATAAATCTCACCTGGTCATAGTGAATAATCCTTGTGATTACTTGCTGGAGTCTTTTTGCTAGTATTCTTTTTAAGATTTCTGTATCTAGGGGGCAGCTGGGTAGCTCAATGGATTGAGAGCCAGGCCTAGAGACAGGAGGTCCTAGGTTCAAATCTGGCCTCAGACACTTCCCAGCTGTGTGACCTGGGCAAGTCACTTGACCCCCATTGCCTAGTCCTTACCGCTCTTCTGCCTTGGAGCCAATACATAGTATTGACTCCAAGATGGAAGATATGGGTTAAAAAAAAAAAGATTTCTGCATCTATATTCACTAATGAGATTGATTTGTAGGTTTCTTTCTCTGTTTTTGGTTTGCCTAGCTTTGGAATCAGTACCATATTTGTGTCATAAAAGGAATTTGGTAAAACTCCTTCTTTGCTTATTTTGTCAAATAGTTTGTATTGTATTGGGATTAGTTTTTCTTTAAATGTTTGATTGAATTCACTTGTGAATCCATCTGGTCTGGGTTTTTTTCTTAGCGAGTTCCTTGATGGCTTGTTCAATTTCTTTTGCTGAGATGGGATTTTTTTAGATATTTCTATTTCCTCTTTTGTTAATCTAGGCAATTTATATTTTTGTAAATATTCATCCATTTCATCCTAGATTGTCAATTGGGCAAAATAGCTTTTAGTACTTATCTTCATTTCTTTTTCATTAGCAGTGAGGTCACCCTTATCATCTTTGATACTGTTAATTTGATTTTCTTCTCTCTTTTTTTATTAGATTAACCTGTACTTTCTCTTCCCCCCCCCCCCCCAAAGAATCAGCTCCTACTCTTATTTATTTGTTCAGTAGTTCTTTTCTTTCAATTTTATTAATTTTTCAGGATTTCCAATTTGGTTTTTATCTGGGGATTTTAAATTTGTTATCTTCTTTGTTTTTTAAGTTTTATGCCCAATTCATTGATCTTTCCCTCTCTGATTTATTGATATATGCACTCCCTGAATACTGCTTTGTCTGTATCTCATAGATTTTGATATGTTGTTTCCTCATTGACATTTTCTTCAATGAAATTAATAATTGTTTCTTTGATTTGTTCTTTGATGCACTGGTTTTGAAGAATTAGATTATTTAGTTTCTAATTCATTTTAATTTGCCCTTATTGATTATGATTTTTATTGTATTATGGTCTGAAAAAATTGCATTTATTATTTCTGCTTTTGTACATTTGTTTGCAATATTTTTGTGTCCTATTAAATGGTCAGTCTTTGTATATGCGCCATATGCTGCTGAAAAGAAGGTATATTTCTTTTTATCTTTTATTTATTTTTCTCCAGATATCTGTTCGCTCTAATTTTTTTAACATTTCATTCACATCCCTTACTTCTTTGTTCTTTTATTTTTTTATTTGATTTACCTATTTCTGATAGGGGAAGGTTGAGGTCCCCCACTAGCATGGTTTTACTATTTCCTTCTTGCGCTCCTTTATAAATCTGAATACTATACCATTTAGTACTGATATTTTGCAACCTCTCCCTCTCTTATATTGTTCTCTTCCCCATCTGCCTGTTTATTATCTTTCTACTTTTCTATAGGGAATGATACAGTTTTCTGCCCCTCTCTTATCCAATGAGGGTAAGATTTAAGTATTATCTGTTGCCAACCTCTTCCTCCCTTACATTGTATTGGTCTTTTCCCCCTCCTCCCCCATGTGCTTCTTTATTAAATATATATTTTCCCTATTTCTCTTAGTATTATCCTCTTTTTTACTCCTAGGTTTTTAATTTTTTTTTTTACATATCCTATACAATTTATCACTAAAACCTCTAGGTATACTTCTTCTAGTTACCCTGATGATAATAATTTTTAAGAGTTACCAATATCATATTTTCATATATGAATACAAATCTTTTGAACTTATTGGGTCTCTTAACAGTTTTTTCTTTCTTAATTACCTTTTGGTAGTTTTCTTGAGTTCTGTATTTGGGCAGCAGATCTTCTGTTTAAGCAGTCTTTTCTTCAGGAATGCTTGGAAATCTTTTATTTTATTAAATGACAATACTTTCCCCTGCAATAATAAAGTCAGTTTTGCCGGGTAGTTGCTTCTTGGTTATAGATCCAGTTCACTTGCTTTCTAGAATGTTATATTCCATGCCTTCTGGTCCCTCAGTGTGACTGCAGCCAAGTCCTGTGTAATACTGACTATGGCTTGTAATATCTTTTCTTTGGTCTAGAAATTCTTGAACTTGTCTATAACATTCCTGGGCATTGTCAATTGGGGATTTAATGCAGGAGGTGATCTGTGGATTCTTTCCATCTCTACCTCACCCTTTTGTTCAAGAACATCAGGGCAGTTTTCTTGGATAATTTCCTGTAGAATGATGTTCAGACTTTTTCTTTGGTCATGATTTTCAGGTAATTCAGTAATTCTTAAATTGTCTCTCCTGCATCTATTTTCCATGTCTGTTGTTTTATCAATGAGGTGTTTTATATTTTTCTCAATTTTTTCATTCTTTTGAGTTTGTTTAATAGATTCTTGCTGCCTTATGAAGTCATTTGCTTCTAATTATTTGATTCTAATTTTTAAAGACTGAATTTCATCCCTGATTTTTTGATCCTCCTTTTCCTTTTGATCCTTTTTTCTTTGTAGGTTATTGTTTTTATCTTTTACTTTCTTTGCCTCATTTTGGAGCTGGTCAACTCTGGGTTTTATGACACTATTTCTTGTTTTAGTTCATGTGCCTTTGTTTCCCGATGACCTATTTTGCTTCTTAAGTTCTTTTCCCAGTTTTCTTCAACCTCTCTCAATTGTTTTTTGAATTGTGTTTTTAGTTCTTTTAGAGTCTGAGTCCAATTTGCTGGAGTTCCTGAATTTTTGCTTGGTTTTCCTTGGTCCTCCTCTGTTTCATGTGTTCCTTTCTTATTACTTGAATAGAAGCAGTTGATGGTAATTTCTTTTTTCTGTTGCTTACTCATAGTTTTTTCCTTCTTGCTCCTCTATTTTCTGGATCTGTCAATTTGGGCTTTTCTGCCCTCAAGGGGATTCCTCTCTGCTCAGCTGATTAACTGGATTAGGCTGATGGAGCTGACCTGTTGTATTAATGTGGCCTGAGGCCAGATCTTCCCCAGCTGCTAGCAGAGGCTGAAGGTGAAAGTGAAGGTGTGGAAGGTGAATGGTGATTTCCTCTATTCCTTTCTCTCAGTGCCCAGTCAGAGGCCTGAGCTTCATGTGGTGGTACCAAGATACTCTGTATGATTGCAGTCTTTGCCCTGGAATCCCAGTCAGCTGGAGTCCTAGTTAGTCTCAGTGCAGTAGGTGGGGGAGGGGTGTTGAATCTTTCCCTTATACCTGAGAATTCAACTTTATGTGCATATCTTGCAAGTTGAATCAAGTAGGGGGAACCTGTGACTCCGTCCTGCTGCTGAGCCTGGCTCTGTCCACTCTGCACCCTTGCTTCTCTGGTTTTCTGCCATGAGACTGAGCCCCTCTGCCCTCTGGAGTCTTCTTCTCAGCCCTATTGATAAACTGGATTAAGCCATTTGAGTTTATCTGCAGAGAAGAATGTGCCCTGAGGCCAAAACTTCCAGAGGCCAAGTCCCAAGATGGAGGTGTGGTGGCTAAAGGCTGCAACCAGCCTTCCCTCTTCTCAGCTTCTTTCTTCCAGCTTCCTCCTTGCCTCCCACTGACTACCCCAGTCTCAAGACAGTAGCTCTGGGAAGGGCTCTGGGACCTTCCTTCTTTATTTTCCTTAAACCCACAAATTCAACTTCTCTGTGTACTTTTTAACTTGAATCAATCAGGAGGGTCCCTCAGCTTTGTCTTCTTGTTGGATTTGGTTTTCTGTCCTTGAAGTGCTTTGTTGTTGATTGGTGTGGAAGGGTTTTCACAGAGGAATATATTTTCACTGCTTCTAAGCTGCCATCTTGACTTTGCCCTTGAGTATTAATATTTTTAGCAAATAAATTTTAACACTTTAATTTTTTCCAATTAAATGTAATAACAATTATTAATACTCAAATTAAAAATTTTTTTGAATTCCATATTCTCCCCTCTTCACTCCTTGAGAAGACAAGTTTTGTTATAAATTGTATGTTTAATCATATAAAACATTTCCATATTAGCCATATTGCAAAAGATAACAGGGACCAAAAAAATCCCACAAAAGCCCTGAAGAAAAACAGTTTTTAAAAGTATGCTTTGATCTTCATTCAAACTCTACCAGTTCTTTCTCTAGAAGTAGCATTTTTCACATAAGTTCTTCAGAATTGTCTTAGATCATTGTATTGCTTGGAATAGTTAAGTCATTCAGAATTGATCATCGTACAATATTGCTGTTACTGTGGACAATATTTTCCTGATTCTACTAACTTCACTTTCCCTAAGTTCATATAAGTTTTTCCAGGTTTTTCTGAAAACATCCTGTTTATCATTTCTTACAGCACAATAGTATTCTGTCACAGTCATATTCCAAACTTTTTCAGCCATTCTCAAAGTGATGGGCATTTCCTCAATTTCCAATTCTTTTCTACCATAAAAATTACTGCTATAAATATTTTTGTACATAGAGATCCTTCCTTCACCCTTAAAAAATTTTTTTTTCCTTTGGAGTTATAGATCTAGTATTGGTATTGCTCAAATGAAAGTGTATACACAGCTTTATAGCCCTTTCAGTGTAATTCCAGATTGCTCTCTAGAATGGTTGGATCAATTCATAACTCCATCAATAGTGCATCATTGCCCCAATTTTCCCACATCAACATTTGTCACTTTTCTTTTCTGTCTTATTCACCAATACGATAGATATGAGATGGTAGGTCATAATTGTTTGAATTTACATTTCTCTAATCAATAGTGACTTAGAATTTTTTTTCAGAATGGCTATAGTTTTGATTTCTTCTTCTGAAAACTGACTTTTCATATATTTTGTCCATTTATCAACTGAACAATGACTTATTCTTAATGAACTTTTCTGGAAAGAAAGGGAAGAACTGAAAAGCTAGACCTTTCAACAAGAAATTGGAAGTCATTAAAATCTCTTTTCCAGAGGTGATAACATCCTGCTATCCCCTTTCTTTTAATTCTGAATCCAATTTTTAGCATACACTGGACAAGTGGGCATAATTATTATTTTTTTCTTATGTAGCTAGGTCAGATTTTTGAGTGATTACTGATTTCATCTTGGGGGGGGTTCTGTAATATCTACAGAGACTATCTTTTCAACACATGTGCTATACTAGATCTCCTTTATCACAGTGATGAATACTTCTGACAATCATCTCCCTGTTTAATGCCTCCTCTGAAGTTAGTGATCTCAGGGTTGTTGAATTATATTACCTCTGTTATTACATCATTTAGAGAATCTTATATAATTTTATACTCATCCATAGGCAGCACTTTACCAGAGAATACCCTTTAATCTTGAATCAATTTTTAAAATAGTCAAAAGACAATAAACCAGGGAAATGGAGGAATCTTTTATTATTTACAATTATCAGTCAGTTGTGTGATGGTAAAAACATAATTGGCTATGGAATATTACTTGCAAAAACCTGCCTATTAATATTTTCATTGAGGATTCTCTCAATACATTTCTATTAGTTTCATAATGTTACGTAGATAGGAATGTAAGCCTGTAAGTTGATGGTTATTGATATTCTCTTGATCACCTTTTTCATAATAATAAAGTCCAAGGTTTTTCCCATGCCCATGATATCTTTCCCTTCTTCAGATACTCTGAGAATTAATTTTTCAACTCCTACAAAATTATTGCTTCTCCTGGCTGGATCTCTTCTGTGGACATTTGACCTTGTCTAGCTATTCTTTCCATTTTTCTTCTCTTAAGTGCCATTCCCACCTCATTTATATGCACATCTAGAATTGAGTCCAAATATGATGAACTGTCTTTGATGGTAAAAAGGATTTGTTATAAAAACTTTTCCATCTTTTATCCGTCCAGTTTCATCCTGAGATGATTTTGCTTAGTTGGGTCTCTCACTAAGCTTTCTTTATATTGGTTTTTCTCTTCATTGATTTCATGCTGTTTACAAGGTGACACTACTCATAATCTTCCACTATCCTTCCCCATAAGATTTTACAAATATATTTTTCTTCTAATAAAATCCAGTATTTTAGACATAATAAAATCCAATAAATCTATGTTGTTCTTGGTTGCTAGTTTTCTCATTTGTTAAAACTCTTTTCTAAACAAGGAGGTTTTTTAGGTGCTTTTAATCTTTTGTAGTTATTGTATTTAATTTAAATGTTAGATTTCTGTATGAAATTACTGTAATTGATGTTGTCTTTTTTCCAGTTATTTTCAATTTCCTATGTCAATAATTTTTTGTTAAAATTATTTTAATTTTAATGGTATTTCTTTTTAAACTCATTTTGATTTTTCTAGCTTAATGTTAATTAATATTTTTGTTAAATAAGCCAAAGGTCTGGCTATACACAGACAGCAGATTGTTGAATGATTTTTCTCACATGATTAATGAATTCTTTTCTGTCTGCTAAAATGTACATTTCACTCTCATTATTGTTTGTTATAACTATGCCTTCTAATTCTTTTCTTGAAGAAAGTCTTGATTGAGATCCTATTATTTTTAAATATTCCCTTTCCTTGACCTTATTTGTTTCTACCAGGTTTTCCAGTTTCTGAAACTAATCTGAGTTGGGACTTCTAAGTTTCCTTTATACCCACTCTTCATCCGTTAGTAGACTGGTAGCCAAATGCTCCTTCCTGTGAAAAGGTTGGGATCCAAGAACAAAAATAAGCCTGGGTCTGGTTTGAGGGTTTAAGAAAAATATGCACCAACATTTATAGATTCAAATGAAAGTTTTCAGTCAACAGACATTTATTAAATAGTTGCTAGACACTGCTAGGCTCTTGAGATATGAAGGCAAACATAAAATAGTCATTACCCTCAAGGAACCTATGTTCTTTGGGGGAAACAAGTAAACATAAATGTATCCAAATATGCTGTAAGTGTGTTACAGTATATACAAGTAAGTATATTAAAAATAAATTCAAGGTAAATTTTAGGAGGGAGAGCACTAGAAGCTAGAGAGATCAAGAAAGGCTTTATTTTGAAGGTGGTATTGAATTGAGCCTTTTTTAAAAAATCCAAAGAATTCTAAGGGGTGAATATGAGAAAGGAATAAATTTTAGATCTGGGGGACAGCCAGTGTACAGGGACACTGTCATGAAGGAGGAACAATTTGAAGGTCAGTTTGGATTAACCATTGAGTATGAGAAGAGGAGTTATAAGATAATAACTGGAAAGGTTGGTTGGGACCAGATTGTGAAGGACATTGCAAAATGCAAAAATAGGAATTTAACCTAGTGGCAAAAGGTAACTATTTTTTTAGCTTATTGAGCAAAATATGTTTAGAGCTGCACTTTAGGGAAATCAGTTTGGTTACTGTGTGGTGGAGAGGGGTGAGACTTAAGCCAGGTAGACCAGTTAATGGGCTATTGTAGTAGTCTAGATGAGAGACTATTAGGGACTGAATTAGGATAGTTACCCTGTAACTAGGGAGGAGTCGGATGCAAGATGTTATGGAGATAGAAACTACACATTTTAGCAACTGAATGGATATTTGGGGTTATCAAGAGTAAGCAATAAGGATAATGCCAGAATTGTAAACCTGAGAGACTAGAAAGATAGTGGTATCCTCCACAGAAATAGGGAGATTCAAAAGAGCTGTGGGCTTGGAGGGTGGGGAAGATATTAAAGATGCTGAGACTTTCATAATCCTTATTATTCAAGGGTCTTAATGATTTTTAATTAATCTTTTGTGGCTGAAAATGTTTCTGGAATCTCCTCTTACAGAATTACCTTCAAAACCAGTTTTTAAACCACAAAAAAATAAGATTTGTTTCTTTCCAAAAAAACATTTTGGGGTGTGTGTTATTAATCAGCTTGTTAATTTACATTATTCATCAGACATGGCTCCAGTGACTTTTGCCTTTTTACAGAAATCAAATCCAACCTTGATATTCCTGAGGATACACCTTAGAGACTTTGAAGGCATTGTCTCAAAGGAAAAGTTACCAAAATGTTTTGTACAAAAGAAATATCACTGAAATAAATGTATAGCCTAACAAAGTGGTTTCTTTAAAAGGGGCAACAATAATATGGAGGTTGAAGTTGTGATATATTTGCTTTATGGTTGGAAAAAAGTCTCATTACTTTATAACTCCAGTTCTTAAATAGAAAATATTCTTATATGTAACTTATAGAATAGATATATAAATGTTTTTTTCTGATATACTCAGCATTACCTTTTAAATGGAAAGTCATTAATAAATACCATTTTGTAGTAATTTGGAACTCCTGCCAGTTGGAATCATGTGTGAGATTTGTGTTTTTTTTAAGGTTCAGAAAATAATACTTGAAATGTGGATGGTAAGTAGGCATTTCACGAACCAGAATTTGGTCCTAGTTTTTATTTGTATTCAGGTGTTACTCTTTGGTCTTTACTCATGAACAGTGCAATTTTATCCAGTCAGCAAAGGTGTCAGTCTATAATAGCTTTGGATATTTACCCCTTCTTTTAACATTTGATGACTGATTTTTTCCCTCTTCTTTTAGATGAAAGACTTTCAGAGTAAAATGCAATCAATATTTCCAATGATTCCCAAGAACCCTGGGTCATCTGTTGAGTGGGAGGAAGCGCTGAAATCCAAATAAGATGAGCATGAAAGAATTCCAAAATGATTGTTACAGGGAAAGTAGCTTGGAAATGCCAAAATAACCATCTTCTTTGAAGGAAAAAGATCAAATTGATTTCTACTCAGGAAAGTGAACAAATCATTGATGGAACATGGACTCTGGCTGTCAGCATCTTCACTGAAGTCTGTGAAAACTCAAAGTCATTCTGCATTTGCTTTATCTTGGAAATGAATGGGAAAGGGAAATGTTTTCCAAGGTTTAGAAAGTTTTAGTAAAGAACGTTAGTCTATAAGTAAATAAACTTCCCTTTGTGGATGATATACTAGTATAGAAAATTAGGTATATTTCTATAAACTTTAAAAATAAGTTTCTAATTTGAAAAACCAAATTTTATCATAAATATTCTAACAAATATTCTTTCTAAACCTTTGTGACTTCTCACTACCAGCTTAGAAGATCAAGCTAAAAATTAAAAGTAGTGCATTTTTAGAATTTAAAAAATAACTAAAATTTTTTGACTGTAAATCCTCAAGAGCAAGGAACTGAACTGGCTTTTCTTGTTCTCTATACCCCCAGAGCTTAGTACAATGCCTGGCATGTAGTAGATGCTTAATAAATGCTAGTTAGCTAACAAAGCCATAGCTAACAATGAAGTAATAGTGGCTCAATCTTTTAAAATAAATGAATTTATTCCAAGAGCTTCCTGTGTTATTGTGTGATTATCTGTCTTAGCTTGGCATATTAAGAGCCAGCTGAGCTGCCCAAACATTTGCCTCTTGGCATCATAATATTGGATCATTTGTTTGAAATGATTTTTCATTTGCTTTGTACCTTTTTGTTCACTCATTCAATGGCCCAGTTAAAGGCCATTCGTTATATATTTACATGTCTTTATACTTTGAGGGAGCAAGAAACCAGCAATAGATAATATAATTTGAGAGTAATTTGTTGTCTTTGACATGCTGTCATTGATATAAAGCATATGTTTGTGAGATAATTTTATGCTAGATTCCTTAACACTACCTGTTAGATTATAATTTTACTTCACTCATCAAAGTGAAAGCAACATAATGTTGAACCCACCCACCTAGCAAATATTTTTAACCAAAAACTCACATGATACTGAGTCCAACATTTCAATATTTAGTATAATAATTCTAATGAATTTTCTGTGAGTAAATTTCTAAGTAATGTGTCATTAAGAAAACACTTTGTTCCTCTGTGGTCTCTTATAGAAACTGATGGAGAACAGTGCCTAATTGCAATCACTGAATTTATCAGACTTAAAAGTTTTAAAAAGAACAAGAAAAAATATTTTTAATATGTAAATTTTCCAGAGAAATAACATCTGGTTGAAAATGCAATTGTAAAGGGTTTTTTTTTTTTATGATTGCTTAAGCTCTAATTAGTCAGC
This sequence comes from Monodelphis domestica, assembly GCF_027887165.1. NCBI lineage: Eukaryota > Metazoa > Chordata > Mammalia > Didelphimorphia > Didelphidae > Monodelphis > Monodelphis domestica. Next base: position 438,996,190 of record NC_077228.1, on the reverse strand, counting down.
TATCAGGCCTAATAAAGTACATTTGAAATTTATTTGTTATTATGAAACCTTTTAGTTCTAATAAAAAATAAAAAATTAAATGTCAAGTGCATATTTTAGTATTTGTCTCTGAACCATGATGCCATACTCAAGTTGCTGAATTGTGATTAAATTGGTTTAATCAGTGTCTGGGTTTCATATGTAACATTGCAAAAATCTAAGATTAAAAAGAAATTATAGTGAAATTTATAAGATTACATATATGTTGTCTCAAGATTCATCTCATCTTTTGTTTTAATTTATATAACAGGTGAGAAAAGGTGTGTAGCCGTGGATGAAGACAGATACAAAGGCCAGAAAATAATTCATTGATCTTTTTTTCTAGTGCATGCATCAGGGTTTTCAATCATGTGCGTCTAGGTCTATGTGAAAAAGTGGAGTAAGCACTACAGAAAATACCTGTAGCTAGAATTTAAGATTCTCGTTTATCTTTACATACAGAATTACTTCACAGTGTGGGGTTTGGGGAGGGGAAAGAAGTCAATATTTTTAGGAGAATAGAGTGAGAATTAGTTATTAATCATAGTTTGAAATAAACTTATAAAGCGTAAGCCCTTGAGTGCAGGGAATATCTTTTATTCTTTTTAAATCCCACTATAGCACCTCCTTTAATGTTATGCAAGATGTGTAATGTATATCTTCTGTTAATAGTGATGACAACTAGCCTGGAAAACCTTGGAATGTTTTGTGTTAATTGGTAAAATAAATGGCATAGTAGATGCAGAATATTTTGCAAATGCTTCTGCATAATGAACTTTATTAATACTTTTATTGAGACATATTAAAAATGAGCATTATAGATTGAAGACAGTGGCCACTTACAAAATAAATATGATATGGAGCTTGTTAGCCCAAACACCTGTGGGGGGCAGGAAGGGGGAGAAGCCTTAAATAATAAATGCTTTCAATGTTAAACCAATCTGTGCCAATTTTTTTTTTAACCCTTACCTTCCACCTTGGAATCAATACTGTGTATTGGATTCCAAGGCAGAAGAGTGTTAAGGGCTAGGCAATGGGGGTTAAGTGACTTGCCCAGGTTCACACAGCTAGGAAATGTCTGAATCCAGATTTGAACCCAGGACTTTCCATCTCTGGGCCTGGCTCTCAATCCCCTGAGCTACCCAGTTGCTCCCTTCTGTGCCAATTTTTAAAAAATTGGTTATATGATTTCACTAGTATAGGGCAGTGATATCAAACTCAAATAGAAACAGGGATCATTGAACTATACATTAGGATTCCTGCAGGCCACATGTTGACTTTGAAAACCACATATTATCATCTATATTTTATCATCTTTTTATTTATTTTGTTACCTATTTTACAATTACATTATATTCTACTTTAGGTGCACATGGTTGTGAGTTGTGTGTGGCCTGTAGGCTGTGTGTTTGACACTGCTGGTGTAGGGAAATTTCTGGAAGGGCACTTCCTTTGCTAAGGAAGATCATTAGCTAGCCTTTACTTTATATAGCAATTTTAGAGTTCCCTGGGGGCACTGAGAGGTTTATACTGATGATTCTTTTTTTAGAAAACCCTTTCTGCTTATTGATTCTAAGGCTGAAGAGCAGTAAAAGCTAGGCAGTTGGGGATAAGTGACTTGCCTAGGGTCACATATATATGAATCCAGATTTGAACCCAGGTTTTCCCAATTCCAGGCTTGGTTCTTGATAGGGCACTGTGCTCCCTCGCAGCCCTTATACTAATGATTCTTAAATCTACCTTTTCTGCCCCATCCTCACATCTTTAATCACCTTTCAGACATCACAAACTAGATGTCCAGTAGACATCTTAAAACTCAGTAAGTCCAAAGTGGAGCTTTTTATCTTTCTTTCCTCTTAACCTCCTCCTTCCCCCTATCACCTTCCATCTTACAGCACGGCTACATCCTCCTCCCTGTGACTGTGAAAAACGTGGGTTTCAAGACTGTGAATTGCCAAAACTGTAAAGATAATTTTTAGTGTCTTGATTTTAAATAAAAAATAAGTGGTTGCCATGGGAAAAATTCCCAAATATGAAAATACCCAAGTCAGCTGGGCTTATGGAGATTTTAATTAGTACAAATGAAGGAATTAAGGAAAGGGAGAGAGAGAGAGAGAATAAGAGATTTGGCCTAGGCCTGAGCCTTAAGAGAGACTAGTCACCAATCACAGTAGACATTTTCCCCAGGATTGACCATTCTTAGTTCTCACCACTCTTTAGTTTTCACCTCTCTGGGTAGACTAACACTTCACACCTCTTTTGTTAAGCTTGCCTTTTGTAAGTTGCTTGGCCTTTTAGTGATTAATTGAACCTTTATAGGTACTTAGCACCTTTTTGTATTAGATCTAAAAATAGACCTAGCTTAAGGTTCTAGCTTTACTATAAGTATGAGTTAGGGACTTTTCATTATTCCATCAGGAGTTTGCAACTTTATCTTGCCCTAAGGCACTGTCTGAGCAGGGTGGAGTAATTTTAAAAGTTCTCACATTCCTTACAATAGGGGAATTTGCTTAACCAAAACTTCTAAGGTATAGTCAGAAATTTTTAAGATTCACATCCCAGACCCCTCAACTCACAACTTAGGAGTCATCCCCAACTCCTCACTCTCTCTTAACCCCCCCCAATCTATAGCCAAGGCCCATCCATTTCACAGTAACATCATCCCTCAAGCAGCCTCCTTCTCTCCTGACATTGCCACTTTGGCGCAGGCCCTCTACTCCACACACCTGGATTATTATAATAGGCCGCTGGTGCCAGCTTTAAGTGTCTCCCAATCCTCAACTCATCTGCCATCATGCACTAAAGTGATTTTCCTGTCACTCTCATGCTCAAGAAATCCAGTGGCTCCCTATTGTCTCCAGGATCCAAAAGAAAATGCTGTTTGCCATTCAAAGCCCTTCATTACCTTGCCTTCTCCTGCCTTTCCTGTCTCCACAAGTCCTCTTTGATGCGGTGACATTAGCCTTCTGGCTGCTCTTCCAACAAGACCTTCCATTTGTCAGCTACAGGCATTCTCTCTGGCTGCCCTCTATGCCTAGAATACTCTCCCTCCTTAGCTGAACTCCCTAGTTTCTTTTGAATTCCAAATAAAATTCTACCTTCCCTTCCTTAATTATTTCCTATTTTTAACTTGTTTGCATGTTGTTTCCCTCATTAGATTGTAAACTCCTTGAAAATAAAAACTGTCTTTTATCTCTTTTTGTATCCCTTGCATTTAGCACGTATAGTGCCAGACACATAGTAGGTGCTTAATAAATGTTTATTGAATTGAATCAGTTAACAGACATTTATTAACTTAGGAATTGAAAGACAGTCTGTCTGCTCTCAAGAGCATACAACCTAATGGGAGAAGACAACACATAAAAGGAAGCTAGAAGAGGGAATGGGAGAGGAAACACTAGGGAGTATCCAGGATCTTGTTGTGGGGAGCTGAAAACAAAAAGAACAGATAGAAGAGTGAGCTATTTTAATGAGGTTTAATGATTTCCCTAGATTCACATTGACCGTATATTTTGCAAGTGAGACTTGAAACCAGCTGCTTTTGCTTTTTATCCATTGTCACATGCTGCCTCTTTGAATTCATGTCCTTGCAAGTTTTGTAGTTTTTGGGGGGATTAAATATAGCATTTTTGTACTGCATGATTTTTACTGTATTCTTTTTAGAGAGGCAAGGCTCATGCTCTACAGCAAAATAGCCCCCTTTTCCTCCTACTCTAAAGTTATTCCTGACTTTAGGAACTTGGGAGATTTTTTTCAAAATTTGATTTTTTTGAAGTCACAACCACATGACCTAATTGATGCTAACAAATGAAATCTTCAAGAACAAGAAGCAGTAATATGAAAAATGCTAAAAACAAAGTTTGAGATTATGAATGCTGTAAGAAGAATGATCATGAATCAGGCCTAATGAGATGAGACTAGTGTTGGGAAGGTATGTACAACTAGAATTATTTCCCTATGTTGACCACAAGTTTTATTTTTTTTTTATGGGATAAAAAGTAATACAAATGAAAACCTACAATTTAATAAAATAGTGTTTTTCTACTCAGAATTTATGTTGGAAGATTTTGTCATTTGTCTATTCCTTTTATATTAGAAGCATATTGTTAAATTGGTTAATGGAAGGGAAAAATGTTTAACAGATAATCTTATTCTTTTATGTGGCGTACCATCTGTATATTGAGCTCTGAATGTTTCTGGATATGGAAGAGGGGAAATGTTATGGAATTTCAAGTTTGCCTTCCTTGTCGTCTTTATCTTGGGTAGTATATGACAAACATAATCACATTTATCTCCTGGAGCATAAAGAGTTTTAATCACCCTATTAACCAGGATGACATTTTTCACAGACTTAAAAAGGAACAGAGCAGACATTATCTCTCCATAAGCAATCCATTTCATGGAGGCTGAGCACTAGAAATTTTTTTAAAGGATGGGTAACACAAATTATTTCCCTTGCACATCTAAACCAACATTAAGGAAATCTTTTACTATTTATTTTGGTTTTGGAGTTAAACTCTAAACTTGGAATTTCATTGTCCAAAAGGGCTGGCAGGCAAAGCAACAGAGAGGGAATGTGAGGAAATGTTTACAAGAACTCAGCATTCATTCAAGAAAAATACTCTTCTTATTTACTGCTGCTAAGTAAAAAATTTGTCCATGGATAAATGGTTATTTTCAGGACAAAGAGAGGAAGGTCTTTAAACTTGGGAGTGGAAAGCAGACCTTGGAAACAACCATACACCATACCTAATAACAATACCTAACATTTTACATAGCGCTCAAAGGTTTACAGAGTGCTTTACCTTTTTTGACCCTTGCCATGCAGCAAGATAATTATCCCTTAAAAAAGATGAGAAAGGTAATGAAATTACCTTACAGTGAAATTGTGCATCAGCTACGGGAAGGGTGGGGGTAGGGGAGGGAGGGAAAAAATATGATTCTTGTAAGCAAGAAATAATGTTTTAAATTGACTAAATAAATTAATTTAAATTAAAAAAAAAGATGAGAAAGCACCTGTTTGTACAAAAATATTTATAGCCACTCTTTTTGTGGTGGCAAAGAATTGGAAACTAAAGGGATGTCCCTCAGTTGGGGAATGGCTGAACCAATTGTGGTATTATGATAGTGATGGAATACTATTATTCTATGAATGATCAATGGTGATTTCAGAAAGAGCTGGAAAAACTTTCATGAACTGATGCAGTATGAAATCAGCTGGACCAGGAAAACATTGTACACAGTAACTACAGCAGTATTGAGGAATGATTAAATGCTGTAGACTTTGCTACAATCACCAATACAATGACTCAGAACAATTCTCAGGGACTTATAAAAAGAATGGTTCCACCTCTAGAGGAAGAACTGTCAGACTAAGAATGCAGATGAAAACATGATTTATCACTTGTAAATTATTTGGGTGTATGTTTGGGGGGTTTATTTTTATAAGATTATTCACTTACAAAAATAAATAATATGGAAATATGTTTTGAATGATAATACATGTATAACCCAGAAAAAAAATAAAAATAAAAGCTTGGGGGAAAAAGGTAATTATCCCTAATTTTCAGATGATGAAATAGGCCAATAGAGGTGATCTGTCTGGGGTCTGTAAAGATTAAAATTTATGGAATATGGGGAGACTGAGGCATCTGAGGCAGGTAGAAATTAGTTTCTCTCTGCAAGGAGTATTATATTTTTTTGAGGTTTATTAAAGGCTAAAGATTAAAGAATATACAAGTAAGAAACATGTGCCTAGGCCAGAGGCCTAGACAAAATAACCTCACATCACGGAAGAGACGCCTCTGCTCCAAAACGGAAGTCCCAAAAGAGCTGAAAAGACCTTCAAAAGCCTTTGCTTAAATATCTTCTCGATCTCGGCCCAGGTGAGATTACAAGGCATTCTGGGGAAGTGGAGCAAAGGCTCATGGGGATTGTAGTCCTGGATTCGAGTCTATTTTTTACATCCCCCCGTGTGATCATTTGTGGAAAAATTAATTTTTCCCCAAAAGGATCATAAAAACATAATAAACTTAAAAGATCACAATAGTGTGAGGATAAGAGAAAAAAGAATAAAACCAATAATTTCTGAACACATTGACAAAAAGCCATTAGGGGGCAGTCCCCTTTGGCATAAAAGTATACATACAAATAAATGTTCAATCAACCACACCCAAAGTTCAATTTTGTGCAACTTGTGGTCTGGAGGCTTCTTCATGGTGGCTTCTCCAACAGTTCAGTTCTGGATTCAGAGAGGGAGCATCTTCTTTACCTAAAATTCTTCTGAAAAGGAATTTAAACTTGCAATTTAAATAATGATTTTTTTTACATTCCCCCGTGTTGTGGGTGATTGAAAGATTCAGAATCAGTTAGGGATGCATGGCTGAGGTATGAGGTATATGAATCAATTGGCAAGAGATATGCAAGGCTTTCTCACCAAAAAATGAGATCCATTTCCTCTTTGTATCTGGCCATGATCACTGTGAGTAGAAGGCAAATGAATTGAACAAGGTTAACAATTTTTCATCTTTAAAAATACAGTAGTACAAATATATAGGTATCAATATCCCCAAAATTCTCAATAGCCCAATTAATTACAATAGCAAACAAACACACTTTCATATTTCACATAAGTTGCTGTATGACATTAAAAAAACCTATGAATTGATGGACATTTGTCACAATTTTTACAAACATAGCAATCTTTCAACCTTGGTATTTAAACATATTTTTTTAAACAAAGTAAAACTCATCTTGGGTTAAGAACATAATCAAGAAATCTATATATCATTCTGGTAGAAGTAAAATAGTGAGCTAAAGAGCATAAATAAAGGGGTGCTCCTTTTGGAGGCTTTTTAAGGGTACAAATGCCCTGAAATTAACTGCCCAACTTCCATTCACATGTGGGAAGGTTGGGGGTTATAAAATACATTTCACTTCAGCTACTATTGGCCTTACCTCGTGGTAGGGGCAGGCAAAAATAACCAGATTGTTAAAAAAAATTCCAAAACTCATATTTAAAAATCCCTTAAAATCAAATCATTTGAGGTATTTAGCACATTAAAATTCCAAAGGTTGTTAATACAATTATAACCAGTTCTGAAGTCCATCTATCAGCAAAATAGAAAAAAGCTGTTTTTTCATATATGGGCTTATTCACAACAATATTTGTTCAACACAATTATAGGGGAAAAACAACAGAATTTCAAAATTCAGTACATTCAAAATAAATTCAATCAACCTTCAGTTCACAGAATAATATTCAATCCAGTAATATATGAACTTAAAATCACAAAGTTATATCTTAAACAAAAAATGCAATAGAATACAGAGATGTTTATAAACCATTGGAGTCTGAAATGCCTTAGAATGTAGCCTTTAGTCTCTTCAAAATTCCTTGGGGTTTTTTTTTGTTTGTTTGTTTTTATTTATCCATTTAAATGTCTATTGTCCGAAGGTAGAGTAGTAAAGGCTAGGCTAAGGGGTTCAAGGGATCCGTCCAGGGCCCCACAGCTGGGAAGCATCGGAGGCCAGATTTTAACTAGAGACCTCCCGTCTCTGGGCCTGGCTTCCAGTTCGCTGGGCCACCCATTTTCAAATTCAAAGTTGAATCTTTGGGCTGAGTCTGCTCCCAGACAGGCAGGTAAAATCAATGAAACTGCCAGAAGAGTCAAAAATCCTTTTAAACAGCCCATTGTTTTTAGGTTTCTGTTTGAAAAGTCTGTTTCTTCTCTCTAGTCTTTTCTCTCTTTCCCCCCTCTGATACCCCAGCGGCCAATACCCCCAGCCACGTGGAGGCTTAGCCTAAGGGAAAATTACTGGGTCTCCTTTCCCTCTCTTCTCTCCCCTCCGCCCACGTGGCCAATACAGTTACCAGCTGGTCGCAATGAGTCCTGAGAGATCTGCTCCAAGGATCTGGGTGATGAGCCGGCTGGGTCGGGCTCCTGGGTCTGGGGCACAGAAATAGGCAGGCAGCGGGCCAGTGAGAGGCCAGGAGCAGGAGCGGCTGCGGGGGTGGGCAAGGCCGGGACCAGGTACCAGGTGAGGATGATCAGGGCTGCAGGCTGCAGGCAGGAAGCGGCGGGGCCGCTTTCTAGGTACTAGCTATTAAAACTGAATTTAAGATCAGAAAAGAAATCAGAAGATTCCAGGTTCGACTCCTACCTGGCTCGCCAACTGTAAAGATTAAAATTTAGGGGAGAGAGGGTGACTGAGGCATCTGAGGCAGGTAGAAATTAGTTTCTCTCTGCAAGGAGTATTATATTTTTTTGAGGTTTATTAAAGGCTAAAGATTAAAGAATATACAAGTAAGAAACATGTGCCTAGGCCAGAGGCCTAGACAAAATAACCTCACATCACGGAAGAGACGCCTCTGCTCCAAAACGGAAGTCCCAAAAGAGCTGAAAAGACCTTCAAAAGCCTTTGCTTAAATATCTTCTCGATCTCGGCCCAGGTGAGATTACAAGGCATTCTGGGGAAGTGGAGCAAAGGCTCATGGGGATTGTAGTCCTGGATTCGAGTCTATTTTTTACAGGTCACATCTAGGAAGTCTCTGAGATGAGACTGAGCTTGGGATTTCCTGACTCAAAGTCTAACACATCCTATCCACTATGCCACAAAACTCTCCTAGAGGTGGGTATGTATGTGAATATACTATCGATACACAATACCCCTCTGATATATATGTGTACATACATAAAACACAATATCTATTAACTATAGATAACAGTCTGTCTCTAAAACAAAATGGGTTTTAATAAGGTACCAGCAGAGCTAATGGTGTGATTATACTTTGCTGCATACCAATATAGTTGAAATTGAATGAAAACATTCATTAGCCTCAAGTGAATGGTAAGTCTTATCCCAGAGTAATGCAATCATTTCTATCACCTTTTTAAAATTTGTAAAAAAAATTTACTATTTAATTTATAGAACCATAATATTTGTATAACTAGAATAGGTAGAATCATAATATAATACATGGTCTTTGTTATTAATGTTTTATAAATCATAATAAATATGTTTATCCAAGAGAAATAAATTCTCCCATTCTTCCCCTCCCTCATTCTCCCCCTCCCTCAACCAAGAAGGCAGGTAATAGGATAGAGACTGTAGATATAATCATATAATACATGTTTCCCTGTTCATCATGTTTTGAAACAAGACAACATATTGCTTACACTAGAGAAAAATTCATGGAGGAAACAAAGTGAAGAACATTATGTTTCACTCTGCCTTCAAACTCCATCTGTTCCTTCTGTGGTGGTGAATAGCCTTTTTTATCATGTGTCTCTTGGAGTTTTTCTGGATCCATGCCTTGTTAATAATAATTGCCATTCACGGTGGATCATCATATATTGTTGTTACTGTTCTCAGCGTTCTGGTTCTGCTCACTTCACCTTGCATCACTTCATGTAAGTCCAGGTTTTTTTGGTGATTGTCTTGTTTGTCATTTGTTGTGGTACAATAGTATCCCATTACAATCTTATGCCACAAATTGTTCAGCTATTCCCCAACTTGTGGACGTTTTTTCAGTTTCCAGTTCTTTGCCACCACAAAAAAAGAGCTGCTATAAATTTATATTTTAGAACAATTTCTTTTTCTTTTTTCTTGATCACCTTAAGAAATAAACCCATTATTTTTCTATTACTTTTGATAAAATGGCAACTTGGGGTCTAGTTTAAGCTTGTAAAGCCTCTCAATAACCAGCCTAATTTATGAAGAAATAAATAAACTTTAAAACCATATGGACAAAGGAAATTAAAATCCATTGAATTTAACTTCTATTTGGAGAGCCATTTGATTTTTTCTATGTATAGATGATGTTGACTTTACATCCTCTAATGCTTTAGCATGGCATGGAGATGTCTGTAAAGTCTTCCAAGGTTTTTGTCAGTGGAGTGCCAAGGTTTGGCAAGTTCTACCAAAATAGACTTTAAGCAGGTCTCCGTGACAAAGTCCAGGCTAGTTAATTGTAGAGAGCCTCATTATTAGAAAAGCTGAACATCAGGTTGTCAACCAGCTATATAAAGGATAAATAGGAATTAGTTAACAAGAAGAAGGCACTGGAATTAAGAGCAGTTGGGGAAAGTGGGATTTTAGTTGAGATTTAAAGAAAATCAGGGAGGTCAGTGGTTGGAGATTTTCAGGCATGGGAGGCAGAAAATGCCCCAAGCCAAGAGATGGAATGTCTTGTCTGTGGACCTGCCAGGAGAACATGACATCAGTTCAAAGAATATGTGTCGAGATGTAACATGTAAGAAAACTGGAAAGGTAGAAGGTATAAGAAGACCTGAAAGTCAGGAGAGGGCTAGGCTATGAAGGGCTTTGAATGCCAGGGTATTTTGTGCTTGAGTTTGGAGGCAATAGGGAGCCACTGGCGTTTATTGAGTGGGTTTGTATAGGTGGGGAGCGGTAATATGATTCAACTTGTGCTTCAGGAAAAATCACTAATGACTGATGGGGGATGGATTGGAGTGGAGAGTCTTGAAGCAGGCAACCCCACTACTAGCTATTGTCATAGTCCAAGTATGAGGTGATGAAGACCTGGACCAGCTGCTGGCAGTGTCGGAGTATATAAAGGGGTGTATTCGAGAGATGTTGCAATGGTGAAACTGACAATAGACTTAATTTTTTCTTCAATTATGACTTTTTAAAATTATCTCACATGTTTAGAAAGCCCCCCCCCCAAAAAACCAAGCATTTCCATATCTAAAGAAAAAGGGGATATTGCAAAATGAAATCACAGATCTCCTACATGTTTAACTTACTTTCCTTCATATCTACATATCAATTATGATTTTTAAAAAAAGACTTTCTGAGCAGTGGTCTATCAGACTAAAATAAATCTTAAAAAAAAAGATCAAGAACACCTGTTCTAGTGCAAGTCTCATTTTAGGAAGCTTGTCCAAAGTCACATAGGTATTATGAGAGATGGAACTTGGAAACCAGGTCTTCTTACAGCCAGTTCACTTTTCACCCAATCACACTTTTGCTTTTCTTTCCCCAGGGCCTAGTCGACAAAATGAGTACATGCATTTCTTTTTAGATGGCATGGATAATTCCCAAAGTTTGGATTATAAAATTGAAAAATGCTAAAATTGGGGAATCAGAAAATCAAGCAGAAAGCATTTTGTTGTTTATAGCTATCGTCATCTATAAATGCTGAGAAAGACTTCTAAAGTGGTTTCTGAATAGCAGTCTGCCTAAACATTTCTAGCATAGATTTTGAGATAGGAAAGTCTTCCGAAAAATATCAATTGTTTTTTAAGAATACAACTGGTCAGTTGCATTTATCTTATCCCAGGCACTGGAATTCATTGAAGCACTGGAATATGCAATATTCTTTTAATAAACCAAATTGGGGTCTTTTAGTTTTACCCATTCAGTACATTTCTCTTCCTAAAAATTAGATAAGCAAAAGTAAAAAAAAAAAGATATTTTAAAACAATAACAACTATTCTTTATTGACTTGAATGACAAGTTAGGTAAATTAGAAAACCTGACACATTTGTGATACTTATAATCTGAGCCTCTCAAAAGACTCAGAGTGCTCTGGAACTCCAAGTCTTACAATGTGGCAGACCTAGTATCTAAATACCCAGAAATGACCAGCCGGGGCTCATCTGTCACTGCACCAATCCATTCTCTAGATATTACTGTTGTTGTTTAGTCACTTTTCAGTAATTTCAGCATGACCCAATGGTACTTGAAGTGGTTCTCTATTTCTTTTTCTAGCTCATTTTACAGATGAAGAAACTGAGTCAAAGTTAAATGATTTGTGCAGGGCCACACAGCTAGAGTCTGAGGCCAGACTTTAACTTATAAAGATGAATCTTCCTGACACCAGGTCCACCACTTCATTCTCCTTGCTGCTATTAACTCCATTAAAATAGTGCATATTCAGCCAATATAAATTGAATATGAAAATTCTTTGGGGAAAGAAATCTTGATTTTTTTTTTTAGTCATTGAATACTCACCAAATCCTTGCTATTTGTTTAATTTTTCTGCCCTGCTGACTACATGCTAGCATTTGTGTGTGTGTGTATGTGCTATTCTCACTAGACAAACTTAGGCGATTCATATGAAAATTCCATTAAACTCTGGCCTTCATTTTAGTTCAGGAGTCTCTCAAGGAAATAATCCTGCCCCAAGGGGGGAGAATGTTGCTTAGGCAAACCCATATTTCCTTTCCTGATGCCGATTTTGCCAAAATGGGCACCAGATTTTTGAGTCTTGTTGAATATCTTCAGCAGTTTGTCAATATAATCCTACAACTTTATGCTGTAGTGACTGTATCTCATCTGAATCCTCCATCTGTTTTCTAAACTGAATAATATAGACATTCAGATGTCACCAGATAGTAATCTTGCAGGAGCCTGCTTACCAGCTACTAGGAAACTGGACATTGGAACTGGCCACCATTCACTGTCCTATTGTTTCTCTCTCTTCCAGGGCTTTGGGTGACAAAATTAAAACCAAAACAAAATTATATTACATTGCAGTAAATTTCATGCAAAGCTAAAATAAAAGCTGTCATCAAATAATGAAAATTATCGAAAAATCTCTTGGCTTTTAATCTACTCAAGGATGATTTTGTTTCCACACATTTTTATTTATAAAGGATTTTAATAAGACATTAAAATGCCTTGTCAACCCAACCAACTTCCTTTTTAGATTTGTTTTACCTCTTTGGCCAGGAGTCTGTAATTCTTATATTTTAAGTCATGGCCCAGAAACCCAGATACCATTTTCTAGATAGCATCTTCTTTTTTTTTTTAAAACCCTTACCTTCTGTCTTGGAGTCAATACTGTGCATTGGCTCCAAGGCAGAAGAGTGGTAAGGGCTAGGCAATGGGGGTCAAGTGACTTGCCCAGGGTCACACAGCTAGGAAGTGGCTGAGGCCAGATTTGAACCTAGGACGTCCCGTCTCTAGGGCTGACTCTTAATCCACTGAGCTACCCAGCTGCCCCCTAGATAGCATCTTCTTAATCACCTCTTCATAGTAACCATTTAAAGCAAGATTTGAACCCAAGGCTTCTGACTCCAAGTTTAGCACTCTTACTATTATTCATTACTGCCCCTCTATTCAAAACAAAACAAAACAAAACCAAAAAACTCATCACCTGTAGATTTATTGCCAGACTTACTGTGAACATATAGTTTATGGTTATTGTAAGCCCTCTTTCCAGCTAATCTTGCACCCCTAGGCAGATGGTCCTCTACATTGGACCCTAATCTTCAGGACTTAGGACCCGGCCACTATTCCCTTCTACTGGAAGAACAGAGGGGAAAAAATATTGTATGTGGAATCAGGAACTTGCGTTTGAATCATAGCTTTCTTTTATTACCCATATGTCCTTGGGGAAATTGTTTTGCTTGTTTGAGCCTCAATTTCTTCATATCTAATGAGGACTTTGGACTAGATGAACCTTCAAGTCCCTTCCAGGTCTAAGTCTTACGATCTTAGATATCATATAGTCCAGTCCCTTCATTTTGCAGGTGAAGAAACTGAGGTCCTGTATGCTTAATGGCTTGTCCAAAATCACCTAGCTGGTGTTTAGACGGAATTTATATCTTTTAGCTCTCGGGTCAGTGCTTTTTCCACATGGCAGAGAAATCTCTAGATTTTCAAGTACAGTCATATCTCTGGGCTATGGTTAGAGCCAGAATGATCTTAGAGACTTGTCTAGCCCAACATCCTCATTCCAGGCGAAGAAACTGAGGTCCGGAAAGAAGAGACTTACCTGGGTCACATGAAGAGTAAGGGACAGAGTAAAGGTTCAAACTGCTTCCCAAACCACTCTACACTATACCAGCAGAGTAAAAATCCTTCTCCCAGGCTAGCTGAATGTCGCTGGTCCAGTCACACTAGGCGAGCACATCACTAGCTTCATTAGCAAGTCCAGCATTAGAAATATTAGCTGAAAATTGAGGCAACTCCTCTCAGAGGTGTGGAAATTTTCATTTTGTGGATGGGTAATGAGGGTTAAGGTTTAATTTAAAGCAAACCTGGGAGCTGAACTGGAAGAGTGTGATAAAAGAGGGCATAAGAGGGCACATTTGCTCATGGTCACACAGCTGCTGAATGAAAAATCCAGACGGAAACCAACACAGCATCCACTTTCCTGTGAACATAATGTGCTCTAGAAAGAAGTCAGATAATACAGTCTAATCCACCCAATTTGTGCCTTTGATGTGAGCTTAGGCATTATTTCTTGCATTTTATTTCATCACTAAATTAATTTGAGCTGGGGGCCAGCACACATTAATTACCTGGCATGACGAACCCCCAGGTCGGCTGGTTTTCCTAGGTTACATCTGCAGCAAGGCAGCTGGGTTTATTAGAAAAGTCAAGGCCAGCAGGTTAATATCGTGCCTTCCAGTATCAATCTGTGGTGCTTTCATACGTGTTTAGGCTCCAAATGCAGAAATTAAAAACTACTCTCTCAAGTGTGTGATTTAGGCTGAAAATGTGATAGACCAAGGACCATCGTGGCTGGCTGCAGTGTGTATCTTCACTTCATTATCAATTGCTTACATTTTCAAATCACCATCTCACGGTGACAACTGAGATGGCTAGCGATGTGTTGGTGTGAAAGCTACACTGTCCCAAGAACCTCTAATGTTCTGGAGGACTGGGGCTAAGGAGGATTTATTCTTTAGGTCAATAAAAAAAAAATCAAATCTGTGGGTAAATGAAGCCAAGACCTCTTCCTTCCCCTTCCAAGAAAAGATGTGATTTAAGATGGTGGAATTTCTAACAAGGACTATTTGTTCTCCACTAACCATCACCTTGGTGAAAGAGGGAGGCAGAGACATAAGAAGCAGACAAAGCTAGAGACAGAGATGGAGACAGAAACAGACAAAGAGATGACAGGGAGAGAGCATGAGCATTTGTGTTCCTGGTACCCTATAAAAATTTGTCAAATCCATTAGGTGGCTTGGTGTACATATTTTCTGAACATGTTACTTCAAATTAGACAGCTTAATGAAGCAGAGCAGGTTTTGACGCTTTCTTCCTTGTTTGTGACACTCTTCTTATCCCCAGAGTCTCTTCCTCCTGCCTCCTTCATGTGATTTCCTTTGAGCCTTTTCCCAGCTTGCTGGCTGGCTATAGCTCGCTGTTACTCCTCTACCTTTAAAACCATCTTTCCCCTCAGCTATACATATCCTGATAGCCCTTTCTCTTTTAGGCTTTCTTCCCTTGAGGGATATGACCAAGGCCAGTATCTGACTGGAGGCAAACAAGAACCCCAATGCCTTGAGATCAGAGAGTGATGGTAAAATCTGCCTCCTTCCACAGAGAAGGAAGGCAGGCTAGGAGCCATTGATGATTGGAAGTGCCTGTGTCCATCATGACAGCCAGTGATCTCCCTTGCCTTCTTTACCCTCTCCACACCCCCAAGCTAAAATTAACTTCCCCCTTCCCTGTGCATGCTAGCTAGCCTTGCCCCAAAGCCACGTCATTTCATGTTAGACACTCTGACGCCTCCTTCACAGAAGTTCAGAACCGAGTTAGCTCTTTTTCTCCAAATAAAATCACATCCATTGCTGCTTTCTCTAGGATTGGTCTCTGAATCCTAAGAATGTAACCAGTTTGCATTTCTGATGTACAATCTATGCCAATTTCCACCTTAAATGACTCTTTTAGAGATGGTAAAACTGAGGTCATTACTAAGTTTAATGTCTGGACCATCACCGTACCTGGCGATAGGGGTAGCACAACTTTACCAGGCATCTTCTGTTTGGAAACAGTTCTTTTTGTGAGTCCTTCCTAAATTGTGCTGAAATATGCCTTCCTGCACCTTCTACCTATCAGTCGGAATCCATCCCTCAGTGACTAGGCAGAACAATGGCCTTCTTTTCAAATATCTGAAATAGCTAATGTGTATCCCCTCACTATCCCCTCCCTGGCCACCCAGGCATTTCTCAGAGAACATGAGAACAGATCTCTTACCATCCTGATCGCCCTTCTGTGAATTGGTTCCATGTATCGAAGCCCCTTTTAAAATGTGGGACTTGGAACTCGGCTCTAATCTGGCCAGTGCCAGAGCTCTAACTAGTTAGGCATTTTTGCATCTGGAGTAAGTTAAGTACCATCATCCCTACCCAAGGCAAATGCTATGAAGGGAGTCTTGAAGTGGAGATGAGTGCCCAAGAGACATCCTGTGAGCTAAGCAGCAGAATGGTTAAGGATTTGGAAGAGAAACTCATCCCAGAGCACCATTAGGTAGCCACTATTTTTTTTTTAATTTTAATATTATTTTATTTGGTCGTTTTCATACATTATTCACTGGAAACAAAGATCGTTTTCTTTTCCTCCCCTCCCCTTCCCCCCCCCCCCCCCCCCCCGCCTTTCCCTCTCCCATAGCCGACGCATGATTCCACTGGTTATCACATGTGTTCTTGACTCGAACCCATTTCCCTGTTGTTGGAGTTTGCATTATAGTGTTCATTTAGAGTCTCTCCTCAGTCTTATCTCCTCCAACCCTGTAGTCAAGCAGTTGCTTTTCAGCGGTGTTTTTACTCCCACAGTTTATCCTCTGCTTGTGGGTAGTATTTTTTTTTAGATCCCTGCAGATTGTTCAGGGATTGCATTGATACTAATGGAGAAGTCCATCACCTTCGATTGTACCACAATGTATCAGTCTCTGTGTACAATGTTTTCCTGGTTCTGCTCCTCTCGCTCTGCATTACTTCCTGGAGGTTGTTCCAGTCTCCATGGAAGGTAGCCACTATTTTAATTTATTATTCTTGCTACATTTGAGAGTTGTCTGGAGAACCAAGAGGTACTTGCCCAAAGACAGGACTTCCTGACTCCCTAAACAAGCTTTCCATCCACACTGGCACATTGACTCTCTCTCTCTCTCTCTCTCTCTCTCTCTCTCTCTCTCTCTCTCTCTCTCTCTCTCTCTCTCTCTCTCTCTCTCTTTCTGTCTCTGTCCATCTGTCTGTCTATCTGTGTGTCTCTCTCGGTTCTTTCTTACACATACTTCCTTGCTCCTTCCAGAGTGAAGATCACAGTTCATGAACTGAGCCAGGAAGCAGGAATGCCTTTCCCCCCTCCATGTCTTTTACCCCATCTCCAAGAAATAAGCTTGGGGTCTTCAATTTGTGTTGTTCGCCCTCAATTTCAGGAGCTGGCAGTGATTTCCCCAGTGATCTGGGAATTTGGGCCACAGAAACCTTGGAGCCAGCAGGATGATATAGCTGGCAAGGGAGTCTGGAGGAGCAAGGGTTCTTGGGAC
Organism: Monodelphis domestica; assembly: GCF_027887165.1. NCBI lineage: Eukaryota > Metazoa > Chordata > Mammalia > Didelphimorphia > Didelphidae > Monodelphis > Monodelphis domestica. The sequence continues at coordinate 438,978,921 of NC_077228.1, read as the reverse complement.
TCTAGCCTGAGGGGGTTTAGGACTTGGAACTGGGACTATATATTCTTTAGAACTAAATTAAAACTAAATTAAGCTATATACCTAATTCCCTCCCCCTCTCCAGAGATGGATGCAGAAGAGAATTAAATCCTACATTTTGGGAAAGTAAGTTTGCAAATTGGTGATTATACTTTTTGAATTAAATTTATTTATTTGTAAAAGCTAGTTTGTTAGTAGTTAAATGAAACGGAGGTTCAGGGGACACAGTCTTATAATTTAACACTATTAATTGGAACTGGAGACATTTGTGGGAAGACTAGATCCCTTAACTCCCCTTGAGGTTCCCAGAGAACCCTGAGAACCCTGGCCTTCAGGCAGTGAGGATCAGTTATGCTTGTATAATAAAGACTCCAAGTGCTTCACCAATTTATTAATGTCTTTTCCAAAATATAGTGCCCAGAACTAAATGCAGTAATGCAGTTGTGTTATGACCAGGGCAGAGTACAGTGGGATTTATCACCTCCTTATTCCTGAAAGCTATGCTTCTCATCTCCCAAAAGATACTGAAAATCCAGTGAAGCAAGATGTGAAGTTCAGGAATTAAACGAAATTAAACAAACAAAAAAAAGAGATTATTTTTCAGTTCCCTTAGTTAATTTACTATTAATCCATATATATTAATATATAAGACTAAGAAGATTAATCCCAAATTTCTTTCTCGAGAGAAAAGGAACCAGTCTTCTAATATACCTTTAGTTCCTGGTAATTTCTCATCATTCTTTATAATGTTTGAAAGGGGTATTATAAGAGGCGGGGGGGGGGGGAATCTCTTGACTCTCCCTATAACATTCAGCCTCGTAAATCTAGGGGCTCTGGCAAAAGATCTGGATTCCTTCTGTGAGATTCTTTATAATGCACAATGGCATAAATGAAAATAATGCTCTAGAGACTGCCCCAAGTACCAACCCAGACAACTAGGTAATACAGTAGACAGAGTACTAGACTCAAAATTAGGAAGAGCTGAATTCAAATTCTTCCTCAGACACCTTCTAGCCAGATGACCAACCCTTGGCAAATTACTTCACCTCTGTCTCCCTCAGCTTCCTCATTTGAGAAATGGAGATAATAATAGTACTTATCATCCAGGATTATTGTGAAAATCAAATGAGTTAATATTTGCAAAGTTTTTTGCAATCCTTAAAGTACTTTATAGAGGCAGCTAGGTGGCTCTGTGGATAGAGAGCCAAGCCTAGAGATAAGAGGTCCTGGGTTCAAATTTGACCTCAGATACTTCCTAGATGTGTGACCCTGGGTAAGTCACTTAATCCCCATTGCCTAGCCTTTCCCACTCTTCTGCCTTGTAACTGATGCTGATGATTAGTTCCAAGACAGAAGCTAAGGCTTGTTTTTTAATGCTATTATTATTTCTTTGTCCATTATGCTGATAGCAGACATGCCCTGCATTTGACCTCATTTTTGTTTGTCTGAATGAGAACATATTGCAATGTGTTCAAAGTTTTGCTCCCTTCTTTTTTTCCTTTTAAATCTCGCCATCAATAATCCCCCAGCTATCTTAGTCTTCATCCATCCAGTGAGTTAATTTTCAATAGATGTTCAGTACTTTCACTATGTTTTCTAACTTCCATTCAGGGTCACATTTTCTGTCTTGTCCTCCTTCTTAAAATGGGATTTTCTTGCCTAAGCCTAGAGGATGAAGCAAAGTGGGTTTCATTCCTTTCAGGCTTTCAGATCCTTTAGCTGAAGGGTTTTGTTGTTATGATGTTGTTTTGTTGATGTTCTTGCTCTTTGGAGTTTCTCTTTTTCCTCCTCTGAGAACATTTCTATCCCCCTAAACCACACTCAAGCTTATGATCAACTAAAAATGATTAAGCAGTTGTTATGTACAGCTCAGTTACTGAGTTCTCGCTATATCAATTACTGAATAATATAATTAAACAAAGTCCAAGTTCAATATATAATTATAAAAAACAAGTCATGCATAGCCCTGTGGGACAAAAAAAACTTCTAAAGACAGTTTCAGTTGGGTTATGACCCACTGAAAGAGACAACCAGCCCCAGGCAAAACTAGGAAGACTCCAGGATTCTTAGGAGGCTAGACACACCTATAATGTTTAGAAACATATTTTCTTGTTAGATTGGCAATAGTTAGAGCAATGGAAGTGATGCCAGGAAGACCTTGAGTTCAAATCTTCCCTCAGGTCCTTATTAGCTTTGTGATCCTGGACAAGTCACTCAACCTCAACCAGGCTCAGTTTCCTCATTTGTAAAATGGGGATAATAAATACTTCACAGGATTGTTCTGAGAATCAAATAAAATAATATCTATAAAACACTATATGAGTATAGTTATTGTTATTACTGCTGGGAATAGACTATTACCTAGAATCTACTCTGCTTTGGCACAACTTCTGTTAAGTCTTTATACTGTATCTATCTTATGTATACATAGTTGTTTTCCTGCTGTCTCCTTGAGAGCAGGGATTGTTTTTACTTTTCTTTGTATCTTTGGTGCTTAGTACAACATCTGGGACACAGTTAGGTACTTAATAAGTGCATGCTGACATGAATTGACTCCCCCTTTCTCTGTAAGGAGAGAGGTTGTCCCTCTTTCACTCTCTCCACTCTTCTCCTTAATCTAAACTCTCTTTTTGCCCAAGGCCTTCCAATTTTATGTTTTCTGGTACTTCCTTTTCATTTTAATTGATGTTTAATATTCCCTTCCTATTATCTCTCCTTATCTGACATCCTGGAATGCAGCTCTGTGCCTTTTATATTATTTCTACCTCTAGTAATGGAGTTCCTGACAAGGAAATGTGTCATTTAAATGCTAGTAGAAGTTTTCCATTCACATGCTTCTGGAATGATTTGAGTAGGTAGAAATGTCTCAGACTATCTCTTGGCACCTCATATTAAAAACCAGAGTTAACTGTATTCACTAGATTGAAAAATAAATTGGCAGGTACTCATCAGAGCCTTGCCCAGGCACCAAGTGATAACATAATGTTTCTCTCTTGCAGTCTTCCAAGTCTGGAAACCAATTTGGAATAATTATGTCCCCAAACTGTGCATTTTTTTTGACTTAGCTATGCCATTAGTAGGTCTATACTCCCAAAGAGATCAGAGAAAGGGGCAAAGAACCTCTGTATTCACAAATATTTGAAGTAGTTCATTTCATGATAGCCCCAAATTAGAAACTAATGGGCCATCATCTTATTGGGAATAGTTTAAACAAATTGTGGTTTATGAAGGTAAGAGAATATTATTGTCCTGTAAGAAATGATGAAATGCACAATTTCAGAGGAAACCAGGAAGACTTTTATGAACTGATCCAGGGGAAAGTAAGCTGAACTAGGAAAACAGTTTACATAATAAAAATATTATATATAAAATAACTTTGAAAGACCTCATCAAAGCAATGGTAAATCATAACTCTAGAAGACTAAAGAGGAAAAGGCCACTTGCCTCCTGTTAGAGAGATGGTGAACATAAAATGCACATACATTTTCAGGGAATGGCCATTATGGGAATTTGTTTTTATGGATTTTGATTACTTGTGATAGTTATTTTTGCTACTATTATCTCAATTGGGAAGGGCAATAGGAAAAATAAATTTTCAATCCTTATAAATGAATGAATTTAAAAATCTTCCAATAGTATTTTTGTATGATGAATCTTCTTGGTATGATAGCATATTTCATTGATTCATTCAATCTTAAAGTCATGGATCTAGAGCTGGAAGGGATGACAGAGGGTCATTTAGACCAACTTCATGAGGAAACCAAGGCCTAGAGAAGTTAAATTGTTGTCATCTGTCCTTCATTTTTTTTTAAATTTGTGAATATAAATTATTATTGGTGTTTTTATTATTGATCACATTACAATTAAAAACAACAAATGACCCCCCAAGTTGTTTTTTTCATTTTAATATTTTATTTGATCATTTCCAAGCATTATTCATTAAAGACAAAGATCATTTCCTTTTCCTCCTCCCCCCCCATAGCCGATGCGTGATTCCACTGGGTGTCACATGTGTTCTTGATTCGAACCCATTTCTATGTTGTCAATATTTGCATTAGAGTTTCGCTTAGAGTCTCTCCTCTGTCCCCTCAACCGCTGTAGTCAGGCAGTTGCTTTTCCTCGGTGTTTCCACTCCCATAGTTTATCCTTTGCTTATGAATAGTGTTTTTTCTCCTAGATCCCTGCAGATTGTTCCGGGCCATTATACCACCACCAATGGAGAAGTCCATTACATTCGATTGTACTACAGTGTATTAGTCTCTGTGTACAATGTTCTCCTGGTTCTGCTCCTCTCGCTCTGCATCACTTCCTGGAGGTCGCTCCATTCTCCATGGAATTCCTCCACTTTATTATTCCTTTTAACACAATAGTATTCCATCACCAACATATACCACAATTTGCTCAGCCATTCCCCAAATGATGGGCATCCCCTCGCTTTCCAGTTTTTGGCCACCACAAAGAGCGCAGCTATGAATATTTTTGTACAAGTCTTTTGGTCCATTATCTCTTTGGGGTACAGACCCAGCAGTGCTATGGCTGGATCAAAGGGTAGACATTCTTTTGTCGCCCTTTGGGCATAGTTCCAAATTGCCCTCCAGAATGGTTGGATCAGTTCACAACTCCACCAGCAATGAATCAATGTCCCTACTTTGCCACATCCCCTCCAGCATTCATTACTTTCCTTTGCTATCATGCTAGCCAGTCTGCTTGGTGTGAGGTGATAACTCAGAGTTGTTTTGATTTGCATCTCTCTGATTATAAGAGATTTAGAACACTTCTTCATGTGCTTATTAATAGTTTTGATTTCTTTATCTGAGAACTGCCTATCTATGTCCCTTGCCCATTTATCAATTGGGGAATGGCTTGATTTTTTGTACAATTGATTTAGGTCTTTATAAATTTGAGTAATTAAACCTTTGTCAGAGGTTTCTATGAAGATTTTCCCCCAATTTGTTGTTTCCCTCCTGATTTTAGTTACATTGGTTTTGTTTGTCCAAAAGCCTTTTAATTTGATGTAGTCAAAATTATTTATTTTGCATTTTGTGATTCTTTCTATGTCTTGCTTGGTTTTAAAGCCTTTCCCCTCCCAAAGGTCTGACATGTATACTATTCTGTGTTTACCCAATTTACTCATGGTTTCCTTCTTTATGTTTAAGTCATTCACCCATTTTGAATTTATCTTGGTGTAGGGTATGAGGTATTGATCTATTCCTAATCTCTCCCATACTGTCTTCCAATTTTCCCAGCAGTTTTTATCAAATAGTGGATTTTTGTCCCAAAAGCTGGGATCTTTGGGTTTATCGTATACTGTCTTGCTGAGGTCGCTTTCCCCCAGTCTATTCCACTGATCTTCCTTTCTGACTCTTAGCCAGTACAAAATTGTTTTGATGACTGCTGCTTTGTAATATAGTTTAAGGTCTGGGACTGCAAGGCCCCCATCATATGTGTTTTTTTTTTTTCATTATTTCCCTGGGTATCCTTGATCTTTTGTTATTCCAAATGAATTTTGTTATGTTTTTTTTCTAAATCAGTAAAGAAATATTTTGGGAGTTCAATGGGTATGGCACTAAATAGATAAATAAGTTTGGGTAGGATGGTCATTTTTATTATATTGGCTCGTCCTACCCATGAGCAGTTAATGTTTTTCCAATTGCTCAAGTCTAGTTTTAGTTGTGTGGAGAGTGTTTTGTAGTTGTGTTCATATAGTTCCTGTGTTTGTCTCGGGAGATAGATTCCTAGGTATTTTATTTTTCCTAAGGTGATTTTGAATGGGATTTCTCTTTCTAGTTTTTGCTGCTGAGCTGTGTTGGAGATATACAGAAAAGCTGATGACTTATGTGGGTTTATTTTGTATCCTGCAACTTTGCTAAAGTTGTTGATTATTTCAATTAGCTTTTTGGTTGAATCTCTAGGATTCTTTAAGTAGACCATCATGTCATCTGCAAAGAGTGATAACTTGGTCTCCTCCTTGCCTATTTTGATACCTTCAATTTCTTTTTCTTCTCTAATTGCTACTGCTAGTGTTTCTAGTACAATGTCAAATAGTAGAGGTGATAATGGGCATCCTTGTTTCACTCCTGATCTTATTGGGAATGCATCTAGTTTATCCCCATTGAAGATGATATTAGCTGATGGTTTTAGATATAAACTGTTTATTATTTTTAGGAAAGACCCTTCTATTCCTATGCTTTCTAGTGTTTTTAATAGGAATGGGTGTTGTATTTTATCAAAGGCTTTTTCTGCATCTATTGAGATAATCATGTGATTCTTGTTGGTTTGTTTGTTGATGTGGTCAATTATGTGGATGGTTTTCCTAATATTGAACCAGCCCTGCATCCCTGGTATAAATCCTACTTGATCATGGTGGATGACCCTTCTGATCACTTGCTGGAATCTTTTTGCTAGTATCCTATTTAAGATTTTTGCATCTATATTCATTAGGGAGATTGGCCTATAGTTTTCTTTCTCTGTTTTTGACCTGCCTGGTTTTGGAATCAGTACCATGTTTGTGTCGTAAAAGGAGTTTGGTAGAACTCCCTCTTTGCTTATTATGTCAAATAGTTTGTATAGTATTGGGATTAACTGTTCTCTGAATGTTTGATAGAATTCACAGGTGAATCCATCAGGCCCTGGGGATTTTTTCTTAGGAAGTTCTTTGATGGCTTGTTGGATTTCATTTTCTGATATGGGATTATTTAAGAATTCTATTTCCTCTTCTGTTAGTCTAGGCAGTTTGTATTTTTGTATATATTCATCCATATCACCTAAATTGGTGTATTTATTGCCATATAATTGGGCAAAGTAATTTCTAATGATTGCCTTAATTTCCTCTTCATCAGAGGTGCTGTCCCCCTTTTCATCTTTGATGCTGTTAATTTGCTTTTCTTCCTTCCTTTTTTAAATTAGATTGACCAGTACTTTGTCTATTTTGTTTGTTTTTTCAAAGTACCGGCTTCTTGTCTTATTTATTAAATAGTTCTATCACTTTCGATTTTATTAATTTCTCCCTTAATTTTTAGGATTTCTAGTTTGATTTTCTGCTGGGGGTTTTTAATTTGATCGCTTTTGAGTTTTTTTATTTGCATTTCCAATTGATTGATCTCTGCTCTCCCTAGTTTGTTGATATATGCACTCAGGGATATGAATTTACCTCTGATTACCGCTTTGGCTGCATCCCAAAAGGTTTGAAAGGATGTCTCACCATTGTCATTTTCCTTGATAAAATTATTAATTGTTTCTATGATTTCTTCTCTAACTAAACAATTTTCGAGTATCATATTGTTTAATTTCCAATTAGTTTTTGATTTGGTTTTCCATGTACCTTTACTGATCATTATTTTTATTGCCTTGTGATCTGAGAAGGCTGCATTTATTATTTCTGCTTTTCTGCATTTGTGTGCTATGTTTCTGTGACCTAATGTATGGTCAATTTTTGTGAATGTGCCATGTGGTGCTGAGAAGAAGGTGTATTCCTTTTTATCCCTATTTATTTCTCTCCATATGTCTATTAATTCTAATTTTTCTAAGATTTCATTCACTTCTTTCACCTCTTTCTTATTTATTTTTTGGTTTGATTTATCTAAATTTGATAATGGTTGGTTTAAGTCTCCCACTAATATGGCTTTACTGTCTATTTCTTCCTTCAATTCTCCTAGTTTCTCCATTAGAAATTTGGGTGCTATATTATTTGGTGCATACATGTTGATTAGTGATATTTCCTCATTATCTAAAGTCCCTTTTAACAAAATATAATTACTTTCCCTATCCCTTTTGATCAGGCCTATTTTTGCTTTGGCTTTATCAGATATCATGATTACCACTCCTACCTTCTTTCTGTCAGTTGAGGCCCAGAAGGTCTTACTCCATCCTTTAATTCTGACCTTGTGGGTGTCAACCCGCCTCATGTGTGTTTCTTGAAGACAACATATGGTAGAGTTTTGGATTCTAATCCATTCTGCTATTCATTTACGTTTTATGGGTGAGTTCATCCCATTCACGTTCAAGGTTATGACTGTCATTTGCGGACTCCCTGGCATTTTGATAACCTTCCCTAATTCTAACATTTTTTTCCTTCGGCTCTACCTTTTAGTCCAGTGATTTACTTTAAATCAGTCTCCCTTATCCCCTCCCTTGATATGTTTCCCTTTTTAGTCCCTCCCCTTTTGTTCCCTCTCTCTCTCCCCTCTCTTTCCCTCCCCTTTTGTTTTCCCTCTCCCCCTCCCCCCCCTTGGTTTTCCCTTCCCCCTACCCTTATTGGGTAAGATAGAATTCAAGATCCCAATGGATCTGGATGTTCTTCCCTCGCAGAGTTGATTTCCCTGAGAGTAAGGTTTAAGTAAAAACTCTCTTCCTCTCCTTCTTATAAGAGTTTTCTTCCCCTCACCTTCCCGTGTGAATCTTTGTGTGAGAAAGATTATTCTATTTGGTCTTTCTTTTCCCCCTATTTACACATTACATTTTCCCCACATGTTAGTATACATAGATTGATATAAATGTAGTCCTTATAGAAGAGAGTTTGAGTAAAAGAAGAAGATAACATTTTTCTCCTTTTTCCTTTCCTTCATATTTACTTTTTCAGGTATTCCATGCTCTTTGATTTTCGATATCGAACTTTCCACAGAGCTCTGGTCTTTTCTTTGCAAAAACTTGGAAATCTTCTATTTTGTTGAATGCCCATACTTTCCCTTGGAAGTATATAGTCAGTTTTTCTGAATAGCTGGTTCTTGATTGAAGACCCAGCTCTCTTGCTTTTCTGAAGATCATGTTCCATGCCTTACGATCATTCAGAGTAGAACTTGCAAGGTCTTGTGTGACCCTGATTGGCATTCCTTTATATCTAAATTGTCTTTTTCTGGCTTCTTGTAGGATTTTTTCTTTTGTTTGAGAGCTTTGGAATTTGGCAATTACATTCCTGGGAGTTGTCTTTTGGGGGTTTAGTGTAGAGGGTGTTCTGTGATCTCTGTCAGTGGCTGTATTGCCCCCTTGTTCTAGAATCTCTGGGCAATTTTCTTTAATTATATCTTGTATTACGATGTCGAGTTTGCTCCCTTCTTCAAGAACATCAGGGAAGTTTTCTTGGATGATTTCTTGTAGTAGGATTCCAAGATTTCTGTTCATTTCTGGCTTTTCAGGTAGACCAATGATTCTCAAATTGTCTCTCTGTGATCTGTTTTCCTGATCTGTCATCTTATCAGTGAGATATTTTATGTTTTCTTCTATTTTGTCAGTCTTTTGACTTTGCTTTATTAATTCTTGCAAGATCATTGTCTTCCAATTGCCCAATTCTGGGTTTTAAAAACTGGTTTTCCTTTTTCAGTTTGCTCTATCCTGCTTTTTGTGGTTTCCAGCTGTTTCTCCAATTGGGAGTTCTTTTCCTTTAAACTGTTATTTTCTCTTTGAAGTATTTCCCACTTTTCTTGCCAGAAGGCTTCCATCTTTTGGATAAGCTCCAATTTAAATTCTTCAAGGACTTGTGCACAATTTCCATTTTGGGGGGAAGGTTTTGGTGCATTTATTTGAATTTCCTCCTCTTTTTCCTCTGTAGCCTGGGTTTTTCCCCCACAAAAATTTTCCAGGGTCAATTCCTTCTTCCTGTTTTTCTTGGAGGGAGGTTGTTGTTCCTGGGCACAATTTGCCATCACTGTGGAGGTTTTTCCTTCCCTTTTTAGTCAGAAATATGAGTGAGATGGGCAGGCTCTCTGTGTATGGAGTTAAGGAGCAAGGATTTTGCCTGAGGCAAGCTCTCAAATCTCTGAAGCTTCTGCTGTTTGCTGTGCCTCTTTGTGCTATCTTCTTGCGAGGGTCCACAGTCTGTGCTCTTCAGCCTGCTGGGGTTTCAGGTGTAGGTGCTCTCAGGGGTAGGTCTTTGGTGGTCTTAGTCAGCTCCCAAGGACCTAGAGGCACCCTTCACTCACTCTAGAGGTGCCCCTCACTCACTCACTGATTCTGGCACACACTGGTTCTGACTCTGGCTCCGTAGGTGGGGTGGGGGAGGGTAGATCAGCTTGCATTTTGGTGGGAGCTTTTTCACCCCCTTATAGTGTGGAAATGCCCAAATCCTGCTGCACCCTACTGTAGAGTCCCTTCATTCTTATTAATTTGGTTTTTTTTTTCTCTTTTGAGGTAGTCTGTATCAGTGGGTGCTGAGGAAAGGACAAGTCTTGCATCTAGACTGCCGCCATGTTTACCCAGAAGTCTTCTCTAGATTTTCTTAAGTCTAAACAAGGAAAAAAGACAATAAGTCAAGCCTTGATTTCTAGTGTATGCTGATTTCTGAGATGTAAATGCTTACACTGAAAATTTAATGATCAGCTTTCCAAAGACAGCTTGAGTTGGCTTTAGCACACCTCTGGATACATTCATGGCTTTAGACTGATCATGTGCACAGAAGTAAATACGTTTTTGGCATCTGGTCTATCTTGTTGCTTCATAGTTCTTAAAATACATATATATATATATATATATATATATATATATATATATGAACTTTAATGGCTGTGAATTTGAAGGTAGCATCTTCCATGTAGCATTTTAATGGAATTTCATTGTAGCTCCCCAAAATGATAAATTATAGTTCATGGTGTGCAGGAATACATGTTGTTTCAGTTCATTTTTAAGGATTTTTACTATAATGAAAAGTCACCTGTAATACAGAATGCCAATAGAGTTGAGAGATTTTGCTACATATTTTTCCTAGATATTTATGTCGCTCTCCTTTAAAATATATATGTATTTTGTATATTTACATATGTGTGTGCATATGTATATATACACATATATACAATATACATGTATCATACACATACACAAATGGGTCAAATCTTCATTTATTCCTGGATGTTTATCTCTCTTATTAAATATATATGTATGCATATTATGCATGTATATGTACATATTATATGGATATAATACAGGATTAATAATCCTATATTCTATCGTTAATGGCAGAGATTCAAGATAAAATGTTCAGAATTGGACCAATTTACCTCTTCTTGTAATGGCCATAAGGGAAGAGCTAGAAGTAATCACCCATTCTATATAAATATGAATTAAGTATTGTTGGCTGACAATAGCATAGAAGGCAATTCAGAGAATTCTCTTCATCTCCCTTTGGTAGGTCAGAACTAGCAGTGGGGCTTTGTCCCTTGCACATGCCACAGACTCTTTGGAAGGAATGAGCTAGGCAGGATCTATTTGGGGAGAAAACAGTCACTGAACCAAAAATTAAATAGATAAGGGCCTGGGCTGCGTTCCCAGGCTTCATATAGCACCAGAGTGTTTTATGCGATGTTTAGAAACATTTTAATTGACATTGGAAGGTTCTCCTCTCTCAGTCCTGGGGGTCCTCCTGTGCCAGGTTTGATGGACTGAAATACGATCGCAAATTTTCCATCTGAAAATTGCATGTGTTCAACAGATAATATACACATGCCCTGAACTTCATCTCAATTCACTTGCACTACCCTTTTCTTTGGGTGTATATGTATATCGGGTTGAGTAAGATGATAACTAATCAAATACATTACTCTCACTTGGGCACTAAAAGTCTCTCTGCCCAATCTAACTGTAGAAAATTGGCTGCCCCTGGTTGTTCTGTGCTAAACCATTTGTTTGGCTAAGATGAATAATTCAGCACTTTAATGGATAGTTGATCTCATCACGAAGTTATTTCTTCTGTAAACTGTGGCCTCTGCTCCAGTTCCTGGGCTTACCTGGATAAGGTCTGAGTTCCAAGGATATGCTAAACCTCATAACTCTGTTTAGCTCATTATACCCTTATCCAATCACTCGGTCAATCACCATTTACTAAGTGCCTCTTATGTGTCAGGAGGCACTATGCTAAGCAGTGGGGATACAAATTAAAAAGACAGTTACTACCTTCAAGGACCTTACAGTCTAGGGAAGGAAGACAACACGCAGAAGAAAAAAATGGGGAGCAGAAGGAGGGTACCAGGCACAAGGGCATGGTAGAGAAGTCAAAGTCCAAAAGAAGCATTTCAAAAAAAATCAAAGAAAAGTCCAAAATGAGTGCTGTCAAGTGAGCAATGAGGGGGTGTCAGTTCTGTTCTCTTTAAGAGGAGGAGTTTATAACTTCCCTTTAATCAGGGATAGAAGGCATTGATGAGGTATGAGTAAAAAGGCTAATTAGATCTTGCAAGATGATGCCATTTCCCAGAGATGAATTTACTGGGAGATTGTGAAGAAACCACTGTAATCTAAAATGAATGCTGTAGTTGATTGTGACATCTCAGAATAGAGTTATTAGTGCTTTTCCTGTCCCCCTCTAAAGAGGATATATTTGCTTTTCATGAAAACAAAAACAACCTTTACCTTCTGTCTTAGAATCAAAAGTATTGGTTCCAAAGCAGAAGAACAATTGGCATTGTGTCTTGACTAGGTCACTCAGTTAAGAAGTGTCTGAGGCCACATTTGAACCCAGGATCTCTCATCTCCAGGTCTGGCTCTCTATCCACGGAGTCACCATGTTTACTTCAAAAATATTTTGTATTTACTGGGCATATGTTATTTCCTCCCAGTTTGACATATATTCCTTGAGGGCACAGATAGGTTACTGTTCATTTGCTTTCAAAGAGGACCAGTGACATCACAGGTGGTGTCTTGATTTGCCCATCAATTGGATTTAAGTGAGGCAGAGTTGCACAAAATCAAACAGCCTCACTTTCTCTTTCAGAGGCATCAAAGTCCAGTGGCAAGAGGAAAGTCAGTACAAAGGCTTGGGATACAGTGGAAGACCTTGGTGCCTTTGATGTCTGACCAAGCTTTAAGTGCGCCACAGCATCTACTTCAGCTGCCTTCATGGCCATCGTTCTCAACAAATTGTCCTCACCTGCCCATTTTGCTGAGGGAAGTCTTCACATGCTTAGTGAATTCATGGATGGTTTTGAGGCCCTTGGTTACCCTCAACATGGTTTAGCCTATCCTCTGAAAAGGTTTTATGGGTATGTGGCACCACACAAGATGCTACAGTTTATTGGAGCCACAGGTTAGAGCTGGCTGAGAGGTGGACAGCTAAGGTGGATAAGCAGTTCTGAAAAGGGTTCAGCAAGCCCTTTGGCAGAGGTGCTAGGCTACCCTGGGAAGCAAGGTGGCGCCATAGTACAAAGAATATTGGTCCTCACATCATAGGTGCTAATCCCCCCTGGGCAGGTAGGTGGCGCCACAGTGCAAGGAATATTGGTCCTCACACCCAGGTGTTAGTCCTACCTGGGCTGCTAGGTGGCGCCACAGTGCAAGGAATATTGGTCCTCACACTCAGGTGTTAGTCCTACCTGGGTTGCTACGTGGTGCCATAGTGCAATGAATATTGGTCCTGGCACCAGAGATACTAGCTCTCCCACACATCTGACACACCCCTCTATAGCTAGTGCCTAGCACATAGTGACACTTGATAAATGCTTGTGGAATTGACCACCGGTTTAGAGCTGGAAGGACCTAAAAAAGTCGAGTTCAATGTCCTCATTTTGCAGGTGAAGAAACTGAGTCACACAGAACTCAGGTGGTTTGCTGGTCCAGATCACAGAGGGAATAGGTAGCAGAATTGAGAATTGAATTCAGGTCCACTCATCCCAGGTTCAGGATAGTTCTAGTGCTCCAACTTTCTCATGGTCATAAGTTCATAGACTCAGAGTTGAAAAGGATCTTTGACATGATCGAAACCAACACTGTCATTTTAAATTAACTAATGTATATAAGCATTTATTATTTTTTCTACAATGCCTCCCCAATTTAATAATAAAAAGGGGGGAAACTCATCATAATAAATGTCCATAACCCAGTAAAACATATCCCCCTATTGGCCATTTCCAACAATGTTATGTTTCATTCTGCATTTTCAGGCCATCACCACTTTCAGTCACTCACTGCAGTCCATCTCGGATTTAGAACAGAAAGGGATCTGGCCTCACACATTTCCTGGCTGTACGTCTCTGGGCAATCCACTTAAGCCCTCTTGCCTAGCCCTTACCATTCTTCTGCCTTAGAGCCAACATTTACGATCAATTCTAAGACTTCAGAGGATAGGGGTTAAAAAAAACAACTGAAAGAGGCTTTAGAGCATCTCTAGTCTTGGGGCTTTTACCCTTTTTGGGGTGTTAGGGACTCCTTGGCAGTAGATAGGGGTGATGTGTTTCATTTTCAGTCCCTTTAACTCATGATTCAGAGCCCTAAAGTCTTTCAAAATAGTTTTCCAACTCCCTTACATTAAAAATGAGGAAATAGAGGCAGCGAGGTGGCTCAGTGGATAACAAGACAGGTCTAGAGGTAAAAGGTCCGGGGTTCAAATGTAGCCATAGACACTTCTTAGCTGTGTGATCCTGGACAAGTCACTTAATCTCAGTTGTTGAACCTTAGTGTCCTTTTGTCTTGGAATTGATATTTAATATCATTTTAAGACAGAAGGTAAGGGTTTTTTAAATGAGGAAATGGAAGCCCAGAAAGGTTGTAATTTGCCCTGGATCACTTAGGCAGTAAGTCTATAAGGTCTATAGCCAGTCCTATGTGAAAGGTCTAAAAACTGCCCTCTTCAATAAAGTAGCTAAAAAAGCTATCATTATGTCCTTACCACAGTGTGTTCTTTCATTTCTCCCGATAAAGCAAACTGTATTTTCCATGCCATATATTAACACTCCTAATAGCTAGAAGCAAAAAAAAAATTAACGAGCTTAGTAACTTCAATAAAATCCACTGTGATTCAACATTTACCCAGCAGAGGTCAACCTATGTATAAGAAACAGGAGAGAGCAAAAAGCAGGCTATTTCCTGGCATCCCTTGTAGAAGATGGTGGGGCCGATGGTTTTGATTTCATTTTCAGTGGTCATCATTTGGGACCCTTGGGCTTGAGTAGAGCTGTGGCTCTAAGAGTTCTCCTCCAGATTTCCCAAAGGCGCTGTCAGCTAAGAGTCGGGAATAGCGCCGCTTAACCCTAACTTACAAGGAATGGTACCCCAAACTGTGTTTGTGCATGGAGTTTGGGAGTGCTGTAAGTGCCTTGGTCTGTATGGCGATGATCATCAATTGAGAACCAAGAGGGTCCTTAGAGATCCTCTAGTCTGGGGATTTTCTACCCTTTTTGCATCCTTGACGCCTTTGATGATCTGGTGAAAAGTAACACTTTCTGCTCAAAAAAATAATAAATTGCTTTTAAAAACACTCATTTTATAAATGAGGCTCAGAAGGATGGGATCACTTATTCAGGGTCACACAGTGGTAAAGATGAGATTTGAACCAAAGTCTCCTGACTCCCAGTCTGGGTTTCTATCCTTTATTCTCTGCTGCCCTAAAGCAGCTCCCAAAACAGGGTTTCCACTTTCATAGATGGCGGGAGGCAGACGATCTTTGGTTTGGATTTGCACTAGACTATTGGGGGTGGGTGGGAGGGGGAGACCTGAATTCAGTATTCTTTAATATTTATTGAGTGCAGACCTCTGTACTAGGCTCTGTGCTAGGAGAGGGGAAATGGATTGTCAGAGATAAATAAGACACGGTCTCTTATTCTCGTGGAGTTCACAACACATGAAAGGTTGCTGTAGCTATCGCCAGTTCAAGCCGTACATAACCTAGCCCCAGCTCAGCACATCTGGTACCCACCATCTCAGCAAGAAGTGGCTTTCAACTCTGGAGCAAAGCAAACAGTCACTCAGATTCTCCACTCTGCATCTGCTGCCCCACCTGGTTTAAGAGTGAAAGATGCCCCTCCCAGGTTAAGTTCATCATCTCTAATTTCATCACCGTGCCCTTAACTCAAGCCTTGATTGATGCCACCATACTCAGACTCCTCTCAGATGGGAGGGTACAAAACTGCTCCCAATGCCTGCCTTCATGAAGGGCAAAAACTGGACTTTTTGGTTGATTCCATTTTTCTGCCTTTCCTGGTTTTAACTCCACAGAACAAGATGCCACCTGGTTTCACCCAGCCTTTCCTGAATCTTTTTTGGGGGGTTTTTCTCTCCCGTAGATTGTAAGCTCCTTGAGAGCCAGGATTGTTTTTTCTTTTTAATGATTGTATCTCCAGTTTCTTAGGATAATGCCTGACACATAGTAAGTGCTGAATAAATGTTTGCTTGATTGAATGTTGGAAATGTGGAAAGGTCCAATAGGATCTTCAAGATTCAAAATTAATTTAAAAGTTAATAACAAATGACTACTTTGAAATGTAATTTTATCAGTACAGAAGAGGCACAGACAAAATACTATGTCAGGTCTGAAGAAGGAAAGAATTTCTGTGTGGGAAGATTAGAGAAGGCTTCATGGAAAGGATAACATCTGCAGGGGAAGTGGGGGTAGATATGGGGCTCAATGGATTGAATCAGGCCTAGAGACAGGAGGTCCTAGGTTCAAATCTGGCCTCAGACACTTCTTAGCTGTGGGATCCAGGACAAGTCACTTAATCCCCATTTCTTAGCCCTTGC
Source organism: Monodelphis domestica (assembly GCF_027887165.1). Taxonomy (NCBI): domain Eukaryota; kingdom Metazoa; phylum Chordata; class Mammalia; order Didelphimorphia; family Didelphidae; genus Monodelphis; species Monodelphis domestica. The sequence continues at coordinate 438,962,475 of NC_077228.1, read as the reverse complement.
CATTCTTCTACTGTGGAACCAGTACACAGTATTGATTTTAAGACAGAAAGTAACAGTTATAAAAGAAAGAAGGGAAGAAAGGAAGAGAGAGGGGGAGAGGGAGGGAGGAAAAAAGAAAGAGAGAAAGGAAGGAAGAAAGAAAGAGAGAGAAAAAGAGAAAGAGGGAGGGGGAAGAACAAAGAAAAGAAAGAGAAAGAGGGAGGGAGGAAGAAAGAAGGAAAGAAAAGAAAGCTTCTCAATTGAGTGCTGAAGATGGAAAAGATTTCACTAAGCTGACACCAGGAGAGGGCATTTTAGGAATACTCATGAAAGAAGGGTACAGAGGGTCACAAATTTAAAGCTGGAAGGAACCTTGTTTATTCTTAATTATATTTTAGACCCTAACCTTCCATCTTAGAATCAATACTGTGTATTGGTTCTAAGGCAAAAGAACAGTAAGGGCTAGGCAATGGGGATTAAGTGACTTGCCCAACAATCACACAGCTAGAAAGTATCTGAGGTCAAATTTGAATCCAGGACCTCCCATCTCTAAGCCTGGCTTTTAATCAGCTGAGCCACCTGGCTTCTCCCTCATCCTCTATTTTTTAAAAGAACCAGTGACATTACAGGGTGATGTCTGGCCCTTAAAGATGCATCTAGTTCAGTCCCCTCATCTGACATATTAAAAAACTGAAGCTCAGAGACTTGCCTAAGCTCAGATAAGTAGCTAGTTGTAAAACTGGAATTTGAACCATGAACCTTTGATTTCTAACATAGTTCTATTTTCAGTGAATGAACCACAATGCAGAGAGCAAAATTCTGCAAAATAATTCTGTAAAGATCGCCATACATTCCTTTCCTTAATGTGGGGCAAGGTCACTGCAGAATTTGAAAGGAACCTCATCATATTCTGAATTAACTAGGTAAATCCCAGGGTTGGGGATACCCCTAAACCAGTGACAACCTCTCAGTCTCAGGTTTCTCATTTGGAAAACAGAGATAATAATAGCACCGACCTCACACTGTTGTTATGAGGGTGAAATGAGATAAGCATAAAGTGCTTTGCAAACCTTACAGTACTATGTAAACATGAACTATTATTGTCTATCCACTCCCATATCACCACGTTACCTCTCTGTGGTGAAGTATTATCATTTTTTTGCACTGCAAAGATTCACACACACACACACACACACACACACACACACACACACTCACACACACACAGTGGCACATATTCACCTAATACTAAATGTTTGCTTCTGTAGTGAAAATCCCACTTGTAATTAACCTTGAAAGGAAGAGCATTAACTGTGGAAGGTAAAACAGTGTGTAAGAACAGAAGGGGGACCCCGAAGCCCCTTGACTTCAGTCTGGTTGTCCCTACTATGACCCTCACAGCGTCACTCAGACTCCTGGGTCCTCAGTTTCTTAGTCACCTGGCTTTGAGGCTTCTTCCCCTCTCACTCTCAGAGGAATTTTAGGGCGTCATTCAAAAAGCACTTTGAAGTAGAAAATCCCATTACTTTTGGGAAGCCATCCCTTTCTTTCTAGGCAGTCATGTGCTTCTCTGTCTGTTATCATCATTTTGTAATTTGCATAGTGGTCTTTTCCTTCCTCCATAAATTTAAATTGAAGACATAAAAATAAATCTATATTGACACATAAAGGAACATAGATATTCTCTGCTCAATTGGGGAAGGAAACAGAAAGTCTTCAAATCGTCTGGTGTTTTCTGACCACTTTCTCAAAAAAAAGCTGTTGTATCCCAGCTCCACTTACTACCTGGGTGACCTTAGATAAGTCTTTGAACCTCTCTAGGATGTGGTTTCCTCTCCTGTAAATGAAAGGAGTCGACTCTCTTCCTGTTCTGAATCTATGAACCCATCATCCTATGGACTTCACATTTATTCTCTCTTTGACACAAAAGATAACATTCCACGTCACCCCTCCAACCCCCAATTCCAAGGCTGACTCTGGGGATTTCCTGTCTTCACCAACTCTGAAATGCAGAGGAGAGCAGAAAAGAAGCTGCTACAGGAATCTGCAAGGCTGTAAACAAATGCAAAGAAATTCCACAATTGCGTCTTTGGTCATGGGAAACTGAATGCTTGTTTGCACCCAGAGACATTTGTGTATTCCTACAATTTATGCAACTTAGGTGGCACTGTGGATAGAGTGTGGGGCTTGGAGTCACATCTTCATGAGTTCGATTCTGGCTTCAGACACTTACTTACTGTTTGACCCTGGGCAAGTCACTTAACCCTGGTTGCATCAGTTCTTCATCTACAAAATGATCTGGAGAAGGAAATGGCAAACCACTCCAGTAGCTCTGCCAAGAAAACCCCAATGGGGGGGGGGGGTGTCACAAAAAATCGAATGTGACTGAATACAATAACAACAAAAGCTTCTGAAGGAATATGGGGAGAAGAACTCAATGTTTCCTAAGTCACCCAGCTAGTAGAGTTATCTTAGGGAGGAGTTGAACTGAGGTCTTTGATAACTCCAAGTCTTGGATTCAAGTCATTAAATAATTACATCAGACATTATATTATGGGTACTCTATGTAATACTATTATTAGGTATTGTTGCTGAGGTAGAGTAATAATATACTTATAATATACTGTCTGATGCAGTTAGGGGCAAACGTTTTTGGAGGGCAATTTGGCAATATCTCACAAAAATCAGAAAATAGACTCCTTTGATTGAGGGATCCTAGTATTAAGGTTTTATGAAAAGGAACAAAAAGTCTATAAGTATCAATATATTTGTATAGCTGCCTTATTTGTAATAGTAAAAGAAACTGGAAATCACTTGTGTGTTGATTGGGTAGGAAGTGACCAAATAAATTGTGTTCCATTCATGTGATATAATTACATGATGTTATAAAATCCATGGAATTATAGAAACGTGAAAGGATGAAAAGTGAGTGCAGACGGTATCCCAGTTCTGTTTTATCTTTTCTCTATATGATTAAGATGTACGTGTTTCTAGCTAATAGAGATATATGTTTTGCATGACTTCCCATGTATAATGGGTGCCATATTGTTTCCTTTCTCAGTGGATGGCAGAGAGGCTAGAGGGTTAGAGAACGTCTGGAACTCAAAATTTAAAAAAATTATGTTAAGAATAAATTAATTAACAATGGATTTTCACAGTTACTGGAGACCCAGGGTGGGAGTGGGGAGAGATGTATATGTTTGAAAGTTTGGAGTTTTGGTGGGTATTTGGTGTATGGTTTATCTGGTTATTGGTGGTAAATGGGTTTGTAGTATAAGCTTTGTATTGAGAGTAATAAGAAGAAAAACTTCAAAACTATGCAAACTGTGTTATTAGTGTGATGAATTAAAATATATTAAATGTAGGCAGAGCCAAATATGAGCAGAATTGTAAGGCAGGTGAAATTTGCCTTTGGGCCCTTTTAGCTTTCTTTTGTTTTCTGCTTGAGGTCAGAAGAATGTTAGTAATAGTTGTGAGACACGGGAGATGCTGGCACAGGACCATGCCCGTATCAAAGAAGGAGCTGTATTCCATGGGCAAAACAGAATCACAATAACACAAAGGAAACACGAGACGATGAAATCTAGGGACATCTCCAACCCAAATGTTCTAATGGACTCTTTGGGCTTGAACTGTGGTAGAACCTTCCAAGCTCATGTTAAACTGATCAGACATGGTTAAACACATTGTCCTCTGACCCCAACATAGTGATGTCATTGGTTATCTTTGAGAATGAAAGATGAACAAACAATAGGAGTCTTCCCTCACTCATCCTATATTCCATTCTTTTGATGTTATGTTCTCATATGATAACTGAAAAAGACAAAAGGTGTTCCTGGGAAAAGGGGGTGCTTAGATTTGTGACTGAATATTCTGGAACCTAAAAGACCTTTATCCCAGAAAAGAATGAACCTCTAAGAGTGGATACCAGGGACTGTGAAGGGTATGTGAGAGACATTTTGGAGCAGGACCGTTGGTACCCTTTAAAGATGCTATGTAGATGGACACCTACTTTGTATACTTGTGAGCCCAGCTTGGAATACAGAATTCCAGGGTTAAATTTCTGTACCACCAAGTAACACTTTTTTTTTCAAATAAATGTTGTTTTGTTTAAGAGACAAGAGAGCAGAATTATATATATATATATATATATACATATATATATATGCTTTGTATTTTTTATTATACATATACATATATATGTACTCATATGCTAGAGAAATCAAGGGAATTTGTTTTGCTTAGCTATGCATAATTTTACAAGAAATTTGTTTTTCTTTTTCTTTCTTTTCCAATGAGATGATAGGTGAGAGGAAGACAAAATAGACTTCTGTTAATTAAAAAATAGAGAGGTGGGAGGGGATACTATATATATGTAAAATGTGGCATTCACTTTCAGATGAGATCACTATTATCAGTTTTACTTAACTATTCTATTTTTGCTACATGAGACCTCTCACCAAGTGGAAGTAATTTGTAAATGTTTATAATGTGAAAATAAAATATTGATAAAACTTAAAAAATAAAAGGGAAGGTTTAAGTGTCGACCAATCAGCACATTCTTATTAAGCATGTACCAGGTACTAGACTAGATTCTAAACAAAAAAGAATACTGTCTATGCCTTTAAATTGCATAGACCATTGTAAAATCATTGAGAGGGTTAGAAGGAACCCTAGGTCATCCATAAGACCTATCTACCACATCACCTAATAATGAACCTCATCTTAGGACAGAACAACAACAGGGAACTTACTGCTTCATAAGGTAACCCATTCAACTTTGGGGCATTGCTAGGAAATTTGAGTATTTGAAAAAGAGTAATGTGAATTCATCCTGGAAAAGTAGAGTGGAGTCATACTGTGAAGGACTATAAATGCCAAACTGAGGGGTTATTATTTTATCTTTGAGGCAACAAGGAGCTGTTGAAGGTTCTTGAGCAGTGAGTAATAGGATCCAAACTGCTTAACAAAGGCTGTTTCAACAATTATGTGAATGGAGAGGGAAGAAACTTGGAGCCAAGAGTTCAGGTAAGGGGCTATTGCAATTAACCAGGTAAGAGGTGATGAAGACCTGAACTAAAGTAGTGGCTATATGAGTGAAAAGAAGGAAGAAAGACAGAAGAGGGAGATGGAATCAATAAGTTTTGTCAAATGATTTGGGAATGGAAAAAGGAAAGAGTAAAAGCTGGCCCCAAGGACATAGTGACTTGAAGGAGGGTAGTACCATCATCAGAAAGAGAAGTTTAGAGAGAGATGGGTTGCAAAGGGTGAAGATAGTGCTTCCCATTATTGGAACTTTCGAATTTGACATACACATTGGCGATTAAGTTGGAAATGTCCAATAGGCATGGGCTTTGTAAATCTTGAAATTTCTCAGACTTGTGAATGTTAAAAATTTCCACATTGAGGAATCCTCCATTGGAACAAATTCCCTACTGGGAAACATTCCCCATCTTGATGTGAAAACTCCTTGCTATGGGAGGACCTCTACTCCATCCGTACTTAAGATTGCTTTAGGGGAGAAAACTCCTTGCTAAACAATGAAAGTACTTGGACCCATGCTTATAATAAGGCAAGGAGTTCTTTGAGCCAGGCCTGTTTTTAGAATTGATACAATGGGATGCTAGGTACCTAAAAGGGTTGGGCAAGTTTTCTCTTAATGAGATTAGTTGACTCAACTGTGTTTTCTCTAGTTCAGACTTACTGAGGGGATTAGTCGACTTAGCAGGAATTCATATGGACTGTCCTTTTAGAAAACATCTACGGTGATTGGTAGATGGAAGAACTTAGGGGAGGTGACATAGGAAAAAAAACCCTATATAAGAAAAGGAATCTCTTGAGCAAGGGAGCCATCCTTGGAGATAGATCCTTGGAGGGGATCCTTAGATCCTTGGATCCTTGGATCCTTGGAGATAGATCCTTTTGGAGGAGGCCCTTTGAAGATCTCTTGAGAAGAAGTCCCTTGGGAGGCTGACTCTGGCTGGAACTCCCTCTGGGGAGATGTTCCCCAGACATCCTTGCTTAAGACAAATCTTGTGGTGAGTGATGAAAAACTGACTGATTCTCTCTCTCTTAAGACTCAGGTCTAGGCAATGTTGGTTTAAGGCCCTTCATACTTATACTTTTTTTTCTCTCTCTCTCTCTCTTTCTTTGATTGCTCATTGTATTATTAATTAAAATCTCTATAAAACCCAGTTGACTTGGGTATATTCATAATTTGGGAATATATTCCCTGGCGACCACCTTATATTTGATTTAAAAACCAAGACACTGTAGTGAAACATATTTTCAGTGGTCAAATTTACTCACCCACTCTTATATCTATCATAATTTATATTTTCCACCATTTTAACTCACTACAGTTTACAACATCAACTATTTTAATTATAACAGCTTGGAGCTCAAAAATAAACTATTAGTTAATTTAGAATATTTTTCCATGGTTACAAGATTCATGTTCTTTCCCCCTCTCCCCTCAACCTTCTCCTGTAGCTGATGGGTTTTCTATGTTCCATTGGGTTTCACATGGGTCATTGATCAAGACCTATTTCCATATTATTGATATTTGCACTGGGGTGATCTTTTAGAGTCTATATCCCCAATTGTATCCCCATTGACCCTTGTGATCAAGCAAAAACTAAACTCTTTAGATACCTTCCTATTTCCTCTTTGTTTAATCAACCTTGACTATACTATCAGAATTTCATTCTTGAAGACTTTATATTTCTTCACCCTCTTGAAAAGACTATTATGTATTGCCTCTGCTGACCAGTTCAAGTGATGTGTTGGATGGTTTTGCTGATTTTTTTTTCTTTAAAAATTTTTGTTACAAGGGACAACTTGCTTAGAAGGAAAAAGGAGGGACATATTTGTAAATGAAGGTGAAGTTAGAACAAAAGCAATCAATTAAAATAAGATTTTTTTTTAAGAAGAAAAAAGAAATCTCCACCTTATTTCCATTACTGAGATTCTGCTCTGCTTGGGCTTCTTTGATAAATCTCTTGAGCTTTGGTCTCCTGCTGTCCCTATATATCTGAATTACTATTAACATGGCCTCCCAAGAGGCTCTTTCCATTCTTGTTTTCTTTAATATACCAAGAGCCATACCCTTATACCGAAAATTTCTAATTTCTAAAATTTCTTTGTTCACTGATATTTGCCCCAGAACCCTTTTCCCCATCTGATTCCCAAGTAACAAATATTGTTTGTAACCTAAAAGCCCAGTACCTATGAGCATTCATGGCATGCTCTGCCTTGGGCAGTCCCCCAAGTAGACTTCAGAGTATGCACAGGGACTTTACAATTTATCTTCTTACCATGTGTTAAAGAGGAGCTCTTTTAGTTGGTTGCTGAGACAGAATTGAGTGTGCATACTAAAAGTCTCCAATAATTCAACCTTGCTCTCTTTCTCTCTCTTGGCAGTCATTGAGACAAAGACTGTGGTAAGCTTCTGGGTGGGAGAGAGGCAGGAGACTGATGATTTCCTCATCTAGACCAATGCATGGCTGGGAATATGGTACCTCTTGTCTCTTTGTGATTTCTCTTTCCCCCTTATTCTTGGATGAATGTGTTGGGTATAGATTGGACTAGACTATGCATGACCCTGCAAGATCTCAAAAGATCTATGAATTGGCATCGATGCTAGCATTTTTCAGTAGCTAAGGCACCAGAATAGCCCTTGAGAGAGACTTTCTTGACCCTGTGCAGCAATGAATCACTTTGACACATGAGATACTGTAAGCAAGTAAGGGAGCAACTTTGTCCATCAGATATGCGACATTCAAAAGAGAATTTGGTGGAATAGGTTGAGGTGAGGTGGGGATCTTCTTTCCCTAGACAGTCAGTCAATCAATAAACATTTATTAAGTGCCTATTCCTTGGCTACAAAGAAATGAAAAAGAGTCCCCGTCTCCAAGGAGCTCACCATTTAACAGGGGAAGACCACACAGAAAAAGAAGCTGAAAAGGGGAAAGGGTACCCAGTCCATAGGCATGAAGAAGTCCAGAGGTGTGCAGCCTGGCAGGAAATCAGGAGGAACTGAAATGATAGAGGGAGGAGTGTGCCCATGTTTTTGTATTTCTAATCTTGCTGTATTTTCTCTGCAAATATTCCTTTTGTAAAAGTTAATTGATGTTAATTGGTTAAATAATTCTTAGCACTAATCGATGTTAACAGTGAAATTGAGGAGTTATTAACTGGCAATGGCTAGATGATATTGAGGAGATAAATGGCAACTGATAACTGCAAAAAAACTGTAAAGTAGGGGCTTGTTGCTGCTTTAGAGACACCCCAAACCTTTAGAGGCACCCTTAGAATCCTGAGGTAGAAATGTAGTTAGCCAGTTTTGCTTTGGGGAAACCTGACTCAGTATAAATAAGACTTATGGAAAGAACCTCACAAAATCCTTATATATGGAACACATTATTAACCTCACTTGAGTCTCTTTTTCATTCCTTTTCTTTCTCAATAGAGCAGATAGGCAGTGCAGTAGGCAGAGGGATAGACTTCGATTTAAGAAGTCTGTCAGTTAGATTCTTTTTCAGATATTAGCTGTGTGATCTTGGACAAATCACTTAACCTCTGCCTGCCTCAGTTTCCTCACATGTAAAATGGAGATAATAATGGCATCTTCCTTTCAAGTTGTAGTGATGAACAAATGAGATAATATTGATAAAAATAATAGTTTTAAAAACAGTAGTTTTTATCAATATTATCTCATTTGTTTTTGTTAGTTTTCAGCACATTGCCTGACACAAAGCAGGCACTATATATATGATTATTCCCTCCTTCTTGAACAAGTGGTTTAAATTTTCTCAGCCTCAATTTTCTTATTCATAAATTGAGTCAGACTCTATGACCTCAAAAGTTCCCTTTACCTCTAAATCTGTGACATTTTTTCCCAGGAATTTCTAGTGCTTTTTCTTTCTGGCTAAGCCATATTATGTGACATTTTCCCCCAGATCCCAGATCCCAGAAGATCTAAGGATCTTAATGTTTCTAACTTCCTCCCTCATTTATTCTATCCTTCTCATATCCTCCAAAATATACTTAAGATGTCTTTTCTAGAAGGTTTGGCATTGTTTTTTCTTATTTTAGTTCATTTTGCCCCCTCCTTCACTCATCTGCTCTCGAAGTCATTATTAAAAGGGAAATGCACAAATGTTAACCTTCTCCCTCAAATCTCTATTCATTATTGACAAGTTGTGAAAGAGTTGGTGGGATGTCAGAACTTTCTTCTTCCATGGCACAATAAATGCTATAAAAAGAACACAGACACATGGTGATTTTAACAAAGAAACTCCATGTGGTTTTGGGAATCAACTGATGCAAATGAAATGTTCTGTTTTTTTTTTCTTCTTCCCCCCCTTTTTTGAAGATGAAATTAGAAACTACTTAATTTCCTATACTTACTTGGCTAAAGCATTTATTTACTCAGACCCATAATCCCCCTTGAACCTCATGAAATAGGAACTTGGCCTATGTAGTGAGGGATTACCATTTAGGAGCTTGTTTCTTCTCTTCTCACTCACTCCATCCTTACTTAGCCTTCAAGGTACCACTAGGATTTTTTCTTGGCATTCATTGCCAAAATGCATGCAGCCTCCTCTAGGCCAACACCATAGTCTCCCATTGCAAGCAGGGTAAGGGCCCTTGGCCCTGGGCATTAATTAATTTGCTTGGCTTGAAATTCCCATGCATGGGAAGGTTTTTCCATTATGAGGCTCAGAGGAGACCAATGAAACGTGTTTATTCTACAGGCTATGGAGATTCCCCAATCTGGAAAAGCACAGGAAGAGATATATATGTGTTGTTAAGATTCTTGTCTAACTGCAAAGCTCAGCTCAGATGCCATGTCCTCTGGAAAGGCTTCCCTGAGATACGGAACTGAAAGCATCCTCTTCCCTCCTCAGACTTTCCTAGAGGAGTTTGTTCAGTCTTCTTTGGTCCTGACCTCATTCTACCTTGTCTTTATGCTCCCTGCATATGTGTTGAATTCCTCATCTCTCTTACCTTTTATAAGCTCAAGAGAAGAGCCTGTATTATGTCTCTTGGTCTCCCCAGAATCCAGCACAGAGCTTTGTAACTTTAAAAAGCTCTCATTTTGTGGTGGTGTTGATAGAGGGAACTCCCAGTGTGGAAACCACTTTTACCAATGCAATAGAGGCTGTAGGCAGTGACTTGCCCATGATCAGAGGCAAGACTTAAAATGAGGTCTTCCTTAGACTATCCACTAGGCATCACTACCTCTCCTCTTGTTCTTTTTTGGGGTCTAGATCTGTGATTTCATTGGTGTATATATAAGAAAATGTATTCCAAACAATGCAGATCTGCAGCTGTTCAGGATTTTATAGCCTTAGAGAGCTGTCCAGGTATATTAAGAATTTAATGACTTGGCCAAGGTTGCACAGCTAGTATGTGTCCGATTTGGGACTTGAACCTACATTTGCATGGCTCTAAGGCTAGCTAGCTCTCTAGCTACTATGCTACACTGCCTCATATGCACAAGGAGCAACATAATACATTTCGGTTGAATTGAATTATTTGCGTATGTGCATGTATTCTAGTACAGGGAATAGATGATTTTCCTCCCAACATTCCTTTCCCCTCTGCAAGTAACAACCCTTTTGAGTTCCCATGAGGCCCCAAGATCTCTCTTCTCAAGGAAATGTCCTCATAGTATCAGTAGTAATAGTATTAATACATTAAATCTGTACAATGCTTTAAAATTTTCACAGCATTTTCACTTACATCATCTCATTTGAACTTAGAAGGATCATACAGGAAAGACAAGACAGCATGTTGTGCCCATTTTATCCAAAAGAAAATCAGAGAAGTTAAATGATTTGCCCAATTAAATGATCTGTCCTACATTTAGTGAGTGGAGGAGTCAAATCTAGAATCTTTTGCTTCCAGGCTTAGGGTTCAGGTGGTACTTTTTAGGGCACTTCCCTTTGGAAGGGTCACCCGCCTGGCAAGGATGCTTGGGGGAAAGCGATGCTTATTCCACAAGAAGAAAGGCTGGGGGTACATTTGGACACCCGATTGTTGGGGAATCCATCTGAGGAAGAAAGTCCTTCCAGGCACCTCTCAAATGACATTGACTTTTCCTCCTCTCTGGGCTGTGTGTGTGTGTGTGTGTGTGTGTGTGTGTGTGTGTGTGTGTGTTTATGGCTATTTAGCTCCAGCCACACCAGAGGTTACAAAGCCAAAGAAAAGCATTTTAAACAAAAATAGAGGTTAAACCGTTTTGGATACTCCAAATTAATAGAATAAATGAACCACCCGACTGTAGTTATAGCCAATTAATGGGATTCTGGGCTGGCTTCACTGCAAGATAATGAAAAAGCTGATTATAAATGAACCAGGAGTAACATGGGAGGTCATAATAGTCTCTTAACTCTGAATGAGAAGCCAATTCCTCCTCTAATGCTAACTGCTTTGAAAGTGAAAGTCTCCCCCCCCCCCCATATTGTATTCAAAATGTAGACTGTGACTGAGGTGCCTCCTGGATGTCAGCTGTCAGAGATAAGTCTAAGTTCAGCCTCATTTACCAAAGCAAAAAGGCGTGGAGGCAGCTAGGTAGCTCAGTAGATAGAGCCCCAGGCGTGGGAGTTGGGAAGACCTGGGTCCAAATCTGGCCTCCGATACTTCCTAGCTTTGTTACCCTGGGCAAGTCATTTAACCCTGTGTGCCTCAGTTTCCTCATCTGTAAAATGAACTGGAGAAGGAAATGGCAAACGAATATATTATCCAAGAAACCTCGAATGGGGTCATAAAGAATCAGATACAACTGAAATAACTGAAGAACAACAAAATGTTTTACTACTAAATGTTGCTACTGTGCAAAATAATTTACAACTATTATCTCATTTGATCATTACAACAACCCTGTGACGTAGGTGCTCTTATTATCTCCATTTTACAGTAGAGGAAACTGAAGCAAATAGATATGAACTGATTTGTCCAGTGTCACATGGCTAGTAAGTCTCTGAAGCTAAATTTGAACTCAGATCTTTCCTAACTCCAGACTCAATGCCCTATCCACGGGGCCACCTAACTAATGCTAGGCACCTTCTAGGTGAAAGAGTCTGGATACAATGGATAAGATTTGTTCACCAAGTCCTGCAGGACCACAACCAGAGGATATCACTTGAAGTCAGACACAGCCATGTTTAGGCAAAGTGAATTCATTCCTCTAAGAGGGAATGCAGCCTGAGATAGAAATAGTTCCTAAGAAGGGTTTACAGAGATTCCAGAATGAAATCCAATTTGTGTTGGATTCTTAAAGAGTCCTGGGATACATCGAATGCCTAGATGAGGGTCTGCTAGACCAAGTCAGATGAGGTGAGAGGAAAGACAAATGGTTGGCATGAGAGTGGATATTTGGCTGGGGCAGGGATAGTTGATATCAAGGGCAGTTGAATTCAAGAAATCAAGATGGCAGAATCTGAATGATGCAGAGCCCAGAACAGGGGCTCCAGAGTCAAAGAAAAAAATTTTGTTTTGAAAATTTTATTTAATTAGATGGTTTAGAATATTTTTCAATAGTTGTAGGATTCATGTTCTTTCCTGCCCCTCCCCACACCCCCTTCCATATCTGACATGCAATTCCACTGGGTTTAACATGTGTCATTGATCAAGACCTATTTCCATTATTATTAAAATTTGCACTAGGGTGATCTACATCTCCAATCATATCTCCATCGACCCATGTGATCAAGCAGTTGTTTTTCTTCTGTGTTTCTACTCCCACAGTTCTTCCTCTGGATGTAGAGAGTGTTCTTTCTCATAAATCCCTCTGGATTTTCCTGGATAATTGCATTGTTTCTAGTAGAGAAGTCCATTACATTCAATTGTGCCACAATGTATCAGTCTCTGTGTACATTGTTCTCCTGGTTCTGCTCCTCTCACTCTGCATCACTTCCTGGAGGTTGTTCCAGTTCACATGGAATTCCTCCAGTTCATTATTCCTTTTAGCACAATAGTATTCCATCACCAACATATACCACAATTTGTTCAGTCATTCCCCAATTGAAGGGCATCCCCTCATTTTCCAATTTTTGGCCACCACAAAGAGTGCAGCTATGAATATTCTTGTACAAGTCTTTTTCCTTATTATCTCATTGGGGTACAAACCCAGCAGTGCTATGGCTGGATCAAAGGGCAGACATTCTTTTATCGCCCTTTGGGCATAGTTCCAAATTGCCCTCCAGAATGGTTGGATCAATTCACAACTCCACCAGCAATGCATTAATGTCCCAATTTTGCCGCATCCCCTCCAACATTTATTACTCTGCGTCAAAGAGAATTTACGGGAGAGGATAATCTAATTCCTTGGATAATTCTCTTGGAGTGATGACATTTTTATGGCTTCTAAGGCCATGCTGGGACATCATCATCATTTTGGTGGTGGCTTTATCTTCATTGTCATAGACTTATTCTGTTGTCTTTCCATTCTCTCTTGAAATGCTCTGATTGTCATCTTCGTCCTTTTTGTGGCAGGCTTAATTCCTTCTGAGCTGAAAATTAATCATCTCAAAAACTTTTGGTTTCTGCATCCTGTGGGCGGATCATCGTTCTTGCCTGGTTTAATTTGGGGCTCTGCAGAAAAAAATGTTTTTAAAATATACATTTATGGGGGAAGCTAAATGGCTCAGTGGATTGAGAGCCAGGCCTAGAGATGGGAAGACCTACATACAAGTGTGGCTTCAGACACTTCCTAGCCATGTGATCCTGGGCAAGTCACTTTACCCCCATTGCCTAGCCCTTACTTCTCCTCTGCCTTGGAACCAGTACAGGTTCTAAGTTGGAAGGAAAAGGTTTACAATTATTTGAAAATGCATTGATTAAACATTTTCTATTTGCCTTTTCCAAAGTACTTTACAAATATTGATTCATTTGATTCTCACAACAGCCCTGTGAAGTAGGTGTTCTTATTATCTACATTTTATAGTTGAAGAAACTGAGCTAAGCAGAGGCTAAGTGATTTGCTCAGGACCACATAACTAATAAGTGTCTAAGGCTGGATTTGAATTCAGGTCTCCTGGTCCTGTACTCCATATCATTGTGCCACCTATCTACCTCTAGAGATTTCTAGGAACTAAGACTGGTGGTATCCTCTGTGGTAATAGAAAGTTCACAAGTGGGAAGGGTCTAGGAAGAAAGATGCTGAGTTCAGTTTTGAACATACTGAACCTAAGATTCCTGACCATCCAGGTTTTATTCAAACATCACCATTTGTTAAGTAGATCTTCTGTTTCACTTCTCTTTTTTTTAATGTTTTAAATTTTATTTAGTCAATTTGGAACACAATTCTTTGGTTACAAGAATCATATTCTTTCCCTCCCTCCCCTCCACCCACCCTTCTAGTAGCGGATGTGCAATTCCACTGGGTATTACATATGTCCTGGATCAGAACCTATTTCCATTGTTGGTGTTTGCATTAGGATGTTCATTTATAGTCTATATCCCCAATTCATATCCCCCTCAATTCACTTCTCTTTTTAGGACCTCAGTTTTCCCACTTGTAAAATGAAGGGATTAGATTAGGTGATCTTTAAAGACCTTTCCAGCTTTAAAGTAAGATCTTATGAACCATCCAATAAAGTCCTTGAAGTGGATGTCCATATACAAATTCCCTAAATAGTCATTAGGAGAGTATTTTTTCAGGGAAGACAAAGAGAGTCTCTTCCTGAACCTTGAACATTCCATGATGGTGATTGAGGAAAAATTGCTTCCTTACAGCCATTCTCTGTCTTCCGATAAATAAGCAGACAAAGTATGAGCTAGGCTTCTTTAGCCATTCTCTCAATTCCAGAATGAATATCTTAATAAATATTTAGGATGTACTTGCTATGCACAATATATATATATATATATATATATATATGTATGAAGATAAGGACAACTAGGCGGTAGAATGGATGGAGCATTGGGCTTGGAATCAGTTAGACTTATCTTCCTAAGTTCAAAGCTGACCTCAGATATTGATTAGCTGTGTGACTCTGGACAAGTCATTTAACCCTATTTGCCTCAGTTTCCTCATCTGTGAAATGAGCCAGAGAAGAAAATGGCAAACTTCTCCAATATCTTTGCTAGGGAAACACCAAACAAGGTCATGGAGAGTTAGATTTGGCTGAACAACAATACTTTCTTGAGTAAAAAAGTTTTTTAAAAAAGTTTTTACTAGCTTTTCTTCATTATCTTTAAAAAAGAAGAAAATAAAGATATATATGTAGAATTAATCATGCTCTCAAGGAGCTTGCAATCCAATGGGATGAAGGTCAGGTAGATAATGTTGTACTAGAAAGAAATGGAAAGACATCTAGAGCAAGTTCTATGAGAAATTTGAAAAGAGTGAGACCACTATCATAGGACAGGTGGTAAAAGGTCAAGGAAATTTTCATAATGGCAGAGAATTCATTCCAGGCATGAGAAACAAAAGGAACAAACATTAGGAGATAGGAGAAGCTGGGACAAAGTGGAGAATAAAGAGTAGTCCAGTTTGATTATGGTGGATACTATGGAAAGGGAAATATGAGATAAAGCCAGACAGGTATATTGGAGGCAGATTGGAAAGGTGCCACTCAGGAGTCAACATAATCATCAAAGTGCTTTCCAAAGACTCTTTGGGTAAAGATATAAAGATAATGAGAGAGGGAAAGAGTCAGGGAGACCTCCCTCCCAACCTATTCTGGAAGTAAAACATGCAGAAAGTCCATTTTTTTAAACCGTTAGCATACCATCTGGAAAGTGGACCTTTCCTTTGGACTTCTGGTAGTTGGGCAGCTTGAACCAGTTTGTTTATTTCCTTCTTGGGACCACCACTGAGTTAGATCATTTTTGTTCCTCTAGAGGTCTCTCTAATTTGCTGTCAGTGACCACTACATTCAGAAAACATCTGAAAGTCAAGGATCTGAGCATAAATGCTGAACCATTACAAGATTCATGCATTACAAGCCATTATCCTTGCCCTGCATGAGGCATGGGGATATCCTTCCAATACTGAATGGATCCATAAGGTTGTTCTAAGTCGGTTTCAAATTATCTTTGGGGGCCAAGTTGGTTTAGGCACCATTTATTGGGAAGGTGGGGAAAGGCAAAGCCCATCTTAAGATTAATAAAGGATTTCCATTTTGCTTCTAAAATTTAAAGGCCACTTTCTGTCTCCCTTCCTTGGAGAAAACCTGAATGCTGACCTTAATTCTAGAACTTATTTGGTGTGTCAAGGATGCCTCATGAAGGACTGAGCCAATTTTCCTGTGTTGCCCTTGTCTGGAAATTGTGTCCTTCTCCATCCCTTCTTCCTTTCCCCCATCCAATGGAATGGAACAGACTGGCTTGGGCACTGATAAAATGGGAAAATAAGGGGTCAGCAAGGGAGGTGAGGCAGCATTTACCCAGGCATTCACCTCAGTGCATTCAGAGTCCTGTCAGACTCTGGGCTCACCCTGGGATTCCTTCTCCAGTCACCCAGATGATGGGGAACTGTCTTTCAGCTCATTAAAAGTGGAGGTCATTGCCTCCAACAGAAAATGACTGGGGAGGAAAATCCTCCTCTGTGCATGGTCCTTTCACCTCAATTCCTAATTTTATTAAAGCATTAGATCAGTTCACTGAATATTCAGAATACCAAATTAGCTGCAGCCAATGAGCAATCAGCATGGATACCACCAAAGGAACACTCGTGCTATTTTTTTTTTGTCCCCTTCACATGACCTCCCCCTTCCCTTCCCTGCCCAATTTAAAATGCAAGGCATTACTTTTGGTTCCCTTTTTGCTACTTTCCTCAGTGGCCTTTCCCAGGCCAAGAACAGAGGCATGCTAGAGTCTCCTTGTTGCTCCCTTCCCCAGGAAGAAGTTCCCTTCAGCTCACCCAGCAGATGTCCTTTTAGCTCTTCTCTCTGAAGGGTATCTCTACCGAGTGAGTAATGACAACTGCTGGCCCTTGCTTGTTAGAAAACTCCTCACAGTCGGACACCATGTTGCCAGATGCTAAATCTCCCCCACAAGAAATCTGAAGAAAAATTTTCGCAGCAACCTCTGTCCAAAACTAATATGTGCAAAACAGAACCAGGCTGCATCTGAGCAGCAGGCTGTCGCAGTGGTAAACACCAGAGCCTTACATGTTGACATTGGCAACCCTCGTGCGTGCCTTGTCATGGAAATAAAGTTTATTGAGATGGAAGCCTGGGGACAAGTCTGTCTGCCCTCCTTCCATTGGCATCTGAAGACACCATTCCTATCAGTAGACAGACCCTTTTTTAAATGGCCAAATATCCTCTGGTCCTTTGTCTGGCATCTCTAGTTATGGTAATCTAGACAGCTTGAAAAGCTCAGAAAAAGGCAGAAATCCCTGAGCATTAGTGCTGTCCAGTGATGGAAGGGGTGATCTCCCAAGGTTTCCAATTCCCAGCCTGTGACGGTATTCAAGCAGAGACAGGTTAACTATTTGTCAAGTGTGTGGTAGAGAAAACTGTTAACCATTTGTCAGGTATGTGGTAGAGAAAACTGTCTCTTCAGGTAGACTTCCTTACCTCTGGGCACCCTTCCAACTCCGAGATTCTGTAATTTTAACATAAAAGGAAGCTTCTACTTTCCCCTCTCCTCTTTTTTTTTTTGGCTGATAGAATAAAAGAATTACATGAATATCATTTGTTTTTGTCATCTCTATTTCTCTATATAACCTTCTCCCCTCCTCCTCACAAAAAGTCTTCCTTATAGTAATAGCTAGCATTTATATAGTGATTTAAAGTCTGCAAAGCACTATTCTACACTATCTCATTAGATTCCCACAACAGGTTCTTTTATTATCCCTGAGACTCAGAAGAGTACAAAATTTTAGCCCAGGGTTATACAGCTACCAAGTGTCTGAGGTAGAATTTTAATTCAGGAATTCTTGACTCAAAATCCAGTGTCCTTCCCCACTGAGCCACTTTGTTCCTTCTAGAAGCAAATAAGTAAAGAAAGAAAACAAAACAGGTCAGCAAAATCAACCAACACAATCGCCAGTTCCAACATTACATGCAGTGTTCTGCCCTTCATACTGAAAGATTATGAATTCTTCTAATGTTTCTCTGTATTCTTCATATTCATTGGTTCCTACAATGCCATATTCCTGTACCATAATTTGGTGAACCAATATTTTGCCTTTAGAAGTCTCTGTTTGTCTCTAAAGAAGGATTGGCCAATCCAGGGAACCCATAAATTTGAGCCTAGGTTTAACTGTTCTTGGAATGGGTTAGCATCTTTTTGTTCTCCCTGCACAGGTCATACTTTTTGCTTTACCTTCCTGTGAAAAAGATAATAATAGATCATAGAATCATTACTGGGTAAAATTTGAGAGACAATTTAGATTAATCTTTTTATCTTAGATATCACTTTCATCTATGCATCTGCTGATTCTTCCTCTCTTTCCCTCCTTCCCTCAACTTCTGTCTCTTGTTGCCTGGCTTTTGGGCATTACTGTCCTCGTTAGCACCCCCAAGGATGGCTAAAATCATTGAGAGGAAATGGAATGAAAATCTGTCCATTTATCCCATAAGCTCTGCTGGGGAGGAGATGGAAATTATTGACAAATTTAATGTTTTGGGGATTATCCATGAGTGGCAGTTATTTGTGCTACCTATTATTGTCATCTCTCATTAGCATAGATAATTGAGACTTGGTCACACTACAGTTAGAAACTGATGTGAATGAAAACATTATGCTAATTTTTTTATTACTCAGCTAGTTATAATTATGCTTGGAGCCTTGCTGAAATGCTAACCTCCAGGCCTGTGGCGCAGGATGGAGTTAGAGGTAAAATTGTGTAACATCAAAGTCTTTCTGGTATTTTCCATATCTGAAAGTATTTAGGCAATAATATACAAAGGACTTTCTATGCATCCAGGCTCTTATTAGCCTTGGGATCTAATCAGATAATGTAATATACTTTGCAAAGAGGGAAGGAGGTAGTAGTAGTGGTAGTCTCTCGGTGACCGAGAATGACTATTGTCTTTGTGCAGTTTCATCTACGGTGTACCCTCATGTGGCTTTGGAGTCCAAAGGCTGAGGCGCAGAGTTTATGGCACATGGGGCATGGGACGCCAGTTGTTACGGGAGGTGTGGTTGTGGCCTGGTGTCGGCGTTCACGCGCAGCGGCAAGATGTTGATGTCATTCATCTTCAAAGGTGGCGGCATGGTGAATGTGGGTTCGCCATCTGCTTCTGACAGAGGCAGCGAGTTCTAGTTGCTTTGGTGTCATGCCAGCCCACTTCAAGTTGGACTTTAGCTGATCCTTGAATCTTTTCTTTGGTCGGCCTTGTTTCCTGAGTCCAGCTGACAGTTCACCATAGAATACCTGTCTTGGTATTCGCTGTGGGTCCATGCGGATGACGTGTCCAGACCATCGTAGCTGGGTTTTGAGGACCAGGACTTCGATGCTGGTGGAGTTGGCTCTGTCGAGGACTTCCTGGTTGGTGATTCAATCCTGCCATCGGATCCTCATGATTGACTGGAGGGAGCATTGGTGGAATTGCTCCAGCTGTTTCATGTGCTTCCGGTACAGTGTCCGTGTCTCGCAACCTCACAGGAGCGAGCTGAGGACCACTGCGTTATACACTTTGAGCTTCATTGCAGTGCTTACACCTCTGTGTTGGAGGACTTTGCAGCGCAGCCGCCCAAGTGCCGGGCTGGCCTTTTGGATCCTAGCATTAATCTCGTGGTCTAGGGACCCGTTGTTGGCGATGGTGCTGCCGAGGTACTTGAAAGTGTTGACGTTAGAAAGCTGCGTGCCATCGATTATAATGCACAGCTGGTTCGTTGGCCTCCCTGGTGCAGGTTGGAACAGCACCTCTGTTTTGCTGAGGCTGATAGTCAGGCCAAACAGTTTTGTTGCGGTGGAGAACCTGTCCACAATGGTTTGAAGGTGATTTTCTTGGTGGGCCATGAGAGCACAGTCATTTGCAAAGAGAGCTTCCAGGATGAGTCTCTCTGTTGTCTTTGATTTTGCAGTCAGGCAGCAAAGGTCGAATAGTGAGCCATCTAGTCGGTATTTGATGTAGACGCCCAGGTCTAGATCCATCACAGCATGTCGTAATACTTGGGTGAAAAATAGGTGGAATATCAGCGGAGCGAGGACACAGCCTTGTTTCATGCCATTGGAGATGTTGACGTGATCGGAAGTCTCTCCCCCAGATAGGACTTCCCCTGTCATGTCGACATGAAAGAGTTGGATCAGTTTGACGAATTTTGCTGGGCAACCGAGCTTGCTAAGTATCACCCACAATGCATCCCTGTTCACTGTGTCGAACGCCTTTGTCAGGTCTATGAAGACAATGTAGAGACTCAGGTTCTGCTCAAGGCATTTTTCCTGCATTTGCCTCACTGTGAAGACCATGTCGATGGTGCTGCGATCTGGTCGGAAGCCACATTGTGATTCAGGCAGGTTCTGCTCTGAAACAGATGACAGGAGTCTGTTGAGTATAACACGGGCGAGGATCTTTCCGGCAGTGGAGAGTAGTGAGATGCCTCTGTAGTTGTCACAGGCTGCTCGTGAGCCTTTGTTCTTGTATAGGGCTATGATGGAGGCATCTCTGAGTTCTGGGGGCATGTCTTCCTCTTCCATATGCTGGTCAGCACTATGTGGAATGCCTGGAGCGCCTTTCCATTTAAGGCCTTGTACACCTCGGTTGGGATCCTATGTTTACCGAGTGCCTTGCCTGCACTCACTTGTTTAATGGCTTTTTGGACTTCCTCTATTGAAGGAGGGACATCAAGTTGTTCAATGGGGTGGTTTTGGGGGATCTGGTCAAGGGCGCTTTGGTCGACTGAAGAGGTGTTGGTTGAGAAGCTGACTGAAGTGTTCTTTCCACCTGTTGCTGATGCCTTTTTTATCTTTTATGAGAGTGTCACTGTCAGAGGATAGCAAGGGAGTGGTGGTGGGTTTTAATGGCCCATAGGCAGCCTTGAGGGCACTGAAAAATTGTTTGTAGTTTTTCATATCAGCAAACCGCTGGATTTCTTCTGCCTTTTTTTCCCATCATCGGTCTTGCATCTTCCTGATCTCATACTGCGTCGTGGCTTGGAGAGACTTGAATCTGTCCTTTTTAGGAGCAGAGTTTGGGTTATTTTGCCACTCCATAAAGGCTTTGTTCTTCTTGCTCAATAGGTCTTCAATAGCAGTGTTGTTCTCGTCGAACCAGTCCTGGTGGTTGCGTTGTTTTGGGCCTAGGACTGCCTTTGATGTTTCCTTCACTGTGTCTCTGAACTGGTTCCATTTCTCGGTTGAGCTTCCAGTGAGTGGTCCCTTGGCAGACAGCTTGTTGTCCAGGCAGGACTGGAATGTTTCCAAATAAGATGGATCTCTAAGAGGACTCACGTTGTAAAATGCGCAAACTGTCTGGGCACATTTTGGATGGTGAGGCGCAGTGCGCATTTGAAGAGTCGCTCTAGCCAATCGGTGGTCTGTCCAGCATTCAGCTCCTCTCATGGCTCTGGTGGTCTTTACATCCTGGATGTCTCGCCGCGGACAATGATGTAGTCAATGCAATGCCACTGTTTTGATCGTGGGTGCATCCACGTTGTTTAATATTTGTTTGTGATGGTGAGTTCGAACTCTGAGCATTTGCTGAGTAGCAGTAGGCCGTTGTTCATTTTGCCCATGCTGTGGTTGCTGAGCACTCCTTTCCATCTTTCATGGTCCTGGCCAACGTGGGCGTTGAAGTCTCCCAGTAGTATCAGCTTGTCATTGGTGGGCACTGAGTGCAGGACGGCACTCAGGTCAGAGAACTGCTCGATGGTCTCCTCTGTGCTGGTCAGTGTTGGGGCATATGCACTGATGATTGTGGCATACCGGTCTTTGCTGAGAGGCAAACGGATCTTCATGAGCCTCTCGCTGATGCCCACAGGCAAGTCTGGCAGTTGTTTGAGCAAACTGGTCTTGATGGCCAGGCCAACACCGTGGATTCTGCCTTCATTTGAGGCTCTGCCTTTCCAGAAGAAGGTGTATCCAGTGGTGGGTTCGCTGAGTGATCCCTCTTCTGGTCAGCGTGTTTCGCTTAAGGCTGCGATGTCGATGTTATATCGCGCCAGTTCTTTATCGATTAGAGCTGTTCTTCTCTCAGGTCTTGGGGTATTCTCTCTATCAAGTAATGTCCTGATGTTCCATGCTCCTAGTAGGAGTTTCTTTGTATTTTTTCTTTGATTTCGACCGCTTAAAGGGATGACCCGCCAGCCGTGGTGTGCTGACCAGGTGTTTGTAGGGCACGCAATGTTTGGGACACCTTTTCTAGTCCTCTCCCTTGATTAGGGTGAGCAGTGCTGTCCTAGAGAGGGCTGCTCAGTCGCCCAGGATGCTGCCGAACGTCCCTGCTGCCCTACAGGGCCGAGCGACCACTGGTCCGTGGGCCGCCTACATGCAGGATCGTGACCACAACTGCCAGTGGTCACCTCCACCTGTTGGGTCGCCACTCCCCCATCACCACAGGTCTTGAAGAGGGTGGACGGGGTTAGGATATATGAGTGTGCAAAAGACACTTGTGCGTAAAGGAGATTTAAGTGGAAAAGCCCATGCACAGAGACAGTCCCACTCTCTCGGCGTTGGAAGTCTGGGTCCAGTGGCACGAGAAGGTGTTACACCTGGAGACTTCCTCAGCTGCATTGGATGGCCGTGTTGTCCTTTGTGCTCCAACACGCCCTGAGCACTCCACAGTGCTTTGCTGCGTTGCCCTCTCAGCTGTTGAACCTTCTTGTTGGTTTCTTCCGCTTGTTCTGCCAAATCAGTCTTCACATGCTGGGTGAGCAAAGCCCTGGTTCACCAGGGGTCGACGACGACCCGATGGCTACCCTCACAAGGTTTAGCCGGCCTGTCGAAGCCGTTGCCCGGGATGTGGCCGCTGCCACATGCTAGCAGCTATTAGGAGCCACAAGTGAGAGCTGGGTGTCAGGTGGGGGTCAGAGGCTGGAGAGCTGCCCTAGGAGGGCACAACAAGCCTTCCATACCAGAGATACTACCCCTCCCTGAGCACCCCATACACCCTAGTGTACAGGAGGTACATAAGGAGAAATGGAGGTGATGTAAGAAACAAAGGATATTAATGTGATTTTTTTTTAAATCCCTTCTGCAAACCAAAAAGAAAGAAGGAAAGGGAAGAAGAAATAAAAATCACCCAACTTCTCATAACTTCATCAGTGGTTAATTGAGTGTGTTTTGTTTTGGGCCACCTTTCCTTAGAATCAGTTTCCCCAAATGTAAAATAACGACAGATTGTGGGTAGGGGATATGCCATGGAGTCATTAAGATCATAGGAAAATAGACTTAGAGGGAGATATAAATTTAGAGGTCATCTGATCTAATCTTATCTGTAAACGGATGCCCAACAAGGTCTTGCCAAGGGTCACACAAGAAACAAAGTAGCAGAGGTGGGATTCAAAATCATGTTGGACTCCAAATCCAAAGCTTATTTAAAAAAGATTAATTTATTTAATTGATTAATTTAGAATGTTTTTCCATGGCTACATGATGCGTGTTCTTTCCCTCCTTTCCTCCTTCACTCTTCTGGTAGCTATCGAGCAATTCCTCTGGGTTTTACATGTATCATTGATCAAGACCTATTTCCATATTATTACTATCAAGGCTTTTTATATTGCACTACATTTCTCAGAAATATAAAATTTAAGATCTGGAAAGGATGACCATATCCAAATCCCTTAATTTGTAAAGGTCGATGTTCAAGCTCCACCTCTGACTCATAATGGAAGTATGATCCAAGACAGGTCCTTAACATTTCAGGACATGAAGCAACTTTCTGTCTTTCTTCCTTTCTTTCCTTCTTCCTTTCTTTTCTTCTTTTCTTCTTTCCTTCTTCTCTTCTTCCTTCCTTTCTTTCTTTCTTTCTTTCTTTCTTTCTTTCTTTCTTTCTTTCTTTCTTTCTTTCTTTCTTTCTTTCTTTCTTTCTTTCTTTCTTTCTTTCTTTCTTTCTTTCTTTCTTTCTTTCTTTCTTTCTTTCTTTCCTTCCTTCCTTCCTTCCTTCCTTCCTTCCTTCCTTCCTTCCTTCCTTCCTTCCTTCCTTCCTTCCTTCCTTCCTTCCTTCCTTCCTTCCTTCCTTCCTTCCTTCCTTCCTTTCTTTCTTTCTTTCTTTCTTTCTTTCTTTCTTTCTTTCTTTCTTTCTTTCTTTCTTTCTTTCTTTCTTTCTTTCTTTCTTTCTTTCTTTCTTTCTTTCTTTCTTTCTTTCTTTCTTTCTTTCTTTCTTTCTTTCTTTCTTCCTCTTTCAAAATATTTTTCCAATTACATGAAAAAACAATTTTAATATTCATATAAAAAGCTTTTGAGTTCCAAATTCCCTCCCTCATTGAGAAAGGCAAGCAATATGATATAGGTTATATATGTATAGTCAAGAAAACATAGTTCTGTAATAGTCATGTTGTGAAAGAAAACACAAGCAAAAGAGTATATAAAAATATGCTTTGATCTACGTTCAGATGCCATCAGTTCTTTCTTTGGAGATGGATGATGTTTTTCATAAGACCTTTGGAACTGTCTTGAATCATTAAATTGTTGAGAATAGCTGAATCATTTACAGTTGATCATTGTACAGTATTGCTGTTATTGTATACAATGTTCTCCAGGTTCTGCTCACTTTGCTTCAATTCATTTAAGTTTTTCTAGGGTTTTCTGAAAGTTTCCTGCTTGTCGTGTCTTATAGCACAATAGTATTCTATCACAATCATATACTTGTTCACAACTTGTTCAGCCATTCTCAAATTGATGAGCATCCCCTCAAAATCCAATTCTTTGCCACCATAAAAACAGCTGTTTTAAATATTTTTGGACATAGAAGTCCTTCCTCTCACCCCCCTTTAAAAAATTCTCTTTGGGATACAGACCGACTAAGTAGTATTGTTATGTCAAAGGGTATGTACAGTTTTAGAGTCCTTTGGCCATTGTTCCAAATTGCTCTCTAGAACCGTTGGATCAATTCACAACTCCACCAACAGGGCACATCTCCTTCAACATTTAACATTTTTCTTTTCGGTCATATTAGTCAATCTAATAGATGTGAGATGGTACCTCTGACCTAATTTTCATTGCTTTAATCAATTAATCAATGATTTACAGCTTTTTTATATGACTATAGATAGTTTTGATTTTCTTGTCTGAAAATTGCCTATTTGTATCCTTTGACCACCAATCAACTGGAGAATGACTCTTACATATTTGACTCAGTTCTCTAGATATTTTGGAAATGAGACATGAATTTCCATGAACAATTTCCCCTGGATTTCTTCTTTTTTGTCTAATCTTGGCTATACTGGTTTTGTTTCTACAAAATCTTTTAAATTTAATGTAATCAAAATTATCCATTTTAAATTCTATAATGCTCTCCTATTCTTGCTTGGTCTTAAATTCTTCCTTCCTCTGTAGATCTGACAGGTAACCATGATCCCTTGATTTCCTTATGGTATCCCCCTTTATGCCTAATCATATACTCATTTTGACCTTATCTTGGTATACAATGTGAGATGTTGGTCTATGCCTGATTTCTGCCAAACTTTTCCAGTTTTCCCAGCAGTTTTTTTTTTTTTTGCCAAATAGGGAATTCTAGTCCCGAAAGTTTGAATCTATGGTCATTTTCATTTATGGTTATATTGTGTACCCAATCAGTTCCACTGATCCACCACTTTATTTCTTATCCAATACTAGATTGTTTTGATTACCATTTTGTAATACAATTTGAGATCTGGTACAGATAGACCAGTTTCTTTCACGTTTTCCCCCCGCTAATTCCTTTGATATTCTTGTAGATTAATTTTATCTTTTCATTTCATTGGCATGGCACAGAATAAGTAAATTAATTTAGGTAGATTTGTCATTTTTACTATATTGGCTTGGTCTACCCATGAGCAATTCATATTTTTCCAGCTGTTTAGATATGACTTTGAAAAGTGTTTTGTATCAGAAAAGTATTATTTGTATTATCAGTAGACCACTTTGTAAGAAGTTGTTACAAAGGAGTAACTAATATACATCAGTGGAGGGAATTTTCACACCAGGAGTTTATTTTATTGATTAAAACCTCAAATCTTGACCAAAAGAAAACAAAAAGAAGTCACTTTTCTCAATCAATCGACATTTATGATGGGCTATGTGCTTTTCACTGTGATAAAGTACCAAGGATATAAAAAGAGACAGAAGATAGTCCCTGGCCTCAAGGAGCTTGCAATCAATTGAGAGACTAGTGGCGCCATTTACTTCATGGGGTTGTTGTAAGGAAAACGTTGCGAGCCTTAAAGTTTTCTCTTTCTTTTGATATGTGTACACACATTCATGCATACCCCACCTCATACATAGGTAGCTAAATAGATATCCATATAAATATATATGATGGCATTATTATTGACTATAATTATTGGATATATTTAATATAATTATATATACATATATTATGAATTTTTAAATAATAATAATACTATCTCATAGTAGTTAAGGTATTCTTATTTTGAGTTTTATAGAATTATAGAATCTTAAAGTTGGGGGGACTTTAGAAATCAATTATTCTGATCCTCTCCTTTTACAGATGATTAGTCTACGGTTCAAAGAAAGGGTGAGTAAGGGCTTGCTCACAGTAAAAAAAAAGACAAAATTAGAACCTAGACCTCCCGACTATAGTCCAGGGCTCATTCCACTCTAGTATACTGCCTTACCCTAGAGCTTTTTGCCCTTGTTACATTCAGATTTGACTTGTCTACTGTCCCAAAACAAAGCCAATTCTGAACTTACCCATCTATTTTAGGTCAGATGATAAAAAAGAACCAGGGCAATCCATGACAACAATTAAGTAGTCGGAATAGTAGGAGCCGTCTCCTCCAAACGTCTCCGGAAATCACTGATGACATATGGAGCACACGTGGTTTGTTTTACAAAAGCTAAATGGCTTCATGAACGGGGCAGTTATAAAAAGCACCCGTTTGACTCCCAATTAGGCATTCTGGGACAATGTGCCCAGAATCCCCTGAGACTATTCCTAGAACATCACCTTTCTAATGACAACCAGCTCTATAATTACCCACTATAATTGCTTTAAACATAAAATACCAGTTTATCTGGCTGGGAGATTTGTCTGGGTCAAAGCAAAAAATAACATTCAATTAATTGCTGGTGAATGAATAATGTTATTATCATTAAAACAGTTCTAGGGCATGATTAGCTGAATGATGGGTGGTTCATATAGAACTAGAATGAGTGACTGTACCCCAAATAATCATTTTACACTTTATTCTACAGGCCAGGTCTGGTATGGCAGACTTTACTGTACCAAGGTGAGCTGTTAAGGTTGCAGTGCGCTACAGCGAAAGGGCTGGCGATTTTGGAGTTGGAGATCCAAGGTTCAGCTTCCAGCCCTTCTACTTGCTCAACTCTATGTCCTTGGGCAATTTATAGAACCTCTGTGGGTCCCAATTTCCTCCTCTATAAAATAAGAGTTGGATTCGATCAAGGATTCTTAGCCTGGGGCGGGTAAACTTTTAAGAAAATATGTTGATAATTCTGTTCTAATATAACTGGTTTCCTTTGTAGTCCTATTTTGTCCAATGTATTTAAAAACATTCTTCTGGAAGAAGGTCTATAGGTTTTGCCAGACTGCCAAAGGGACCGTCATTGAAAAAAAAGATTTAATAATCCCTGGCCTAGACGATCTCTAAGATTCCACACTAGAAGGTGTCAATTGTGTCTAAGGGTCAGTATATAAATATGAGAGAGGTCAGGTGAGAAAACTCATTCCACCAATACTGATCAGTACTTTCTTTCTGCAACTTCTAGACTTAGTTGCCTAAATCACTGGGAAATTAAGGGACTTATCCAGAATCACACAGCCAACATGTTTCAGAGGCAATACTTGAACTCACACTTTCATGTCTCTAAGGGCATGGCTCCATTCTACCACGCTGCTTATGTATAAAAGCAAAGGACCATGAAATGGGACCATGGACAGCTAGGTGGCCTAGAGGATAGAGTGTTCCAATCTGGAGTCAGGAAGACTCAATTTCATGAGTTTAAGTCTAGCCTCAGACACTTCCTAACTGTATGATCCTGGGCAAGTTATTTAACCTCTGTTTGCCTCAGTTTCTTCATCTGTAAAATGAGGTGGAAAAGGAAATGGCAAACCACTTCAAGATCCAGAAAACCCCAAATGGGACCATAAGGAGTCTGAAACAACTGAAAAAGGACTGAACAATAAAATTGGACCAAGTGGATGGAGTTTTGTTGCCCCCTCCTTCTTCCCCTCCCTCCCAAGGGGATAAAGTGATTTACTAATCCTAAAAGACAAACTGATGAGCTGCTTTTAATTCCTTTAGAAAGGAAAGTATTTTGCATTCTCTCCTCAAGGGAAAAAAAGCTCAGCATGTTCCAAGCCCATCCTGTTGCCATTGGCACAGCTCTCTGTTTTCCTCCATGCTGGGGAAAAATTGCTACAGGGTGAGGGCATAGAAACCAGATGTCCCTCTCTGAAAGATTGCCCTGCCACCCCTCTCTTAGTGCTTTCTCCCTCCCAATGACCTAAGAATGATTTCAGGGACAAAATAGTTGTCTCTTCTTTCCATAGGTGGAAACAGGTAGGAAATAAAGGATCTCTAAGGTCTTTTTTGAGATTTAAATCCTAGGTTTCCCAAGGACTCAGTCCTCTTCTATGCCATTGGTGATGAAGTAAGACAGTGAGAACCTTCCATGATCATTGGAGTGTGGAGCTGTCACAGCCTGGAAGCAGAGTTCAAAAGAATCAGGGCAGAGTGTCAGAGCAAAAAACAGAATTTGGATGGGATTACAACACAACACATTCCTCTCCCTGGGAACTCTGGCTGCCTCAAAGGATTGAGGGTGATTTCTGAACATCACAAGTATGGCGGTGATTGGTGTTGTTGGAAGGAACTTACAAATTGTTTCTTACAGATTCACTGAGCCCTGAATATCTTCTTGAAAATCCTTTGCCTGCCTAGCCATGTCTCCCCACCTTAAAAAAATGTTTTTTGCAGGTCTGATGATGGTATTACCAAGGGATGTGGTAGCCCATGCAAAAAGTAAAAAAAAGTCCATGAAATCCTTTCAATTGGGTGTAGCTAGGTGGCATAGAGGATAGAGTGCTGGACCTGTATTCAAATCTATACTTAGACATTTCCTAGCTGTGTGAGACTGGACAAATCATTTAATCCTGTTTGCCTTAGTTTCCTCATCTATAAAATGAGCTAGAAAAGAAATGACAAATCACTCCGGTATTTTTGCCAAGAAAACTTCGGATAAGATCACAAAAAGTTGGACAAAACTGAAACAAGGAAAAAACATGTTAATGGGTATTTCAGCAACAAAATTTCACTTGTGGGGACGGAACCAGGTCAGGAGATGGGAGGTCCTGGGTTCAAATTTGACCTCAGACACTTCCTAGCTGTGTGACCCTGGGTCAATCACTTAACCCCCATTGCTTAGCCCTTACCATTCCTCTACCTTGGAACCAATACACAGAAAGTAAGGGTTTAAACAAAATCCAAAAATGAAAACAAAATTTCACTTGTGAAGGGGGAAATGGGAGCACTTAAAGCTTCCTGAATTAGATCTTAAACCTCAATGTTTCTCTCCAATAGGGGTATTTCCTATAAAGATATAGAGATTACAACACCTCTACACTTTAGTAGTCAGGGCATCAGTCAACAACACTAATTAAATGATTATAATGTGCCAGGCACTGTACTAGGGATACAAAGGAAAGGCAAAAAATAGTCCCTACTTTCAAAGGGCATAATATAACAGGGGACATAATCTGTAAATAACTAGATACATAGAAGATAAATACAGAATAGATAGATGGTGATCAAAGAGGGCAAGGCACTAGTCCATGGGAAGATATGGAAGAGCCTCTTGCAGAAGATGGAATTTCAACTAAATCTTCCAGGAAAGCAGGGAAGCTCAGAGGTAAAGGTTAGGAGCAAGAAAATTCCAGGGATGAAGCACAGTCGGTGAAAGGCAGAAAGATGGAAGTGGAGTACCTTATTGGAGGAACTGCAAGCATACCTGTGTATCTCGACCATAGAGTTTGTAAATTGTTATTTCCAAAAGTATAATAATAATAAATATAACAATGTTTTTTAAAAATCATATGATGGAGGCAGCTTGGTGGTACAGAGAAGAGAGAACCAGAACTGCAGCTGCGTTCAAATTTGGCTTCAGACACTTTTTTAGCTATGTGACTCTGGACACAACTCTTAACCCTGTTTACATAGATCTTATCCGTCTTTCTTAGAATTGTGAATAAGACAGAAAGTAAGAGTTTGAGAAAAACAAAAATCATGATAGCCAACCTTTTGGTGATGAACTTTCCAGTGCTTAGCTAAGTTGTTCTGATGTGCATAAATAGATATGTAGAGGGGCAGCAAGGTGGCTCAATTGGATACAGCACCAGCCTTGGAGATCAGAGTTCTGGGTTCAAATCTAACCTAAGATATTTCCTAACTACATGACCCTGGGCAAGTCACTGAACTCCAATTGCCTAGCCCTTACTGCTCTTCTGCTTTGGAACCAATACTTAGCATTAATTCTAAGATATAAGGTAAGGGTTTAAAAAATAAAAATAAATTGATATATACAAAACACATGCAAAGTAGCCACCAGATAACTTTGGGAGAAATTAAAGGGAGTTGGGGGAACCAGGAAAGACTTAGTATCTTCAAGGAAACATAAGAATTCCAAGAGATTTCCATAATCCAAAATTATCTTCATGCCACAATGAGGCATCTGAACAAATGATTGAATATGATTGGATTGAATAGTCCTACAAATGACAAAAAGCATCCCCAAGATACTGGTTGACAAAGTTCTAACCAAGTCTTAATAATCTAGAGAATTGGGATGAATCTAACAAGATGAAATTGAATGGGGACAAATGTACCCTTCCAGTTGGGTTCAAAAGTACAGAATCTGGGAAATATTGTAAGACAGAAGTTGTCTGAAAAAGATCTAGAGTTTTAGATGGGCTACAAGTTCAACTTAAGACATCAGGGTGAGCAAACCCCCAAAAAAGCAAATGGGATCTTGGGCTACATTAAGTGAGTCATAGGTTTCAGGTTTCAAGAGGCAACTGTGGCTCAGTGGATATAGTTCTGGATTTGGAGTCAGGAAAAACCTAGGTTCAAATCTGGCCTCAGACACTTAGGAACTAGCTGTGCAACCCTGGGCAAATTACTCTGATTGCTTAACAGAAGGCTCTACTGGGATCCATTGGAGAAGGAAATGGCAGACTGTGCCAAGAAAATCGTATGGATTGCTGTGGTAATGAGGAGTAAGACACGTCTGAACAGCAACAAGGTTTCAGGTGTTAAAAAATGCCCGTTGCTGTGTATGACAACCCCAGTCAGACCACATATGGAGTGTCCATTCAATTCTGGCCACTACCATTTGAGAAGGATATTATTAAGCTAGATAGCATCCCAACGATGACATTCTGGATGATGAAGGATCTTGGTTTTGTAATGCAAAAGGATACGTTAAAGGAAGTGAAGATGTTTATTCTGGAGAAAAGAAGATTCAGGGAGGATTTGATAAATTGGTTTTAAGCTTATTATTTAATAATTTTGTTGTTGTTGTTTTTAAGAAGGCCTGACACATGGAAGAGGGACTTGATTTGGGGCAGCTAGATAGTTCAGTAGATAAAGTAGTCTAGAGAAGGAGGTCCTAGGTTCAAATATGATCCCAGACACTTCTTAGCTATGTGACCCTGGGCAAGTCACTTAATCCCCATTGCCTACCCCTTACCATTCTTTTACCTGGGAACCAATACTTAGTACTGACTCTAAGACAGAGGGTAAGTGTTGTTTTTTTTTTTAAAGGTATTTTACTTACTTTGTTTGGCCCCAGAAAATGGAAATGGAAGCCATGGGTGGAAGTTGCAAAGAAGTAAATTTAGGGTGAATGTCAGAAAAACAAATTAAAAAACAAACTTCCTTAACAATTAGAGATATCCTGCAATTAAGAGGCCATGCCTAACTAAGGCTGGTCTGGTAGTTCAGGTTCAAGATCAGAATACAATGAAATATTCATAAATTTAATAGTTAACAACAACAACAAAAAGTTCATTTAGCCACAGCAAGGAAAACATATTTAGCAAGGATTCAATCTTGATTCAGTTGCATAGTGGAGCTTTTCCTACCCCTAATTTAGTCCATGTTTGTCTACTGATCAGATTGCCTGTGGAAAGACCTGGAAACAACCTGAGCCCTAAATGTAAAGCTTAGTCCCCCAAGCCAGTTCAGTCTCAAGGACACTTTCAACATATTTTAAGGAAAAATTAGCCTGGCCTTTGTGTTAGGACCTTAGGATATTGCTCTTGCCTTAGAGCCAGACATGGAATGGGTTGCCTCAAGACATGGTGGGTTCTTCTCATTGGGAGGCCATCAAGCAGAGCTGAATGATGACTGGCATGTCAGACCACAAGACAAGACCGTTGTTCTAGAGGGTAGAACTCAACATAGAGGTCTTGTCTTGAAGCCAGCTTCTTCTACATGACCTCTCTCCTAAAGTGGAGCCACCCCTTCAACATCACAAAAACACAAGAAGACCCCAGAATATCTTTCCTTCCTTGGTAACTTCATCCTAGATGAGTTCCATCCCTTCAACCTCCATCATGTCTCTTCTTCCTTTTTCCAAGCACAGAAATTCCTCGCAGCCACCCTGTCCTTGGAGGTCATCTAAACCAGTAGTATCAAGCCCAAAGAGAAACCGGCCACAAAATTGTACATAAGGATCCCTGTGAACGCACAGATTGACTCAGAAAACCAAATACTAACATTATCAATGCTTTATCGTTATTTTTATTCATTTAGCTAAGTACACCCAATTACATTTTAATCTGATTTGGGCAGTGGGAGTGTTGGTGGCTAGTGTTTGATACCCCTGGCCAAGACCAACCTCTTTATGCTACAGATGAGTAAATTAGGATCCATATGGGTGAACCGACTTGCCCAAGGTCACAGTTAATTGGTAAGAGAGCCATAATAAGAATTCAAGTCTGTTGACTCCTAGTCTAGGGGGTTTTCCATGGCCCCACACTGTCTTGTAATTTATTTGATTATAGCCCTTTAATAATCCACTATTCTGTCATTCTGGTCACTATTCTGCTGGCCTCTATGGTCAAAACCAAAAAAGAAGAAAATGCAAAGTATGTATCTGAGAAGAACTAAAGTTTGCTTTTTAAAAACCTAGGTGGCGGGAGAAGTGTGGAAAGTGGAAAGGGGAGGAGTTCCTATAAACTTTCAGTTTTATGTAAAAAGGAATCAAAGCCAACCTAAGGGAACTTATTTTTAAAGTGCTGACATGAAGCCTAGGAGGGTGTGAAAGTGGTAGAGGTGTTATATGTATTTTAAATACTGTCTCAAGCATCCCAGTGCAAAAAAGCCGTGAGTGGAAGGAAGACTTTGTCAGTCATTTTTAAGGTGGAAATTTTTATTCCTATGAAATTGCTTGTGGTCTCCCTATCTAGATTTAATTGGAAACATGTTTGTGTACTACTGAATCCAAACAAAAGCCTTCTGTGCACCCCCTGCCCACCCCTAGCCATTACACAATTGTAAGCATTCATTCAACAAATATTTCAACCCCTATTGTACCATACAAAGGGCATCATTCTGGGCACTGGGGAATATACAAAGTTTAGATTAGAATCCTTGCCCCCTTGGGGATCTAGGCTAGTGTATCTTTAGAACAGGGATATATGGGTGTTCAAGGAGGACCAACACCTCTGGGGAGAGAACTTGAGCTCTTTTCAGGGATGCTCATATACCTTATGAGTCCGCCCATTACTCAAACTCTAACGTTGGCTCCAAGAAGTTGTAGCAAGGGAAGCAGCCATGCCCCAGTAAACCATATTGCCACATAGGCTAAACCAGATTGGGGCTAATTGATGGGCCACAAATTCATTAGTGTTACAGGGGAGTTGCCCCAAGAATGTGAAGATCCCCCCCTCCCAGTGGAATGTGGGGAGAACAATGTGTTCCAATGGACACAACAGTGGCTAAAGCAAGTGCTATGAAGTGTTTGGAACTTAACTAGACTCTCACAATGCCAAGATCATCCATTGCACCCCAGGCCATCCCAGTCAGGCTGACTTTTCTCTTGCCATTGGATTTTGATGACTCTAAAAGAGAGAGCGAGGCTGATAACTTTGTGCAACTCTTCCTCATTTAAATCCAATTCATGCAGAAGTCAGGATATCACCCCATAATGTCAGCAATCCTTTTCAAAATAAAGAACAAACAACAATATTTAGGACATCGGTCGATTTTATCCATGCATATCTTATATTACTCTAGTTCTGATTGCTACACAAACATAGAAAATCCAGACGAGGGCAACTAGAATAGTGAGAGTACTGGGGAGCTTATGCAAGGACCTTGATCCCAAGAGCCTTAGGAATAGCAGTGCTGCTCAGACCACCAGCTCTGATTCCTGTAACCAATAGCTTTGGGAAGCAATAGTCATATATTCACAAATGTTTAATAGTTGCTCTCAGGGGAAAAAAAGTATATACAAACACACAGCTTCACTTTTAAATTTAATCCAAAATATTTAACATCTGCTAAGACTAGACAATCTAGCAAAACAATAAATCAAGCTTGGGTTTGTAGTATTTGTCTACTTTTAAGGTATAATGCTTATACTGAAAATTTAACAATTGGCT
This sequence comes from Monodelphis domestica, assembly GCF_027887165.1. NCBI lineage: Eukaryota > Metazoa > Chordata > Mammalia > Didelphimorphia > Didelphidae > Monodelphis > Monodelphis domestica. Next base: position 438,927,799 of record NC_077228.1, on the reverse strand, counting down.
TTCTTGAGCTAGTATGAGCTGACTCTAGCATATTTCTGTAAGCAATCCATGTGGAGATTTGACCTAGCAACTGTTTTTTGGGGGGCAAGAGCCTCAGGTTTTGAAGAGCTCCCCTTCTCCCCAAAATATTCTCATCACCAATATCCTTTGCACTTTCAAATACTTCAATAGCATACATGGCTATGATTTTATCAGTAGAATTTACATTAAAGAAGTCATTACCATCTGCTTAACTGTAGAACTCTAAGGACCATAAGACTTTTCCATCAGACTTGGCAGCAAAAACTTTCTATATGTCTTATGTCTTCCACTAAAATAAAACCTCTTGGTGAGTAGAGACTCATGCTCGGCACTTAGCATAATGCACTGTAGACAGTGAGTGTTTAATATACACTTTTCCATTTCTCCATTTGACATTCCAGAAGAGGATCAACTGGAAAAGATGAAGTGGCTAGGGAGAGGAATTTGATGGACTCTCATGTAGAATAGGGATTACATGCTGTTATTTCTTTACCTGAAATAGTAGAACTAGGAGTAAGACTCAACTTTATCTTGGGGGCATTCTGTCTGGCTTTGATAGTTGTGAATAGTGACTTTTATGACTAAAGAGTTGACAGCCTCCTCTGATCAGGGAGAGGCTTTTTGGTTACTACAGCCTACCAATCTAAAGCTGAGAAGGTCCTGATTGGAGTAATCCTGAAGAAATGAAACCCACAGATTTGTAGCAGCAAATAATTCCTAGCACTAGTCATGAGTTCAGTGGAATTAAGGACCCAGGAAAGGTCAAAAGAAGCCATGGTGAGAAGGTGTGTGTGTGTGTGTGTGTGTGTGTGTGTGTGAGAGAGAGAGAGAGAGAGAGAGAGAGAGAGAGAGAGAGAGAGAGAGAGAGAGGGAAGAGAGGGAAGAGAAAGAGAGAAAAGAGAGAGAGAGAAGAGAGAAAATAGAGAGAGAGAAAAGAGGGAGAGAAAATAGAGAGAGAAAGAGAGAGAGAGAAGAGAAAGAGAGAAAAGAGAGAAAATAGAGAAAATAGAGAGAGAAAAGAGGGAGAGAAAATAGAGAGAGAGAAAGAGAAAGAGAGAGAGAGCGAGAGAGAGAGAGGGAGGGAGAGAGAGAGAGAGAGAGAGAGAGACAGAGAGAGAGAGAGAGAGAGAGAGAGAGAGAGAGAGAGAGAGAGAGAGAGATGTGCAGAGATGTAATATCTATTGGATGCTATTCTTTGCTATATTTTTACCTGGGTATCATGATATTTTACCCAGGTAAAAATATAGCAAAGAATAGCATCCAATAGGGGACAAGTCCAAAGAGCAGTACAATGACTTCATCACATTCTATGGCCTCTCAGTGTCAGATAACTGTGTTGCTGCTAGTTTCTTGTTCATGTTCTTTATGTATGTATCTACTCATACATATGCCCAGATCACAAGATTTATACTTCTGCATGATCCATGATGCCTAAATGTGTTTATTCTTTCCTCCAATGGTTTTAGAATTGTGGGAGATCATGCCCTAGGCTTGTGGAGCAAATGTTTTATAGCTACTTTTTTATTATGCTTTTTCATTAAATGCCTTGGAGTTTCCTCAGGCTTACGAGCTTTGGTTTTGAGTATATTCAGACCCAAAGAATGTGCTGTAACTTAAGTAGACTTTCTGGAGGCCCTGGTGCTAAATAATAATTAGGATGTCTTTAATATGGAATAAGCTAATTTGGGAGGTAGTTGGTTATCCATTACTAGAGGTCTTTAGTTGTTGAAAGGATGACCATTTCTCAAGGATATGGACAGTAAAAAGGGATTCCTTTTCAAGTAAATGTTAGACTATCTAGACTAAAATTTTTTTTTACAACTGTGAGATTTTCCAATTCAGTAGAGTTATTATATGGATAAACTATCTGAAAAGTTTATCATAGAGATATGACAAAAGAAAATTTACATCTTCCAATTTCTCCCTTCATTTTGGGAAGAGATCTGGTGCCCTGAGGGTCTGTATAAAAGTTCTAAAAGTTCTAGCCCAAATCTTTTATTTTATTCCTTTAATCTCTTGGTTAGGTTTCCAAATAGAGTTGCTGGTAACTTGTAGAAAATTATTATTTTGTCCTATTCTTCCTTACAAATGTATCATAATAGCAATATGATGTAGTAGATGTCTTCAGTTAGCAGTTGAGTCTCATAATAATAGCACATGGAAGAAGAAAGAGCAATAGACCTTAAATATTTTATTTATATATCACTAGGAGAAACTTTTCAGATAGACCATCTATATAATAACACAGCCGAATTGTAGGATCTCACATTTGGAAGGGACATTAGATGCCAGCTCATCTAGTTTGTACCCAAATAGGAATCCTTCCTTATCACATTGTAGACATGTTCATCCATCAGTCACTGGAAGGAACTGGTTCAAATCTCTATTCTGCTATTTACTACTTCTGTGACTCTGGGCGAAACATTTCCCTATCATGATTCAGATTCCTCATCTATAAATTGAAAGAAATGACCTCTAAAGTTCCAGTTCTGAACCTATAAGTCTTTGAACTCTATAGACTTCTTTGGCCAATTGACCAGCTGTTAGGAATGAGGGGTTTGCTGGCAGCAAAATCCATGGGATGTGACTGCAGGTCAGTGTCAGAGCTGTGACTAGAATGAACCCCAAATCGAGGAGTCTGAGGACTTTAGTTAAAATCCTGACTCTCCTCCTCCTCCTCCTCATGTATTACCTGTGCGACCTGGGAAAACCATAATCTCTTTGTTTCTTGCTTCCCCAGTCTAGAAATTAAGATGGCTGGCTGAGATGATTCCCAAGATCATTTTCAGTTCTAAATTGTACAATCTCATGGTAGATGAGGTAGTTTCAAGAGAGGTGTTACCTGAGGTAGTAGAAGTAGCCACTAAGGTGCTAGTGGAAGGTTGGTAGAAGGTAGCAGTAGTAATCTGTGCTTCCTTTCTCCTGTCTTGTGTCCACTTCCATTTCTTATGCCCTCTTCCATTTCAGATGGCATCAGAGGCAAAGAAATTGTCTCACACAGTATTAATTTCAAAGACATGGCTGAATATACATAAACAGAGCATATAGAATTACCTACATATTATGATTTGAAGGGTATCAGTAAGACCTCATGCCCAGACTGGCCTATGAAGCTATTCAAAATTTTGCCATTAAGAATATTTTCTTGGGGGTAGCTAAGTGGATAGAGAGACAGACCTGGTGATGAGAGGTCTGGGGTTCAAATCTGGTCTCAGATACTTCCTACCTATGTGACTCTGGGCAAGTCACAACCTCAGTTGCCTAGTCCTTGCCATTCTTCTGCCTTGGAACCAATATTTAGTGTTGATCTTAGACAGACGATAAGGATTTAAATTTTTAAAAATATATTCCTTTGTCTCGAAAAGTGTATGGCACACAGTAAGTGCTTAATAAGTGCTTGTTGATCAATTGCTTGGCTTATCAGGCATTCTCCACTGAAATAGAAATGCTCCTAAATGTGTGGCACTTGGTTATTAGTGGCTTTAGGATTAACCAATTCAGTTGAATTCAATGAATAGTTGTTTAATATCTGCTATGTGCTAGCACTGTACTAAGCTCTGGGAGTATAAAGAAAAAAATGGGTTTATACTCTACAATTAATCTGTATAGATTTTTTTCTAAAAATAGGATGAAATTAGTACACCTAAGACACTGGAACTTGGATGGGGGAGGGAAATAAAGGAAGGATGATTTTATGGTATAGGACGTTGCCTTGTGAGGACCTTTGGTCAACATCAGGGAACTGATTAGCAGTGGGCAGAAGAATAGAGAAAACAAAGAAACTAAGGGTATCAAAGCTCAACTTTGCTGATTTCACAGTGTAGTCAAAGCATCCTCCAGCTTATTGTGGCTTCAATGACTGTCATAGACTAAGATTTTAAGAATTTAAGAATTGCCCCATTGGATCCCCTGTGTTTCATCTAGCCCAATTTTCTGTCTCTAAGACACTTGGGGACATAATAGTCAGGGCTATTCTCCCTGACTAAAACAGGAAGAAAAGACAAAATTCCATTCTGATTATTGCTTGTTAATTATGAAAAATCATTTGTTTGAGTATAGCAAGATACCTTCTTAAAGGCTATTTTCCGATAAAAATAAGTATCACTTATCCAGTCATTAAAATCATTCAATATTTTTTGAAAGATAGAACAATAAAAATAACTTGATTCATTGACATTGACCATAAATATGAGATAAGGCCAAAAATGGAAAAAATATGCTTGGTAAAGGTGTTTGATATTATGGTAGAGGAAGTCTAGCACAGAGTCCAAGTTGAGTCAAGATTCACTTTGGATTGTGAGATACTCTACACATTCTAGTTTGTGGATGATATTTTGCTGGTTACACCATGCCCCCAAATGTTGCAGAGTATCCTGGAAGAGATATATAACCATTCAAAAGAGTTTGACCTGACCATTCACCTAAGAAAGACCTAGAAGGTGAATGTCTATTGCCAAGATCATGATAGTTGGATGAATAACCTATAGAACTCACCCATTAGAATGCATATCTGGAGCAGATGTTGCAAATGGATAACACATTGGGTTCAGAATTAAGCAAGAGGTGAATAAACTGGATTGTCTTCAGGGACTGCAAAGCTCCTTTAATGATCCAAAACTTCCCCAAGAAACAAGGGTCCATCTTTTTAATATTTTATTTTATGAATATTGTTTACATATCTATGAAATATAACATCACAATCTCCATACAAGTTAAAATGAATATCCCAATGGAGAAACTCATAGATGGTGGGTATGAATAAGCTGCCATATATAACCAGCATAGAAGAATGTAAGTAAGAGATGTTATTGGGAAAATGAATGATTATAAAAGAAGAGGAACTGGTCATATATTGAGGGTGATTGTTAAAGTATTCCCTCCTTCCCTCATATGTTGTTACCAGAAGGTTAGGACTTTTTACAAAACATTTTTCATTTCCTTTGAGAACCTATTGTTTCCCTTTGGATTTATGGATTTACCTAAGTCTTTGCAGAAGCCTGTAACATGTGAGGGTAGTGTTATTTCAATTAATTCCCTGCTGTGTAAAGTAATATTTTCTTTTATTTGTCCTTAAGCAACTTCTCTGAAACTTCAAAGGGTGCCTCTAATATTCCAGTACTTGGTGAACTGTTGCTTTATGAATGGTGAGGTGTAGTAGAAAGAGCCCTGAATTTGGAGTCAGAGGAGATCAGAGTTTGAATCCTTTCTCTTCTACCTACCCAAGTGATCTTGGGCAAGTCATTTCAACTCTAGAACTTGTTTTCTTATCTGCATCTATTAGGTGGTCTTTAACCCTTTCAGCTCTAAATTCTAGGATCCTAAATATGGGGTCTCTGTCTCTCACCATTAGAATATAAGTTCCTTGAAGACAGGGATGCTTTTGTTTTTGTCTTCATTTACCCGTAACCTACATTAATGCTTTGGACATAGTAGGTAATTAATACATTTTTGTTGATTTCAAACATAAGTTTTGATGATGACTCCTCTTTCTAGCCTTGAGTCCTTCCCCATGCCCACCTTGCCTCTTATAACCCTGTCATGGCTATCACAGAATAACAGGACAATAAAGGTAGAAACAACATTACAGATGATCTGTCCACTTCCCTAATTTTACAAAGTAGGAAATTAATGCTTAGAAAGTTGACTTGTGCAAAGTCACACAGTTAGTTACTAGTACTAGAACTCATGTCTCCTTATTTCCACATCAGTGTTTTTTTCTTTGGATAATAGTGCTTCATATATTAATATTCCCATATAAATTATGAGAACTAGAACTTCTGCATCTTTCCCAAGGTTTGTGATTTGATCCTTTCCCAAGGTTTGTGATTTGACCTATATCTTTCCCTACCACTGTTAAACCATACACACAGGGATCCCCTTTCAGTATTGTAAGATTAAAATGAATATCTAATAACTCCAAGTATTATACTTTATAAGGTTTATAATTATCACTTGAAGTAGAGGGAAGTAAAAACTGTGAGTAGAGAGAGAAGTTTATCCTGACCAGGGTTGGGGGAGAAGAGAAGAGAGTGGAGTGGTGGGGGGTGTAAAAATTAAAATTATACCTCAAATATAAAAATATTACATTTTATGAGGTTTATTAAAGATAATTAGAAATCAAGGAATAAAGAGGAAACAAAAAAAAACACGTGCCCATGACTGGTTAGCCATTTTCAAAATTTCCCCACCTTACCACCATCACTGCTGATGCTACATCATGGCAAAAAAAAAAAGAGAGAGAGAGGAGGAGGAGCCTCAACGCCCACTCCCTTTACCTTCTGTCTATAGGAAGTATGTAATGACAGGAAGTCAGTGCACTCTTGGGATATGTAGTTCTTTTTTTAGAGTAACAGATTTTCAATTATACGGGGAGGGGACAAGGTGGGGTTACACAAACTTTTATCTAGAAAACGTAAGGATGTAATGTGGGGACAAAAGTAGGATTCTGGGAAATGAAGTCCTAGGGTACAAAATTCTGATTACACAGTACTAGCCAGACAATTGTCTTTAACTTCAGAGATGGTGTTAATCTGTATTACTAGAATACTGTATTACTTTCCTTCCCACCATTCCCTACACTGAAGAATGAACTCATAGATCGATCCTCTCCAAAAGCCAGAAATAATAAAGCCCAGGAAACTCCAGTATATTTCTGGGGTTCTAATGACAGGAGCCCACTTCCCAACAACCCCACCTTTAAAATACATATTTTGACCTCCATGCCCTGGGCATCTCCTCTGTTATGCCTTTGGGGCTCAGTTGGCACGTCCTGTTTGGGGAGAACGCATTACTGTATAAAATACCTCCAGGCTTGCAAAACCCATAAATAGCAACTTCGTTAATCTCAGCCTAATTATACAGCAGCTGGCCCAGGCCTGAGTGTATCTCACTAATGGTATTTACCTGCTTCTGGCATTTCCGCTGATAAAGGCAGAAGATGGTTCTTGAAAAACATTTTTTTAACAAGATTATTATAGAAAATAAATAATCATCAATTAAGAAGTTTAAGAGAAATGTGGATTATAAGGAGATGATTTAGCGATAGGCCATTTCCACCTCATTAAGCCATCCCTGGCAGGAGGCAGGGACCTGACAATTTAATGAGGTGATAATAAGGGGAGAGAAAGAGGCCACCCTCTTTTTTTTTTTTTGACCTGGCTTAGGCTGTTCCAGTGAACTTAGACAAGCCAAGGAAGCCCTTGTGTCAGAAAGTCAGCTTTGTTTAATGGGGGCCGGATTCCAAGTCTGTCCCCACCTTTGCAGGTATCCAGGGTCACCTTGGACTGCTAAACTGGTGAGTGCTAGTCTCATGCTAGGATAATGAGAGGTTAGAGATTCTTCTTGCAAAACCGCTCCATTTTTACAGATAATGTAAAATGAGATAAATCCAGAGAGACCAGTTGACTTGCCTAAGGCGACATCATTTTAGTCATTGCAGAGACTAGAACCCAGGTTATCCGAGTCCCAGTATGATTGCTCTTTCCTCTGATTTAGGCTTGTCTCTCCTGCTGAGCTGAGTGTACAGCCCATGACCCCAAAGAGCCATGCAGAATTCCTCTAATTCAGATATTCTTCACCTGGCTCTGGGAACCATTGTTTACATTTTTGATCTCTGCATTTCAACATAATTGGTTTCCTTTGTAATTCTATTTATTTTATCTTATGCATTTAAAAACATTTCTCAGGAGAAACTTGGGCTTGGGCTTCAGAATCCCAGAGGGATCCATGACACAAAGAAGAATTAAGTCCTTAGAAATTGGAGCTTTGACTGTGGGTAAACAAAAGTCTGGGAGAGAGACAGGAACCAGATGATCCCTGTAAAGTCAATGGCCCAGATGTTCCCAGCACCTACAGGACTGCTTTGCACTTAGAAGATATTTAAAACATGCTTGTTCAATTGAAATTAGTAAACGTTTATCCATTCATTTTTTTAAACAATTGGGCTATTGTTTCTGCATTTGCAAAATGAGGGGGTTGAACAAATTATCTCTAAGGTCCTGTCTGTCTTTCCATCTATGGTCCTGTGATCCAACTCATGCCTTCTTTTATCATGTCCATCGTGCCTCCTCCTAAGTCCATGGAGGACTTTGCTGAGGAGATTCACATTTTTTAACCCTGCTAGTTAACTTTGTTGGTCACTAGCAAATTTAAGGAATGGCCCTGGGAGAAGAAAGAGAAGATGCCAACATTTATTAAGCACCTACTATTTGCTAGGAACTGTGTGTATGTTTTTTTTTTGAGGATAAGCCTGCCTGTAATAATAGGAAGGATTTATGGAGTGTTTTAAGTTTTGTGAACAGGATCTCTCATTTGATCCCCTTACTAATCCTAAACCTAAATTTGAAGGGGAAATTTGGTGGTCTAGTGGATAGGATGCTGAGCTTGGAGACAGAAATACTCATCTTCCCAAGTTCAAATCTAGCCACAGATACTTACTAGCTATGTGTCCACAGATAAGTCACTTAACCCTTTTTACCTCAGTTTCCTCTTCTGTAAAATGAGCTGGAGAAGGAAATGGCAAACCACTCCAGTATTTTTGCCAAGAAAACCCCAAAAGGGGTTATGAAAAGTTGGAAATGATTGAACCCAAAACCATGTTTGGAGAGGGTCTTCAGCAGGTTGACTAGAGCATTTTGTATGAACTTTTTTGGCTACCACTAATAACAGAGTGGCTATTAAGTCATATTTCTTAATTAGTGAACTGGCTGATTAATTCACTTGTTCATTCATTCAACAGCATTCATTAATTATTAAAGCCGTGGCTGGCACTGTGCTGAGTGCTAAGGATACAAAGATAAAAGAAAAAAGAATTGCTACCCTCAAGGAGATTCCAGGGTTGTGAGCTGTGTCAGGAGTGGGATTATTCACACTCAGAAATTCACAGATCTTCCAAGTTTTGAAGCAGAGGAGGAAAGACAGATGTCAGCCCAATTCCTCAGGTATAACACATCCTGAAGTAGCGAAATCCAAGTTCATAAAGTTTTGCTGTAAGTCACAATCCTCAGAGAGCTCTGGCTGCTGATGGTGAAGGAACCCAGCTGAAGAGATATATGAATAAAAGGGATGAGGAGGAAGAAGGAGCGAAAGCATGAACTACTTAGCCCAGAAAAAGGAGAGGCTTGAAATGAGGAGGGAATAAGGAAAATGAAGCAGGACTGCTTCCCTCCACTATCTGCTCTCGCCAGCACAAGGCATCACTCAAGGTTAAGGACTGGTAAATTGAAAACAAATACAGGAAAATACTTGTGGAATCCATTGCTTTAGGAGGGCAAAGGAATCCAATTTCACAGCTGCATCTTTTAAAGGGGCTGGATAATTTTATCACCAGTAATAACACTTGGAGTTATACTTGCGAAGACAAGGGTAATCTTCGTGTCACAGTTCAGGGATCACCACAGGGGTCAAGAAACATCTTCCAGCCCATTTGGTCAAGAGCATCGTGAGCAAGTCTCATCTTACCTGAAAGCAATCAGCTTTGAGGGTTGATGGACCACTGGATGGCACATTCCCTGCTCTTCCTGTGACAGGCAGAATATAGCCAACTTGTCTTTCTGTCACAAACATTTAACAGGCTAGGACTGTGAGATTACTCAGGGCTTAAAAAGTTGGAGCCCCACTCAAACATCTGTGCTGTTAAATTATGTTTATGAACAGGGTCAGCCTGTGGATATTCTTCCTGGGCCTCTAGGCTACTATTTCAAAGAGGAACAGGACTTTGAAATACAAGACAGAAAGCCTGGGTCACTGCCTCCCAGGGTCACGGGGAAAAAAAGTGAAGTAGGTAAAGCTTCTCTTCAGCATATTCCCATCTCCTTTAGTAAGATCCCTTTATTTCTCTCTCTCAACTCCCAGGCCTTTAAGTCTTTTCTATTAATTAATGCCAAGATATTAAATAATAACTGAAATACTGGTTTAGTGACTTCTCACTCAGGAATATGCTGGTAAATGTTTAACAACTAGACTTTCCAAGGGGAGAAAATGGAAAAGCACACTTTCAAGTTTAATCTGTGTTATTGATATTTTAAATCGAGATAATCAACAAAAAATTCAAGCCCTGATTTGTGACACTGACAATTTCTTTTTAAAAATTAAAATTTTAATTTTCCCACTTAATAACAATCTTTTACTTGTGTTTTCTGAAATAACAATATCCAAGTTGTCTCCCTCTTTCCCTTACCTTCCCCTTCCTTGAGATGATAAGCAATTTTATCTGGATTTTACATATATGATCTTGCAAAACATATTTCAGTTTTGGTCAGGTAAAACCAAAATTCACAAATAAAAAACACACACAAATAAAGGGGAAAACAGTAGGCTTTGATCTGTATTCTAACTCCAATAATTATTTTTCTGGAGGTCGATAGCATTCTTGGTCATAAGTCCTTCAGAATTTTCTTGGATCATTATATTGCTCAAAATAGCTAAATAATTCACAATTGATCATTAAACAATATTGCTGTTAATGTGTACAATATTCTGGTTTTCTGCCCACTTTATTTTGCATCAGTTCATATAGATCATTCCAGATTTTTCTGAAATCTGAAATTTTTTCTGCTTATCATTTTTTTATAGCACGATAGTATTCCACCACTATGACATACCACAACTTGTTCAGCCATTCACTCCCCAATTGATGGACATCCTCAGAATTTCCAATTCTTTGCCACCACAAAAAATCTGCTATAAATGTTTTTTGTACATATAGGTCCTTTCCCCCCATTTTTATTGATCTATTTGGGGTACAGACCTAATAGTGGTATTGCTGGCTAAAAGAGTATGCACAGTTTTAATGTCTTTTGAGCATAGTTTCAAATTGCTCTCCAGAATGTTTGGATCAATTAAAACTCTACAACAATGCATTAATGTTGCCCCAATCTACTTTGCCCTATGCAATCCAATATTTGTCAATTTCTTTTACTGTCACATTAGCCAATCTCATAAGAATAAGGTAGTTTGCACTTCTCTAGTCAATATTGATTTAGAATTTTTATATGACTATAGATAGTCTTGATTTTTTAAATTGAAAACTTCCTGTTCATATCATTTGACCATTTGTCAATTGGGAATGACTTGTATTCATATAAATTTGACTCAGTCTATATATTTGAGAAATGAAGCATTCATTAGAGAAATTTGCTATAAAATTCCCCTTATGCCTTAGCAACAATGCTTCTACCTCATGTGGGCACATAATTGTCAATGGGCATCCCAATACTAGATCAACAGTTTTTGTCACTAATAAGGCTGTAGCAGCTACTCCTCTAAGGCATGGTGGTGCTCCTGATGCTACTGGGTCCAGTTGAGCATAATAATAAGCAATTGGGCACTGAGAAGGCCCCAAAGTCTGTGTTAAAACACCTGAATCTACCCCTCTTTGCTCATGTACATACAAAGTAAATGGCTTGTTGTAATCTGAGATGCCTAGAGCAGGGGCATACAGGATAGCCTGTTTTAGATCTCATAGAGCTGACAAGTATTCTGGCTCTAATTTGAGGGGTTCAGGGACAGAATCCCTTGTTAGTGCTATAAGGGGTTTAGTAATTTCCCTATAGCAAGGAATCCATTGTCTACAAAACCCTGTTGCTCCTAAAATTGCTCTCAACTGTTTCTTAGTGGTAGGAGAGCTTAAATTTTGAATATTTTTAATTCGTTTGGGAGAAATAAAGCGGGCACCCGCAGTCAGGATGAACCCAAAATATTCTACTTTAGGGAAACACCACTGAACTTTATTCTTTGAGATTTTATGCCCTCTTTTGTGCAGTTCCAAAAGAAGGTGTTTACTATCTTCCTGACATGCTTCTGTATCTATTAAAGTCAAGAATAGATCATCTACATATTTGATTAATTTGCCATTTTTAAATTATCTGTATCCTGGCTCAAAATTTGTGCAAATAAACTTGGGCTTTCTACAAAACCTTGGGGCAAATGAGTCCATGAGTATTTCAGCCCTTCCAGGTAAAAGCAAAGATATGCCTGGAGTTCTCATGTATGGGAATGAAAAAAAAGCTGAGCACAAGTCTACTACTGTAAAGTATGTAGCTGTGCTAGGAATAGAGGAAATAATAGTATTTATGTTGGAAACTATGGAGTATCTCTTTATAACATGGTTGTTCACAGCCCTCAGATCCTGTATGAATCTATAGAGGTGCTTGCCATCAGGCCCCCTTTTTGGTTTTTTAAAGGGCAGGATGGGCGTGTTGTATTCAGATTTACAAGGGATTATTATTCCCTGGTCAATTAATGAGTTTATTACTGGGGTAATACCCTCTATTGCCTCTTTTGAGAGGGGATACTGAGGAATGGAAGGAGGTGGGCTAGATTTAGTTTTAATCTGCACAGGAACAGCTATAAGCCTACATTGGAAGAAGTTGTGACCCAGAGAGATTCTGGTATATCTTCAGGTATTAAAAAGGTGGGGTGTTCTTTCCCCTCCTAACTCTCTGAGAGAATTACAGGGAGTAAATTTAAAGATTCCTCAGGTACTTCCAATGATAAGGAACCATCTGGGGAGCAAGTTATCATAGCTCTGAGTTTGCATAGAAGGTCCCTCCCCAGCAAATTTAAAGGGGAGTCAGGCATCAAAAGGAAAGAATGTTGTACCTGTAGGGGTCCTACAGACACCATTCTAGGGGAAAGTTTTTTTAACCCTTTGGGGTATTCCTGACACTCCCATTACATTCTCTGAGCCAACAGAATAACAATGTAAATCAGATGTACTCTTTAATACAGACCTGGAAGCTCCAGTGTCTAAAAGACAATCATAATAGGTGTTACCTACTTTAAGGTAACATGGGGTTCATTAGTATGGGGGGGTAGTGGATAGGGATAATGGGTAGTAGAACATCAGTGTCCAGAAAATCAAAAAGCTGTATCCTCTGATTTCTGTGCCCCAGCCTCCCCAGACACTTCATAGTATTTGGGAAGTTCCTTGGGCACCCCCCTGAAAGGTACCCACCTGAGGGGTATTAGCACCCCGAGTATTTTTTGGATGAGCACCACTTAAGTTATATTGTTGTGGAGTTATTTGGTTTGAGTTATCATTTTCCAAATATCTATTCCTATAGTTATCATTCCTAAAGTTGTGGTTTCCATTATCATAATTATCGTTATTTCTATAATTATCACTTCTGTAGTTGTTATTAAACTGCAGATTCCTTCTGAGTGCCTTGAGTAAAGTTCTACACTCTACCATTCTGTGGCCCTTCTTCTCACAGAATTGGCAGGATCAATAATTAGATTCCTGTAGAGGAGCAAGTGCCACTGGTTGTGTATCATGCCCTCTTTCCAGTTTGGCAATCTTATCTGTTAAACATGTCAATTGTTTCTCCATTTCCCATGAGATCATTATTCTCTTCCTCCTTTTCTTTGTTTTCCTTTGAAACATATAGAGCTGTTTTCCACAATTCTTCAAGGTCCATCTCTGGCCATCTTGGGCAATGTGTTCTAAAATAATCCCTAATCACTTTGCAAAAGTTATTGACAAAATCCCTTCTAACTTGTCTTATGCAATTTTCTTTAGATAGGTCAAAATCCAGGTATCTACCCCCAAACTCGAATATTCTGTTCATGAATCTGGAGGGTGTCTCTTCCTCATTTTGCTTAGTTTTTTCAAATTCTGTCCACTTATCTGTACCATCTGCACACTCTCTCATTGCTGTTAAGATAGCCTCTCTACAATGGTATAGTTGTAAAAGATCCTCAGAGTTGTTATAGTCCCATTTGGGATCCTGAGATGGCCAATGTGCCACATTGAGCCCCCGGGTTTTGTTGACATGGGCAATTATTTTATTTTTCTCATGTTCAGTTAAAAAAGCCTGTAGTACATTTTCAATGTCCTTGTAAGACGGATTATCCTGAAAAAATATGTCTGTCATCTTTTTTGTTACTAGAAAGGGATTTTTTTCATATGTGAGGATATTTCGTGTAAATTCATTTATTTCTTGGGGAGTAAATGGTATATTGTGCTTTAAAGTCACCACATCCCCATTCTGTCCTATTTCAGGTACTTCTCTTAGAGGAAATAGGCCTCTAATTGAATTTGGTACCTGTGGGTCAGTTTGACTAAGATGAGTTTCTTTAGAAGGACGAGATTTCCTTTGGGCTGGAATTTGGTTTTGTGTAGGAGAAGGAACATGAGAAACTGGGATTGCAGGGGAAGGGTCTTGGGGATTAAGTTCAGCCAAGATTTGCAGACCATGAGAGAACAAGTCTGTTAACTGAGCTATAGGGAAGGTGTTTTCCATCTCTATTTCAGGGAAGGAAATTTCCTCATTTAGAGGTTCAGAAACAAGTCTGTCAGGTCCTTTTAAATGTTGAAGAATGTAGTATTCATTTATACATATATATATATATTTTTTTTTGGGGGGGGGGTAATTATTTTTCTAGCGGGCTTCACAAAACACATGGGGAGCAGGACAAGGCCAAAACTCTCTTTAGGTCCCCCTTACTCCTAATTAAGAGTAATCTAGGCAGTTATTCCCTGAGGGAAAGGGAATTTGTAGCTAAACAACTTTCCCAGTACTGCCTCTTTAGATTAAAAAAAGAAAAATGCCGATTCTATCTAATTTAAGGAGAGAGGGAATGCCCCCCCCCAACAAAAAACCAAATTTACTTACCTCTACAGCTGATCAAAATAATCTTTTAAAAGGGATAGTCACAGTAGAGAAAAGGTTTAGGAAAGTTAAGAAGATTGAGGGTATTTCATCACAACCGACATGGTCAGCCAAAACTGTAAAGGATAATTTTAGCATTTTGACCTAAATTATATTAATTATTGGTCACCATGGATATCCCAAATAATAAAATAAAAAATACCCATCAGTCTGAAATTTTTTTTTTGTGATTTAATTAATATAGTGGAAAGAAATTAAGAAGAAGGGAGGAAAGGTTGTAGGGTTTTCTCCCGCCTGACTTGTGCTGGGTGGGAACATTAGGGGATCTAGAAAATAAGGGTTTGGAGTGTGAAGGAGGAAGGAATCAGCCTGAACTCCAAGAGGGCTCAGCCAAGATGCCTGAACCTGAATTAGCTCAAGGGCAAACTCACTGCCAAAACCCAGACAAATAGCTTCCACCACTCTAAGATCTTGGAACACTTAAAATACTGCTCGCCAGAGCTGCCTCTCCAAGGAAAAGAGACCAAGAGAGGAAGTGATGTGCCCTATATAGATGGTTTTACATCACTTTCCTGCGTCTCATCTGTACCAATGTTAGCTTAGCTTGACTTAGGCCAGCCCAGGGGTCTGTCTGCTATTTCTGCACATGTCTGTTGAAGGCATTAAATGATTAAATCTTTGATTGAGTATGGTGCAGACATTCCTGACCTTGTTAAACTAAGTAAGGTGGAGAAATGTAGAGTTCCGAAGACTTGATTCTGTTAGACCAAGTATCTCCATTGTTACTAATCAGGAAGTAGCTAAATCAGATCTTCTAAAGTATGGTCTGAGTAGGGTGGAGTAGTTTTAAAATTCACAATCCTCCCGAGGCCTGAGGAAGACTACTCTCTCCAATGGGTCTTATAAACATACCAGCTATGAAATTACAATAGTTAGGGAGGAATAGAAAAGAGAGAAAGCAAAACCAATGTTTTGCAAGGTGCATTGATAAAAAGCCAAATTAGGGGCAGCCCCTTTTGGCATAAAAGTGTACATTTACCATAAATGTTCAATCAAACTTTAGTTCAATCAACCACACCCAAAGTTCATTCTTGATCTTCTTGATGTAGTGTAGGTTTTTTTGGTATCTTTCTGTAACAGTTCATTCTCTGGATTTAAGAGTTAGCAAGCTTCTTCCTTGAAGATCTTTCTTGAACAAAAAATGTCAAAATCTTGGATTTTTATTAAAATACATCCCCTTTGGTGTTTCTCTTGAAAGCTTGTTTTCACTGTTTTTTTCTTTTACATATTTATACTGTGTATTACCCTCTATCCTATTTCCCCCCTTTGTTCCTGCTCTTTCTCTCTCCTTTTGTTCTATCCCTCCTCAAAAATGTTTTGCTTCTAATCACTGCCTCCCCTAAGTCATTTTCCCCTTTGTTAGTCCCTCTCCCCTTTTTTTATTCCCTATCTACTTCCCCTGTAGAATAAGATAGATTTCTAGACTCAACTGAATAAGGATATTATTCTATCACCGAGTCAATTCAAATGAGTAAGGTTTAAGCAGTACTCATCATCACCCTCATTTTTCCTTCCATTTTAATAGCTTTTCCCTGCCTCTTCAGGTGAAATAATTTACCCCACTCCCCCTTCTCCCTTCCCTCATCTCAGTGCAATCTTATTTTTTTTATCTCTTGGTGCTTTTTTCCCCCATCATTTTGCCATAGTCAACTTATTCTTGTACCTATGTCTATGAATACTCCTTCTAAGTGCCTTAATAATGATAAAATGCTTAAGAGTTACAAATATTATCTTCCCATATAGTAATGTAAACAGTTTTACCTTATTGAATTTTATTACCTTATTACTTTATCCCTTGTTTTCTCTTTCCTGTTTACCTTTTTATGTTTCCCTTAAGTCCTGTATTTTATATGAACATCAAATTTTCTGTTCAGGTCTGGTCTTTTCATCAGAAATGCTTGGAGGGGGCAACTGGGTGGCTCAGTGGATTAAGAGCCAGACCTAGAGACTGGAGGTCCTAGGTTCAAATCTGGCCTTAGCCACTTCCTAGCTGTGTAACCCTGGACAAGTCACTTGACCCCCATTGACTACCTCTTACCACTCTTCTGCCTTGTAACCAATACTCAGTATGGAAGATAAAGCTTTGGGGGCAGCTGGGTAGCTCAGTGGATTGAGAGCCAGGCCTAGAGATGGGAGGTCCTAGGTTCCAATCTGGCCTCAGACACTTCCAAGCTGTGTGACCCTGGGCAAGTCACTTGACCCCCATTGCCTAGCCCTTACCACTCTTCTGCCTTGGAGCCAATACAGAGTATTGACTCCAAGACAGAAGGTAAGGGTTTAAAAAAATAAAAGAAATGCTTGAAAATTGACTCTTTCTTTAAATGACCATTCCCATTATAATAAAAATTAATGTATGTACCAGTTATTATTTTTCATAAAGTTTGTTAGAAAAGGTAGATAAATATAGATTTAAATCTCTTTTCTTACTCTAAGTTCACAGACCACATGTTCTATTCTATAGGCATCTTTTTCTCTCTCCCTCACCTCTCTCTCCCAGAGTCTGTCCCAAAAAGCCCCCCAAAAGGCATGTCCCCTTTCTTTTATTGACATTCAGATGTTCACAGACATTCACGGATGTAACTTTATATTTGTGAAGAATGTTTACAGAGAGGGCAGCGACCCTGGAGGGGAAGAGGATGAACTTTCCTTGACATGCCATACTTATTGTTGTTGGATATGTTGATTAGATATGTTGGATATTGATTATTTGTTGTAAACCTAGCCCCTTTTGCCTTCTGCAATATCATATTCCAAGCCTTCTTATCCTTTCATGTAGAAGCTACTAAGTCCTATGTAATTCTGGCTGACTCCATGGTATTAGAACTTTTTCTTTCTGGCCGCTTACAGTAATTTTTCCTTGACCTGGGAGTACTCAAGTATGGCTGTAATATTCCTGGAAGTTTACCTTTGGAAAACTCTTTTAGGAGGTGATTGATGGATTCCTTCAGTTTCTATTTTACCCTCTGCTTCAAGAATATTAGATAATTTCTTGTAATATGACATCTAGGCTTTAAAAAAAAACCAACAACCCTTACCTTCCATGTTAGAATCAATATTCCATATTGGCTCCAAGCAGAAGAGTGGCAAATAGCTTGGCAATGGAGATTAAGTAACTTGCTCAGGGTCACACAGCTAGGAAGTACCTTAAGCCAGATTTGAATCTAGAACTTTACATCTTTAGGCCTGATTCTCAATCCACTGAGCCACCCAGCTGACCTTAGTCTTTTTTTTTTTAATCATGGCTTTTCAGTAGTCCAATAATTCTTAATTATCTCTTCTGAATATATTTTCCAGGTCAGTTTTTTTGTCAATGAGATATTTCACATTTTCTTCTGTTTTTTCATTCTTTTGGATTTGATTTATTACTTTTCAATGTCTCATAAAGTCATTAACTTCTACTTGCTCTATTTTAATTTTTAAGAAATTATTTTCTTCAGAAAAAATTTGGACCTCCTTTTCCATTTTTCCAATTTTACTTTTTTAAATGTTCTTTTCTTCATTAGATTTTTATGCTTATTTTTCCATTTGGTCAATTCTATTTTTTAAAAATTTTTTTTCTCTTCAATGGATTTTTTGTACCTCTTTTACTGTTTGGTCAATTCTGCTTTTGAACATGTTATTTTCTTCCTGCTTTTTTTTCCATTTCTTTTCCTCATTTCCTCTTTGCCTCTTTGATTTGATTTTTTTTTTATATATTTTATTTGATCATTTCCAAGCATTATTCGTTAAAGACATAGATCATTTTCTTTTCCTCCCCCCCACCCCCCATAGCCGACGCGTAAGTCCACTGGGCATTAGATGTTTTCTTGATTTGAACCCATTGCTTTGTTGATAGTATTTGCATTAGAGTGTTCACTTAAAGTCTATCCTCTGTCATGTCCCCTCAACCTCTGTATTCAGGCAGTTGCTTTTTCTCGGTGTTTCCACTCCCATAGTTTATCCTTTGCTTATGAATGGTGTTTTTTTTCTCCTGGATCCCTGAAAGTTGTTCAGGGACATTACACCGCCCCTAATGGAGAAGTCCATTACGTTCGATTATACCACAGTGTATTAGTCTCTGTGTACAATGTTCTCCTGGTTCTGCTCCTCTCGCTCTGCATCACTTCCTGGAGGTTGTTCCAGTCTCCATGGAACTCCTCCACTTTATTATTCCTTTGAGCACAATAGTATTCCATCACCAACATATACCACAGTTTGTTCAGCCATTCCCCAATTGATGGGCATCCCCTCGTTTTCCAAGTTTTGGCCACCACAAAGAGCACAGCTATGAATATTTTTGTACAAGTCTTTGTGTCCATTATCTCTTTGGGATACAGACCCAGCAGTGCTATGGCTGGGTCAAAGGGTAGATATTCTTTTGTCGCCCTTTGGGCATAGTTCCAAATTGCCCTCCAGAATGGTTGGATCAGTTCACAACTCCACCAGCAATGAATTAATGTCCCTACTTTGCCACATCCCCTCCAGCATTCATTACTTTCCTTTGCTGTTATGTTAGCCAATCTGCTAGGTGTGAGGTGATACCTCAGAGTTGTTTTGATTTGCATCTCTCTGATTATAAGAGATGTAGAACACTTCTTCATGTGCTTGTTAATAGTTTTGATTTCTTTATCTGAGAACTGCCTATCCATTTCCCTTGCCCATTTATCAATTGGAGAATGGCTTGATTTTTTGTACAATTGATTTAGCTCATTATAAATATGAGTAATTAAACCTTTGTCAGAGGTTTCTATGAAGATTTTTTCCCAATTTGTTGTTTCCCTTCTGATTTTAGTTATATTGGTTTTGTTTGTACAAAAGCTTTTTAGTTTGATGTAGTCAAAATTATTTATTTTACATTTTGTGATTCTTTCTATATCTTGCTTGGTTTTAAAGCCTTTCCCCTCCCAAAGGTCTGACATGTATACTATTCTGTGTTTACCCAATTTACTTATGGTTTCCTTCTTTATGTTTAAGTCACTCACCCATTTTGAATTTATCTTGGTGTAGGGTGTGAGGTGTTGATCTATTCCTAGTCTCTCCCACACTGTCTTCCAATTTTCCCAGCAGTTTTTATCGAATAGTGGATTTTTGTCCCAAAAGCTGGGATCTTTGGGTTTATCGTATACTGTCTTGCTGAGGTCATTTTCCCCCAGTCTATTCCACTGATCTTCCTTTCTGTTTCTTAGCCAGTACCAAATTGTTTTGATGACTGCTGCTTTGTAATATAGTTTGAGGTCTGGGACTGCAAGGCCCCCATCATATGTGTTTTTTTTCATTATTTCCCTGGATATCCTTGATCTTTTGTTCTTCCAAATGAACTTTGTTATGGTTTTTTCTAAATCAGTGAAGAAGTATTTTGGTAGTTCAATGGGTATGGCACTAAATAGATAAATAAGTTTGGGTAGGATGGTCATTTTTATTATATTGGCTCGTCCTATCCATGAGCAGTTAATGTTTTTCCAATTGTTCAAGTCTAGTTTTAGTTGTGTGGCGAGTGTTTTGTAGTTGTGTTCATATAGTTCCTGTGTTTGTCTTGGGAGATAGATTCCTAGGTATTTTATTTTGTCTAAGGTGATTTTGAATGGGATTTCTCTTTCTAGTTCTTGCTGCTGAGCTGTGTTGGAGATATATAGAAAAGCTGATGATTTATGTGGGTTTTTTTTTGTATCCTGCAACTTTGCTAAAGTTGTTGATTATTTCAATTAGCTTTTTGGTTGAATCTCTAGGATTCTTTAAGTAGACCATCATGTCATCCGCAAAGAGTGATAACTTGGTCTCCTCCTTGCCTATTCTGATGCCTTCAATTTCTTTATCTTCTCTAATTGCTACTGCTAGTGTTTCTAGTACAATGTCAAATAGTAGAGGTGATAATGGGCATCCTTGTTTCACTCCTGATCTTATTGGGAATGCATCTAGTTTATCCCCATTGCAGATGATATTAGCTGTTGGTTTTAGATATATACTGTTTATTATTTTTAGGAATGACCCTTCTATTCCTATGCTTTCTAGTGTTTTTAATAGGAATGGGTGTTGTATTTTATCAAAGGCTTTTTCTGCATCTATTGAGATAATCATGTGGTTCTTGCTAGTTTGCTTGTTGATGTGGTCAATTATGTGGATGGTTTTCCTAATGTTGAACCAGCCCTGCATCCCTGGTATGAATCCTACTTGATCATGGTGAATGATCCTTCTGATCACTTGCTGGAGTCTTTTTGCTAGTATCCTATTTAAAATTTTTGCATCTATATTCATTAGGGAGATTGGTCTATAGTTTTCTTTCTCTGTTTTTGACCTGCCTGGTTTTGGAATCAGTACCATGTTTGTGTCGTAAAAGGAGTTTGGTAGAACTCCCTCTTTGCTTATTATGTCAAATAGTTTGTATAGTATTGGGGTTAATTGTTCTCTGAATGTTTGATAGAATTCACAGGTGAATCCATCAGGCCCTGGGGATTTTTTCTTAGGAAGTTCTTTGATGGCTTGATGGATTTCAATTTCTGATATGGGATTATTTAAGAATTCTATTTCCTCTTCTGTTAGTCTAGGCAGTTTGTATTTTTGTATATATTCATCCATTTCTCCTAAATTGGTGTATTTATTGCCATATAATTGGGCAAAGTAATTTCTAATGATTGCCTTAATTTCCTCCTCATTGGAGGTGCTGTCCCCCTTTTCATCTTTAATGCTGTGAATTTGCTTTTCTTCCTTCCTTTTTTTAATTAGATTGACCAGTACTTTGTCTATTTTGTTTGTTTTTTCAAAGTACCAGCTTCTTGTCTTATTTATTAAATCAATAGTTCTATCACTTTCGATTTTATTAATTTCTCCCTTAATTTTTAGGATTTCTAATTTGGTTTTCTGCTGGGGGTTTTTAATTTGATCGCTTTCGAGTTTTTTCAATTGCATTTCCAATTGATTGATCTCTGCTCTCCCTTGTTTGTTAATATGAGCTTTCAGGGATATGAATTTGCCTCTGATTACCGCTTTGGCTGCATCCCAAAAGGTTTGAAAGGATGTTTCGCCATTGTCATTTTCCTTGATGAAATTATTAATTGTTTCTATGATTTCTTCTTTAGCTAAACGGTTTTGGAGTATCATATTGTTTAATTTCCAATTGGTTTTAGATTTGGTTTTCCATGTACCATTACTAATCATTATTTTTATTGCCTTGTGATCTGAGAAGGCTGCATTCATTATTTCTGCTTTTTTGCATTTGTGTGCTATGTTTCTGTGACCTAATGTATGGTCAATTTTTGTGAATGTGCCATGTGGTGCTGAGAAGAAGGTGTATTCCTTTTTATCCCTATTTATTTTTCTCCATATGTCTATTAATTCTAATTTTTCTAAGATTTCATTCACTTCTTTTACCTCTTTCTTATTTATTTTTTGATTTGATTTATCTAAATTTGATAATGGTTGGTTTAAGTCTCCCACTAATATGGTTTTATTGTCTATTTCTTCCTTCAATTCTCCTAGTTTCTCCATTAGAAATTTGGGTGCTATATTATTTGGTGCATACATGTTGATTAATGATATTTCCTCATTGTCTAGAGTCCCTTTTAACAAAATATAATTACCTTCCCTATCCCTTTTGATCAGGTCTATTTTTGCATTGGCTTTATCAGATATCATGATTACCACTCCTGCCTTCTTTCTATCAGTTGAGGCCCAGAAGGTCTTACTCCATCCTTTAATTCTGACCTTGTGGGTGTCAACCCGCCTCATGTGTGTTTCTTGAAGACAACATATGGTAGGGTTTTGGATTCTAATCCATTCAGCTATTCGTCTACGTTTTATGGGTGAGTTCATCCCATTCACGTTCAAAGTTATGATTGTCATTTGTGGACTCCCTGGCATTTTGGTTGCCTTCCCTAATTCTAACCTTTTCTTCTTCGGCTCTACCTTTTAGTCCAGTGATTTACTTTGAATCAGTCCCCCTTGTCCCCTCCCTTGATGTTTCCCTTTTTAGTCCCTCCCTTTTTCTTCCCTCCCCCTCCCCCCTCTCTTTCCCTCCCTTTTTGTTCTCCCTCTCCCCCTCCCCCCCTTGGTTTTCCCTTCTCCTTACCCTTGTTGGGTAAGATAGAATTCAAGATCCCAATGGATCTGGATGTTTTTCCCTCTCAGAGTTGATTTCCCTGAGATTGAGGTTTAAGTAAACCCCCCCCCCCATCTTCCTCTCCTTCTTATAGGAGTTTTCTTCCCCTCCCCTTCCCCTGTGAATCTTTGTGTGAGAACCATTATTCTATTTGGTCTTTCTTTACCCCCTATTTATACATTACATTTTCCCCACATATTAGTATACATAGGTTGATATAAATGTAGTCCTTATAGAAGAGAGTTTGAGTAAAAGAAGATAACATTTTTCCCCTTTCCTTAATATTTACCTTTTCAGGTATTCCTTGCTCTTTGATTTTCGGTATCAAACTTTCCACAGAGCTCTGGTCTTTTCTTTGCAAAAAGTTGGAAGTCTTCTATTTTGTTGAATGCCCATACTTTCCCTTGGAAGTATATAGTCAGTTTTGCTGGGTAGCTGATTCTTGGTTGGAGACCCAGCTCTCTTGCCTTTCTGAAGATCATGTTCCATGCCTTACGATCATTCAGAGTAGAACTTGCAAGGTCTTGTGTGACCCTGATTGGCATTCCTTTATATCTAAATTGTCTTTTTCTGGCTTCCTGTAGGATTTTTTCTTTTGTTTGATAGCTTTGGAATTTGGCAATTACATTCCTGGGAGTTGTCTTTTGGGGGTTTAGTGTAGAAGGTGTTCTGTGAGCTCTGTCAGTGGATGTATTGCCCCCTTGTTCTAGAATCTCTGGGCAATTTTCTTTGATTATATCTTGTATCACCATGTCCAGTTTGGTGTTTATTTCTGGCTTTTCTGGGAGTCCAATTATTCTTAAATTTTCTCTTCTCCCCCTGTTTTCCAGATCTATCACCTTGTCGGTGAGATATTTTATGTTCTCTTCTAATTTCTTGGTGTTTTGGCTTTGCTTTATTAGTTCTTGCTTTAAAGCCTGGTTTTCTTTTACAGTTTGGTCAAACTGGTTTTGTAGATGCGTGAATTTCTTTTGCATCATTTCCCACTTTTCCTCCCAGAGGGCTTCCATCTTTTTGGTCCTTTCTGATTCAAATTCTTCATGGGTTTGTGGAGAGTTTCTATTTCCTTTGGAAGATTTTGGAGAATTTTCTTGTATATCTTCTTCTATCTGCTCTGTATTTTGTATTTTGGCTCCATAGAATGTGTCCAGAGTCGCCCCTTTCTTCTTATTTTTCTTGGTATTTTGGGGCTTCTGTGCTTCTGTGGAATTTGTCATCTCTGAACGTGGAGGATTGGCTTTTCTTGTCTTTGTCTGGTGATCAGTGGCTTTAGTCCTGGGCAGATGTTGGTTCTATGAGCGTTCCCTGGGTTAAACTGAATATGCCTCACTGGAACTGGAATGGAAGGGTCGGACCACGAGGCCACACTCTCCCCCTGGCTCGATTTCCGGAAGTTGCCTTCAGAATCCCTGGCCGTGAGGCTGTTTCGTGGGCCTGCGGGGGGATGGGCTGCCGCTTCCCCAAGCTCCGAGAGCACAGACTTTCACTGAGACTTGGATAGCAGGATCCAGCCCGTGAGGCTGTCTTGCCCGCCCTGAGGGTTGCTGTTGTTTTGACCAGCTCTCTGCAGCGGAGGCCCCAGGCAGTAACTTTCACCCGGACCCACCGGCTCTTTGACCGACCGGCTCTTTGCAGCGGAAGCCCCAGGCAGTAACTTTCACCCGGACTGGGACTTGGGTAGAAGACCCTGAGGGTTGTTGTTCCTCAGACCCTGCTCTCTGAGCCCGGTGCGGCTGCCGCTTCCGGGAGCCTTGGACTCTGCGCTCCTACCCCTGAGGTCCGAGGGATCTCGGGTTCTGGCTTTTAAGGGGAGCTGTACCTTTTGAACCGGGTCCAGGTCCAGGAGGAGGGTTCCCAGGGTCTGTGCTGTTGATCGGTTTGAATTTCGGCGCCTTAGGAGCTTCTAGTTTGAGATCGGTCGGGAAGGGTTTTCCGGAGATGATTTGATTTTTTAAATCCTTTTTGAGAGCTTTTAGAACCTGAGGCCAATTCCCATTTTTCTTTGAAATTTTGCATGTAACTGCTTTGATCTCATTGTCTCTTTCTGGGTTTGTACCTTACTCTTCCTTGCCTTCATAATAATTTTCTGTGATTAGGTGGTGTTTTTTTTTTAATGTTTTCTCATTTCCCTAGCCTTTTTCTCCTCTTTTATTTTTATATTAAAGGTAGATTCTGTTCCCAGGGTAGAGGGGGCAGTCTCTTGAACATCAGTATTTTCTTTATGTAATTTTCAGATCTAGTTCTGAGTGTCAGTACGTTTCAATTTTTCTAAGAATATAGTGGTCTCTGGGCTGAGAGTGCTGAAAGCCTCCTCCCACTGCTGATTCAGTCTCCCTCAGGGACTGCTATTGGTTTTCAAGGCTAGGCTCCCTGTTAGGGCTCAGGGCTTCACTGTGGGCTTGTACTGGCTGGTGCTTGGGGCCTCTTTGCACAAGTCAAATATACTAGGGGTTGTGCAGGGGCTGAGAATGTTGAAGGGTGGCAAGGGGGTGCTCTGCTGTTAGCTTAGGCAGGGTCTTGGGATCTCACTGTTGGCCTATGCCCAATATTAAGTCTATGATCTGACTGATTGCTTTATCTATCTATTGCCTATCTATCACGAATCTATCCATCCATCTATTTATTGATCTGTTATATATGTAATTCTGTTTATATATCTTTCTGTTTACCTATATATCCATCTAAATATGTTATTATCTATCTGTAAATCTACCTGACTATTTATATATAATCAATGTTTGTATTTCTGTCTATATATTTGTTTCTCTGTATTTGCCTGTTTATCTTTCTTTCTTTTTATTTATCTGAATGTATATTTATCAAAATATATCTGTCTTTCCATTTATCTTTATATTTGTCTCTCTGTCTATATATATATACATGTCTGTCTGTCTGAATGTTTATCTATATCTCTCTCTTAGTCTGTCTATCTGTCTGCCTTGTTGGCTTTCAGACTCCTCACACCACTATGACTCTCATTTGATATTAGGAAACCTGAAGTTGAGGCCAACTCCCATAGGAGGAATTCTTTTATCTTCTGTGTCAGCAACAAATTTTCCATAGACCCTGACATATATAGCATTTTGTTTGAATCTCCTTAATGAATTTAGCAGGTAATTTTTGTAGTTCTGAGAGGCAATGTGGTATTATAGATCCGGAGGTGGCCCCAGAGCCAGAAATATCTGGGTTCATAACCTATACTTGTTGGGTGACCCCAGACAAGAAGTTTGCTTAAACCCTCAGCACTCTAGAGAATACTCTCAACCATAAATGGTATAGAAGGTGCTAACTTGAACTGATAGGTTCCTCATCTGGGACTTTTTTATGCCAATGAAATCATAGGTCCAGTCCCTATCTTGATTCATATTTATGACTATTTGTGACCTATCATTCTACTAGACTGCAAGTTTCATAAGGTTAGGAACTAATTCTTATCTATTTCTTCCAGTGTTTAGCACAAAAGGAAGGGAGGAAACAAGAATTTAACAAGCATCTACTTGTATGGGGTGTTCATGGAAGATGAATGCCTCTGGAGTGAGGGTTTGTGGAGCCCTTTTCAGGTATGTTGTTCCCTTTGATGTTCCTCTGCCACCCAGCTCTCACCTTTGGCTCCAAGAAGCTATAGCATAGGCAGCAGCCACACTTCAGTAAATTATCTATGCATGTGGAGTTAAACCATGTTAAGAATAACTGATAGGTCTCAAATCCATCAGAGATTGGGGGCTAAGGGGGGGGGGTGCTTACCCCAAGCATGTAAAGGCTCCCTCCTAAAAAGGGGCAGATGAGAGTGATTTGTTTCAATAGCCATGGAGGCAGCAGAAGCAGGCTCTGGGGAGCCCCTAGAACTCAGGTAGATATCAAAGATGCCAAAGTCATCCATTGTATCCTGAGCCATCATCAGCCATCCTGACTGTGGTGCTGCCACTGGACTTGGATGACTCTGGAAGAGAGAGTGAGGCTGAGGACTTTATCCAACTCTGCCTCACTAAATCCAATTTATTTGTGAGCCAAAAGATCCTGTCCATGCTGCACTATAGCTTCTTGGAGCCAAAGGTGAGAGCTGGGTAGCAAGTGAACCCCAAAAGGGAAAAGCATCCCTGAAAAGGCTCAGCAAGTCTGTATCACACAATTATATCATGCCTTAGTGATTATAATTTTGGTCCTCTTTGAGAATGAAGGACAACAACCAAGGAACCAAGGACCTCTCATGACCTAGGCACCGTGCTTAGCAAAAAAAAAAACAAATTTTATCCCACATTTAATCCTCAGAGCAAACCTGGGAAGTAGGTCCTATTGATGTGGGATAAAAAGTCCCACAAACTGCCAAGCAACTATACACAATCAAAATAACTTAGAAACAATAACTAGTTGATTAGATTGAGGCCTCCTTTCATATAAGACCTATGAGTTGCTTAAATTCACAATTATGAGAAAACTACTCACGTCAATCTTTAGATATAACCTAGGTCGGGGGTCTCTGGACAGCAAGCACAGGGGGTTCTGTTACCCAGTCTCACAGGTATAGGTTTAAACAATGCTCAATTTCCACCATTGTAAAAATTAAATCTAGATCTCTAATAACAGAAATATTATACTTTATAGAGGCTTATTAAATGATCATTAGAAATCAAGGAATAAAGAAGATACAAATTAAAACCACATGCCCATGGCTGATTAGCCATTTTTAAAACCCCCACTCACCACCATCACTGCTGATTCTACATCAGAGAGGAGGAGCCTCAACACCCACTCCTTTATCCTCTGTCTACAGGAAGTATGTAATGACAGGAAGTCAGTGGGCTCTTGGGATATGTAGTTCTTTTTTTAGGGTAACAGATTTGCAATTATACACCATCTCTGCCTTTCTTGAAATCTGCACAGAAAAAAGCAAAACTTGACCCAAAATTGCCCTGGGATATTTAACATATCATTAGCATCCTCTTTAATTGCAGTTTGCTCCCACCAGGGGCAAGCGGTGAACCATGGGTAAAGCCATGCAAACTAAAGTGGCCCATAGGTTAAGTGATATCAATTCCCTGGAGACACCAGGCAACAACTACCCAAACAAATAATCCCTTCCTTTGCTTTACACTCTATCTTTACTTCTCACACCTCCTTATTTTACCTTAATTAATTATTTACTATGCTAATTTTATATTATATTCTCTTATAAAAAAGCTTGTTTCTTTGTAATGGAGTCAGTTGAGTAATCAATCAATTCTTTGGATGAGACTCAGTAAGCATTAATCTCATCACTATAAATAGGCAGACAGGAATTAAAGTGACTTGTTTGTAGGCACACAGCTAGTAAGTACTTGAGGCTAAATTTGAACCTGGGCCTTCCTGACTACAGGTCCAGCACTCTAACTTTATCCACATAGAGAAACAGAGAGACAGAGATAAAGACAGAGACAGAGAGACAGATGCAGGCAGGCAGGCAGGCAGACAGACAGACAGACAGACAGATAGATAGATAGACAGATAGACAGACAGACAGACAGACAGACAGATAGATAGATAGATAGATAGATGATAGATAGATAGATAGATAGATAGATAGATAGATAGATAGATAGGTATTCCAAGAGACAGAGGGAAAGTACTATTTTAATTGTATATTTGTATCGCTAGCACCACACAGTTCTTGACACATAGCAACTGATTAATAAATGCTGATGGATTAGTTGATTTTTTTAAAGCTTCTAGCCTCTCCTCACTGCTGCAATATTATATATCCTTAGCACCTAACTGCCTCTTTACATAGTAGGTACTTAATAAATATTTGTCAAGTACCATAAATTGATCCAACCCTTTAAAATTTTTTTATTTAATTAATTTAGAATATTTTTCCATGGTTACATGATTCATGTTCTTCCCTTCCACTCCTCCCACTCCCCTCTGGAACTGATGGGCAATTCTACTGGGTTTTTACATGTATCATTGTTTAAAACCTATTTCCATATTATTAATAGTTGCAGTAGAGTGATCATTTAAAGTCAACATCTCCAATCATATCCCCATTAAACCATGTGATCAATCATATGTTTTTCTTCTGCATTTCTGCTCCCTCAGTTCTTTCTCTGGATGTGTGATCCAACTCTTCTGAAAAACAATTTAGAATTATGATTTTAAACAAGAACTAAAATATCCATTTCCTTTGACTCAGAAGTCCCCTTTGCTAGATCTATAGCCAGAAAGGGGTCAAAGATAGAAGGAAGAGTTCTATGTATATAAAAATCTTCATGTTATTATTTTTTGTGATGAAAGAAGTTACTATTCCTTTCTTAAGTATACTTACTGAAAGTAACAGAAAAATTATATTTATGTGAGAAACAAAAAGAAAAGCAAATTGAGGTAAAATACAAAGTTTTAAGGGGCCCAGTATGAAAATAAAAGTTTTATACTCAAAGATAAAAATATTGATTGATGTTAAAGATGGCTAAAGTATAATGTTTCCAAGGAGTTAATTTACCTGTGACTGTTTTTAAGACCTTAAAGTTTATGTTGAGAAACTCTGCATCAGAGAAATGTTTGGCAATGGCATGGACAATTATATACTGACTATTTGTGTCATATCTGACAGAAATGTGGATTGGAGTTTAACCCAAACCTAGAGATGGGTTACTTCACACAAAGAAAAATCTATTTTGAAATAGATAAGACAGAAAAACCAGAAAGTTAGAAGAAAGAAACTAATTTTAGAAGCTCCACACAAGAAAAGCCAGGAGACTAAATCCAGAAACCAAAGGAACAGATAAATCAACAGTGTTGAAAAGAAAGCAGAAGCAGAGAAGCAGAATGGAGACAAAGAAGAATAGCAGCTATCTGAGCTGGAAAAAACCCAGCTGAGAACAACTGGCCAGAAACAAGCAAGTTTTGCAGTTGATGGGAGCTGATCTGATTTGAGAGCGGCTCAAATGCTGAGAGCTGATTGGAGAAAGATGACTCCTCTGCTATTTGGAGAATTGATAGGAAAGGCTGCTTTGCTCTTCAGCACCATCCTTAGCTTGAAAGAGAAGAATCCCCTCAGAAGTTTACCTTCTTAAAAGGTTTTGAGTGATAATACACGTATAACCCATTGGAATTGCTAGCCAGCTCTGGAAGGGGGAAAGAAGAAGGGAAGGAGACAATATGAATCATAACCATGGGAAAATAATTTTAAAATTTTTTAAAGAAAATAAAAGAGGTTTGTCTTCTTTTCCTTTATGATTCGAGGAGGAAACTCAAAAAAGTCCTAAAAGCAAACATGAATAAAATTTTAGAAGCCAATCTTAAGAGTACTGTTTTTCACTAAAAGAATATAATGTGGCTTTATTGTCTAGTCAAGGTAGCAGATCTAGGAAGCTCTGCAGACCCCAAACTTAGGACTGTTGTTTGTTAGAAGACCTTAACACTGTTTCAGTAACTTCATATAGCCATGAAAAAGTATTGTCCAGACAGGGAGCAAAGAATCATAGAAATTCTGAGTTTTTACCCAGTCTTCCCCCTTGGATACTGTATGTATCAGTGGGAAAGTATGTGTCATGTTTATAAGTGGACTATTTTGTTGTGATCGTTATCATTTTGCTTCCTATTAGGATATGTTTCGTGATCAAGTTAATGATTTGTTTAAAGTGGAACTACATTGGTGGGGATTCAGGAGCTAAAGCTGTGAGCAGTAGAATTATGTTTATACACACACACATACACACACACACACATGTTCTGAAAGTGAGTTTTAGCTGTGTGATTATTTTTAGAACCACTGCAACCTACCAGTACGGATATAAGTGGGGCAATGGAGCCAATTCTAGTCCAGAGAGAGCCTAGATAGAGCTGGTAGTAGATGCTGCATTTTTGCTATGGTAAGGACTAGTGCAACCAAGAACAGAGAACAAGGTGGATGCTTTGTTCCCTCAACTGGGAATTAGCACACCAACAATAATGGCATGTTACAAGACCTCAAGAAATGACGAAGAATTCATAGACATGTAGAAAGACAAATGAACTGAAGCAAAGTAGTGAGTAGAGCAAGGAAAACAAAATTCACAGTGATTACAATAAGAGAAAGAGACAGAACAATAAAATGGAAGCAACATGGCATCATTTTAATCACCAGGCATGGCTCTTGGAGAAGAGATACAAAAAAGTCTCTCCTTTCATTTGTTTGGGGGTAGATTTTGCTGAACCGATGTTTAGTTGTCTTTCCTTCTCCCTAATACAAAGGAAGACTCATCAGATAGGAGACAAGGGAAGGGATATATTTAGAAATTAGTGAGTTATAAAAATGAAAGACATCAATTAAATTTTAAAGAATGTTTGTTGAATTGAACTATTTTGTTTAGAAACTATAAAATGCTGATATGAATGTGAGTAATTGTAATTACTATCATAGGCAGCCAACTAATTTAATCCCACATTCAGTCCTACCCTTTTTCTTCTCCCCTTGGCCTTCCCTACAGTCACTTGAGGGCAGACTAGTTTTCATTTTGCCTTTAGATCCCCAGCACCTTGCACTTAGCAGGCGGGCATGTGGGATTAGATTGGATTGGATGTCATTTGAATTCCTGCTCTCTGGAGCTCACACTCTATTATTAACAGACTACCCTTCCTCCTACATCTTTTCATCTCCCACTTTCTATTGTCCTGGTGCTGATGGGAACCTGGCTCCCTTTGGAAGGCACTATTGTATTTGGTGTTCCTTTTTCATTCTCTTCCTCCTCAACCCCTTTACTGCCTTTCAGCAACTTTTCTTCTTTTGAGGTTAACTCTATCTCTCTGTTGAGATCTTTTTTTTTTTCAATTATCTCCTGACTTCTAGTTTATTCTTCCTTTTTTTCTTAAGGAGTTCAGTACTGGATTCATAGTCTTTCTCTCTATCTCAACCCTTGACTTGATATACAGGGATGTCAATATATATGTGTTGATATCACTTCCGACAATAAAAGTTAGCATTTATATGGTACATTTAAGGCTTGCAAAATACTTTAAAATATGCTATCTCATTTAATGCTTGCAACAACCCTCTGAGAGTTAAAATCCATTTTACAGAGGAGGAAACTGAGGCTAAGTGACATGTCCAGTTGCATAGCCAGTAAGTCTCTGAAACAAAATTTGAAATGGGGTTTTCCAAATCTAACACTAACCACTTTGCCATCTAAGCTGCCTGGCTTACCCATTCAACTTCTGAACTACCATATCTATCTATCTATCTCTATTTTCTCTCTGTCTCTGTCTCTGTCTCTCTGTCTTGCTCTCTGTATCTATTTTTTTAACCCTTACCTTCTGTCTTAGAATTGATACTAAATGTGGTTCTAAGGCAAAAGAGTGGGAAGATAAGGGCTAGGCAATTGGGGTTAAGTAACTTGCCCAAGATCACACAGCTAGGAAGTATCTGAGGCTAGATTTGAACCCAGGTATACCTGACTCTAAGCCTGGCTTTCTATTCACTAAACTATTTATCTGCCTCAATGACCTATAGCTTCATTTTACTTTGACCACTAGTAGGGAAGTTTACAACTTAGCTCTCACTATCATCTCTAACTGTGCCACTTCCATGATCCTGAACCCAGAAATTCATCTCTCTGATCATAAGCTTTTCTTCCATATTCCATTCTACCTCATCCCTCCCAAACCTAGTCTTTCTTTTCAATATGACTCTCACTCCCTTTTCTTCTAGTCCATCATCTTACTCTAGATTAATTTTCCTTCTTTTATTGTTCTTCACTTTACAGTTGACCAGTTTGACTCTACTCTCTGCTTTATCCTTGAATTCCTTTCCTCCTTTCCTCCTTCTCCTATTGCTATTCAAGTGTTGCCAAAGTCTAACCTTGGGTTATTCCTACCATAACTTCTCCACTTCTATTTCTGTACTGCTAAATACTGTTGGACAAAGCCAAATAGCCATGACAGAAGCCACAACAAATCTGTTGTCTAAGCTGAATTGGATCCTCACTACTGGGTAACAATCTTTTTTATTCTTCCCTGATTGACTTTGCCATATTTCTTGAAGTAGCTATTTTAAATCTCTTCTTTACTCAAAACCACTAAGACATTCCTTTCCCACCTTCATCAAAGGGCTTTGCCTCCTACCTTAATGGTCACTTGCCATGAGCTTCCTCTTATTCCTTACTCTATTCTTCAGAACTACTAAATATCAACCCCCTCCCAAAAATCTTTTATTTGTGTCATTCAAATCTTTGACATCCTTGACAAAGCTGACCTGTCTACTTGTGTCCTTGATCTCCTATTTCCTTCAGTTTCCTCCATATAAAATCACCAATAATCTTCAACTTCCTATCTATTCTCTTCTTCCCTAGTGTCTATAAACATGGCCAAGTCTTTACTATGCTTTAAAAACCTTCATTTGACCCTTCCATCCCGTCAATGTATAGAACTATATCTCTTCCCCCTTTCATGGTTAAGCTCCTAGACTTTTCTAATTTTACCTTTTCCATGCCCTTACTTCCTGTTCAGTCTTCAAGCCTACTAGAATATGGAAATTATGCTCAGATGTCCCTTTCATTCTCTTTTAATTCTCCTTAGCTTTTCAGAAGTCTTTGATATTGTTGACTTATTTCATGGATACTTTCTTCCCTTGGCTTTTGTTGACTTTACTCTCTCCTGGTCTTCCTTCTATGTCACTTACTGCTACCTTCTGGATCTGTATTGATTTCCATCTGAATAACCACAGGTATCCTCCAAGGCTTTGTCTTGGGTTCTCTTCTCTCTCTACTCTCTCTATCATCTTATTGACTCCCATGGACTCAATTATCTTCTGTATTCAAGAATCCTAAATTCACACAGCCAGCCCTAATATCTCTCCTGATCTAGAGTTTGACATGGCCAATTGTCTGCCAGGCATTTGCATTTTGATGTCAACTCAACATGCCCAAAATGGAACTCATCGTCTTCCCTTTTAAATCTGATTTTCCTTTCAAACTTCTCTGTTTCTGTGGAGAATATCAAGATTACTTTTTTATCCAGGGCTGAAACCTTGCAATCAACTTTGACTCTTCCCTTTCTCTCCATATCTCCTTAGTTGTGGAGTGTTGTTCATTCTACCTTGACAACATCTCTCACAACTGTCTCCTCTTCACAAATGACCATTACCCTAGTTCAAGTCCTTATTTACTTCTTCCCAAACCACTTTAATATACTCCTTTCCCCCTCTAAACTTTTACCTTCCATTTTAGAATCAATACTAAGTATTGGCAGAAGAATGGTAAGGGCTAAGCAGGTTAAATGATCTGCCCAAGGTCACACAGAAATAGGAAGTTTCTGAGGTCAAATTTGAACCCAGGACCTTCCATCTTCAGGCCTGGCTATCTATCGACTGAGCCACATATAGTAATATACTCCTAATTGGTCTCCAAATTATTGGTACCCCTGCTCCCATTCACTCCATATTTAACTTCTATGTATTCTGAATTTACTTATTTCTGAATATGTTTATACCCTTAATAGTAGGCAAACATTTCGAGGAAATAGATTTTTTTAATTTAATATTTGTATTCCTAGGACCTCATGGTACTTGACACTCAAAACCTGTATAATAAATTCTTGTTGATTGATTATTTTAGCTTTGGGCCTCTCCAAAAAACACTCCTCATAGTTGCCAAGTTAATATTCCTAAAACATGGGTTTGACTTTGCCATTTCCCTGCTCAAAAATCTTCATTGATTCCTTATTACCTCTAGATTTAGTCTAGATTCTAGACTTGCTAAGTCAGCCATAATTTGGGTTTCACCTAGGATTCCAGATTCATTTCAGATGGTTCTTCATTGTTGGTTTTATGTTCTCATCCAATAAACCTACTAGATATTTCTTGAACTCACCTTTTGTACTTCTGAGCCTCAGTATTTCCCGTGTTTGGAATATACTCCTCCTTTAACTCCTCTGTCATTCAGAATCCTTTGTTGTTCAGTCATTTCAATAGCATCCAACACTTTGTGACCATGATTGGAGTTTTCTGGGCAAGGATACTGGAGAGGTTTACCATTTCTCTCTCTAGATCATTTTACAGATGGATAAACTGAGTCAAACAGGGTTATGTGACTTGTCCAGAGTCAGGTAGTATGTGTCTGAGGCTGGATTTGAATTCAGATATTCCTAATATGAGGCCAGGCATTCTATCCACTGTGCCACCTAGCTGTCTGTAGGTTCCTTCAAGTCTTTGTTCAGGTCCTACCTCTCCTGGTGCCCCTAGTTGTTTGTATACTTTCTGCCATCAAAATGATCTTATTTTACTAATCTTCATACATGTTTTGCCCCCCCCCCCCAGTGTAACTTAAGCTCTGTGAGGGCAGGGATTATTTTGTTTTGACTTATGTATCCCTCATGTCTAGCACCTGTAGTGTCTACCATGTGAAAGCCAACTGAGAAATATTTGTTGACCTGAATTGAAATGCTGAATTTCCAAACTGACCGGGGAGCTAGGCTGTGCTATTTCTGCATGCTAAAACCAATGCCCTTCCCAGGGATCTCCTTGGAATCTTAGTTACAAATTTTTATTTGTAAATATCTACAGTATTTACAATCCTCTTTCCCGAAATCGGTTCAATTGCAAGTGGCTTTTGGAAGACTGGACTTTTTTTAGAATTCCACCGTCCTAACCTTCATGATACCTGCCATGGAGCACGTAGAGGTATTCATTGAATGTTCGCTGAAGTAGACAGTCCGTTTAATTGATGGAAAATAATTCCTCTCCGTTCCTGGACATATAGATCAGATAGTTCAACTCTCTTATTTTCTAGATGGAGTAAGTAAGGCTCGCGGAGGTATGCGACTTGACCATGGGTGTCTCACACTCTCTCTTTACAGCCTCCTTATATATTTATTTAATGGGTGCACGGAAAAGAGGCAAGTGTGTGTGTTTGAGGAGGGGAAGGACTTTCTGCCAGTTCTCCTGACATCGGTTACGTTTGCACGGACACTCAAGCTGAACAATGGCTTGGATGGGGAGAGTCAATGCTGCTGTAACAAGCCTTGATTTCTCTTGGCAATCAGATGCCTTCCACATGTGCCTGTGTGTGTACCCCCCTTTCTCCCCCGATCTTCACCAGGCCTTTGTGAGGGCGTCCAAGCCAGCTGCAACCTTCCAGCAATTAATTGGATCCTGGATCATTTGCATTTTTCTGTAGTTTGCCAACAAAAGATTGGGAGGGGGAGAGGAGCTATTAATGTGAAGAAACTCTCTGAAAGAGGAAACAAGTTAGCTTGGGGGGTGAGGGTGGGGGGGTTTGGTCCAAATATTAAACCTTAACTGCTCTCTTCTCTGCCACCCTTCCCTGATCGGAGCATAATAAGCCCTTCTAAGGTGGGAATTGATATGCAGTTCTAACAGCAGACAGCTGCTAAGGACTCCCAGAAATTGCCTGGGGCCCTTCTCCTCTTTTATCTGGGATAGGCATTATGATTTGGTAATGGCCATTTTCAGAAAACAGCCAAGGCAATTCCAGGATTTGCTGTCACAATAGACACACTAAAAATAAAGTCAGTGTAAATAGATTAAGAAATTGACAGAATAACAAGGCAGAAAGAATGAGAGTGAATGCACACGCTCCATGTGACAAGCCAGTGCATTGTGTGGGAGCGATGGGAATAAGGAAACAGGAACCGAAGCTTTATCTGCTGACTCTGTGGTTTCAATCTGTTTCCTGGCGGGTTGGATAGCTTATTTCACAGCGAGAGAATTCACATACCCGCCCAGAATCTAATTCAGCACTTGTGGCTACGATGCTCCAGCCAAGGTAGCAAAGAGAGTCTCAACTGGCGAGCCCGGGTTCTCCAGGGGGGCTCAGAGCCCTCTTACAGGAAAGGTCCTGGTCCGAAATCAGAAAAACGAGGCCCATTCAGTCCTGCAGATCTACGATTTCAGGGACTGTGAGGGGATCTTCGGCTGATCCTAATCTATATATTTATAAATATCAGATATTTATAAAATTATATCAATGTATACATGGTGCCTACTCTGTGACAGACACAACCACCCTTTGAGGTCCATCCAACTATCATCCCCACTGCTGTTTCCTGGTAAAGACACTGGAGTGGTTTGCCATTTCCTTTTCCAGCTCATTTTACAGATGAAGAAACTAAGGCAAACAGGGTTAAGTGACTTGCCCAGGGTCATACAGCTAGGAAGTGTCTAAGATTTGAACCCAGGAAGATGAGTCTTTCTAACTTTCGACCTGGCACTCTATCCAAGGGGGCATCTAGGTAACCTGGCATTAGCTGAATCTGCATTCAAATATGGCCTTAGATATTAGCTGTGTAATTCTGGGTGAACCACTTCATAACTGTCTCAGTTTCCTTATCTGTAAAGAGGGGATATATAGAAGCAGCTACTTCCTAGGGTTGTTTTGAAGAGGAAAATAATATTTGTAAGCACTTTGCCAACTTCAAGTGCTATATAAAAGTTAGGTATTAGAAGTATAAAATAAAGAGAAGAACACGAGTCCTCATCAGATCTCACCCATAAGAACCCTTTGGTGGGAATCAATTCATACAATGTGGGTGGGGAGAGGATAGGTACAAAATTCCAGTAAAGACTGAAACCAGAATTGATAGCCACCAGTTAGCCAAACAGTCTAGGAAAACATAAATAATGTAAAACAGAACTGAGGAGGATTCCATGAAGAATAGGAGAATGAGAATCATGTTCTGTTTGTTCAAAGCCTGCTGGGAAACATTTGCTTTTTAAACTTGCCTGGATCACACAAACTGGAGGTGATATTTCATTTAAGCCCAGAGTTATGAAAATGCATTTTAATTCTCATAATTATTTTAGAACATCTTGTATTTCATAGCAGTGACTCAAGTTCAATTAAGACTTTTAACGTAATGCCATCTACAGTTAAGGAGCACATAACTCACAAGAAAGAAGGAAGGAAGTTAGGAAGGAAGGAAGAAAGGAAGGAAGGAAGGAAGGAAGGAAGGAAGGAAGGAAGTTAGGAAGGAAGGAAGGAAGGAAGGAAGTTAGGAAGGAAGGAAGGAAGTTAGGAAGGAAGGAAGGTAGGAAGGAAGGAAGAAAGGAAGGAAGGAAGGAAGGAAGGAAGGAAGGAAGGAAGGAAGGAAGGAAGGAAGGAAGGAAGCAAGGAAGCAAGGAAGCAAGGAAGCAAGGAAGCAAGGAAGCAAGGAAGGAAGGAAACATTTATTAAGCACCTACTATGTTCCTGGCACTATTCTAAGCACTTTATAAATATTTCATTTTATCCTCACAACAATCTTAGGAGATAGATGGCATTAGAATCCCCATTTTTTAGCTGAGGAAACTAAGGCAGACCCTAAGTAAGCAACTCTCTGAGTTAGAACTTGAACTCAGGTCTCTCTGATTCTAGACCCAGTGCTCCATCCATTCATTATATCACTTAATAAGAACCTTAATTTCATGTTCTTACTAGCAGTCCTTCCTTTCTTCAGAAAGTAGCTACTAAAAGCCCATAATATAGCATATATGGCATTTGGATTAGTCAGTATATAGTCATGTTTTTAGAAAAAGTCAATATGACACAATCTAAAATAAGCTTTTCAAGAAGAAATGAATAAAATGGAAAGCACGGGGCATATGTATGTGTGTATATATAGATGTATAAATAAACTTATATCTATATAGAAATTATATATGTAAAAATTAAATTTTTGTGTATATAGATATAGTCCTCATCTTCTCAAATTCCTTGGAAGTACATTGTCTGGGCCTGAAGAAAGCTCCTGCTTCTCAGGCAAGAAAATTAGTCCTGTTGGTTCCCACTGGTGAAAATACCAGTTGGCAAGATAAGGTAATATGGAGATTTATATTTACTGTGATCTACTTGATTAAAAATCATGTGGTTCACTAGCTTAAGCTGACTAGCTCATCCTTTCATGGGAATGGTGTTCCTACATCATCTGATCTTTTGAAATCCTTCTATGCAGAAGGTAAAATTTAATCAGGAGTCAGATTTTGATTTTATGCCCCCCTAGCTCAAACCTCCTTCCATGATCTATAGGGGATGTGGCTCAAAGAGGGGAAATGACAGAGCTTGAACTTTGGGAAAGGAGGCAAACACAAGGTCAGTGAGAATCTTGCCTGGTTGAAAGATTGTGTCCCTTGTGGCTTCCCTGTACCACGTGAAAATGTTGGCAGACTTTCAGTGAAGGTTAATAAAAGTTAAATAAATAAAAAGAAGCTGAGGTGCCTAGACACTTAATCATTTCATTAACCCTTCTATTGTGTCCAGGTGCCTTGCCAAGTTCAGTGCTGGGCAGGGCTTCATCTTTCCCAATGGCTGGAAAAAGAAAGTAAGCAAAGGCTACCTCTGATGTTCCTTCCTCACTTCTTTCTGAAGCCTTCCCAAGACAGCTGGGAGAAAGAGGAGGCAGCCAAGTCAACCAGCCTGCTTTAACTTTCATTGTTTCCAAAGGGCATATGGTATCTTCTGCTAATCAATCTTTCCTCTTGGTAGTTTTCCAGCCTTACAGGAGTTGAGAGAAAGGGAGAAAAAAATCCTTCTAATGTGTTACTCCAACTTGGCAGTACTTTTAGAGCACTGCTGGGTTATTTGAGCTGGAGAGTCTGTGTGTGGCTATATGGGGGTGGGGTGATTCGTTTTTATTCTCAGTTTCTTGGAGAATTTAATACTGGTAAACGGACCTCGACGGGCATTCCTGCATGTCAAAACTCTTTTAATTTAGCTCTAGGCATGCCCTGGCTCAGGCAAAGTCCACATAGACCTTCCAATGTGTTGGGCAAGTCGTTTTTAGAACCAAGAGAGTTCTGCCTTGGAGAAAATAGGAAGCAGAAATATTATAATTCTGGGGCTCGGGGCAAATGTGGGGACTGCACCCACTCCTTGATTCCAGGAAGGAAGCAAAGAATGAAGAAGAGAATGGATGGAGGCATAGTGAAAGGGAGAAGATGAATCTCAGAAACAGGGGCCATGATGATGGGCAGCTTGGTGGCTTAGGGGATAATGCTAGACCTGGAATCAGGAACATCTGAGTTCAAATCTGACCTCAGACACTTACCGGCTGTGTGAGCTTGGTATAGTGTCTAGCATAGAGCAGGCGGTATATAAATGTTAGAGATTACTCTTTTTAAAGAACTGGGGCTGGGCAAGAAAGAGGAGTTGTGATCACGGCATGTGACATGAAGCTCATAGAGAACCATGAAGCATGGTGATAATAGTCTGGATGGCTCTTATGGGGATGGAAAAAGCACACCCCTTGCCCCCCAGGCAGGCTGATCTGAGATTTAGATTGTCTGACCACTCTTTAATATCCTTTACCATCTCATATTCCACATCATACCCCTAAATTTGGGTGTACCCCAATATTGTATTGATCCCTTTTTTCTTCAACTCATCAACTCCTATGGGTTGAATTATACTCTCTGCGCAGATGAAACCCAGAGCAGTATATCCAGCCCTAGTATATCTCCTGAGCTCGAATTTTATAGCACTGTCTACTGCATATTTGAAATAAGATATCCTGTAGGCATCTCATATTCAATGTGCCCCAACTGAATTCATTATCTTTCTCCTCAAATCAACCCTTATTTCTCTAACAATGTTGCCCATCACTCATGTTTCTAATCTTGGTAGTATCGTGACTCTTCCTCCTTCCATATATTCTTGGCTTTCCAATTTTTATTACAGTTGTCTTCTCTTTCTTCATACAGTCTCACTGGAGTGATTTGCCATTTCCTTCTCCAGATCATTTTACAGATGAGGAAACTGAGGCAGGGTCTCATAACTATTCAGTGTTTGAGGTGGGATTTGAACTCAGGAAGATCAATCTTCCTGATTCCAAGCCCAGGGCTCTATCCTGACACATAGTAGGTGTTTAATAAGTGCTCTTGTTGGTTATTTCAGTGATAGAGCACTCTTAGCACCCAGAGAACAGCTAAGTTATTTAGTCTCTCACCTAATTTAGTTTCCAGATTGTCCCACCCTAGTGAAAGTTCTGGCCAAGGAGTCTGCAAGTTAAATGAGTATGCTTACTGTGTTGGCAAACCTTTGGCATGTGTGCCAGAGCATGCTGGATGGGGCTGCTTTCTTCCCCCTCTCTACAAACACCTGAGGACATTTCTCACATCATCTGCCCTTCTGTTTAGCAGCTCAATGGGAGTACTCCCTCCCTCCCCTGTTTGGGGTAAGGCAGGGGACTCACATGGGGCATGAGGGTTGCAGTTTGGGTACTTGGTCTCTAAAAGATTCTCTATCACTGCTCTAGGGAACCCCTGCAATGCTTGCTTGCTGAGGCATGAGAGGAGAAGGGGATACAATTAAGATACAGGCTTCAGTGGTTTAGGAGACAAGTTAAGAGGTTGCAAAGTTTTATTTAATGATAATAATAATAGGTACCATTTATATTTGTGTTTTAGGGTTTGCAAAGCATTTCATAAATATTATCTCATTTGATCCTTATAATAATTTTGGGAGGTAAATGATCCCCATTTTGTAGATAAGAAAATTGAGGAAAGACAAAGGTTAAGTGACTTGTTCAAGGCATATAGGTATATCCTGTATCTGAAGTCAAATTTGAACTGCATGTACATATATACATTTTGAACTATAAAGATGCAAAAATATGTGTAAAGAGATCTGCATACTTTAAAATATTATATGAATATTAGTAATCATTATTATAATAAAGTCATAGGTCAAGTCTCTTTCCCCAGAGTAGGAATTCCTGACATTTTTTGTGTCATTAACCCCTTTGTCAGTCGGACAAAGTCTTGTGTTTATTGCTCAAATGAATAACTGAAGAAAATACTAAATTTCAATTAGACATGAGTGAAAATAAAGATGTTTCCCCCCAAGCAAATTTGCAGAGCCTTTGAAATCTATTCATGGGGTCCATGGATGGGAACTCCAGGTTAGGTTAGGAACCTCTTCCTAAGAAATAGAACTATATATTTTAACCCTTTATTTTATGTCTTTGAATCAACACAAAGTATTGGTTCTAAGGCAGAAGAGTGGTAAAGGCTGGGCAACTCACTGAAGGTCACGCAGCTGTCTGACGCTAAATTTGAACCTAGGACCTCCCATCTTTAGGACTGGCTCTCTATCCACCAATCCACCTAGTTGCCCTGACACAACTACATGTTTTTTGTTAGGGAGGCGACTGGACCCACCGAGAATTCCCTTTACTCGGGTATTTACCATTTTTTTTAACCATTCACTATTTCTGGGGACCCCCTCATAAAACCTCCAAGGCAGAAACTGCTGTATTTCCAGACTCCTCACCGTCACCTCCAAAGCACCAAGGACTGCGCCGACAATCCCTAGCTAGAAGCAGAGAAATGTCTCGTGTCTCCTTCAGCGCTGTAGCTTCCCATAATACGATCACAACGACCCTTGAAAACCTTCCAATGTTGGTGTGTGCCTCACAATGCTGCTCTGATCAGCCGTGAAAAGTAGAGCCCTCCTAGCAAACGACACCGCTCCATGTGCGGCACTAGGCAGCCCAGGCTGGCAAGAATCAGAGCTTGGCACACACTGGTGATTATGTTTAATTGGATGGGCCTCGTGGCTATGACAAAAATCACTGTATTTGTGATTGGGCTGCAGATGCACTGATCCATCTCTGGCCCTGTAGCTCCCTGCGTGCTGAATGATGTCAGAGCCTCCCCCCTGCCCATTTTTTGAGAGGAAACTCTTTGGATGGGCCTTTTTTCCCCTTCCCATTTGTATGAAGAGCCAGATGCAGGAAAGCCAACCAAAGGTGGTTTGTGAGCAGCTATCCAGGTTTCCCGAAGAATGGCTGGCGTGGGAGTGAGGTTCCCACTGGGCTCCAGAGATGGGTGAATCTATATATAGCTCAAGCTGCCTCCGTGGCTTTGCTGGAACAGGACTAGACCCACAGCAGGCTTCAGGTACCAGGATTTGGTTTTTGCCAGCTTTGTACATAGGGAGTAACTGTGTGCTCTGACTGAAGTCATGAAAGATCATTCCTGCTGAGTGAAAAACATATTCTTGGATGTGCCATTTGTCAGCTTTGGCCCAAGCTCCAGGAGCAAGTCATCTGCTGCTGATCTCTTGCTAGGTTCCATCCCATTCTGAAGGTTTGGCACTTTGAGATGCTACGAGGAAAAGCTGATTTGGGATGAGAATCAGCCGCTTTGGGGGAATGGTGAGGACACTAAGTTAGATGAAAATGGATTCTAGAGCCCGAGATTTAGAGCTAGAAGGGACCTCAGAGGCCATCTAGTCCAACCCCCTCATTTTATAGAGGTGTAAACCAAGGCTTGTTAAAGTGGATTACTTTTCCATGGTTGTGTACCTAGTAAGTGGCCAATTCAGGATTTGAACCCAGGTCTTCCTACATTCCAAGTCCAGTTCTTAGGTTCTTCACTTTGGTGCTTCTCTGGACCAGTGATGTGCTAGAGATTTTCTAATTACCCACATGAGAAGACATTGAATACCTGCTTAAAATCACTGAGAAACAGAAAAGAAATGATTCTTATACAGCAGTCTAAGAGCCTCTAGGGGGTGGAAAGGCTGGTCTTCCAGGTGGTACCCATCCAGATCTAAGGTCATATTAATATTTATAAGATGACAATGCCTATATTTTTGTTTCTGGACTGAATTGATATGCTATTTAATAAAAAACAGATATTTTACCTTTACTGGTATCTTTTCAAAAACAATTTGACAGTTCCCATGAACTCTGAAGGGGACTGAATTGGGGAAAGGGAGAAAGCTGAGCAAAGGTGGTTAATTGGGTCAGTTGGGATCTGAAGGATCTTTTTATTTTAAAATGTTTTTATTGCTATTTTTAATTTTGTATCAATTTCCTTGCCAGAAGCCCCTTTCCTCTACCCTGATTCTTATTCCCTACAACCAAAGGAATGAGTGAAAAAGAAAAGGGGTAAAAGCAGTTAAGCAAGACTAACCAACATATTAACCAAGTTTGACAGTAGATGATATTTTCCACATGTGAAATCCCTCCTTCCCCACACCATTTCCCACTCCTGCAAAGAAGGGAAGAAGATTTTTTTCCTCTTTTATTCTTAGAGACAAACACGATAATTTTATCCACACAACATTCAGTTTTCAT
Source organism: Monodelphis domestica (assembly GCF_027887165.1). Taxonomy (NCBI): domain Eukaryota; kingdom Metazoa; phylum Chordata; class Mammalia; order Didelphimorphia; family Didelphidae; genus Monodelphis; species Monodelphis domestica. Next base: position 438,884,014 of record NC_077228.1, on the reverse strand, counting down.
TGTCTTGGTTGCTAGCATTCTTTCCATGTACATTGTGATAGTCATCACTTGTATTGTTTCTCTAATTCTGCTTACTTCACTCTACATCAGTTTGTAGACGTCTTCTCATGTTTCTTTGAGTTCCTCCTTTCCATTGCTTCTTATTCAATCATTTCAGTCATATCCAGCTCTTTATGACCCCCTTTTTCGGGGTGGTGGACAGTTCTTGGCAAAGATACTGGAGGGATATGCCATTTCCTTTTATAGATGAGAAAACTGAAGCAAATAGGGGCTAAGTGACTTGTCCAGGGTCAAATAGTTAATGAGTGTCTGAGGATGGATTTGAACTCATGTTTTCCTGATGCCAGATCCAGCTCATTATCCACTGAGCTACCTAGCTGCCATTATATCCATCGTCATTGTTCAATCTTTTCAATCATGTTCCAATCTTTGTGACCCAATTTGAGAATTTTCTTGGCAAAGATACTGGAGATATTTGCCATTTCCTTTTCCAGTTCATTTTGCAGATAAAGAAACTGAAGCAAATAGGGTTAAAAGTGACTTGCCCAGGGTCATATAGCTAGTGAGTATCTGAGGTTGATTTAGCCTCAGATCTTTCTGACTCCAGTCCTAGCTCACTATCCATTGAGCCTCCTAGTAGCCATTGTTTCTTATGGTACAGTAACATTTCATTACATTAATGTATCACACTTTGATTAACTGTCTCACTGTTTGGTAAGCATCTATTTTGTCTCTATTTGCAGGAACTTGAGCTTCTAGAAAATAATTTACAGGGCAATACATGTGCACACACACATGTATATAAACACATACACATATACAGAAAGAACCACTACATTAGATTAATTTTCACCCATTTTTAAAGAACTACCTTCAATAAAATCTTAGAGATCGAAAGAATCGGAAAGGTCATCCATCTCAACTCCTCTCTTATAGACAAGGGAAATGCAAGCCAGGTAAGTTGTGACTTGCCCAAGGACAACCAGCTAGTTAGTAGCTGAGCTAATACTAGATCTCATGTCTGCAGATAACTAATATGTAAATTTGTTTAAGGAACTTTCCGGTGATGAGGGTTCTCTCCCTCGTGCCCCAGAAGAGTTATGGGAAACTTTTTACTCAGCACTAGATGCCAGTCATCACAGATTGTTTATTCCTCAACAATCATGCACTCTTCCGCCAAACTCTATGCACTCTTGCTACACAGAAAGTGCCCAGACTAAAATTTTTCCATGGTTACATAATTCATTTTCTCTTCCCACCCCCCTCCCAGAGCTGACAAGCATTTCCCCTGGTTTATACATGTCTTATTACTCAAAACTCATTTTTGTATTATTCATATCTGTAATCATCTTTTAAAAAACCACAATTCCAAATCATTTACCAATAGAACTGAGTGATAAATCATATGTTTTTCTTTTGCGTTTCTGCTCCCACAGTTCTTTCTCTAGATGTGGATGTCATTCTTTTTCATAAATTCTTCAGGACTGTTCTTGATCTTTGCATTGCTATTAGTAGCAGTTTATTACATTTGATCCACAATGTTTCACTTTTTGAGTTCACAAATTTTAAATGCTTTCACAGTCATAGCTGGGAAGTTTTGTAGTCTACACACTAAGTTTTGAGCTTAATGAGCAAATAGCCTTCATTTAATTGGGTATATATATTTTTTTAATTTTAAAAATTATTTTATTTGGTCATTTCCAAACATTATTCACTGGAAACAAAGATCATTTGCTTTTCCTCCCCACCCCCCCTCCCACCACCTTTCCCTCTCCCATAGCCGACTCATGATTCCACTGGTTATCACATGTGTTCTTGACTCGAACCCATTTCCCTGTTGTTGGTATTTGCATTTAATTGGGTATATTTTGTAAGGATTTTTGGAAATTAGTTCAACAGTAGAGTCCAAAGCAGGGGAATTGTACTAAAGAACGTCTCCTTCCAGAAAGAGAAGGAAATACTCCTTGGACCATTTTTTTGTTTTTAGTTTTCCCCAGGGGATATTTTACTAAGATAGTGTAAAGTACAATTCACTCCCCCAAAGAGGGGGGCATTCTCTCCTATACGACCTCCTTGGGAAGAGTGGGCTCAAACTTAAAGTGATTGTTATAAGCTATTCACCTAATTCAGTTCACTTTAGAATTCAACAGAATCAGTGGACAATTATGCCCTTGCTTGGAGTTGGAAGTGAGGGAAATGTCAGTGTGTCAGGACACTACCACACTGGGTGATTGTTTTAAAGCTGTGTTGGTGGACTGGACTCAACTAGTCACAAACTCCATCATGGACTCTGGTTCCCACTCCTGAGGAAGCTGAGAGAAACCTCTTCCTATCCAGAGGCCTCCAACATGTCTTTCCTCCATCACAACTGGGGAGAAAAGAAAAAGAAGCCCCTGGTACCATTAAAAAAAACCAACCCTATCTTCCATCTTGGAATCAATACTGTGTATTGGTTCCAAGGCAGAAGAGTGGTAAGGGCTAGGCAATGAGGGTTAAGTGACTTGCCCAGGGTCCCACAACTGGGAAGTATCTGAGGCCAGATTTGAACCTAGGACCTCCCATCTCTAGGCCTGGCTCTCAATCCACTGAGCCACCCAGCTGCCACCCAGCTGCCCTCCCCCACCACCCCGTACCATTTTTAAAGATTAGGAAGATTTCTATGATCAGTTTTCAAACTATAACATCTAGTCCTAAAGGGAAGAGTTTTCATTTTATATTCAATGGGATAAGAACAAATAATAAATAATTTTACAATTTTTTAAGGTAGGCATGGATAGAAGAATTTTTGCTTTGGGGAGGTTGGTTCTTGTTCTTGGTGTTCCAAAAAGCACATCCGCATTGTCAAGAAGAAATTATAGATCTAGAAAGGTACACAGAGAGTATTCTGTCCTAAACCCTCATTTTGTAGATGAGGAAAGTGAAGCTTAGGGAAGTTCAGTGATTTGCCCAAGGTCACGCAGTCTACAAGCATCATAGGTGAGATTTTTAACTCAGGTCCTCTTAGTTCTGAGCCAGTGTTCATTCACCTGCACCATTTTGCCTCTGACTAGTTCTCTGCATCTCCAGACATTATGCATGAGGGAAACAGCCTTGACATCTACATCGGGTCCTGAGGAAGCCACCCTTATAGTTTAGGTTGTCATTCCTATAAAGCCTCTCATTTCTACAGGCAAATAAGCTATTATTCCCCAAAAGCATTGCTTGTGTAGGGGAATTTATCATATTTTTTCCCTTGGTTCAAAAATGAATTATTTTTTGGAAACCTTGAAGAAAATCCTTTAAGCTGTTTTGGACTTACTGAAGCATATAAAAAGGGCATTTTCTACCCATAGTTCAGATGCTTAGTGTGTTCTCAGAGAAATTGAATAATTTGAATGTAAAACTTTGAATTAGGCCACTGTAGGAAATACTTTTTTCCCCTAAAAAATTCTCTTTATGAAGTAAGAAAAATGTGCTTATAAAATATAGGACATGGAAAGCCAGCTGAGATTACTAGTTATGGTACGAGATTGAATCGAAGGATTTCTTTACTTATCAACAAGCTACTTTTCTTCCTAGGCTGCTGTTTGTCTATGAAATGAGGGAGCACTTGACCAAAATTTCTTCTTTTAAAAATTATTGATAGGGGCAGCTGGGTTGCCTAATGGATAGAGCACCAGCCCTAGAGTCAGGAAGACCTGGGTTCAAATGTGGCCTCGGATGCATCCTAGCTGGGTGACCCTGAGCAAGTCACTTAACCGCAAAGTACCTTAGAACTGATACTAGGACAGAAGGTCAGGGTTTAAAACAAAATGATATATTCTGTGTAGTCACAAATACCTTTGGATTATTTTGTTTAGATAAAACACACTCCATAAACACCCAAACAAATCGCTCTACAAAATACTTTACCTTGGAAACAACATAAGTAGAAGCTCTAGAATAGCATAATTTTCTGGCCCTGGATTTCTTCCATCCTTTCGCTCTTCCCCAGGCTTTGTTCAGGTAAAGGGCATCTGGGTCAGTGACAGTGGGTGGGTAAGAGAGATCCAAGAGGAGAAAAATGAAGGCACAACATAAAGGACTAGCAGTGATAAAATTTGAGCTTGAACATTGTTAGTGTCTAGATGGAATAGTTTATGGCAGCATATGCTAATTATATGCAAGCCACATGCAAATATGTCAGTGGCTGTCTAAACCAAGCCACATACCTAGATTTGGCCCTTAGTAAAATCCTACTGCCAACCACTGACTGAAGGAAGCCTTTTCATCTAGGGTGCACTCCATTGTTTTTGAGGGGAGTGAAGAGACATTGAGGCAGTAAGGTGAACTTCCAGAGTTTAAGTCTGGCCTCAGACCCTTCCCAGTTGTGTGACCCTTGGGTAAATCACTTAACTCTTTTTGCCTAAGTTTCCTCTTCTGTAAAATGAGCTGGAGATAAAAGTTTGCTGAGGAAACCCCAAATGAGGTCATGAAGAACAAGACACGACTAAAAAATGATCCAAACAACTACAAGGGGGGATATCTATCTATAAATATCTATATACAAAAAAAAATGTGCCTATGAAATAATCAGAACTCTTAGCTATTAGAGAGCTGGAAGGAGGGAGGGAGAAGGATATTGATTCTGGTTAAATGTCTGAACTGAGCCTGCATTATATGTCCCAGACCTGTTGTGCTTGGCCAGAATTATTATCTAATATTATTAATAATTAATATCTAATAACAGTATCTAACAATTATTATATTATCTATAATTATTATTAAATATATAATAATTATGACAATATGTTACATTTATGTGGTACTTTGGGTTTTGTGAAGTGCTTTATATATAGCATCTCATTAAATCTTCATTACAGCTCTGTGACATAGGGGCCATTCCCCACTCCCACCCCCTTAAAACAATAGATGAGGAAACTGAAGAAAACAGAGGTTAAGTGTCTGGCTCAGAATCATACATCTTGTGTCTGAAAAAGGATTTGAACTTGGGTCTTCCTGACTCATATACAGTGTTAAATTCCCTACCAATTAGATGCTTTTATCAGTGTCTAACTGTCTCCCAAGGACCTTTAGGTATTTGCCTACACCTTGGTAGGGAAAGAAGGAAGAGTGTGACCTCAGGGGGCTATCAAGTTCCAATGCTACCCTAGCCTAGTCTCCAGTTGTAAGTGGCATTCATCACTCATGGCGGTAACCATCATCTCTCATGCTGGGGAGAGGTAGCTGACTCTACTGTTTTCTCAGAAGCCATCCCTATAGGGCTCATTCAGTAAAGCTATTTCTGTGAAGTCTCAGTCACACCATGAACTCTCATTCTCTCTGTTTTTCTCCTGCTACATGATAGGCTGGGTGGGTCATCTTCTTGAATAAGTGCCCTCTTTCCCTCTTCTCCACAGTCACAGAATATTAGACCCAAAGGGGCTCTTAGAAATGATCCAGTCTACTTTCCCCCTTTCACTGATGAGGAAACTGAGGTCTTAAGTGGCTTGTCCAAAGTCATGTAATCACTAACTGATAGAACCAGGACTGGCTCTCCTTGTCAACTGCTCTTTCCTCATCAGAAAGTATAATGATTAGGAAGATTCAGACTCTGACATTCAACAACCAATCAAGTAAGCAGCATGGCCCTGTGGACAAATTTCTGGCAACTGACTGATTTCGAGAACCAGGGTTTGAATTACCCCTGTGACCCTAACAAGTCCTAAAATCTCCCTAGACCTCAGTTTCCTCATTTGTAAAATGAGAGGCTTCTGAGGGCTCTTCCCTTTCTAGATATGTGCTCCTCTGCTCCTCTTCTTAAACACCACTCCTGAGAAGAAAGAAAACCCAAGTAGCCTAAGTATTTGCTATCTTCCAAGCCTTGGCCTTCCAAGCTGGGCCACACGGCTGTCATCGTCTTGACCCAGACCCATTCTAAGGTTACTGTCTGTCCTTTGGAGCGACTCCCAGTCCTCCCAGCAGTGACTAAGCACCTTTCCGTCACTGCTAGAGCCATTAATTTCAGGACCAACGTGCCTTCTTGGATGTACTGTTCTCTGGCGGTGTCAAGGATGTCCATACAGCCATTGATTTAAGAGACAATATCACTTGCTTCCAAGTTTATGAGGCAATAAACAGCTCCCGCATATTGATGAATGCCGAGGTGTTTGCTCAGCACATTTGCTACGGACATTTATTACAGAGAGCTCTGCTTTAAAGCAAATGAAACTGCAAGGCTGGTTTTTATTTCCCATTCACATGGGTGTGGCCTATCCCCCAAAGAGTGCTCTTTAGTCATTTGACCCAACTCTCCTTCCACGGGGCCAACATAGGACAAAAATGGCCATCTGGGGAGAATAAAAACTCCCCCTCCTCTTCTTTCCCCCTCCCCCCACCCCCAGGCTGATTGCTCAAAGCCTGCCATCGGGATCCTAATGGGTTCCGCAGGATGCTGGCAAGATCCAGGAAGCGCAGTTGGGAGCATCTTCTCAGGAAATGAGGTGAAAGGACAACCACTGTTCCGAGTCTCACTTTGGCTTCCCTTCCTTTCCTCCCTGGGGATGTGGTTATCCCCTCGGTAACACCCCTGCAGCGGAAGCACTCTGCTCGCAGCCTAATACACAGAATAGAGCGGCTTTTCATCTTCTCAGAAGCTGGAGCTCTCCAGTGCTTGGCTGTTCGTCCATAAAGATGAATCTTCAGAGCATTTACAAGCCGGAATGCCCTCTGAATTCAAACTGTTGGATGTATAAAATATTAGCAAGGAAAAGGAAGGGAGCGAAGGCGGATGAGAGAGATGGATAGCCAACTTTGTGCCAACCCAGCAGTTACGAGAATGCCAAATGGAGAGAACAACCCTTGAAAAATGTGGTAGATTATCCAAAACACAAAGCTGATTTATAGCCGCAGTAATCCCTGCCTTGCTCTCCATTTCAGTAATAGTGAGAGATTAGGGCAATGGCAGAGTTTTATTGCGTTTTGTTTTGTTTCACTTCAATCCCTCTTTGAGCCCCCACCCCACCCCCACCCCCCACACCCAGCCGAACCCAGAACACCGTCCGTCACCCATCATGCTTCTGATCTGGGGCTGTTGTGAAATCAAGAGTCTGTATTTTCCGAGTTTGTGTGTCCTGGGGCTAGAAACTAGACACATGTCTGACGCTAGGCTGAAAATCAGTTGGCCTAGGAGTTAGACAAAAAGTACTATTGATTGCTTAAATCACAGCTTCCCTAATGCATCTTCCTTTAATACCAAGCCCAGCCTCCACCTCCAAGAAGAACCTTTCCAGGTCCTAGTCGTCATCATCGTCCCCCCACTCCCACCCCCGCTGCTGTCTTCCCAAATGAGACTTGTAAAGTTCTTAACATTGTGCCTGGTACATAGTAGGGGCTTAGTGAACACTTGTTCTTTTCCCCATTTCCTCTGCAGTTACCTTCGGTCCTTTCTGTACTTCTCTAGGAGGTACTGATGTAGGTAGAGGTTGCCCTCCCCTCCCTCATTTGGAATGTAAGCTCCTTGAGGGCAGGAACTGTTTTTGTTTTTGTTTTTTTCTGTCTTGCCAGCGATTGTGGATGGATTGTTTTGTACTATAGCTAACTTATCTATGCTTCAAAGCTCCTCTACTAGAATGTAAGCTTCATGAGGGCAGGAGTTAGTGCTCTGTTCATCTCTGCAGCCTCCTCACTTCTAGCACAGGGCATTGCCCAAAGGAGAAGCTCAATGTTTGGTGAACTGAAATTGAATTAATTCACTAAGTGGCTGGGACAGAACCCAGAGTTTTCTCACCAGCACACAGGATTATTGGAGACTAGTTTCCTGCTGCCCTTCTATAGGGCCAGGGCAAAAGCACAAGTCCAGGGTCCAGTTCCAGAACGGCCAGCTGTCCGAGGACATTATCTATCCCTTCCTTCAATAATTTCAGTCCTCAGTTAGAAGAACCATTGCCTCCTACTCTTCCATCCAATGACACTGGTCTCCTGGCTGTTCCCCGAGTAAGACACTGAGGCTTTAGGCCAGTGATGGTGAGCCTTTTAGAGATCCATGCTGTGCCCACCTCGCTCCCTCTTTCCCCTGACACTGAGTGTCTGGTGTGCTTGGTACTTGCCCCAGACAGGGGAGGGAGGACACACTCCCATTGGGCTATTGGGCAGGGGGCAGTTGAAGTGAGGAATGTCCTTAGTGAGTATAGAAAGAGAGAGGGGATTGTCTGGAGAGCTCTGCTCCCTCCTGCTCTGCCACCTGTGAGCTGCCCACCTTATCCCCTGTGCATTCCTATTAGGTTGCTGGGCAGAGGGGTGGGTAATGTGAAAAAATGTTATCAGGTATGGTGGAGAGGGAGAGGGGAGCAGCTCTGCCCATGTCCCTTTGCCTTTCTAGTAATGAACTCTGGGAGTGGGGGGTTGGAGGGAGGATGGCTTGAGTACCCACAGAGAACACTGTCACATCTTTGGCACGTATGCCATAGGTTCACTATCATTGCTCTAGACTCTAGGTATTTTCTCTAGCTGTTTCTCATACCTGTTCTCATTCTTCATCTTTTGGCTTCTTTCAAGTGCCAACTAAAATTTCATCTTCTAAAGGAAACCTTTCTTGATTCCTCTTAGTTCTGGCGCTCCCTTCTTTTAACCCTACTTTTCCTGTATGAAGCTCATTTTGTACATATGTCTTCTCCATTAGACTGAGTTTCTTGAGGGCAGCAGGGATTCTTTTGTCCTTTTTTTAGTTTTCCTAGTACTTAGCACATAGTAAGAGCTATTAATTTTTTTTTTTAATCCTGGAGATTTTCTGCTTTTCGGAAAGATTCAGAGAGATAATGACCAATGAAGTTGAGACCCAGCTCATGAAAGGAATCACAGGGGATGATCCTAACTTGGAGAAAGGGGATATGGATTTGGGTTGCAGCTCTATACTTAATGTTGTGAATGTGGCCATTGTTGCTTAAGTCTCTCAGCCTCAGTTTCCTCATCTTATAGATGAGGAAAATGATATTTCCATTGCCTATCTTAAAAGGTTGTGAGGGATGTACATTGTAGGCTTTAAAGTTTGACTGAAGTGGGAATTTGAATGAAGTGGGAATGGGATTTATGGTGATGGTTTCATTGTGATTCTATTTGCCCAAGTCAGAAGGTGGTTGCCATCACTGGCCAAAAAAAATCTATCCAAGGAGAACCTGCCCTTTTACTGGGAGGGAAAGGAATGGGGTGAGAAACAGCAAAAAGCAGCTATAAATACAATTGGTTAGCTGAGTTTCAAATTCTATCCCTCCCTCCCACTCATGACCTAAATATGTTAGGATTAACTCTTTTTTAAACATACACGCACACACACAACAAACCCCAAATGCATCTTTCCAAAGACATTTTCTCTTAGGCTTAAAACCCAGAGTAATTTAAGAAAAATTTAATTCATGTGCTTTCATTTAAACCATCAAAGTGCTTTTAGAAGAGCCATTTGAAATCTTTGGAGCTTTGCGAACCTTTAAAATTCTCTCTTTGAAACATGGGAATCACAGACGGCCAAGGATAAAGACAGTAAAATACCAAAGGGCTCAGGGTGGGTTTGAGACTAAATCCATGACATTTTGCTTTGCAAAAAATGAATTTTTCCATACTTCACATTCACTGCCAAAAAGGACAACAGAATTACAGCACATCCTCATATCTCTCTCTTTCCTTCTCTTCAGATAGGTAACAATATCTCTTATTAATGCAGGGATTTAACACATTGATTGCTTTCCTCCTAACAACCCTGTGAAGAAAATAATGCAACTATCATCACCCACCCCCCACCCATTTTACAGATAAGGTTACTGAGGCACAGAGAGGTGAGATTACTTGACCATAGTTGCACAGTCTTGGAAGTCAAGATTCAAACTCGGGTCTCTTGCAGGATTGTTCTACTAGATCATGTAAAACTCTAAACTTTATTAATGCTAGATACCTTCTGGAAGCAGCTAAGTGGTACAGTGGCTAGAGTGCCAAGCCTGGAGTCAGGAAGACTTCTTTTCATGAGTTCAATCCTAGCCTCAGACATTACCGTCTGACCTAGAGAAGTCATCTAAATCTGTTGGTCTCTGTTTCTTCATCTGGAAGGTGAGCTGCAGAAGGAAATAGCAAATTACTCCAGTGTCTTTGCCAAGAAAACTCCAAATAGGGTCACAAAGAGTTGGACTCAACTGAACAATAATAAGGCACTTTCTATTGTTAGTTGACTTATAGAAACTTAGTCAATAGTTTGAGCTAAAGGGAGATTTCCTTGATGGAGAAATTGGTTCAGCCAATCAAATAAATCGCAAAATAGTCTTCTGTGGTAAGCTTATTATAACTGAAGGAAGTCATCTAGCTTCAATTTCCTCATTTGTAAAATGTATATCTTGGATTAGATATTCTTCAAGGTCTCTTCAAGCTCCAACTATCTCTAAGAGTCTGTTAAAGGGGATGGTTGTGAATGAATGACAATGAATAGAGTCAGTAGGTCTTGGGTTCAAATCCAAACTTCCTAGCTATGTGATCCTGCGCAAGCCATTTAATTCCAATAACCTAGCCTTTGGGGCTCTTCTGCTTTGGAACTAATACTTAGTATTGATTCTAAGACAGAAGGTAAGGGTTTTTTAAAAATGAGTCCATTAGAATTTCTACCAGGTTATATTTAAATAACAGTTTATAGATTTACAAAATGTTTTCTCCATTTCAATTCGACAATCATTCACTAAGCACCCACTGTGACAAGAGCTGTTGGAGGATTTGCCATCTCTACCAGTGGAAGAAACAATCATATTAATATTATAGATTTATGGAAAAACTAAAGACTTGTGCAAGACATTGTACTAAATGCTCGAAGGGAAACAGTTCCCATGTGATAGAAATAAGAAACATATTATCCTCATTTTACAGATAAGGACATTGAGGTTAAGTGGCTTGTCCAAGTTTGAAAGGGACTAGGATTGAACTCAGGTCTTCATTTCTTTACACCAAACAGCTTCTCATAGTATGTAGAAGACAATGGACTAAGCACTGCTAGAAAACAAGGTATAAGATCTGATTCCTGATTTCTGGCTTAAGGTTAATTGTTGCTCAGTTGTTTTCAGTTTTGTGCAACTCTTTGTGATGCTATTTGGGGTTTTCTTGGCAGAGATACTAGAGTGGTTTGCCATTTCCTTCTCCAGCTCATTTTTTAGATTAAAAAACTGAAGCAAACAGGGTTAAGTGACTTGCCCAGAGTCACACTGCTTGTGTCTGAGGCTGTATCTGATCTCAGGTCTTCCTGATTCTAGGCTCCGCACTATTGACTGCACCACCTAACTGCCCTGGTTTATTAAGGAAACAAGAGAAACATCTTAAACTCAACATGTCTACATGGAACTCATTATCTTTCCCCTAAATGCTTCCCTTCTTTCCAACTTCCCTGATCTGAACTCAGGAAGAAGAGTCTTCTAAACTCCAATCCCAGCACTTCATCTGTAGAGTAGCACCACCTCGTTTTTCAGTTAAGGCCATACAAGTTGTATAAGTGCTGGAGCCAAGAATTCAATCCACATCTTTTGATTTCCAAGTTGAGCCCTTTCCATTACACTGTTACCCTTAGATTAAAAAAAAAAAAAGACATCACTCATTCATTTCAAATTACTAAATGGGCCTAACCTAGAGTCATAGAAGATTGGTTCAAAAATCAATTAAATTAAAGATACTGTTTGGGGCATTCTCCTCTACCCCCATCAAATACAAAGCTTCTGTATGAAGTCTCAGGCTTCACCTTGAAGCTATTTGTTATTTTTGTAATTTTGAGTGATTGTTCACCCAGAACAATTTTCTCTTTCTTTCTTTCTTTCTTTCTTTCTTTCTTTCTTTCTTTCTTTCTTTCTTTCTTTCTTTCTTTCTTTCTTTCTTTCTTTCTTTCTTTCTTTCTTTCTTTCTTTCTTTCTTTCTTTCTTTCTTTCTTTCTTTCTTTCTTTCTTTCTTTCTTTCTTTCTTTCTTTCTTTCTTTCTTTCTTTCTTTCTATCAATACTGTGTATTGGTTCCAAGGCAGAAGAGTGGTAAGGGCTACATAATGGGAGTCAAATGACTTGCCCAGGATCACACAGCTAGGCAGTATCTGAGGTCAAATTTGAACCCAGGACCTCTCACCTGTAGACCTGATTCTCAATCCACTGAGCCACCCAGCTGCACCCCCCCCCACTTTCTTCTTTCTTAAGAAGATCTTTTGTTGTCCTTCCCAAGGGACTGAACTTGAAGCTTACTTGGAAGTCAAATAAACAAAATGGGAATAAAAAAAAAAGAAGTGTAAAAAGAGGGGCTCTGCTGTATTTCTTTTATTCTTAATGCAGATTTCAACTTAATATAGGAGAAACATTACTATGACTAAACAATCAAAAACTGATTGTCCTACCTCCTAAATTAGTGAATTTCCCATCACTAGATGTCTTTAGGAAGCTATTGGGGGAAGCTGGGCAGCAGAGTGGGTAGAGTTCCAGGCTTGGATTGAGAAGCATCTAGGTTCAAATCTGGCCTCAGAGACTTCCTAGCTGTGTGACCCTGGGCAAGTCACTTAACCCCAATTGCCTAGCCCTTACCACTCTTCTGCCTTGGAACTGATACTTAGTATTGTTTCTGAGAGAGAAGGTAAGGGTTTAAAAAATAAAGAAGATGCTAGTGACCATTGGCTAGAGATGGTGTAGAAGGGATTCATGATAGACATAGGGACTGGACGAGATAATCTTTAAAGTTCTTTCAATAAAAATAATAACAATGATAATCACATTTATATGGCTCTTTAAGGTTTGCTAAATACTTTACAAATACCTTATTTAATTTTCACAAAAATTCTGGGAGATGAATGCTATTATTATCATTGTTTTACTGATGCCAGTCAAGAAACATTTATTAAATGAGAGGAAAAAACTCAGTGTCAGTGTCAAAGGCTCTTGGGAGAATGGGCATTCATGAGCCAGTGTTATAAGTGTTAGAGCAAGCAAGAAGTGCAAAGTGAGCAGGCTCACAGGCTTCCTTTTTATCCTGGTTCCTGCCCAAAGATGGTCCCTACCCCTTTCGCCACTGGCTGGTTACTTGAGAGTTACCATCTGATCTTGAAAGCTAGCAATCGGAATTTAGGAACCCAATTATTCTAATTAGGAGTTTAACCAATCAAAATAAGGATTGGGGTTTAACCAATCAAAACAAGGATTGGGGTTTAACCAATCAAAACAGGGATTGTTTCAATCCTATTTATCTATACATCCTATAGCCTTTTATGGGAATAACTTATCATGGCGGGTCTCCTCAGTCTGAACTGATTTTAAGGAAATGGATGAGACTTGTACAAAAATATTTATAGCCACGCTCTTTGTGGTGGCAAAAAAAATTGGAAAATGAGGGGATGCCCTCCAATTGGGGAATAGCTAAACAAATTGTGGTCTATGTTGGTGATGGAATACTCTTGTGCTCAAAGGAATAATAAAGTGGAGGAATTCCATGGGAACTGGAACAACCTCCAGGAAGTGATGCAGAGTGAGAGGAACAGAACCAGGAGAACATTATACACAAAGACTGATACATTGTGGTACAATTGAATATAATCGACTTCTCTACTAGCAACAATGCAATGATCCAGGACAATTCAGAGGGACTTAGAGAAAGAACAGCTCTCTACATCCAGAGGAATAACTGTGGGAATAGAAACACAGAAGAAAAATAACTGCTTGGTCACATGGGTTGATGGGGATATGATTGGAGATATAGCCTCTAAATGATCCCACTAGTGCAAATATCAATAATATGTAAATAGGTCTTGATCAATGACACATGTAAAACTCAGTGGAACTGCGGGGGTAGGCTACAGGAAGGGGGTGTGGGGAGGGGAGGGAAATAACATGAATCTTGTAACCATAGAAAAATATTCAAATTAATTAAATAAAATTTAAAAAAAAAGATGTCTGTCAATCAATCCCTCTTGAAAAAAAAAACAAGGAAATGGATGGCCTAACTTTTTTTTTCTCTCGACTCCATTTTTTATCTTCTTGAGAGGATTCCGCCATCTTATAGGTTCCCGTTTCTCACATTAATGAATGCCTGTTATATGCTAAGCACTATGCTAGGGTTAGAATAAGAGGCAAAAGACAGTCCCTCACTTTCTCTTTCAGTCATCAAAGTCCAGTGGCAAGACAAAAGTCAGGAAGATAGGCAACAGACTAGGAGGCAGTGGATGGCCTTGGCTTCTTCCATATCTCACCAAGTTTTGTGTGCTCCATAGCACCAGTTTCTGCTACCTTCATGGCCACTGGAACAAATTATTCTCATCTGCCTATTCCCTCAGGAGAAGTCTTCAGGTTGTCAACCTGGAAAAACACAGAACCACTAAAGTAGAACAAATCTTTAATCAGAACAAGGGAGACAGAATTCTTATGGCCACCACTCAGAGTCATGTGCATGAACCAATGTGCACCATGTGCACCACACCAAGCTAGGCTCTGAGACTGGGAACAATGTCTCTAGAAAATGCACCAACAATGGGAATGTCCATGACAGAACTTTCCCTCATGGGAATTTCTATCCAACTAAAGAACTTGGGGTTTTATGTACTCTTTAGGGAGTTTAACCAGAGAAACAACTGACTAGTTACATAGGGGCTTGGGAAATATGTTGTAACCTGAGGGTAGAGTGTTTGGGAGAAGCCCAAGTACAATAAGAGAAACCAAGAAACCAAAAAGTATGTCTATCACTCCTATTCAGGGTGGGTGCTTAATGGATGCTTGATGACTTATTGTTCAGTCCCTTGAAGACAAGTTTCTGTGGGACAAAGGAAAATTTGGGATTTTCATAAAACAACTTGTTAGGGCAAGCATCCTCATTGACTAATGTCACTAATGATGGGTTTGAGACCTCTCTGTTATCCTCAACTTGGTTTAGCCCATTTTCAGAGATAATTTTACTAGAGTGTGGCTGCTACACATGCTATAGCTTCTTGGAGCCACAGGTGAGATTTGGGTGAAAGGTAGACACCAAAGGAGAATGAGCAACGCTGAGAAAGGGTTGGCAAACTCTCACACCAGAGGTGCTAGTCTTCCCTGCCCAGCCTATATATCCCCACCAAAAAAACTTATCTACAGGGCACATGGATAATAATTAACAGATGAAAAACACTAGAATTAAGTGGGATTTGGAAAGACTTCGCATAGAAGGTGGAATTCTTCAGATGAGCAACAGACGCAAACAAAGTTAGGTGATTTGCCCTAATATTAGGGTGGATTTTTCAGAGCTTGTCTTCTGTCCTATCACCTTCCATTTCTAAACACCCATGACTTCCACCTAAATAGCTAGCACCCTTTCAGATCATTATCTTTTGTATTTGAAGAGGATCCTGCCAGTAGTGGGGGGATGATTTGGAAATTCTGTGGTAGAGTGGGGTCAAAGCTGAAGAGATATATTAAAAGTTCCTTCTCTCTGATCTCCACTCCTGATTCTCCAGACTTTTCCATTTCTACTGTGGTTGCCTTTTGACCCTGGAGATGCCTCTGCCTCCTCTAAATGGCGAGTTTCTGCCTGGTACTTCTAATTGGGTGAGGCAGTACCCTGGCCACCATGCACATCTTTCTCTTTGCTTGACTCCTAACTCTCTGGACTTTTCCATTTTGCTTCTGAATGGCTAACTCCCTCTCCCTGTTCCCCTATCTCAGTTTAATCTATTGTCTTCCTCCATTAAAATGTAAGACCCTAAAGCCCAAGGACTGGCTTTTCTGTTATTCCCAGTGTTCAGTCCGATGCTCCAGCACAAAATACGGGTATCCCTCCCACATTTCAACTTTCCCCATAGCTGCTTTACTACATTAAGGGTAGACATAAGAAATTAAATGGGAATTTTGGAGAAGTTTTGTGGTATCCAAAAATGATACAGAAAGTTTAGAAACCCAGAAATATATAAATTATATCTATAGCATTGTATAATATCCACATATTTTTATCTTTTAATGCCATAAGTATACAATTTCTTTTATGGTAAGCACCCCATAAAAGAAAAAAAAATCATTCTTCTCTGATACAAAGGGAGGGCTGGGATGGGGAGGCACAGGAAACCTAATTCCCCCTCTCCCCATGTGGAAGGGATGCTTATAAATGCTTAATAAATGCTCTATTTATAAGCAAGGAGACACAGTAGATATAGAATATGGAGTCAGAAGTCCTGGATTGGAAGATCCACTCTAGTCAATTAACTCACTGTGAGAAAATGGCCAAGTCAGGTAACTTCCCAAAGTCCATTCCCCCATCTACTAAATGGGGCGCTTCTTCACAGAGCAGTTATTAGTCACATTCTTAGGAAATCTTCAAACACAATACAAATTAAACATGATGAACGCCAGGAAGTTAGGAAGAGTTGAGTTCAAACCCAGCCTCAGACACTAGCTCTATAACTCTGGATAAGTCACTTAACCTTTGCCTCCCTCAACTTCCTTATCTGTAAAATCATGAAAATAATAGTACCTGCCTCCTATGGTTATTTCAAGGTTCAAATCAGATAAGATTTGTAAAGTGCTTTGCACACCTTGAAGTGCTAAATGAATGCTGGCTATTATTAATACTATTGTTATTATTAAACTGATGCATGCAAAAAATACAATATTTGTAAAGTGCTTTGCAAACCTTGAAGTGCTATATGAATGCTGGCTATTATTATTATTATTAAACCAATGTATATGTGCCACCCAAAGGGGATCCTTTGATCATAGGTTGGGAACCAGTGGAAACCCTCCCTCCAAGTCTGTGGCTAAAAGATTAGTCAAATAAAATGAAGAATTCAAACCTATCAATCCCCCTGAAAATGAAAAAGACATTTTCAGATGGTACCTAATATCGTAATTGTTAGGCAATACTTCGATACCTCCAGATAACAATACTGGTTAGAGCTAACATTTGTATCGAGCTGGAAGGTTTCTCAAGTGCTTACATATATAATCTTAAATGAGCCTCAGTACATACCAGGAATGAGCTATTTATGACCTCCCATTTTATAG
This sequence comes from Monodelphis domestica, assembly GCF_027887165.1. Classification (NCBI taxonomy): domain Eukaryota; kingdom Metazoa; phylum Chordata; class Mammalia; order Didelphimorphia; family Didelphidae; genus Monodelphis; species Monodelphis domestica. Next base: position 438,867,052 of record NC_077228.1, on the reverse strand, counting down.
ATGAAGGGACCGGAATGGAGAGAAGTTCAGTGACTTCCCAGAAAATGTCTGAAGAAGGATTTGAACTCAAATCTTGCTTGAATCCAAGATTAGGTTGTCTATTTGAGCTGGGGGTGGGATACTAATATAGTTATCCCTCTCACATCTTGGGGGTTGGGGGATGGGTGCTCCCACAATCTGGAAAATCCACATAAAAATTTTGGTCCTGTCTTTGTATCAGAGAAGAAGTCTGATTTTCTTTCTTTTTTTTTATGGTGTGTTTATAGTACCTTATTGTAAATTTGGAGCTAAATATGCATTTCTGAATTTCTAAACATTTTCTGTGTTCTCTGCTGGCCTTAGCATGTAACCTGAGGCTTCTGCAAAACTTCCCCCCTCCCCCCCAATTCCTATTTCATTTCTTATGCTGAACCACAATATAGCAAAACCATAATGGGGAAAGTCTTGCTTTGGAAGGGATAACCACATTGCCTCTTGTCCAACTCAGCTCCCACTAGAACAACATGGGCTTCAACCTGAAGCTTTCTGTTCTTTAATTGAATTGGCCACTCCAGTCAAAATTCCTTTAAATGATGCTCCTCGATAGATCAGTGGATTGAGAACAAGGTCTAGAGATGGGAAGTTCTGGGATCAAATCTAGTCTCAGACACTTCTTAGCTATGTGACCCTGGCCAAGTCACTTAACCCCCATTGTCTAGCCCTTACCACTCCTCTGCCTTGGAACCAATACATAGTATTGATTCTCTCTCTCTCTTTTTTAAACCCTTACCTTCCACCTTAGAATCAATACTATGTATCAGTTCCAAGGCAGAGGAGTGGTAAAGGCTAGACAATGGGGGTTAAGTGACTTGCCCAGGGTCACACAGCTAGGAAGTCATAGTATTGATTCTAAAGCAGAAGGTAAGGATTAAAAAAAAAAAAAGGATGCTCTATTCCTTTAAAAGAAGAGCATCCCCCACCAACTATTCCCCCAGGAAGCTGAAAGCCATCATCTGCCACAAGGCTTGGAATTCAGAAGGTACAATTTCACTTTTAAGCTTTAGGGGGAGCTTGGGAACAGGCCACTGTTAAGCTAGTAAGAGGAAAGCTGGTTTTTGTCTTACAACTTTACAACTAATGTGATTAGAATGGAAGCAGCAGGAAAAAACATTAAAAAAGATGCTCAGAGAACTTCCATTTTAGTGTGGGTAACAAGCAAGATTCAGTAGGGTGAGACCCACGATAAGACTCTGACTCTGGAAGCTAATAGGCTGCTCAAATAATTTGCAAAACACTTCATATATTATTCCATTTGATCTTCACAATAATCCTGTGAGGGAGGTGCTGTTATTATTATTCCCACTTTACAGATGAGGACACTGAGGCTGAAAGAGGTTGACTTGCTCAGGATTAGAGAGTTAATAAGGCACCCAGCTACCTCATCAGAGCTGTACCAAAGAAGGAATCTGTGCATCAGGGTAAATCAACCTCAAGGCAAATGACACTAACCTCAACCTACAATTAAACTTTTTAAATTTGGGGAGAAAAGTCTCCCCCTATCAACCTCTACCAGCGTACGGCGGAGGTGAGACCATGTGGGTTTTCCATAGTTCCTTCTCTCTTTGTGGAAAGGGTCTATTTGGATTTACCATCCGTGTCGCTGGGGAGGGCACTTGCTTAGCTCAGGGTGGAGGCATTGGTGCAGGCATCATGCTTTGGCAGAGGGTTCCCGCCCATTTGCACTCTTTCCTGAGGCCAGACCTCACCCGATGTTTACATGAAGAGAGAATTGGCATGTGTGGACGCTGGGGAGGGGAAGGGAAGAGAAGGGTTTGTATGTCTCTCTCTCCCCACCATACTGACCACTCCAAGTCCCTAGAAGCACTAACATACAGCAGGGTCACTATTCTTCAAGACCTCCTTGGCATTGCCAGTCCCTCTGTGCTCTAGGGCTAACACCATGTGGTCTCTGTAAATGCTTTTTAGTATCTTCTCAATCCAATGCTGTAGGAGAAAGCCCCTGGGAGGTCTCCATCCTATTTATAGCCCTGTATCTTATTTTTAAAAATATTTTAAAAAATAAATAATAAAATAAAATTTAAAATAATAATATTATTATTTATTAAATTAAATTAAAATAAAATAATAAAAATTAATAAAATAAAAATAATAAATATTTTAAAAATATTTTTAAAAAAGAGTAAAAAAAGGAGTAAATAAATAATACAACTGTATTAAATTTTGTTTTTGTTTTTTAAACTCTTTCCTTCTGGTTTAGAATCAATATTATATATTGGTTCTAAGGCAGAAGAGTGTAAGGACTAGGCAATGGGGGTTATGTGACTTGCCCTGGATCACACAGCTAGGACTTGTCTGAGGTCAGGCTTGAATCCAGGACCTCTTATCTTTGGGTCTGAATCTCTATCCATTGAGCCACATAGCTGTCTCCAGTTGAATTATATACTAAGAAGACATGCTCATATGAGAATATCCAAGAACCAAAGTGGGATAGCAAGGAGAAAAAAATTTGGGTGAACGTCAATGGAGATAGAAACCAGAGCAATATTATTATCAGGAATTGCTTCAGAACTACTGGCCAGAAAGAGGTAATGAATGAAGTCTTAGGGAAACAGCTCACAGGGCTGATCTAGAGATATGATATGATAGTGATGGGGGTTGCATGGATATATCTGCTGGTCCTCTCTCTGACAAAGCAGAATAGGGAATACTTCCTTCTTTAGCCTTAGTTTTCATCCTTTAAAAAGTGTGGATCAACAAGGGGAAGTTCTATTCTGGATATGTTTCTTATCAAGAAGGAGAATAAGGGTTAAAAATAAAGGAATTCTCAGGACCATCTTAGAATGTACACTAGAGAATGAAAGGGAAAATGGTAGAGTCCGACATGTGCCTGAGATCTGAGGGGAAAGGTTTCAAAGGATTCTGGAAAAGGATCTCAGGCCCAAATATTCTACAAGAGAATTTATCTATGGAGATCTCCATAATGAAGGCACTTGTTCTTGTTCAGTTGTTTTAGCCATGTCCAACTCTTTGTGATCCCACTTGGGATTTTCTTGGCAAAGATAACTGGAGTGGGTTGCCATTTCCTTCTCCAGTTCATTTTACAGATGAGGAAACTGAGGTATAAAGTGTTAAGTGACTTGCCTAAGGTCAGACAATTAGTAAGTGCCTGAAGCCAGATTTAAACTCAGGAAGATGAGTCTTCCTCATTCTACACCCGATACTTGATCCATTTCACCATGTAGGTGCCCATAATGAAGGCACAAAGACAGTAATTCTGAAGAAAGGGAGAAGTTGTTTAACGAGACTAGTGTGGATACAAAACAAGCTAAGTAACAGACTCACGTTTTTTAAAAATGTACAGAAGACAGAAGAAAAGGCATGCAAATAGTGGAAGAACACAGAACATCAAAGCGTAGTACGGTCCTATAAGAAGAGTCTCTGGAGTATTAATGTTCAGAATGAGCTGAGCCTGGGGAGGAAGCGAAGGACAACAGAAAAGATTTTTTAAAAAGTTATATTGGTGTATTGCATGAAAGCATGGATATAACCTAAAGAAGACTATTCCCTGCCTCAGGGAGGAGGGGAGAGAGGGAGGCAGGAAGAGAATCTGAATTGCAAAATGACAGAAAACAATGGCCAAAAATTGTTTCTGGATGTAACAGAAAAATACATTTCAATTTTAAAAAGTAGTGATATTAGAGAGAGCGGAACCAAGATGATGGAGTAGCAGGAAGTAATGCAATTGAACTCCCACTTATAACTCCTCCAAACAGACCTAGAAAATGCATCAGGCCAAATTCTCATGGAGAAATTTTTTAAAAGTCATAGTGAATCCTTCATCTTACCCAGGTTGGCATAGGGAGACAGAAAGAGAGGTCTGCATTAGGGCAGACATATGCTGAGAGAATACTCTGGTACCCAGGGAAAGGCTGCACGCCAAGGTATGAGGAGGTCTCAGACCTCTGCTGGAGCACCATCAGACCTATTTGGGACACTACAATATGAGTGTCTACGAGCACCTTGGTCACTAATAGATCCATGACAGCTGGAAAGGGATCCTTGTGTTGGGGTGACAATATACCCAGAAAGTAGGAAGTTTCAGAAGCAAGCAGCAGCTGTGTGACTCAGGCACTGGGGACAGAGCTGGATTTCAGTTCCAATGTATCGCCCAACTTGCAGAGGGGTAACCAGGGCAGACTCCCAGACCAAAGGGGAGCCTATAGTTCAGTCACTCTAAACTAGAAGAACTTTCTACTGGTTGACTGGGCTCGAGTGCAGCAGTAGTCTGTTCTTGCTCAAACCCAAATCCAGGTCAGAAAATAACAGCTCAGGCAAGGGAGGCTGCAATATTCTTGACCATGATCATACCTTTTTGGGAGCACTGAAAACTTGCAGGTTCCTAATCAGAGATCCTAGAACAACACAACATTCAGTACCCCAAGAAAGGTATCCTTCAGAAGTATGGCAGAAATAGCCCTGACATCAAGTTTCAAGTCAGGAAGTAGATTAGAAGAATGGGCCAACTTAAAAAAAGAATCTCACCATAAAGCGCCAGTATGATGGCAAGGCAGTTCAAAACACATGCAGAAGAAAAGGATTCAAAAACATAAGTAAAACCTTAGAGAAAAATGCAGCTTGGGCACACACTTTACTAGAATTCCTGGAAAAGAGAAATGGAAAGGTTTTTAAAAATAATTTTAAATGTTTTTACAAATGAAATAGGAGCTCTTGAGGAAAAAAATAGAAAAGAAATGACAGCTATAGAAGAAAGAATTAGAAAGGAAATTAACAGCTTGGCACAAGAAGTAAAAAAACTTGCCCAAACAAAAAACTCTCTAAACATTAGAATGGGCCAAAAAGGAGACAATGACTCTATGAGACAAGAGAAAATATTTAAGCAATGTTAAAGATTGAAAAAGCAATGTAGGGTGTCTGATAACAAAAATAACTGACCTGGAAAACAGAACAAGGAGAAAAAAAATTAAGAATTGTGGACTATCTGAAGGGCTTGATCAAAAATGGGACCTAGACATTACATTTCAAGAAATCTTAAAAGAAATCTGCCAAGCTCTCTAAGAACCACAGGGTAAAGTAGAAATAGAAAGGATCCACTACTTATCTCCTGAAAGAAATCCAGTCCAAACTGAGGAACATTAGAGCCCCAAATCCAGAGTTTCCAGGTAAAAAACAAACAAACAACAACAATTGCCAACAGCTAGAAAGAAAGAATTCAGGAACAAAGGAGCCACAGTTAGGGTTATACAAAATTTATCAGTCACAACTATAAAGGAGAAGAGAACTTGGAATACAATCAGTAAAGGAGAAGAATAACTTACACAGCAAAACTGACAATATATAATGGTATGGGAGGAAAAGCAGACCTTTAAGAAATAGTAGATGTTTAAATATTCTTAAAATTGTTTTTTTTTAAATGAAAACTTTTACCTTCTGTCGTAGAATCAATACTAAGTATATCTATACTAAATAGAATCAAGGACTAGGCAATGGGGATTAGGTGACTTGCCCTGGTATTACAGCTAGAAAGTGCCTGAGGCTAAATTTGAACCCAGGTGCTCCCAACTCCAGGCTTGGCATTATCCAAGCATTCTTTTTTTTTTTTTTTAAAACCCTTTCCTTCCTTCTTGGAATCAATACTGTGTATTGCTTCCAAGGCAGAAGAGTGATAAGGGCTAGGCAATGGGGGTCAAATGACTTGCCCAGGGTCACATAGCTGGGAAGTGTCTGAGGCCAGATTTGTACCTAAGACCTCCTGTCTCTAAGGTCTGGCTCTCAATCCACTGAGCTACCCAGCTGCCCCCTATCCAAGCATTCTTGATGAAAAGACATGAGAAACTTTGAAATTCAAACAAGAGTGCAGAGAAAAATCAAAAGGGGAAACATGAATCAACAATGATAGAGGACTAAACAAGGATAAACTGCTTACATCAGAATATATGGAGAAGATCCCTGTGTCTCCTTTGAATCCTATCTTCATCAAGGTTCCCCTGAGGGAGTCTAATTAGATAAGCCTGGGAATGGTTCTGTTAGGTCTTGATGATCTTAAAAGAATAATGGCAAGAAGGGTAAGAGGAATATATTGGGTGGAGGGAAGGAAGAAGAAGGTTAGGGGAAATTTTCTCATATAATTAAGGGAAGCATCTATTCAAATAGGGAGTAAGGGATGCTGGGGAAGCAGCTGACATGAGTCTCATTCTCATCTGAACTGATACAAAGAAGGAAGAACACACACACACACACACACACACACACAGAGTTGCCTATAGAAATATATTTCATCCAATGGATATATGAGAGAAAGGGGATAAGGCAGGAAGGGGAAATAGAGGAAAGATAAATTAAGGGAGGGATTAGTTCTGAGCAAAATAAACTTGAACTAAGGAGGTACAAAACCATTTGGAGCGTATATGGCAAAGCATGGGAACCTGAAGGGATGAATATATGAATAAATTATGGTTCGTGGATGTGATAGAATACTATTAAGTTATAAGAAATGATGGAAGGCTTAGTTTCAGAGAAACCTAGAAAGACTTGCATGAGCTGATGCAGAATGAAGTGAATGGAAGGAACCAGGGGAACAACCTATAAAATGACATCAACTATGCAAAAGGTGAAAAACTTTGAAAAAATTAGGAACTCTTATCAGCATACCAGAGAATGAAGGGTGAAGAATGAACACATTTATGCTCATTTTACAGATAAGAAAACTGAGCCAGAGAGAAGTTGAGTGATTGGCTCAGGTTCACATAACTATTAAGTATTTGAGATAGGATTAGAACTAAACCTAACTCTCAGACTAAAACTATAATTGTGCCACCTGGTGGCCTGGATCAGGGCAGCCTGCTAGGAACTTGACAAGTTTCCCTTCTTCTCTCATCTGCAGTAGTCAGCTCGAGTTTTTTGGTTGCTTTGCTAGTGGCAAAGAGCTAGGATTGAAACAGAATAGCTCAGAGCTTCAGCTGCAATTCCATAGATGACAGTCCATCTCATTCACCCTGGGATGGACCTAGAGCTATCAGTAGGCGAATAAAGCAAGTACAGATGGGTATGTTTTCTTAAAAAATGTCATTCTACACCCTATGACTGGAGCCAGACTTTCAAGACGTATCGTGTCTTTAAGCTGTCCATGGCACAATAACAGTTACCAGGAGATCCCCAATGTTTTTTACATGATTAAAACTGCATGGAGGGGATGGGTGCCCTGGGCAAGTCACTTAGCCCCCATCGCCTAGTCCTTACCACTTTTCTGTCTTGGAAGCAATACACAGTATTGATTCTAAAATGGAAGGTAAGGGTTACAAAAAAGAATTCAGTGCCATAGTCATGTTTAGTGATGCCAACATTGCCCAAAGCTACATTAATAGTAAGCATCAGCTGTGAGATTTGATCTATCAGCAATGGCAGCATTTTCACCGCTTAGTTCTGGATGTTAGGGACCAGAGTATTTTTCACTATTAACATCCAAATATCTCCACCAAAGGAGTTCTTTTTATAGTTCAGCTTTGGCTATCCATTTCTAGCTTTGTTCCTTCATAATTCCTTTCCCAGGTTCTCTAGACAGCATGCAGAGCCTTTTATTATACTCTAATTTATTTTACTACCATTGAAGAGATCAGAATAACAGATCATTACAATTTACAAAGTATCAGCATTCACCTAATTTCCTATTTAGTTACTCTCCCTGTGTAGCTTTTTGACCACTTCATCCAAGCTACCTCACAGTTGGCTGGCTTCCTCATTCTATTCCTTCCTGTTCTCAAGTAAAGGTAATGTTTCAGATGTCTCATCTAGCACTAATCTGGGAGACAAACTTCATCATAGATCAGCAACTCTCACCAGTTACCCCCTCCACCAAAATAACCAACATTTCCCCCACCCCATTCTCTATATGAATGACAGTCCCTGATAGCATGTAGGGTGGAGGGGTACTCACGGACTACTTCCTGAGGCAACATATATGATAAAACAATCCTGCCCTGAACCCACGACTAAAGAAAGTCCTTAATCACAAAAGGACATGTAAAGAAGGTAGCTCGATACATAGAGATCACCAGTAGTGGATGGGGTCCATATGGTCATAAAACGTCTCTCTTGACGTAAATGTGGAATCATTACTACAATTGGCTCATATGGATATACAGAGCTACCATGATGACCACCTTGTTTCTCAGGTATTTTGGATTGCCCACATTGGTGGTCTTTGCTCATGTATTTGACTAAATCATTAGCAGAACTGAGCAAGCAGGTACATGTCATTAATAGCTATTTACATTTTTAGATAAAAATGTTATTGATATCTTAACGTTTCCCTATCTGTCATTTCCAGCAATTTTTCCTTTGTAAAAAAAGAAAAACAGTTAAGCATAATTAATACTGTGTAACATTCTGCATACATGCTCTACCACCTTTCCAAGGACAAAGGGACATTTGCTATCTCTTTTATGGGGTCAAGATTGGTCATTTGATTATAGAGGGCTCATCTTTGTTTTTGGTATGTCATTCATTTATATCACTGTTGTCCAAGGGCACATTATCTTTCTGGTTCTGCTTATTTCACTGGGCCTTGGTCCATATAAGTCTTTGCAATTTCTCTGAATTCCTCAAATCCATTCCTTCATTTATCACATCGAATGCAGACATTCTCCAATCCAAAAACACCATCTTTGTTTCCATTTTCTTGCTGCCACAAATGTACCTCTTAATTCTTAATTCAAGTCCTATTCCAGAGTGGGAATTGCCATCATTTTTCAGTCTTAAAGAGATAAGGATTGCTAAAGGGACAGGGCTGGACAAAGTCATTCCAAAGAGCCCTTAGTTATCCTTCATCAGTGACAGGATCATTTCCCCACAGGCTACTTTTTCCCTTTAACTTTGCTTGGTGTCATCATATAGTGGTACAGTTTTAGACATAGAATTTTGGCTAATGAGCTACCTTGGGGTCAGAGGGATAGAAGAGCTATGTCCACTTTGTAAGCTGACATAAACTGAAAGAAGGCATCTCTTCAGTGTAGCCATACAGTCTGTCCATGGGGCATAGGGAATCCACCCGTTAGCAGACAGGATTCGGACTTAATCTGCTGCTGCCTATTCATGCCCTGCTGCACCTATTTACCCTTCAGCAATGAAGTATTTCACATGCAAAGCCTACCTATCATGTTCTGCTCACACTAAATCACACATGCATTATTTGATATATTTACAATCACGAGGATTTGATATTTTAATAACAACAATACGCTCGTAATGTATTTTTCAATTTGAATTAATTTTGCAGCTAATTCTAGCTACTGAATGTCTTCATTTAAAATATACATATACATGTATATTGTTTGGTATTTTAATTAGGCCCAAAGGAATATATTTGCAAATTTGGGTACACTTCATTTGTTATATTAATGAAAAGGCACATTAAATCAAGTTTCATGTGGATATTTCATTATGTACACTGCTCTTACATGTCACTAAAAGAGATTTATATTAGCGGCTGTAACCACAAATAGCCACCATGGACACACTGTTCATTTAAAATTTAAAATTTTGTTTTAAAGTGCTGAAAAACAAAACATCCCACTGTTTACCAACTACTGCAAAGTCTGCCTCACTCAACCATGGACTGGGTTATGCTGTGGATCAGACAGTTCTGGACAAAATTGTGACATATAGCTCCCTACGAAGTTACATCTGACATTGTTTGTATCTTACTTGGGGTGCTATCTTCTCATAGGGAATGTAGTTAGTGCCACATACTCATGGAAGTCACACTTGAGCAGACATTAGGGTACATGTGAGTAAATTCATTCTCTCTCTCTCTCTCTCTCTCTCTCTTTGTCTCTGTCTCTCTCTGTCTCTCTGTCTCTCTGTCTCTCTGTCTCTCTGTCTCTCTGTCTCTCTCTCTCTCTCTCTCTCTCTCTCTCTCTCTCTCTCTCTCTCTCTCTCTCTCTCTCTCTCTCTTTCTCAGCCCTTACTTTCCAACTTAGAATCAATACTGTATATTGGTTCCAAGGCAGAAAAGTGGTAAGGACTAGGCAATGGGGCTTAAGTGACTCACCTAGGATCACACAACTAGGAAGTATCAGATTTGAACCTAGGATCTTCTGGCTCTTCAATCCACTGAGCCACCCAGCTGCCTCCCTTCATTGTCTCTTTATTCAGATCCTTGCCTGACCTAGAATCTGTTTCTTCATTGGAGTGGGGCCACTTATCAGTCATGTAAGCCTTGGGGGGGTGTTATTTAAGATCATATTTTGAGAGGGAAATAAGGGGAAGCCTTGAGAACACTGTTTCAGAGATATTATGGGCCTGGGAAAGAGGGAAGGCTTGTTAGCAATCTATCCCTATCTTCCCCACCACTGAGACTCCTCAGAGAAATATCTCTTTCTGCCATATGAACAATATAAGAACTGGTGCATAAGAATTGGACGGACATGTGTGCATGTGCATACATGCACAAAATACACGCACACACATGAAGTGAGTAGTGTTAGCCATTAAGGAAAGTAGGGTGAAAGTTGATTAGAAGTCCAGCTCTAACAGATACTTGGTGCCATTATATATGCATGCAGAGCCCCTTCTAAGGATAATTATTTTAATAACAATAATCATCATAAGACTAATAATAGCTGACATTTGTATAATGCTTTAGGATTTGCAAAATTCTGTGCATACCTTATCTCATTTGAGTTCTACAACAACAGTGTGAGGTAGCTATTATTATTGCTATTTGACAGATATGGAAACAGAGGCTTAGAGAGATATTGAAGCCTTTGAGAGGCGGTATGAGCAGAAGAAAGGGGACTGAACTTGGAATCATAGAAAATGAATTTGAATCCCATCTCTTTTAATGATGTCTATTATTTGGTAAGCATGATCTTGCACAAGTCACAACCTCTCTGGTTTTCAATTTCCTCACCTGTAAAATGAATGAGTTGGACTCAATGATCTTTAAGCTCCCTTCCATTTCTGGACCTATGATTTTCTGCTGTGTCTTGATTGTGGTCACACAGCTAGAATGTATTGGAAGGAGAAATTCATTTCCCCTCGATGGGATCTCAAGATCAATAGGCTATTCCCAAAGAATAGCCATTCTTTGCTTCTCCATTGAACACAGAAGATAGGTTGGTATCCAGATAACCAACAGTGCTGGATTTTGCTGCCATTTTTATTTTTAAAAGTTCTGGCTGATCAGTGTTTCTATAGGCAGTGGGGCAGTAGACAAGCTAATCAACCACAGCTATGAAAAATAAGGCTTTGTCTCCCTTCCACAGAATGTGTGTGGTTCAGGAGTTGGACAGCAACTTCTAGTTCAATCAAAACTGAAACAAAGAAAGACCTACAAGCAATTATGAAGAGTGAAATGAGCAGATCCAAGAGAACAGTATGTACAGCCACAGAAATATTACTTGAAGAATGACTTGTGTATGTCTACATCCAGAGAAAGAATTGATAAATAGAAATAAGCAAGATACAGTTTATATATGTATGTACACTTGTCAAATTATGCCTTCTCTAAAGGTGAGAGGGAGGGAGTTACCGGGTATTTTTTTTTTTAAAACCCTTACCTTCCGTCTTGGAGTCAATACAGTGTATTGGCTCCAAGGCAGAAGACTGGCAAGGGCTAGGCAATGGGGGTCAAGTGACTTGCCCAGGGTCACACAGCTGGGAAGTGGCTGAGGTCAGATTTGAACCTAGGACCTCCCGTCTCTAGGCCTGGCTCTCAATCCACTGAGCTACCCAGCTGCCCCCTACCGGGTATTTTAATGTAACAAACAAATAAATTTCAACAACAACAAAAGGAAATAATAGAAAATTCTCAACTGCTTTCAACTTTTCCCTCTTTTCCAGTCTTTGAACCAGAGCTTTCAAGGTCTTTCCTCATTCCCCAGTACTGTCTCACAGTGATGGCAAACCTTTTAGATACTGAGGCCCAAACTGAAATCCTCACCCACATGTGAGCCCCCTGCCTTACCCCAGACAGAAGAGGGAGGAAGCCTTCCCATTGAACTAGGCAATGTGGTGGGTGGTGTGATAAATGTCCTCAGGCACATGTGGAGAAGGGGAGGGGAGCAACACCCTCCAGCATGCCCTTGCCCATGTGCCAGAGGTTCCCCAATATGACCCTATCAAAATCTGATCTCAGATATGAAACACAAACACACACACATGCCACTAGGCTTACATGACTGACAAGTGTCCCCACTACAAGGATTATTTTTTATTTTAATAAGAATTGGAGCTAAGAGAATGTATTTCTAACATACAATGACAGATTGACCAAACTTTTAAAAAGCATTGTTCAAGCACTTATTATGTGCCAGGCATTACAGTAAATCTTGGGAATGACAAAAACCAAAGCAGTCTCTCCCTTTATTCCTCGCTTTTTTCTCACCATAGTAGATGTATGTGTCTTTTTCTTTCCAGTTCAAGAACCCTAATCTGATTGGCACTGTCAATGCTACTGAAAATATCTATCAGTTGAATATCCTCTGGCTCCATTCACTATTGATTTAACTTTCCAAACTTCAGTACCCCTCCTCTGGCCCCTACTGCCTGTATCCATTATACCCTGTCCCCTACTAGAATGTAAGCTCTTTGAAGACAAGGACTATCTGAATGCTTAGCAAAGTACTTGGCACATAGTAAGCACCTACTAAATACCTTTTCATTCTTCATTCAATACCCTCATATTCTAAAAGGGGGAAACTACACATAGGGCGGTGGCAAGTAAGCCAAGGGAATTTTGATTGATCTGAGATGTCACAGGGATGGAGCAATAGGGCAATTGTAGTCAAAGGCAAGGAAAAGATTGGGGGACACTCTTAGAATCAAAGCAAGTAACAATCCAGACATAAGGAGCTCTTCTTTCACTCCTCTAACCCTTCTATACAACATCTCCAAATACATGAACACACAGAATGATTGTTTACTATTTCTTGCTAATAAGAGACAGAAAGCATCTCTCACCTGGGTGCCAGCCTTGGCTCTTGAATCTGGGGTCTACTCTAAAAAGAGTTCTACACCCTTATAGTGCACCATTTTAATCTAAGCACTGAGGTTTACTATTCAACAAATAAAGAGGAAGCACAGCATAGTGAGTAAGAGAAGACTTGAGTTCACTTCTTGTTTCTGGTATATACATGAGACCTGGCAAGACTCATGATCTCTTGGTTCTATAGACAATTCTCTAAGATTATAAGTGAAGAGCAGCTGTTAACTTGCATTGGTAAAGGGATGTTCCATATCTGGAGTTAACCAAACCAATGAAATCACAGGTCCAATTTAAAAAATAACACTTGTCAAACTATTATTTGATGGTTGAATTTAAGAAGACAAAATTATCTCTAACAAAATCCAAATGGCAAAAGGAGTGAGTTATAACCATCTGGCGACACTCTCAACTCGTGTTTAGCCTATAAATGTTAAGGCCCATTAGACACATGTCCCAGCACTAAAATTCACTTGAAAGTTTATGTACAGTTCATTTTAAATCTCCTAACTCTGCTTTCATTGGTAGGCTTTAAGCCATTTATATCCACATGGGGTGGAGGTGGTGGGAGGAGAGGAATTTGGTTACCCAGTCTCTAGCTGATCTAAAGGTCTTCATTTGAAGTGATGTGAAAGCTTTCTTATCCTGTTACCTTAGAAAAATGATGGGGGTTGGGGGAGCAGCTAGGTGGCTCAGTGGATTGAGAGTTGGGCCTAGAGACAGGAGGTCCTGGTTTCAAATTTGACCTCAGATATTTCCTGCTATGTGATCCTGGGCAAGTCACTTAACCTTCATTGACTAACCCTTACCATGCTTCTGCTTTGGAACCAATACACAATAATAATTCTAAGATGAAAGGTAAAAGTTTAAAAAAAAACTGACGGGGACCAAAAAAAGGATACAATCCTGTGTATGCCATACATCTCTTCTGTCCCTCTACTTTAATTTTTAATCTTCCTCATGTTCAATTTGAAAAGAAGATTAGAATTTAGTGGAATTCATTTAGGGATTGATAATGAAATGGTCAAAACTCAACCCAGACTTTGAATACAAGAGTAGACTGAAAGACTATTGATTTTTAATAATGGCAACATGGGGATAGGAGATGGCTTATAAGCATTTTGGAAATAATCATAGGATCTTATATTCAGAGCTACAAATGATCTGAAAGGCTCTCTATCTAGCACCATCCTCTCTTTTTAAAAATGTGAAAACTGAGGATGAGAGAAATTAAGAAGTTTGCCCAAAGATAGTAAATGATAGAGACAAGACTTGAACCCAGGTTATGTTCTTCCTTCATTTTTGAAGAGAACCAATGACTTTATGGGATGATGTCTTGACTTGCTCATGAATTGTATTTAAATGAAGTAGAGTTTCACAAAGTTGTCAACCTCATTCTCTCTTTCAGAATCATCATCATGGCAGGACAAAAGTCAGGATAACAGGTGATGTCTGAGGTCATGGTGGATGACTTTGGTGTCTTCAATGTCTGACCAAACTCTAAGTGCTCCAAAGCATCTGCTTCAGCCTCTTTCATGGTTGAACAAATTGTTCTGATTCACCTATTCTCTCAGAGGAAGTCTTCACATGCTTGGAGTCTACACCTCTCCTCACTCACCTAGGGTTTGAGGCCTGTCCATAACCCTCGACCTGGTTTAGCTCATCTGACCAGATGTCTCTGGTTGTTGCTGTTGTGTACACTACAGCTACAGGTGAGAGTTGGGTGAAAGATGGACCTCAAAGGGGGATAAGCAGCCCTGAAAAAGGCTCTGCAAACCCTCACACCCAAGGGTGCTAGTCCTACTTGACCACCCCACCCATCCCAGGGATTCTGACTCCAAAACTAGTGTTTTCTTCTGTACCACACCGACTTTCTGTATTAGATTAATATTTAATAATAATGAACATTCACCTTACTTAGAGGTTTATAAAGCACTTTGCATTTGAACCTCTCAACAATCATGAGATGTAGATGCTACTGGCACCCTCATCTTACAAATGAGGAAACTATGCCTCAGAGAAGTTACAGGAGTTGTCCATGGTCCTAGAGTCAGTAAAAGAGATGGGATTCCAAACTAGTTTTTTGGGATTCTAAACACTTTTTCCCACTCTACCATTCTGTATGATAGAGAGAAAACAGGTAACAAAGCAGGAGAAAAGAGGTGGCTGAAGCATGACTTTAGAGACAAACATGACATTCCATTACAAATGCCTCATTTACCACTAAGATACAGACAAACAAGAGAGGATCCCAAGAAAAGAATGATGAAAGGACCTGCAAAGACAGATTTATAGGGAACCATGCAGCAAATTAAATATATATAACTTCTCTAAATGAAGACTGAGGGGGTAACTATGGCTCTTAGTTTTAGCCATTTAAATATCTCAAGGATATTTTGTAAGGTGAGGAATTATTTAGCAGAATGCTAGAAAGAATGGGTTTTGTTAAGAAAAATTGAAGTAAGACTTCAAGTAAAACTTCTGGATGCTCGAGATCTTTTGGCATATGGAATCATTCCTCATAGGAACATTGTTATTCTTTTCTACACAAACATAGGATACACTAGGGAGCTCATGCTGAGGAAATAGGGATCAGGTAACCTGATACCATGGACCTTTTCCATTTCTGCCACATGTAGTTTACAAAAAAAAAACAACAAAAAACGTAGACTGGGAATAATAACATGCCTCCTAGAAATGTGGTCAGATGTTCTCCCGAAGAAAGAGCTAAATCTGTTGAGGAGCCTTGTTCCTGGAAGCAAGTCTGCCCTTAGTGAAACAGATGAATAGGGGAAAGGTTGCATTCATGCTGCTTCTTACTTGTAGGGCTCTCAGGTTCCCAAGTCACAGCTCTCCAGATGCCCAGTTCCCTCTTGTTAGGAGCAAAGGATCTGATAAGTCACTAACAGTATGAAAAAGAGTTAGGCAGCCTTCTTTTTCTTTTTATGAGAGCTTTTTATTCCTGGCATTTTATTCAATTACCTCGAAGGAGAGAGGGCATCTCACCATGAAAATAGCTATTATTGGCTGGGAGGGGCTCACCTCTATTTCAGAACCATGACTAAGGTTTTGAGATCTGTTCTGGCTCTGAATCTAGAGTCAATCAATCATTAAATATTTATTAATTCCTGTGATATGTCAATTAGTAAATAAGAGTTTATTGAATGCTCAGGACTGTGCTAAGTGCTTAGGGAAACAGAGAAAGGCAAAAACAGCCTCACAGGGCTCAAACTAATGGAGGTCAGATGTCAGACTAGGAGCTGGAATAGAAAGCCAAAATGTAATGTCCCTTTCTTTAAGGTCCTTCCAGTCCATTGGGGGTAAATTTGTCCATATATAAGTATCCCAGAGTCTAGGAGCCCTATAAAGTTGGGTTCAATTCTGAGTGGGTCTTGACCCCAAAGAGGGGAGTAGATTCTTGTTCTGTTCCCACCCCAGAGTAACTCTAAGTACATTTCTAAAACAAAGCTTTGATTTCTTGAGGGTTTCTCCAAAACATGAATATTAGGGTCCCTTTTAGAAAAGGTACCAAATATAGAATATGATTGCCATGCATAAGGAGTTAAATTTAAGGGCGTGACTAAGTATATGAGAATTCTAATATGGTGGTCACCAATTTAAAGTATGATAGCTCACGTCAAAATGACTTTTAATAGATTTTATTTACAAAGAGGTGGAAAGAGTGAAAGTAGAGAAATATAAAAAAAGGGTAGAGAAGATGTCTAGCCTATCACACTAAATATTGCTCTGGTACTCGGCTCAGCCCAGCAGGGCTTGTTAACCCTGGACCAGAGGACCCAGTGTTCTGCCCACATGTCCTCTTCTAAGAGAGGAAGGTCTCTCCGGAACTAATCTCTCTAGGAGCTAGGAAAGGAAGGCCAGCTACTCACTCACCCAAGAGCCAGTCTAAGAGCCAAGGTCCCAAGTTGAAGCTGAGGTCCAAGTCATAGCTCCAAGCCACAGTCCCAGTCCAAAATCCACCAAGCTGAAGAAGACCAGCTGAAGACTTGTGAATTCTTTTACTTGATAACAAAGTGTTAAGTATGGGTTAAGTAAGTGTTAACTCAAAATAGACAAAGAATAAAGAATTTCCTTTCACACAGGTGTACTGGCAACTATTTACTATGCCACAACATCTACATAAGACTTAAAGACATATGAAGAAATTGAAAGCATAAAATATCCTATTGTACTCTTTATACTCCCTGGAAGTGATGGGACTACTGGACAAATATTTCTCATTTCCCCATGGCTTTCACTGTCCAAACTACTCAGGAGATCTGGATCTTCTGGCTAACTAGGTTATGGCTTTCTGTAGTTCTTCAGCCCTAGGATGATCCTGGTAATAGTTGTATTTTCTTCTAAAAAGTCTTTTATGGAGAAAATTTTCTGCCTTCCCCTGGACACTCTGTGCTCAGATGAGGAAACAGAAAGGCAGAAGATGGCAAATAAGGCAAGCATATTCGTAGCATGATGTGCTATTAGCACATCAGTGAGGCTAGCTGGGGCTTGTATGACTCCAAAAGTTCTTTTGTGTTCTCAGGATGTCTACAAAAGAAAGGTAAGAGGGAAATGAATCAAGCAACCAATATGCATTTATTAAGCACCTACCATGTGTAAAAATGGAGACTTGAACCTGGGATTCCATTTCCCAGGAGTCCTTGCTAGCTCCCAGAATGCCCTCTAATCTCACTGAGATTTCCACCTGGGTGAGGTCAAATTTTTCTATTTAACCTGGCTGTGAAGGCTACTGGGGTTCTTTCCTATTTCCACTTCCAAGCAGACGCATTTCTTTCATGATGTAGGTGAGGCTAAATGGGCCTCTCAGACCATCTAGCACGTGCCTTTCTTACTTGTATTTTCCAAAATTCCTTATCTTAAATAAACCTCTAAAAATATAATACTTCTAGAGAGAAAATAATTTCCACCTGCCTCAGTTTCCCCCCAAATTTTTAACTCTTACAGTTTGGTGACCACGAAGAGACAAATGAAATATTTCAATCTTCTGATTCTTTTCTCTACTAAGTTCAGCTTTTAATAGCTAGTGCCTAGAATTTTTTTTTGATCCATGTTTCTCTGGCCAAGGTTCTTTACCCTCACAAAGCTGCTGCCTGTTCCAGTCATTAGATAGCTCACCGCCTCCTAGCCTGGCCCTTCCCTGCCTGCCTGCCGCCATCTGCTTCGGAATTTCTTGAGCCTTTCCCGCTGGCCCGGCTGCACTCTGGCTCCTGGCCCTGCTTGCCTGCATTCCTGTCCCAGCCCTGCCCACCCCGGTGCTCTCTCTCACTCACCCAGTCCCTGTTTAACCCAGATCACAATCACCTGATGACCTGCCTGCCCAACAAACTCTAGCCTTGGAGCAGATCGCTCATCACTCAGGACTCATTTCTACTAGCTGGTAAAAACGGGGGTATTGGCAAAGGATTGTAGGGGGGGACGAAGTAGAGGGAAAGAAGAAAGTGATTCTTTCAAAAACAGGAACTTAAAAGCATGGCTATTTTACAAGGATATCTTTTAATTGCATTGATCCTTTTATTGACTTCACCTGCATGTCAGGGGAAAAATCCAGCTCTGTATAACCTTTTAGCTAACTTTGGGTGGGCAGCTGGTTGTCTCAGTGGACTGAGAGCCAGGCGTAGAGAAAGGAGGTCCTGGGTTGGAATATGGCCTGAGTCACTTCATGGCGATGTGGCCCTGAGCAGATCGCTTGGACCCCATTGCTTAGCCCTTAGCACTCTGCCTTCCAACAATAGGCATCTAAATGGATAAAAACCTAAGGAACTTTAAAGAGACTGGAGGTTATATTTTTAAGGTATTTCAGACTCCAATGATTTATACAAATCTCTGTATTCTATTGCATTTTACTGTTTGCTTTGGTTTAAGGTTTAACTTTGTGATTTTAAGTTCATATATTACTACATTCAATATTCTTCTGTTACACTGAATCATTTTAATGTGCTGAGTTTTCACTACTGTTATATTTTATTGCTTTTCCCCTATAACCATACTGAACAAATATCATTGTAATTAAACCCATATATGAAAAACAGCTTTTTTTCCTATTTTGCCTTTGTAAATTGTCACATAGAGGATAGATGGACTTCATCAGAACTGGTTATAATTGTATAACAACCTTTGGAAAATTTAATGTGCTAAATACCTCAATTGATTTTAAGGATTTTTTAAACATGATTTTTGGAATTTTTTAAAACAATCTCTGGTTATTTTTGCCTGCCCCTAACACAAGGTGTAAGGCCCATTCTAGTAGCTGAAGTGAAATACATTTTATAACCCCCAACCTTCCCGCATTTCTAAATATATGAATGGAAGTTGGGGCAGTTAATCTCAGGGCATTTGTATCCCTAAAAAGCTTCCAAAATAAGGAGCACCCCTCATTTATACTCTTCAGCTCACTACTTCCACCAGAATGATATCTAGATTTCTTTCTTTCTTTTTTTCTTTCTTTCTTCTTTCTTTCTTTCTTTCTTTCTTTCTTTCTTTCTTTCTTTCTTTCTTTCTTTCTTTCTTTCTTTCTTTCTTTCTTTCTTTCTTTCTTTCTTTCTTTCTTTCTTTCTTTCTTTCTTTCAAACCCTTACCTTCTGTTTTGGAGTCAATACTGTGTATTGGCTCCAAGGCAGAAGAGTGGTAAGGGCTAGGCAATGGGGGTCAAATGACTTGCCCAGGGTCACACAGCTGGGAAGTGTCTGAGGTCAGTTTTTGAACCTAGGACTTCCCGTCTCTAGGCCTGGTTCTCAATCCACTGAGCCACCCAGCTTCCCCCTTATCTAGATTTCTTGATGATGTTCTAAACCCAAAATGAGTTTTACTTTGTTTAAAAGTGTTTATTACCAAGGTTGAAAGATTGCTACATTTGTAAAAATTGTGACAAATATCCATCAATTCATAGGTTTTAAAAAAATGTCATACAGCAGCTTATGTGAAATATGATAGTGTGTTTGTTATTGTAATTAATTGGGCTATTGAAAATTTTGGGGATGTTGATAACTACATATTTGTATTACTGCTCTATTCATTTGCTCTCACTCACAGTGGATCATGGCCAGATATGAAGAGGAAATGGATCACATTTTTGGTGAGAAAGCCTTGTATTCTACATTTTCTTAGCTGACACAGTGTGTCAATGATTAGAAACTATATTTTTTAATTTTTAAAACTCTTTTATTATATTTTTCTTGCATGTGCAATATACTATTTCAGTTTTTTTTTATTTTTTTCTCTCCTTTTTATATTTGAAGCACATGTCACCAGCATTTAGGTTTTCTTTAACTTTTTTATTTCAGTACTATAAGTTTAAAATACATTTGCTATAATGTCAATGCATGCCCTAAAAGCTTGAGACTATAAAAATGATGCCACTAATTGTTTTAAAAAATTATGGGACTTTACTTAATAATTCTGTCTGATTCCAGGACAAGATATACACAAAAGAGCCATTGCACAGGGTCAAAGAAAACCCAATCCAGGATGGATTGATGCACTTCTAGACCAATGCAAAGGTTTTGAACTGTTGTAGTGAAATTATCACTTTTAAAGATTTGTTATAGTATTAAAACTATGGTCGCCAAGGAATTTACTTATGAAATTCCTAAAATGAAACACTCAAGTCAGAATGGAGTTTATGGTGGTTTAATCACAATGGGAGTAGGGAAAAGGAGAGGGAGAGAAGGAGAGAGGAGAAAAGGGAAAGGGGTTACTCAACCTCTGGCCAAGCCAGAGGGAGATTAGGCCCAAAGGGCCAAGGTAGAGAGGAATCAGTCCTTGACTCACGTGACCGATCTGAAGGCAAGCTATCTGCCGACCTCCACCCTGCTCAAGCTCCTAGCACGAACTGGCGCCTAGCTCTCCCCACAGGAAGTGAGCGGATTCCAGAGGCTGTTCCCTACCTCACTTCCTGTGCCTCACAAGTGCCAGTGGTGGCTCAAGCTTGGTTTAAGACAGCCCAGGTAGGCAGTTAGTTATTTCTGATTTGTCATTGACTAGCACATGCCCATGTGGTGTGGGTGTGCACAATTTTGGGTGCTAGACCAAGATGGAGATTTTAAAATTCACAGAACCTAGTGTGAAGACTCGAGGTTACTGTGTTTAACATTGTTAGACATAGGCTTTCCTTGTATCCACACTCACTCTAAAAATACTCACAGATGAGTATCCCCAAACTTGGCTCCTACTTGGCTTCTATAATCTGGTCCCTTTTTCTGTCTTTCCTAGTGTGATACCTTTCTGTAGTCCTGGCTATTGACTGGGTAAATGCATCATTGCTTAGATCATTTTAATTGGGCCCTAATTCAAGGACCTGTTATAGATTTATTTTTCCTGTACTTAGAATTTTTACACATAAGACTTTGATAGTCTATATTTTCATCCAGTATTTTCTTTTTTATTTGGATTTTTCCGATATCTTTTTAATTTCCCTTACCAATTGATTCATATACCTCATACCTCAGCCATGCATCCCTAAGTGATCCTGTGTTTTGTTTTTTTTCAATCACACACAACATGGGGAAATGTAAAAAATATCATTATTTAAATTGCAAAGTTTAAATTCCTTTTGAGAAGAATTTTAGGTAAAGAATAATGCTACCTTTCTGAATCCAGAAACTGAACTGTTGGAGAAGACACCATGAAGAAGCCTCCAGACCACAAGCTGCACTAGAATGAACTTTGGGTGTGGTTGATTGAACATTTATTTGTATGTATACTTTCATGCCAAAGGGGACTGCCCCCTAACTGGCTTTTTGTCAATGCATCCAGCAATTATTGTTTTTTTTTCTTGCTTATCCTCAAATTATTGTAATCTTTAAGGTGATTTATGTTTTCATGATCACATGGAGAAATGTAAAAATGGAGACTTGAACCTGGGACTCCATTTCCCAGGAGTCCTTGCTAGCTCCCAGAATGCCCTCTAATCTCACTGAGATTTCCACCTGGGCGAGGTCAAATTTTTCTATTTAACCTGGCTGTAAAGGCTATTGGGGCTCTTTCCTGTTTCCGCTTCCAAGCAGACGCATCTCTTTCATGATGTAGGTGAGGTTAAATGGGCCTCTTGGCCCACCTAGTGTTGTGGTGAAAATTTCACCTTTTAAGATTATTATAATATTGAACAATGGCCGCCAAGGAATTTACTTATGAAATTCCTAAAATGAAACACTCAAGTCAGAATGGAGTTTATGGAGGTTTATGCACAATGGGAGTAGGGAAAAGGAGAGGGAGAGAAGGAGAGAAGAGAAAAGGGAAAGGGGTTACTCAACCTCTGGCCAAGGCAGAGGGAGTTTAGGCCCAAAGGGCCAAGGTGGAAGGAATCAGTCCTTGACTCACGTGACCGATCTGAAGGCAAGCTGTCTGCGGGCCTCCTCTCTCTTCCAGCTTCTAACATGAACTGGCATCTAGCTCTCTCCACAGGAAGTGAGGGAATTCCAGAGGCTGCTCTCTTTGTCACTTCCTGTGCCTCACACGTGCCAATGGTGGCTCAGGCTTGGCTTAGGACAGCCCAGGTGGGCAGTTAGTTATTTCTGATTTGTCATTGACTAGCACATGCCCGTGTAGTGTGGGTGTGCACAATTTTTGGGTGCTAGACCAAGATGGAGATTTTAAAATTCACATTAGCACGTGCCTTTCTTACTTATATTTTCCAAAATTCCTTATCTTAAATAAACCTCTAAAAATATAATACTTCTAGAGAGAAACTAATTTCCACCTGCCTCAGTTTCCCCCCAAATTTTAACTCTTACACATGTGCCTGGTACTGTGAGAACCAAGACAAAAGTGAGACAGTTCTTATTTAAAAGAGCTTACATTATCCTGGGGAATTATAACATGTTCACAAACAAGATGGGATATGTGCAAAATAAACCCAAAGTCCTGGGGCAGGGTGCTAATCAGGAATGGCTTTTTGAAGATGACACTTGGGATGAGTCTTGAAGAGAATGGATTGCCCTAAGAGGCGAGCATGAAGAGCAAGACATTCCAGATACTGGGGAGAAAAGGAGATGACACCATGTGTAGGAAACAAACAGTTTGGCTGGAGTGTTGAATGTCTGAGAGGGAATAATGTTTGGAATGAGGGTCTGGTCCAGGTTTAGGGTGTCTTAGATGGCATCTCCACATGGAGCACACTAAGTAGCTGCTTTGGGGAGAATCATACTCATAAATAAGGCAAGTTTGTGCAGAGTTAGGGGCTATCTTTATAACTGGTACAGCTATGGGTGGAGGGTGGATAATACAGGGCTCTTCCCAGAGAATGGCACCAGGAGCAGCTGCTTTGTTTCCTATTCAGCTGTACTTCTTTTGGACTTCATCATGTTCCTAGGCCAGGTACACTCTCCCACTCCCTTCTTTTTTAGATTTCTTTTTATGTGTTGTCTTCTTCTATTAGGTTGTAAGTTCCTTGAGGGCAGGGACTATCTTATGCTTTTCTTTGTGCCCCTAGTGCTTAGCAAAATACCTGCCTTCATAAATGTGTATCAACTAACTCTTGACTAATTCTGGTTGGTTAACTACATAGTTAGAAGAAGCTTTTTTTTTTCTTCTATTGACTATAAAACTGTTGTCATCTTCAAAAAGGCCTTAACAGCAGCCATCTTTTTGTTTTATTATCTTCATCTATATTCTAGAGATGTTACACAGTCTGGTGGGAGACTCTGCTGTAAAGAGAAAGGCTTAAGGGCATTTTTCTCCTCTAAGGTCCTATTTGCCTCCCCAGAAATGGGTCTCTGTCCTTGGGCTTTTCATTTATTTTTTCGTTTCCATTCTAAGTGAAAGTAATGAAGTTTCTGACCTAGGTCAGAAGAATGAGCCACCAGAACCCAGGAGTTACAGTACAGGCTTCCTGTTGCCTGCCTCGTGTCCCATGAAGCAAGGACCAATGTTTAGGAGTGACCATCCCAGTGGAAGAAATCACATATCAGTGATGCCACATCTAGACATAGAAACTGACATAGATATAGAAACTGAGCTAAGTTAGGAGAATAATCCTCAGCCAGAACCTGAGGTGGGTTAGGAGGGGTAGTTATGTGCTCAGTAGCTGACCTGAAGTCCAGTTTTGCACTTACTAACTGTGTGACCTGGCCAAGTCAGTTTGCTTTAGTTTCCTCATTTGTAAAATGAACTAGAAGAGGAAATGCCAAACCATTCTAGTGCCAAGAAAACCCTAAATGAGGTCATGAAAGTGAAATCTAGATCTAAGTCCAGCCTCAGACATTTACTAGCTGTATGGTCTTGGACAAGTCATTTTGCTTTACTTTCCTCATTTGTAAAATGAACTAGAGAAGGAAATGACAAACCATTCTAGTGTCTTTGCTAAGAAACCCTAAATGGGGTCATGAAAAATCAAATACTACTGAGCCACAACAATAATAAAAGGGTGTGTGTGGGTGTGGGTGAGGATTATGCTCCTCAAAGTTTTAAGAAGAGATGTTTTTATAATTGTTCTTATTATAGCTTTAAAATAAACTTACCTTTATAAAAGCTAATCAAAGTTAAATGGTTAGAGTAAATTGGGGTATATTTTCCCTAACAACTGGGGAACACAATCAGTGGGGGCTCAAGCCAATGGCAATAAAGAGAAACCCCAGTCTTGGAACCCTGAAGGGAAATGAAGATTTCTTGGCTCTGGAAGAGTAGGGTCAGAGTGTACATGTTACATACCAGGAGAGGTAGGCTGGAGCCATATTGGAAAGGACTTTAAATGCCAAATAAAGGAAATGATACCCTCTAGAACGAATGGGAAGCTCCTGAAGTTTCCTCAGCACTAATTTGGGAGGATTAGGCTTATTTTTCAGAGTTTCCAGAGAGCAAGACAAGGACCGATGTATGGCCATTCCAAGGTTTAGTTCAGCTTCATATAAGAATGTCAAGTCTTTAGAGATGTTCCCAGTGGAATATCTTTTGAAGCATGGAGCTTCTCTTTAGGCAAACTAGAGAAGAGACTGAATGGCTATCTGCTCAGGATATTTATAGAGGAGATTACTAATCTGTTGTGGGAGATTGGAGAAGATGCCATTTTCCACTTCTCAAAACCAAAAATGGGGCCATTTTGTTTTTCACTGTGTACCTCTAGCCTGGCACCTATGAAAAGACACTGCTCTGGGGATACGAAGAGAAAAACAAAAACAGTGCCTTCCCTTAAGCTTTCAAAGTAATTTTCATAGGGAATGGGGCATTAACAATTAAAGGGATAAGGAAAGACTTCCTGTAAAGCAGGGATTCTTACTTTTTTTGGGTCATGGAACTTTTGTTAGTCTCAGATCTATGAACCCTTATGGTTTTTAAATGCGTAAAGTAGAAATTCACAGAGGATTACAGAGGAAACCAATTATATTGAAATACATTTATCAAAATATTTTTAAAATTCACATCGCCTTAAAATATATCCATGGATCCTATGGAGACCCAATGCCCCAAGATTAAGAACCACTGTTATATGACAGGTTATACCAAGATTAACCTTGAAAAAACCTAAGGATTCTAAGAGGCAAAGAAGAGAAAGGAATATATTCCAGGTACAGAGCACAGCCTAGGCAAAAGCCTGGAGATGGGAGATGGCACGTTAACTTCAAGGAACATTTTTTAAGTCAGTTTGATTGAAATATAGAATGTGTTAAGAGGAGCAGGGTCAGGGTCAAATCAGGGCTAGATAGGGCTAGATATAGTGTGAAGGGCTTTAAATATCTCTCAGGAATTTGTACTTTCCTCTAGAAGCAGAATGGAGATACTAAGGATATGACATGGTTAGATCTGTGATGCTGATATTCTATGATTGTAGTGACGTGGAGTCAAGAGGACATGAGTTTGAATCCTTCCTCAGATACTTAGTAGGTTTGTGATACTGGTCAAGTCATTTAACCTTCTAGATCTTTCCACATCTATAAAATGGCTATAGTAATATGACCTATTCACAGTGTTCTTATGAATAACAAATGAGATCACATGTAAAATACTTTGCCAACCTTAAAGGGCTATATAATTGCTATTTATTAGTATGAATTTGTTTAATATCCCAGGATTTTAAGAAGAGGTCTGGAAGGGAGAAGAAGCTAGAGGAATTCACATTAGTGGTAGAATTTCAAGCTCTGCCTCCAGTTCAGAGGAGATTTTGGTTGCAGGGTGGGCAGGATTGGGCAGGGGGGAGGCTGACCTAGTTTCTCAAATTATCCCTTATACATCCCACAAACAGTAAGCAAGTGGGGGGGGGCGGCTGGGGAGGGGCAAGTCTTTTGGCCACCAAGCCCTATAATGAATCAGCTATTTCAAATGGCAGGAGCTGCCATCACCAGGTGTCCTGAGTTCCAAAACCACCACTAATTTTTTTTTTTGGAAGCTTTCTGCTACAGTGGTAGACTGGGAAAGGACTATAGACTCTTGCTTTTCAGGAAGAATGTGTTTGCCATCTATTCTTCAACATTTGTTCCATATTGAAATGCAGCTAATTTTGAAAAGCAAAAATCATATTTAGAACAGTGATAATACGAATCATTCATAATTACATAGTTCTTAAAGGTTTCTAAAGTACTTAACATAAGCCCCAGCCAAGGAAGGGGACATGAATCCTGAATCTCTTCTTTTGTTTTTCTTGCCTTTGGCACTGATTCATTTCTCATTCCCAAAGCGATTCCATCTCTGTCTTCTCTGTCTCTCCTTGCTTCAAGCTCCCCATGTGTTCCAAGGAGCTGTCTTCCTCTGACCCATTAAGTGGCTATCCCTCCCCATGTCTGGAATGCTCTCCCTCCTTTTTTCCAATCCCTTTTGGATTCCTTCAAGTCTCAGTTAAAATCTCATCTTCTACAAGCAGCCTTTACCTATCACCCTTAATACTAATGCCTTCCCTCTAAGCTTACCTCCAATTTATTTGGTGTTTATATTGTTTGTACATAGTTTGCATAGTCTTCTTCATATAGTCCAGTGATAGCAAACTTTTTAGAGACTGTGTACTGTGCCTGCCCCCCCACTGCATGCTGTGCCTTGTCCAGCCAGACTGAGAGCTTTGCCCCACCTCAACTCACCAGTGGGAAGGGAGAGAAGGAGGGGAATGGGGAATGGTCCAGGTGCTCTGCTCAGGGGAGGGACTAAGTGCTTCCATTGGGCTGCTGGGAAGAGAGGCTGGGGGCATGATGGAGAGGGGGAAGGGAGCAACTCTATGGAGATCCTCTGCCTTTCTAGTAACTAACTCTGGTGGGCAGCATGTGCCTATAGCAAAGTCTCTGTGTGCCATCTTTGACATGTGTGCCATAGGCTCATCATCACAGATATAGACAGTGGGTTCTCTGAGGGCAAGGGCTTTTCATTTTTCTTTTTGACCTCCATCTTTGGCATGATGATTGCCACATAGTCAGTGCCAAGTAAATGTTTTGTCGATGACTTCTTGTTTGAGAGAAGTCACAATAATCTCAGGTGTGAGGATCTATTATTTTAAATAATGTCTATTTCCCAAAAGACCTATTACTGTAAAATCATCCCCCTAAAATACTTCTTCCCTACTCCCAATAGTCTCTTTCTCCTTGGAAGCCAGCCTTTATCAATAAACCTTTTAACTTAAGCCCTGGCTGAGATGATTTGACTTTTTGTCCAGGCATCAAAAAGCAATTTTAACTAAGTGACTGACTCACATTGGATACTGGGTTTACTTCTACGCTTTCCCACACAGGCCTCTTTCATTCTTTGTGATTTCAGAGATTTTCATTAGAGCACTTTAAAAAATGGGGAATCCTGCCCCAAACACCAAGAATATAGTCCTGAGGCTTCCCCGAAGGTACTGGAAATTCAGGGTATTCCATTTGGGTCCCTTTCTGGACACCTCGTGGCTCTAAGCAGGTTAGCAATCTCAGCAATAAGGAAGGCATTCATTGTGAATGCAGCCATGAATTGACTTGAAGTGGTTATGAGCCTAAAATATTATATTTCAAGCAGTGCTACATACTTCCCCTGGGACCAGTTCAGAACAAGTTTGCACTTGTGTGCTAATGAAAGGAGTGACTGCCAAGCAGATCAAATCCCTATTTCTTCATCTCAAAGCTATATAACTCTATGACTTTTAACCGGCTCACCTCTAAATTTCTAGGTATCAGAAGAAATTAGGGAAGACTCAAGTTGGTATTCTGCACTTGATGTTGTATCAGACAATGTATGATTCTGGGAAAGTGGCTTAACCTCTCCGAGTTTGCACTTCTTCATCTGAAAAATGGGAATATTATGATTTGCTCTACCTACTTCTCAGTTTTATTGAGAGAAAAACTGTTTATTTCATTTTATTTTTTTATAACACTTACTTTCCTGTCTTGGAATCAATACTGTGTATTGGTTCCAAGGCAGAAAAGTGGTAAGGGCTAGGCAATGGGGGTTAAGTGACTTGCCCAGGGTCACACAGCTGGGAAGTGTCTGAGGCCAGATTTAAACCCAGGACCTCTGGTCTCTAGGCCTGGCTCTCAATCCACTGAGCTACCCAGCTGCCCCCTAGAGAGAAATAGTTTAAATGAAATCTTAAGAGTTAAAAGAAATGGGAGACATTATTATTATTTTACAAACAAGTGGTTTAAACCCTTCATTTTGTCACCTCCTCTCCCTCCAAAAAGGTGCTTCGGTCTTGAATGTGATGAATTCTAGGGCTAGAAGAAAGGAATCTGCCTGGTCATAAGAAATAGTCAAGGGTGGAAGGGCCAGAAACATGATTACCTGAAATCAGTCTTGATGGTCCACTGGGGAGGCAAAACCCCTTGGTGAATGAGGATCCTCTGAGCTGTGTCAGTGGAGTCTTGGGAATTACCTCCTCGCTGGAGGGCAGGGATTTCTACAATAAAGATGCAGCTTCTTTAACAAATTCTAACTCACATCAGTGAACTTGGACTCTTAGGTCTAACTTTCAAGTGCTGACAAAGCCCGACATGATTTAGCAGGGAATTTAATGAGGTTACACCCAGAGCCATCTGAAACTAATGAGCAATGCTGGCAACTGGGGGAGAGAGAGGATTTCTCTGGGGCAACTGCCCTCAGAGCAATCCATTTTGAGGGGGTATAAGTGTGACAGGGAGTGAGTGGGCAGAGAGGAAAGGGGGGGAAGGGGAGAGAGAGGGCAGATGGGAGAGAAAGTTGGAGGAGAGAGAAAAAGATGGAGAAAAGTGGAAGGGAGGGAAGGAGGATGGGAAAAGGAAGGATGAGAGAGACAGAGACACACAGAGAGAGACAGAGACGGAGAGAGAGAAAGGGAGAGACAGAGAGAAGAGGGGAAAAAAGAAAGGAGAAGGGAGAAGAGAGGGAGAAAGGGGAGGGAAGATTAGGGAAGTTGATAAAGGGAGGAGAAAGAGGGAAGAGAAAGGGAAACAGTGTTGAAAATGGGGAGAAAGGAAAAAGAAGGGGCGTGGTGGGGGGTTCAAGGGAGGGAGATGGAGAGGAAAAAGAAGGAAGAAATTCTAGGAAAGAGAAGGCAGAAAAATCGACCCTTCTCGATACAGTTCCCTGGCACAGCTGCACCTAAGAAGAATGGAATGCCCCACCCAGATTCCTAGGCGTTCTTGGTCGTGCTCCTGGTAAAACAGTGGGTTCCTCAGTTTTTGACCCTTTTCTCAGGTCCCCTGGGGACTGACTCACACTCACACCTGTAAGCCTGATTAGCAAACCCCGTTCGACTTGATTAGTCAAGTGTGAAACGCAATACAGGCAGACATTTGAAATTCAAGTTTGCCAGTAGCTATGTTAATAGGCTTTGGGACATGAGCAGGATGCAAATGAAGTAGGCTTTTAAGAAATCCTTTCCCTGGGTAGAATACACGGAAATGAAGGGTTGGGAGGGGGAGGCTCAGAGATGAGCTAGTCCAATCCCAACATATCCTAGGTTATGAAAATGACCCCTAGAAAGTGGGTTGGACTAAATGAGCACTAAAGGATAGTCCGTGGGTCAGGAAGAATTTTTTAAGTGCCTATAGGTAGTCAGGTGGTTTAGTGAATAGAGATGCAGGCCTAGAGATAGGAGGTTCTGGGTTCAAATCTAGCCTCAGACATTTCCTAGCCTTGTGACCCTGGGAAGGTCACTTTACCTCTATTGTCTAGCTTTTATTGCTCTCTTCTGCTTTGGGACAGATAGAAAGTATTGAGTCTAAGACAGCAAGGTTTGGGGGTGGGTTTTTTTTTTTTTTTTGTGCTCAGATCAGATGCTAATCGCTACAGCTATAAAGAAAGGGAAAGGCACTCTCTAGGAATTCCTGGTCTAATAGGGGAGGCATTATGAAAACAGCTGTGGGCAAACTGGAGCTAATCAGCAGAGTGAAGGCACTAGCATGGGCGGAGGTCTTGAAGGGTTTTTTCTATCCAACATGGGATTTGGGGCTGAAATTTGAAGCTAGGAATGGGAGATAAGCAGCGAGAATAGTCCAGGTTTTGTGGACAGCCAAACTCGGCTGCAGCCTAGAAATGGAATGTCTTGTTTGAGGAACAGCCAGAAGCCCGACGGATGTTATTGGAACCCGGGGTGTGCGCGCCAGAGGGAGCAAGGTGTAGGAAGCTCGGAAAGGGAAGATGGGGGCCAGGCTGCGAGTGCCTCCTTTTTGTGACTCTGGGCGATGGAATTTGTCTTACTGTGCTTGTTACTTAATTGCTCCTGGTTCTAGTATCTGCAGAACGAGCCCTGATCCCTTCTTCCCCAGAAACGATTCTTCAAGTATTTGAAGGGAGCTCTCATAAGTCATGTCGTCTTTTCTCCCTGCTGAGACAGCCCAGTTCCTCCAACCAGTCTTTGTAGGGCACCGTGTCTACTTTCCCCAGTCTGGCTGTCTTCCTTTTGACATGCTCCGATTTATTATCGGCCCTTCTGAAATATGGGACTCAGACCGGGACACCATCCAGCTGTAGTGCTTCCGGGGCCAAATATAGCAGGACTAACATCCTTATTGCTCCGGACACTCTCTCTTCATTAATACTCCTTCCTCATGTTTCATTCCTTCTCAGGGTGTCCTCTAAACTTGTCCTTCCCATCCTAGAGCCTCTCCATGTCCCAACTCCTCATCCCGAAGCTTCCTCCAGCCCAGGAATTCACACATCGCAAGGACTGTCAGTCACTGGAGCCTCTCACTCCGATTGGTTGGCTTCTCCCTGACGCTCCAATTATTTAGGGAGAGTGACCAGGTCAGCCATTTCTCATTCCTTTCGGGGCTGCGCTGACTTCCCTTTACCATCCCCCCAAAGTAGATCCCTCTTCCCCACTTTGTAACTTCCTTTTTAGATGTTGTGTTCCCTTATTAGAATGGAAGCACGTCGAAGACAGGGACTATCTTTCTTTTTTACTTTTCTTTCCAATGTTTAGCCTGGTACCCAGCATGTAAGTGCTTAGCAAATGGCAGCTGACTGGGAGACTAACACTGCCTGAGATAACATTACTATTTTCATCTGCCACCTTCCAGATGATTCATATTAAATTTGAACTCATGGGCAGTTAGGTCACTCAGGGAACCAAGAGCCAGGCCTGGAGATGGAAGTCCTGGGTTCAAATGTGATCTCACACAGTTCTTAGCTGTGTGACCCTGGGCAAGTCACTTAACTCCCTTTGCTTAGCCCTTACCACTCTTCTGCCTTAGAACCCATACACAGTATTGATTCTAAGACTGAAAGGAAGAGTTTTTTGAAAAAAAAAATTCCAAATCCACTTGGACATCTTGGTATTTTTCACAGGGCCTCCTCTCTAAGCAGTTCTAGCCCATCTTATATTCATGTAGCAGATTTACAAAAAAAGTGAATCCAAGTGGGAGCCTTAATAATGTTCCCTACTGAATTATTAGCTTTATCCTTAACCAGTTGAAATATTTTTGGTTCCTGATTCTGTCATCCATTGTGTCAGCCATTTCTCCCAGCTGCCTGGCACATGCCAGATTGATAAACAATCATTTTATGTCTTTATCCAAATCATCAGTAAAAAATGTTAAATAGTAGAGCCAAGCACAGATCCTTGAGGGACACCATTGAAAACCTTCTTACACAGGGGCAGCTAGGTAGCATGATGGATAGAGTGCATTCCATTCCATTGAAGAAGAAAACATGAGGAAACACACACAAGCACAAAAGATATTCAGTACATATAAATAACTTGGGAAGAGGTACTAAATGCTGGGTGGGTGAGGGGGAACATGGATTTTTAAAAGTCTCAATGAGGGAACTTAAGTATTCAAAGACACAGAAGTGAAGAGGGACTGAATTCTTGGCATGAGGGCAGCCTGTGCAAAGGTATGGAGATGGGAGATAGGATGTCATGTGTGAGAAATAGCAAGAATACTAGGTTGGTTGTATGGAGAACACAAGGAGAAGAATGTGTGACTAGGCTAGAAAAGTAGGTTACAGCTATTTTATAAAGGGTTAAATGCCAAATAGAATTTGATTTCATCCTAGAGAAAACAGGGAGCTAAAATGAAGTGGAAAGGAAGAGACATGAGGCAACAATGTGAAGGGTGTGACCTTGGGCAAGTCACTTGACCCCCATTGCCTAGCCCTTACCACTCTTCTGCCTTGGAGTCAATACACAGTATTGACTCCAAGACGGAAGGTAAGGGTTTTAATTAAAAAAAAAAAAGAATGCCAAGGATGAGGCTATTGCAATAGTCCAAATAAGAGGAGATGAGTCCTGTGCTAGAGTGGTGGACATGTGAGTGAAGAGATAGGGACATATCACAGAGATGAGATGGTGGTAAAATGAGCAATATTAAGCAACGGGTTAAATAAGAGATGGTGGTAATTTCCCTAAGATTATTATCATCATTGCTACCTCAATAATTAGTTCCTCCTAACTGGTCAGAATCAACTACAGAAGACAATTTTTCTTCATTGAATCTTCTGCTTTTGAAGAATGAAGTTTATAATGAAGACAAATCAAGATGTCATTAGCTGTTCTGCTTTGGTTTAAGAAAGGGCCAGAAGATGTTCAGAGAATTGAACATCTTTGAATTGAATAAATGTATTTCCTCAGATCTATGATCCTGAATGCTTCATCTATTTTCTCTTCTGGTTCAGTTGGTCTATAGTATACTCAGTCAAAATCTTACTTCTGTCTCTGCTGGATTGGTCTTTACCCAGATATTCTTCATCATGTTTCCCTACTTTGTTTCTCATATTTCCTTATAAATGTATAATGTTTTGATATATAAAACTATTTATAGCTCTATCCTTTATTTATATTTTCTATTTTGAATGAGATATACCCTTTTATATTTGTATTAAATCTATGGGACTCATCCCATCAAATTTCTGTGTAACCAATGATTTGCCTCTTTGAATTAGATTATCTAATTATTGCCCAGACTTAGTGTATTTGGGTAAAGACAGTTGAATCCAAGGGTATTTTTGTTGGTTCCTCTTAGATTTGTCTCTTGTGGATTTCTGAAAAATTATTTACTATGAAGACGAATCCAAACGCGACTCCCTGGAACTTCCTTCCTCCCAAAAAACTGACATTCTTTAGGTTCTCAGTTTTTATTTTTATTTTTTTATGGAATGAAAAAAAATCATTCTGTTCATATTAGTCCTAATTGTACTTTCGTATTCTCTGAGATGTATCTACTTGCATCCTTAGACTTGGCATCCTGCTTGTGACACATTTTGGCTTACTTTTAGAAATAGCTTAGAGAGAATATTTTTTCCTCCTTCCCTCCCTCTTTCTTTCTATCCCTTCTTTTCCTTTCTTCCTTCCTTCCTCTGAATAAGACTTCTTCCTTTATCACGATTTGTTCTTTCTAAGCACTGAGTTTCCAGATTTTTATTTCATCTTAAATCCATTCCTAAAAAAAAAAAAAAGGATGTTTGATATAAATTCAACCTCGATTAAGCCAAAGATTAAGGGCAAAAATGTCAGACTAAAGATGGATTCATAGGCAATTTGTATATTGGAGAAAGATCTAATAAACACCAATAAGGGCAAATAAAAAGGAAAGAAGAATCTATAAGATCAGAAAAAATGATATGATAATGATCAGATGACACACACTCATTCTATTGAAGGAAATAATCTAAAAGTGATGACTGAATACATTATGAGTGGCCTGAAAGGTTATTCAGATTCTGGGTTGATCATATATTTCATGTCCTCTAAGCATTTGTATTCCATTTACTGAAAAATGATTGAAAAAGAAAACATCCTCTATCTCTTATTGAATGATCTTCGTTGTGGGGTAGGGTTGCTTTAGAATCATATTGTTGCCAATCTTTTGAGAAATAATCCTCTCTGAGTTTAGGCCAATCTTTGAATACAAGATGCAATCTATCACCAGGTCTGAACTAGACATCTTTCCAGCTTGGTAAGACCTGATAGTATTGTATTTTGTTCCTATTCAACTTTATCCATTGGGTTTTCTTGAGAAAGATACTGGAGTAGTTCCCTAGCTCATTTTACAGTTAAGGAAATGGAGGCAAACAATGCTAAGTGACTTGTCTAGGGTTACCTAGAGATTTGAACTCCTCCCAACTCCAAGTCCAGTACTCTATCCACTGTACCATGTAGGTGTCTGGGAGTTTACACTATTCTGATTGGAACCAGCTCCACTGACATAAGCAGGTAACAGATCACTCTAGTAAAAAAAAAAAAGGTCACAACAAATGTAATAATATTAACCAACTTTCTTTTTAAGGTTTGCTAAATGCTTCATATACATTACCTCAAAACCCTGTATGGGAAGAATTATAGCCACAAAGTAACTCTTCCCAGTATAGATGAAAAACTGAGGTTAAAATGCTATCTACTTTCAGAGGAAGAACTGTGGGATCAGAAACACAGAAAAAAAATTCAACTGCTTGATCACATGGTTTGATGGGGAAATGATTGGTGTTAAAATTAATTAATCTACCAGTTATTATTTTTCATAAAGTTCATTAATAGAAAGGGTAGATAAGCACAGAGTTAAAGTTCCTGCCTCACTCTAAGTTCTCAGACCACTTGTTGGCTATTCTCCATGAATCTTTCTCTCCCTCACCTTTCTGCTCTCTCCCAGAGTCCACGCCACAAGCGCCCGTGAGTTCCTGCCCCCCCCTTTTTTTTATTGACATGCAGGATGTTCATGGATGCAAACTCTGGTGCATCCCTAGCATGTAAAGAATGTTGACTGACAGGTTTGGCAACTCAGGAGGGGGAGAGGATATAGACTAAACAATCACCCTCGTGAAACTATCAATAATATGGAAATAGGTCTTGATCAATGACACAAGTAAAACCAAGTGGAATTGAGTGTTGGCTTTGTGGGCAGGGGAGGGGAAGTATAGGAGAGGAAGAACATGAATCATGTAACCATGGAAAAATATTCTAAATTAATTAATTAAATAAAAATTTTCGATTGGAAAAAAAAAAACTGAAGTTAAATAACTGGCTCAAGTTTACACAGCTAGTAAATTTCAGAACCAAAATTTGAGCCCGGGATTTCCCTAAATTCAAATCCAACATTCTTTCTGCTTTTCCATTATCTCACATTTAGGAATGACAGGTGTTTTGCTTTGCTTATTTGTTACTATTTACGTTTCCAGATACTGTTGGAGAGGGGAAAAGACCAAATTGAAAGGGATTAGAGAAAGATGACCAAACTGGCTTGAAGTCAAGAGAGACTTCCTAATGAGCAAAATGATAAAATGCAGATTGCTGGGGTCTTTGAAAAGTTTATTCACTGTTAAAAGCAAAATTGAGACAATATATTAATCTTCCAGTTTAATAACCTGCCACTCAGAGAAGGGTCTGTGAACTAAAATATCAGTGATCAGTTAAAGGCTGGGAAAACAAGACCAGAAACACAAAAAAGTACAATTTAGCAAAAAATAAAGGGATAAAATGTGGAAGCAAATGTGTTTACGCATAAGAAAAATCACTCCAAAGGAGAACTTCACTTGACTTTAAGACAGTCTCATGGGAGAAGGCACCTCCTCTTGCTTCTTTGAAGAAGTATGGAATTATAGGCCTGAATCACCAAATAGAATGGGAAACTTTTCTAATAGGTTGGTTAGTTTTACAGATTTGTTTATTTTTTTAACCTTCTCTATAATTCTTTATTCTAAGGGATACCTTTCTGGAAGGAGGACAATAGAGTGAGTCGTTGGTAAATAATAATAATTATAATAGTAGCCAAAATTTATGTGGCCCTTTAGTGTTGGCAAAGTGCTTTATAAACATGATTTTGTTTGATCCTCATAACAATTCTATGTGATAAATGCCTCTGTTATTCCCATTTTTCAGATGAAGAAAGTAAGAAATTAAACCACGTGATTAATTAGGGTCTCATAACAACAGCATCTTCTACAGAATTCAAACTCAGGTCTTTCTGACTCTACATCCAACACAATTAGCTGCCTAACTGCAACTAAGGTTAAAAAAAAGATGTATGTATGTATATACATTATATATAGCATTTATATATTTGCATCTACAAATAAATCATATTTATATAATTTTACATATTTATACCTAATACATTTATACTAAAGATTATATATATGTATGTGTATATATATACATATATATAAACATATGTTTCTTAAAGGACTTATGAGAGAAATGGCAAAGACATTTTTATTTACTTACTTAGTTTAAGACCAGTATCAAAGTCCTATTAATGGCAAGAGATATTGCAAGGTGCAGCAATTCTGCCTTGGTCCCTGTGACATGAGCTATAGGACTTGTGATTGTAAAACCAGACTTTCTATATTTTTAATAGAAGCATCTTTTGTGGGAGGAAAAGTGCTGAAAATTAATTATTTGCCCTCTAGGAAGCTAGTTTCATCTTAGAATGGAAGTGTCCTGGGACACCGTGACATTGAAGTGTGATCCACATGTAGCTGAGTTCTGACTGGCCAATGCTCATACTGATTCCTCATACTGATCCTTTTTTAATTAATTAGTTTGTTTCATTAAAGTTCCCTGGTATCTCCCTCTCTCCTTTTCCTCCTTGAGCTAGAGAAGGTACCATTTGACCAAAAAAAAAATATATATATATATATATATATAACTTGCTTGTTTCTCTGGAGGTGGACATACACAAGTTATTCTTTGAACAGTAGTTCTGTTGCTGTGTATAATGTTCTCTTGGTTTTGCTCATTTTGATCTTCATAATTTCATGTAGGTCTTTCTATGATTTTGAAAAGTGAAGGTGCTTGATATCTCTTACAGTCCAGTAGTATTCCATCCCAATTAAAAGCTACAACTTGTTTATCCATTCCCCAATTGATGGAAATCCCCTCAATTTTCATTTCTTTGGTTATTGATTTCTTTAGCCACAAGCATCCCATTCCCTTAGTTGTTCTGCCATTTTATGGTCTTTCTGCCATTCTATAGTCTTCAATCCTTTAAAGATGAAAATTCTACTAGCTCCAAAGAATGAGCACAATTTTCATAACTCAGACGAGTCATCTAAGTACCTACAACTAATGACCACCTACTACTTCTCTGTCCCCCTTCCCCAAACCATATCTATTTTTTCCCCAACACTTCCAGCTATCCTTAATACCATCATCCGATGACCCAAGACTCAGCTCTATAGCCAGCTCTACTACTGACTCATTGTCAGCTTGTGACTCTTTCACTCATAAACTGAAGATAATATGGTTACCCACTGGCCTGCGTCAAAGGACTCATGCTCACTGAGTGTTTTGAGCTCCAAGGATTAAAGGTACTCTAACTACCAAACAAGGACTATTATTAAGCCAACAGAAGCTCAGAAGAAGCCTCACTAGACTCAGCCAGCAGGAATTTTGACACCTACCTCTCAAATAAAAATGGTGTGTGTAGGTAGCATGCTCTGTACCAAATTCAAACTCTTCCTGCTTTATGCTCTGATCTTGTGCAAATGCAATGTAGGAAAGGACCACTATAAGTCATTTCTGGTCCATTCCTTTTGCCTTCTGGTGGGGGGGGGGGAGTCTATAAAGGATAAATATTCCTTTCCTTAAAATCTCCAAATAATATTATACGGTGTTTTGGCAGTGCAGCTTTTTGTCTTACAAAAATAGGTCATGACGTAGTTCTTCCTTGTATCTAAATGGATTCCATGCTGCTAGAATTAATGTATTTTCTTTCTTGTGTCCTTTTCTCTGATGAATAGAAAGCAGATGCTTATGTTTACTCCAAGAGTCTCTTTTCTTAGATTTGAAGGCTCTTATTAACTTGTCCCTCGTCTCCCTCCTCATCCTCATTTCCCAGTCCAACCACCGTAGGCTATTTCCCAAACCTTTCACTTTTGTTGTCCAACTGAAAGAGACAATTGTGGTATATATGGATGCCGTTTTTTACATGTCTCAGTGAGTTAGGAGACCTTTGCTGTGGGGACAGACCTTCTCTAGGAAGGTAATTTCAGGTTCAGGAAAAATTATAAGATGGTAAAGCTGTCATAGAGGACAAATGACAAGCACATTACCATGCTCCTAATGACTCCCTGAATGTTTCCCTTCATTTTGTCAAAAATAACATCATCATCTTTCCACAACACTCAAACACCTGTCTGTTCCAACCTTTCCTCCAGAATGAATGTCTTCACTCACCGTCACCCGGGGCACAAATGTTTCTGTTCTCTAAGACTTGTTAAGCCTTCCTGAAATGACTACCATCCCCCAAGTTCTCCTTCTCATCCTTAGCAAAATTACCAGATCTCTTCCAGTTTCTATTTCTATAGTCCATCCTCCTCTGTCTATCTCTCCACCTCCCAGAACTTTCCATTCAGATCAGAATTTGTCTCACCTCTTATACTTACTACTTGGGTGAACCTGGGAAAGCCAACTAGTCTCTCTGGGTTTTGTTATCCTTCTTAGAAGCAACAAGGTACAGTGGGGAAGTACTTTGTGGATTGATTGATTTTGATGGATGGAATGGTAAGGAAGAACTCTGGATCTAGATTTAGATAACCTGGTTTTAAATCCTCCTTTTGTCACTACCTGTGAACCTCTTACTTAACTGTAACTTACTTAACTGGTTTTTAATCTTCCTATTTATAAAATGAGACAGTTGACCTAGATAATCCCTCAGATCCCTAGTTCTAGATCTTGGAAACTTTGAGCTATAAAGATGGGGATAAGAATATCTTCCCAACCTACACAAAACAGAAGTTGTTTTATTTTTTTGGAGGAAACTACTATGTAAACATTAAAGAGCTATATAAAGTGAGTTATTGCTGTCATCACTGCTTCTTAAGCTACAAAAGAATTCTGCCTCCAAATAGTGATGTTTTTAGAATAGTTAATGAAGCGAGGGGCTATATGAAGTGCAGACAGTTCTGCTCTATCCCCCCCCCCCATATACATTTCTTAAAAGTGCCATGCTATCCAAAACTGTATAATAAAAATTGTCGAGCTCATGGGGGAAGTGGGGATAGGGATACAAAGCTCAAAAGCATTGTCAATGATACATTTTTTTTAAAAGACGGGAACAGTAGCATTGTTTAATATATAACAATAGTTTATATACATAGTTGGTTGTTGTCCTTCATACTCAAAGAGGACCAAAATTACATCATTGGTGATATCTTTTGATTCTTGCCTAAATTGGAGTTAAGTGAGGCAGAGATGCACAAAGATGCCAGCCTCACTCTCTCTTCCAAAGTCATCAAAGCCCAGTGGCACGACCAAAGTCACAATAACTGGGGGTGCCTCCAGATGCAGTGGATGACCTTGGCTAAGTGCCCCACAGCACCTGCTTCTCCCACCTTCATGGCCAGTAGAACAAATTGTTCTCATCTGCTCATTCCATCGCAGAGAGTATTCGCATGCCTTGGGTAGATGTCCCCCTCACTCACCAACGCGTTTGAGCCTTGTCGGTTACCCTCAACCTGGTTTGCCAACATGGTTTACCATGGTGCATCCTATGGCTTCTTGGAGCCACAGGTGAGAGCTGGGTGGCAGGTGGACACTGAAGGAGAAAATCAGCTCTGAAAAGGGCTCTGAGTTCCTCAAAACCCGCCCCCCCCATAAATATTTGTGTATTTACATACATAAAGACTCTAATAAATAGTGGTAGATGGCCTTGGGTTGCATCTCAACCTGTGCCTGGTTTTCTCAAAGCACTTGGCCTTTCATGAGCCTCTTGAAAGCTGGGCTGGCCACAAATGAGGGTCTGGCGTGGGGGGTTTGAGAGAAGGCCATGATAGGAGGGGTGGTGGTGTAGACCAGCCCTTTTCTGTTGCAGTAACTATCATATTAGATGATGCACAGGAAATATGGCACTCTACATTGACAAAGACCCAAATATGCATGTGGAAGTTGGTAAAGGAAGAGCGGCAGCTTTTGAGTTATTGTGAATTGGTTCCATTTGCTGCATTCTTGATGTTTCTTGTGAAAGAAATTACATAGAAGCAAACTCAAAATTCTCATTATGCTGAAAGCATTTCCTAATATATCAATCTTGTTGGAACAAATTCACTTTGAAGTAAGTGTTATAGTAGAGCTGACTATCATTACCCTCCTCCCCCAAAGCAGCTATTTTGGGCCCCAAGAAGCCTTGGACACAGGCATAAATTCAAATACCAGCTCTGATGTGTATTAGATGTGTTACAGAGTTATTTTTCAGTCTTGTCCAACTCTGCATGGCCCCGTTTGAGTTTTCTTGGCAAGGATACTAGAGTGGTTTGCCATTTCCTTTTCCAGTTCATTTTACAAATGAGGAAACTGAGGCAAATGGGGTAAGTGACTTATCTAAGGTCACACAGGTAGTGTCTGAGGCTGGAATCTGAACTCAGGTCTTCCTGACTTCAGGACTCAGCACCTCCTAGCTGCCTAAGTGCTACTTAGCTGTGTACCCTTGGGCAAATCACTTGTACCCTCTGAGCGTCAATTTTACCACCTATAAAACTTGCTATCTATGGGGCATCTGGGTAGCTCAGTGGATTGAGAGCCAGGCCTAGAGATGGGAGGTCTTAGGTTCAAATCTGGCCTCAGACACTTCCCTGCTGTGTGACTCTGAATAAGTCACTTACCCCCCATTGTCTAGCCTTTACCATTCTTCTGCCTTGGAGCCAATACACAGTATTGACTCCAAGATGAAAGGTAAGGGTTTAAAAAATTAAAATTAAAAAAAAAACTTGCTATCTACCCTATAAGGTTTTTTTAAAGGGGAAAGCACAAAGTACTATCTGAATTAGATTTATAATATTTTCTCAATAATATTTCATTTTTTCCATAAATAAAAGTCATTTGTTAAAAGTTCCTTCTCAGCAGAGGGCACCATACCAGGCACTGGGCACAGAGTGTTAAAAAAAGGAAGATCTGAGGCAGGCAGGCAGCTCAGTGAATAGAGTGCCAGGCCTGGAATCAAAAAGATCTGGTTTTAAATCTGACCTCAGAGTCTTAATAGCTCTGTGACATTGGATAAGTCACTTAACTCTGCCTCAGTTGATCATCTATAAAATGAGCTGGAGAAGGAAAGAGCAAACCACTCTAGTATCTTTGCCTAGAAAACCCCAAATGGGGTTACAGAGAGTCAGACACAACTCAAAAGACTGAATGACAAAAATGCTTTTAGGTTGATCAATTAATGGGCTGGTCAGGAAAAACGTTCCACCATGCTTTATTGCTATACTACTTAATTTGGTTTCTGAGAACGCTCTTCTCTTCCTTTCCTTGGGGACTGTAATGAAAGTAGCTGCCACCAAACTACTGCCAAGTTTTCATTGTAGGAAATGCTAAAGAAAGGAAAATTTAGAAAAGTGAAATCTTCAAAGCTTTCTGACAAATCAGAACCTAGTGAATGTTGCTTTGCTATAGAAAGCTTGGCATATTAAAGATGTGCTAAGGAGTCACTGTATTAATGGCTACATTTTCCATTATTTCCTTGTTTCAAGTTTTCAGACCATACCGTATTTTATAACTCTTCTATAAGTAGCATGTTTTAAGATTAGTGATCTCTAAAAGGGATCTTACTGTATATGCTTGTGCTAGTACGTACATTTTGTCCTAGCATAAAAATAAGCTTATTTTGCTTTTTTTCCTAGAGATTTCCTCAATCATTTGGAAAAAATGTCTTGCTGAACAATAAATGGAGCATATTTGTCCCTCTCCTCAAAGATTATTTAGGTTTTGACATCTGTTATTGAAAATTGGCTATTTTCTGATAGCTCCATTCCCACCCACCCAATTTACCTGTTCTTCTTGCCCAAGATCACTTTGGAATAAATATTTCCAGACTCCTCTTCTCCTTTATATTCTTCAGGGTTCTTCTCTCCTGCCTTGTTGTCTGTGATATCTCAAAGTCCTGGCACTAAGCAAGAAATATTTGAGAAGGGTGGGAAACTGGGAAAAATTCATCAAATTCTGGTGTGAAGGACCTTAGCCCATTGAGCTATAATAACATAGAGTCTTTCAAAAGGAATACACATCACCTATGAATTTTCATTTTATTTTACCAATGAGAACTTGAGGCCTCGATAGTTTGGGTGGTTAAAGGCTACAGAAGTTACGAGGAGGCAAGATGTGAACCAAAGTCTTCTGGATTCCAAATTCAGGGCTGTTTTGTCCTATACCATTGCTGTCCCCATTAGGAATTGAGATTGACTTATTTGTCTTATCCCTTCTATAGCAGAGCTTTGACTCAACAAATTCTGAAGACAAGTGATATGTTTGGCTGAGAGAAATGACATGTGTTTCAATGAGATATGGCAATGTTTAGGATTCCTGGATCTGTTTAAGAGTTGGAGAAAATTCAACAAAAATAACTGAAATGTTGAAGTGTCTAGTGAAAACAGATAAGGATTTTGTTTTTTCAGTGCCCTGTAAAAGAAAAAAAAGGGGGGGTGTGTACCGTTTTTCTGAGGATTCTTATCCTTGGAATTCATTTCTCTGGAGTTTGGGGGGGGGGAAGAAGTTGAAACAAATACAATGAAATTTGTCACTGGAAATAAATTCAGGGATTTCTATTCTTTTGAGAATCAGTTGTGAATGGTATATATTATTCCTATCTTATTC
Source organism: Monodelphis domestica (assembly GCF_027887165.1). Lineage (NCBI taxonomy): Eukaryota > Metazoa > Chordata > Mammalia > Didelphimorphia > Didelphidae > Monodelphis > Monodelphis domestica. Next base: position 438,824,153 of record NC_077228.1, on the reverse strand, counting down.
TCATGCCCCCTCCCTACCCTCTCTGCCCTGCCCCATAATGAGAAGAAAAGTTTTATTCTATATTGGTTGAGAATCTAAGAATTGCAAGAGATCTTGGAGGTCATCTAGCCTAACTTACGTATTTAAGACTCTCTTCGACAGGATTCCCTTCACCTCAATGATTGTCTGGTCCCTCTTTCTTGTGATGGATAGCTTTCATTATTTTTGCCCATGAATTAGTTCTTGTTTTGCCCTAAGGGATCAGGCCAGTTAAACCACCTCCTCTTCCACTTATCAAGTCTTCAATTACTGGTAGATGTTCTCATGTCCCCTCTAAATTCTTTTTTCTCTAGGCTAAACACACTAAGGGTTCTTGTCCCCACCTATACATGTTCTCTCTCAGACACTCTCCTGATACACTAACATTTGTCCATATCTTTCCTAATACGTGGTGGTTAAAGACCTAAATACAGAATCCCAGATGTGGTCACACTAGAGCAGAGGACAGTGGAACTATTGCACCCCTAGGCATGGACACCATGTTTTTCTTACAGCAGTTTAGAAAATTATTCAGTTCTTTGTGGAATCACACTTGTAGCTCACTAGAACCATTTCAATCTTTTTCATAAAATTAGTGCATAGTCACATATACTTTTATTCTTTATTTGGAAGCTGAATTTTGAAACTTAATTATAGAACTTTAAATTTCATTCTATTTGATATAGCCCACCATTCTAGGTTTCTCAGCTCTTTCTAGATCTAAACTTTGTAATTTAATGTTGTAGTGGTCCCTCTAGGCTTTTTGTCACCTATTTGACAAGCATACTGTCTATGTCTTCATCCAAATCACTGATAAAGATGGTAGCCCTAAGGGAACACCAACAGAGCTCTCCTTCCAGATTGACAGATTCATTAGTAACTTTTCTTTGGGTCCAGTCATTCAACCAGTTCCAAATCTATCTAAATGTACATCAAGTAGCCTATATCTCACTATCTTATTCACCAGCACAAGAGAAGCAAAATTGTCAAATACCTGCTGAAATCTAAATCTACTATGCTTAAATGGTGTTCTCCCCCAAAGGAATCATACTATCTTAGGGAAACAGGTTTTTTTTCTTAAAATAAATGATGAAATCTAGTTTCCCTATCAAAAAATGGAAATGAGGTATAATGGATTTTGATGGTATTTAGTGATCCCTCTTTCCTTTTCTAAAGGCTCAAAAATCAATCTTTATAGCAATGTATTTTTAAATTTTGTCAAAAAGAGAAGTGAAGCACTCTTCCTTCCTTCCTTCCTTTCCCAAATTTGTAATATTTGTCCTTTACCAGTGATATTTTGTATTTTCCAAGATCTTTGGACTAGGAAGGATAGAACAATGATTGGTTAACAGACAATGGAAACTCAAGATGAGCAAGATGTCAGGAAGCACATGACTGCCCTCAGTGAGTGTAAGTCTACATCCTTTGACAGACTATAGACCAAAGTAATTTTAAAAAATTGGCATATTTGGCAGGTGCCATCAATATTAGAAAATTAGTGGATTATATCTGTTGACAAATTTTTAAACCTTTTAATCCTATTCGAAAACTTGAAGTAAAATGTTTTTGTAGATGGGATCTCAGAGGCTGTCTACTCCAAGTTATTCCTGAAAGATAATTTCCTCTACAATATCCCCCATAAGTGTTCCTACAGTCTTTTCTTGAAGTCATCTCCTGAGGGAGAGCCACTGCCTCCCAAGGCAAGCCATTCTACTTTTGGATAGTTCTTGTTCTTATTCAAAACTTTCCCCTGACATTAAGGCTAAATTTGCCTTTTTTCAACTCCCACCCATTGCCCCCAATTCTACTTTCTGGAACCAAAACAAATCTAACCCATCTTGTGTACATTTTATTGGGGTCTTTCATATGCTTGAAAACCCCCCATTATTATTCATCCCGTTTCAATCCAGGCACATACAGTGTTTTTTCTTCTTCAGGTTAAACACCCCCTGTTCCTTCATTTGGTCCTCATATGACATGAACTAGAAGTTCTTCATCTCATTCAGTGGGCAATAGGACATCAATGTAGATTTTTGGGGGAGGAAATCAGAGACATATTTTAGGAAGAATTATCTGGCAGTATTATGGAGGGTACATTGGGAAAGATACTATAGGAAAGTTAAGAGGTTTTACAATAGTTCAGTTGAGAAATAAAACTAGCAATAGTGTAATGAGACTAGAAGGGAAGGAATGGATGTGAAAGATAGTTCACTGGCAGATCTATTAGGGTGTGAGAAGAATTACAAGTGCCACTGAGATTATTAGCCTGGAGGGAGAGATACTCCACTAACAGAAATGGAGAAGTCTGAAAGAAGAGGAAGAAGGAAGAATATGAACTTTGTTTTAGACATGTTGAATTTATTGTACTAGTGTGACACCCATGAAGATGTTCATAAGACCATTGGAATTACTAGTTTGCAGTCCTGAACAAAGGTTAGAGGAAAAGGTTTGGGTGTCATTACTATAAACTTGATAACTGAAGCCCTAAAAGAGAGAAAATGATTATCAAAGAAGAAAGTCTAGAAGGTTCAGTAAGAAAGTCCAAGGAGGACCAAGAACAGAATCAAAGGGAACAGAATTTAGGTATGGGATGAGGGAGAAGAGAAACTGAAGAAAACAACAGTGGCAGTCAGAGTTGGAAGAAGAAGCAAGAGAATAAAGTACCGTGGACACTGAAGGAGTGGAAAATTTCAAAGAAAAGAGGATTGATTGTCAAGAGATAACTGTAGAAGAGGCACTGGGGTTTATGAAAAATGAGAGAAGGCTTTGGTGATCAGGAAGTCATTGGTGGCATTCAATTGAAGATTCATAAGTTATAAGGCTAGAAATCAGACTGCAGGAGGTTGAAGTAAGCATGAGTAGAATCAATGAGTACTTCAAAAGTATTTCCCTTACTTGTAAGAAACTGGTGAAAAGGAGAGAAAGAGAAGTTGGTCAATAAAGGAGATAGTGGAGAGGGAAAGAGGAAGCAGCTGTAGGACCAGGATTCTTAGAAACTTTAGCTGTGGATCAGATATGACAAGCCATCTTCATTTCTCTTGAAGTATAAGGACTTCTAGCAAAGGAAATGCAAATTTGGTATTATGCTTTCTTTGGGATTACTTTCTACTAAAAAAACATTTATATAACTCATAGAGATGAGCAAAATCAAATGCTTTTTTGAGATATGTTTGAGACACAGGCATACTCTGCCCAATGACTCAATTAATTTGCTTACATGAACCAATGTCACATCAAATTCTTTAGTTAGATCCTCTGATTTGCTTCCTAAGTAATCAGCCAAATGGGTTTTTACAATACTGTGTTTACAGTTGGGGTGTTTAATACAATGTATTAAAATATTACTGTGCAACTGTGTTAATCAAGACAACAGTATGTGTGATTGTATTTGAACTAAACTGTGTTTGTAATGCTGTTCTCCCAAGTAGTGTATTATCTCTGCTATGTTCATTAAACTCAGTATTAGGAAGATATTGTCAAAGTTGAGAAAGATGTAATTATAGGATAGTCTTATAAAGAAGGGGATGGAAGACCTTTGCAAGTGCTCTTTAAAGGTGATTTGGAGAAAATAGGGGAAGCTTTGTTGGGAGAAACATTTTTTTCCCAGCGGTGGAAGCAAAGGACTATTGCATAATGGAGTGAACAATTTTTTTAAGGGAGAAATTGAACTAAATGCATTGTTGGATCTCTATGAATACATATAATATGTGTGTATATATCTACATACACACACACACACACACTCCATGACCCCAGCTACCCCTTTCTTCCCAACACCCAAAACACAAAACTGAGTAAGTAGAATAGATTTTTATAGCAGAATCTAAGGCTTTTTTGGGGAATATATGCTTAACATCTGAACTTAAATGAAGTTTTTGAGATTTAATGATTTTTATTTTTTAGAAAAATTATAAGGGACAGCTAGATGGCTTAGTGGATAAAGAGCCACGTCTGGAGACGGATGGTCCTATGTTCAAATCTGACCTCAGACACTTCTTAGCTGTGTGATCCTGGGCAAGTCACTTAATTCCAATTGCCTAGTCCTTACTGCTCATCTGCCTTAGAAATGATAAGTCAGTATTCTAAGACATATGGTAACGGTTGTATTTTTTTTTAATCAAAATAGGCAGTAGAAATGTGAAGGGAGAAGGGGTAGTTTCTTATAGGAGAGGATTCCTTACCATATACAAAAATCAGTATACTTGGAGTAGGTCACTAGATAATAATTTTGTATTGTATTATAAGAACATAGATGCTCATTTATTTATATCTACCCATCTCTTTCTTTTCCTGAATCATTTTCCCTCGGAATATTTACAGGGATACAAGAATCTTCATCAGTTTCCAACATCAAGATAGTCCTCTCTAGTTGGGTCTTGATTTCTACAAGACATTCTGAAGACCAGTGACCTACCTTACGTAGTAGCATAGTCTACTCTCAAGGTGTCAAGCTAGTCAGCCAAAAAAAGTCTTTATCAAGGGCTGCATGTCAAATGCCAGGGGGTAATCCCAAGGAAACCAGAGAGTGAGCTGTGTTCTTCAAAGAATTTGCAGTCTAGTTGGGAAGATGATTATGCATGCATGAAACAACATGAGAACAATTAAAAGAGGGAACTTAACACCAAGCTTTACATAATGGAGTAGCAACTCTAACAACTCATATTTTTATAGTGCTGCAAAGCTTACAACATATTTTTGAATATCTGAGGAAGTAGGCAAAGGAGGTAATAATCAGGAAAGATCTCATGTGGGAGGGGAGCTTTAATCCAGGTCTTGAAGGAGATGAAGTTTTGATGTGTGTTAAAGCAAAGAGGGAGGCAAGATTCTTAATCAGCATGTTATAAATGAGTATTGATGAATCCATATATAGGAAGCTTCAATGGCAGAATGGTCATCCTAGAGCCACTGGCCCATTGCCTGCTCTATTTTTATGATACTTCTAAGAATAGAAGGCCAATGCTATGGTAAAGGACCAACTCTTCCTTCTAGAGCTGGCATTAATCCTTAGCTATGGACTTTGTGGGGATTAAGGGAGCATTTGGGACATAGTATGTGTTGGAAACGAGGGTGCAAAATAGCCGTGAAAATGGCATAGTTTAGAGCAGAAAGTATACTTGTGTTGGAATCAGAAGCCCTGGGTTTGAATTGCAGTTGACATTTAATAGCTTGATAGCTCACTTAAACCTAACCAAGCCCATTTCCTCTTCCGTGGAATCAAGAAAATACATTTGAACATCTCAGAGTTCTGAAGATCATGCTGTGTAAAGGGTAAACCATTACACAAATGGGTGATATTACTACTGATACCTCTGCTCCTGAGATCCCAAGCAGAGTTCTTACAAACTGTGGCTTCCAGATGGGAGCCCATGTAGTCTTGCTGCATCCCAAGACAAAATAAACCCTAAAATTGGATTTCATCAGCAATCTTAAGAAAATAGGGAAAACATGATTTTCCTTCTCTATTACCCCAAAGAAAATGCAACAAAAAAGCTTTGAAAAGACAGAGTCCTAAACAATCGTGGTGATTTTCTGCTTTGGCATCATACTGAAAAACAAAACAAAACAAAACTCAGGGGGACCTTTACAAATCTTATTTAACATTATTGATGATGGCAATTTGTGAGTAGGAATGTGACCGAGATGCTGCCCCTCACTCCATCCATCACTTTGCCTAGGCAAGTCACTTTAACTTTGGTCCAGCCAACTTTTTAAGATGATATAGAAGCTGGAGTAGGTGATGATCTTGGAGTAGGAATGGTGGTGCAGGATAGAAGGGGGTCATTCTATAGGAGTTTTTGTTTCAAGGAAATAAAAAAAATCAGAGAGGAAGAGAAGCCAGTTGTTATCAATATATGATTGCTTAGTCCTGTCAGCTTAATAGTTTTATTTTCAACCATAAAACAAGATTTAAATTTTGCTAATTAATGAAACCATTGAAATTACTTCTCTCTACCATATATCAAATGCTATAAAAGTAGGAGAGGGGATCACATGTAAACATTTTTCAGGAACAAAATTTTTCCTCTAAGGTTTTCATTTGGACTTAAAATTCATCTAGACAAATTACTATGGCTTTTTTCCATCAAGAGACATTTCACATAAAATCTTAAAGCCAAAACAAGTACTGTCAGTATGTTCACACCATTTGGTGAAATACACAATGAACCAACAAAACAAGCCTATGGGGAAATTTTACCAAGCTAACAGTAAATGATATACCATGCCATTTTTTTCTTTACTCAAATCTAAATAAACACTAGATCTAGCATTTTTCACATTGTGGTGATTTTCAAAGGATATTCCTTGTTCTTTATTCTTTTTCTTTTCCTGTTCTTTAGGGGACTCTGCATCGTGACAGTGAATGGTTGAGGAGTGAGGAAGAAGAGAAAAAATATTCAGAAATAACATTAAAAGCATAGAGAATGGAGTGTCTTTGGGTGCAACAAAGTAGTCGTTTGGCATAGCATAACATAATGGCCGTAACAATTCATTTTGTTATCAAATGTGCTAATTTATTCCCAGGGAGTAGTTGTATTGAGAGAATCCAGTTCCAAGTCATACTAGTTGTTATTAGGGAAGAGAAGTCCCTTGAAAATGACATATTTCAAAGTAATTCATTGAATATTAGAATTCTTGGTGAATGTTAAAGGCATAACTTTATAGAAAAGTGGGTTTCAAAAATGAAGCACTGCCCTTGCCATAGAATGCATTATACACACTCCAGACCTAATATCTGTCGAATCAACGTAAAAAGCAACATGGAGAAATTGTAATAGAGTGCCAGTCAACTCTGTCACGTACGCTAAGCTCTGAGGACAAGCATTATGACTAACCACTTCTTTGCATTGCCCACAACTGGCACAACGTACTTGGTAGATGCTAAATGAGTCTTTGCTTCTTTGTCCATAGCGTTAGCAACTTTTACTTATATTTGATATGCACAGAGAGAAGGGAAATTTAAGTGGGCGTTATTAGTCTGGAGTGTGTGTAAATATTTTTCAAATCACGTTATTTTGCTAACTATAATAATATAACTATATTCCTTGGTAACTTCATCTTATTTATTTAAAATCAATATTTTGAAAAGGGGTTCATGAGGTTCATAAGACTGCCAAAGGGGCCACGACACAACAGGCTAAAAATGCCTACATTAAAGGAATGTGTAGGCTTTTGAGGGCTACAAGACCATACTGGATTTTATCCATTTATCCCATCTGCTCAGTATGTTGGGTTGCCATGAGGAGTCATTGGAGCGACTTGTAGAATTTCAGAGCAGAAAGGGAGCTTAAAGGTGATCTAGCTCATCCCCCCTTCAATTTCTACAAAGTGAAGCCATCCTTAAAAGAAGCATCTGAACTGAACTTTCTAGATTAGTCCCATTTAAAGCATTTCAACCTCATGCTCGGCATACGTAATTGGAACAGAATGTTGGGTCTAGGAGGGATCTCAGTGGCATGTAGTAAAGCAGAGCAGCATCTTGGGGAGAGTACTGGACTGAAAGGTGAGATCTAGGCTTGATTTCTTCTATATAATCAAGGGCAAGTCACTTAACATCAACCTGTTTCCTCAGCTGTAGAAGTGGAATCACAATACTTACACGGATGATCAGGTGGTGCCAAAGACACTTGCAATTTTTAAATCACTAAATAGTTAACATTATCATCATTCATCTAAACTCACTTCACAGATAAGGAAAGTGTGGGCAAGGGAGGTTTTGGTGACTTGCCCAGATACAAATGGGGAGTTAGGTTATGTGTTACTATAATACCGCATTTATAAAAAGAACTCTATATGATATATTCCTAACAAAACAAACCCCTGAAAAGGCATTTTTAATTTAAGCAGAGTCCTGGAAATAAGGTCCAGTCTGAATGGTCCAAATAGTCACTGCTGATCTGTCCCTCTGTCTTAATTTGTGAAGAGTAACTAATAATTGGGCTTGAATTAAAATTTTAAAAAGGATATAAATGCCAGTTACCATAGACCAGTAAATAGGGTCATGAGTCTTTCAACAGGCTTTTGGCAAGCCCTACCTTAAGAAACTGCTGGAGTGACCTTTTTGGTTAGGGTCAACTTCAAGGGGATGAAGCCAGGTCCAGGGTTCTAGTTTTTAGTGATTGTCTCCAGTGTCTGAGCCAGCTAAATACAGAGCTTAGTCAGAGGATCTAAGGAGAGACTGTTTTGTCAAGCTCCCCTATTTACATGACCTTAAGCTTACTATACTTGAGGGAAAAATAACTTAAATTCTACTTCCATATCCTATTGAAAAATGGCCCACTTCCAAAATGTTAAAACCCTTGCTAGGAAAGTGTAAAAGACTTAGCTTGTTTTCTCCAGGGATTAAGCTTCCTCTGGCCTATACTTCAGATGAAAAGAATATTCGATTCAATGTCATAATCTCCTGTACTTCTCATACTCCACATCTGGCAGCAAAGCTTTTTGGTATTTTAACTTCGTCCTTTTCTCGGGCATAGGAAATGAGGCTTTCGTTCATCAAGGGTGTGATGTAGACACTTTTAAAAAGGCCACAGGACAGTCTAGGTTATTGCTTGTGACCCTTATAAACTTTACTCGCCTCTCTAGCATTAAATAAGGGGCTACCCGACTGGTAGTGCTGAAATCTGTTACGGGGAACCCCAAACTTGGTATTTAACAAAGGAAATTAAGTAATAACTCACATGGAGAAATATTCTTGGAAGTATATATATCAAGGAGTCAAAAGGCCAGACCTAGATGGTCCTTAATAAAAAACAACAGCCAAGCAGTTCATGAAGTTGGCAGACCATCACAAAAAGGGAAGGACAATGCCATCTGATATATGGACATCAGAGACTTTGGGGAATTTTTAAAAAGAACTTCTTTAAAATGGAGTTCCCCCTTCCTCTCCCTCCTATAAATGCTAAGGCATCCAAACATTCAAGGAAGTAGATTCAATTTAAATAAAAATATGTTCTCTTGGTAAAAGAATAACAGTTACATAAAGACAATAGAAATCTAGTAAAACCTTTTCCCTTAAAAGGTAGAACACACCCCACAGCCGGGGGCAGTTCCCATACCTGTTGTTGCTGGTCTGGCTTCAGTGGTACCTTCCTGCTACCTTCTTCCATCAAAGTACTGTAAGGCATGCATTTTAAGGTTGATTCTGAGTATCACACAATGCCCCTGTGACTCTGTCACAGGTTAAAAAAACAAATCAGGTTTGCGGGCCAGAAGTACAAAAGCCAGAGATTTTATAAAGATGGAGATGATCATGTTATACATGCCAAAATCTCTCCCTGAATTTTTTTTTTTAATGAAGAATGGACAGGACTGCCTCCTCTCAGAATTACAGGAAACTCTTTGGTTGATTCAAGGTCTTCTGAATCTAGTTTGGGAAATTATCCAGAAGCACTCTTTTTCTCCATTTTCTCCCAGCTCTTTGTCTACTTCATAGACCTCTAGCTCCATCCCACCCATCCCTATCCCACCAGGATATGATCAGGGGGTAAGGAAAAGGAAATGATATTCAGAAGAGTCAATTTTATTATTTAGAACATTGAATTTAGAGCTGGATGGGACCTCTTATAGCTCAACCACCTTTTTTTAATAATGACAAAACCTTACAATAAAGTTCTATTTCACCGCCTCCTTGAAGGCGATCCCAGTAGAGTACAAACTTGAGCAGGTCCTACTAAGCTGGAAAGGATTAGAGTATGGGCCTGGTGACAGGACCTTGCACCTGTTGTCCAAAGACCAGAGCAGCTAAGTTCAGAGAGGTTCATCCCCAGAAGACAGGCCATCTGATAAGGACCTCGTTTTTATTTATTTTTTTTGGTGGCAGCAACTCAAGCCCCTTTACTAAGGGGCAGAGCGGTTGCAATCTGTGAGTGGAGGGAATGCCCACACCGATGAAAATACAGAATCCTTGAAGAGTTAAGAATGATACCTTACATTTATGTAGCACGTTACAGTTTTTCAAATGCTTTCATATACATTTTTCTCATTTGATCCTCACAACATCCCTGTGAGGTAGGTAGGGCAGTGATCCCCATTTTACAGTTAAGAAAACAAGTTCAGGGAGGCAAGGGAACTTAGCCCAGGTTACACAGCTAGGACTAGAGCCCAGGGGTACAGGTTTCTAGTCAGGGACTGACCAATACCCCATCGTTATTATTTAAGGAATTATGTAAGTTTGAAAATGGACAAAATGGAGATTTTTGATATTAGTGAACTGCCATCATTATTCCTCATTAAGAAGTTTCTGCAAACTAATTGCATTACCAAAATACAGAAGTTATGCTCTTAGTGGGTTCATGTTTGCAAAGTAAAAATCTAGCCCAGGTTTTATTATTTTTTAGGCGGGGGTGGTTAGGGAAGGGTTGAAAGAAGAGAGTTATGATCTGGTATGAACACAGCACATGGGACTTTTTTGGTTTTCTACACATGAGTACTTGAGTAGGAGGAAAGAAAGTAGAAATGTGAGGCAGGCGGGGACTTAGTCTTCCCAGGATGAAGATGTAACACAGGAATCTTAAGAAAACTGGTTGCTTGGACCACTAGTCTGAAAGTCTTGGGTTGGGAAGATGGGGGCTGGGGAGGAGACTGTGTCTTATTCATCTTGATGGCCTCTTTAGCACCTAGCAGAGTGCCTTGCACATATTATTTGTTCAGTAAATGCTACTGAATTAATTATTTCTGGTATAAGTACATTATGCTTTTTGCTTCCCTGCAAGAGATGCTAGAGCTAAGTAGACAATGAAAAAAAGTGCAATGCATAACAAAAAAATTTAAATACATGGGTTTCAGTGTAAAGGCCATCTGCTTTTTACAAAAGAGGTAGTTAATAGCTTAGACTCCTGGATTTATATTATTCACCATTAACAAAACCATTGTAACTGTTAGCCAGCAACAGGAAAGAACAATTCTACCAGTATAAACTGGCCTGACATCATTCTCCTCAAACCCCTTCCCTCCCCCCAAAAAAGCTGTTTTCTCGGCAGATGCCACCCTACAGTTTTTCTCATGTGACATTAAAGAAATTATCCACTCAAATACCAGCAGATTCGACTTATAGCAGACTTCCAAAACACTAAACCTTCTTATGCATCTTTATTTTTATCTTTATTTATTTATTTTGGTAAAGTAACTCGAGTATGGGTTATCTTGTGACTCTCTGAAGACAAAAAAGCAAAACAAAAGCCAATTGCTAGGACAAAGCTATCAGTTAGTTTTCAAATAATCTGTAAAGAACTTCTGGAAGCCTTGATTCTGGGGGCGTAAACTTCTTAGGGTACGGTAAAGACGATGAGATTCCTAACTTGTTTATTTGAGAAACTGCTTTGTATGTATCTATACATATAGGCACGTTAATAAAGGTCTGATCTAGGATATCATTTGATCATAAATCAAATAAAGACATTCCTTTTTTTTTTAAACTCTTGGTTGATAACTGGCACGTCAGATTACCTAAGGGTTTGGAGAACACCTTCCGCTCTTGTAAGTGAATTCCTCTCACAACCTTCTGGATTTTAGAGCTGAGCCTCCAATCCTATTCTTCGTAAACATATCTGAAGTATTATTATAAATAATTTTTAATTCAATATATATATATATTTGACTGCATTATTATGTAATACGTAAAGAAAGTAATGTGGGAGTAGCTAGCTGATGAAGCTTCTGGTAGGAAAAATGATTTTTTTGTGACACGAGGGAATCACATTTCACACTCTGATTATAACTATGTACTTGCCTAACTCTTCCATATATTACAGTGAGTTATGGGAAAAAAGATAATCAGTATGCCTGTGGGATCAGTAATTCTGGAGTACATTGTGATTGCAAGGGTAAGTATGGAAAGGGGAGAGTTAGAAAAAGAAGGTTGCCCACTAACGGTATCGCCATGCAGCAACTGCAAAGAAATTGATTGTTACACAGTAACAGTCAATGACCCGGGAAGAAAGAAGTTAAAATTAGGTTGCTTTTTTTTTTCCTCTTTTTTAACAGTACTCAAAGCTAATGGTGAGCCAGGGGGAAGGTGAGAGTGTGGATGCATTAGAAACCTTGTCATGCCCTGAAATGTAAATGCTAATCTCTCACTGTGTTGAATATGAACACATTCATTTAACAAGGTACACACTTAGTGTAAGGGTGGGAGAGCTAAGCTGGAATGAACACATGCCAAGAATTTTCAGCCACGTGAGAGAAAACACAAAGCAGGTCTAACTTTCAAGGAGGTAAAGCAGGTTTCAGAGAACAAGGAGAGAGAGTATTTCGGGGCCAACCAGCAAGCTTCCTGAGGCTTTCCTCATCCCATTGAAGGATATACTGAATATTTCTAAAGTTAGTGGCTAGTTCTGTTTTAAACTAAAAATGATCCCAGCTCCATATTATTAAGAGTTTATTGATTCAGAGATGACTGGCCAGTACAACAATTTGGGAACAGCTAACTAACTCATCCTGCTAAGAAGTAGGTGACCTTTAAAGGTACTTTCCAATCTCTGTTTCTTTTTCTTCACTGAGGGAGTCGGTGGGCATGCTTTTGTAATTTTCAGAATCTTTTACAATTGGCTTTGTTGCCTTGTACATCCTTAAAGAAACCAGAACAGTATTCAAGAACACCCATCACAGTGCTTAACAAGATTTAATGTACATTTATTCTTAACATGTGGAACATATAAAGATTTTATACTGAATAAATGATATTCATTAAGCCAGAGGAAAAGGAGGAATTTACATCAAGTTTTTTTTTCTTTTTTCTTTTTTAACTACATTATCTTGAAATACAAATGCGGATTTTCATCACTGAAAAATCTTTGAAGTTGTGTTTCTTCCTTTTTTTCCTGTATATTTCTTTTTTTTTCCTGTACTGGTAACCATTTTCTAAATCAATCCATACGCAACCATTTCCACACCTTGATTCATGAAGCAAATTGTGATCGGCTGCTCTCCCGAAATAGAGCATGACTTTATACATACAGAAACTTGTACATTACCCTCGGTTTTTTTTTGTTTTTTGTGTTTTTGTGTTTTTGTGTTTTTTGTTTTTTTGGAGATATGGCCCTAATGAAAAAAAAAACATATAAAATAAAAATAAAAAATTATTTAAATCTACCATCACTTTGTAGTTACCACATCATGAAAAAGAAACTAAAAACTTTGTACTAAAAAAAAAAGAAAATGAAAACAAAAAGAAAAAAAATGAGGGTATGTTCAATGTACAACTTCTATATACATCACGGCCCTTAGGCAGTAAAAAAAATATTTAAAAAATGATTAAAGGAATTGTGAAGAACTGTCATTGTGGAAGGTCAAACAATAGATAGATAGCAGACATGACAGTAGTGGTGAGGAAGCAATTTACGTTGATCGTCATCAGGTATGTGTTTTCAATCTTAACTTTAAAAAAACAAACAAACAATTGTTTTTGCCCCTAGCCTAATGTAACCATTCTCCTGTGGAGAAACCGATATCATTTCATAGTTTGACTACTGACTGACACACCTCCTTGATCCCTATACCTACATCACTAGAAGTGTCTATTGCACAGAGGTTTGGGTGATGGGATACAGGTATTTTTTTCTTTTCTGAAAAAAAAAATAAGACACACAGGAACTTGGTATGTTGCTTTTCACCTTTTTGTTTCAAATTGGCGACGTTTTCCTGTCATATAATGTTTTGCCACAACTTTTTTGTTTAAGTCACTAATTTGCTTCCCCAAAAAAATATGCAGTACAAACATGGAAAAGAACACTGAAATCTATGAAAACAAAAAGTGACCTTTTGAACGGACTAGACAGCAACTTTGGTTAAAAAAAAAATAAAAGGATGTACTTATACACAGACAGCAAATATTAATTTTGTAACTGTTCAAATTAATTTCTTTAATTCCCAATTGGTAAATAGTGAATGGGGCAGAGGAGCAAAGATTTTCTTTTCCTTCTTTCTACGCTGGATGAACAAGAACAGAAAATAGCCAGTTATAGGGGACCCTCTAATCTTCACCCACACATGCTTGGCTTCTCACGTATGTCATAACTGCCCAATCTGAAAGAGTACATCACAGATGACAGAGGCAACCAGAGAGTTCAGGACAGCTGATATTGAGATATCCAGCAAACGGCCCTCGTGCAAAAGGAACTCTGAGCGGTTCTCATCTACTCTGGCCATGGCCAGCAAGGCCTTGGCCGCCCTGCACATCATGTCTACGCTAGGTGGTTCCAGAGGTGGAGGTTGCATGTGCATAAGGTTATGCTGGCTCTGCTGGTACTGGGCCATCGTGACCCCATCCTCTAGGAAGCTTATCAAGTTTCCGATGCTTCCTTTCTGCACAGCTATCGCCCTGGCGGCTAACGCGTCGCCTTGGGCAAGGTTCGATAAGAGCGCCATGGACATTTCTCGGCAGACCGGGTTTTTGCGGTCTCCCACGTACCTAACTAAAGTAGCGTAGAGTTTCTCCTGACGGCTAAAAGGAGGGGTGGCCAAGATAAGGTCCACGTTGTTGTCCTGGATGCTGAGCTTACACAGGGTCTCCAGGACGAGTCTTTGAGGCGACAGCACTGAGTTGGGTCCCACTGTGGGAAAGGGATCCTGCGCCTCGGCGGATGGGCACACCATCCAGTGTAGCAAGCCATCCAAAATTGGCAAGCAGATGCTTTCTGTGTAAGCAGACAAGTCTAGCTGCCCAGAAATGTTGGCTAATGTGACCAATGTATTATCCCTTAAGACCTCGAGACAGTCCCACCACCACTCATCCTTGCTGCAGGTCACCCCCTTGTCCTCTTCGTCTTCTTTCTCGTACGTCTGAGGGGCCCGTTTTCTCTCGGGATGTTCGTGGTGAAGAAGAATCAGCTTCCCCAGGATCAGCACCAGGCCTGGATGTTTGGACATTTCGGCGTCATTGCCAGGCACAAAAGACAAGCTACGGACGATATTTGACACACAGATGCAGCGCTTGGCCAAAGAGTCCTGCCAGTGGGCGATGGTGCATAGTGGAGTCTCGTCTCGGCTCCTTGGCTCGTCCTCCAGCAGTTTAATATTCCGGTGGCTTTTGGCTTCGTGGATGCCAAAGGGAAACTTACTGCTTTCGGGCTGGGTGCTAGGGTTCGCGTCTTCGGGCAGCGCTCCCGGCCAAGCGGACAAGACGTCGTCGATGGTCGCTATGATGCTTTTCTCCGGGGGCTCCTCGAAGTCGCTTCTTCCTTCTGAGTCTTTCTTTTTGCCCAGGGAGCTGAGGGCAGGAGGTGCCCGCCGACGGGGAGGAATTTCCATCTTGCTCTCAAAATGAGTCTGGATATGCTCCGTGGTGTCACCTCCCCCCAGCTGCCAGTGGAGAAGCCCGCTGTTGAATTCCTGAACACGGCCTAGTTTGTCAGATCGGTCGACCACAAACAGATTATTCTTCTTTACTATCTTTATTGGCAGTTTGTCAAATTTACTGGCCTGCTTCGGCCTCTCTTTCGGATCGACGCTGGCATCGGGAGAAGCGAAAGCCGTGCTCTTGTCTTCTGCGCCACCTGTCTTTTCCTCTTCTTCCTCCTCTTCCTCCTCCTCATCTTCCTCGTCATAATAATCGATACATTCAGCTTCGTCTTCTTCTTCTTTCCCAGAGTCATCTGCCAAAGACTGGCTGTCCTCTTTCTTATTTGTGTTGTGATCAAGTGCTTTTTGACTGGGATCCCCCACTTCATATTCCATTAGAATTCCAAAAATGTCAATCAGGCATTTTCTAAAGTACTCTACTAAAAGCTCAAGAAATCCAGATAACTGAGGAGAGAAAGGAGAAAAAACAGGAAATGTTGTCATAACATCCAATTATAACTGAAAGGAAGGATACTTTCAAAGGCAATAAATTCACATTTATGACAATATCTCTGCACACGCCACAATTTATGGATTACCCAGCCAGGAGTGATCAAGTGTTTTCCCTAGGAGAACTAACTTCCTCATCCTTGTTATTTCTTAAGTGAATCTTTATCTTGTTCTTTAATTATTGCTTACCTTCACAAACTACCCACATGATAACTTTGTTTCCTTTATATCTCAAAGGGGGAGTGTTTTGCATTCTCTGTCTCTCTCTTAAATTCACAAACAGCCCTTTTTGGGCTGGAAGGAAGGAAATTATTGGAAGGAAAAGGCTTGGATTTCATAGACTCACTTGCTTAAAGTGCTTTCTTCACTTCCATTACTTAGGTGAGTGGTTTTTTTTATTTTAATAGCTATTATGATCATTTTATGATTATTACTTTGCTTCAAGTATCATAAGTTACCCTATTATGTGGCCTTAAATTTTTCTTTTTAAGAATAGATGATTAGGGCAGGTAGGTGGGTTGGCAGATAGAGGGCCAGGCCTGGAGACAGGATATCCTGGATTCAAATCTGGGGGTCTCAGATACTTCTTAGCTGTGTGATCCCTAGGCAAGTCACTTAACCCCAATTGCTTAGTCCTTACTGCTCTTCTGCCTTGGGATCGCTACTGAATATCAATCCTAAGACAAAAATTAAGGGTTTTAAAAAGTACATAAATCTTGGCAAAATTGCTTCTCAATGCTGAAAAATTGAAACTAATACAGGTTAATGCTAAATGAACTAGTCTTCCCATTTCAGTCACTCATATTCAACTTCAGCTGGTAGAAGCAAAAGTTACCACCTGAGAAATACTGCCATATGATTTTGAACCAAAAATATTACCTTTAGCAATATGACAAAAAGTTCTCATTGGCAAAAATTGTTACAGAAATGATCCATGTCCTGGCCCCTTAGACTTCATCTTTTAAAATTAAGGTTGAAAGCCTTAACGTTGAGAAGAAGCAACAGGCACTGTATTGCCTAGGTTTTTAAGTGGCCAGCATAGAACATTTTTGAGAAAGTAAGGTTTTTTTTATTTTTTTTTAACTCAAACTTTATTTTGGGATAAAAATGGGGTTACTGATGGAACAATTGGGGTTATGAAAAGAGAGAATCAGCAGTTCACACACTATAAGCATGACATTTAATTATTTTAGTAAAGACAGAGTATAATTTTATTTTTTCATACTTATCTACAGAAGAGATTTCATGTAATTTTCTTTTTTTTTTTAAACCCTTACCTTCCATCTCGGAGTCAATACTGTGTATTGGCTCCAAGGCAGAAGAGTGGTAAGGGCTAGGCAATGGGGGTCAAGTGACTTGCCCAGGGTCACACAGCTGGGAAGTGTCTGAGGTCAGTTTTTGAACCTAGGACCTCCCGTCTCTAGGACTGGCTCTCAATCCACTGAGCTACCCAGCTGCCCCCATTTCATGTAATTTTTACACTGTTTTACTGGTAGAGAAAACAGTTTAGTTTTAGTCAGTGCCTGGGGTGATATAAGGAAAAGGAAATGAGATATTTCATTTACTACTTTAACTAGGGAATTAAATAAAAAGGTTTATCCACGAATTCAGGATTAGTGTCTCATTTCAGCTGTCAAAGAATCACAGGATCTCAGTTTGCTGAATCTCAGGAGTTACCTAATCCAACTCATAATAGACCTTCTACAACACTACAAACAAATGCAGTGGTCAGTCAGCTTTTTCTTGAAAACCTTGAATCAGGGCAAATTGCCACCTATCAAAGTAGCTCATTCCTCTTCTGGAGTTTGAATTTGTGTAGGCAGTTAGTTTTTCTTATCTGGAGCCTAAATATACCTACCTGAAGTTTCTACCAACCCTCTCTATGTATGAAATCTGGGGACAAGCAGAACAACTTCTTTTTATGTACAAGAGCCCCTCAAATATTTGAAGAAAACTATGTTTCTCCCAACCCCTTCTAGGGTTAGTTTTGTTTTTTCCCCCCATTTCCTTCAAATTCTATTGTATGTCATGATTTCATATGGGGCAGTTATCCTTAGCAAGCAGCAAAATCAATTCATCTTGGGGTTGTATTTTAGGGAAGGGATGGGAGCGAGTTGTTTCTAAAATGAACTTTAAAAATTAAGTAGTAGAATATACTATAGATTCTTTTTAGGTTCAGGTCACTGATACTTTTTCTTCCCTCCTTGGTTCCTTTTTTCCTTCCTCTTTCCCCTCTGTTCTTCCTTTCTCCATGAAGGACAGTTTTAAGTCAAAATTCTATTTCCCATTTCAATCTATGACATTGGCAAAAACTTCTTTTTGTGATTGATGTCCATCCACTGGCTAGTGTTATCAACATAAGAAAATTAGTGGATTATGTCTGAATGGACACTTTTGTTCTCAGCTCAATAGTTTTGTTTAAAAACCTCCCAAGTATTAGCTTTGGTGGAAAAAGCCTAAATACAAGTACAGTTAATCACTCTGGCAGGACAAACACAAGAAAATGTGTTAATAGCCTTTACTGAAGGAAGCACTTATAGTTAAATAAACAAACTATTAGGCTGAAAACGGAAATGTCAACACAGACATAGTTTGCTAATTTACTGTTAATTATTGAATATTAACCATAATACCAAAAGGTCAGGGTGAGAATTATAAGAAACATGTATAATCTGAAGAGAATGAGATTTGTCTCTATCCTAGGTCAGGTTAGTATTTTAGGGATTGCTATTTTATACGGCCCCCAGAAATGGTGGCTTGTGACAAGTAAGGTGTTTGAATGCCAGCCATGCTAGCAATAATTAACCTTGTCGTCAGTGCCAGCACTATGTATTAGTGAAACCTTCCAGGAGTCTCATTTAACCCTTTTTTGGGTGAAGGGACTATTTCTCTTACCTGAGAGAGATTGAAAGTAGCCACAGTGCTGTCATCATAGAGGAGGATATTAATCGTGTCCAAAGCCCAGGTACTTTCAGCCAAGAGGCCCGATTTAAGGGACATCATCACACGCCATGCCTCAGGAGTTACTGGAAAAAGTATAAAATGAACATCAATGATTTGTGAAGGTCTAGAGACTAAATGAGCCGAGGAACAAGAAATGCAAAATGAAGAGACACACTACTGCAGCCAGACTGCTAGCAACATGGACTTTCCATGCCACAACCAAGACTAGAAGTTTTCAGGTTCAAAACTGGGCTGTGCTAAGCTAGAGATTCATTTATAGCTCAAATGTGATTTTTTGTAGGCTGAATATGGGCAATAAGTAAATAATGTCCCTTTATTCTACTCTTTTTGGTTGTTGTTGGTGGAGTGTGGAACAGGTCTCACTCTCTTTCTCTCTGTCTTATAGAATGGGAAGCTAAAGAAGAAAAGCATGTTGGGGGACTCGTGATTTTTTGCAGGGCTTCCTAAACAGAAAAACAGAGGTTGCAACAAATCAGACTAATTATACATAACTTAATGAGGTACGGGGCAGCTAGGCAGCACAGTGGAGATAGTGCTGGCCTTGGAGCTAGAAAGACCTGGGTTCCAAAATGTGGCCTCAGACTTGTTCTTGGGCAAACTACTTAACTCTGTTTTCCTCATTTATAAGACGAACTGGAGAAGGAAATGACAAACTGTTCTAGTATCTTTGCCAAGAAAACCCCAAAAAGGGGTGAAGAAGAGTTGTATAGGATTGAAGATGAATAAATAACAGTAATAATACTTGTTATTATATATGTATTATGTATAAAAGTAGAAATATATATTATTCATAAAAATAATATAAACATATTCATACATAACGGAAATACATGAATAATATATAATAAAAATGAAAATAAAAATATATAAATAAAAAATATTATACCTATATTGTATATAAATAACAATAAATATATGAAACTGCTCACAATGGTTTTAAAGTCATTCGTTGTTGAGGGGCAAGAAAAGAAGATGTGAGACATTAAACCTAAAGGGATTGGTGTGGCAAAGTGTCACCAGGTATAAGGCAATATTGATTCTTACAGTGAGGAAAATCAATCTTTAATATAAAATTTTCTCCTTTGCCTGTCACCGCATTCTAAGAAAGGTTTGTTGTTGTTGCGCAATTTAAATAAGCCAAATTATCAAGAGATTTTAGAAATATTTCTCCTCGCCATCTGTGGACACAATGGAATTCTCTGTGTTTGTGAAGTCTTAAATAAATATCAGAAAAGATAGTGTGAATTCTTAGTCATCTAAACTCTAATAAGAATTCAGAGCAACCTGAACGGGTCAGTACTAAAGTCAGAGAGCATTTTGGTGCATCCGTACGATGGGTTTTGTATGTATTATGTCAATTATTTATATTATTTTAATGAAATGTCTTCTTTTCCTTAGATTAGTTCCTAGGATGTAAATGAAGTTATGGAGTGGCTTTTCCTTTAAATGTCTAGAGTTTTTTTCCCAAGTTTTAATAAGCTATTTGATATCATTGTTAAGTAGGTGTTACCCTAATACATTTTAAGTAACTTGCCTAAGGTCACCTAGTAGTTAAGTAAAAATGCAGAGTCAATAATTCAGTTCCTGACTTGCAGCCTGGTGCTCTAATCACCAAAGCACAAGTCATTCAGCAATTAAAATGCTATTTTCAGGTTCCCTTCAGTGTTTCCTCAATTCAGGTTGGCTCTCCCCATTAACTCCCCCAGCAATTCCTTCTGTAAAACAATGCTCCGGTCCACAAAAGGATAGGAAGCTTTCTCCTCAAAACTAGCTGAAATTCCAACAGAAACTGGGATTCAATGGGGAAGAAGACCTTTGCCGTGCACACGTACCGATATCTTTTGAGGTAATCTTTCGTCTTTGTTTCAAGACGGGTTGGGATGCTTCTACAGAGCCTGGCGGGAAAGTGATCTCTCTTCGGATGGGGGGTGGCTGGGGGGGCGGCCCCGTGACCTGGGATGCCGGGACGCTGGGGATCACCTTCTGCATCTTCATGGAGGGCAGGAAGGGAGATTTGCTCGGAGACATGCGGTTCTCTAGGGAGCGCTGGAACGATGCTGGGCTCGGGGCCCTGGAGATGTGGTTTGGCATCGATGGTGGCGTCTGGTAGGATGACTGGGGAGGGCGCGTGATGGGCTGCATGGAGGCTGAAGAGGACATGTAAGGCTGCCGTTGGTTGACGTGAGAAGGCCACTGGCTCTCGTGGTTTATCCTCTGATCAGGGACCATCATTTCGTCGGAGCGGTTCATTCCTGGATACGGGGGAGCCTGCCCGGGGCCTCCGGGACCTTGCCTGTTCTGGTACGGATAAGGCATATCGTTGCGCGTCGGCCACATGTTCTGCTGAGGACCCTCGCTCGACGACGACGGCATGGGGCCGCCGATCATTTGCGGAGGGAGGCCGTGTTGTTGCATTTGCCCCGGGCCCTGCATGCGCTCTCGGTTGTAAGGGTAGGGATACTGTCCCTGGATGGGCCTCCTGTCTGGGCCGGAGTAAGTAGTGCCGTACTGGTTATACATTTCTTGCTGCTGGCTGCCATACTGAACGTTGTACATGTCTCCCTCGTGGCGTTTTGCTGGGGGCCCGTACATGCCATCCATGTGACGTTTGTAGTTCTGAAATGAATTTTAAATAAATTATAAAAATGTGCTCTTAGGGCAGCAATCTCACCCATCTACTTTTAAATTATGCAATAAAGATAAAATCTAGTAGAAAATTTACTTAAAAGAGCAAACGGCTCTTCTAAATAATGAGAAATGGCCACTTATGGTTTCTTTTTTTCAGTACTAATAGTATCCTTGAGGAAGAAATTTTCATTAGGTATTTTAAATAATAAAACCAATATTAATATCTGTTATTTATATGGCATTTTAAGGTTTTAGATGTTTAAAACTTTCATGGAAATTAACAAAATGAAAATGTGTTCCTTTTAACTAGACTTTTCCAGGATAACCAATTAACCTCAAAAATCTGAGGACATTATGTGTAGGAGAATGTTGTTTGGAGAATGAATTTGGATTATGGATTGCAGTTATGATAGCTGACATTTGTAGACAATGTACCGTGGCATTTGAAAAGTGCTGTATATTCATGCATCAAGGGGGAGGACAAGTCCGTCCATAAATCCATCCATCCATTTTCTCCCTTTCCCTCTCTCTCTTTATCAATATTGGTCTCAAGACTGAAGAGTAGTAAGGGCTAGGCAATGGGGTTTAAATGACTTACCCAGGATCACACAGCGAGGAAGTGTCTGAGGCCAGATTTGAACCTAGGACCTCCTGTCTCTAGGCCTGGCTCTCGATCCACTGAGCCACTCAGCTGCCCCCGGGGAGGACAAGTCTTGAGGAGTCCCATACTAAAATAAATTCTCTAGCCCATTCTGTCCATTCTAGGCTAGACTTCCTTTTACATGTGGCTTTAGGTAACTTCTCAAGGTATGCTAAAGTTATCCAGCATGAACATTCCTATAACTACTCTAGTGGGGCAGAACATCTTTGGTGCCATCCAAGTCTGTAACACAATCTGCAATTTAATCCTGAATTGGCTTTAGCTTCTAGGGGGCAGGATTAGGAATATAGCCCTTGGTCCACTCTTCCCTCTAATGCATTCCCTTGGTCATCCTAAAACCTAGGATAGCTTAATATCCTCCTAAAGTGATTTTTCATCAAGGTTATGGATTGCCAGAGTATTCACAATTGTTGATCTCCTTTTATTCTGGAAATCTAGTTAAGTTTAATTAGTTCAGTAATGAATCACCCTGTCATATATATTTGCTCATTATTACGTTAAGAAAAACCTTCTAATTTGCTAAAAACTTTCCTAAGAAATTGGTATCCTGTAAGTATGAAAAAATCATACCATGAGGTGCACATCCCTTCACCATTATTTTTAACTAGCCAAGCAGAAATACTACAAAATTAAAATAAATGGGAACTAACTACTTATTTTCATTCTTGTTTAGGGCTACTACATGGATCCAAACCTAAGTTAGATAACTCAAGGAATCATTAAAAAAATAAAAGAAATGAACTACCTTCTAAAGACATTAGCATTTATTATTTTAAACCTGACACTAAAATTTCATTCAGCATACAGGAAGAATAGTTTCTGTCTTATATTCTGAAGTAGACATGAAAGACACAAATTTAGACACACATTCAAAATACTCTTGTTAAAAATATTTTATGTGTCAGAGGTGTTTTAAAGCACTTCATGATCTTATCTATATTACTTATTTTTGAGATTTCAGAATCTCTGCTATGTCTTATGGTGCTGAATATCAAACATAAGCCTAATCCTTAAAGAGACGGACAGAGATTTTTAAATATTTTGTAAAATTTTGTAACCTAATCTCGTGAAATATTAATACAAATTAAATGAATCAAGCTTCAACCCTGAGGAAAACCAGTTTTGTAAAGGGGGAGAAAGAATGATTTCCACACCTCCTTTCTGCCTTACCGGTTGCTGTGGATATATTCCAGGCTGGTGTCCTCCATAGGGTGGCTGTCCTGAGGGAGGCCCTTGTCCAGGATACTGCTGTCCATAAGGCTCATGCCTACAATGATGTAATTCAAAGAAGACCATCAACTACTAGAGAAGCTTCAGGTCCAGGAGAGTCCAGCTTTGGATGCTCTGAAGCCCAAACTTGCATTCTTTTAAAGGTGCCATTTGATTTCCATACAAAAGCCCTTAGGAACAGCGACCCTTTATTTTTTAGTAGAAGGGTTGGGAACAGCCGTCTCAGGTAATGATGCCAAACTCTTGGCATGGCTGCTGCTTAATAGGTGTCACAGGAATACTGGTTGGACGAGCAACTACCTTACATGACGCTTGTCAAATTCCTTGGCCTTTGAGCTGATGCTCCGCCTACTACATGAATGGATTTGCTACAACAAGGAGTTGTTCTACAAGAATTGGGCTTGCAACATCCTTAAATGAAGGTAGGAGTAAGAAACAGGGATCCAGGAAATAGAGACACATGCTTGTGTGTGTGCATACATGTATATATGCACACGTAGACACATCCAGGAAATAGGCACATATATTTATGCATGCATGTCTTATATACGTGTGTGTGTGTGTTGAACCACAAGAGTAAACACAAAGACTCATGGAAAGCTTCTACTACCTCCATCAAGGCAATAAGCTCCTATTTTTTTAATAATATTTTTTAAAATTATTCCAAATGTCATGGAATTGACTGTAGTATTCCTTCCACTTGTAATGTAAAGATGAATCATTCCATTACTCAAAAATATCATGAATGAAGCCTCCAATTTGGTTTACAAATCTTAATGTTTACTCAGAAATCCAAGATGAAGGCACAGGAGAAATGTGGTAGTAAGAAAGGAGTAGAAAAGGGATAGGGACAGGACCTGTGATTTTATTAATATAGAAGTCCCAGAGGAGGAAAGCTTCACTGCCAGTGCAGCTTGGCATCCTCTTTGAACTGGTGGGCTTGAAGAGTTGCCTAGAGCACATCCAGATTAAGTGGCTTGTCTCAGATCTCACAGCCACATTTATCTGGATTCCATTTAAATCGATAAGCCTATATCAAACACCTAGAACGTCTCAGAGGAGCAGTTAGGTTCAGAAGTAAATAGTGCTGGGCCTAGCTAGAGTCAGGAAATCTCATTTTCCTGAGTTAAAATCCAGTCTCAGACACTTAATAGTTGTGTGACCTTGACTCGGTTTGCCTCAGTTTCCTCATCTGTAAAATGAGTCAAAGAAGAAAATGGCAAACTACTTCAGTATCTCTGTCAAGAAAACCCCAAATGGGGTCACAAAGAATTGGACTTGGATATAACACCTGAACATCATCATCTTAGGCACAGGGGATATAGATACCAAAAAAATTAGTCCCAGTTCTCAAGGAGCTTATATTTTCAATCAGTCTGGATCTGAAATAGTCAGGCTGTTTCAAGATTGGGTGATGGGTAGTGGGAGTGGGGGGTGTTAAGGGGATATTTCCAGAAGTAAGGGATAAAGAAAAACAATAGGATATAATTCTAGAAAGGAAATCTATTACTATGAGTTAAGTATGTAAACACTCCAAACCAAATGGTAGAAGTCTATAGCCTGACTTTTAAAAACTAGGCCAGATAAAACACTTGAAAAACAGGAAATAGGGAAAAAAATACTTGCTTCAGAAAAGCTATGGTATGGAATTCTAGAAGTATCTTTTCACTTTTGAAAGATGATGGAAAAAAAAGAGGGCAGCAGTTTCCCCTAAACCTACCTGTTTCACCCATAATTCCCAAACAAACCAAAGCAAAATCCAACACTGGATACTAGTTGCTTGTACTTATTAGAACTGTAATGGTTATCTAATTAATAGAGAGGCTACAGAGAAATTATCATCCTCATCTGCTGCCAACGATGATAATTAGGAGAAGACATGGCTAGGGTCACTGTTAGAAGGCACTGTATCTCTATTGCTTTGAGCAGGTGGTCCCCTGCTGCCTTTTCAGGACCAGGCTATAATCTGACCTATTAAAAAATGAGAGACGGGCTCTTATAAGACTTTTAATTCCAAGGAAAAAAATCCTTTACCTGACTGTAGCATTTCGCAGATATGCCATGGTCTTAATAGTGCTTTTTTGCCCTCTTGATACAACGCCTGCCCCCCACCTTGCCTCCCCCATACCCACCCCTCCCCCTCATGTTCATGTTGGGAAAAACTCTTCAGCTCTGTTAGGGAGGAATGGAATTTATTAACTAGGAGAGGCAATTTTCAGAAAAAGAGATATAACCCCAAATCTAAATAATATGGCCTTCACAAAGAGAACTTTTCTATTGTAGGCTAGAAATTAATCTACATGGGGACTTAATTCCCAATGTAGTTTTCTCAATAGTTCAATTATTAACTCTTTTTACATTTACTTTATGCAAAAATATTTTTCCTGATATTTTTATCTTTCAGGTAAAATTTGTTTCCTTTCCTTCTGTAAATATAAAAACAAACTTAGACAGGTATAATAGCTTTGTTTCTTATGATCATATAAGAAGAACCACTTCTCTTTTTCAAAGGTACTACTAAGGAAGAGAAGCCTATGCTCTTAGGCTCCTATCTGGACTTTTTATTTTAAATGGGAATTTCTGTTAAACAGGAAGTAGAAAGCCACAGCAAGTCCACTTTGAAAGATTTTTTAAATGACTCCTGTGCGTTCATTCTCAGTGTAGTTTTCTCAACACATAGGCACATCCCAAAACTATCTCAGAAAAGGGAGATGAGATATGGGGGATATAGGAGATGGAGAGAGAGAGACAGAAACAGAAAATTAAAGTTGAAGAATTCTTACTTCAGTTCACATAAACATGAATTTTTGCAAACCATAGTAATAAACTTCAGTTATTACAATAAATGAAAACATTTTGATAGTTTTGAAATGAAATGATAGTTTTGAGAAATATGTTTTTTTTTCCCAACTAGTAAATACTGAGCATTTGGAGAGAAGATTTCTAACACATTCAGGTCAAGTGAAGCATATTTTTATAACTTGGGTGGTTTTGCATTTTCATCTAAATAAATAGACTTGCATTTTCAAGACTGGAATGAGGGTTCTGTGGTGCCCAGAAACACAGGAGTCAGATGGAACAAGGCAGCTATCTTACACACCCACTTGTTGATCAACAGAAGCTGAAGGACTAGGCACTCCCCACTTCATTAGTTTCCATAGAAACTGAAAACAGTAATTATTAGTGGCTCAGCCCTCTTAAGAAGTGTATTAACTGAACTATTCTTCTCTCCTCCATGTGTATGGAAAAAAGAGGATCACGATTACAACATTCTATGCCTTCACCTTAGGAAAAACAAACTAAAACAAAACTTACCTTCTGTCATAACTGGCTCCATAGGGAAACTGTTGCCGCTGGCTCATGCCCATGTTAGACATTGCTCCAGTTGGGGCTTGGTTATACATATCTTGCATCCCACTATTAGGTATTTGTCCTGGGGTCATGAAGGGTTCGTTGCTTCCAGACACTGCAGTATTTTAAAGGAATAATCATTAAAGGAAAGAACTGAAAACCAAGCACTGACACAGAAGTTTCAATATAAATTTGCACCATCTTTATCAATTAGTTTATGTGAAATACTGTCTAGGACCCTAATAATTCCAGATGAACCAGCCTAACAATAGTTAACTTGTATCTAGCCAAAATCAAGGAATATTCATGAGAAATCAAAGGAAGGAATTTGGGGTACCATTACATTTCAAGTTAAAAATAAAATTTAGGGACTTTTTGGGTATTTAAAGAGGGAAGAGTTCATTTTGCCAGCAAAATTACATCTCTAAAATGAGGGGGTTGGAGTAGAGGTCTCTTAAATTCCTTGATCTGTGAACCCCTGAAACCATGTACATTCTCTCTCTTGAACCTGAAAATAGGATAACATCATTTTACAGATAAGTGAAAACTGAGGTTGAGAGTGGTCAAGATACATGTTTACGTTTACTCAGTTGGAGTCACAACATCAACCCTAAGAACCCAAGGCTTCTGATTTCAGGATCAGGCTTTTTCCTTTGATAACCCAATGCCTCATTTATTTGCAAGTAAGACAATAAATAGAGTTTCTGGTAATAACTTATCACCATAGCTCAGCAAATTCACTAGTATAATAAAACTGACATGGAAAAGAAGAGGGAGAAAGAGAATTTTCAGTTCATTTGAGTCAAGAATATGGTCATAAGAAAACACCTACATTTCTATTGTGTGTGTGTATAAATGTTATTTTAATTTTTCCCAATTATTTAAATGTTGTGAATTTACAGAAGGACAAAAAAATGCAGAAAGAATTTGATGAAAGGAATTCATCTGAGTCACTGTGATGCTCAGTTGAAAATGACAGCATATGATATCAAAATGATACTTAAATTCTATCTAGTTCTCTCTAGGTAGATATGGGGATTGAAAATTTGCACCCATTTAAAACCTTGTAAGTAAGGTTTTTTCTCTCTAAATAATGAGAAGTGTGGGTTTTGTGAAATAAGCTACTTCTCTTCCCAACCATAGAATTATAGAATTTAGAGTTGGAAGGGAGCAAGGAAGTCACCTATTTTAACCTATACCCCAAAGGAGTCCCCACTATTCTTCAATTAACAAGTATTTAGTAATTACCAACTAAGTGCCAGGCACTGGGCTAAATAGGAAGACAAAAATAAAAATATGACTCTGGCCTCAAGGGGCTTAAACTATAGTTGGTGAGGCCTTTGAGACATTGATATTGATTTAAAATATATACAAATACAAGGTAATCCAGGAGCAGAAGGAAAGGCTAAGGGAATCTGGAAGGGCCTCATGTAGAAGGTGGTGTTGGAGTTTAGTTTTGAAGGAAAGTAAGATTTCTAAGTGGCAGAGGTAAGGCCTGTGGGATGGCTTGTGCAAAGACATGATAACAGAAAGTGAGGAAGAGTGAGAATTTCAATTTGGTTTGGACCACAATATGTAAACTGAAGTACATGACAAGGTTGGAAAGAGTTTGGAGTCAGAACAGGAAATGTTTTTTTAAACGCCAAGTAAATGAGTTTGTATTAATCTTCAAGGTTAATAGGGAGCTATTGGAATTTATAAAGAGAAATACAGCTGTATTTTCACCTTATATAAGGGAGCAGAAGATAAAAGATGTGACTGATTTTGGAAAATCAAATCCTACAATCTTACTGATTTACATTTTGATTTCGGAGATGCTTCATCATCATTTCTGATTGGTTAGGTAGTGACACCTAACACTTAAAAAGTACTTTGTCATCCTGTTCTTCAGACCTGATATGAAACATTTCATGATGAAGGAATATTTAAATGCATGAAAGAAGGTATCATTTAAAAAAGCACGAAAAACTAGCTATTCTCAATTTTTTTCTGCCTAAAAGAAAAAAAGGGACAAATTTTCTTCCTTCAAGCTAGGAGAGGGCCACAGAACATGATGACTGCCCTTCCTCTGGAAGCCTCTTTCTTACATAGAAGCCAGAGAGGTACAGTGAATGTGATGCCCATCCTTTCTGTGATGTTCACTCTATGGTGGAAATTGATGCATAAATAGTATGTGTGTGTGTGGCACATATAAATGTGATTTAAAAACCATAGAAGTGTTTTATATGTGTATATAATACATATGTGCATATATTTATACAATTATATCATATAAATCCTTTACACACATAACATTTTATGTGTATATAGAAAACATTTAGATAGATAAATGAAGCGTATGTTTGCATGTGTGTATTTTAAATGAACATAGTTCCTCTGGAGAGAAGATGTGTGACAGGAAGATGAAGGCTGTGGACACACCAATGCAGGTGACATTAAGTATATACCTTTTCTCATTCCACCAAAAGGGTCCTTGTTAGGTTCATAGGGCATCCTTCCCATCATGTCTGGAATGTTCATGCCCTGCTGGTATGGTGCATTTGGTGTCATAGAGTTCCGTTTGGTGAATGAGGAATCACTCACATCCGAGAAGGGGTCATGCACGCTGACTGCGCTGTTCCTAGACAGAGGGAGGAAATGAAAATTCAATGACACGGTTGGAATTTATCCCTACAAAGCACTCCAGTGAATCAGTACACAATGAACTTTATTTTTAGATCTGGAAAGAAAACATTCTTCAAAATAGCCTATAGGAATGCATCTTGTAGTTATCAAGCTTCCAAGAATCTCTAAGGGAATGCCATACACACTGTTAATTTTTCTTCTCTATAGAGGATGCTCAAGGAAAGTCAGTAATGAATTATGAATAGCTTCATTATAAACAACAGTACAATAAGGGAAATGAGAGAGAGCTTCTTGTGCGCCTTTACTGACCTGCCGCCCGGCATTGGTGTCATCTGTCCGTGAGGGGTAGAGGCTGGTGTGGGAGGCTTCAGATCGCCTGGAACTTCTGCCATGGAGTTACTACCAGTTGACTGGGGGGTCTGTGGACCTTGTAAGGATCCTGAATTAGCTGATGATGGCAACAAGATGAAAGCAAAAGAAGGGAAGGCGAGAGATGATCAAATGGGATAAAACCCCACAAAAACCAGCAATGAAATGAGTTTGTAACGAGTCTAATGACATTTCAGTACCTTTTCAACCTCTAGGATTAGTACTAAAAGCTTAGTCATTTCCCCTTTGAATGCTATATAGAGAGGTAAAAGATGTTACTTTAATCTCCAAACAATGAAATGATGACTGGAACAAAGACTCTATCTTGAGACTAGGTTCTCAAAGCTGAAAAGGGAGTCTTGGGGAAAAAAAATAACTTTCCCCCATTTCTCTACTCCCCAAACTGAAACAAGTAGAAATAGGTTGGGTCACTAATAAAGTAAAACATCGTACACCAATTTTGTTCCCTTTTACACAAAGATCCATATTTTACTTTAAGGAACTCCCTGTAAGAACATACTGTAAGTCAATGAAAGAGTCAGGAACTCAAATGAAAACCATGACTTCTACTCAGAAATCTTCAGCAGCATTCAGACTTATCCCTATCCCACCAAAAACTAGTCATAGACTTTTAGGGCTGTGTCGCCGGGTAGGAGGGGGCCACCAAGTTTATTCAGTCACTGTGCAGCAACTATGTGCCACTGGGAACATAAAGACAACCCGGAAGATTCCAGTCAATGAATTGAGAAGTTAGTGATTAATTTTCTATCGTATTTATTAAGGGATGACTACTGGGGAGGTATAAATCAAACTTGGGAACAAGGGCAGACCTATGAAAAAAAGTAATGAAAAAAGACGGGAACTTTTCGTAACTCTGAAAGAATGGTAGCAGAAACCCTGCCGCCTTTCTAAGATGCGGCAGAGAAGAAACCTGCATTTTCAATCACTGGGAGCAAGAGCATCCCTACTACCTCGAACAACTCCTTGGAAAGAGGGTGGCTTACAGAGCCGTGTGATTTCAGAATGACCCTTATTTACAACTGTTCAAATTTACAGCTAATAAAAAAGGGAAAAATTCTTCCCCTTTGCCAGGGCCCCCCTCCCCCCACAGTCTCTTTTTCCCTTTCAGGAAAGGAAAAAAAAATGAATGCAACCTCTTGAAACTCCATTAATAGAGAAGGCTGGCATGCTCTCTAGGATCTCCCTACCTTTTGCCAGAAGCTACAAATGTATACTCTAAAGTAAACAATGGAAAGGTTATTGAAGGTTAAGTACATTCACATACTTCAGACTGAACAGCCAGACTCCACGCTGGGAAGATAATTTACACAGCATGAACCCAGTGCCCTAGTTCTGACTGGGGCTGGGGAAAGGGGGGTGGGGAAAGGGAAGGAGAGCCTGGTATGTCACAGGTCTACAGTGAATGGAGGTCAATCAGAGGCCATCTTTGTTTATAACCCAGACCCTTTTCTCATTTATCTTCCACTGAGGATTCCCTAGTTGGATCCATGACAGGTTTTGTGACATCACCTGTCAGCTAATAATAGAAATTCAGTCAGCCACCTGCCAGCAAAGATGGATGGGTTTTTGGTTACAGACTTACTAATTGAATGACTGGCTTCTTTGCCCCATCCCTGGCTCCTGCTCCCCAAGCCCGGCTTCACTGCTACCACGGCAACCTTAGGAGCCAGTCCTTGGCCCTTGCTCACCACCACTTCAGCACCAACTTTTAGATGTTTATTATCACGAGATCCCTACTGGTTCTGTAAAGACACCACCCGATGCCCCGAAAGCCCTTCTTGGGCTTCCTTACCTGTGTCTACTCATTCTACCTATTTGAAAGCAGCCATCCGAGTTTCACAGTATGAAAAAGACCCTACAGGCATTCGGCAGCAGCCAAAGCAACGCCTTTGGCTTCTGGGGTCTGAAAGGGTGGGTAAGGGCCAACTCTGTAGGCTTTACAGATTTTCAGGGGCTCACAGAATTCAGTTTTAGATCAGTGTTACATACTTCAACTTAAATATAGAAAAGAGTTAGATTCTACTTAGGGCAGGTGTGTATATAGATATATAATATATATAATTTATACATACATGCAATATATAAAAATAATATATATGAAATAGATAACCCTCTATATAACATGTAAAAATGTAACCATTCATATAACATAAAATTTATAACCATCCATATATAACATATATATAACCACCCATAACATAGAAAATATAGAATCACCCACATATAACATATATGAAATGATCACCCACATATAACACATATGAAATACCTAGCCAGCCACATATATAATACACATAAACATATATATTATACATAGGTGATTTCCACCTATGTTCAGAAGTTACCAGTATTCATAAACAAAACCACAGAATAATATTTTTGGCTATTTTAGCTTCTTTTGCAATAAAACCTATACGTATGATAAGTTCACAGAATTTACAGGAAAAGTCATGGCGTTACTCTTATCACTGAAAATAAACTAGAATAAAACAAGCTATTTAATGGCTCTAGCATTGGGGGAAAAAAATGACAGAACTCAGGTTAGGCAAGTCTAAAAGGTGGTCAGACAGCACACATTTCACTTTAGCCAAAAATTAACTTCTTGAAGTCTTTCTACCAAATGAGGTTCTGACCAAGAGAGTGTGTTCAGAACACAAGTCAATTCCCAGAATGGCAATTAGTTCATTAGAACAGTGACCAATAAAGGCCTGAGCAAAGAAAGAAAACTTCAAGGCCCAAGTCCTAGTCTTAGCACTCTCCATTAGTTTGCTGGGTGGTCCCTTGGGGAAGGTACTTTATAGTTCACTGGGGTCCTCAATTTCATCCTCCCTAGGCTGGCCTACTTCTCTCATCCTGGGTTAAAATTCCATGACATACAAATGGCCATAAATATCTATTTATTAAATGCTATTACCTAAAAATGTTTCTTGTCTAGAAAAAAAAATTACATAAATGAAAGAAACCAATGGATTTGTTAATGAGACCACCATCCTATAAGGCTGGCATTCCCCTTTGTTCTGTCAAGCAGTGTCTTGAAAGCAGCACAATTCCCAGCTCAATCCATTTAGCCTGCTTGTGCATTATGTAAGGCGCTTTTCCTCATGTGTATCGACTTAATGGTTAAGACCAGGAACCTTTATGTCTACTTCCTGTTCCAGAGGGCTTCAGCTCCATTTAGAAGCCTAAAAGGGATGGATTATCTGAAGTACACCTGCAATCCTAGCTCTTTTGTGGCGTTAAAACGATAATGTTGCCATAAACTGCAGTTTAAAAAAAAAAAGGAAAAGAGAAAGGGCTGACTGTTAAGGGAACCGGCCCTATACTTTCTGAAGCATCTATACCTCAGCGGGATTTCTTGTACTAAAGCTGATGCACACTGGGAAAGCCATTCTCCATACACAAGTGCAGACCATTCAGTGACACAAGTTCTTTCCTGGCAAATAAAACAAACCTTTAGATCTTTGCAGACATCCCCACTTTGGTCCCTATGTCCTGCTGGGTTTTTATTTTGGAAAAAATAGTTTCGGGGCTGTTCATAGGCAGCTTGTTTTACTCTGTGAACTGAATGTAATGTTGTGGAAAATTTTAAATTAGATTTTGTAGTTTTTAAGGTGTAACATGATGAATAAAGACTCAGAGACCCTAAAGGTGGGAGGAAGATCAGGGTCTGGTCAAAAAAAATCAAAAGAATGTCACTACAAATCAAGAGTGACCCTCAAGATCTCTTGATAGTTTTATCCCATCTATTACTTTAGTTGTCAGAATGGCAGCTAGAATAATTATTTGTTTGAAAAATAATTAATTGCTTTTTTTGCAAGGTGACTTTTTCTTTTTACTCTTAAAAATGTTTAAAAGATGCTTAAAGTTATGTTTAAAAGTTGCAAAGCATGAGAAATGATTGGAAAAGTATTTCACAGTGGATTTTGTAACAAAAATGGAAGAGCAGAAAACCTTTTGATAGAAGGAAATGTTTAGAAGTGGTCCAAGGGAAGAGGTAGAATAGGACAACATTTTGGAGTGACTACTCCCTTTGTATCTGGAATGCAATGCTTAATGGCCAGAAAAAAAGCCACGAAAAAAAATGCTGACATTTTTCCCAAGTTAGTTTAAAAACGTGTATTAAGGTCACACTAGATTGGTTGTCAGCTTCTTATATTTATTAACCTAGGCAAAATAAATGGCAATTTCACTGGTTTGCTGCAAAGTAGATTGTTCAAATCCGAAAGGACAACCCTCCCCCCCAAACAAAAAAACACTTAACGTTATCTTTTACTTTTTAAAATTTGCCTTTTTTAAGGAGGGTGTTTTAAGTTGATCCTATGCCCCAACTAGAATATGCTTATGTATTCAAAGTCATTTGTCAAAACCTGAGACAACAAAAGACAACAGAACACCAAACACTAAGAAAAAGAAGTTTCTAAAAGAGGAGAGACACTATTACTACTGCTGTTACTACCACAGGCTACAAGTGTGTGACTGCTGACTTGTATCATTGTAGTGCCTCTCTTCTAAAGATCTCAAATGACTTCACTTTGATCACAGGTAATGAACTGACAAAATTCTAAGGCAAAGGAGGAGACAGGTATCATTATCCTTACTTTGCAAATGAGAAAACTGAGACTGAAGTCAGAGGAGATGATCAGGGCAGATCTGTGGTAGGGTTAGGAATGATACCCAAAATGTCTGAAACCTAGGTCAAAGACTTTTCTACTTAAAATAAAACAAAAAAGAAAATCTAAGCACAGGAACAATAAAAACAGCCTTATGGCATTTCACCAGGGCAGTGTACTAAATTCCTTAAAACTGCTTCTTTGCTATGTTTTAAAAAAATGAAATATAGCATCGATGGATTTGAGACCATCAGGCTAGGTGCACTTTTTTAGTTTGCCAGTAGTCTCCTGTCAGGGAAGACAATGAAAGTGACTTATTTCATAGCTCAGCAGACTTTTTCATCCATTACGACCTAGTGGCTTAATTCCCCAGATATTGGAATTCTACAGGTCCTCCTAGAGACAGACAGATAATCCAGAAGATAAAAGTATTAAAGCGGGTTAATGAGACCTTGAAGCAAGAAAATGAGAACCTGGTTGCAATCACTTATTTTATAGAGAAATTTTGAGGGAACACTAAAAAAAAATGTAGGTAGGGAGTAAAGGAATAAGAGGTATAGAGTTTAATCTATTACTCCAAAGCCTATGGCATTAAACTGTGAAACCACCTGCAGAGCTCCATTCCCAGATTGCAAATCCTTAGTTCTTCACTTAATTTTCTATACCACTGGTGTCAAACTCAAATAGAAAAGTGGGGTGGGGAGGCGCAAAACCTCCACATAAGAATTCCTGTGGATAGTATCCTGACTTAAAAGACCATTTGTTCACATTATCTATGCGCTACTATATTTTTACTTATTTTGTTAAATATTTCTCAATTATATTTTAATCCGGTTAGGCCTCATTTGGGAGGGGTTTGGGCATTGAGTAGCAACTGCTGGCATGTTTTGATACGTTATTTTCTCTGGACTCAGATTAAACTTAAAACAACCCACTCCCCCAAACAATTCCCTACCTCCTCCTAAAAGAATCTCATGTGACCAAATCTAAATCACAATTGATACCACGTAGGAAAAAAATGTACTTGTTTCACTTTTCCATCTTTTTTTACTGTAAAACATATTTGCCCCAGATAGAGAGAGACTTTGTCTTTTTTGGAAGGCGGCACCAAGAATTCTGGGTGCTTAATGGTGTTTCAGTAGTAATTAGCCACCCTAGCCTTCTTTCTATTTATTCTTATTCAAATGACTGTCGTTCTCCTACTTACCAGGAGATGGCGGCTGAATCTTAGCTTGTTTCTTAGTATCTCCAGTGCTGAAGACTTCTGGAGGGGGCTCCTCCCCTCTTTCAATCTTGCACTCAAAGGCAAATAGGTACTGAATATACTGCTTTTTCAAGGAGCTGGCTGCACTGCTAGAAGTACCCACATTCAGGTTGGTGGCCAGCTCGCGCCACTTTTTGTTTTTATTAACCTAGGCAAAATAAATGGCAAGATCATTGGTTTGCAGCAAAGTGGATTGTTTAGAGCCAGGAGACTTAAAAAAAAAAAGGCACTTAATGTCTTGGTTTACTTTTTTTTTTATTTGCCTCTTTTAACTAATGCTCATTACTCCCACTCAGTAGTGCATAGACAGCATTTACAGTTATAAAACCATTAAGGAACCTGCTGATAGCTACATAAAAAGCTTTGCTTGTTGAGTCTTCTGCCTGGTACATCTTCTAATGCTTTGTACTCATCCAGGGCTTGTGCTGCTCCTAGCAAGCAATTTATCTCTGAACAAATGTATGCTCTCACTCACACCCCCGCCCTCGTCTAATTAAAAAAAAAAGGTTCTAAAAACTAATTTAAAAAAGCAATAACAACAGCACTATTCTGCAATTTAGGCGTTTGAGCATTGATATGAAAAAACAGTGTTTCCTCCAAAATAGCCAGGAGCTGC
Organism: Monodelphis domestica; assembly: GCF_027887165.1. NCBI lineage: Eukaryota > Metazoa > Chordata > Mammalia > Didelphimorphia > Didelphidae > Monodelphis > Monodelphis domestica. The sequence continues at coordinate 438,788,010 of NC_077228.1, read as the reverse complement.
CAGAAGGATGAGCCTGGAATTCTTGGCTCATGTCTTGCCAGTTGAGGCTTTCTTGAGGGGATTGATCAATGCCTCACTGAAGGCAAGATACACCATGGAACTGGGATCCTTTACTAAATAACTGTAACTTTAAGATGCAGTGACATACCAATTAATGCACCAAGAGGTGCTCTATTAAAACTGTTGGCTTAAGTGTGGTTGGTTGGTGGGCATGATTTATGCTCATTAAAGGAATTGTTGCTATACCCTTCCTCATGAGGAATCAAGGACTGGTGTGCTTCTTTTAAATTTAGGATGGAAGGAATATAATTGTAAGGAAAAGCATGATAAAAAAAAAGTTGAGGTAATATTTTAACCTTTTAGTTGCCTCTAGGGAACAGAGTTATGAAAGGTTATTCAAATGAATAAATAAAACATGAGGATTTGCAAATAACTTGGAGACTATTTGGCCTTTGATATACCTGTTATACCCAATAGCATTTGAAGGGTTAAGGAAACAGTTTTTCATAAAATATTAAATTTTAGGATCCAAACCTTGTCACAAAGCTCTTTATACCCATTTACTTAGCTCTAAGTGGTGCATAATGAACGAACTGCATAATGCTCACAGAAACGCTCAATGTCTAAATGCCCAGTATTTTGGCATTTAAAACAAGGCTACAAACAGCAGGCCTGTGGATTGCCTCAGAAATGGTAAACAGAGCGCTGCTTGGGACACCCTGAAATGCAAAGCTGTGAACTGATAAATATGCATGCAGCACCTGCTCCCAACCATATCTGATGGCCCGCTAGGTAGGGATCATGCCAGGAGGAGGGCAGTGCCAGCCCAGTTCTCTACCACTGTGCCATCCAGCTACATTCAAATAAGCCTCATTAGCTAAGCCAGCAAGGACTCCCCTTTGTAGACTTAAGTTAGTTATACACACTGTTGAAAAAGCCAGGGTGAGGTGTTCCAACAATTCCCACATTTACTTTATAGGCAGATTCTATTGTTTATCTAGTCTACAGGGTTTTTTTTGGAGCCTCAAAAGAATGTTGGGGTGGCGGAGGAAGAGAAAAGGGGGTTCCTGGGAGGGTCTTGATTTTTTTACAAAGGCCTTCATGATCAAAATGCAACTCTTCATTCCATTTTAACCTAAATGATAATGACTTGAAGATTTTGAAAACTTTAAACACTATATTCCTCAAATCGAATTTTGATTCTAGGACTTTGATGTGTCTTAACATACATTTCTTCCTCTTCCTTTGCCTAGATGCTGTAATACTTGTAGAGCTATCCTTTATGATCTCAGGTTCCTTCAATCTATTCTCTAGAGTACTGCCAAATTGATCTTGAACAAGATTTATGTCACTTTACTGATTAAAAATTTTCAGTAGATAGTACAGGTCATGAAGCACTGGGTTTGGAATCAGGAGGACGTGAATTCAAAATTAGCCTTAAATACATACTAGCTGGGTGAACCTGGGCAAGTCACTTAACTCTGATGGCCTAGCACTTGCCACTCTTCTGTCTTAAGAAATAATAACAAAGATAAAAGAAGGTAAGAGTTAAAAAAAAATCTTCAGTGGTTCTCCATCTCCCATTCTATCATATTTTAAAACTAATTTACCTGCTGTTAATAATGGCATAATCTGGTTTGGACTCTGTCCTTGGAAAAACTCTTCAAACATTTCTCAATAGAGAGGCTGGTCTCACTGTCCCATCAAAAGTACTATACTCATTGTGCTTCAGTCAGGCCATTGTCTTCACTTCCACAAAATTGTTATGCTCATTCCTGTTATTCCTGTTCCTATATTTTTGCAAATTGGCTATAGGGGATCCCCAAATTCCTCACTGCAGTTTAAAGTTTAACACCATACTAAGACTTGAGTTTTTTTTTTTTATTACACAGACAAATAATAAATACCACAGAATCTCAGAATTGTAGAGACCTGAGAGGTCAGCTGATCTAGTTCAATCCATAACTGCATAGAATGCCTTTCTATAATGACCTCTAACAAGTGGTTGTTTGGATTTCACTTGAAAAGCTCAAGCTTTGAAGAAACCCATTCTCTCCCTAGGAATTGTTGGGTGGCTAGTTGTAATTTTGTTAAGTTTTGTAATGAATCTCTATCTGCTTTATTACAACTTCTACCCAGTTGCATCAGTTTTGTTCTCTAGATCCAAGAAGAAAAAGTCTTAAATACTATTCCATATGAGACCATTAAAATATTTGAAGAGAAACAGACAACATCATCATTTAAACTCTCTTATGTAGGCTAAATATCTCATATTGCTTCCACTAGTTCTTAGCTGCCATGGTCTCTTTCCTTTGAAAAATGTGGCATGAAGCACAAACCCCAACACTCTAAAGGTTGCCCGACTGGAGCACGGAAGGACCTTACATCCCTTCCTTAATATAACCTAAAATGGCTTGAATTTTTGTTTCCACGTGACATGATAAACTCCTAACAAGATTGTAATCCACAAAGAAACCCAGATCTTTTTCAAATAAAATCTCTAGCCTTTCCTTAGACTTCTAAAGTTGAATTGTTTTTCATTCTAGTGAAAGACTTTATAGTTAAGTGGCATCTTATTAAACAGAGCCCCTCTTCCAAGTCTGTTGAGAGTTTTGGATCCCATCATCTACCATATCAGCCATCCAGCCCTTCCGGCTCTCTGTCACCTGGTTTGATCTGAGTCATCCCTTGGATTAAATTACAGGGTACACAAAATCAGAGAGTGTATTATCCCTCCCTGCCCTTGAGACACTATTAAAAAAAGAAGCACCTAGGCTTTCCTTACCTGTGCCAAGCCTCCAATCTCTTTGACGCAGACATAGAGCCTGAACAGGTCCAGGGGCTTTTTGCCCACGGCTGGCAGACTGGTCACAGGCGAGCCCCTCTCCTCCATGAAGGTCAGGTATCTGTCTACCCACAGCTTGCGCTCGGGCTCGTTCCCCAGCTCGTAGACTCTTGTGATTTTCTCCCCAGTGGTTGTAGAAGAACTTGATTTCTAAAGCACAGACAGTGCATTTGGAGGTGGGGTGAGGGTACAGGAGGGAAAAGGGAAGAGGTAAGACAAAAAGTAAGGAACTCACAACATGTATAAGAAGAAGAAGATATAAAACAAACTACTGCTATCACACAACAGTTAGGAATGAAGGCTACTAGTTCAGGCACAAACAGTACATTCTCTTAAAAACTTATTTGACTTTAAAGGGCCCAAACTCCCTTTTTTATGAGATGAATAATTTTATCTCATCAATACAAAAGCGTTGAATCCCAGAAGGCAAGGTTTTTGATAATGCCTCATGTAATTTTTCAAGTAAATGGAAAAAAAAAATTCTTTTGATCTCAAACTGTGATTCATTCCAAGTCAAACAAAATTTTGGCCTCTCTTCCTTCTTCTCTTTCAACCAAAACAGCACCACTTCGCTCAATGGTCTGATATAAGAGGACTCTTGACAAAAATTATTTTATATTATCTTATTTCTCTTTCTAACACACTAAATGCTAGCACTTTCCCTCTGTTGATTACCTACAATTTATTGTGTATATATTTTGTCTGGACATAGCTGTTTTCATGCTATTTCCCCCAATAGTGTGAGCTCCTCAAGAACAGGGACTATCCTTGGTTTTTCTTTGAATCCCCAACATCTGGCACATAGTAGGCATTTAATGAATGCATATTCGTTTGCCATTGTTAAAATGACAGTGTCTAAATTTTGCATGTTCCTTTGTATTTGTATAACAGATGAAACAGAGTTAATATGCAGTTTTCAGAGAAAAATAGTGTAGGGGATAAACTATAGTTTTAAAGGGGGGAGGGTTAAGAATTTCAGAATAGGAATTCATTGGCTATTCAAGCATGAAATTTAGTTAGGGAATGTGGCATATTGAAAGACTACCAGTCTTGACAACCAGAAGATATACTTTGGAGACTCAATTCTTACTAGCTGTGTGACCTCAGTCACTTAATCTCTTTCCTTTCTGTTCATATGGAAAATGAAGCCAATAATGCTTGTACCACCTATAAGAGATCTCAGAGTGAACACTCTGAGATCCTGAAGAACATTTAAAAACACTCTGAGAGCCTTGAGATCTTTATAAATGTGCAGTTATTGCTACTATTTTGCTAGTCATTTTTTTCTGTTTTAGTATCTTAAATTTTTGTTTTCTAATGACACCATGTTTTAGTAACTGTGCACAAGCTGAAATGAAGACTTAGAGCTTCCATTATTACTATATTGATGCATTTCTACTCTCTGCAAATATCTAATTTATACCAATGGTCTGTTTAATATTTGGTGTTCTATGCAACCTAACTGGGATACTAAAATGCCCAAAAGGGCATTTTATTATGGGGGGGGGGGATCTCGTATCTCTACAAATGGACTGCATGATCTAGCTAGGGAAAATGAATGGCTTTATGTTGGTGAAATTAAGACTCATGGTATCTGGCCAGCTATTGTGGATATTTAATCCATAATCTCTTTTGAATTGTTACAAAAGAGTTCTTTGGAAGAGGAGATTTACTATGTGACAATACAAGATATAAAATGTAGCTTACTTAGAACAGCCACCATTTTAGAATGTATACTTCCTAACCTGCTTCCATTATCTTTAGCTTTCAGGTTGTTAAACACTTCACCAGAATATCTTCAGTTTAAGAATATATTGTTATTTCTCTAATGCTAGGTGATACCTTGTTTGGGATGAACGTACACACCTTAGTAAAATAAGGACTCTGGCATATAAGTCCAAGGGCACTGAAAAGTAGGAAGTTAAACTTCTAATAAAAGAAGCGTTTTTCACTTCCAATGAACTTATTATAGAATTAAGGAGGTGGTGCTTTTTTTTTTTAATTGCACAATCAGTACTATTAGAAATATTTATGTATAAAAAAAGACATTTCTAGGGGTAACTAAGTAGCAAGTAGAGTTCCAGGCCTATAGTTGGGAGAACCTGAGTTCAAATCTGGCCTCAGACATTTCCTATTTGTGTCACTGAACGCCAATTGCCTAGGTTTTGCTGCTTTTATGTCTTAGAAATGATATTGATTTAAAAGGAAGTATTGGGTTTTTAAAAAAAAATCATTTAATAAAACTATCTTCAGTTGCTGGAAGAGGAAAAAGTACCAAAAAATGGGGGTTATACTATATAAATCAATATAATCAAATATCAAAAAAAACCCCAAATCAAAATAAATCAATATAAATTTGTCCATGGTGTGAAAATGGAACTGAACTTAAATTTCGGGTAGCCGCAAGTAAAAACAAAACAAAACAACAAAAACCTTATCTTCTGTCTTAGAATAAACTACTAAGTATTAGAACTACAGAAGAGTAGGCTAGGCAATTGGAGTTAAGTAATTTGTCCAGGGTCACACAGCTAGGATATGTCTGAAAACAGATGTGCATCCAGAACCTCTTGTCTCTGGGCATGGCTCTCTATCCACACAACTACTTTAGACAGAGAAAGCTGTGTGTGCCCCTATTCCCTTTCTTCTTTGGAGAAAGGTACCTACCTTCAATACTCTCACACTTAAATTTTTTTCAGATTTCCAGTTCTTTATTGGTGTAACACCAGTTTCTATATACTTTTCCATATGACTTACATAAAGATATGTTAAAAAAGGTAAAATAAATTCCTCATTTTAATCTGGTATAACTAAAGGAAAAAAAAATTGGTCTATAATGTTCTAGTTCAGTCCTTTCAATGGAAATAGAAATGGGGGTCACTAAATCATCTATAGCAGTGGTTCTCAACCTTTCTAATGCCGTGACGCCGCAATACAGTTCCTCATGTTGCAGTGACCCCAAACCAAAAAATTATTTTGGTGGCTACTTCAAAACTGTAATTTTGCTACAGTTATGATTCGGAATGTAAATACCTGATATGCATTATGTATTCTCATTGCTACAAATTGAGAGGTTGAGAACCGCTGATCTACAGGGATACCTGAAGGCAGCTTATTGACTTAGAAAAGTATATAAGAACATTATCTATGTTCTACTGCATTTTATATGTTTTGGCAATAATTCCTAATTACATTAAAAAAAAAACCCTCTTACCTCCATTTTAGAACAATACTGTGTATTGTTTCAAAGGCAGAAGAGCAGTAAGGACCAAGCAATGGAACTTAAATGATTTGCCACCCCCCCATAACACCCAGGGTGACACAGCTAAGAAGTGGCCCATTTGAACCCAGGATCTACCAACTACATTTTAATCTGGTTTTGACTGCACTGGGAATGCAGTTTGGACTTGTGTTTGGCTCCTCTATCATTCCAATGGAGACTTGTCCATTCAAAATCTTGATACAAAGATTATGAAAGCAGTTGAAATTGTTTTAGCTATGGGCCACCCAAATAGCTTTACTAATATATTGTTTATACTACTAGTTTAACTCCTCTTGTGGCAAACTAGAGAATGGCCAGTGGTGTTTCTTTAGCAATGGCTAGCACCTTATTCCATAGATAAAATATGATCCTGACCATGAAAGGGATGGGGCTAAGGAAGCTAATGCAAGATGGACAATTGGAAATTTTTCCAGTTTTAATTGTGGTTCTTTCCTTACCCCCAAAATCAACTTGCCATATATCTTTGTGCCTATCCAGTGATTTTTAAAAATAGAATTAGAAAAATGCCACAAAGATGACTTTTGTTAGAAAAGTTGCTTTTGTTTCTTAAAAAGATTTTAATCCTTTCAAAAATACTTCCATAGCACTGTTATTAAAATGTTTTTGTACTTTAAAGTGTGAATTTGATTTCATTTGAATATCAATGTGAAGTTATGCACATCATTCAAATGCAGGTAAAAAATAGAATTAAAAATGTTTAGTTTTAATTCATCAGTGTGTATGTGAGTTAAGATGATGAGATAATAAATGGCTAAAGCTTGAGAATAGACCCTATTCTCTAAATAATTATATTTGAACCTGATGACATTTATGTTGTTGCTGTACAGGGGTAACTCTTCATGACCCCATTTGGGTTTTCTTGGCAAAGATACTGAAGGGGTTGTCATTATTTCCTTCTCCAGTTCATTTTACAGATGAGGAAACTGAGGCAAATTAAGTTAAATAACTTGCTCCAGGTCAAACAGCTAATAAATGTCTGAGTCTGCTTCTAATTCCAGGTCTGGTGCTCTGACCATTGTACCTCTTTGTTGCCTTGCTAACGTATCTAAGTTTACTTATTTAACTGATTGAAGACTAAACTCATTAGTAATTCAGCACATCAAAAAAAAAGCATTACAAAAAGAACAGTTTTGGGAAGCATTAAGCAAATCCAAGTCCAAATTTATCAGGCTCAACCTGTACCTTTTTTGGCTCTAGGATTTTAGTCATGGCACAAATAAAACATACTTCACCTGTTTTAGGTAGGGAGAGCAAACCAGACCCCTTTGAGGGATGCAACTGTAAACTTTTTATGCCGTTAAGATAACATTCACCAAATTCTATTTCTATGCCCTAAATTATACCCATGCCTTGAAATAGTTCATGTCTTTTAGCAGGAGTTTGACTTTAAAAATTCTATCACATTTGTAGGACCTGGTCTGATATGGAGGAGCAAAGGTAGAAGATGCTGAAAAATAACAGTAAGACATGTTTATAGCTTTATATTTGGGGGGGGGAGGGGGTGTGTATATATAATTATATTAAATTTAAACACCTCCTAAAGGTGGACAGACATTCTGACATTCTCCAACAGACATGTGATCATTTGTGTTGTGTGTTACAGATTTATGTGTGAATGCAAAATTTTTGTTTTTAGAATATGTGTTACATCACATTACATTAAATATTTCAGAACTTGCTACATTTTCAGTCTTCTATTTAGATTACAGGGTGTTGGAGGCAACTGTAAACATGAGCTGCTGGTCAGAGTCTGTAGTTGAAGAATTAATGCAATGCATCAATTTGCAATTATTTGATAATAGAGATAATTTTATGTACTTCATTTATAATCTGCTTTAGTACTCTTCTTAAATTAACATCTCATTCAAAAGAATGGATGTTCTGAGTGCAGAGCACACTCTTCACCTGGTTTCACTACAGAGAAGCAGTTGCTTCTCTGGATCTTTTATCTGCCACAAGGGCCAAGAATCCTCTTAGAAACCTTTATAAAACAGGAACAATTTGTGGTGTGGGTAGGAATAACATAGGGAAATATGCTTTGAAAAAGTAAAAAAGAAAGCGCCATATAAAAACAAAATCTTGCATCAAGCAATTGCTTATTTTCTTAAACAGCAGGAGAATATTGTGGTTCTGATTATATTTTCACTGAGGTGTCTCTGTACAGGGATGGCATTAGCTATCCCAGTAAAGACATGGTTTAACTATTAAGTAATAACACATTAATCTAATATTAAGGGAGAACTAGTTAATACTGAATTCATAGATCTACATGTATATATTCCTTTAATTATCTGGTGTGTAAGGCCACTTTTTTGGTTTCTCTATCTTCTAATATTTTGGACCAGTAAAAAAAAAGTATAAATTCTATTTTAAATCTCATAGTTTTAGTGATTCTAAAATCTAAATTTCCTGAAATTTAAACAAACAAAAAAAGGACAGGGGAGAAGATGGAAAAACAAAACACAATGTTGGCTGCCTTCTGAGACTCAAAGCAAGTAACACAAAGACATCAAAAATAAGTAGGTGCACTCTCCCTTCCTATAAGTGTTTCCTAAGAGGTTTAAAGACCCGCCCCCCCAAGTTGTTTGAGAAACGTAACATGTCTCTCTGGACAAGGTGACCAAGAGTGTGGCCATCTCCTCCTTCTTCTAAAAAGGAAATTGCTGGTTATGCTGAATTCATGTGATTTCTATAAATATTTTCTGAAACAATCAACTCTTTTAATCTTCAACTCTGTTTAAATCAGTTAACAGGATAATTAATAACAGCCTCCTTTCTTGGTTTTGACTAGATTGCCAGAATCTACAGTTGGATTCTTCATACTATGCAAGTTGCTCTTCATGAGCTGTGCACTTCATACAAAAATTAGGGTGTTAATTAAGACTTCTTTGTAAGGTAATTGCATGTTAAAACATTTTTTTAAAAGTGCTTTTGATTCTTCATATGAGTATAAAATAAAACGTTATAACAGAACTATTATTCTTTTAGAAAGGGCACAAAATTAATTTTTCTATTGAGAAAAAAACACCTAGACCTATCTATGGTCAAATGAATATTTAAACTAAAAAAAAAAATAATTCCCTTGAACTTACATTAACATTTATGTTCTTTGTATTTCATCTGGCAACGACTGCTTAATTTCAAGGGTATTTGCATGGCTGTGCAGGATACAAATTTTTCTACCTAACCCGATTCTAATGTACATAAACATTATTCATCTAAAAAGTAGCATTCTAAAAATACACATGCATTAACTTTTCCCCAGCCTTTTTGTTCATTTCAGACAAATGGATTGAAACAATGTACAACTGATATTATGCTAAACTGTGCCCCAAGATTGTAATATTTGCATTTTCAGATAGGCAATCTGGAAATAAGATGTTTCAGAGGCTGAACTGCCCATAAAAGACTTGGAATTTGTAATTTACACCATGGCTTGCTATTAGTTCTCCTCTAAAGAAACACCTCATTTTAAAACACCTTCTCTAAGTGCACAATCAACTGAGTATTTAATGAAGTCACTTGTGTTGAAGGAGTTTGGACCCAGTAACAAAAATGGACTCTCCTTATAAATACATTCAGCATGCTTTTGTACCAGTGAATTATGAGAAGAATGCTTGCCTCTGTATAACAGTTACTTAATTATCAGAATTCAAACTTCTATGATGCATATAAACTTATTCATTTACTAACAATATATTAAAAGTAAATATAATCCCTTCATGGATAAGTAATATAATATTTAAAAATAAAACAAACAAACAAGCAAGCATTCAAATAGAATTAATTACCAAAAATCCCCAAAAAACCAAAACAAAAACCAGAGCCACTTACAGGGCTTGATGGAGTCTTTGGCCAGCCTGGGCTGCTAATGCTATCACTTTCATCTCCATGAAATGAGGAGATGCTAGCAGAGCTTGGGGACATTGGGGAAGGGACTGGCAGGTTGCCTGGGGTTGGGGGCTGAGAAATACCCTGAGAGCTGTAGCTATCCTGTGGTAGAGGAATAAAAAAAAAATATGACAAAGGCAGGGCAAACTTTATTTAAAATAACAAAAAAAAGTACATCCAGTAAAACAGACTGACCAATTTTTATATATAATATGTATATATAAAGAGACATATACAGACACAGACACATACACATAAATATATAAAGGTATTAAAACAACATTCTTAATTAGTATAACTTGGTAAGTTTGCTGGATGTTTGGATAAGGTCCACTAAGCCACCATGCTTATTTCAAGCTAAGATGGAATGCTAAGCATTGGTTTCCCCTTATGAAAGAAAGAAAAAAAAAAGCCATTCACCTTATTTGCCAAATAAGGTGGGAAAGCAAAATATTAAGTATGTTGTTGCTGCTGAGACGGCCAAAACAAGAAGCTATAAACTAAAGGCAGAGAAAAATGGCTGCAAGTTTGAAACCAGGCAAGATCCCTTCTTTCCCCCACCCCCAAACTCCCAAGCATGTCTTCCTTTGGTTTGCTCTCTATTCCCTCCTCCCCCATGAGTTAAATGCCATAAGAACTAGTAACTTTCAGATCCACACCATGAAAAAAACAAAAATAAAAAAACAAAGAAAATAGGTTGCACATAAATGGAAAAGACATGCAGGAGAGAAAGAAATGAAAACCAAAAAGGGGGAGGCCAGATCCAGAGAAGAAAGGACAACATGGCAGCCTCCTGCTCGGCCAAACCAATACCACGTGCAGAAGAGGAAGGAAATACCTTTGACTTGCTCTCGGGCTGAGGAGCGCCTTCTTCTTTACTGTCTGCTTTGAGAGGTACGGGCAATTTGGACTCACCAGGTGACATCATATCTGCAAGACCCATAGATGCTAATCGAAAACAGGAGAAAAAGTTTAGGATTATACATATGGTTTGCTGATGCGTGCTGTGAAGTGAAGTACAGGGCACACAATTTTCCCTTGAAGGAGAGAAAAATATGTGATCTTCGAAAAACAAAGAAAAATCTTTGAAATGAAAACAGGAACATGTTCGGGCAATCCAAGTCTAAGATATTAACTTTGCATGTAGAAGATCAGATTCATACATTCTATCAATCCATCCATTTACGCTACCCCCATCCCCCCTACCCCCTTTTTAAAATTTTACCTTCTGTCTGAGGATCAATACTGTCTTGGAACCAAGGAAAGACAGAAAGGGGTAGGCAATGGGGGTTGAATGATGTGTCCAGGTCCACATAGATAGGAAGTGCCTGAGGCCAGATTTGAACTTAGGACCTCCAAAATCTTGGCTTGGTTCTCTTATCTACAGAGTCACCTAGCTGGGCATAGTTGGATACAAAATAAAATGTGTCCAACTAAGACTTTCTTTTTTTAAAAATTAAATTAAAAAAAATTTTTTTAAACCCTTACCTTCCGTCTTGGAGTCAATACTGTGTATTGGCTCCAAGGCAGAAGAGTGGTAAGGGCTAGGCAATGGGGGTTAAGTGACTTGTCCAGGGTCACACAAGGGGAAAGAGTCTGAGGCCAGATTTGAACCTAGGACCTCCTGTCTCTAGGCCTGACTCTCAATCCACGAGCCACCCAGCTGCCCCATCCTAAGACTTTCTTAAATTGCTTAAAGAGCTAGTAAAATGTAGTAAAATGAGAATATGGGTATCACATACTTGGAGAACTGACAATTTAAAGATTTACTACAACAAAAAGATAATAGCTTTGAAAGACTAACGAACTCCGATCAGCACAATGACTGACCACAATTAAAGAAGATAAATTATGAAATATGCTGTCTACCTCTTGATAGTGAAGTAAAGGATTCAGAGTGAAAAGTGAGAAATATTTTTTTGGGGACGCAGCCAGTGTGGAAATTTGTTTTGCTTGACTCCCAAGATTTGTAATGGATTTCATTTTTATTTTGTTCTCAACTGGGGGGGAGGTGTAGGAGTGCAGTGGGAAGGAATAAAAGTGGATATTTGCTAGCTATCATAATGTCATATGCTATAATAATTTTTGACTTCCATATTGGTGCACTGCATAATCTTGGTTATAACAGAGGAGCAAACATAACAAATGATTTTTTTAAGAGGAAAAAAAAATATCCTAATTTTTTGCAACATGGCTTAATAGTCCAATTTGGCACATCGCTTACCACTCTTCAACTACTCGCCAAGAGAAGACCAATGACATAGGTTCATACTCAGCCTAATATAAAGGGTTGACATACAAAATACATGTAATAGGCAATACCCCCTTTCTAATAAGAGGGCCACAGAATTCACTAAGATTCGCCTACATGTTAGCATTTCACAGATGGGCTTTATTCTCTTCAGAATTGCTTGGTACCAACAGACCAGATGCAAATACAAACTGATTTTTCTAGGTTAAAATGTGGATTTATGGTATAATTTTCTTTATATAGGAAAAAAGTGGAACCAGAGAAAGTGAGTGCCAGAACAGTGAAGCAGTCTAAGTATTTGGGGAATAACAGCTGAATCCCTGTAGCATCCCACTGTGAAAACCATCTGCATAAAACTGGGTTGCTACTGGAATTATACAGGAGATGACCAATCCAGATGTGTGAAAGACGAAAGTAAGAATGAGGAAGACATGAGAATAACAAGAGAAAAGGAGATGTGGTGATGAAACATAAATGACTGAAATCATGAAAAAATGATTTCTATTTAAAATCAGAGACAAACCTGAATGTGAATGCACAGGCCCTGTTTCATACTCTCTGCAAATGGTGAGGCTGGTCCTAACCAGGCAGCACACATGCAGTACTATGTGCCAAAAATGAAAAAGAATATGGAAAAAAAAACAAAACAAAAAAAACCAAAACCCCAAACCAACAGACCTTAAGCTACTTCACAGAATGCCCACTACAAAATGATTATTGCACATATTCATGTATTACTATGTTTTAGAAAATAATTAGTTTTAATTACAGCAGTGAGAGAGTGAGCAGGACTCTGGTGAATAAGTTGGCAAGCGTTCTGGTGCTAATTTGCTAATATCTTTAGCATCACTGCAGGTTGAGACCATAGGTCTGCCAAAAAACCTACCCAGCCACGTGCCATGAGAGTTTACAACGAACGGCATGTTCAATATTCAGCTCTGAACGGCCTATATTTTCCATGGATATGTGGACTTCTTTTTCAAAGCCCATTTGTAGCCCAGTCAGTCCTTAAAGTCATCACAACACACACACAAATCATAATTGAGATATTTTTCTCCCCCCCCCCCCAAATTACTTTCAATACTTAGACTTTAAGGACTGGAACAAAAAGCTTTTTCAAGTGATGCAGCTGCAGAGAAAAATCTATTGGGATCAGCTAAAAATGCTGTTATTTTTGTGAATGTGTGTGAAACCTCAAAAAAAAAAAAAAGCAGCTGAGTGATATTACACCAAGAAGCCTGGCTGTTCTGAGCAGTGGATCGCTTTTGTGCATTTTTATCCTTTGGAAACCATCCTGGGGGGGTGGGGGTGCAGGTCCACCAGGATATGAATTAGTTAAGTCTGTACATGAAAGAAACACCCTTTTCATGTGGGAGGGGGAAAAAAAAGGCAGGGTGACAACGTAGGATAAGGCTTACAGTCCAAGTGGACTGTAGAAGATGGTCTTGCTACTTATTCACTGACTAGAAACCATATAAAGGGCAGTAAATTTAATTCTAGACTTTTATAGGGTGGAAGGTCATGGAGGAATTTCCATCTGCAAGTCCAGTTTTTCTCAAGTTAAAACCTAATTCTTCTAGCATTAACCAATTATTAAATTTGAATTATGTCAGTGCTTGACATAAATTATACCTACGTATTATTACATTATATTGACATAAAACCAACTTAAAGAAGTATAAAGTCATTAATCAAAACATCTACTCTAGTTGGAGCTTTCTTTGTATAAGGAGTAAGCTAACTGGTATCAAAATATAGAATCCATCAAGTTGTCCCAGTTTTTTATTTTGGGAAGGATGAACAAGAATGCAGTTTAATTTTGAGTAATGCACTTTAATTAGTACACCTGCTTGAAATGTAAATTGTATTTTGTGAAATGGAAGAACTTTTCTTACTGTAGATTCTGTAAGTGCTTTCTCCTGAAATGCTTATTCGTGACTTCTTACCAGAATTCTCAATGAATCACTGCAAACATCCTTAAGGTTCCTAGGGCAATGGTACTCCAGGGAAACTGTTTTCCACCCTTTCCCAGAAAAGAAAGAGCACCGCCATTATAGAGGTGTGTTAAATCAAGGCGCAGTCCCCCTTATGCTATTGACACAAGTAATCTAGTATGTAAAGTGCACACATAAAAAAGGACAGTAAAAATTTTGTGACTGTAAAAAAAGTGCCATATGCATTCAGTGACTAGGTTTCAAGTACTAGCCTCTGGCTTTACCATTGAAATTTAAGAGCTAGAATGATTTCATAAAGAAAGTGAGGGTCAAGGTCCTAAAGTAGCTATTCCACACTGGATTTAATATATTCAAAAAGACCATAAAGAATATAAGACATGAGTGAAACTGAAGCTAAACATTCATTCTTTCCCAGTTCCCTCAAGGATACAATAGCATTCCCTAAAGATGGTGAACAGGCCCAGAAATACAGAGGCCATTCTTTTCTTTTCATGGACAATACTGCAATATATATATTTTAAAAAATTCCTTCTTTTGGGAAACAAAACAACAACAAAAAAAGGGTCTGTCTTTGTGTGTCTATACATCTGTAGCTACCTCTCATCTATTTCTATATGAGGCAAATATAAAGTAACACAATCTAAAGCTAATGTATTGGTTACAAAGGAAGCCTGGAGAAAAATTTCTTTCTTACTAGATCAGCCGGCATTGGAAAAAGCCTCTCTTCTTTTCTAGACTAACATACTACATGTATCAGTGCATTTATTTTCCCCTTGGGCCAAGAGGTTTCATCCCCATGTTTAATCAAGTGCTTTACCTTCTCGCTGAAGTTCATTTTTCATCAAGTACCTTTTCTTTCTATTTCTCTTTTGGGCTAGTGCTGGGATAGTAAACTACTTGGAAAAGGTTCCGGGGCCACCATCATCCTTTACAAGAGGTGCCAGTGTCGTGAGATGAAAAGCATCATGCGTCTCCCAGAGATTCCTGTCCCACCGAAAAACTCCTCAGCTCTTATTGCAAAGTACAGACTAAGGACCAGAAAAGGAGACGGGGCTCCGGAGGTGCAAAGCTAGCGGTCATGACTGGGGGATGTCTCCTGAGCCAGGCCCCTCCTCCATGAGATGCTATGGTGGATAGGATGACTGCCTGAAGCCTGAGTTTTTCCAACAGAGGGTGACTTCAACCATCCCACGTTTTAAGTCCTGTTTAGATCTGAAAAGCACTTTGGTAAGTGTGAACGACCACTGAAATTCAGTGCCATGAAAGGTGCAAATGGGAAGTGGTGACACACCACAAGATGGCTCACGTATAGAGGCACGGTGTTATGGTATTGTCTGTAAGTCTGCCTGGTACAGAAGGCGACTTCTCAAGTGGTGAGCGCTGAAGCAGAGGGGAACTATGTTCTGTGGAATTGAGGCAGAACTTAATTTAAGATGATAGCTTAGATTCAGACAAGACTACAGTTAAGGAACACTATAAAACTAAACACAAATAAACAGAAACCAATCAATATAAGTGCTGTACAAGGTTGTATTTAACAAGGTTCAAAGGGCTTGCAATTTTGCCTCGACTATTAATGATTACAGATGCCACCCCACCCTGAAATGGTAAAAATACCTCTTTCAGAGGGGGAAAAATCCTACTGCTAACCATCTTTCTCCCCCTGGCATTATAAGTGAAGAAATAGTTGTCACATTTGTACTCACACTGACTCTATTTAAATAATTACTTGCTCACTGAAGCCTGTAACAATTTGTCACTACACAAGAGGCTTTTTTTTTTTGCCCTGTACATTTCCAAAGCACATTTGTTTTAACTGCCACACTGTTTTAACTGAGCAAAGAGAGTGCTGAAGTGTCAGTCACCTAAGACACTAGCCAGGAAAATCCTACATTGAGGTGCACTTGTCATCTGGGTACGCTTTTCTTTCTTCACATTTGCCTTTTGAAACGGAAACTGCTTTTCCGCTATTGCTAGCAGCCCATCTCCTTGTGCCTTTGGCAAAAAGAGTGATGTACTGATCTCTACAGCTATTTTAGGGCTGGGAGATTAGTTCTTGTCCCCTATTAACAGAATTTATGCAATTTTTTATTAAAAACTAACATTTGCAGTGTATGTTCCAAGTTTCACTTTGGAACTTTCTCTTTTCTCTCAGAAATCTCAACACAATTCACCTCCAAGAATGTATACAGAGATATAGAGGAAATGTTAAACACATAATACTCCTGGTACATCTTATAATTACTCAGCTTTCCATCAGGTAGCCTTTGAATTAATAAAGCTGGAACAAAATCTCACCAATGGGCAGGCAAAAAAAATTTGATAAATGTTTAAATTATTAAAAATCCAATATTTCAAGATGCACAATGCAATAAAAAGTGTATGACTACCCTGTACAAAAGACTGGGAGGATAAATGGCCTTGCATTGAACAGATTTCCTCTGTATGAAATAACGAATGGCTGAATTATATGAACAGGAGAAAAAAAAAACCACCCCTCTCTGTGAATCTTCCTTTAAACTGGTTATTCCTTAGGAATACATAAATCTTCTTAGGCAGGGCACTGTGCCATCTGTTTGTTGTGGGTTATTTTTGCGGCTCTGGGGGCCAAAGAAAAAAGGGGGAAAATGACTACTGCTAATAGCGCATCAGAATTTATAGTGCAGTTTCAATGCTCAGAAGTAATTTTATTTCAGCAAGCCAGACAAAACATAGAATGACAAAACCCAACTACAACATTACCTGGGACAGCACTAGTAGGGGGAAAAGTAAACCTTTTCCTAATGGGCCACTATTCAATAGCTTTTCACTTTCCATCTCAATGTAAAAGTATGTTTCTGGGACAAACAAATGGCCTCTTGTTTAACATTAAGAAAGGCCTACTTATTTATTAAAAAACAAAACAAAACAAAACCTAACACTTTTGTTTTGACAGTAGGTTTCATTCCTTCATTCCTACTAAGAGAAAACATTTAAAGAAGAAACCACTCAGTAAGAGCACAATTAAATTAGACCCTTGAAAATGAGTTCAAAACCTTAGGTGAGTTATTATGTTGGAAGATATCTCTTTCTCTAATTAAAAACACCCCCTCCCCTCCAGCCCCAACTTCCATCTTAGGATCAATGTACGTATTAGTTCCAAAGCAGAAGAGCAGCAAAGGCTAGGCAAAGGAGGCTAAAAGGAGTTTCCCAAGGCTAACACAACAGCTAGGAAGTGTTTGGGGCCAGATTTGAACCCAAGATCTCTGGTCTCCAGGTTGGCCACTGAGCCACTTAGCTCACTGTCAGTTCTCTATATCTTACTGTGAAGTAAACAGTAAAGTCCTAGAAGGCAAAGGTTGCAAAGAATGTGAATTCCAAGAGACCTCAACTTTTAATATACCACCATGTTTTTCCTTGACCTGTTACAAAGCAGAGTGAAATGAATGACAAGTTATAATCTCTATTACCTAAGAGTAATCCCATCTAACAATGGATCTTTCAAAATACAAAATATAGTTAATAGCAAGTCTTACTTGAGATACAGTGAATGTCTATATCTAGAATAGGAATACTCTTCATCTACAGGTAGTAAGTAAGCATGGGGAGGTTGAAGGGATTGACTTTTTTAAGGGCATTAAGATTTTGTAAAGTTTGGGCTAAATGGCTTAGAAACTCTATAACATTTTACCTAATGGAATCTATCTATCTATAAACCCTTACCTTCCATCTTAGAATCAATTCTGCGTATTGGCTCCAAGGCAGAAGAGTGGTAAGGGCTAGGCATGGGGGTTAAGTGACTTGCCCAAGGTCACACAGCTGGGAAGTGTATGAGACCAGATTTGAACCTAGGATTCTAGAGAATCTAGAGAACAGTCTCTAGGACTGTTCTCACTCCACTGAACTACACAGCTGCCCCCTGGAATTTATTTGTTGTCCTTATATTAATGGGACCTTGTTAGAATTTAGTACTTAGAAATACAAATGAGTTGAATTGAGAATAACAGAAAAAAAGTATAATTTTTTGACAATTAGACATAGTTTTTCAATATAGAATGTAAAGAGTATTTACTGAAGAATCTACTTTTTTTATTTTAAAAGACATTTCTCCAAATTTAAAAATTATTTTCTTGTTTGTTTGACCCTGAAAGAATTTAATTTTGAAATGTAATTCTCTCACATGATATATGGTATAAGCACAGGTCCTATGATGGAGGCTACCTTAAGTTTCTGCAATAATTTAAGTTTTATTAAAAAAAAAATGAACTTAGCTGGACTAGCTGAAAGACATGAATATGCTTTACTAAGAAAAACAAAACAAACAAGTAAATTCAGAAAACATTACATTTTGGACCCATTAAGACTTGAAAAGTTAAAAAGGTTTTGTTTACTTCTCAAATGTATACTCATTGCTCAAATTTCCAGAAAACAGAAATTCAGGGTTTTCTCCAAGTCACCAAAATATTCAATGTCTTATGTTTTTTGTTTTTTTTTTACATACATTGATGAAACCTAGAGAAGTGAATTATGCAAAAAAAAAAAAATAGGGAGTTTTTTAAAGGTGAGTACTGCCATCAATAATAATATGTAATGATGCATACACATTATTACCTGTTGAACTATTCACCATGTTGGGAGTCATGCTGTACTGAGGGGCTTGTGGGTTCATGAGGCTGGAACTGTTGTTCATGGGCTGGCTGTAAGGAGAGCTGGAGCCCATGAGTCCACTCTGATTCATGCCAGGAAAACTGCCTTGCCTATGAAAGAGAAAGCACAGAAACATGCATGGTGACAACACATATCTCATCAAATACAACTGAGAAGTTTAACATTGTGGTTGTCCATGAGAATCTGTATACTGCAGAAACACGAATAGTCATTTTTAAACTCTATGTTCTTGCAATAGGGATGAAGAAGAAAGGTCGAGGGGGAAATCTACTGGTAACTAATAATTTTAAAATATTTTATAATTCTAGATAAGATTCCTTCATAGGGTGACATAAATACGTAAGGAGGTTTTAAAGAAAGAGTATGGTTCTTAAGAGTCAGAAGACCTATGTTTAAATCCAGGTTCTAAAACAAACTAGTTTGTTATCTCTCTGCACATCACTTAATTTCTCCACATCTCAGTTTCCTTATCTATAAAATTGGGATAACCATTCTTTGCATTATCTACCTCCTACGATTGTTGAGGCTACTAGTTATTAAATATTTAAATGAAAGTTAAGTTTTTCTGATTGTTTGAAATTATAAAAAATGGACAAGAGGGGAAAAAGGGGAGGGAGGGAATGCAAAATTAGAAGCAAACTGTCAAAACAAAGTAACTTCTATTATAAATCAAGAAAAATTCATCTAATTTTCTATTAAAACCATGGAGTAGTTTCTTGAAAGTATTGCCCCTCTTCAGAGAAGAAAAGGACTGTTACTTTGAGAAATTAATTCATTTGACCTTTTCCATAGTGCTTGTTATCCATGATGCTTCCAGATTTTCAGATACAATACACAAGGACATTTATTTCTAAGATAATTTAAAAAATGTAATTCTGATAATATAACTAATTTCAAGATTTACAAAGTATATAGTAGGAAAATTTAAATTTTAGCATTTGTAACAGAATTATGAGGAGCGGTAAAATTTAGGAAATGGCTCCTTTTCCTTTTTTATTTGGTACTCTTATGAATTTCTCCTAAAGAGTGGTCTAATGGTATTGTCTAAAGTTTTTTTTTTCCCATCCTCTAAACCTCTTTCTGTTTCTCCCTAAAAAGTTAGTTTTGTCCTTTGCTCTGTGGAAGACAAGCTTCTTTTGCCTTGTGAAAAAGGTAAAGGGTATTCTTTGATATGAAGGAGACATCATCATAGAGTGTCATTTCTCTGACTGCTTATAATGAGATGTGGGGGGAAAGGAATTTAAATTGCACAGTGGTACAACTCTCTTAGGAAAAATTACAAAGCAAAAAGAAAGATGATGGCCATGTGGCAACAACTTTAAACGGTTCTAGCATCATAGTCAAGCTTTTCTTATGTAAATATATCTTTAAAAAAAACTTTTCAAATTTTGGCTAGTACTGTTTTATCTTAGGAGTAGAGGTGGGGTAACAAATCTTCAGAAAATAAAGCACAAAAATTAAAGATGGGGATAGCAATTGGTATCTATTCCTATGTAAGCAAATAATTTTTTAAAATGGTATCAATAGCCATCAGGAAAACTAGCCTTTAAAAGCCAGTGCCCGCACTCCTATGCCTGTACTGACTTTCAGTTGAAGCATTTACATGTCTAGATCATAATAAAAGTTAAAAGAATGCATTCCATTTGTTGCAAACAAAAAATTTATGACAATGAATGAATTTTTTAAAAATTGAATTTCATACTATGTATTTTTAAAATTGCAATTTCTGCAAACGGCTCAAATTTATTTTCCTTTTCAAAGTATCATAAAAATCAGTCTTTGACTCAGTGCTGCTTAGCGATGACCAAAGAATGATGATGTTAGGGGGCTGAGAGGTTGGTTAGGGAGGGATTTGGGAAGAAATGAGTCAGTCCTTCTTTCCCTCTCAATTCCATTGATAAGCTGCTTTGATTAAAGACTGCCTGACTGTGCCAAACTGTGCTGACTCAGTGGAATAATCCCAACTACAGTCCATTAGGAACAGAGCTGAGATCACCAAACTCATTTTGATTAACTTCCAGGACACTAAACACTTATAAATATGTTTCACAGCAGCTGCTAAATACTTATATATGTTTCAGGTCAGAGCATCATGGTGTTGGTTTTTGGCATTAACTCAAAAATATTTGGTTTGCTTCTTTGATGTTTTTATTCAAAGAAGGTTGAGGCATCGTTTAAAGCAGCTGACATAAAATAAAACAAATGGTATACTTTAGAATTTACTCCCTATTTTTCTTTGGGAAATGATTGGTGTACATGCAGTCCTCAATTTAGGAATGGGTTGTGTTCCAAAAGTTCATTTGTAAATTAGTTGTTTGGAAACTGGGACACATTTCCCCTACAAAGATAATGCCATAAATAAGGGTCATGTTCCCAGGCTTGCCTGTAAAATTCTTTTTAATCCATAAAGTAATTGAATTAAGTTGTAATGGTATCCCCAGTGCTGAGCTTTCCAAGGAAGGTTTTGGATTTTGGATAAAGAACTGTAAGATCAGCAGCTCTGGAAGTGAGGACAGGGTGAGGAAATACACCTGTGCAGGAGGGGAGACATTAAAGGGTAGGACGCTGTAGGCCTTTTGGAGAAGATACTTTAACTTCTCCAGGCGTCCGTTTCCTTATTTATAAAATGCTTTCTCAGCTAAGTGATGCTAGGTATTGAACAGTAAGTACGAAAGAACTCTGAACAGGGAATTCAAAGACCTGTGCTTTTATCCTGGTCCCCACAGTTAAAACAGAATGAGCTTGAAGCAAGACTCTTAATTTTTCTAAACCTTGGTTTCTTTTATCTATAAAATGGTACTATAACCTACCTCACAGGGTTGTTGGGAAGATCAAATTAGACAATTGTAATTTACACGCAATAGTATCTATCCTATTATTCAAGTTATATAATAGAAATTCTATCTATCTATACATAAAATGAGCAGGAGGTGGAAATGACAACAATTTCAGTATTTCTGCCAAGAAAACCCCAAAGATGGTCATGAAGCGTTGGACTGAAATTCTGCAGGTAAATAATATATTTATAGATATATACGTTTGTGTAGATCACGTATACATTTATGTATGTATATGGATATATGTGTGTGTATATCTGTCTGTCAAATAGTTTTAGGTAATCTGGAGGGGAAGTTATTAGTCAGGATAATTCTCTGCCCCAAATTTGCAAATAGGAAATTTCACAGAATAATTTCCATGCCACTCTACTTGGTTACTTCCATTTTCAGAGGATGGGGGGTGGGAAAGAGAAGAAGAACCTTAAAAAAAAATCCTTATCTTTCATACTAAAATCAGTATCATGTATTGGTTCCAAGGCATCAGAATGGTAAAGGCTAGGCAATGGGGATTAAATGGCTTGCCCAGGGTTACACAGTACCTAGGAAGTGTCTGGGGCCTCCTGTCTCTGGGCCTGGTTCTCCATCCACTGAGACACCTGGCTGCCACTGGGGCTATTTCTTAATAGGGAAGATCACTACTTGGCTTGCCTATTTCACTAAGTTGTTGTGAGGACCAAGTGGGTGAATTTTTTTTGCATTAAAGTGCTCTAAAGATGGAAGATCCTGTCTGTCTAGTATATGTATATAATATATGTGTGTGTGTACACACATATAAGTATGTCTGTAGGTAGGTATGTATAGATATGTGTGTGTATGTATGACACACCCATCTGGACACCCCTCCACTCATCCACACTCACACCCAGAGTCCAGGTGGGTATGTCATACATACGTTTGCTTTTTGTTTAAAGGAATCCCCTTTCTCAATGTATCCCATATCTCATACATCTTGCAGTCCAGAGTGAATGCCTGAATTTTGGCTCACATGTCTTTATTTGATCGTCTCCCAGAGTTAAATAACCTACTCACAAGGCTAAACTCTGTTTCAAAAACCACAGTAAAGGACCAGTCAGATTCCTCTGGATAGCTTCTAATTCTTTTGCTTTTTGATTTGCTATTGAAGCATTGCATTAGGATTTACAACTTAATATAAGAAGAGGAAAGTGGAAGGAGAGAGGGGGAAAAGAGTCCTCAATGCCCTGTTCTGAGACAAGAGAAATGGCTGCTCCTGAGTTATCTAGTGAACAATCTGTCCTATTTTTTTAACCACTTAAATTTTTTCTGCTACTAATTATGAAAAACTCCTTATGCTTATTAAGTCCAGTTTTCCCATTATAATCATTGAACTTAAGTGTATACTTTGAAAGGAAATAAATACTGGGATGAAAGAAGAATTCTTAGAGCCATCAAACTAGATACCAAATTAATAAAAGAAAAAAAATTGGTGGTCTTTAGGGTGCCTTCAATTGTAGGCTGTGGGCTACAGTCCTGAACAGGCCTCCTTCATTTCAGTGACCCTCCAATGGGTCATCTTTTGGAAATGGAGACTGGTTTGTGGGGAGCCAGAGAACTGAGCTCCTGGTCTCCTATCAGAGTCACCAAGAAAGCATTTTACGGTTTGGTCACCTTGGTGTATCTGTAGGGACAGGCTTGGAGCTTCTAATCTGTCCCCAGACATGTCCTACTGGAGTGACCCTGGACAAGTCACTTAACCCAATTGCCGAATTCTTGCTGTTTTTCTGTCTTGGAACCAATTCTTAGTATAGATTCTAAGACAGAAGGTTAAGTTATTAAAAAGTAAAATAAAATAAAAAGGGAAGTATTTCAAAGCACTAAATGAAAATGAATTAGCATTCTCTTCTAAGCTTAATGACTAACTATATTCATTTGGTGAGTGACTTCTATGAGAGACTTTGATTTCCTCATCTAGAAAATGAAAAGGGTGCTATGATTCCTTCAGGTATGTATGTATTGCATTAATTAGAATCTTGAACCCTTGGACTACATTTCCCACAATTGCTCTTTCCCTTTCGTGCATGTGTCATGACATGGTTGGAGTTTTTAGTTTCAGTTTGCACGGCTGGCTCTTTGGCTGTTCCACGTGGAGGCTGGGGAGCTTTTTCAGTCGTTCTAGCCTTTTTACTTTCCCTCTGATTCAAGTTAAATATTTAATAAATATTATTAAATACAATACTTGGAGTAGTGAATATCAATTTTAATATTTACATTATGTGTTTCTATATCCTTTTCAAGAACAGGCAATAAGGAATGAAAGCTAAATATATATTAGATTCTTGTCAACTATTTCTTAGGAATGAGGATTTTGGTTTAGAAGTCTCTTAGGCACAGAAGAAAGAAATGATTCCTCCTGGGAAAATAAATGGACTCCTGTGGCCAATCACAGATCAAAATGGAGACGAGGATCCCTCAAACTATACGCAAGTGTGTGCTCATAAACACAGATTTTGAGAAACCTGCCAAAAAATTATTGGCAAATGGGCACAAGCAAGAGGGGGCACAATGGGGAAAAAAACACACAAATTGTACAAATGGCGATGGTTTGGAAATTGGGAGCAAATGATTTTATGGAAGGAAACATGACCTTTGCGAATCACGGAGCACTTCAGGGCCTTACTGGTCACTGCCATAATGGGGGATTTATGTGACTCAAGATGAAAAGCTTCTTACTCATTCCAACTTCAGAAGGCTACTAACTTAACTTTATTATACATTAGCTAGTTTACAGATACGGTTCTCATCTGTAGGGTAGACCAAAGTCCCTTTCAAACTACAGTAACAATCAAAATCCTGCCAATGAATAAAAGAAAGCCCAGTAAAGCACAATTGATATTTCATTAGGGATCTAACAAATCTGACAGATAATAGGGAGGATGAGAGAGTAAAACAGAGACCCCCCCCAAAAAAAACCCCACCAAAACAAATAAATAAAAAGGTCTCTCTCTCAAAACACACTACATTTTTTCGAAGCTTGGCCCTTTTTGGGCTGTGAGCCCCTCAAATTCTGTTATAAATGACTGCTGCCCTGATTCTCCAGAACCTTAACCTACACTGGAGGTGGCAGTGAATGCAGGGAAACATCTCAGGGGGTCATTGGGGTAAACATTTTAAGAGAATTTTTGTTGTTGTTATGCTGACACATTGCTAAGGTAGCGTCTGATTGCAAACTGTGAAAATGACTGTGTTAGGCTGCATGCACAAATCACAGTGTACTGACCAAATTGCCCTCTGCTTATCTGTGCCAGGTCTCCAGAATGACAATATTTTCTCTCTCTTTTAAATGTCAAAAGCATGATTTGGGGGTTTGTTATTTAAACACACTGACCTGCACAATAGCCAGAAGTACTTTATTTAAATCTGTCTTGAGTTGAGACTAGATGTAAGTGTTTATAATCTGTCACGCTATGACACCAAATGGGTTATTATAATGAGAGTAATTCAGGAGTCTGTTTCTGTAAATGCATTTTCCTGACTTCTCTCCTCCTTCTTAGTCCAAACACACACACGTAATTTTGTTTTATGGGTTTTCCCTTTACACACACAGGAGCTACCTAAAACAGCACACATTCATCTGCCAACAAAGGACATGGCACTGATGAAGAAAAGGAATGAACAGCGATTTTTAAATGACCATTTCCTACGGTTCAACATAAAGACAGCAAGGAAGGAGTGATTTTCTACTGACACTGAAATTTATCAGAGGAAGTTAGGCTAGAATGCACGTTTGGACAAATTTAAAAGTAAAATAAAGTAGGTATAACTAAATAAACAAAACTAAAAATAAAACCCCAATAAGTTCCCCCCTTGTTCTAAAAAGAGAATGTTAAAGTCTTAAATGTGGAAAGAGTAGGCAATTAAGACAACTAAGTAGTACAGTGGATAGAGTGCAAAGTCTTGAAGTCTGGAGGTCCTGGGTTCAAAGCTTGTCTTTTTGTGCATCCGTAAGCTTTTAGGAAATGCTTGTTGACTGACTTGCAACAGGCAGATACTGGAGTTTATAAAAATAGTGACGTGGCCAAGGTGTGCTTTAAAAGTCCACTCAGATGGTGTGAAGGATGGACTGCGCAGATGCTTGAGACAGGGAGATGAATGATGAGTCTTTCCCGAGGGCCTAGGCTGAGGCTATGGACGTGGGAGGGATCCCATCCCAGGCAAGGGCTGTGCGGGCAGAAATGGCGAGATTTAGCACTGGAATGGATAACTGGCTACATAACAGTCTCTTCCCTTCTTTGAGAGAAAAGGAGACGTTTAGGAAAAGATGAGTCTTGGGAGGCAAATGAAATGAATTCGGTTCTGGAAATATTAAGTTTGAGAAATCTCTGGGATAGCTACTTTTAAACACTAATAGGCAATCGGTGACTCAAGACTAAAGAGATTGAGGCTGGATAGACAGAGATAATAATTAAACCCCTGGGAGAAGGAAGGGATAGAAAAGAAAGAGGAGTGTGCACGCGTGAGTGTGTATGTGTGTGTGCACCAGGGGGAGGGGGCAGGAAAATGTCTGAAAATTATGCATGCAAATCAGATTCACTGGCAAGTATGTTTTGTTGGGGAAACATGCCAAACACAATTGCTGATTCACATATATACTTTTATCATGGATCTGAGTATATGTGTTAATTCACAATTCATTCTCACTCTAATGAGAGTGCCTATCAACATAGGTTAATGTTAAAAGTAAGGCCAACTGGTCATCATCATTTAAATCCTTTAGTAAGAAGGAAATCAAGAGCAGTCCTGATATCTGCCATATTTGCCCCAAGATCTATTATTCTGGATCTGTCTATCAGTCTATCACTTCTCTATCTTATATTATATGACATTTTAAGCCTTCTTGTCAAATGTTAACTAATTTTGCACACACATTGTAATGGGGCACATTTCTAAAAGGCATTGCTTGGTGAAGATTCTTCTAAAAAAGCACATAGGAGACTTGAGTCAATTATTTATTTTAGATGACTTGAAATCCAGTGTTGGGAGAGGAGGGGAAAAACACACAACAACTTAACGTCCAACCTCCAGCCAATTTTCTGTGTGACTAATCCATTAGCATGCCCATAACAACCACGAGATTAGCAACCTTGGTGGCAAAATAACATATTATTCTTGACAAGCAAGTTGCTCTGGCTGGGAACCAAGGCCTGTGTGAAAGTGAAGTGGTATTGGTTGATTTTAGGCCAAAGAAAAAGAGGAAAAAGGAAGAACTTATGACTTCAAATTATAAATTGGCACCTTCTTTTTTTTCCCTTTTAAACCAGTCCACCTTCACTCATGGAAATATGCTGGAAAGAAATATTAATTAATCAGTAGTTGCTTCTATTTGGCTAATAGATATTACAATTTGTCCTTTGTGACTGTCCAGTTCCATAGTTCTCTCATCACTGGCCATATTTTGGGGACCTATAAATGTTAGCTGCTTTGGGGGAGAAAATAAATGGTCTTGCTAAAAATTACACACTATATAATACTATCTAAGTGTAAGAAAAACATCTAACATTTTATTAGGAATATAAGAAAATATTTCATTGCTTTCTATTGCATCATGAATGAAGGTAGGTAATTAATGTAATGTATATTTAAAATAGGCATCATTTAATTATTTAATATGTGTTCATATGCAATATATATTTAATTTGGTCACAGAGGTGCTAACTATTGTTCTTATTAAGGGCTTCTATGTCTAAAACAGAAAATGGTCTAATAGGAAGGGTTTTAGCTGTTATGGGAGGAGTTAAATTTTGGTTCTAAAGCAAAGACTTCAACAAGCAAACAAACAAAAACCCCAAATCTCCTGTAAGTCTTGGGGAAAGTGGATGCTTTAGAAAAACAAAGAACCAACCAAGAAGGCAGTTCTTTTTTCCTGGGTTGTTTTGTTAGTTGTAACCAATAGTAATTTATGTTTTCAGCTTTGCTAGTACCCAAGTTTCAAGGAGAGAAAGCTTAGCTTTAGTTATGGCTCTGTCTGTTCTCATCTGTTTTGACTTAAAAAAAAAAATAGCTTTTGTTTTTTTTTTTATATTCAGAATTTCTCTCCAAATTTGCACCCCCACCCCATCCTTGAAAGCCATCCCACAAAACAAATAACTTTATTTTTAAAAGAAAAAGACATCCTCTTTGTTTTTTTATATTACACATTGGCTACTTCTTTCCTCTCCTTCATCCATCCATCCATCCATCCATCCATCCATCCGTCCATCCATCCATCCATCCATACCCTTCTATCCTATCTTTCCTCCATTTAGTCTCCTGTGACACTCTCATGGTTCTTCTATGTGCCTTATCAATCTTTAATCATCTTGGTGGAAATATCTACCACTCATCTCCTAATGTCTAGTCAAATTTTCTAGTCTTAAATCTTAGAATTAATTTAGCAAATATACTTGAATTTAAGTAAACGTTTCCTATTCATAAGGTACCATGCTAGTAGCTGAGGAAACTAAGAAAAAGGAAAGGGCTATAATGTGTAAAGAAGGAAGCAAAGAAAATGTAAGAAGGAAAAAGCATTAAGAAGATTGAGGTCATCAAGTTTCAAACTCCTTTATCTCCCTTATTCTGCCAAGTATTTATACATCCTCTGATCCTTTATTCTTGTCTCTGAGGAAGTGATGACCTTTTTAACTTCCTTAACTCTGCTCAATAGCTATAGGAGAGGTGAAATAATGAGAACACAGGTCAAGGAGGGAAGTAGGAGACAAAAGCACTTGTTGGGAAGAGATGTGAAGTAGAAAGGTATAATGAACTTTAGGAGAGAAGAGAAAACATAGTTGGAGGGGAGGGCCAAAGAGACATTACAAGGGAAGAATAAAAGTTTTGACATAAAGCAATAAGGACTCATTTTTGGACAACAAGAATTTTTGTGTTCTCAGTCTGCATGGTGCTGCAGAGTGCAATGTCTTCCAATGACATTCAGAACTCTTGAGTGTTTATACACTAAGAAGGAAGATAGCGGTGGGGAATCCAAGATTGAGGGTGTGCACAGTGAAGAATTGATTCTTGACTTTAAAACCCTACAATAGCATTCTGTACTATTTTTTTTTATTAAGTTATCAGTAATCTGAAAAATACTCCCTCTCCTACTTTTACCTTTTTTTATGGGGCTGAATGTTTTTAGAAATGTTAGTAGAGCACAATTTAGAGACATTGTAAACCAATATTCATATTATACCCTTCTTCCAAGTCCTAGGAAAGATTTTGTTATTCAGATTTCACCTCCTGCTGCCCCCAAAAGAAGAGCTATTTTTCATGTATAATCACCACAAGTTATATGGTTTTCAAGAAGCCAGAGATTCATTGTGCCCTACTCTTTTCCTTCAAAAGAAGATATTTTCTTTTCATATACATTCATTAGGTAGGTCCATACAGTGATTCTTTTCTATGGATAACTCCAGAGGGCATTTCCTTTAAAACACTACTTTTTTACTTAATTCAAGTATTTAGCTTCTTTACTGGAATGGCTTTCCTGAAATTGTTCCCAAATTAACTGATTAATCATCCTTCCCTTTTCTCTCACAACCACCTGAAAAAATGGAGCTTTAGAGTGTTTTAGAACAAGAGAAACTCCTTTTTCAGAGTGAGAGGAGAATGCAAAATTAGTGAGGCTTTGACTTTCAGTAATTAACAGCTGATGATAACCACCTCCCTCCATTGTGAATACTGGCTTCAGTCTCTGGGCCACATGCTTCCACTATGATGTTCTGTGTATTGGCAGGCATACAAAAATGAACTAAAATTCTGATCTCCAAAGGCATGCCAAAGATTTGGACTTTAAGCATTTTTCTTTTACTTGCCAGAAAGCTCAAAATGGCAATGTGGGGCTCAGCAGTATATTGAAGGAGAACAGCATCAGACAGCCAAGTCCTGTCTTTTTCTCATAGGCAAGTTTCTCCATGAGTATACCTTGCCCAAGAATTCCAGGCTATTTATTAATTTCCTGCTAATTAGACTTGTAAGTTTTATGAATTGAGGCATTCATGACTACATGCAGCTTTGACAAGGTGCAAATGGCACAATTCTTCTGCTTAGTAAAATATGATTCATAATACAATCTGGGAAGAAAAACAACATTTATGATATGGCTACAATCAGTTCTGCTGTCTCTTCACCTAGAAATCCTTTCCTTTGTAAGGTTTTCATTTTAATAGCTTCGAATTTGAAGATTGTCATTACTCAAAAGATGGTATTCATTTAGGCTTTGGCTACTCAAGATCATCTGGCTTAAGGAGTCTACTCACAAAGATGAGAAAATTGGGAAAGTAATATTCTGAAAATAAGACTGAGTAAATATGGTTATAGTTTTAGATTTATATACCTCTTGTTACCCTAAGGCAGGAGTTAATTTTTTTGTGTGTGTCTTGGACCCTTTCTCAAAATTATGTTTTTAAAAGCATAAAAGACATAGAATTTAAAAGGAAACCAAAGGTTTGTAAAAATACAGATGTACATTTACCACCCCATACCATTTTTGCTTCCCACTAAAGTTCATTCAGAAAATCTTTGGGGGAAGGAACTTAGTGGATCCTTGATTAAGAACCCTTGCCCTAAGGAATCATCATTATCTGACAAACTCTAAAAAAGAGATAATTTGCTCTAAATTGCCAATTACATAATCTGTCATTCCAATAATCATGAGGTGCTCCTGGGGTAGTGCCTAGAAAACCACCCTCCAAGTCAGTCACTTAATATCTCGGTGCTTCAGATAACTCTCAAAGAACATAAGCCCAGCCAGGAAGAATCAACTTGCCAGGAGGGCTCTTTACCAAAGAAATACCAAGTCTAGATCACTACTACTCCCCTCAAAATAAAGAAACAAAATCCTCTACACTTCATTAAAGTATCTTATTTACAAAGAACTATTTGCTGTATCCTGAAAAGATATCACTTGACATAAAAAAGATAAAAATCTCCTATAATTCCTATGTAGCTTATACCCCAAAGGGAGTCTAGTACGAAATATTACTTAGCTTACTAATTAAAGGACTGTTTAAAATTGTGGCAGTTAGGATAGAGTATAGTCTGAAAGGCTGGAGTTCAAATCCAGCCACAGACATTTACAAATAGTCTGCCTCAGTTTCCAAACTCTAAAAATGTTAATAATAATAGTACCTACCTTCCAGAGTGATTGTGATGGTAAAATAATATTGGTCAAGTACTTTGCAAACCTTAAAGTACTATATAAATGCTAGATATTATTAAATCAGTAAGAGACTGAAGGACTAATGCTAAAGAAAACTAACTATAGCCCGCCTAATCCTCTGACACTTATTAGCACCAATGATTGTTTTCAGCATTATCCGCAGCTGCTACAGGATTCTGACAAGAATAGGACCATCTTCAGGTGATTCTTACACATTAACAACACCGTGATTTAGTAAGAGAACTTAGAAAGCACTAGTAAAGTCCTATTTGTTTACTCCTAGATAAAGACACTCATTTTCTCCATTGTTCCAGCATCTAAATGCAAATAATGCTTATAGACCTAGAGAAAAACCCCTTCAGGTCTCAGTTCCTCCAGCTGCATTCCCCAAGTTCCAAAGGAAGGGAAAAGAAATCAATCTTCCATCACCAAAAGACAAAATATCTTTATGGACACATCTGTGTGTCTACTTTTCAAGAAGATCCACCAATTTCCCCATCAATCCCACATCATTGCTAGGCTATTAAACTTTAGGAAAGATATAACCTTGGGTATAAAGCACCTACAATTACCTCTAGCAGCAGGCCTTATTGTCATAGAAGTTGGTACCACAGACTTTGGAAGGGAGAATGTAGGGGTTCTCTGAGACAACCAATAGTTTTACTGTGATTATTTTCTTTTTAGGGTTTTATTGCCAAGTGAGTGCAGTTGAAAAAGTGTCACCAGAGACTCCAAAGCTGATTTATTCCTTGAAAAATTGAGGTGGGGGAAGGAGGGGGAGAAAGGGGAGTCAGATAAATTGGGAGTGATAAAGAGTGTGGTGCTTTTTAGTAGGCAAAAGATCATATACATTTTCCAAGTAAGGTTCATTTATTCCAAGAAAATGTATATACAAAACATTTTTAAACTTTTAAAGCAAATATACATGTTATTGTTCTTATAATTAATGGCACTTAATTCCCTTTTAGCTTCCTTTACACTTTTATCCTGAATTACCTTAAGCAAATAATGCTTCAAAGCATTCAGAGAATAAGAGTTTTGATTAGGGCAAGAAGGACTGAGGAGGACTTTCTAGGTAAGAGAGAATAAGTTGAACTGTCTAACCCTGGGCAAGTCTCTTAACCCCCATTACCTAGACCTTACCACTCTTCTGCCTGGGAATCAAACACAGGATTGATTCTAAGATGGGTTAAAAAAAGGGGAGAAGAAATAAATAAAGAAAGGAAGAAAGGAAGGAAGGGTTAGAAAGAGAAAAAGGAAGAAAAAGATTTTCATTGGGTGGGAAAGCATGCATTGCCAGAATATGCATGTATGCACATAAACAAATAAATAAATAAACAAATATATATATATAAGAATTGTGGACAAACTTTTGACATTCAACATTCTGGCTATAGTCCTGGCAAAAGCTCTGAGTCAGTGAAAATCACTGCTCTAGAGTGTTAATGAATGAGTTAAAACAGCAACAGGACTAGTTTGGAAGAATATAAATGTCATTTCCCCCCAATCAGTCCAGTACAGCTGCTCCAAGTTAAATCTGGTGGCTATCCATCCAATTCCCAGTCTTTCTGTTGGGAAAGAAGGAAAAAGGAGGAAGCATTAAGAGGACACATTATTTACATTGGCTTCTCTCTCATGCTTTTTTTCTTTATTATCAGTAGAGCATTCTGAAAATTTTTTCTTATTTAGAGGACTTTTAGAATGATGAGCATCCTGGTGCATGTATTAAAATTCATTTTATTTCCTATGATACTTTTTCACACAGTAATATTCCAATGAATACTTTAGTATTATTTTGATGGGTTGGTTCACAAATAAATGAATTTAGTAATTCTCTAATTTGTATCCTACCACTTAAAAGACACGATCAGGTTCAGAATTTTAAAACAGATGCTCCTGTATCTGGGTACTAGTAGCAAAAAGTGCCTGTAGTGTCTTTGGGGATTTTCTTCTGTTCATTAGCCTGAATCTCCATGCAGAGACCTGAGAAAATCTTTATACTAGAAAAGCTCTGATGGCTGGCTCCAATTCTCTATATATTCAAAAGCACTCGAGTCACATTCACAACATATTTTATTATTCACCATTAGAGGGAGAAAAACTCCCGCCCTTAAGTCCAAAACCGTCTCAGATAGAAACCTATTAGTTAAAATGTCTAAGAAGTCACAGTCTAGCAGAGAATTGGTGTTCTGTAGACTCAAAGGTTATTTGTTGTGCCCTCAAGAGGCCGGTCTCTCCCTTCTGTTCCTTCTCTCTGAAAAGTCTCTTCTCAGGATATATATACATATATATGTATGTATGTGTGTGTGTGTGTGTGTGTGTGTGTGTGTGTGTGTGTGTGAGAGAGAGAGAGAGAGAGAGAGAGAGAGAAAGAGAGAGAGAGAGAGAGAGAGAGAGAGAGAGACTGTGGCTATGCACCTGTTGCAGGCAGAGGTGGGAAGTTATGTGGTCTCTGCTGACATTTTGCAAACACTCTAGTTAGTCAGGACCAAAGGTGCTTGGCACACAATAAGCATTTAATAAATAGTAAATGGTGGATGGAAAGTTTTTGTGTTCCCTTCTGCAAAATGATGGAATGGTTACAAAGTCCAGGAACACTCCAGACAAATTAAGTGCATGATAACACATAGGTCTTGCACTAACCCAATTGGTGACAGGGTTAGTAATATCTTTCAAGATTCTAAACTTTAAAGGTCTCAAAATGAAAGTAGGAATATAGGAATGCATTCAGGTCTAGAAATGAAATGAGGTTTGATGGAGATCTTTCTCTTCTTTTATCTTTGCAACAGTGACTTTTGCTACCTTTTTCAAAAATAACTATAATTTTTGTTTTATTTAAAAGCTCTTACCTTCTGCCTTAGACAATAGTATATATTGGTTCCAGGGCAGAAGAGTAGTAAGGGCTAGGCAAAGGGGGTTAAGTCATTTCCCCAGAGTCACACAGCAAGGCAGTGGCTGAGGACACATTTGAACCCAGGACTTTTTACCTCAGTGCCTGGCTCTCAACCCACTAAGCCATCTAGCTACTCCCAATCACTATCATTTTAGAATTGAATACTCCAAGAGAGGGTTAATCTCTTAAGCAATGCAAACACTCACTGTTCTCTGAGCATGTGGACCCATTATGGGAAAAACTAGCTCTAACTAGGGCTTGAAATGTTTTGAAGATTTTTTTTTTACCCCTTTCCCTTTGACATTTTAATGCACTGTCTCCATTAATATATTTCCTTGCCAGTGGCTCCTAGTCCATCAGCAATACTGCATTATCTTGGCCAAGGAGAAAATAATATGGAAAGAGTGCTTTGCTGGCACCAACAATGTGGGGTATGAATTATAAATGCACAACACTGAAGAAAGCCTGATGAAAGATTTGTGCGTGTGTGTGAAATATGTGTATCAGTATAATATATGTGTGCAAGACAAAGACATAAGCAACCTTGTGTAGACAACAAGATTTACTAGCATGCTTCTGTATTAACAAAAAAAATTCGTTTTGTTGAATGGAAGGAAACTACTCATTTACTTTTACATAATCATGAAATTATTTCCTCTGTAATACCCCATGCCTCTGCCTTTGCTGTTCCCATCACAAAGTATATGGAAATTGTTTCCTTGGCTGAAGAGGTCAGAGGACCTAGTTAATTGTACCCCAAATCCTCACAACCACCTACTATTATATATATATATATATATATATATATGAAATCTTAACAACTTGTGTATGTGGAAGAAATTTAAAAAATATTTTATCTGTTAAAAATGAGATTATTTCAGGAGTAAGGCACCTGCTATGATTTAGGAAAACTATAAATTATAAAATTAAGGCCTATTTTCTGGGTAGAAAGTTGGTTGAGTTATTTGCTTTGTTTTGTTTTTTACCAGGGGAAACAAAGTAAGGGCTAGGCAATGGGAGAGAAGCAACTTGCCCAGGGTCACATTGCTATGAAGTGTCTGAGACCACATTGGAACCCAGACCTCATCTCCAGGCTTGGCTTTCTAACCACTGAACCACCTAAATGCCCTTGTTCTTTATGTTTTTAAAACAGGACAAACATGTGGATGTCTAGATGCAGGAAAACCTCCAGGACACTGTATTAGCCATGTCCCTAAAATTTAAAAATACAGTTCAATTCCTAAGAAATAAATTCATAATTATGGAGGCAGATCTCGTTGTAATCTCCTCCCTACATTTATGTATGATTCTTCATAGCAGCTCCCTCTCTTTCACCAAAATGCTCTTTCTACTGAAGAGTCACTCAGACTCAGGAAGAAGGGGATGCTTGGCCTCTGGGCTAAAAGCAAGCACGGTGTAGTATACAATTTGCATCACTCTCAGGTAGTTGTTTTCCATCTGTCATTCGGAACACCCCAGAGTCCCCAGACATTTTCTTCTTCATAGAGGAAGAGTTCCCAAATGTAAGATTGTCTTTCTGGTGAGTAACTGCAGCCACTCAGTCTCTTCAGAGACCAAATTCTTATGTAATAGCCAGACACAACAATGAAGATTTTTAAAGATATGTTTGCACTCCCAATTAAGATGAATAAGGAGACGAAGGGGGAGCAAAGAATCCAAACACATTTGAGTGGCAGTAACTCCACAATCACAGCATTTCATCTCACAAGATGATGGGTTCCAGATGCAAAGTGTCTACACTACACAGAGTGATCTGAATCAGAATCTACAGAGCCATCATTTCCTTCTAGGGTGCAGCTAAACTGGCAAGCACATTTGAGCAATGCAAAGAATTCAGATTTATTGGCTGGGAATGATGAGGTTTTAGTACTATTTTCTAACAAGGTCTACTTTTAGAACCTTGATGGAAATCAAATTCAAACTCTGGAGTTCTCTGAGAAGAGGGTAAAATGTTAAACCCCTAGATAGGATCAGTGGTATAAGCAGATTTCTAATCGTTGAGATCTTCATTAATTTGTATTATGTAGAGGTAATGTGCTCAGAAGGGCAACTAGATGGTCCAGTGGATAGTGTCCTGAGTTTAAATCTGGACTCAGGTATTTACTAGCTGAGTGACCCTGAGTAAAGTCATTTAACACCACTTGCTATAGTTTCCTCATCTATAAAATGAATTGGAGAAGGAAATGGCAAAGCACTACAGGATCTCTGCCAAGAAAACCCAGAAGGGGTCACACAGTCAGACATGACTGAAATGACTAAACAACAAGCGTGACCTGGTACCTAGCAGATAACCCCTATAATGCAGGTTTGGTGTGACATAATGAACAAAGGTCAGAACACAAATTTTCCTGGTGTTCTACAATAGTGATAGGGTCTAGAGTCTGTTTCCCATGTGTTTAAATTAACTCAAGCCATGCAATTAATGTGGAAATTAGTAATTCATCTTCTAGGTAAAAATGGGAACAAAATAGCTATTTATTTGCAATATCCATAAAGAGAGCATTTTTATGACCAGATGCAATGTCATGGCTCTGAAAACCAAAATTCCACTCGATTCATAGTAGAAGCTATAAATTATGAGTTTATTGCTACCTCAAAATAGAGAGGGGGGAAAAAGCCACAAAAAAGTACCTAAACCCTCTCAACACGGTGAGGAGGGGGTTATCCCTACATGGCGTCCACTCCTGGTAATGCATTTACTAAAATTGCTTGCGTAAACGTGTTAAGTTTATGTGTTTTTCCTTTATGGTGCCTTATACCCAACTAGCTGAGAAAGTCTGAAGCATAATTGCCACAATATTTCATTTTTATAGGGAGCTTTCTGTTTCCGTCTAATTGCAGACGTCCATACATGCACAGGCCCACTCTCCACCTTCGTCACTCATTTGTCTCTTTTTCAATTGTTTCATGTGCTGCTGCTGCAAGCCCCTTTGGGATTCAGACTCGAGGAAGAGCCATTATGACAAGCGTTCCAAATGTGGAGTTTCTGAAAAGCTTGTAATTCTTCTACTTTGACCAAAAAGAACTAGAATTGGGTAAAACTGGCTTTTCCAGTTAAGTTTCCTTTGTATAAGCAGACTTCTTGTATGTGTATGAGTGTCAACAGAAGGGTAGTTTTTGAAAGGGCTGGCCTTATTAGGTTGTTAAATAGGAAAAGCAGTCTTTCCTTAAAAAATCTAAATTTCTGAAAGCACAGTCCAATAGAGGCCATCAAATACATATTTTAAAGAGTGATAGCAAACAGTGTATGTGTGTAACGGATGAAGCATAAGGGGAAAGGAAGGAAAAGGATCTGAAGTCCAAAAAAGAAAAACCCACAGCACTGAGAGGTCAAGCAAAGGATTATATGCTTCTATTAGGCATATATTTGGATGATTACCTGGAAGCTTTTCCAAGAATTGTCCTTTTTCTCATTTTTAATTAAGCTGGAGATAGTTCTATTCTAAGGACTATACCTGGAGATAGCCTGCTGAAACTCAGATCTTGTTCTTCCAGCTCTGGTTAGCTAACATTGATTTTCTGCCCCAGTGGAAATGATTTTACTCTGATGCATGCCATTTAAATTCATTTTACACAGCTGCTTAATGTGGCTTGGCAAGGCACACCCAAACCAGCTTTGTGAGTCTAAATGGGACTCCTGAGTTGGTAAAAGACAGATCCTATGGATTAGTAGCTGATGATAAATGCTCCCCCCTCCCCCACTGGTTTTTTCTTACTGACTCAGGGGTTGACCTTTAAGGGTACTACTACAAGAAACAAAATTTTCTTACTATAATTTTGTGTGTTAAAATGAATTTTGTGTCTTTTTTTGGTATGGTTTTCATTTAGAGATATTTTGAGAATTCAGAACATAATTTTGCAATTCATTTATTTTGAAAGTAATTTGCCTTCAAATGGAACCTAAATGCAAAACTTTGAAAATAGTCTCCACGAAGTATTTCTGACAAGTGTCAAGAGATAAACTGAGCATAAATAAGATTGGTTAAAGAATTTCACCCACCAATCACTGAGGTCCTCCTCTCCCATTATCTTTAAAATGACCATTGAACACGACTTCCTATATAAGGAATAATCCTATCTAGGCTATCTGCAAAAATCACAAATTTCTAATTAGTTAATGATTTGGTAAATATCTTGCAGGCTATAAAGGAGACATTGCCTGATATTCTAGTTATCTGCTCGTAGAAAAAGAAATGAGAGGAAGGAGCAATAAAAATTGCTGCTAGTTTCCCAAGAAAAATTATGCTATATATAATTCTTGGATTGTAACTGATAATAATATGGCAGAAGAGGACTTAGAATGTGAAGGATTTGGTTAGAAAGGAAAATGTTAATGGTGTTTTGTGAGTTGTTTTTCCTCCCCTCCCTGGTTATTTCAGCAGGTTTAAAATCTCCTCGGGAGGGGAAAATTAACAAAAATCTTCAGAACAGACATTTGCTTGAGATGATATAATGAAACCCCTGATAAGGCCCATTAATAACTTTTGTCATCTCTACCACACTAAGTCTCTTGTCAAACAGGACAGTTGAACTCTGAATTAAATGATGAGAGTAGGAGGGGTTCACTGCAATGGTAGAAATGATAATAACACACTAATGATAACAAAGTCGCACAGCACATTTCCTAGACAAAACAATGACAACAATGGGGGTAAAAATGATGCCTGGACTGGGTGATTTAATTTCTTTTCCATGATAAAATTCTTCATTTCCCTTTCAGGCACAAGAAAGAAGTAGCCATGCCAAAAGCCGTGCAAGGGCAGTAGTATGTATCTATGTGGGGGTGGGTGGCATGCAGCTATTTCACCATACTGTTACAGAACTGTTAGTAGGAATGAAAAACTAAAACAAAAACCAAAAATAATCAAAACAAAACAAAAAGACAGCCCCCTCTATGATGCATTTCTTTTAAAATCTTTTCACTTGGGGGAGGGGGAATTGACATTTCTTCAGCAGCCATATGGCATGTTATATACAATTTTAAAAGGGAATGTAAAAAAACCCAACCACCCCCAAAAATACTGCAAAGGTCCCACAGCAAGTCCAGTTTATGTTACTACCTACCCGTACTGGTCAGGCTGGTGCATCATGGGAGCCTGAGCGTTGCCATAGTTGGGGTGCTGGGAAGAAAACATGGGACGTCCGCCAGCCCCAGACTGGCTGGGATAAGCAGGCGACCTAATGTATGGTGGCCTAAAGTAGAACAGAAGAACAGCCTCTTTGGATTTATTCTGAAGCACATGTAAGAATCACCCTGTCCGCTACATGTCTTCCATCTTTCAAGTGTGGAAGGTTTGCAGAATTCAAATGGTATTTTGCACCACAAAACTGGACAGAAGTTGGCCTAAAGAAAATAGTTATTCTGTTTTTTTTTTTATTAAACACTTTAAGGGCCTGTTAAATTACCGTTTATGTAATCCATTTCTGGTTCCTGGATTAATAAAATCGGAAACAGGTAATGAAAATATATATTTCTTAACAAACCAAAGATATAAATTGAAAGCAAATACTAAGGTATGTGTTTACTCATGTACACACATATATAAATTGGCTTAGGAGGGAGCATATTATTATATACATACATATATGTATACATAAATATAAACTGATTCAAGAGGGAAAGTGTTGGAGATGGGAATGAATTCATGTTTTAATTTTTTAAATCTAAGATAGACATACCATCCTTCTAGTGGTTTCCCAATTACTGAAGAATCAGGCAGATCACTATTCAATGTTTCATGTTTAGTGAATTCAATTACTTTCTTTTTAATAATTTTAAAGATGTTTTGGCTCTCTACATCCACTATCACTCAAAAAAGGGAAAATTTTTTTCTTGATTTGTAGTAATGGGTAACAATACTTAACAATACTTTAGTCCTCAACATTAACTGGATCAATCAAATCAGACTTCTCATTGAAAACCTAACCGAAAGAACCTCTAAAACCCATAGCTTCAGAGGAAAACTTCTTGGATCCAGTAGAGTTTAAATAATAATAATGTAGATAAAAACAGATGAGCTATTATAATAGTTCTTGAAGGGAAATTTATCATTTGAGGCAAACAGCATGACATCAGGGGTCCCTACACTCCTAAAGTGGCACACTTTAGAAGAAAAGTAACAAAGTAATATATTAAAAAAACAAATTAGAGCCTATTTGTCTTCAATAGCAATCAGAAACATCTTTTTCTTATTTTTTTGCCCTAAGTATGTAGTTCAGGCACATACCTCTCAATGACCTCCTTTTTTGAAGGGTGGTCATCGTTTAAAACTTAAATTTACATTTTATCAAAATCAAATATATAGAAGGTGTTCCAAAAGTCTTAGTACAGTTTTAAATTTGGTTCAAACATTAAGACGTGCTATGTTTTAAAAGTATATTACTTATACTAGAGTAAAATAATTTCTAGAATTTTTACTTTATTTACAAAGCAAGGTTTTTTAAAAAAGGAATCAAAGCTAAAAGATTATTTTTGTTCAATTACATTTGGGATTGAGTGGATTGAGAGGTATGGTTGGTTAAACAAAAAGAACAGAAAATACAAAATATATTAACTTTGCACGTTTACACAAAGACAAACATATACACACATACCGCACACACATAAGTTCTCCATTTCATAAAGGTCTTGTGGTGTGTATATGAATGAGTGTGTGTATATGTGTGTGTATTTGTAGAAAAGGGGAAGAAATGAAGGTTCATTCATTTAGGTTACATTTTCTTAAGTCTTCAATATTTCCTATTTTAAATTCATAATTTAAAAATGGAATCCCACTTAGCTACAAAGTCCACTCTCTCAGCAGCTGCTTCTGGTTTTGCTGCTTACTGATGAATTTCAGAAAAATTGTATGGAACTGTCTATGTCTACCCTGATACTTGCCAACCACTATGCTTTTCCTTTTTTTTTTTAAGTGTAGAAAGTAGTCTATCATTTATTTCACTAACCCTTTATGTTTCAAACTAAGTTTGAAGTCAGAAGATGCAAATAAATTATATTTAATTAAAACTATACTGTAATCTTGGGAAATTATACAAATACATCTCCCATCCCTTTAAAAAATATGTATTTTTGATGTAAGGCATACCTGCTTTGAGCTGAGTTTGCAGCAGCTTGCATGACTGCAGCTGCGGCCTCCTGTGCCTTACGATTCACAGTTGGCATTGGGGGGCCCATTCCGGGCCCTCCTTGCTGAGCCATGCCAGGAGAATTGGGTGTCATACTGCTCATGTTTCCAGGAAATGGCCTGCTCTGCATCCCCGTTGATGGCATCCGTCCCAGGGGCATGGTCCCACATGGCTGGCTTGGCCCTTGTCCATGCATCTGGTTATTGGCATTGATGCCCATGCCAGGCCCTGGGCCACTGTAGCTTGCACTGGGCACTCCACTATATGTTGGAGGTCTCGAGTAGTTACCTAAACAAAAAGCAAACAGAAATTTAATCTTGCAACTTGTGAAAATATTCATTGGGAAAGTTGAAATCTATTAATTTGGAGACTATAGGACACTTAATTATTACTCTTATTAAGTATTTTTTCATTTGGCACCAACCCATCTACTAGTCACAAATATGTTTTCTACACACATCCCAGTGGCCTTACCCATAAAATCAGATGATAAAGCACCAGATATAATTATTGCAACCTCTAAGAAATAATGAAGCTCACCAATTCCTTCTTTGTGAACATTTAGGGAATTCTATAGCTTTGTGTGTTTTCAAAACCTTAAATTCCTTATTTATTTCCCCCCTCCTTTTCCATAATTTCTAACTCGCTCTCCTTGCTCAGATGGGAGAGCCATTACAAGGGAGGAGCCACAAGGGTGCCAACATGGTGAAAGAAGGAGGATGTGTGCTTCCTCTTTTTCAGAGGACTCACACCAAGCCCAGCTCCAAGGTCCTCCTGTTTTTGCTCTTTTTCTCAGTGGGCTCACTTGCCTCTTCTCACTCCTCACATCCTGAGTTGTGGACAGAGGTCTACGTATCCAGGAGGAACCACACCTTGATGATGACGATGTCATCATGCCTTTCCATCTCTCCTCAACCCAATTGCAGGACATGGGACAACTACTCTGAGGCTGTCCTCGGTGTCTTCACATTTCCCCTTAGCTTT
Organism: Monodelphis domestica; assembly: GCF_027887165.1. Lineage (NCBI taxonomy): Eukaryota > Metazoa > Chordata > Mammalia > Didelphimorphia > Didelphidae > Monodelphis > Monodelphis domestica. The sequence goes on along the minus strand of NC_077228.1, from coordinate 438,746,130 downwards.
CCCCCTTGATTTCACTGCTCCCCTAAACATTCTCCTGAGACCCTTTCCCCTTCTTGACATGAAAGAATTCTTAATGACAGTCTATTAATTTATACATCTTTTATTTAAGCTAATTGAAAATTAATTTCAGGATCAAAATTCTATCTTTATATTGTGGGCCTTCTCTGTGTGATCATCAACTATCACGTTATTTCAAAAATTATGTAATTATGGTAAAGCATGTTAAACACATACATACTTGTATATGTTAGGGACCTATGTGAATGCAAAGTTCAGCCTTACCCATCTGTCACCTTGTCACCGACAAGAACCCAAAGAATAAGAAAAAATGGTCCTGCCACATGGCCAAGTCCATGAACTAAATAAAGCACAAGTCTTTGACTCACAGGAAGGCTTCTTATTCAGCGTCTCTGTTCCATATGTGACCCTAACAAACCAAATTTTCTGGATTCCAACCCCATAAAAATCAATTAAGAAATAAAAATTAGAAGAGGAGAAGAGAACCCTCCCTAGTGACCTTCCCTTCTCATTAATGAGAAATGGCATCTGACAGATTTGGAAGAAAGAGAAACTATTTAAAAAATAGCAATCTAAACTTCATGGGCAAATAGCCTTAATAAAAATGTAGTGCAGTGACTGATGAATTAAAAAACAATCATTAAAGGTTCTGTTCAACATACTTTTGTTTTTAAGAGTAAATAGATGCTGAATACAGTTTGGTGGCTCAGTGGATTGAGAGCCAGATGTAGGGACAGGAGGTCCTGGGTTAAAATCTGGTCTCAGATACTTCCTAACTGTTTGACACTAGGGAAGTCACTTAAAATCCATTGCCTAGCCTTTTCTGCTCTTCTTCCCTGGAGCCCATAACACAGTAAATCTCAATGAGCTTTCAGCAATATGTGTCCAAGGCTCAGACCTATTTGTACAAAAATATTTATAGCACTTCTTTTTGTGGTAGCAAAGAATTGGAAATTGAGGGGATGTCCATCTGATGGGGAATACCTGAACAAGTTGTGGTATATGATTATGATATACTATTGTGTTAAATGATGTGCAGGATGATTTCAGAAAAAATCTGGAAAGATCTATATGAACTGATGCAGAGTGAAGTGAGTAGAACCATAAAAACACTGTACATGGTAACAGCAATATTATATGATGATCAACTGTAAAATGCTTTACTATTCTGAGCAATATAATGATCCAAGACAGTTTTGAGACTTATGACAAAGAATATTATTAATCTCCAGAAAAATAACTGAGGGAATCTGAATGCGTATTGAAGCATATGATTTTTCACTTTGTGTGTCTTTATTTTTGGAATTTGGTTTTATATATTCTCCTACAATATGACCAATATGCTTTGCAAGATCATACAGGTATAACTTGGATTAAATTGCTTACCATCTCAGGGAGCGGGGAGGGAAGAGGAGACGATTTAGATATTATTTTAGAAATGTGTATATAAAAGATTATTACTACATGCAATTGAGAAAATAAAATATAAAATTTTTAAAAAGATCGCACTAAGGACTCTGGCACATTTTGGAAGATTTCCATACAAATGGCAATTAAAGAACACATATCTATTTGGTACTTTAAACAGTTAATCTTCAGGTATCCAGACAACTTGGCCATCTAGACCCACTATATTTCCATAAAGTGCTGGAGAGTTGAGGTTTTTGATTTGTTATGAAAAACGACAGATGTATTTCTCTGGATCCTCAAGTGGAAAAAGTGCTACAAAATGGGTTTTTTCTAGTCCCTGAAAATCTAATTGAGCTTTCAGCTACTGCTGAAAGCCTTGTGTCCAAGGCTCAGCATCCTTCCCTGTGTTCCTTAGGGCTAGGCAACAGAACAAACTCTGGCAGGTTCTACTAAGCTGGAATGACTCCCACATGAGGCCAGTGATGGCCTGGATGGCTGTCATGTGAGGATTAGACTCACTTAATTTGGAGAAGTTCATCACCAGAATGTATCCAACACCTCTGAAAATGGAGATCTTTGAAAAAGGTCCTCTAGTAAAATATTTTATATTTGCAAAGAAATAATAGTAGGAAATAGTATTACAAATGAATATAATTTCAGCCACATTTGTAGGGTCAGTTGACTTCTCGGTACCAACCTGAAACTCTAGCTGCACTTAGAAGCAAACTTTTGTTATATGTTATTTTTATACTATTGATTTTCTGAACTGGGTACAAAGCTATTTGCAAGCCTCGTCTCTTAATAGCCAGCTAGCTACATGACATGCAATAACTGAAATGGCAGAGAAAGAAAGCTCTATTTCTGTCCTTATGTTTTTGGAGCAAGCTTTGCATCATGTTTGTTCATGGTAATGTGAAGGGAACTTGGGGATGGATTCAGTGATAGAGCTTGGATGGATACAGAGGCAGTGTGAAGGGTGATGGACCTTGGGGGAAAATATAAGCTGCTTGAGAAGATGTGCATATGATGAGTACAAGACACATTAGAAAAACAGAACAAAACAAAACATAACCACAAAAAAGCCTCTGCTACTCTTGACCAGTAAGGCTGTTCTCTAAGAGAGATGATTCCAAATGTTTCCTTACTTGATTCTTTTAAACCTTTCCCCATCTGTCACAGAATTGATCAAAGTGTTGGTTCCAAGTGTTAAATAAGGGCTGGCAATGGGGGTTAAGTAACTTGCCCATGGTCTCAAGGCTAGGAAGTATCTGAGGCTAGATTTAAAGCTAGGACCTCCTTGCCTCCAAGTCCTGGCAATCTATCTATTCAATGTGACTTTAATTGGTTTAATGTTATTTGGCAACTTAATAAATCATTTTTTAATAAAAACAGAAATGGAATAAATCAAAAAGTTAAGTTAAAAAAAGAAGGGAAACTTACTGATGATCTGGCTTTTAAGTTTCATTTTAAGCCCCTTGAGGGCAGGGACTGTCTTTTACTTTGTTGTTGTATCTCCAGAGCTTAGCACAATGTCTGGTGCATAATAGGTGCTTAATAAATGTGCACTGATTATTATTGACAACTAATTAAAATGTTTTTACCCATAAATTAAATGCTCTGAATAATCGTTTTAAAAAATGGTCCCAAGTAGAAACAAAAAAGAAAAGCATATGACTTATCACTTGTTTGTGTATGAGGGTTTGGGCTTTAAAAGATTACTCTATAGCAAAAATGAATATGGAAATAGGTAAAATGATAACATTTCTATAACCCAGTGGAATTGCATGTTGGCTCTAGGAGGGTGGAGGGAAGGGAAAGAAAACGAATCATGTAAACATGGAAAAATATAAAAATTAAAGTTAAAAAAAGGTCTCAACATAAACAATACAACACCCATTTTGTATAAGACATTGAAGTGGGTACTAGAAAACAAAGGCAATAATAAATAATAATAACCATTGGCATTTACATAATGCTTTAAGTTTTGGGAAGTTTTACCACTATTACAATATTTGATCATCACAACCACCCTTGGACATAGGCAGTTTTTACTACCAGGTGGTTGGTATTCTTGCTCCTCAAGAGCTAACATTCTCCCATGGGTAAAAGATACAATAAATACAAGAACACACAAAACAGTTGGGAGGATCAAGAAAGGCTTTAAGGAGGGTAGAGAGCATGGAAGGGAGCTAGGGGATCCTAAGATGCTGAGGGCAGGACGATGTGCCAGGGTGGGCACTGTGCTGGACCTGGCATCAGAAAGATGATTTTAAATGTGACGTCAGATATTAGGTGTGTGATTGAAGGCAAGTCACTTTACCTCTGATTGACTCAGTTTCCTGAGCAGTAAAATAGGGGGGATTTTATAATAGCATCCACTTACTAGGGTTGTTGTGATGATAAAAGGAGGCAATACATGTACCCCTGTGCAAACCTTCAAATGCTAGTTAGATGTTCCCTATTGTTAATACTCCAAATCAGGAGAATTTAGTGATAAGGCAGAGATAAGGAAAGAATGCCCTCTTTGGGGAATAAGAAGTGGAGAGGTTTGCCTGAAATATAGTCTAGGAGTTGCTTGGTTTCCTATTTTGAGATGTCTGGCCTGAGCTGATCTATGAAAAAAAGCAAAACTGACTGACCTATAATCATCAATCCGATAGTCTCATTAATTCCATGCTCGCCAACTAAGTCAGCCAGCCAGATTGATTTGGGAATGCCTGGGGATTCATGGACTTGGAGTTTATAATTCTGAATATATGTTGCATATATTGATAAAAACCCATTATGAATTCAACTGCTTTTCTGGTGCCCTCTCAACATCTTCCTCTCCCCCACAAACTGGTTATAGTTGCTCACAGATATCAAGCCCAGTACATGCTCTTAGAAAAGATTCCTGAACATAATCAGGTGTCCAGGAAGGTGTCAAAAAAAGAGATAATTTAAAAGAAAAAAAAGAATTTAAGGCAAAAAAATTATATAGTGCTCTCCCTTCTGTTATCAGAAGAATAAGAGTATTTAAAAAGCAAGAGCTTAGAGAGAGAGGAAAAAAAAAGGCTTGTGGGAAGGAATAGTTACCACCTACATCCAGTGATGTGGCAAAATCATACTTCTATAAATTCATATCTATTCCTGCCTTGTGGAATTACAGAAAAAGATGGATAAAAGTATGTACAATGACATAAAATTTAGTAAAAAAACCTCATTCAGGCTGTCCTAATCACTGAGGGCTGCCCTTTTCTAGGGGTCCTTTTTACTCATAAGGAACCCTGGTTGGATTAAAAGCATTACTTCTTCATTCAGGGCCCAATAAACATAAATCAAGGTACTTGAAGAACATTGGAGCAGGACAATGGTTCCCATCCAAGATTACAATACCAGCCAAGGCTAGACAACTACTCAAGAGGAGCGATTGTGTAGCTTCATTAGAACCAGATAACATTTCAAACTCAACATTTTTCGCATATGTGTGCACAGGTGTGTATATGGAGAAACTATATGAAGGGATGCATATGTATATATAACATATCTGTATATAAAGCACACGTATAGGTACAAATCTATCTATGTGTCTATCATCTGTTTCTTCTGAAAACTGGAAAAACATTTGGAGAGAAAACCTTGACCACATGTAGCCTTAAATTAAACCCAGCTTTCTGCTATTCCCTTAAATGAGGGCTTCTTGACCTTATTTATGTCATGGATAACTTTGGCAGTTGGGTGAAGCTGATGGAACTTTTCTCAAAACAATGTTTTTGCATGCATAAAATAAAATTCTTGGGAGTAAAATAAAAAAACAATTGTACTGAAATAATTATCAAAATATTTTTAAAAAGCTACATACCCACCCAACTTCATGGACCACATGTTAAAAAGCTCTGTCCTGGTTCAGTTCCCTTCCTAATCATTTTGGATTTTATTTTCAATTATTTTAATGATTCTCTAGTATCCCTTTATCCTTTAGTGTCAACTCTGCCAATCCCAAACTCTGGGGAAAACTCACTGACCCCTTTCTCTGCTCCTGGATTGCTGTATACTGTTAGATAAAAATCACCAAATGGAGCTTATTTGACCCTATAAAAAATGCATGTTCTCTCACCCTGTTTATCCCTCACTGAATTTATGTATCTTGCAGTTCACTGCTTGTTGGCTTCCTATAACATTTTTCTCTGCTGCTGTTCTAAATGACATGTACTCTCCCCAAACCCCCACTTCCAATCTACCTTGAAGATGATTTTGCTTAATAATTACTGAGAATACTGAGACTATCTGACATAAAAGTACTCTTAATTTCCCTCCAATTCTACCTCACGAGTTTTTCCGATCTCCATCTGTTCTCTATGCCTCTCATCTCAAAGGAAGATGCATCTTTTCCATTTTCTAAAGCTAGCCCTTGCAAACTATGCTATTGAACCCACTCACTATAATACATAATAATTTAACTAGAGAGGGCCAGAATGAATTGTATAGTGCGGTCTGAAAGGGGAAAGGCTCTTATCAACTGAGGGCAACAGAGAAGGCTTCTTGAAGGAGGTGGTGCTTGAGACAAGGTTTCAAGGAGACACTGAAATCCAACAAAGGGAGACACACTCTAGACATAGGAAATGACAAAGTCACGAGAAAACACAAGGATGTTTTTAAGGGAATGAGATTAATCTGGCATACTTCTTTAATGGACTATATTTGGGGATGTGGATACATAGCTAGTAGTGGTTTTTTTGTTTGTTTAAAAAATAGTACACACTTAGGGATGGGAGTGGTTTTTAACTACATCTAACAAAAAGCTGCTAAAGAAAAAAAAATCAATCCTGAAAGGTAATATTGTATATTGTATTTATACATTTAAATGTTTCCAAGTATATTTATGCATACCTTCTCAACTGGGCCTGATGACAACCCTATGAAGATGGTTGGACAAAATTAGTCACTTTTTATGGAGAAAGAAATTGGACCCCAAGATTAAATCCAAGGTAATATGGTCAGTTCTGGGTAAAGCAGGGACAAGAGACTCACCTGCCCAAAGCACACCAAAATGAATTGTAAAATATTTAACTAGCTAACTAAATAGAACACAGATAATGTGTCTGTGTGATTTTCTAAGTAAATATATGGCGCAAAGGGATTCTAACGTATAGTTCTGAGGGACCATTTCTATTTAATAATACTGTCACACACTGCAAAGGCAGGAAGAAACCTCAGAAATTATTATTTATGTCATTCTTAGGATTTCCTAGATTCACATAACTCTATACAATAAATATATTTGACATACATATATACTTAATTCATACAAATAGTTAAAGAAGACAATAATCATAATATTTTATCACTGTTTTGGCTTTTTATACCAATAGAAGATTAAATACTTCCATAAACACTTGAGTACTTGATAATGGCGAATCTCAGAAAATATTTCAAAACCCTTTAATTCTTACTTTTTGTCCTAGTAACAATTCTAAGACAGAAGAGCAAGGGCTTGGCAAACATTTAAGTGACTTGCAGCTAAGAAAATGTATCCTTAAAAATATTCATAATTTGCCTTAATTTCTAAATCTAGTGATTTTTGAAGATTTTCTAAATTAACCTACACCATTTAAAACTCGATACAATTTCTCACCTACCTGCTCTCTTCAGGTTTTGTTTTATGTCTCTAGAATCATTGACTTAGCATTTCTGTAATTCCTCCTCTATGATTGAAATGTATATTTTTCAAATTTTAACCGACTGCAATCTTTTCTGTACTTGCTTAGGTGCCACTTCTTTCCCTGAGCCTTATAGCTAGATGACTCCCAACTCCAAAATTCTCTCATCTCTTATGTATTAATCTCATTCTAGTATATTTAATGTAAGGCAGATTACAAAAGGAAAATTGGGGATTAAAGAATAGGTCTAACAGACTTATGAGGTTCACTTCAGATGAGGGAGAAAACAAACTCTACATACAAAAGATGTAATAAGTAAACAATCTGATAACTGATGAATTAAATAACCATCATGATGATGATGATATAATAATAATAATAATAATAATAATAATAGCTGAAACTACATGATGCTTTAAGGACTATGAAGCACTTTATATATGTTATTTCACTTGATCTTCACACCAAACCTGTGACTGTTATGATTATTCTTACTTTATGGGAAAAAATCAAGTCTGGGAGGCCAAATGATTTGCCAAGTGTCATAAAGTTACTATGTGAGGCAGGATTCAAATTTGGGTCTTCCTGATTACAAGTCCAGGGCTCTGTTCACTGAGTGACCTAGCTATTTCTCTAAGGAAGCTGTAGGAAACCTTGGGCTGACAACAGGAGTTTCTGTACCCTTCTATGATAATTCAAAAGCCCATATTTGAGAACCTGAAGAAACATGTCAAACTGCTTTGGGACAGCAAAGGAGAAATGAGAAAGGCCTATGGGAGCTCAATGTCCTTCTAAATTCCAAGGTCACTCAGGTCTATAAAGTGACTAGCAGAACAGTTTATCATTTAGTACTTGAATCCTCTGAGACAGGAAGGCTCTCCTAATTCTAGTCTCAGCTTAGGACCTGGGACTATCATCCATTTTGACATCTGAGGGCCCCACTGAGAAAGTCCTTTTAGAAATCATCAGGAATCACAGTTATAATACAAATTGCAAATATTTAAAACTGACTTTTTGGGAAACTATATCAATTTTGTGTCTTTTTAACTCACTGTGGTTGTAATCCTGACAACTTTCAGACTGCTCAAGAGGCAAGGGGAAAAAACCATCATCTCAGGGCCTTATCATCTTTCAGTTGTACTGCTGGTCTTCCTAAAAGCTCTCCTATCATCCAGCAATATCTAATGCATTCTCAGCTGTCTAATAAAACAACAACAACAAAACACCAATTAAGTGGCTCCCAGTTACTTCTGGGATAAAATAAAAACTTCTTTGGGCATTTGATTTATATTTCCAGGATTATTATAGAAAACTTTTCTTCAAGCAACCAAATCTGACCAAAATGGATTACTGTCCCTCTCTCACATACTGTTCTGCCTCTGTGATGTCTGACTTTGTATAGTCCATTCTCCATGAATGAGAAGCCTTCCACCTTTACCCTTGCTTTGTAGAACCCCCATCCTTCCATATTCAACTTCAGTGAAACTTCCCCCAAGAATCCAAACCCAATTCCTTCTATAGCTATAGTTCACCATTACTTATAGGTACAGGGAGTCCTTCCACATCATGAGGATTAGGGGGACAGTGTCCCGTGATCTGGAAAACCTGTGTAAAATTTCTGAACTTTTTCTGTGTCATCTACTGGCCTTTGCCTGTCATCTGTGGCTTCCACAAAACTCTCCTGAAATTCTCATTTAATTTCTTAAGCCAATCTTTAATATATCAAAACTGTGATGTGAAAAATTATAATATGGAAGGGATATTACCTACATTTAGTATTTATATTTTATATTTTCTAAAGACATTCTGATGGCAGGATATTTTAAAAAGAATTTTATGAAAGTCAAGTTTTATTATGCAACTTATATGAGTTTTAGCCTTTTGGAAAAAAAAAATTACCATCACACTCAATTTAATAGAAAAGAGTACTCTAATCCTTATCCAGGGAGAAATGTGGAGAGTGGAACATGCTGGCTTCTACTCATTATTCCCATGTTTATTTAAATAAAGAGACATCACAGCTTTCCTCGGTGAGTAAGAAAAAGCCATCTTTTCCTTCTTTTCCCCTCCTCTATGACCTCACACCCCCTCACTCTCCTATAATCAGGAGTAGAAATAAAGAACTCTTCACTTTTGCTTTTATTAAAAATAAACTAATTCATTGTTTGAATGCACACATAATTAATTCATACATTCATGCTGTTACTTTGTAGCTAGTTTCCACCCTTCTTCCCCAAATCCTCATAACTGTCTCATTTGGTTAGAAACCTTCCTCAGTGAAAACACATGTGCCCTTTGCTTTGAAAGGAAATGAAATAACACTTTAATCTTGTTTTAGAAACCCAACATTTATGCGTTGTTGTTACAGAGAATATTCCCGCAATATGGGATAACAGAGAAGGAGGTCTCTTGAATTAGTCTGTGTTCTCAAACACCTCATCTTTATTTGGCAATCAGTGACTCTATGAACACAAAGGAGGAAAAAAATGACAGAGATTCATAGGTTATCCTGTATCTTTTTCTCTTACAATCTTTTTCAGTCCAAATGATGTAGCTACACAGGAAAGAACTCAGATTCAATAGCTCTGTTTAATTCAGCAGCTGCTCTTTGCTGGATACTAGAAAGCATACTGTAATGGGGTGGAGTATGTGTTTGACTATAATAACTATACACACCCACATATACATGCACACACACAGATTATACTGCGCACCCAATCTCTATTTTCCTCCTTCAATCAATTGGGTTTCATGATTTGGCTTTCAGCAGTACATGTCAAGGAAATAAGTTATAATTACAGAGGCCTCTATTCAGAAGCTGAAACGGAAAAGCCCCCTTTCCTTTTCCTTGAAATTGGTAGACTTTTCCTTATTCTCATATACCTGGGCAAAACTGGTTGATCGAGTCTTAAAACAAGTTTTTGATTTTTGGGAGGGCAAGGGAGAGAGGGAAGTGGGAGAAGCTTTCTAGTTCTCGTTCTCTCATTTTATAAAACTAATTTTTGTTAAGCTAATAATTCAATACAACCTACCAGTTATGACGTATTTCTTATGCGTATGTATGCACACATACACGCACTCATACACAGAAAAAATGTATGGTTCTATAAAAGCCAAACCAAATATGAGACAAAAAGCCAGGAATGAGAAGTACAATCTTATTTCCATGTTTCTCTAATAGATCAGTAATTTGTTGGCAATAGCTTTGACAGAAAACAGATGGATCCAGCATTAAACACAATGAATGCAGCAGATGCTGGGCCAGCCTACATCAGCTGGACATGTCAGGCAGCCAAGTCCAAGAGCCCACGCTTTTCAAGTGGGTACAGCCTGGCATAGTCGCTTTTGGAACATGAGCATATGAACTCTTTGCCCACTTTATCTCTATGACCAATTGATTTTAAATTCCAACCCACCTGAAATTAAATTTAGACACTAAATGGAAGATATTGAATCTGAAATTTCTAGCAAAATCACTATCATAATTTTAAGGGAAGAAAAATTAAGTGATCAATCTTATTTCACTCAATAATACACTGAATAAACTTTGAAGGGTTACCATTATCAGAAATTTTAAATTACCTATGGATTCACATTACTCTAAACTTAATAAATTAGCCTGATTTTGGAAGAATACAAACTGTGTTTTATAAAGCCATGATGATGTACTGAGATCTTGTTGGCCCTGTGCCATCTTGCACTAGGGCTTCAGGATGGCTAAGAGCAACAACTGGACTGAGATGGGCAGAATAACTCATCCTCAATAACGAGGCTTCCAGACCAACCTAAGGGCTACAACACAGCCAGGATCTTGTTGGGGATGGTGGGAAAGAGGTAAGGCAGGCATACCACTTCTGCTCCCTGGCTAGACTTCCTTGTGCCTCAGTTTATTTCCAATTCAACTTAGGAGGTTGAGACAAAGTGTTTGCTTCCTAATAGTCTTCCGTGTCCCCCGAGAACTACAGCTTAGCCAGGCCCTGCTAAGCCTGGACATGCCATCTCCAGGCACCAGAGAGCCCAAGATTAGGCGGGGGCTTGTTCTAATTGACCTTGGGACAAACCATACCTGCTGAGGTCTTCCCAAAGGTCTTTTCTATGTTTCCTAGAACAGAGCAACATTTAGGATATGAGTGTGGAAAGTCTGACCGACGTGGGCTGTCCTGAGACCTAAATACCAGCCTTCCTTAGGAAACCTCACTATTACTCTGCTCAGTCTCATTTTCTAATGGTAGGCATACTCCATCCTTTCTTCATTTCTGTGATACTGAAGTCCAAACTGTCGATCTCTGCCCTCCTTCCAACCATATCCTCTCTTATTCCCACATTTCAATCTTTCTCCCAAGGCCCATGCAATATGCCAATCTACATAGACACACTCCATGAATAAGGAATTTCTTTTACCCTATTTTGCCTTTTTCTCCCTCCAATTTCTGGTACCCATTGAGATCAGGCTTTCTTCAGGTGACACTGAATCTCTGACTACTCTTTTTAGTACTGGATACATTTTCACATCTGTGTTTTTGCATCCATCCCTGCCCTCCATCAATTCTGAGGTTGAAGCATGAGAACTTGTACCCCATCATAATTTTCAGTCTCTTTTTCTCTTCCATCACAACTCAGTTGGTTACCTCTTCTCTCTTTTTTTACTTTTTTGTGTTTCAGGCAATTCAGATTTAATTAATCCAGTCTAGATACTGGTATCCATTATCTGCTCAAACTCAGAACATTAATCTTCCTTGCCCCCCAACCCCAAATCAAGTTTGTTTAAAGCCTTGAGCCACATATGAGAATAAGGAAAAGTCTTACCAGTTTCAAGGAAAAGGAAACAAGGATTTTCTGTTTCCTCTTCTGAAGAGAGCAATTTTGGCCCGCCTACTTTAGAATTTCAATACACATACTCATAGGCTTATTTTAACGCTCAAATTCCCAATTTTCCCATTTATTTTTTATTTCTATTCAACTTCTACAACCAAAGAGCACTGACATTGGAGGAAGTGGATTCAAGTTCATACCACATATATAATATTACTGATATAATCTTGGCCAAATAATTTTCCTTGCCTGGGATTCAAATAACTCATTTATAAAATGAAGGGGTATGGACTAGTAGGCCCCCAAGGTCCCTTTCTGCATGTACTTTGATACTATGAATCTTCGTTACACAGAGGGATGGCCACATTATTGTTCTTGCTAATCCCCACAAGGGTCAACCATAAATATGTGCTTTTTAATTTCCACTAGGGCCTCATTACAGCAAGACAACCCCATCTCTCTTCAATCCAATTTTTCTCTCACTTGTTTCTTAAGCCATCTCATATGCCATCCAGACTCTCACTGGGGAGGCCTTTCCCATATTTATTTCTTTATTTTGAAAAGCCTTACCTTCTTAGTAGAGTTCTAGGACAGAAGAATGGGAGGGACTTAGCAAAGGTTAGGGGTTAAGTGACTTGTCCAGGATCACACAACTCAAAAGTACCTAACATCTGGTTTGAATGCAAGTCCTGGAGCCTCAGGTCTTGCACTCTAACCACTATACTCCATATTTTTAATGGTATTCTTCCTTCTTCCTCATCTTGAATCTCTCTGAAATCACCTCCTGACCCCTACTATTTCTTCCTTCTGTCTCTGATGAAGTGGCCTTTTTGTTTGCTAAAGCCAGTCTTTCTATGTGTACTCTTGGATCTCCATCAAAAAACCCCTCCCAAAACATTTTGGCAGGGCCACCTACTTTTGCTTATATTTCTCTAACCCTTCTTAGCTAAACTCTTTGAAAAAAGATACCTACAATCAATCAGTAATGCACATCTCTTACTCTTTTCTAAATTCTCTGAAATCTGGCCGCTCTGACCTCATCATTAAACATGAAACTGCTTTCTTCAGAGTAACATTTTAATTGCCTTTCTGGAATCCTCATCCTTCTTAACCCCACTGTAGCATTTGCTGCTTCATTTTTGTTTTTATATGATATTTCTTTATTGGTTCACCTGCTTATTAGATCATTCCTTCCTAATTTCACTAGATGGATCTTGATTTTAAAAAACAAAACAAAACAAAATGTGTATTTCACAAGGCTCTGTCCTAGGCCTTCTTCTCTTTAGTCTCTAGACTCCCACTTGGACATTTCACTAGCTCCCGAGGGTTCAGTTATCATCTCGATGGAAGACCTAGTGTCTCCGTCTCAAGCCACAATTCCATGCCACTAGTCACATTCTGGAGACTCAGAACTGGGTGTTGCACAGGCATTTCAAATGCAATATATCAAGAACAGATCTCATTATCTTCTGATCAAAATCTACCCCTCCCCCCACTACTTCTGAGTTTCTATATTACTGTCATGGGCACCATGTTCCTTTGAGTCACCCAGATTCCCAATTTCAGTGTCACCCTGAACTCATTCACTCCACATGTCAAAGCAATTGCTAAATCTCATAATTTATGACTCCACAGGGTCTCTTACATGCATTCCCTTCTTACCACTCACACAGCCACTACTCTACTTGCAATTCTCATTGATTTTTGCCTTCTAACTGGAATTCCTGCCTCCAATTCCAATTCATTCTCTACAAGAAAATACAGGTCTGACCACCTTGGTCCCCCTTCCCTCATATTTTATTAACTCCAGTGGCTCCCTATGACTACTGAAATTAAACATAAACTTTTCTATTTGGCATTTAAAGCTCTTCACAATGTGGATCTTTTCTATATTTCTAGTTTAAAATAAGTCACTCTCCTTCAAGTACTCTCACTCTTTCTATTCCTGGTCTACAATATTCTGTCTTTCATTTCCATACCTTATAATGGCTGTTCCCTACTTATCTCCCATTTCTAGAATGCTTTCCCTTTCTCAACTCCACCTCTTAGAATGGCTTCCTTTAAGACTCACTTAAAACAAAGGAAAAACTCAGTTAAAGTGTCACCCAGGGGCAGCCAGGTGACTCAGTGGATAATGCTGGGCTTGGGTCAAGAATATTCATCATCCTGAGTTCTCAGAACTGGTCTCATACCCGGGATAACTGTGAGGAAGTCACTTAACCTTGTTTGCCTCAGTTTTCTCATCTATAAAGTGACTGGAAAAGGAAATGGCAACTCACTCCAGTATCTGCCAAGAAAACCCCAAATGGGATCATGAAGAGTTAGATACGACTGAAAAATAATTGAAAAACAAACAAACAAACAAAAAGTGCTGCCTCTCCTCTAGAAGCTATTAGCTCCCTTCTAAGGTGACTTACCATTTATTAGGTTATTACCTATGCCCCCCCCATATATAATATATATATACACATGCATACACACACACACACACACACACACACACACACACACAAAATCTATTTCTCTATCCATCATCTCTCTATCTAGATTTGGAGATATGCTGCCCCTCCATAAAAATGTAAACTCCCTGAAGTCAGGGACTGTTTTTTCTTTTGAATTGGATCCTTCATGCTTGGCATAATGTCTGGCACACAAATCAAGATATGAATGCCTTCTGGGTCGAAGGTGTGGTGACAGGCTCTTAAGGAGTATGTAAGGAAGTCTATGACGAGGACTAGAAATTTCTCTATTTGTACAGGATTTCTGTAATTGTGTCAATTAACCAATATAGAATGTAAACAAAAAACACATATAGGGAAGGCAAAACAGGGAAAATTAATGAAGATGGATTCTAATGGCTTAGCACTATTAGTGCCAGGCCAAGAGCAGTGATTCTCAGAAGGAACTGAAGATGGTGATAAATGCTAAGGACAACAAAAAGAACCAATGATGTTTGTTTGTTTATTTATTTTAAACCCTTACCGTCTGTCTTAGAGTCAATACTGTGTATTGGCTCCAAGGCAGAAGAGTGGTAAGGGCTAGGCAATGGGGGTCAAGTGACTTGCCCAGGGTCACACAGCTGGGAAGTGTCTGAGGCCAGATTTGAACCTAGGAACTCCCATCTCTAGGCCTGGCTCTCAATCAACTGAGCTACCCAGCTGCCCCCACCAATGATGTTTATTAAAAAAAAAAATTATGTTGAGGCCAAGAAGAAGATAAAAAGTCAATAGTTCCTGGGGATGTGGGAATAGAATTATTCAATTCTTGCTTTGTTTTTGTTTTCCTTGAAAAGGAGAGAATCAACTTCTGGCTTGGAAAAAACACAGTTAACAAAAGGAGTTGATAGTAAGAAGAGTTACTAAGAATGCTTTCAAGTACTACCAACAAATCTGAGTCACTAGGTTTTAATGAACTATATCAAAGGACACTGAAAGAACTTATGGATGAAACTGCTGAGTCACCATTGATGAATTCATAAAAAATAAATGAGTCTTGCAGGAAGGCAGTCACATAAAGAATAATTTCCAAAAGGGGGAAAAATGAGTTGATTCAAATTTTAGGCTTCAATTCCTAAAAAATACCAGTACTGTCATTTTTTATTAAAAATAATTTTTAGGGGAAGGGAAGAGAAATAGCGGTTACTACAGGCTGAGCATTATGCAAAGTCCTTTATAAATGGTTATCTTATTTGATCCTCCCAACAAAGTTGGAAGTTAATTATCCTCATCAACCTATTTAATGACTGAGAAAAAAAGAGGCAAAAAGAGTTTAAGTAACTTGCTCAGGGTCACACAGTTAATAAATATCTGAGGTCATATTTGAATCCAGGTCTTCCTGACTTTAGGGGATGGTTTAAATGTTTTAGGAAGAGAACCTGAGATCAGCATGAATTAATTTTGGACTTGCTAGATGACTCAGTGGAAAGAGAGTCAGGCTCACAGATGGGGAGGTTGTAGGTTCAAATCTGTCCTCCATTTATTTCCTAGCTGTGTGACCCATGGCAATTCACTTAAGATCCCTTGTCTAATCCTTATCACTATTCTGCCTTAGAACTAATATATAGGATTGATTCTAAGACAGAAGGTAATGGTTTAAAAAAAAAAAGGAACATGTGAGGTCAGGAATATAACCTCATTTACTTTTACCAGCTTTAGAAGAATGTTACCTCAGGGGATGGCTTAAGCCAGTGTACATAAAGGCATTTGATTTCATGCCATTCCACATCAAGAAGCAACATAGTAAAGTGGAAAAGTTTCTGGACTTGAGAGTAAAGAGAGAATTAAATTCAACTCCTGCATTTGACATTTATTAGTCGTCTGCCCTTTATGAAATGTAATAAGGGGACAATAATAGCCGTAGCACTTATATCACAGCAAAGTAAGAATTATTGTTGAAGGATAAAGAATTATAGGCAAAAATTATTAATCATCAGGCCCACCTTGTATGTAAGTGGAAATACATGATCTCAGTGAAGGTACAAGTGTGTGGATTTGAAACTGGATGAAGAAGTCTCCAGGAGTGTTGAATGAAGCAGCAATATCAGTCGGGACTATCTATTCTTGGTCCTATTCTAATATACATTTTGGTCAGTTACTTAAAGACATAAATGGAATGCTTACAACTTCTCCAAAGGCTGAGAAACTTGCAAGGATTGCTAACATGTTGGTTCACAGGGTAAGATTATTAAACAGAATTAGGATACCCAAAAAATCCCAATGGGCTAAATAGGCAGAATCTAACACGATGAAATTAAATAGGGATAAATACAAAATCCTAGATTTGAAATTGAATTAATTAAACATTATATTATTAAATAAATGTTATTAAATAAATACATACAATACTTAATAAAAATTAAAAAATAAGTTAAAATATCAATTTTATAATTAAAGGGTTGAGGAATTTGGCTAAATAACACTTTCCATGAAAAAAGACCAGGAGGGTTCATGGAATAATGCTAATAATACCAATGGCTCACATTTATGAAGTACTTGAAGGTTGGTTGTGGTAAGTTATTTCACCTGAGGCTCACAACAAGCCTGTGAAGGAGCTGTTATTATCATCTCCATCTTTTTAAGATGGGAAAAGTGAACCTGAGAGGGGCGGTGATGTCTCCAGGGTCACAGGGCAAGTGAGCATCTGAAGCACAGGAACTCAGGTCTTTCTGACTTCATGCCTGGTGCTCTATCCACTCAGTGACCTAGTCTGATGAGACAGTAAGGGATGGCAGCCAAAAAAGCTAATGCAAACTCAGGATTTCTTAATAGAATAATAATATAAGAAAAGGGACCTTATTATTCCAGTACAGCCCTTTCCTTCCCATCAGTCAACATCAGCTGGGTTAAGTTTGGTTTGGGGTGACTCATTTTTTAGGAAGGACACTGATGAGTGGGAAGATCGCTAAACTGGGCTGGGGACAGTCACTTAGCAGGAATTTGGATTTAAGGCCAAAGAATTAAGCTAGTACTATTACTTACTTTTCTGCCCTTTCAGTTTCCTTTTCTGGGTTGTCTTCTCTTATTAGAAGATAAGGTGGCCCATACCCCTTGAGGACAGGAACTCTTTCATTTTTTTTTAACACAAAGCCCCTCATAGGAAAAGTTTAAAAAAATATTACTTGTTCTGGATACTGCAGAGGAAAGTTGCTCTGCAGGGAGGATTGGATTAGGTACCTTCTGAGGTCACTTTTAACTCTGAGATCCTATTACTGTATTCTATGAAGGGGGGAAAATTATTAAATAATTAACCTCTTGTGATAATATTTAGCTTTAACCCACTGAAATACTTAAGAACTCACTTGGGTGGTCAGCCAAGAGGTGAAAACACTTATTCCCATGGAGGGTTCCTTCTTCCCTTAATGCTTTCTGCAAAACTCATGCAAGATTGCTCCATTGCTTACTTGGATGAGATAGGAATGACCAACTCCAGTCTTTCCAGGGAGAAGGGTCACTGGCCCCATGTTCCTTGGATTCCTAGCACAATCCTACTGATGTCATCTAAGGACCCCCTGGACCTTGCCACTCGGACCACAACTATATCCTTAGAACATCTACACTTTTTTGATCTGCCTAGAAGCAGTACTTTCTTTTATGTGTTGTCTCTTTGACATTTAGAGCATAGACCCCTGGAGAACAGGGACTCTCATTTTTATACTTGTGTCCCAAGGGCTTAGCACACAATAAGTGCATAATAGAGGTTTTCATTCATTCATTAATTTGCTATATCAGTGTTTAATAAGCTAATGGTCAATAAAAGTGTTTAACAACATCTGTGACTTTTAAAAATGGCAAGCAACCTATTCTGGCATTCCCCAATCATGAATTTTACAGTTACATCATCTTCGGGAAGTTATTTAGGAGTGACTGATATTAAACGACAGACCTATTATTTTTTTAGAGTCAAATTAAATGGAATACCTAAGACCCCCCAAAGCAGATTCCACTATTAAAAATAAAAGCTGACTAAACAAAAGGGACCAACTCCTACTATTTGATAAAAGCAAATTAGGGGAATTTCTATAACATGTTCTGGTCTACAGCAACATTTAATAAATTACTTTTCTTGGGCACTGTTATCATAATAGCCTAAATTCATTAAGTTTCAGGGTGAAAAGTGTCCAATATGCAGTTCAACATTTTTGTAAATGATTTGAATAAAGGCAGAGATGGCATTCTTTTAATATCTGTGGGTAACAAAAAGCTGTAAAGGATGGCCAATAGAATGGCAGAAACTGGCATACAAAAAGATCTAAATAGGTCCTATACTTTATAAAGGTGTGAGATAGAGAAAATTGTAATTCACTTGAAGAAAGATTGAAGGTTTTTGAAAACTTTTAGGCCATGTCAATAGTTTGACTAAGTTTTTGGAAAGGCTAAATTATCTGTGGCTTCAGCAGTTGAAGTAGAGTGGCAAGATAAGGCAGAAGATAGACCAGTAGTAGGCAAGATCACCGGATTACTTGATTTGGTACCAAGTACCAAAAATCTTGAAGATAGAGACAGATTACTAAAGTTTGCTAAGAAATCATCTGTAGCCAGGAAAACAAACAGATTCAAAATCATGTCCTTCAGAAACCATTTGAAAATGGGCAGCTAGGGGGCTCAGATAGAGAGCCAAACCTTGGAGAGAGGATATCCTGGGTTCAAAACTGACCTCAGATTCTCCCTAGTCATGTGGTCCTAGGCAAGTCACTTAACTCTGTCCAGTCTTTACTGTTCTTGTCTTGGAGCTGATACTTTGTATTGGATTTTTAAAAAGGGTTAAAAAAATGTAAAGGAGATATTTAGCCTGGAGAAAAGAGCTAGGGGGAAAGGGGAACGCTGGAGTTGAGGGAATGGGAAGTTATGCTCTATGAGGTATTGAGTTCCTTGTCATTTGAGGTACTCAAAAAAAATTGGAAGATCACTTCGGAGAGACACTGGGGAACAGCATGCTTTTAGAGATTCTGCCAAGGGACCTGTTGGACAGAATACAAATAATCTGCTCCAATAGGAGGAGGAGCTGATTAAACAGATAAAAATAGGGCACATACCTTTAAAAAAATCTGTGAAAAAGAAATTATCTTTACAGTAATATGATCTTCTATATTGTTATAAACTTTACAGACTCCTTCATAACACATAAAAATGTGAGAATTTATAGTCCAAATGGAGGAGAGGGAATCAATGACCTGTAAAAATTGTTAAGTAAGGAATAGCCAAGTTTATTAATTTCAGTCATTCAACCAACATAAAACCTACCACACTCAAGGCATATTATGGGAAACACAAAGATGAAACAGACCCGTTGCCCTGACTGGTGAAGTTTACAATCTAGTAGGAAAGGTAAAGCATGTACGATAGAACCACAAGACAGAAATGCAAGACAGAAGGCATTATGTGTGGCAAGAGAGTTACAAAGGACAGGCTGTGAATTTTCAGAGGAGAGAATTCTTTTAGTTAGCGATGAGAGGGAGAAGGCTCTGAAACAAAATATCAGTGAGTCAGTTGATAATCCAATTGAGAGTTCTAACTCCCAGCTTAACTATCATCATTTCTTCATGATGGCAGGGAAATATATACCAACATCAATTAGCACTGAGTAGTTCTTTTAAAATAATACTTGAATGCGTTTGTCCCACCAGGAAATTTTTCTTAGGCAGCTTTTCATGACTTATGAAATGGAATTCAATAGATACTTTCTTTAAAAAAGATAGGGAAGAACTTTGAAACTCAAGAAAAGAAAATTATTGGCTTTCTAATATGTTAGTTAAAAATTTAATGTGATTATACCACCTTTCTGCAGTATTACTTTATTATTCTTATAATCAGATATGAGCATATTTTAAAAAATTACAAGGCTTCTGCCATTGTGCCTAACATTATGGATAAGACTTCATTTTATCCAGATAGAATGATTAGATTTGTAGGACTCAAAATTGGGATTGAACAAGTTTCAGGGTATTAAAGGACCTTAGGAATCATCTCATGTACGTTTTTCATTTTATAGATGAAGTGAGACTCCAAAAAGTGAAATGAATTGCCTGAGATCACCCAGGTAGGAACACAAGAAATCAAATCCAGGTTCCTTGGCTTTAAACCTTTTCTCTATGACACAGTCACTGAAATGACTCAATATATTTCTACTTAAGAAACACAAATGAAAATATATATGACTTATCACTTGTATATGTGGGCATATGATTTGGGATTTTGGCTTTAAAAGGTTGCTCTATAGCAAAAATGAGTAATATGGAAATAGGTATAAAGTGATAATATTTGTACAACCCAGTGGAATTGCTTGTCAACTTTGGGAAGGGGGAATGAAAAGGGGAGGGAAAGAAAATGAATCACATAAACATGGAAAAATATTTTTAAAATAAATTAATTAAAAACCATAAATTTCTAGTTAGAAATGTAAATGAAATAATGTTTGCACAAAGTAATTCTTTAGCATAAATAGGAAACTCTGTTAATGGAGATTGTAAACATTATTTAAGAAGTTATGTTATCTTAATTTGGTGTGTATCTAATACTTTCAGAAGAACTTGGATAACTATGGAAAATGAGGCAAGTTATCCCTTTGTAAAATACTTTCAATGCAAATAAATACATCAGAGGCAATAATCTATAGATTAACTCTGTGTGTGTGTGTGTCCCATATTGGTTCCACATTTAATGGTTGGTCATTGTTGGCACTGCTGTAGCCAAAAGCTCCTACTCCTATTCAAGCAATTGACCATCCAGAGAATCCCCCAGTAACAGGGATCATAGGCTTGTGTCATCAGTCCATCTCATTACTAGAAGGAGAACATGGAACCGTATCGTTTCTAAGGTCCTATCAAGCTCCAGAGCTATGATACTTCTGCCTTGGAGATGTCTCAAGCACAGGAGAATTTAAATTGGGTATTTTAGGCCTTTATTTTCCTGCAGCATGCTTTAGTCTCTTCTGAGAGACGTAAAAGAATCATTGCTATGAACTTCTCATTTTTCCATGAAGGTGGAAAACTCATGAAACTAATCTAATGGAAGTTTAAAGAGGAATGTGAAGGTGTGGCTTCTCTAGGTTTGAAAGGAAAAAAGAATGTATAGGTACTGGTCAGAGGAGGAAGACATCAGGATCTACACAATAAAATTAAGGTTTAAATTATAAACTATTTGGGGAATTGGATCTGTGTCTTTTTATTCCAAGAGAAATTTTATATTTATACACATAGTAGCTGTATAACCTCAAGCAAATCACTCAATGACCCCGGACCATAGTTTGTTCATATGTAAAAGGGGAGGCTTGAACTACATGGTCTCTGAGGTCCCTTCCAATTCCGAATCTATGATATGTATGGATGTTGAACAGAAATTTTGTAGGGTCAATCTAAAATAATTTCTGTTCTCTTTGCTGTTAAGTACTTAATTTTGGACCACTGAAAGATCTTACATTTCCATAAATTTAACATAAAATTAAGTGTTTTTAAGAAAAACATGGTATTTCTAAAGGACATTTAAAAGTAAGATTATTTAGGAGTTTTATATCACTTTTTTGGAGGGTGTGTGAAATATGTATATATTTATATATAGACACATATATATATACATATATACACATTATTAAAAAAATTTTTTTTTTTACCTTGTGGTCCATATTGGCTCATCTGAGGACCATAAGCCCCACTAGAGTTACTCTGTTGAAAGCTACTGATTCCAGGATGTATCTGTCCTCCAGGGGAAGGATGAGGTGACATGGATGGTCCAGTTTGTTGAGGCCCATATTGAGACATCTGAGGGTTCCTTTGTGTGCCTGTCATAAAACCTATAAGGAAAACGAGTGTAAAAAAATTATAAATTGAGATGATTTAAAGCTTTGACATATAAAATATCAATCTTGAGTTAGGGATAAGATTTTCCACTTAAATGACATGCATGATTCTTCCAACATGAGAATGTGTAAAGGACAAACTTCAACCAATGTTCTTGCTTGGAAATCTCCTAGACGTGAAGATACCCCAGACATTGGAAAGGGTCATCTAAAATGGCTCAAGGTGGACTCAAATCTCAAACTCTCATGTTGATTAGTAAACCTAATGGTTGTCCCAGAAGCCTAGGGAAACTCGTCTCATGCACAGTGAACTACAGATAAGTACAAAAGAATATGAGGAGTTTTAACTCTCAATCAATATTTAACTAAATCTTAAGTTTCAACAATAAATTGCTAGAATTAATTGCTTCTTAGGAAAAGACTTTTATTAAGCCCCCAAAATATTTCTTCTTTTTCTTTCAATGTCCCATCGACATGCTCGACTTTTTTATGCCATGAACCTATTTACTCATATTGTAATTGCTTTCCATCTCATCTTCCAAAGCATAGCTCTAACACTACTTTAATGCAAGAAGTATTATTCAATTGCTCTAGTCCACAATGATCTTCCCAAACCCCTACCATACTATAATACCATTCAATTTAGCCTATATCATCCAATTAGGCACCAAAATGGGCTATTAATGAAATAATCAAGGAGGACTGAATCAAAAGCTTTATTCATCATTTTCAGATGTGTCATATATATATATATATATATATATATATATATATATATATATATATATATATATATATATATATATATATATATATATATATTTCTTTTCCCTTATTAACAAGATCCGTAATAGAAAATGAAATTAAATTGGCCTGATATTATTTGCTTTTCAATAAAACTGTATGTTCTTCTCAATGCCAGCAAACAAATGATTTTTTTCTAACATTTTCCAAGGTATTTCAATTAAAACTGACTGGCAAAAAACTTCCAGCACTATCTTTTATTATTTCATTAGCAACAGCTCTTATATTTGGCCTTTTGAGTTCTTAGTTATACTGATTATTAGAAAGGGCAGCAGAGAATGGGATGAGTTTACCCTTAAAAAGGAATCAGAAAGAAAAATTTATTGGAAACCAGAATATGACAATATTTTGTTTACAAGACACTTGAAGCAGAAAAACACATATAGAATTAAAATAAAGTGCTGGAGCAGAATCTAATAGGCTTCAACTAAACCAAAGAAAGACTGGAGAAGTGATCACAATTTCAGACAAAGCAAAAGCAAAAGAGAGACCTAATCAAAAGAGATAATCAGGGACACTATATTATGCTAAAAGATATCATAGACAATGGGTGGATACAGAATGGACTCAACTTTATAAAAATAAGAGTCATTCCCCAACTGATAAATGGTCAAAGGATACAGGCAGTTTTCAAAAGAAATCAAATCTATGTATAATCACAGGAAAAAATGTTCTAAATAACTCTTGATTAAAGAAAGAAAAATTAAAATAAGTGAAATTTCATCTCACAATTATCAGAAATGACAAATAGGAAAAATGGGTATACCAATGAACTTCTAATAATAATAGGTAGAGTAATGAACTTGTAGAACCATTCTGGAGAATAATCTGGAAATAGGACCAAAAGGCTATAAAACTGTGTATGGCCTTCAACAAAATACCACTATGAGGTTTGTATTCCAAAGAGACCAAAGAAAAAGGAAAATGACATTTGTACAAAAATATTTATAGTAGCTTTTTCATGGTGACAAAGAATTTGAATTGTAGGGATATTCATCAATCTGAAAATGGATGCACAAATGGTGGCATGATTGTGATGGAGTACTCTTGTGCTATAAGAAATGATGAGGATGGTGGCTTCCAAAAAAAAAAACAAACCCAAAACAAAAAATTTAAAGATCTATATAAACTGGACCTGGAGATCATTGTGCACAGTACCTGTAATATTGTAATGATGATCAACTATGAAAGACTTGGTTACTTTAATCAATACAATGATCCAAACACAGATGAAAAAGTGAGAAGAGAATGAGACACAGAGAGAGAGAGACAGACACGACAGAGAAATTATAAACTTTTGAGTGCAAAAAGAAGTATAATTTTTCACTTTGTTTTTTTTTGCTTTTTAAAAAACATGGTTAATATAAAAATAGGTTTTACATGATTTCACATGTATAACTGATATTATATTATTTGATTTCTCAGTGCGTTTAGAAGGGAGGGAGAATGAAGAATTTAAAAGGAAAAGAATATTAAAAAGAAATAACAAATTTAAATAGTTTTAAAAAGAGGGAGAGAATAGAAGACTAAGGATCTGGAAGCTGAGGTTTTGATTCTATCTCTATCACTTAGAAGCTGTGATTGAATCACTTCATTTCCTCAACCAGTAAAACAGAAATCATATTTCTATAACCCTAACTAAAGGGATTGTTGGAAAAAAAAAAACATTTTGCAAACTGTAAAGTTTTAAAACTTATAAACTATTATTCTTTTTTCCTTAACAAGTCTCCTTGACCAAAAATGATGATATTAATAACTTGAAAAGCAGAAGAACAACTTTTAGGGACAGTAGATGAGTTAAGTTCTAAGCATGTTCAGTTTGAGATTTTTGTGGGAAATAGCTCCACATAGGTTTGAAGATCAGACCTAATTAATGCTTGGCAAACAGTAGAGATTGGAGATATGAATTTCAGAATCATAGTCAGGGAAACCAACAAATCAAAAGGCATTTGTTAAACACTAATGGTATCAGGCAGTGAGAATATGGAACTTGTATGATGAAGCAAGTGTACCTATACACAGGTATATTAAAAAACACATATAAAGTATGAGAAGATGCCAATCAGAATTGGCAGAGGGAAGTACTTTACCTGGAATTCCCTATAAAAATGACATCATAGGTCTAGGCCCTATTTCTATATACCATATAATATATGGATACAGACAAATAAGTGTTTTAGGGTGGACAGATGTGCATGGAGTCTGAAAAGATCTAAATTCAAATGTTGATTCAGATACTTTCCTGATGTCTGACATTGGCAAAGTTCCTTGAATCAGTTTCTTTATCTGTAAAATGGGGATAATAATAACACCTATTTCCCAGGGTTGTTTTGAGGATAAAATAAGATAAAAATTGTAAAGCACAACTACAAACATTAAAGCATTATTTTAATGCTATTATTATTGTTGTTGTTATACTTGGACTATTACAAATAGTATCTGACTGAGATTAAAATTTAAGAAAATAATTTATAATGGCAGAAGACTTTCTTAAAAGTAACATTTTTCAAAATTGTATCTCTACTAATATTGTAACCAAGTCATAAGTGATAAGACAAAAATGTTATCTGTAAGAGAAACATTTCTACCAAAGGTAGAGAATATAACACTCATTCAGTAACTCTATTCAGAAATGTTGGGAGGTTAACAAAATTGCCTCTTGCAAATATAAATTAATTAGTTAAAATGCAAAATAGTATACTTGGATTTCTTTGGGAAATGGTATCCCTTTCACCTTTAGCATTTTGTACTGATTAAATAAGATTAATTATCATGGTTAGAGTTATATGCATGTGTGTGTATATACTGGAGCTGTTACATGTTTTCTGATGTCTTTAGCTTTATTAATATGGAAGACTTGAAAGTTCTTTTCTTTAAAATGCTTTCTGAAAATAAAATTTCAAACAGATTTTTGTATCTCCACCGATGTGCCAGTTGCCTGTGTGGCACTGTTTGTTTCATTTAGAAAGCTGTTGTAAAACAGCAGCTTGTTACATGGCTTCTGAATAGACAGACTGACAGCTGTGAGAATCCAGCTGTATTTTAACAAGGTGTGAAGCTTTTCCCTTAATTACAAACCATCTGATTTTTTTTTATAAAAGCAAAACTTTCTAGTAAGTGAGACTCCAAAATGATATAGAAAAATTGCCTCCTAAGTAGCATAGATGGGAATGCACAATGTATGTACACTAAAGACCATAATATAGTACACAAGTGTGCTCCATTAAGAAGAAATGAAAGGAAAAATATATCCCATATGTAAAAATCCAAATTCACACAATTATTGAATGGGGATGGGTTGGTGTGTGGGTGTGATTTGTTTATCTTATAAAAGGTTTCACTACAAAGAATTTTTTTTAATAGCCTGTACCTTCTGTTTAGAATAAATACTAAGTACTACTTCCAAGGCAGAAGAGTGGTAAGGGCTAGGCAACTGGGGTTAAATGACTTGCCCAGGATCATATAACTAAAAAGGATCTGAGATCACATTTGAACCCAGGATGTCCCATTTCTAGCCCTGGTGCTCTATCCACTGGGCAACCCAGTAGTTCCTACAAAAACTTTAAAAGGCGACAAAGATGTTTTGGTTTACACACACATTTCAAGAAAGATATCCACCTCTTAAAGTGAAGTGAACTATTTTCAGACAGTTTACAAAACCCATTGACCTTTTCCAGATTCATTAAGCAATATTTAAGTGGTAACAAAAAACTCTCAACTTATGCAAATAAAAGGCCACACTGTTTCTCTCTTTTGTGCTTCATTGTACTCTAATAGTAATCTTCCTGCAAAAGATACAACAGGATTCAAAGACTTGTTTCAATAGCCACGCAGGTATAGGAATAACTGAATGGATGTCTAAGCAAAGTGAATTGACACAATATTTTATATGATGCCTGTTTTATATGATTAAGAAGAAACATCTTGCTAAGCTGAAAAAAAAACTTAAATATTGTGGCTGTTAGGTGGCTTGGTGGATAGAAGAAAAAAGAGGGCATACACAGCTTTTTCTTATCTAAAGTAATTTTGTGGATGAATAGCCAGGGCTAGAGATAGGAGGTCCTGGGTTCAAACCTGACCCCAGACACTTCCTAAATGTATGACACTGGGCAAGTCACTTGACCCCCATTGCCTAGCCCTTGCTCTCTTGTCTTAAGGGTTGTTATAAGGCTAGAAAGTGAGGATTTTTAAAAATTTAATTCTATTTATACCAGTGGAATATTGATCTTCTGTCTACTCTTAGTATCAATTCTAAGATGGAAAGTAAAAACAAAACAAAACAAAAAATCAGGAGAACTAATAAGTTATTACAATAATCATTAAATAAGAAAGCTCATGCATTTATCATACAGCACCATAGTCTTTTGATTAGAATCTACTTACCCTTATTCTAGAAAAAATTCTAAAAATTGGGTTATTAATTAGCAAATTAAAAACATCAGAAGAGGGAGGAGGATTAGAAGGGTGACCATTATCCTTATTCCAGGATAATGATAATAAAAAGGCAGTTGATAGCAAAAGAAAAGGAAAAAGTCCTTTAAAAACATAGCACAAAAACTCAATAAGCATGACCATTCTGTGCCATTTAAAGTTGAGGTAAATAGTTCCTGAAGCCCCAAATAATCTGTAGGGTCATTACCATATTACATATGATAACAGAATGATGACTGATACAACATTATAAGTCCAATTAATTCAAACCAATTTTGTTCAAGGAAGCAACAAAGTGCGACCAGTTTTTTAAAAACTGAAAAAATTGTTTAATTATGAAGATAAGATATTTAAACAAGCAAAAATTAGTTATCTGAAAAAACAAACTGAAACAAGTGGTCTCATTTATTGACAATGACGATAAGTGAAGTATCTGTCATCCTAGGATTATTTCCCCATATCCAAGTCATGGTCTTTTACCAACCTCTGTGAGATATATCCATCTTCAATATTCACATCCTGATTTACTAAAGAATAACAACTCACTGAAAGTTATAAAGCAATTGCTTATGAAGCAAAGTGAAATTTAGACCTCAAATTTTTTCTTATTTCCTAATTCTCACTTTATTATAAGAAATGTCTTGTTTAATATGGAAAGGTTTTAAGAGAAATTACACCCTAACCCTAAGCCTTCATATTTTCATAAATAATACGCTTTGAGCTTTGATTATGGAAATTTTCAAGTTCATAATAAAAAGCAAATGTCAATTAGTGGCTTCTTAGAGAGGAGTCCTGGTTGGCAATAATAGTTTCATACATACTTATTTTTTATAAATGTATTTATTTGATTAACTAAGAATATTTTTCCATGGCTACATGATTTCATGTTCTTTCCCTCTCCTCCTCCCTCACCCCTCCTGGAGCCAATGAGCAATTCCTTTGGGTTTTACATGTTATCACAATAATGGTTTCACATGGCAAAAGAAGGAGAGAATTCTATAAGATAATATTTCTTTGGATTTTTTGTCTTAAAACATGATGAGGTGAGGATAGTAGAATGGAAAGAGAAAACAAATGCAATTATTATATCCAAAAATACTGTCTATACAAGGCTGATGCTGTTTGCTTGGCTATCTGCCTTAAGAGAGCCTAGGGTCTTCACTATTATCTGGCTATTGCCCTGGGCCCACCAGCCTTAATAATTCAGGACAAAGGTTCTCAAATTGGGGTCTGGGGACCCTTGGGAGGGGTCACTGAGATTCTTTAAGGGGGAGGGGATCGAGGGCAAAACTATTTTCATAATAACATGAAGGCATTTTAATTTCAAAACCAGTAAGTAATAGAACTATAAGCACAAACCCCCAAACTTCTGGGGGTTCCTTAATAATTTTTAAGAGTGTCAAGGAGTTCTGAGACCAAAAATTTGAGAACTAGTGTTATAGGTGAATGGAAGGCCAAAGCAAAACCTGTTTCCATCTGACTTCCTCTGTTTGTCCACTTAGGAAACACAAGGGCGATGTTTTAATTGATTCCTCAATTAACTAGTTTGCCATTTCTTTCACCAGCTCACTTTATGGATGAAGAACTAATAAAGCAAATGGGGTTGATATTGCCCAGGGTCACACAAGTAGTAAATATCTGAGGTTGGATTTGAACTCAGGAAGATGAATCTTTCTGACTCCAGGTCCTAGTCATCTACCCACTGTACCATCTAATTGTCACATATATAATTATTATATAAATCTGACTAATTATAATTATTTATCTATAAGCATATATATATAGGCACATAAGCTTTTTTGTGGGGTAATGCTGATGAGAAGGCCAAAGTCCTTTAGATAGAAGTATAATGAACCCCACAATGATTGTGATCTCCAAAATATTTTTGGGTTAAAATTTAGTCAGATATTCTTTTGAAAATCCATTAAGTAAAAGGTAGCAGGATAATGAAATAGATTTGAAAGTCAAGTCAGAGGATTAATTCGTGGCAAAGCCAAGAAACCTCAGAGAACCACAGTACTAAAAATGAGCAATTACTTGGTAACTAAGCCTCCAATAAGATATCTTTTCCCACCAAATACTGCCTCTTGCTGGGGAATCTCAAAACATAGTGGGGAAAAAAGGGGAGTTAAACATACAGATTGAGTTATTAATATTAATCCAAGAAGTGAAATAGTAAAAAAAAAGGAAGATGATAGAAACTGAGAAAAATTGAGATCTCAAAATTCTCAGCTAAAGTAGAGCACAAAAACGGAATTTCTTCATTAAAGAAGTCTCTTTAGCAAGTAAAGAGCTTAGCACTGTCGGGATACCAATAAAATACTCAAGGTTCTCAGAGCCACCAAAAAGCAGAGCACATTTTCCCTTTGGCACATTCAAAATTTATTTTCATGTTGGCATCTGTTAAAACTCACAGAACGACTGCCTTGTTTCTTCACGCCAGTTCAACAAAAGATGTTTCGCCACATGTGTGAAATAATGGTCACACACAACACCACCTAAGCAGAGGGTGTCTGACTATAAAGGCAAGTAAAAGATACTGTGTTTCAGAAATAGGTGCCAGGTTGATATTGGTAGAGAAAATGGAATTAAGAAAATATTGCTGTTCCATTTTAATATGTTCAGTGTTTATTCGTCTGCCTGTTTCTCCTCACAATATCAATTGCTTTGAGGAAGACAGAAACTAATGACTCATTCAAGGTTTTAACCCAGACCCCCTAGTGTTCTACCAGCTGTGCTATTAGGTTAATGGGATGAATTGTTTCCACTTCTTTGCAGTACCCTTTATATATAGAGAGAGATGCAGTAATATCTAAAGTTTTCCCCATCCACTCTGACAAAGCCCTCTTAGCTACTGACTAGTACAGAAATTCACATCATCTATCATTGATAAATTGGAATCAAGGGAGGAATCTGACTGATTACCCAGATGGTAGTTGGGGACAAAATATCCAATCTTTCCTTATGCAAATTGTCTAAGTTTTGTGTGATGCCAATTTTAAGCTCGATACCGAGGGCAGAGACAAATGTTTTTGTGGACCTGGTGAATTGTAGAAACTAATAAACTATTTTCCATGTGGCTCCCAATCCATCCTTAGAAAAATAGATTAAGAGCTTGGAGATATATTAGAGAATATCTAGACCAACCTTATCTTTTTTACAGAGAAAGAAGCTGAGAACTAGAAAGCTGAAGCAATTTGTTCGAGGTCATACTAGTGGCAGAGACAGAAATGAAACCCTCATCATTTTGATAACAAACTGGTGCAGCAAAACATTCTGATGGACAACTAACTCTAACTCTCTGTACCTAGGGGTTATTATTATTCCCCACAAATAAAAGTTGAGTATACTTTATATAAAGCAAATGAAAATGCATAATGATATTTTCATCAGGTATTTTATTTCTTGAATGAGAGCTTTGATAGAATTTTGAAAAGTTAGCTAAGTAGTATTTCAGTTTCATAAACGACATTATAGAACAAGAAAATGTCAACTAATAAAAATAATAAATGAGGATAAGGCAAAAAATAATTTCCTTCATATATTTAGAAGGCAGATGCCTTCCCTAGAAATTGAATTTGAAAGGAAATCGAGGGTTATACAAATGATTTTCCTTTATCAAGGAGTATTTCTAAGAAAGAAAAATTTGATACAGATTGAAATACCATAAAATCCCATCAATTTGGACACAATTAATTGCGAAAATGTGATAATTGTATAAGGCTAGACTAAAGGTAAGCATTTGTACTGCTGATTAAGAAAGTATTTGTGAAACATATATAAACAAGAATATAGGGGACATTTCATAACCTACTATAAAAAAAGTCACCATGGAAGTATTTCCAATAATACAAATAAAGTGCTGATTACAAAAATGGGTCTAAGACATTCATTAAAGCAATCTTTAGTTAGCAACTCTGTTAA
Organism: Monodelphis domestica; assembly: GCF_027887165.1. Taxonomy (NCBI): domain Eukaryota; kingdom Metazoa; phylum Chordata; class Mammalia; order Didelphimorphia; family Didelphidae; genus Monodelphis; species Monodelphis domestica. The sequence goes on along the minus strand of NC_077228.1, from coordinate 438,714,802 downwards.
TCCTTGGCTCAAATGATTGTACTGAACAAAGAATAATGACACTAGATGCTTAAAAAAAAAAAGCAACCCTTACCTTCCATCTTAGAATCAATACTAAGTATGGGTTCCAAGACAGAAGAGCAGTAGGGGGGGCTAGGCAAGAAGGGTGAAGGGACTTGCTCAGGATCACATAGTTAGGAAGAACCAGAGGCCAAATTCAAACCCAAGACTTTCATGCTTCACTCCTGGTGCTCTATTTGCTGAGTAACCTAGTGCCCTTATAGCAAAAAATGTCTTTAAACAAAACAATTTTTATATTTGGATTTCCTTCCAATTTAGGAGTTTTTAACCTTTTTTTTTTGTATGGCATAGTTTCCTTTTAGCAGTATAGTAGAGTCTATGAACTCCTCAGAATAAGTTTTTAAAAAACATAAGTGAAGGAAATGCAAAATATTTATATGTTAGTGAAGATAGAGAATTTTTTTTTTAAAAATAAGTTCATAACCCCCCTGAAATGTGTTAACAGATCCCTTGGGGATTTGGGGGGAAAGCCTGAGTTTCCTCTGGTTAAGAACCAACTCCTGCTGTAATCCAAACTGTTCAGATTTTCTTATATTTAATAAACAAGTTGAAGGTAAGATTTTGGAGCTTTTTCCAAGGACATATAGCAAATGGTTTTAACAAGAACTTAAGTCAGAATGGTGGCCAATCAATATTATCTTAACATCTGGATATGTTACAATCAGGCAGTACACTTTGGGAAACTGATGTTTTCACCCCTTAACAACACTCCCAATCAATCTTTCTTGATAAATGACGAATTTTATTACATTCTTAGTGAAGACAAAATAATAATTTGCACACACAACACGAAACTTTAAAAAATTTAGTAATTTTCTCATTAAAGCAACTACAATAATAATAGCTAATAGCAATAATGCCAATAACTAACATTTAAATAGTGCTTTGCAGCTTGCAAAAGCACATTGTATACCCCAGTCCTTATTTTACATATGAAGGGAACTGAGGGTCAGAGAGAGCCTTTATCAAGGTAATAGAAGATGTTCAAGATAATGTCAAAGCCAAAAGGTGATTGGTTAGAAAAAATATTTTTATTGTTCATTTTAAAAAAGAGCTTCATAATGAAGCTAATATTGGCATCTTTGCTAATTATTTTTCTCCTTTAAAATCTTGTTTCCACAAAATTATGAAAATATTTTTTCCTCAAGCATAAGTCTTACCATGTTATTTTTCAGCTAAAATTCTGTAGTGGTTCCCTACTACCTATAGAGGAATACAAATTCTTATTTTTCCATTAAAAATAGAAGGAAAAAAAGATTTCTACATCAATGTGATATGGGCCTATTTTCCAAGATTTTTCACTGAAAACTCTTCGTGTTTTCTGTATTCCAGGCTAAATGGCCAACTCATGTCTCAAAGATGAAATTCAATCCTCTCTGTTCTTGCCTTTGCACAGGCTGTTCCATGCCTGGAAATAATTTCCTTCTCACATCTACTTTTTAAAATCCTTGCTTCCTTCAGACTGAATTCAGGTGCCACATTGTATGGACAACATTTCCTAATCCCCTTATTTGTTAGTGCCCTCTCTTTCCTCAAGGTCTTATGTATTTGCTCTTCTGCTTACTTAGGTTCATAAGATTGCTGATTTAAAATTAATCATAACACCTTACAACTTGCTCAAAGTCATGAATCTAACTCCATTTTCAATACGTCACTTGAGTTGTACTAATCAGATGTATAACAAAGTTGTAAAACTGTAATTTTGAAAAACTGAAGTCAGAAGCTGGTTTGTGGCTTGAACCTGGCACAAATTCAGGATCATAGCAATTGTGTTTAAGAGAGAAAAATATTTACTATTGCCCCCAAGGAAACCAAAATAGACTCAACCTTAAGGAGTATAATTGATAGGGCAAGTTGAAAAATTTGAATGACATGAATAATTTTTACTTGACTGCTGTGAATAAAATTCAAGTCACCAAGAATGAAAGAAAGTGAAATCATTTTTTAATCTTGGAAAAATGGTAATTTCTGTTAAGTATTACCTGATATTTATATAGTTTGAACAACTGAAAAGTACTTTATATCTATTATCTGACATGACCTTCAAACAAACAAGTACTATAGGTATTATCATTTCCATTTTATAGAAGAGGAAACAACTGTTGAGAGAGTAAGTGCTTTGACCACAGAAACGTAGTGTCTAACTCACAATTCAAATCCAAGTATTTTACACTAAAGCCAGTGCTCATTACTATACCCCTCTACTTTTTAATAAATGGGATATCTTTTTTTTTTGCTTCCTTAAGTGAAAAGAGAAAGATTTAAGGTTGATGGGAGCTATTAACAAGTGGAATTCAATTAAAAATTTTGTGAAGAAATCTCATTGAGATTTCAAGAAACACACTAAGAACTGCCTAATCAATAGTTAAAAAAGAATGTTGTCATTACAGTGCTGGTACAGAGTTTAAATACTGCAGAGGCATAAAGAAACTTGGAAACTAAATATTCCATAATGGCAAATTGCAAGCAAGCAAATAAGAATGAAATCACAGACTTTTATGGTACAGGCATTCAAATTATTTTGAGGTTTGTTTTTTTTTTCTTCTCTTCTTCCTGTAATGGCATACAAAGGGAATATCTAAAATGCTTGATCACAACCCATCTGTTACATTCTTTTGGTGGATAACATTTCTACTGCTAAAATGCCATTTATATTTACTACAATACAGCCACTGGAAACTACTACTCTGTGAAGACTCACTTCTATGTAAGGGTTACATTTGTGTGATACTGTTGATGCACAGTTGTCTGAATAAAAAAAAAACTAGCTTTACAAAAAAAAAAACCAACCCAGCAAAAATAAACCTACAACCATTTATTACCTACTCTATCTTGTAAATATTCAGCATATAATATTATTCTTACACATATCACCTCATTTGCTAAATGTAGTGCTCTATATAAGATGGGATTTCCCCTTAATCAAATAGGGGAACCTCTCAACCTCATCTTTCCTGTTTAAAATGGTGACAATTATACTTCCTTTAAAAAATGGAGGATAGAAGAACAGATGCGAGATGGGGGCCAGTTGTAGCAAGGAGGAATGGATTGGCTGCTTTTTAGGAGTCTTGGAAGATCTTATCCTGGGTTCTTTCCATGAAGATCTGACAGGCACCGAATGGTGCCCCAATACTGCCTCCAGCAACAGAATACATTTTGCAGTACATCATAGAATTGCAATGGCATCAATTCTGTGTGCAATTCATGTCCAACGGAAAAGTTCTCAGTGGTCCTATTTCAGCATATCTCAAGGACTAATTAAATCCTCATTACTATCTTCTAATTATTCCAGTACTATGGGAATTCATTGAGCAAGTCCCTGATGGTACATTAGATGAAAAGGGTTAAATAACCTGTGTTGATTTTGAGACTCTCGATCTGTTTTAGACCTTTAGCATACCATCAGCATTAACATGAATATTTAACTACATACCACTGTGAAAATTAAAAGGGGAAAACAATTAGTGGCTTTTCAAAAAAATTAATTCTGACCCCTATACATTTGCCCTAATAAATAAACCTTCTTCAAGTGTTTTCCCTAAATAGTGGTCTAGTGTAAGATTCTTAATTGCTCTCATTTAAGCTAACACTTGAGAGGACTTAAAAGCAAAACATTTTAATATCAATAACCCTGAATTTTGGCATCTTACCTACCTTTGTAAGAGAGAATCTTCTTACTCCTTTTAACAAAAGATTATGGTAAATTGGTTAAGATGTGTCTCTTGAACTTATCTAATTTTATTCTGATAGCAATGGAGTGTATATGATACAAAAACCACTTATACAATTTATAGTTTATGTGAATTGTTTTCCATATTTGGAAAAAATACCAATCGGTACACTGAAGACATATGAAAGGTGGGGACCCTTCCCCAAACTTTGAATCCTTGGGATTAGTACTGAAGGCTCAAATAATTTAGATAGAATCACCCCCAACCACCACCACTTCTGGTGTTGCAGATGGAGTACAATATTAAAAAAGTAATAAGATTAAATTTTATATAAAAAGCAAATGCAAATACATATAGCCAATGAAAAGTGGTCATAATACAAAAGTTATTTCCCAAGCTATTCTCTCTGTCCCTTGCAGCATAAATGTTCACCAGCACACACACCTCCATAGAGGGGAATATACCCAACTGTGGATTCACCCAGAAGCTCATATATAGAGACATATATTGTAAAATTCTTAATACAATATTCCTGAGCAGGGGGTATATAGCCTTAGGCTGACAAACATGAGAAATCCTATCAGGGTTCTCAATGGCCAAAGAATGAAGAATAAAACACAATAAAATATTTTCAGTATGTAAACATGATTTTTCAGGCTGCTTACTTTAACATTCAGCATCTTAGTGGCTCTGATTCTACTGTGTCAATCAAGTTGCAGGATTTTTGACAATGAATTTTTAGAAATATGGAAAAGTTCACTGATTTATTTACTTTTCCAAGCAATGGGGAGAAATGTTCATTATAGAGGCACAATGGGTTGTCATATTTCAACAAAAAAAGTTCCATTTTTATGTGTTTTCTTATAGTGGTACCTAGTTGTCATTTAGAGAAAGCATACATGCATGAATGAATAAATGGGAAATCAGTTTTATCATTGATCTAAACCTTTAAATGACTAAGAGATGATGGAGGATCAGATGTCTTCAATAGTAACAATACTGTGTTTGGGTTAATTTATCTTATTTGTTTTGTTTTTAAATCAGCAAGTGATATGGACAGGGCCCCTTAGCATTCTCTAACCCACATACTTCTCCAAAATTTAGTTAAATACAAGTTTGAGAAAACTGATAATCAATGAACACAAAAGTTTTTACTATAATGTAAAGCTTTCCATTACTGTGGATTGCTTGATCAATGACTAGGCACCAAAGAAGATACACCAAAAATGGACACTTGTTCACAAAATTTAATAGTATATATCTGGCTACATATGAACTCCTTTCTAAATGGAATGACAATTGTTAGCTATCCACATAACCAATGGTTAATAAATTATGTTTCAACTATCAATTTACAAAAACAAACACATAAAAAACAAAACATACTATGTGGTATGTGGAGATCAGGGGATATTATGACTTAGACAGGCCTAAATCTGAATCTCTGTGGTACATAGCCTGTACAAAATGACATGTTGCTAAAAAGGATGAGATCATCCCCAAGCAACTAAGTAGTAAAGTCATTTACATGTGGCATTTTGATTTAAGAAGAACCGAGTTTTAATTTTCGTTGACACTTACTGTGTGACCTTGGTCAAGTCACACTTAACCTGTTTACTTTAGTTTTTTCATCCATAAAATGGGGAAAACAATAGCTTTGACTTCCCAGCATTGTAGTAAGGAACAAATAATTTAATATAGGTAATACTTTGTCCAACACTTAAAGCACTGTGGAAATCTGATTATTATTATTATTATTTAGAATTGTAAAGGATCTTATTTTTTAAGGATTAAGAAACTGAGGTTGTGGCTCGAATAGGAAAATAGTGACAAAATCTTGATGAGTAATGTCTGATCTAAGTTGTGAGCTATAATACTATTATACTAAAGTGGAATTTTTGGTAATGTTTCACTCTCCTCTTCTCTCCCTTTCCTTCCATTAGAGGTAGAGTTAGAAGTTGAAGGCCCTCAGGTAAAACATTTTAGAAGGGATTCTCTTATCCTGGAAGAAGATCACAGCAATCAGGGCACTCTCTCTATATATATCCTATAGCCTGCTATAGGGGGCTACTTCAATTGTACAGGGAGAGAAAGATGGCAACTGGCAAAGGCTATATTTTTGCTTTTACTCTAGCTTTCTCTTCATTACCATTTGCACCATCTTCATGAGACTACAACCACATGCAAGAACAATTAATTTATATATTTTTCAATGATGACAAATACATTACATTTGCACCCAAAAGTGATCATAAAAAAGAATGGAAATACAACAGGCTCAGTTAATGAAATCATTAATAGTATCCTTACACTAGAAAAATGCATTAATGATTGATTTTTAAAAGTTTTACTTTTAATTGAAAAATAAAGGACTCCTGTATTCTCCATTAAATATTAGGCTTAATTTTAAAAATTATGTAGATGAGATGTCTACCCTATTTTCTCTAAACCATGAGCTATTTTAATTTGCTATTTTAAAAAAATGTAATGTTTACTCATCATCTATAACCTAAATATATATATTCCATAACAGGATGCCAAATGGACAATTTCTATGCTTTTGGTGATACTGCACGGGGTGGTTGTAGGAGGTGATCAGTGTTAGGGAGGCAAGTATGGGAGGAATAACTACAGTTATACAGAAATTTTCTGTGATGCTGACCTCTTTGGTAAACCTTGGTTTGCACTGAAATCAACTCTTCATCCTTTATGATAGTATCAGCTTCAGCATTTTGGGGAAGAAATAGGAAATAGGGAAAGAGATGAGGCAACGAAGCAGAAATAAATATGGCACCTGGGCAGGAAAAAGAAGCTAGCCTTCCAGATGTTGGCAGGTCAGTGCTCTCAAGAAAGGTATTCTGTCCCAAAAATCGGAACTGGGGTCAGGAAAGGTGGGTGTTAATCATAGCTTAATTACTAATTAGCTTTTTTGATCTTGAACATGTCATATAATTTCCTTCCTAATTTCTAAAATAATTAGTTTAGAATTCTGTGTGAACAGGGCATGGCAAGAATTTCAAACTATAATGTCAAACATTTTATTTCATTAGTACCCATATCAAAGCCACATTACTCAACATTCCCATTACATAGCCCACTCAGAACAGGGGAGAGAAGAGATTACCATTGTTCTTTTTAAAACAGAGTCAAGTAGTTAAGAAAATTCAGATAAGGCTTAAATACATGAAACACAATAGGTACATATGGTACAAATGAAGACCAACCTCGTTCCTGTGGCATTGGTGACTGGCTCAAGGCTGGATGGGAACTGGATTCAGATTGGCTACCAGGAGGCTGAGGTGGCATCTGACTGCCTGTAAAACATAGGAAGGAAAGTGGGGTAGGGGTGGGGGGAACCCTCTGCATTAATGTTGTAATTGTGTAAAATCAACAGAGCTCAATTTTTTAAAACTTTGGTGATTTAAATAAAGACTTAATAGTTATATACAGGTCCCTACCCACCACCCCAGCTCAACAGGTGTGAGCTCTTACAGCATTTTTCTTTTTTCCTTTTAAATTGAAGAGGGAGCATGCATAAACATTATTTAGCAACAGGCAGGCTGAAATGTTCAATTTCTTATTGAGTGAATTCCCAACCTCACTGACATGATCCAATTTATAGCTGTGAATCTCCTGACACACATTTCTGCAAGAGGGTTTAACGAAATCCAAGGCTGCTGAACAATAGGACCCATCTAGCTGAGTTTTAAACAGGCCTCCAACCAGGCAGGCATGGATGGCTGCCAACAATTTTTCATTGGTAATATTCAGTCAATACAGAAATTATTAATATCAACAGATTTAAGGAGTCTTCAATCAATGGGCATAACATACCCTTCAGGGAAAACCTGTAAAAAGCTTCACTGGTAGTTCATGATTACAGAAGAGAGAGGATTTTAATATTTTTCCCCTTTGATTTGTGTCTACATTTTCATCCACACATTTTGGAACACAATGGCTCTTTAAGTGTTTAACATGCATTAATTTTGTCTCTTTGGCTACATTGTAGGCTACTCGAGAGTAAGGACTACATGTGCAACTCTTTGTATCTTTCCTTGTCATCCAGCAAAAAACCTTGGTCATTTTGTGGCATCCCACAAATACTTTGGGAATAAAAGTTACTTAATATACATTTTGTTAGCCCTTGGATTTGGGAATATGAATTAAAACAAACCATTCCAAATGTTTAAATGACTCAAAGAAAAATGCAGCAATGTACTTGGAGAAAGTAGAGTGAATAGCTGGCAGGGGCTTATATTTAGAAATTTAAGAATCTTCTGAGTTGTTTTTAAAGTCAACTCTAACCCAATTTCTGGCTTAGGTGGCCTATATCTTAACTGGAATGCTAACAAATATTATGGAACACTCAGAATAACTCAGATATTAGAAAAGCATCTAGGTTCCTGCACTGGTGAGAAAAAGACAAAGTATCACCTCATCTTGTATTCTCAACTCACTAAAAACAAGAGAAAATGAAATAGGAAAAAAAAAAGTTCAATTCTATCTTCCAGTTTGACTGGCAGGTGATTGAGAGAGATCAAGTTGATGCCCATCACCAGTGGCCACCTGAGGGCCAAGACTTCATTACTGATCTACATTATTTTAAAGTATCAGAATTCAATAAAGAAAGAAGTTAATGTACTGAGGAATATCACCAATTCATCTGGGCAAAGGATCATGTTCCAAACCTTGACATAGAGCTTGGTCTTTTACAGTTAAAAAGGAACTCTCCTACATTTCTACAAGGTGGCAACTCTGTCATGCCATGCAACCAATGTGCCAGAGTGCTGAGAAGGAAGGAGAACAAATCCCAGATGTCCCCCAGGACTGTCATTCATAGCTAATTCTGAAGCAACAGGGAGTCTGTCACAGTCACAGTGGCTTTAAAACCATTTTCAGTTTAAGTAGAACGGAAATAAAGAGTTGTGAAAAACATTTTTATACTAATGTCATTCTCAAATTGTTTTCTGGGGCATCTTCTTACTTTCAAATAAGTATGCAAAATAGACTAAAGAGGTTTCTGATTGCTCCTGGGGTTCAACTGCCACTCTTTCTCCCAGATGAGGTGAAAACTCAACGGTTGAATCAGTAGCCCCTGAGAACTGTTGCTTGATGAAGTCAACAGGGGTTGCTCTTGCATTAGAACAAAACTGACATGGATGAAACAGTGGGGCAAAAAGCACGAGACATGTTTAGCCATGGAAGTCCTCTTTTAAGCACATCTGAACTCAACACTGGTTAAATAGAAAATAAAAGGTGCTTACATTCTGGATAAAAACAGCAAGTAATAGAATTCATTTTAAATGATGGATTTTTCTTTGAAATAAAAAGACTGGACTCAGGTTTGTCTATTCACCTTGCCATATGTCAACTAGTGAGACAGTATGCTGCTATTATGGAACATCCTTAGGCCATGGGGATCTATAGTCTATTTAGAAACTCTAAGGCATACCACCATCAAATACTGCCTTCTTTCTCTCTCTTTTTTAAAGTCACTCGGGAATCAGCTGCAACAAGACAGTAAGTGCTTACATTATAATGAACACTTCTGTATGACAGACTGAATTCAGTGACTCAAGACCGTAAACAAACAGTAATTCTATGTTAACACAGGACACTACTACTTTCACTGCGTATGCCTGAGGCAGTGCTCTTGGATAGAATATTTCAAATGAAAATAAAAAATGCTTTAGGAAACCCATCTATGAATTCATAAATTACTACCACAGTCTGGGACATTGCTGGTTCTCCAGCAAAGCTTCCAAGACAGGTCTTGCTTTAACACACCAGTTAATTCCTTTGAGATCTCTTCAAAAGCAGACAAGAGACGTTTTCATGGCAAACATGCATGCATTAACCCACAGTTTTTAACCCATACTTTGCAACCCCCTTTCCCCCCCTTCCCCACCCATAGTAGTGTCTCTGGCTGTGTGAGAACCTTATCCTCACCAGCAGATGTGCAGGCACAGCCCTAGCAGATGAATTCAAAAGCATGTTGTGGGTAAAGGATGGAATTATGACATTATAATGAATTATTTCTATGGCCCAAATAAATCAGAACTTGGGCCCTCTTGGCATTAAATGAAATGGACACCTAAAACCAATAATGTTTTAATATGATACTTATTAGTCCCAAGTAAAATCTTTCAAACAAAGTTTGGTGATTCCACTAAGGGAGAATATTGATATGCACAGTAGAAAAACAAACAAAATCAAACAAAAACACACCTATATGATGGAGCTATAAAATTAAAAGCTAGCTTTGCAAGAGAGCCCCACATTTTACTCACCTACATCTGTGGAGATGTGAGTGCATCGGTGTAAAGTACAAGACTGAAAACAATGCTATGAGTTAAAACTGAAGCATGAAGTCAGCACCCCAAGTCCCTCATTAATCTGGCTACTTTAGCCATGAGAACTTTTGTCCCAATGACTTTTCAAAATATATTACAGTTCATAACATTTTGTTCAAGACAATGAGAGTGAAGATTCAGAAAGACCTCTGAAATGACTCAGAATTTTCTGTTCATTTAAAAATCTCAGTGTTATAGGTTAAAAGTTGGTGTTTTAAGTCCATATTTTCCAATTTAGGCAGTGCTTTCAAGAAATGAGCCAAGGTAAACATATGAGGGGCATGGAATTGGGATTTTAAAAATATGACAGAATGGGGGCAAAGCTGGCAGGGAGGGAACATATTCTGGTCTAATCATCATTTAACTTTGTAATATTTATAATTGCCAAAGCATCTAGTAACTAATCAATCAGACAAATACTGTATTGTGTTACTTAGAGATGGGGGAAGTGAGGCACTTAGGTTTTGTTTTGTTTTTTAGGTAAAAAAGAAAACAATGGGCAAAACTATTTTAAAATTCAACTAGAATCTTGATTTCCTTATGAGGAAAATATGTGCCTTTCTATTTCCTTTATCATCTAGCAATCTCAAGTATAAGGATAAAAACACAGTAGATAATTAATACTTGTTGAATGATTACTCTGAGAAATATGATCAGAATAGTAAGCTATAGTCATCTATAACCAGTGTAGCTTGGTCTCATGATTCTAGGTAATGCTGCTAGTAAAGAAAAGTTCCAACAGTTACCGAATTTGCAAAGAAATAAAAAAAAATCACTGAAAAAATAGAAATACACATAAGAATAAAACACAGAAACCTTTGACATCAAAAGCAATACTTTTTTTGCCTCTCTTTACAAAAGAACTGTCTTTATTTATCATATTTTATTTTATTTAAATCATAGTAGGACAGCCGCTTTTGAGGCCTGGAAGACAGATCCATTTAATTAAATCAGACTATAGCTTAAGGATAAGGGGAACCATGTTTAAATCCTGAAGAAAAATACTGTTGGCCCCTTGATCAACTAACATCCCGAACACCAAGTTTTGGCTGCAACTGAACAAGCAAGGTCAGAAACTCAGTCTCGTTCATTTAGTTAAAGTTGTACTCTCTTCCTAGCATAAGTCTTGTCAGCACCTAGGACAGAGAAAAGAATATTCTTGCCAATCTTCCCTTCTTCAACAAAAGCCCAAGGGTTTCTGTCCAGATGTCCCTGGGTGGTACCTGGATTGGCGAGTTTGATGAGGTATATATATGCAACTTTAGGTTTCCCATAATACTTCTAATTCTAATATAAAAATCTGAAAACTGGGTTTGTTTCCAATCTTAGAACATCTAAGCTGTGGGAAGGACATAGAAGGATCCAAGCTTTAAGCCAATTCAATTCAATTACCTATGTGCAAGGTTCTACATAGGATATAAAGATGAGCAGGGCAAAGGTTCTTCCTATTAAAAGTCTTGATCCTAAGGTAATTGCAGAAAAGACCTTTGAGAGAACCCACAAAAAGTGTCAATACAAGCAAGTCTTCAGGCTGCCTCCATTAGTACACTATAGCATAGAAGAGTTTTATTAGTCTATTTAGCAAATGGCATTAAAATTGGTGTTGCTCTAACCTCCATAAACTTCATAAGTTTGGAGGCTGGCATTCTCTTTCCCTCCTACGACAGATCAAAGGTTAATGTTCATCTGATCATTAATTCAGAGATCCTCAGTCTCTTGGGGGCAAAGCCAGTGTGGCACAGTTCCCTTTATTTGACTTGGAAATCCATCCTCTCTACACCATTCAGTTGTCAAGAAAAAAATAAAGACGACTGGCATATGCCCCACACAAGAATTTCCCTACAGACTCATATGGACTAGAATAGTACTAGGCATGCTTCACACATCAATATTGATGATAAAGAACAAATGGAGATAAGTTCACTAATGGGAATGAGAACTGTTCCTTTGTCTCCTTTCCCCACATTTAAAACACATAATGATTTGCTTTTTCATAGAGAAAAATCAAGAATTCAATAGTTTGGCTAGTGAATATTCCTATTATTGCTATTAAGATCACCACCCATTTTCCCCACTAATGAACTGAGGCATCAGAATTTAAAAGACCTAAACAAGTTTGCTACAAGTTAAACTAGAGAACTGAAAATAGAACTCCAATTTCCTAAAAACTGTTAAAAAGCCTACCCTTTAGAAATTAAAGTTTTCAATCAAAGTCAAAATTAAGATCCTCAAAAAGGGACATTTTGCACGATCATTTATATTCCTAAGCAGCATCTGATTCTTTATAATACTATCTCAGAACTCCACATCACCTGTTGGTATACCTAACTTTTTCTAAAGGCTAACTGAAAGCTAAAATTAATACTGTAAAAGAATTATTAGGTTTTTGTTTCTTTTTAAATCACACTAGGATTTTTAATGAAAGTAAATTTTCTTTTCTTTTTGGTTGGTGCTGGGGAGGTAGGAATGAAAGGTCAGGAGATCCCTGAGAAATATACTTCTTATTCACCTGGCTAGGAAGTTGATGTTTACAGAATTCTGACAATTGGAAGAAAAACCAGAAACATGACATTATAATATATATATATATATATTATATAGGAGACTAGATATACAACAATGAATGGCTACCAGTTAAATCTTTTCTAATCCTTCCTTTGAGTTTAGGTAAAAGACAGAGGTAGTGGGAACTGAAGAGATCAGGCAGTTTATATTTCTTTCACCAGGATGAATTAATTAAAACAAAACCTAATTTATTCTCCTCTCTTACTCATTCTTCTTCTCCCCAATATTTCTGCTCAAAGATTTTTTTTTTGTTTGAGAAGCTTAATATTTGGCTGCCTTGTGAAGAAATGGGTACAGTGACAGATGAAAGACTTGTATTCATCGTATAATTCAGAATAGGGGGAAAAAATCGACTGCTGTGCATTTAAGATTCTAACAACCTTGCAATTTTGTATAGTCGTTTCCCCCACCCGTTCTTTTGAAGAAATCTGCTTTTATTCTGTTAATAACTAACCACAGTTGCAGCAGCATGGATCCGATTAGCGGTTCTTATGGTACAAAGGGGAGAGGAAAAAAAAGCTGTGAACAGGGTTGCCAATTTGTCCACCTGGGCCCCCAGGAGAAAGATTAGATGAGGCGCCTGCCTGCTTCCTTTTTTCCTACTTGATCGCGGTTCTATACTGCCTGATAGAGACAGGCCTTTTCAAAGCCAAGTCACTGCTTTTTTTTTTCTTTAATAAAAGTTTCACTTGTCTCCATTTTCTGTCACATATTTCTCAGTCTTTGTCTTAACATAGTATAATTCTATGATGACAACTGCAGTATGAAATAAAAATGAGTAGATATTAATATTTAAAAGACACATAAAACAAAAAAAACTTCAGAAAATGGTCTTGGGATATTATTTTAGGCTCATAATATGTAAATATGTAATCTTAATGGCATATAACATCTAGCCTATGTCTGAATATTTTTTACCCATAAATCCACTTAAAAATTTAATAATTAAAATCATAAAAAGAAAATATGCCATGTAATTAAAAATCCTTAAAATTACATGCATTTAGACATTTCAGTTTGGAGAGATTTCTTATCAACAGTTCTATTTTACATTTACATTAATTGTTCTACTTTACCAAGAAACCAAAGACCCAGTACAGTCCAATTTCATACCAAAAACTCAACTATTAAAGTCTGTGATTATGTAAAGTTTCAACAATAGCCACAACTATATTATAAGCTAGGGTTAGAAGACTGGAAGAGAATTCCAAAGTTCTGATTGAAATGCCATTGAATATCAACTTGTATGAGAAATTTGTTCAATTTTTCTTTATCTGTAAGCTCTTAAAATGGACAAATGTTTGTTCACTTTAAATTCCTTTTTGAAGGAATCCATGCAATATGGCATGTCACTATTTTTTTTTTTTGCTCACTACAATAGCTTTAACAAGACTTCTTTTTAAAAATAATCAGTAATTAAACTTTTTTTTAAAATGACTAGTAGCTTGGTTGGGTGGGAAAGTTGGCCACTTCATGAAGTAGTCAATGGGAACAGCTCCTGAGAAGACAGTGAAGGAAGAAAAGGTGGGCATCCCCAAGGACAGGACTTTCCAAGGTAGGTTTAATTCTTCAGTTCCTGCTGAGGAAAGAACCTCACTTTCTTGCCAGTCGTACGAGAAGGAGAAAGGTACATCCTCCCTAATACTTAATCCTTAAGTATGGGTGTAGACCAGCGGTTCTCAACCTCTCAATTTGTAGCAATGAGAATATATAATGCATAGCAGGTATTTACATTCCGAATCATAATTGTAGCAAAATTACAGTTTTGAAGTAGCCACCAAAATAATTTTTTGGTTTGGGGTCACTGCAACATGAGGAACTGTATTGCGGCGTCACAGCATTAGAAAGGTTGAGAACCACTGGTGTAGACATTCCTGATTTTGTTAGACTAAGTAGGGTAGATTTAACTGAACTGTGGCTGCCTCCCTTGATCATCCCAAGAGATATGGCATCCAGTCCAAAAGGGAATTTATAGCCTAAAATGCCTCCTGAAGGTCTCTTCTGTGACTTCTATACTCAGGTAACTGTTTTGAATGTCAATGTGAAATTATAATGAAATTGCTTCATTAATGGAGGTAGTAACCTGTATATTTTTAAGTTAATTCTAAATGCACAGGGCATGAAGCAGTATGGAATAAAGACTAAGGGATTGGAGAACTAGGTTTAAATTTTGACTTTGCTAGTTATTTATTAGCTTTATGATGTTGGCAAGAGTTATTATTTCTCTCTGAGCCTCAATCTTTTCAACCATAAAACATGGAAGTTTGAGTATCATCTCTCTTCACTCTTTTAAATCTAAATACTATTATATATGTGTGTATAAATACTATATGTATATCTTATGTATGATTATGTTTCTATAGACACACATATATGTATATACATACATATACAAATCTATTTATAACTCCTTAAGTCAGAAATATATTGGTTGGCTAATGTCCAACAAATACTTAAAAAGTCAAATTCAATGTTCATCCAGCTCATGCTGACTTCAGCTGTTTTGCTAATGTGAACATTATCTGGCTAATGTTCTGAACAAATTTTGACAGTTTCCTGTAGACCCTTGATTGGGAGTGTCTATATAGGAGAAGTTTCTGACTTTAACTGCAATACTTAGATGGGACATTCTCTGTGTATTGAACAGGATCAGAGCAATTTGGATATATTTAAGTCTAGATGATATAAAGAATTAATTGTTTTAATAACTATCCAAACCCAGAGAGCATCCAAAGAGTCAGATATAGTACATAAAATATCTTCCTATTCTGAAAGACAGATCGTTCTCTAGAATTTAGTTTCAAGATGGTGAATGTCCTAAAAGAGGAGGGGGATAGATTACTTTGTGCAAAGCAGTTTCCATGAGACACCCAGGTAGGAAAAAGCAGGATAAGAGATTGTAGTAGTAGTAATAGAAGAAGTAGTAGCAGCAGCAGCAGCAGCAGCAGCAGCAAAATAATAGTAGTATTAATGGTAGTGGTGGAGGTGATGAGGATGATGGGAGTAGTAGCAAACATTTATATAGCACTTTAAAATTTATAAAGTATTTTGTATGTGATCTGATTTGCTTCTCACAATAGCCTTGCGAGTTTGGGGCCATCATTATCTTTATTTTACAGATGAAGAAACTGAGGCAGAGATTAAATGATTTGCCCAGGATCTCACAAAGCTGCTAAGTGTCTGAGGCAAGATGTGAAATCATATCTTGTTGATTTCAAATTCCATTCTCTATCCACTAGGCTAACCAGCTGCCAGTTCAACTTAAAATGCAAAATGATTAGAGATAATCATGTTTTTTTGAAGTTGACTAATTTATTTTCCATTTTATCACCTATGAATCTTTTAAAACAATGAATAGGTTATAACCAATCTACATGACTATTTAGACAATGTGTATACTAATGAAAGATAACACATGGCAAAAAAGAAATTCATGGGAAATTCTGGTGTGTGAAGCATTTAAAGGAAAAAAAAAACTTATACTACAACTTTTTTTATTTTTTAATTTGTCATTTACTTCACAATTCTGGTTTGAGTCCCAGTGTGCACCAGGAGGCTTTTCAAAACTTCAACTTGTCAGAGGGACAGAATTCCAATGTGTTTTATGTCTGACGTTTGGTTAATAAACAGGCATGACTAAGGAGTGTTTAATATTTGCCATTTTCTGTCTACCCCACCACTCACAGCACAAGGACTCTAAATACATTAGTATTTAGAGGAGAAATTATTTGGATTCAGAAACTTTGGATTACTAGGCAGTTTTAATTTTGGGAGACTGAAAGGAATTTCTACTTGCCAGTGCTGAGAAAAGGATGTGGGAAGAGAAGTAAAGTTGGGTCTCTTTCAGGCTTGAACTATAACTCCAACTCAGAGATTTATAGATTATATACATCATGATTTACAGGATCTCTCCAAAAAACTGATATAGGTGAGCTAAAGTTTAAAAATGTAAAACTGCAATCATTTTCCATTTTAAGAAATTATGAAAACAGGAAAGAGGAAAATCATTTAAATCATCAGTTTAGTAAAATTTTCCTTGTTACTCTCTTTATGACAAATCCATGATACTATTCTAATTCAGTTTCAAGGATATAGTATAGTTTAAACAAAAAAAGCTGTCTATAGGGAGGATCCCAGGAGTAACTCACCTATATCTGAATGAGCAATGGCTTAATAAAAGATTCTTAAACTGAGTTTTGTTTTTACTCACTTAAGGCAGTCCTAAATTTGGGAACAAAAGCCAGGTTTGATATTTTCAATTCTATGTAATTTTTAGATTTTATGAATTTCATTTAAAGTAACATCTCTTGATTTTCCTTTTGAAGCTTTATTGATGGCAGTGATGGAACACTACAATCTCAAACAAATCAAAACTGCAGGCTGCCCAAAGGGAAATGTAAAGTACTAGGTGAAAATGGCTGCAAACTATTTCAAACAATAACTTATGTTTTATGGAAAACAAACAAACACAAAAAACAAAATCAGGTATGTTTTGCACTTGAAGAAAGAGGAAAGCTGGTCATGTAGTGAGACTGAAAGACAGATGGACACCCTGAATGATAAATTGACCTCAGACATCTGAAGAGAAGCAGCAGGACTTTAGAGATTGTTAGATATATAGAAGACATAGCAAGTAAATTATAATAATTTGTTTTTTTTCCTACGAGGGATAACATGTTTTGAGATATGCTTAGGGGAAAAAAGAGGGGAGCTTAAAAGACAAGGATATTTTATTTGTGATATTACAGTCAACTTAAGGCAACATTCTATCCAATTATTTTCAGTCACATAAAAACAATTTCCCTTAAATCACAAATATAACATGTATAGCCCAGTTTTAATTGCTTGCCAGCTCTAGGAGAGGTATGGGAAGGTTGAAGGGAGAAAATTTGGATCAAAAAACTTTTTCAAACTTATGTGGAAACTTGTTATTTCATGTTATTGGTAAAAAAAAGTAAAAGGTTAGACTAGGAAAAAAATAGAGCCAAAACAATCAACAATATATACCTAAAAGGGTTAAAGTTTGGAAGTTAATATACCAAATAATGGTTTACTTTGGAAGTTAATATGATCATATACAATCAGGAAAAGGAATTCTGACAAAGTCATATAAAATATGTCTAAAAAACAGGCCAACAAAAACAGAAAGGATAGCCACCCAAGCCAGACAAGGGAACTATGAATTAAGAAAACAAGTTTAAGTGAGTAATTGGGTGAGTTGGCCTTCTTTAGGAAATCACCAAGCTTATCCAATAACAGTAAATCCCAATCATTGCTTTGGGAGTCCTTGCAACACATTACATTTTTTAATCAACTTAAAAGATTCATTAATTTTGGTATCCTCAGCAAGGTCACACTCTGAGCATTCAGCTGTGTGCCTTTAATGTAGTTTGCAAGTACAAACTCCTATGTCACTTTCTGTTTGGAAGGGGGAATATCAACATTAACAAACCCTGGTTATATCATTTATAAACATGCAGATGTGGATTATTAAAGATTAATGCATTTTGGGATTGATGCCGGCATTCCGTTTGTCTCATGCCGAAACCAATTCTGTTCTTCATTAGTCAATGACAACCCACATCACCCTGTTGTGGAAGAGAAATCAAAGGTGCAAGTGTGGGAATTGAGAGGAAGGCATGAAACTGATGACTAAGAGACTTAACGGCTGTAATCAATCAACATATCATCATAATTTCACTTCACAGTTATTTGAGGACAAGGCAATAAATAGAACTCCTTCTGCAAAAGACACTGGTTCCCCCTACCCCCAAATCCTACACAGCATGTTTAGAAAATTTAGCAGGAGGCTGGACAAAGACTATAATGCAATCGATTGATAGGAATATCCTGAGCATAACAGGTTACCAGGTATTTTCTTTTGTGTTCTCTCTATTTCTAACAATGTAGCCAAATAAGTGGATTTCCTCTAGACTAAAATGAACTTCTTGGAGCTTTTGCAATATACTTTCATTTGAATTCTGCTTTCTCAGTGAAGAGACACAACAAATCAGGTCCATGCCAACAGTATCTAAACTGTGGAAGCATGCTGAGCTCACTCAAGACACTCTGCCAGTTCAACCTTACTGTAAGCTCCAAGCAGTGACAGGCCGTCCAACTCAAAAAATGAAAATAAACACCAAACAAGGTGTTTGAAAAGCTTTATTGCATCCCCTGCTGACAGCATCAAAAGTAACTGATAAGATGGTATTGACTGCTGGATATGCCACATACAACCATTAGTTACTGCTAATATTACTGAGCATGAAAAAAGGGAAAAACAATATATTTGTGACAGTGATGGGCAATTCTACGTGTGATTTCTGTTTATGTGCAAAATGCAGGGAAATAGGAAGAAATTAATGAAAAAGTGTTAAGTAAAACAACCTGGAAATTTAAATTCTATAAAATCTAAAGGAGGTAATGTGTTGAAGTGAAAATGAAAACAAAACAGAATTTAGAAGAAGAATATCTAGTTCCAGTTCAAGTTCTGGTACTTACTGATATATCATATCCCTGCAACCTTGTACAAGTGACAATTTCACTGGGTCTCACTTTCATTAATCTGTAAAATGGAGTTAATGTACTACCCACCTCACAGGGCTAAGATGATGAAATTGCTTTAAAGCAGAGGGTCTAATTCCTGCCTCCATAGCCCAGAATTAAACTAAACCTGGGAAATGATTATAAAAATATAAAGAGAGAAAATAATCTGTAGTTTTCTAAGTCAATATGCAGCCTCAGAGATTTGTATCTTCATCTGTGAGCAGAAAAGAGGAAAGGGCATAACCATTGCAATTCCCAGTATCTTTTCCAAGAAAACCACAAATGGGGTTACAAAGAGTCAGACATGAGTGAAATGACTGAACAACTAGAGCAACCCAAGGATGTTATGAGTATCAAATGAGATGATGCACCTCATAAATGTTGGCTAATACATATTCTAGCCAAAAATGGGACACTACTATTTCCTGACCTGTCTAAAGAGCAAGAACTGTTTTTTTTTTGTTTTTATGTTTATTTCTAGCATGTGACACAAGACATTAAGGATAATATTTATAATTATGTAGATAAGAGAACCTTTAGGGAAACACCGAGGAAAAAAATAATTTTTTAAATGCTTAAGGAAATCCTCTGATCTAAAGCCAGATGGAGAAGTAAAATAGTAATAACTCAGATTCTTAAGAGTATCAGCATTAAAACCACAATGTAATAGTGGTGTCAGCAATGTGGGCGACTACCCTTTAGGGGTACTGCTGAGATTATCATCAAGGATAATAAGTATCAATGAAAGATGCCTTGATTCTGAATTTGAACCCATAAAAAGGGGAAAGGTTCTGTACCTCATTACAAATCCATTAAATCTACTTAGTACTCCCATTTTTTTTCTTTTCCCAAGAGAAAGCATATTGTTAGAAAGCATCAGTTGGAAAGGATAAAAAATTACTCGAGTGAGGCATACAAGTAAATGTTTTACTTGTCAGGAAGGGAAATATAGTCTTCTCAGTATCTGTGTTTCATAAAACTGCTAAATTGCTTTTGTATAATACCACGGACTAAAAAACATGGTGACAGCCACTGCATTTGGTGCTGCGTGTATATGTTTTTATATTTTCTGTTCAGTTTGCCAATAACCAGCATGCATCATCCTTGCAACAAACTGATGAAGACTTTTGACCTCCAGCAGAGCCATGAGGCAAATTCTGATGGATGCCCTAAAGTAAGTTTTCCAGGAAGAGTTATCATGCTTGCCTTTCAGGTAAAATAAGTCCTAGGATCTAAAGCTACAATATTTTAAGATTCCACCAAAGTTACAGTGAAAATAAATATGTACAAGACTCATTTGTATGCAGAAACAGTCTCTCAAATTATATGTTTTTCTTTAAATTTTAAATAGTAGATAATTAGAAATAAGCAAAACAATAGTTTTATCTATACATTTATCTTTTTTTGTCAAATGATGCCTTCTCTAATGCGGAGGGTGGTGGAAAATGAGTTAACTGTGTATTTTAATGTAACAAATAAATTAATTTTAATTTCACCTATGAGGATTTCATTAGGCAGCAATGAATTAAAATCCTAGAACTAGGTGTCCTGCCGGCACTTGACTCAACATTTCCCATATCAACCTGACCATCTTTCCTTCAAAATTTGGTCTTTCTGCTGATTTCACCATTACTCTCCATGACTTTATCAATTACTATCTCCCTTGTTAAAAGCTTGCTGTCTATTATCTTTAACTCTACCTTTCCCTCAAATTTCTCCTTTAAGCAGCTGCCAAAGCTTGCCAGTTTAACCATGGCTACCATTAATTCTGACCTTCATTACTCTTTGCAAAGAACGCTGCCATAGTCTAAGCAATCTTCCCCTGTCTTGGCTCTCCCTACCACAAAGAATCCTCCATGCCATTGACAGATTAAATACTACTTCTCCACTCAAAGTTCTTTAATAACTGGCTTTTTATTTCCTAGTAAGGAAAGAAAGTTCGAATTTTGGAGAGGCATTTATGGCCCTAGAGAATCTGACCCAGCCTTATCTTTCCTTTCCCCTTCAACCATGCCACCAAATGTCCTGCTTTACTTCCTCTGTGCTCATGGTGTTCCCTATCCCTGGAAGTCTTCTCTTCTTCCAACATGTGGAAATCCTACCCATCTCTTCAAGCTTTACTTAAATGACATCATCTGGAGGGCAGTCTTGTGTAGTGGAATGACTATTTAGCTTTAAAAAGAAATAGTCATGCATTCAAATCCCATCTCTGAAACCTCTGTGAATATGGACAAGTTGCTTAAATTCTCTGAAAAATGGGAATAACACTTGACCAACTCACACCTTCCAAGGCGTTGAAGATTTCTAAACCTCAAAATTCTTTCATGCTCTGTGAGATAAACATGAGTTCAATTATTAATATGAAATCTTCCTTGATGCCCTCAATTAATAAAAATCTTATTCCCATTGACCTCACAAAACAGTCTGCCTATATCTATTTTATATGCTTTTTTTGGTCATTTTAATTCACATCCTGTCTTTCTGCTAGACAACAACCAACATGAAAAGTATATTGTTCCAATAACTAATTAATTCCTCTGCATATAGTAAGCAATGCCTATTGGTTGCATTGAGTTAAAAGGGGCCTTAGAAGTCAAAGAGCTCAATTTCTTACCCTATATTGAAATCCCTTCTAGAAAATCTTTTGACAGATGCTTATCTACACTCTAGTGGAAAATTTCCAATGACATTGGCAATTCAAGATAACTCATTTAATTTTTAGAAAATGTTCCTTTCTACTGAGTGGAAAGGTGCACCTCATTATTAAAGCTCTTCGTGTCCCTAGCTCCAACTTCCTTAAGTATACAAAACAAGCCTAATCTTTCACCTCTAAGAGGAGAGCCCTTCAAATACTTAAAAACAGTACTCATTTTTCCTTCTAAACATCGCCAAATTCTTCATTCATTTCTCATGATAAATTATGGCTTTCCTTCAAATTTGAGTTGCCTTCTGCTGGATGCACTCTAGTTCATCATTGTCTCTATTAAAATTTGGCTCCCAGAAGTATAAATGGCACATAAGTAGTAGTTTGGCAAGAGCAGAATATGATAACCTTTGTGGGCAAAACTCTCTATTAAGGAACACAGTTTTATCAATTAAAGAGGAGGCACAATTACTCATACTATGAATTCATAGAGGAATGTAGGCAATAGAGTAGGTAGAAAGAGAGACAGAAAAGTAAGAATAAAGTTAAAATTCGGCTGTAGGCACTTACTAGCTGTATGATCCTGGGTAAGTCATTTAAACTCAGTTTCCTCATCTTTTAAAAATAATAATAATAATAGCACCCACATTCCAGGGATCTTGTGAAAATTAAGGGAGATAATATTCCTAAAGCACTCTACTAATGTTAAATATTATGTTTAATATTAAATATGTTAAATACTAGTTATTATTATTATATTTAGATAGGAATAAATGAAAACTCCCATATCATTCTCACACAAATAACTTTTAGCTATGTATGGGATATCCATTTAGGGAGAATGGAAGCCTAAACATTAAAAAAATCTAGGTCTAGAAATGTCTTTTAAAAAAAGAACTGATTTGTAGCAATCATTCTTCATCTTATGAGCACTAACCTTGACAAATTAGACTAGGAACTATCATTTCCTATCACCTAAAAACCTTCCTGTTCACGCTGGCCTATGACTGACTCTTAACTGCTATTCATTTTTCTCTTTTCCATTAAGCATCTTTCCAGTGTCTGCTTGTCTGAATGTCAAATTAACCAAGAGAATTAGCTTTATGACCAGACTGCATTCCTGTTTGCATCTGTAGTTATTTCCATGTATTAACTTTTTCTTGGTAAGAAGAAAAAATTCACTTAAAAAAAAAAAACAGTAGTGTTGACTGAGCACTTGAATGGTAAAAGTTATGCTAACAAATTGGGATATAGCATCCTCCTCAGTTCATGTTTGTGGCATCCTAGATTTTCTTGTCTATCTGACAAACTTAGTGTATGGTAGTAACCAAGGGGGCCACCTTTGGCACAGTCATTATAGTAGGGGTAAGAAACTATGTTGTAAACAATATTTTAGTTTGAGAAAAGGGGAAGGAAGCTGAGATGTTTTAGAATTTCAGAGAATACAAAGATGGAATTTCAGTCCATGTAGGATATACACAGAGTGAAAGGAGAAACTTCCTTATGTAAGGATTGGATGAAGCAAAAAGACAGAATGAATGGATAATATCAGTACTTTTGGATTGGTCCCTGAAAGAGCAAGGGCTGAAAACAGTATTTCTCATTCCTCAGGGTTCCTACATTTAGTTCTTATTCTCTGTTCTTAAACAATCCTTTACCTTCTCTGATAGTTGTGTTTCCCAGCTATTAGGGGAAGTGGGGGAGTGCAGAAGGTAACACAGATGGAATGCAATGATCTTCCAAAAAAGGGGGAAAATCAAAAAGGAAAACATGTGAAACTTATAAAAATTCTGTTTTTTCTATGTTCTACTTTTGACAAATTGTGTTTTATGCACAACTATAAAGATATTATGTAAAGAAAGCACATTTGTCATGTAGGATTAAGTAATATAACAACGCACCTTCTGTGATGTCAGGGATCGGGTTGTTTTTGATTAGTCTTTTATGCTCAATCATTCTATTTAATGCATATATGGACAAAACAGGGACAAACATTTGGTAATAGTGATACATGTACTCTTTTTTTTGTGTGTGTGAGCAATGGTCATTAGAATCTTTTAGCTTCGGAATGCTTATTTTCATCTGAAACCTAATTTGATACTAATGCCAAATGCTATGGGGAATAAAAAGAAAACAAGGGAGTTAAATATTTGGGGGAGAATAAATTAATTTAGGGTCTATAAGGTCATTACTTTCAATCTCTAACATACCTGATGGATTATCAGGAATTATTTTAAATTCTCTGAAATTTTAAAAAAGAAAAATGGTGGGAAGACACTGATGGGTTAATATTTGCCTGGCCCATCAGCAATCTCCCACAGTACCTTCACCCTTCTTAATATTTAAACACTGTTGCTGCTTACATGGCACAGGAGAAAAAAGCTGACAAAAGCCTTTGGCCAATAAAACAAAAATAAAAAAAATTGTTGGCTTATTTACATTTTTGCTTTGTTAGTAAACTGGAATGGTTGGCGCAGGAGGCAAGACAAGTGAAATTAACATCCACTAAATCTTCTGGCAACAGCGGTGAATTTTGATGTGCTGTGTCAGCTTCTAGGAGGGTGATAGGTAGAGTGAGGCATGGGGTAAACCCACACCAAATAAAAGGCAGCATGGCTCCTGCTCCTAAACAAAAAACCATCAAAGAGATCTGGGCTACAACACGAGAAGGAGCAAAGAGTTAAGGAGGAAAAGAAATTAATTTCTTACAAAGAAACCAATGCTTGGCACCACGAGTTGCAGAAATGACTGCATTAGGCACAGGGACTGCTTCATTTAATTAAGCACATTTTCTTCTACTACAACTCTAGTAAGAAATGCTGGGAGTGGGAGGTGGGGAGGTGAAAAGCTGTGGCTTCCATCCCCACATGGAACTTCACCAATATGGAGGAGGAGGATTAAGAGAGTGTAGTGGGAAGAAAAAAAACAAAAAACAAATGAATGCAAGAATTCACCACCACATGGCACTGGGAAGCACATGCATTTCTGTTCTTAAATACATGTGTAAATTAAACAGTCAGAAGCAGATTTTTGTACCTCCCCCAACTATAGATGACTACAATGCTGGAACCCAGTAATGTGCAAACAAAGGCAGCTGATCCATGTGGCTACTTACCATAGAAAATCTCCATCCTGCTTTTCAAAAGGAATGCAGGAAGGAAATGCCCCACTGAGTTAGTGATATGCCAGTGCCAATGCTATGCAAGTGCATCATGGTTGCAATTCCCATGAAACTGGAAATGTTTGTCAGAAAGCAATATAGGAGGGCAAATTTGCAGTGGGTGGAGAAACAGTTTAAACAGACTCTGAACAGAATCAGCCATTTGGGATGCTTTATTGTAGGTGGTTTGTTTATCTACCTTTGTGGTGTTTCTCATTAGTTGTCAATTTTATTTACCCAGAGCAGAGATGGAGAAAATGATGGTTCTTTTCCAATAAACCCTGGGAAAGCAACACCTTTATTCAAACGGTCTTCCCAGCAAGAATCCCCTCCAATATTTTGGCTTTTCCTCATCACGGCTATCAGCTACATAACAGCTGCTCATTTTACAATGACTTGCTGGAGAGACAATGATTGAAAGAGCCAATCTGTGTCACATGGAGAGGCAGTAGCAAGATATAGCAGGAGGTAATGGGATAGAAGTGAGGTCAGGAAAAAACAAAACAAAACTGAAATCGAGGTGGGGGTGGATATACGTGTTAGGGACAGGGAACAGAAAGAAAGAAAGTGGAAAGAGAATAAAAGGGAAGAAACTATCCATATGCTGACTTATGAAGCTGCATCTTAAAAAAGATGCTCTCGAGATTATAATGTTCATTTTGTTGATGGAGAATCATGACCCTATAGTTTTTGGCTGTAACATGAAGATATAAGATATGAAAATTGGGGTGGGAGAAGAAAAACACCGATAAGTTAGTCTTTTAGGACTGATTTAAGAATTTCAGAGTGTAGGTTTCACTTTCATCCATTCTAACATGTAAGTTTGTTGGGAACTATCAGGAGAACTATCAGATAGAGAGTTAAAACACAGGGAATGTGAAGAACACAGAAAGAGAAACAGAAAAGGAATGAGGCCACTCTGATAAATGCGAAGAAATTAAGACTTACAGTGGGGCTGATAGCATCTAGGACTAGAGATTTTAACAGTCTAGGGAGGATCCGCGGGAGCCACTTATAGGAATCCAACAATTCCTCTGAAAGGGCTACAAGGGAGGGGTTGAAAGACTATCTGGTGACAATTAGGTGGCTCAGTGGATGGAGAGACAGGTTTAAACTGTCTAGCCTTATCCCACTTTTGTACTGATCCTAAGAAGGAAGGTAAGGGTTTAAAAAAAGAAAGAAGGAAAGATAGAAGGAAAGAAGGGAAGAAAGAAGAAAAGAAGGAAGGAAAGAAAGAAGGAAGGAAGGAAGAATATGAGATTGGTCCATGATAATTAGTATACCAGAGTCAGGGTTGGAGGTTGAACTCTATGGACTCCAGAATAGGCACTCTATCCACTATACCTCACTGATTCTCCATATTACCAATAATTATCAAAATGAATGAATATTTTTTAAAATAAATGGAAGGGGGCATTCTTGTATAGCTACAACTGTTTTAGGCTGATGGGCACTATATAACTTCAACTTCATTTTTAGTATTTAGGTAGTGGTAGGTTATTATAAATCTGAAATAACTAAGCACGGTCAATGAGCCAAGCATTTTCCCCCCAATATTTACAAATTTTGTTCTCTCTCTCCCTCTCATTGTGTGTGAAGACTCTTTTTTTTTCTTTTTCCTGTCTTAGTGTCAATTCTAAGACAGAAGACTAGTAGCAAGGACTAAGCAAGTGGGGTTAAGTGACCTGATCAGGTCACACAGCTAGGAAGTGTCTGAGGCCATATTGGGACTGAGCTCCTCCTGAAACTCCAGACCTGGTGCTCTATCCATTGTGTACCTAGCTGCTACATCATATTCTTTTATCGACAATTCCTATGTGAAATTTAACTGCTGAATTGTCTTGTTCTCATATTTCCAAGTTAGGAGAAAAATGAACTACACTGAAAATACATTAAATTTCTTTCACTTCTTTTGGACACAGCATATAGAGCAAGTTTTGATATTAAGAAGAAAAAAGAAAAGCTCTAAAGTATACATTAACTTACAATAAAAGTCCTCTGGTAGGTAAAACTATAATGTTTACTTGCCAAGAGCTGTCAATCTCGGAGTCCAAGATGCATTGGATTTTCTGTTTCTAAAAAATTCAATGATAGCTGAGCCCACTAACAAGGAGTTAAGAATTTACTTGAAACTCTTTATGCTTTTCATTGAAAAACATGAAATAAAGCACTTCCTACCTGACTTCCTACATTCACAAAATTTCAAATCAGGGCTTATGTTTGCCACAACACAGATGTCAAGCTTGGGAGGACATGTGTTGTGGAGAAATAAAGAATCCACAATGGCTTTGCATTTCAAAAGAACAAATTCAAAGACAAGTGAAATCTCTTAAAAGCAGCCAAAAGAGTGGCTGACTTTTCATACTGGTAGGGAAATAACCTTAGGAAAAGCAGCCTACTTTTCCAAGGGAGAGGCTTGACTGTCTGAAGGTTAGAGCCCAGTGTGATGGATTTTTTGGCCACAGGAACTCTGAAAGACCATATTCTGAGCTATGGCAGGAAAGGTGGCTGCTTGTATTGGTAATGTTTGGTTACTCATACTGAGGAAGTCACAGATAATGGAAATGCTGTTACTGTCTTTGAAATGGCATTGTCCAGGAAAGAAGATTTTCTATCAAATGATCATTTTTAGAATACTATCTCCAATCTTAAAAATAATAAGCACCAGGTTTCCTGATCCCAGCTACAGTTACAGCACTATAATAAAAGATGCTTACTTGACAGCATTATTAATGGACAGACTGTTCACTAATTATCTTCCTTTTTAAAAAAATCACTTGGAATTTAGGAACATTAACATTGTTGAGGCTCTTCCCATCTAGTATTTAGCTATGATAAAAACTCTATGCCAGATCCTTTGTCAAAAAATGTTCTTTGAGAACTCTTTTCCTAGTTTTCCAATCTGAATCAATAGCAATGAATGAAAACTATGGAAGGAATTTTTTAAAAGGGTTTTAAAAATATGTATTATATGGAGATATGTATAAAATGGTAAACAGCTATATCAACTGATTAGGGAACTTTTAGTTATGTACCTCAAGTTTCATTTAGGTTACTTCTCAATACATCTTAGCTTTTCAGTATTTTAATTTTTTTTTGGTGGAACATAAAATGATAAAAAATAAATATTCTATGAAACTTAGCCTCACCTTGATAGACACAATGGAGTAAAAAATGAACAAGTAAAATTGGATTATGGATTTGAATGCCATAGAAAGTTTTGCCATGTGTAATGTCCTTGCAATTACATCGTTATTACAGTAGCTACCAGTATAGAAATGTAATTATTAAAAACAATAAAGACTTTCACCTAGGCATTGGCAGCCATCAGTAGATTCATAAAGGAACCCAACTGCAAGTTCTGTAGAAGGAACAAAGCATGTTATATCATATACACCTATCAATGTAGGCAAGGCAATATATATAAAGAAAAATATATCTAATTTGTAACTGATAAAATGAATTATGCTAAAATGAGGCTATTACATTATATATGTGTGTATATAATATATATATATATATATATATATAGCATATCTAGTTATTTGTGTGCTATCTCAAATATTAGATGGTGAGCTTCATAAGGGCAGAGGGAACTTGTTTTTGGCCTGTTTTTGTATGGCCAGTGCATGGCAGAGATTAAGCTCTCATTAAATGTTTGTTGACTGATAAAAAAAAATGGTCCAAGTACCTAATAAAGAAAAATTAATTGTTAGGTATATTAAGATGACTAATAAAACAATTGCATTTCTAAGAAGCTGCATGAGACAGTAACAAGTGTAAGATGGGTAGACTACACATTAGAAAAAAGCTCTCAAATATACTGTGATGAATGTATTCACATGCTACTGTAAGCATGAACTTATAAAGTTTTAGAAAATAATACATCATGATGTACTGAGATAGAGTCATAAAAACAAACCCACTGGTTAACATTCTACTTGAGCAAAAGTTTAGTAAAATTTACTGATAACAAAAGCTCTGATTCAGTAGAAACACTGTAAAGATATATGTAAGGAGAAAGGAAGATTATTTGGCTTTGGCAGAGAGGTTAAAACAAACATGGAAACTGAGGAACATTAAAGAATAAAGTAATTTGACTCAATTACTGGGGAGGAGGAGGGACTTTGAATGACTATTAGTCATATTTTAGAGGTGGGGATTTATGGTATTTGGGTGACAATTCCTTTGTCAAGCCACCAGGACATTTTGGTCCCAAGACAGATTAGTGCAAAGTATTTCACTGATGGGAATCTAATTGTCTAAGTCATTAAGATCAGATCCAGCTTTGCTATCCAAGTGAAATCACAATAAATCAGTAATACCTGGAATACTCGCAGGAGAAATTGGGCCCGATCTTGACTGGTTGCTCCCGACAGGAGAGCCCACAGGGGAGGGTGATGGGCCCCCTGGTATACTGGAAAGATGGGGGGAAGCATGAGGAGAGAAGGGTGACTGTGCAGGGTTGCTCTGATCCCCTTGGCTGCTAGTAGAGCCTGATGCACTCACTGCTGAACTCAATGTTGCTTCTGTTCCTGTGGGCAGGTCATCAATTGAGCCAGATAAGTCCTGAGTAGAGGGGAAAAGAGAGAAAAAAATGTCTTAATGCAGTAAAATGCTGCTGGTTCAGTCCCTGGTCTAAGTTCACCTATAGAATTCATAGCTACTTCAGATTTTTATAATAGTAATCTTCCAAAGCATGGCTACTTTGTGAACTAAGAATATTAACAAGTCTCATGAGCTACATCAATAAGCATGTGGTTGTCTAACCATCCTTTACTGTAGGAATGAATGTTCCTTGTATATGTTGTATAATAAACCAGTTCAATTTCCAGACAGCACTACATGGTATTTGGTATCGTCATCTATGGTTACTGATTGGGTAGAGGGAATTCTTAATACTGATATAATGAAGGGTAGAATTGTGTTTAAAAACCATGGACTGGGAAAGCCATTATTTTATCATTACATCTTTTGAAGTTCAAAGTAAGAAGATAAAAAAGACAAATATATAGAAGTATATATTCATTATGTCATGTAATATACCTCTCTCTATATATATATGTATGTATATCTATATAAATAAATATAAATAACTAAAAATGTAAAATAGGCTTTGAGGTATCTGAACTTATCAAAATCCATGTGAGTCCTTCTATATAATCTATGTTCCAAACACAATGGCTACTTAATGATCTTTAAATGTGACATTAAACCTCCTGGTTTTGTGTTTGCACACACTCCTCCTGGGCTAAAGTACAATTGCTTCTTCCC
Organism: Monodelphis domestica; assembly: GCF_027887165.1. Classification (NCBI taxonomy): domain Eukaryota; kingdom Metazoa; phylum Chordata; class Mammalia; order Didelphimorphia; family Didelphidae; genus Monodelphis; species Monodelphis domestica. The sequence continues at coordinate 438,684,529 of NC_077228.1, read as the reverse complement.
CTCCATTTCTAGGGATATTCCTTTGAAATTCAGGGAGTACTGACTCATCCATGAGACATCATCTTATTCTCTTGAGTTAGTGTGGTGTACATGCATTAAAAATTTCTTACCAAAAAAAAAACCAGATGAATTGCTTTTGTAACGTCAAAATTGTATAATGGTAAATAGCACTAGAAAGAAGGATTTTCTATAACAAAGGTATTCCCAGATTTGGTATATGATTCATAGAAATAATATTTTTTAAATGTATGCAATAAAAATTCCAAATAACATGAATCAGACTGAACAACTATTTAGACTTTAGGTGGGAAAAGGGAGGAGAACAATGAATAGTTTTGTTTTTGTCATCAAATAGCAATCGTCCTTCAAAATATTCAAATTATTTGGCCAACTAAATCAAACTCATTTAAATTTTTAAGGCTATTCAACAAAATAAATCTAGAAGAAAATGATAGAGCGTATCTAAGTAAAATACCATCCACTTTCTCTACCATACAGGGTCAATAAGACTCCTTTTTATTTCCTAATTAACTACAGTAGAGACGAAGTATTAGTTCTGTTTTGTTTCTAGAACATATAGACAAGTAAAGTAACTATTTGTGATTCATTCATTGAAAGAAAAAAAAATCCATTACAACAAAACAATGATGTCCCAAGAGTTATTTCTAATGAGTTTTTACTTATATTTTATTTATGGACTTAATAGTATTAAGTACTTACAATATATAGCTCTGGAGAAATAAACCAGTCTTATTATGGCACATGAAGTATGTATTCAAGAGATTTTTAATATTCCAATTATTAAACGCTTGGCTGAGAGTTAAAATCTTGACTATTTGTGTTGTGGTTTTGGAATATCCCTGAGTACTCTCCTTGAAGGAAGATCTTTGAGTAATGACAAAGCTTTAATATTGTCTAGCTTAATTTTTTCATTAAAAGTGCCTATATTTGTGTGTTTGGTGTATAAATTATCAAATGCATTGAAATGCAATTTTTAGTTGGCACCAAACCAATAAGTAGATTTTAATTACAATACCGATAGGTAAATGTTACAAAAAGTTTTGCCAAGAACTCACATTTGTATAATTGTATGTCTCAGAAAACACTTTCCTCAATTAGTCAAAGTGCTTATTTTTCAAGAAACTTTCTTGGATCCTACCAATCCTCATTTAGTCCTTTTCTATTAGTATGAAGATAGGAATAAATGACTGAGAATGGAAATATAAATTCTTATAGTCATAGAAACTTCTATCCTCTGCTTCTAAGTTTTCCCCATACAGCCAAAACAGAATCCTTACAGGCCAAATTTTCAAATATTTTGGGGGTATCTGTTATGTATCTCTTATTTGTCAAAGTTAAAATATATGGAATTCCTTCAATAAATCTTTATTAGTGAGGATTCCTGCATTCTGAAGCTTGTCAATACTATACTTTACCCAAAATTAGATATGAAGAACTAGACATAGTAAAATAGATGTAGTCAAATAAAAATATGTAAAAGAATCAGATTAATTAAAAAATAGTAAAGGCAGGAATGGGAAAGAAAAAAGAAAAGTGAGTCAGGACTAACTAGTTAGGAGATTGGTCAAGGCAAACTAAATTGATAAAAACAAACTTGTATAATTGGTGCAAGTATTGGGGAAATTTCTGTTAAAGAATTGAGAGTGAGGGAGAGACTAGAAACTACCTGAATTGACAGGTAAAATAGTTTCTAGAAGAAAAGTATTGACCTGAAGTTCAAAAGGAGTAGATACATCCCAGAGAAAAAGAAAATCATTTCCCAAGGACTTATGTGGCTGAAAATGTTCAGATTTCCCTCTCTTCCTAAAAGGGAAAGAAATAAATAAGGGGGGAGAAAATAGACATGGAGAGAAAGGGGAAGGAAAACAAGGAGAAGCTAGATGCAAGTGTTTAAGGCATTTTAACAAAGCCAAGACAACTGAATAAGTGAAGTACAGTTATTCATCCAACTGTACATGTTTAAGCTCTGCAAATTGCCTTACCTGGTACATACAATGCGAAAATGATTGGTCAAAGAGTCAATTGACCTGCATTCTAGCATTGATTTTGACATTACCTAGTTTAACTAACGCTTTTTGGATCTCAGGTTTCCCAATTTGTGTGCAGGGACCACTTTGGCAGTAGTACAGGAATAAAGTTCTATCACAGACTTTGAATACCTAAAATTAACTATATACATCCAAGTGGAAGGGGACATTCCTGTGCTACATATCCTTGTTTCTCACTTCTCCATTAAAAATAATTAAAAACATAGGTTTTTTTCATTTCCAGATATTCATCTACTCTTCAGGGCACCCTTTCTTGGGACACAGAATACAAAATAATGAGCAAATGAGTAAAACGATTCAAAAAGTTAATCAAACCAAACTGAATCCTTCAGTTGTTTTCTACACATAGTCCTCCCACTTCTGCAAAAGAAGGAAAAGGGGTGTATCTTTTTGCCTCTTCTGCAGTATATGTTGTTGTTCTAATCAAACAATTTTCAGTTTTAGGTTCAATTTTTTGTTGTTGTTGTCCCCATTTCCATCATTCTAGTCCTTGTACAGATTGCTCTCCTGGTTCTACTTGCTTTACCTGGCATTAGTTCTTTTAAATCTTCTCAAATTTAGAAAAGTTTTTAAAAACTCACCATAGTACAGCAATACTACTATAAATTCTGAAGCCACTGCCAAATTCAGGTATTCTTTGACAGAGAATATGCCTGAGAATGGAAATGGAACAGGATACCCATGATAACTAGGAGGAAAAAAATCCTACTAACTGCACAGTATAGTTGACATGTCTCATTAAATCAAATCAGAACTAGAATCCTGGTTGTATACCTGCTTTCATTGCTTATGCCATAAACCTGTTTTAAAGTGAAACTGCCACTGATTAAAAAAAAAAAATCTTTGTGGTGGTTTAGTTGATAAAAATCTTCCAAAAACCAACATTGGCTATAGTATACTTATAGAGATACAAGACTATCTTGTATTAGGAAGAGTAATACTTTTCTAAGTAAAATAGAGGGCAATCTTTAGCAGACTCAAATAGTAACTACTGCTATGAATAACAAATGTAGCAGAAACTGGGAAGATTGAAAATATCACTCCTAGAAATAGTATCATATCAAACTTCCAAAATAAAACTGGGTGAATGAAATCAGTTTTTTTGAACTCATACAGATAAAGTGCATAGCAATTTCTATTCAGGCCATATTAGATACATGAATCTGCAGATATATAGTTGGTAAAATAACATATTTACTAAGGAAATTCAGTTTAACTGCAGTTTTGACCTATTCAGACTCTCAGAATTGCAAACAGATTTTTTTTGTGATACCATGTAGTATTTGGAGAATTTTATGAGCGCATGACATACTAGAATGATTTTATTTTATTTCAACAGTGAAGTCAAATGCTTGGGATCATCATGACAAAACCAAAGCCAATTGATTGGTTGAATGTGAATACTTGTTCACTTACACTGGTGTGTTTAAGGGCAGATAAGACAAGTTCATTTTTTTCCTCCTCAGTAGGCTGCATTCTAACTTCTCATTTTGCTAATCCCCTAAGGGAAGACAATGACTGACAGGTCCCAGATATTTCTTGAAGCACATGCCTTTAAGGGATTCCACACTAACTCGATGTAACTCATTCATAAAAGTACAAGGGCATACATGGTCACATGTGTCACTGTTCTACTTGGAGAACTGAGCCCAGCTGCCTTGTTCTTCCGCTTAAGGGTAGATCCAGTGGAGACAGGAAAGGAGGAGACAATAATGACAGGACACCATATATTAGATGAAGCTTTTATGGCACTTCATAGTACCTCTAGAATGGTGTGATTGTATTTTTGGGATTATATTCCATCACTACTTATATATCCAGATAGAAAAACGTACATTTTTAATGCAATTTATTGTTTCCTTGTTTTCTTTTTTAACTAGTTAAGAAATTAAGCAGGCTACCATCAATATGCTTAAACTGGAGCCCAATGCTTGTGATTGTACTCTGATATCAAGAGATTCAAAAATGTAAATAATAGGACAAATAGATTTAATTGGATATTTTCAAGTTTTATTTAAGAATTAAAGTCTTAGGAAAAAATATAAATAACTACTGATTAAGAACCCACAAAAATATCAAAAAATATCTTTAAACACAAAACTGTTCCTCTCAATCTTTATTTAGTAAAACATGGTTTCAACCATTTGATTTTTCAACTCCAAGTACTTTTTTTGTTTGTTTGTTCTCTGGGTTGCCTGGGTTTTGTTCCAACTTTTGAAATGTACAGAAAATTAAAAACAAACAAACAAAAACTTTTTGTTTTTTTTTTTTACTAAAAAACAAAAACAAAAACCAACAAACCAACAAACCAAACAGCCCTTACCTTCTTTCTGAGAATCAATCTTAAGTATTGGTTCCAAGGCAGAAGATCAGTAAAGGCTAGGCAATGGGGATTAAGTGACTTGCTCAGGGTCACATAGCTAGGAAGTGTATCAGGCTAAATTTGAATCTAGTTTCTCTGGACTCCAGGCCTTGCACTCTATCCATTGAGCCACCTAGCTTCCACTAAGCCTTTGCTTTTAAAAATAAAAGTGTGCATTCTTCTATAACATACCTCCCTCCATAATATTAAAAATCCCTTTTCTGCCCAACATTAAAATCCTATGTCATATTATGAAAAGGAAAGGAGGAGAGAAGATGGAAATGAGGATAAGGAGATAGTCTATTAAGCAGCAAAACTATCAAAAACATTTCTGTGATTCAACAAGCTACTTGAAGAAAATACCAAGAGAAGAATATAAAAACAGTGGCCTTCATACTGTTCACATGTCATCAGCATTTCAATGCTCACTGTCTCGGAGTAACAGAACAGTAATAAAGAAAGATATGATTTCTCCATTCCAGTTATACACACACATAACTTTTATATGTAAATTATACAGATAGATTCACACTCTTTAGGGTATCCATATGCATAGCTATTTAAAAATGTGTTAATAAGAGAATTTCAACAGTAGTTTAAGCATTCAGCCTAGTTAACAAAGAAGCAGTGTAACTAATACTACTCTAGAGGACAATTTAGTCAGCAGGGCACCAACCCTATTCTTTTATAAGGACTATCAGATCTATGATGCCTGGAAAGAACAGAGAGACCTTACTGAATCTCATTCAAACCAAGGCACCTTCAAGCTACAGTGCTTCCATTTATCTTGCTGGAAAGTTGGCAGGTAAGGTAATTGCAGGGAGGACTCCTTTTAAGGGGCTGAAGTCCCCATGTCCCAAGGCATTCCTTAAATCCTTCCTTTTCTTGATGGGTTGATTGCTAAGATACTGATTCTATGGACTCGAGTATAACAAAAATCACAATTTTGCCCTAGTGGTTTGTTTTTTATGAAAGAATCTTGCTGCTCCTCATGAAATATTTTTAAAATTTGTTACATGCCAGATAACACTAAGCATTTTCTACTCATCATATAAAATATTCTGTTATTCAATGACACTTTACTTATTATCTTAAAAAAAAAACCCTGACATTTTATGAATTTTGTCTCATATAAAATAAAATTATACCAAATCTTTTTCTGTGTTTAGATTTATGTCTCCAGGTAAATGCATATCTTTGACCACCTTCCCATTACCCTTTGCCCACAAGAGACCTTTATTCTTGTTCATGCGACAAGTACAAGAGATCTCATCGTACTTAGGATTCTGTTCTGCCTTCCTGGTGGTAGACTATTATCAGACGTCAACAAGAGACATTTCTGAATTGGCACATGCTTGTACTTAGTCGGCAAAGGGATCTATGGAAAGTAAGTTATGTGGTAGATAAAGGAAAGCCCAGAAAAATTTTTTATTCCTCAGAGAATATATATGGCTTAAAAATATTGACTACTTTATAGCCATATATAACAATCTATTTCTTGAATATTTCACTTTGATGTATTGAGAATCATGTCAAACCTACATCTGGTATGGTGGTACCCAATTTATCACTAGGTAGATTTCTGAAAATCAATTTAATTAATTGATAAACAATTATTAAAAATATATGCCAACCATTGTGCTAACACATGGGGATACAAAAGAAAGGCAAAAGACAGTACCTGCTCTCAAGGAACCTACAATCTCATGGGAGAGAGATAACACACAAATATATTGGTGCATAGTGTCCTCTCCTACCAGTAATGGGGAATGTAGAGAAAAGGGGTCAGGGAGAAAGATATTAAGTTGTGTTTCAGATATGCTTAGCTTCAGGTGCTTCCTAGACCTCCAGGTTGAGATACCCGAAAGGAGCTGGAAATGTGAGACTGGAGGTCCTTACACATCAGGTAAGGCAGATCTGAGAATCATCAGCATGGGATGAGGGAGGGAGGATCCAGGACAGAACCCTAATAAGGACATTGAGGAATAGGGGGCATGTTCTAGATAAGGAAGCTGAAAAGGAGTAGTCAGATAAATAGAAGTAGGAAAGGGGTTTTAAACACCTAGAAGACAATATTAAGAAAGAGAAGATGGTTAATCATGTCAAAGATGGCAGGAGAAGTAAAGGAGAATGAGGACTAAGAAAGGTCACTGGATTTGGCTGATGTGTGAGGGGTCAAGAAGAGCATGGAAAGAGAGAAAGAAGAGGAATCGGTCAGAGACGGCCTTTTTGAGGATTTTAGCTATGAAGGGGAGGAAATACAGAACAATAGTTAGTGAGGATGGAAGGATGGAGTGAAGATTTATCCAGGATGGAGGAGACATGGGAATGATTATAGGTAGGAGGGAAGGAACCAGGCTCTCAGGACCACTCAAATTAATGTTCTTCTTAATTGATTTCCTTAACTGAAATCTTTGTCCATTCAAAACCAATATTCACACACAGTTCCCAAGAGATATTCTTAAAAAATATCTGCCATATCACTCCTCAGCTGAATAAACTCTAGTTACTTCCTATTATGTCTAGTCTCAAATGTAAACTTCTTTGTTCAGAAATAAGACCCACACTGGTTCTAATCTACCTTTGCAGATTAATTATACTTTATTTCTGTAGGTGCTGGTTTTTTAGCTATTCTTCACAAATTTCCAAATCTCCTATTCTTGACTCATATCGGAGACAATCTATCACTTCCTTTTCTTTAAGGCTCAGATCAAATATTGCCTTATAGACAAGCCTATTCTCAATTCCTCCACCTTCTGGATCTTCCCCACCAAAATTACAAAATGCATGAGTGTGTTGGCTTCCAATATAAAATGCAAACTCTTTGAAGGCAGGAATGATTTCATTTTAATCTTTGTATCTTCAATAGATAGTACAAAGCCTGGTATATGTTAGATATTTGATAAGTACATACTGATTGATATTTTCATTAATGGTTAGACTGATATATATAACATACAAAGAAAAAATTCACAATAGCTATTTTTCTTCAATATTTATAAGGATTTTGGGAATCCGGGGATCTGGGTATAAATACCAGTCTGCCACTAATTAGTAACCTTGGACAAGTCATTTAGGACCAAAGAATTTCAAAACTGGAAGGGATATTAGAGTCTTCTAGTACCTATCTTCACTTAGAAGACAAGAAAACTGAGTCCCAAAGAGGGGGCAATAACTTGCCCACAGAGAATATAAATTCTCTGAACTTTAGTTTTCTGGTATCTTAAATGAGGGAGAGGGGCTTTAGTAACCTGAAGATATCATCTGGGTTCTAACATGCTAGGAGGTATATTGAGGGCAGACAAATGAAAAGCTTACGAGCATGCCCTCAAATTAAGAGAGAAAATTTATGAAAAATTTCCAAGTTACACTCATCTCAATCTTTAATTAAACATGACACATATCTATTTATTTTTATAAATCTATGAAAAGCGATAAGGCATAGTGATAGAGGGTCAGTGCTGGAATTAACACATTTTGGGTTCAATTTTGTGCTCAGAACATAGTAATTTTTATGTCTGTAGGCAATTCATACCAATTCTGTGCTTTAGGCTAGTTTTTTACTATAAGTTACAATGTTTTGCTGATGCCAAACAGTGAAGGAATTTTCTACAATGGGGGGAAAAAAAGAGGACATTTTGGGGAAAAAAAAGGTATGGAATCCAAAAAAGGAGAAAATGACTGGAAGACAAGGGTGATCCATGTTAAAATACATTCAACAAAAGTGGCTGGGTTTTTAGAGGAGGATAGCTAGGGAGGGGAAAAACTAAGGAATCCCAAAAAAATTAAATTAAAAATTCAGGAAGGTTGGGTCAAGATATTTTTGGTCAAGCATGCTATTATGTATGCAGATTAGAATTTCATAGTAGTCTCCATAAGCCAATGTAGCTTTTCATTTTTCCCATTTCCTCTCAGGAAGTTAAAAATTCTATAAAAGATCCAAGTCCTGCCTTGTCCCTTCCTGGCCCCTTCCCACACCCACAACTCTTAAACAGAGTGGCTTTCATGTCAGTAGCTTTGGGATTCCCTTTGCTATATTTATAAAGTAAAGTGGGGCACTGACAGCTAAGTTTGTTTGCTTTTCTGGTTCATTTGAAAGTCAGATTTTTGTAGGTCAAATATACTATACATTAGGCCATTAGGTAGTATAGCCCTTCAAATGCTAACCATTAAAGATTCATATTTAATTTTTTTATTCATTCCTCATGGGCCGTGAACCACACTGAAAAAGTTCACATTTACACTAGATTTAAAAATATATTTGTATATGATTTTCTAAACATTGGTATTTTAGTAAGCCATTCAATGTTTTTATTTTATGCTAAACGTTATGCCATGGAATATCATGTGTTCCAGAAAAGTAAAACTATGGGTCACCCAAGGCATCTGAAGAGGAACATGGTGGGCACATTTTCTCAACTATTAGAATAGAGTCTTAAAGGTAGGGACTATTTTTGTTATATACTCAGTACTTATGGCAGTACCTGAAACATAGGATATATTTGTTTATTAATGTTGGGAGGGCCTATAATATGGATTCCTCACATGCAAATATTTGGGAGAATACATGAACAATAGTCATACATGATGAAGTGTGTAATGTTTATTGCTGGAGGGAGCCCACTTAGATATCAAAGTGCACACTAAATATTAAAAAATATATTTATCTATTGCTATACCTTTAACTTAACCAAGATGATTCAATTACTGCCATAATGTTTTCTTTATTGCTGAGATTTTACTGATTACTAAGGTAGCCCTGCTCAATTGAACTATATAGAAATACACAAGGTTAGAGATGGAAGGGCTCTTGATGAAACTGCAGTAGAGGAAGCCTCTGAGGATCCTTTTAGGAATCTTGACAGTCAAAACGTTTCATAATAGTATTAAGAGGTTATTTTCAAATTAAAATGCTTCTTTTTCCAAATATATCTGAATGAGATTGAATTTTGTTCATATGCTTGAGCTAGAACAACAAATCACAACAGAGTGAATGCAGAAGTAGAAGAGAATCCTACTGTTTTCTATTAAGTCTGAATTTAGAGATTTACAAAGACCCCCCCCCCAAAAAAATCACTCTTTTCATGGTAGAAGGGAATATAGCTATTTTTATAAAAATATTATTTAATGGGATCATGCTTCTTAAATAAACATTTAAAAATCCATCAGATTTGATTTCTAATGTGGTAAAAAAAATCAATAGATACAAGGCACATAAAAACTAAAGACCATCAATAATTTTTTGCAAATATAAGGGTTCTGAGACCTAAAAGTTTAGGAACTGCTGCTCTATTGTAACTCCTAATTTTATAGATGAAGAAAATAAGATACAATAAAGACCTCCAAGAGATTAAGAGATCTGTCCAAAGATGCACAGATGGTTGTATATGTGTAGAAGTTACATCCCATATGATTTGGGGTTCAGAGATCATTTCATCATCACAGGAAACTGTCAATGTGGAAATCATCCCCATAAAAATGCAGATTGGCAGTTCCCCTATAATTTATAACATCAAGTTACCTGAGTCACGAGTAGGTTATAGGTTAAGTGATTTGTCCAGGTCACACAGCTGATAATAGTAGGTATCAGAAGCTCATTCTGAAGAGTATATATAATAAACATTTATTTTTTATCATTTAGTGGTTTTTAAAGATTGTTGAACTCTTCATGATTCAATTTGGGGTTTTCTTGGCAGAAATATCGGAGTAGTTTGCCGTTTCCTTCTCCAGCTCATTTTACAAATAAGGAAACTGAGGCAATCAGTTAAGAGACTCACCAAGAGGCACAACACAGCAAGTAAATGCCTGAGGTCACATCTGAACTTAGATTTGGCTACTGCCAGGCCTGGGATTCCATCCACTGCACCATCTTCTCAGTAACAGTTTGTGGTGAATATATAACATGTATTATATGTATACCTAAAAAACTAACAGGTAATATTCTCAATAGCAATGGCTTAGTCCACCACCACCCTCTTCCTTTTAGACCATGAAGGGAATAGTCAAATCCAAGAGTCTAGGGAATAGTGAAATTTAATAAACATAAGTGAAGAGGTAAGAACATCTGCTGCCCACTAAAGACCACAGGACCTTTTTATCTGACCTGTAACTGAAACCTACCGTATCTATGTTCTTCCCCCATTGAAATGTGAGTGGGAAAGCAGAGACTTGTTTTACTTTTCTAATTGCATCCCCAACAATTATTTAAGTTTTGCACTAGTAAACACAGTGCTTCGTTCATCCGTTTATCCATCCATCCATCCATCCATCCATCCATCCATCCATCCATCCATCCATCCATCCATCCATCCATTCCCTACTGGTAGTGGACAGAGGATCAGGAGATGGGGGAAGGAAATAAGTTGATGTTTTACAAATGTCAACTCCATGTATGAAACAATAAATACTAATGACCCATATGCTTTCAAAGTAAATTGACAAACTAACAAGAATTGTAAACAGCTAAGATTTAGAGTTTGTCTGGTGATTCAATTTTTTTTTTTAAACAATGAAGGAGAACCATTAATCTTTGGAACAGAAAAACAATAGAACACTTCTTGTATCTCTCAGGGTACAAACTTTACTATTTATCTCTGAAATGCAATGCTTAGCACGTAGGAATTCAGGAAATAAAATTTAAAAACAAAAAGGCAGGAACCCTTAGGAGTCATTCATTTTTTCAGGGCTATAGCAATGAAATACGTTCAGCCAGTAAGTCCTGTAGCAACAGCCAATAAATTAGCATCCTTAAAAAAATAAAAAATAAAAATGGCAAAGAACACCCCCCCAACCCGCCATACAATTTGTACCAAGTCCACTGGGAAGGAAACAAAAGTTGTATTTGTATGAGGACCATACTTAAACTTAGTTGTTTTGACATTTTATTTTTCTGCTCACATTTCCTCAATATTATGTACACACTTAAGCTCTTTTTCTCTCACTCACCATCTATCGTATGCATCTCTTCCTCTCCACTCACACAGCCACCACTGAGGCATAGACCCTTATCATTTCACACTTGGACTATTGAAATAGTTTTCTGATTGGTCTCCCTGTTTCAAATCTCTCCTCACTCAAATATATCCTCTGCATAGTATTCAAATGGATTTTCTTTTAAAGCCCAGGACTGACTATGTCACACCTCACCCCATCATTCCTACTTAATAAACTCCAGGGACTTCCTATTAGTTCCAGGAAAAGACATAAAATCTTGTGTGGATTTTAGAACCCTTTACAACCTGTTCCCTTCTTGTCCTTCCAACTTTCCAAGTTGCCCTCCCTGAATACTATGATCCAGGGACCCTGGGCTGCCTGCAATTCCTCACACATGATATTCCAAACCTACCTCGATGCTGTGGCTGTTCACCACATCTGGAATCTCTCTGCCTCTTATTTTTCAGGCTTCCTTTAGACAGTTTAAATTATACCGTCTGTAGGAGGTTTTTCCTGGTTATCCCATGCCCTTGCTTTTTATACCTTCTCTAGAATATTATCTTATATCTACACTGCATATATCTTTTATGTAGTTATTTGAATATAGTCCCTCCCATTAAAAAATGAGCTACTTGAGCTCTGAGATTGTGCTTTGGCTTTTGTGGTAATTGTTATCACCAGCACTTGACATAGTACCTGATACAGTAAGGAATTAATAAATGTTTTCGGGTGAATAGGAACAGGGTAATAGGAATTATTTCCAGTATATAAGAAGCTTTACAATCCAGCAATGATTTCGGTATAAGATATCTGCTTTGATTTGGTGGTACTCTTCTGACTCAAGATATACATTTCAATAATGACACGATAGAGTTAATCTGAGAAGAATTTTGGTTTTTAAAAAAAGAAACCAAAAAATCTAGTGCTTTAAATTTGACTTGTCAAACAATTCACTTATCAATAACAATTTCTCAACGTAGCTATGTTTGACAAAAGTGGTTAATAAAAGCATTATTTTATTACTAGGGCTTTAATATTCTTTTTTTGGATGAATATTATTTAGCAGATTTATTAAAGAGTTCTTATAGAAATACAGAGAAATTAATGTATTAATTTGGGGCCCTGGAACTTCCTCCCACCAAAAACCCTTATCTTCTGTCTTAGAATGGATACCAAGTATTGGTTTCAAGGCAAAAGAGTGGTAAAGGCTGGGCAACTGGAGTTAAATCACTTGCTCAGGATCACATAGGAAGAGTCTGAGGCCACACTTGAACCCAGAACTTCCCCTCTCCAGGCCTGACTCTTTATCTCCTGAGACACCTGGCTGCCCCTGGAATATGCTTTCTTAAAAATATAGCCAGGCTGGCATAAAAGATTATAGGTTGACTTGGAATTACATTGAAAAGTTCTTAATAAGAACATACAAGATGCTTATTCTCAGGAAGGAATAAAAAAAACCTCACAAAGTTTTTCTACAACTACTATCCTCAAAGGGCTTATAATTTAGTAGGATGCTAAAACATCAACATAATGTGAGCTATGATACATAATTTTACATAGTAATACTATGACTAATACTACTAATACACACATATATATGCTTATATATGAAATAGTAGAGTTTTATATGCAAATTGACCCAAAAAGTCTCAGTGAGGGTTTAAACTATTAATATGCCATATGAAAATGGAGAAAAAGTCATTATCAACCTGGTATTTGAAATAACAATTATAAAGTGAATTTCATATATCAAATTCCTACTTTTCCTGACTTTTATTATACAATTATAGACTCATTTCTGGTAAAGAAAAAACACCAATGAATGAACACTTTTAGGTAATAATGGGTCAAAATCTCATTTGTCTCTATGACAAAATGATCGTGTTAATCACTGAGTAGCAACAAACAGGCTAGAGATGGGATATTTAACAAGTTGCATGGGGAAAAATACAACTACCACTTCTTAAAGTCTCTCTACTTGGGGCAGCTAGGTAAACAGCTAAACAGCTAAGTCCAGAATCAGGAGATCCTGAGTTCAAATGTCCCCAGACACTCTTCTTTAAAAAACAAAAACCCTTACCTTCCTTCTTGGAATCAATATAGCTTATTGGTTCCAAGGCAGAAGAGTGGTAAGGGTTAGGTAATGGGGGTCAAGTGACTTGCCCAGGGTCACACAGCTAGGAAGTGTCTGAGGCCAGGTTTGGACCCAGAACCTCCTGTCTCTAGGCCTGGCTCTCAGTCCAATGAGCCACCCAGGTGCCCCCTCCAGACACTTCTTAGCTGTGTCATCTTGGGCAACTGCCTAGTTCTTACCACTCTTCTGCCTTGGAATTGATACTTAGTATTGAAGATACGGGTTTTTTTTTTTTTAATTGAATCTCAAAGAAATGAGACTATTTAGCCAAAGTTACACAGGCAGTCTGTAAACATGGCAAAATTTGAACCTCAATCCTTTTCCAATTTGGTGCCTTTTCACTATAGACCATTCAGCTTTTGCTATTACACCCAGAATTACCTTTGACAAACAGGGCCAGCAGAGGGATCAATAGAATACTGACTAAGAGGCACCGCAGTTATCTCAACAAGCTAATTGCAAAAGGCTCACTGGAGTAAAGGATAATTCACACCTAATTTTATAAACATGTTAAGATGAATCTTTTGCACACTTCTACCTACAACTGGATTTAACAAAGCAATTCTAAGTCTCTACTGTGTCTTATTAAGCTACCCTAAAGTTTTAACTTGGTCTTTTCTGCTCTGGACTCATGGTTTTCCTGGAGTGTGGAATTCTGAGTGAGAAGCCTCCCCTTGCAAAGGCAGGTTAGCAAGGACTTCTGCATGACTTCCAAAGCTGTCTGAGATAGAACAATTTGCATAGGCTTATACACTCAGTATGCATCTGTAGTGAGATCTGATTCTCTGGGGCTTTCCTACACTGAGGTGGATTCTAAGTAATAAGAAGTAGCATGCCAAACATGCTAACGATTTTATTTACTTTGAAAAATACAAAGAACAGCATTCTATCTCCAGTAGACAACACCCAATGATGACTTACACATAACTGGGGGAATAGGCAGAAAGTCGTAAATATACATAGAAAATATTCCTATGGAAAATAGTATTGCTTTGGAAACCTGCTTTCTCCAATGGTTCTAGTAAATTGTGCAAAAGAAAATGGGGATTAGAACATCTAGCTTTCATCAATTACTGAAAAATTGTACACCAAGGAGTACACAATGGTTGCTAAAAGATCCCTGAGACATTCACTTTCATTACAATCAATATAGCATGGTCTCATCAAAGAGTTCTTGACATAGTTGGAAGACTCAGTGGTTCAAGTCCAAATTCTAAAACCGATTAGTCATGTAATTATTCCCAAGTGTGGTATATTAAGAAACCTTAAAAAAAAAAATGTTTGAGATCCAGCAGTTTTACATGTGGCAGCATTTGTCTGTTTTAGATCTACCCAATCTTCCTCCCTGACTTTTTAAATGTAGTTTTCTATATCCAAGGATTTCCCATGTTGGGGATCTTTCAACTCTGTATTTGTAGCACAGGTAGTTTGAGTTCAATTCCTGGCAGTTTTCTGCCTCTGTCGAGAAAGATATGTATCAGACACCCTTCTGGGAAAACTCTCTTTACCTCTAAAATATATGGAACATTCTTTTTTCATTGTTTTATTCTTTCCCTTCAAATTTCTTGATCATGAAATGGAACAGAAAGTGACATGAAATAGCAAGTGAAGTCTGTTTCATTAATTTATAAAATAGGGATAACACTTCTTCCATTATATGCATAATAGCGATTTCAGGAAAGTATTAAATAAGCATTTTAAAAAATGTCTTGGTTCTCTTCATCAGTCACTGCATCAGATGCTATAGGTCTTCCTATAGTTCTCTGAATTCTTTATATTATTAATTTCATACACCCCAATAATATTATACTGCTTTGATGTACTCCAATCTGTTTAACCATTCTGCTATCAACAGAGGTCAGAATATGAAGAGGGACTAGAATTAAGATTTTATTAGTATAGAGAACTCCTAGATTTGAGAACTTTTTAAACTTGTTTGGAGAGTTGTCTAGATTACCAAAATGTTAAGTGATAAGATCACGGCCTCATAGATAGTGTGCTGAGTAGCAGGAGGGCTTGGACCCCAACATGGGTTATTTTTAGGAAGAAGTATAGTAAAGTGGGGAAAAGTTTTATATTCTGAAGACACGGTTTGAATCCGGAGGCTAATACTAGCTTTAAAATAATAGGCAAATCACTTAATCTTTCTGACTATCAGGGTTGTAAAATAAGGATAATAATGTATGCTACCTGCTTCCTTGGCTTTGTGAAGAAAATATATTACAAAACTAAAATCATTAAATGAAGTTATTCTTAAAATTAAACTAATCAGAAAGCTAAGCTACAATTCAGTTTACTGAAATGTAAGTAGAAACTCTTTCTAGAGACTTTCAACAGTTCTAACAGTTTAGTAACTCTTACCTTTGTAAAGTTAAGTATATGATGATTCTTTTTTAAAAACAAAACTATTACTGTCTGTCTCAGAATCAATACTAAGTATCTTTGAAAATCCAGACAATATTTGTTTTTATCCTGTTTAGTAGTATAGCACCTATTCTCTCCAATATTTTAAAGATCAATGCCATTGACTCAACAATCCCTCCCTCTTTGGGGATAAAGAACAAAA
This sequence comes from Monodelphis domestica, assembly GCF_027887165.1. NCBI lineage: Eukaryota > Metazoa > Chordata > Mammalia > Didelphimorphia > Didelphidae > Monodelphis > Monodelphis domestica. The sequence goes on along the minus strand of NC_077228.1, from coordinate 438,668,465 downwards.
GGATAGCTCCCAGAGTCAAAAGATTTAATTCCCAATCTTACTCTTTCATTAACTAGCTATGGCATATCTATATTACTTACCTCTTGGCTTTAGTTTACTTTATTATAAAATGAGGTGTTTGGATAATATCTAATGTTCCTTACACCTTTGAAATTCTTTGTGTTTTGTATTTAGAAAGACCTTTCTTCTGAATACCACTAGAAGAAATTATCTTCTAGGTAGATTACACTTTAAAATGACTGATTTCTCTGAAATGATATATTCTTGATGTTAGGAAACAAATTTCATTACACATACACACATTCTGTATTAGTTTAGAAAATGGGGCAGAAAACAGAAATGACACAGAACAGACACAAGTTCTAAAGAATAAGCAATATTGCAACTAGATAATTACAATGAAGGAATTTAGTTCTAAATTCACTTTAAAGTATTCAAGATTTTAAAAAAAGAAAGACATGCTGCTAATGGGTACACATAAGAGATAACACCAGCAGTTCACATTATCCCAGTTTGTAAATGTATTACCATTATGAAATTAGATGTGGTTATTTAGTCTTCCTATTTAAAATTCTATTGAATTTAGGAAACTTCTTACTTCCCTATATTTCCAACTTCTGTTGTCGTCTTTTTTATATCTGTCTGCAAGACTACTGAACAAGTGTTGATTCAAGTATAAAACACAGTAAGAAAAAAAAAAGCAAAAGTAGATACTAATTTCAAGAACCATTAAAAAATACAGATCACGTGCTTGTCAAGGCTGGAGAAAACTCATGAATTAAGTAAAGGAGGACTAAATAAAGAAAGAATGATGCCAATCTGTTATGAGTTGAAAAAGTGCCAGCTTCAGGGCCCTCGGGCTCGGTAGGATCTCTCAGTACAGTGCCAAACTCCAACAATATTGTTATGGTTAAGAAGGAATTTCTCACAAGGGCTAACAAAGGCAGAAGGTCATAAATAAACACAGCAGGCCTGCCTTGTCAGATCTCATTATTAGCACTGCAGGCACTTGCTTTGCTATGGGGTTCTCACAGGTTCATTTAAGTGTAAGAGTTCCTCCATAGAAATTAATAAACTCTTAAATAAAATGTTTCTTAGGAAAATGGTTGAAAAGTAAACAAATAAATAAGCAGATAGATGGATGGACAATAAGTAAAAGAGAGAGTGCCCAAATGGTAGTGCTGAGTTGGCACTCACCAGAACCTGAAATACCTTGTTTTCCTGGCTGGGTTTTCATTAATTCTTTCTGGCCTCTGTCACACTTCAGCAATAACCAACAAGAAGCTGCACTTTCTAACCACAATAATGGTTGGTAGAATTACATCTGGGCAGGAAATGAAGCTGGGCTCCTAAACTGATCCTGACATGTGTTATAATACCAGGAAAGCGCAGCTGTGTGATCATTACTGCAATTATGAAATGACATTCAGTGTTAACTTTCTTTTGTTGAAGAATTTAAAGGAGTCAAGAAAAGAGGTATCATGATATTAGAGATAGGAAGGGCTATTTACTTGTAGGTAGAGACTCATTAACTAGCTGATAGCAATAAGAACAAATTGTAATGAAACCATTTCTGAGACACATAGGGAAAGTCTTGGATGGACAAATGTCATTTTGCATAGTTAATGTAGACATCTATAAATAAAAAATTGTCATGTAGTCCAAAGTAAAAAAAATTTGAAAAGTAAACACTGAAACTTAATTATTATTTCATTTAGCTACATTTCCTACCAGAAGAAGGAAAGTAATCCCGAATGGACAAACATTCGACATTTACTAGGCAATTAATTATTTTGTTTCTATTATATGATAAGCAATAAAAATCACCTTTTAGCCTTAAGGAACATACAAGATACTAGATGAGATAAGGCACAAAGGAAAAAGTGAAAATTGCACAAAATAGCAATAAATACAGAGGAAACACATTGGGCTTAGAGAGATCTGAGGAAGGAAAGAGAATGACTAGGAAAGTCTTGTGGCATTAGTGTCAAGATTGCTGGCTTTATTTCCAAAGGACCTGGTTTCGATTTTCTGAATTTGTTCTGTTATCTATGTGACTGAAAATTCGTAAAGAATTTTTCTAAAATATAAAATTAATAATCATTGAGGTTCTTGCTTTCTTTAATCTGATTTTAGTCAGGGACCACATCACGGAAGAGTTGGCATTTAAGTTGGACTTTGATATATGGGGAGTATTTCCACAGGTGGGGATGGAGAATTAGTACATTCTAAGCACAGGAAATGAATGGGGGTGGCCAAGGGAATGAAGAATAGGAAAACACAGGAAAGTACGGTAATCCAATTTAGCTAGGCACAAAATATATTAGGGAGAACATTGTGGTACAAAATTGTAGACAGACCATGGAGTGCCCTGAAGACCAGACTAAAGATTTTTGACTTTATTTAGTAGGCGACGGGAAGCCATTGATGATTTTTGGTTTGCATTAGGAGAGTTTTTTTGGCAGTGGTTTGTTGGCAGATTGAAGGGAAGAGACTCCAAGGGGCAAGACTAGAGTAAATGTATAGGACTTGAGAAAATTGATTGGATGTTTGAAAAAAAAGGAGCAGAAGTCAATTATTAAGGATACTTTCATGAAGAAATATCATCAATATTAAGCTAAATATAGTCCAAATTTTTATTTTTATTCCTTTATTTGATTTGTAATTGCACAGGTCTCAAATAAACAGACATGGGAAAGGAGAATGAGGTTTGAAAGGAAGATCATGACCAATTTAGTATGAGGCTAGCGTTAGGTTTCAGTAAAAGCTATCGGCATAATATGAAAAGTCAATAGATGAAATCTTTAAAGAGAATAAAAAAAAGTATATAAAACATATAAAATGGGGGAGGTTGAGGACACAGGCATGAGTATCACAACCAGAAGTGTCATAGAAAAGAGCAATAGGTTCAAATTCTACCGCCTGTCCTTGGGCAGGCCACCATCTTTTTGAGTCTTAGTTTTCAAATAAACAAAACAGTGACAATAATGAACCTTCCTGTGGTGTTTGAATGAGAAAATATCTGTAAAGTAATTTGTAAAACTTATAACACCAAGTTATATCAATTACTATTTGATCAAAGTGTTAAATGATAAAGAAATTGAATCTAAGTGTATGAGGAAGACTAAGAAAAGGTCATTGAATTTGGCAATTAGAAGATTAGTGAGCTTAGAGAGTTAAGTAAATCTTACTGAGTGAGTTTGAATGGTTATGCAATGAAGACTATTCTTTTAACTGTGAAAACTCCCAGTTGTAATGTAATTTAAGAAGAGAGGTGAGTCAAGAGAAAAGGTTTTTAGGATAAAGGAGTTCTGAACATGTTGGTTAGAAGAGAGGAAGATCTAAAAGAAATGGACATTAAAAATGTTAGATAGTACTCATCTAGGGTGAGGGGTATGTGGGGGAAATTCTGAGATGGAAGGTAAAGATTAGAAAAAAAAATAAACAAACCACCTAACCTATGACTTATCCATTTTCTTTTTAAAAAGTCTTAAGTTTGATATCTTTTGTTTACTATATTAGTCATTTCCTGGGAGTCCTTCCCCAGCATAAAATCCTTTCTTGTCACTGTCAGTATTTATTTATTAATTTAAATCCCTATCTTCTTTCTTCCTGTAAATTCTAAGACAGAAGAGGGGCAAGGGCTAGACAAAGGGAGTTAAATGACTTGCCCAGGAGCATCTGAGGCCAGATTTGAACTTGAATCCTCTCCACTCCAGGCCTGGTGCTCTATCTATCCTTTGTGCTACTTAGCTGTCCAATAAGCATTTAAGTGTTTTATTACTATATGCTAAAGGTGCTATGTGTAAGTTGACAAACATTAACTAGGGCAGAGTGACAGCAAATAAAACCTTTCCTACTCATAGTTCTTTCCTCAGAGATTTTTTATATGTTTTTTTTTCAGAATCAAGATTATTGATGAAGACTTCATTGAAGTTCAAATTTCTTTCACTGTTATTTTAATTTATGTGATTAAAATTTTGTCTTTTCATCTCTCTTAATTCTTCAAATTTGTTTTTTTTTTTAATGGCACAAAAAGATTCCATTATATCCATATGCCATAATTTGTTCAAGCATTACTTAATGGGGTAGGGATGGGCACCACTATTGCCTCTAGCTTTTTGCAGTTTAAGAAAACTGTTAGCTACATTTTAGCAGTGACTTCAAATCTAAGGAAGTTGGAATACACAGTAGAATTAGCCCATGATTTGGAATCTGAGGAGTATTGGCTATACTATTTATTTCTTGCACAAACCTAGACAAAATGATTTCTTTATCCCCAACTGTTGTACAAACTTATCCTGAACTATGTATAAAGTGCACCTAACTAAACAATTAGGATTCCAGAATAAAAGCATCTCTTTATTTCCATTGAACTTAGGTAAAATTCAAAACTATAGGTCTTCAGTCAGTCAAAAAAGCTGGGCTGTTAGATTCTGAGGTCTTGCAATGGAATACATGTTCAGAAAATTGCTTTCTACTGTGCTGCAGCCTCTGATTACACACCACTCATGATTATTAGTGTCAGAAGCTATAGCTGGATCCTTCAGAGAGAAAATTCTCCATGTTTGCTTTAAACACTGTCAATTGGTCTATGTTCTCAGCATTCAAACAGGATTGTCCTTGAGTAACAACATAACATGCTAGACTACTAGGAAAATGAATAAATGCTGTAAAGAGGACAGTTTAAATGTTCAACAGCAGTTAGAAATTCAGACAGGCCATATTTTAGATGAAGAAAAAAAGGGGGAATGTGGTTTGCTAGAAAATATTTTTCAAGCTGCTAAGCAATTTTAGTAGCTGTCCACTACGGAAGATACTAAGAGTGTTAATACAGTCGAAGTGTAGCTAATATTATGTCAACTTCAACTGACTTTCATCTGAAATCACTATCTCTGAGAGTACATGATCCACATTATTAGGCAAGTAACAGGCCACAGGAACTCTGAAGATTCTACCAATTGTGAAAAGTGGAGATCAAATCTAGAGTTACCAAATATAATACTTATATAGCATGTTTGATGAAAATACAAAGAAGAGCAATTAGAATTATTTAGTATACATTATTTAGTATATATAAATGAAATAACTTAATTTAAAAAAAACAACTTGTTACTTTCACAGAATCAATCCTCAGTATTGGTTTCAAGGTAGAAGAGTGGTAAAGGCTGGGCAACTGGGGTTAAGTGGCTTGGCCAGGAAGTGTCTGAGACCAAACTAGATAAAAGGAACTTAATATTAAAGCTAATATAAAGAAAAATTCTGATGCTAATATGGAAATCTGACTATTAGAGTTTTCTGAACACAAAAGCCTGTGAAGACAGCGGTAAATGTCTCAAATGTCATTGAGTGAGATGGCATTCATGCCTAACAACTGTCATGGAGGTATATATTTTGTATAAAATAAAAAGATTAGATCGAAAGGACACTGTAGCAACCCAGAATATATGAAGCAGTTCTACTGGTGTGTGGGGATTCAAAAATTGGAGAGGATGTAGTAGAGGTGAGGATCAGGAGAGGGAGAAGGGGATGACAGGCCATAGAAAATCTCTTCTCCCTAAAAGCTTACCCAGCTCCCAGACAACTTCTAACCCTGGGAGCACTCCTGTTAACCCATCTGCCTTCCCCTCTGACTGCCTAATTCTTCTTTGGACTTCCCTTTTAAGGAGGAAGCCCAAGCCAATGAAGAAGGAAGATTCTTCTCTGGCTTGCATTGCTGACTCCCCAGATTTCCTCTGGTACCAGTAACCAGGTGCCTTCACCACCTCAACATGCTCCACTCTCCTTTCAATGTTGTTGCTCCTCAAGGGAATGTAAGTTTTTTGAGGAGAAGACAGATTTCCTTTCTGCCTATATTTATATTCCTGGTGTGTAACACAGTAACTGACACACAGGAAGTGCTTAGTAAATATCTGCCAACTTGGTTGGCATATACAACAGATTACCTGACCAAAAAGTCACTTACAAACTGGAATGGATTCAGAGAGAAGTGACCAGGAGGGTGAGATGGTATCTTACCAGGAAGGGTTGAAAGAATTGGACATAATCTCAGCCTTTAAACATTGTCTGGCCAGTTATTTGCTCTGTTTGGGTGAAAGTTACAGGGAAGCCCATTTTGTTTTATTTTCAGGAAAATATGTCCAACAATAAGAACGTTCCAAAATTAACAGCCTTGCCCTTGAAGCAGACACTTAAAGGTTAAGTTCTATTAGTTAAAAAAAAATACATAAAAGTAGAGGTGGCTTTGAATACCTATAACAAAAGTGTTTACTTCCCAAAAATGTCTAACAAAAAACAAGATAATAAAGTTTTATCTTTATTCTTCTAGGAGCATGAAGTGATATTAAGGCATATTGTTGTGAGACATTATTTCCCCCAAAATGACACATAGAATGTGATCAAGGAGATGTATTATTAAAAATGAAGGCTAACAGCAAAAAAAAAAGGAAAAAAGGAAAAAAGTTAATTGGTAACTATAGTCTATGGGCTCCACATAATGCTTAGTTAAATTATTTAACTAGAGTTAAGAACCTCTTTTCCTCATCCTCATTTTAAGAGATGCTTGGTGAAGGACTATGGGCAAAAGAAACACAATGAGGATGTACAAAAGAATTGTGATTTACATATTTCCATCAACACTGATGAAATCACAAATTTACTGAATTATCCAAAAAAGTACTGACCACATGAAAAAGAAAGACTGCCATGATAAGTAGGCTTGGCAAATCAAGAACTGAATGTGTCTAGCACCTGAAAATCTTTGGTTATATTCTCATTTTAAATGCAGAAGAATTCATACATACCATTGATCATTTCAGAGCAATGGAGAAAAGGCCTAAGAAGGAAGTAACATTTCAAGCAGCACCCAAGATATGGGAGGTAGGAAGGTATCATGGACAAAATATATTAATGGAAAGGGAGGGAAGAGTACAGTGAAAACTACAAACAACAAAAGGATATATAGGAAGGCTGTACACTGGGTGGATCTGCTACAGCATGACAATGGGTGAGCCCCGATAAGAGTCACACCATATAAGAAGTCATTGAGAGGATGTAGTCTACACTGTTGGAGACAATGCCTACATCAATAAAATCACGGAAGAATCAGATTAAACAAAACTGTCACTCTGCAAGATGTACCAATGCCACTAAAATCAACTGAGGAAATCTGTAAATTTGGAGATATACATTTAGTCATCTAAATCATTAAGAGCTTTGAAAACAAGTCATGAAAATGTTTTGATTACAAAGATCTGACATAGTTCACAAAATACTAAGAAACATCAAATCTTAAAAGTAATATTTCAGAGCAAGAGGAATTTTGGTTAATATATACCTTCATCTTGACACCATCATATTAAAATATGAGAACTTGCTAAGACAGAAACTCTGTCAGGGTTTTGGTTGTTTTTTTTTTTTAATTCTTACCTTCCCACTGAGAATCAACACTGAGTATTGATTCCAAGGCAGAAGGTCTAGCCCTGGGCCTGGTTCTCAATCCACTGAGCCACCTGGCTGACCCCTCTGCTAAGTTTTAGAAAGCTAGAATATAAGTTTTTGAAGCTTCGAAAAACCAGAACACTTGAAGAACAAATGCAGAGGAAAACATATGATTTATCACTTGTGTATATGGATTTGGGGTTTAGGTTTTAAAAGAATAATCTACTACAAAAACAATATGGAAATAAGTTCCGAGCAATAACACATGTATAACCCAGTGAAACCCAACTCTGGGATGTGAACCTTAAAAATTCTCAGACCCGACTTCTTAAGGTTTGGTTAAGAGCATTCCCCATTTTAAAGGGACTTAGATCAGGAATGTGAGACCTCTACTCCACCCCTACTTCCACTATTTTAATTATTACAGGGAGGTAGAGAACATAAATGCTATAAGCATGGAAAAATATTGTAAAAATAAAAGAAAATTTTATTTAAAAACCCAGAATATGTTTGGAAAATTAGATTTATCATAATTCATGAATGAAGCTAGATGCATTTTGAAAATGAATGAATGGATAAGCAATTGATGAGCACTTACCAAGTTCCAAACACTAGGAATAAAGAGAGGAAAGTAAGACAGTTCTGGCTCTCAAGAAGCTCACATTTATTTTTCTATCTTTCATTTAAAAACAAATGGAAGTGGGGGCAGCTGGATAGCTCAGTGGATTGAGAGCCAGGCCTAGAGATGGAGGTCCTAGGTTCAAAAAAAAAAAAAATCTGGCCTCAGACACTTCCCAGCTTTGTGACCCTGGGCAAGTCACTTAATCCCCATTGCCTAGCTTTTATCACTCTTCTGCTTTAGAACCAAAACACAGTATTGATCCTAGAAGGGAAGGAAAGGTTTCTCTAAAACAAACAAACAAACAAACAAACAAACAAACAAACAAATGAATAAATGAATGGAAGGGAATAGGTAGGTGGCTCAGTGGATTGAGAACCAGGCCCAGAGACTGAAGGTCCTGGGTTCAAATCTGGCCTCATATATTTCCTAGCTGTGTGACTATGGGCAAGAAATTTAACATCCCCTTATCCCCCCAATCCTTTCAGTTCTTCTGCCTTGGAACCAATACACAGTACTAATTCTAATACAGAATCTAAGGGCTTACCAATTTTCATCCCACCTCCCCCTCCAAAGGACCTGGGGCAGCTAAGTGGCATACTGGATATCTAGCCAGGCCTGGAGTTGAGAAGCCATGGGTTCAAATCCAACCTCAGAAACTTCCTTGCTATGTGACCCTGACAAATTACTTAATCCCAGCTGTCTAGCATTTATCACTCTTCTGCCTTGGAATAAATACTTAACATCAATTCAAAGACACAAAGATCGGATTTAAAGGTAAATGGAACTGACATATTGTTTTGTATAGTCTAAATTTCTTCACGTATTTCTCTTCTTCATCCCTTTTGGAGAGTCACTCCATAAAACAAATTTTCAAAGTAAAAAAAGCCCATCAAAATTATCAGCAAATTGGAAAAAAACAAATTATATGCAGTATGCTACACTTATGAAGCTCATTCAACTTCTGCAAATTAGTGGAAAAAAGAGTCATCTCTTCTTTTTATTATGTTAAAATTTATTCCATGTCAATTGGCAACCTTCACTTTGAATTGTTTTGGATTGTTCTTTCCATTTTTATTAGAGTAAGCCACTGGGCTTATACATATATTTGGTATTTTCTTCAGTTTGTATTACTTTATTTATTTCATTAAATTTTTTTTTGTAAGTAAAGTAATGATTGCTGGAGGAGATGTAGCAAAGTTGGAACATTAATGCACTGCGGGTGGAGTTGTGAATTGATCCAACCATTCTGGAGGGCAATTTGGAACTATGCCCAAAGGGAGATAAAAGAAAGTCTGCCCTTTGATCTAGCACTGCTGGGTTTGTGCCCCAAAGAGATAATAAGGAAAAAAGACTTGTACAAGAATATTCATAGCTCCGCTCTTTGTGGTGGCCAAAAATTGGAAAATGAGGGGATGCCCTTCAATTGGAGAATGGCTGAACAAACTGCGGTATCTGTTGGTGATGGAATACTATCGTGTTCAAAGGAATAATGAAGTGGAGGAATTCCATGGAGACTGGAACAACCTCCAGGAAGTGATGCAGAGCGAGAGGAGCAGAACCAGGAGAACATTGTACACAGAGACTAATACACTGTGGTATAATCGAACGTAATGGACTTCTCCATTAGTGTGAATGTAGTGATCCTGAACAACTTGGAGGGATCTATGAGGAAAAACACCATCTACATCCAGAGGAAAAACTATGGGAGTAGAAACACAGAAGAAAAACTACTGTTTGATTACATGGGTTGAGGGGATAGGGTTGGGGATATAAACTCTAAATGATCACCTTAGTGCAAACATCAACAACATGGAAATATGTTCTGATCAAGGACACATTTAATACCCAGTGGAATTGCCAGTTGGCTACAGGAAGGGGTGGGGGGAGGAGAAGGAGGGAAAGAATATGATTCTTGTAACCAAGGAATAATGTCCTAAACTGACTAAATTTGTTTCCAATTCTTGAAGACCACAAAAATATGCTACTGTATTTTGATATACACAATGTCTTTCTTTTTATCAATGACATCCTTTTATTATAACTCCGGCCAGACAGAGTATCTATGCTAAAGAGTATGTAAAATACATTTTATTCACTTTATTGATATTCCAATTTGCTTTTTAAAACAGTCATGCCAGTTCACAATTCTGCTAGTTACTGATTAGTGAGTATCTTTCTACAATTCTTACAACAATGACTATTTCTATCTTGTCATCTTGGTTCATTTGCCAGGTGTCTTATTGTGAATTACACTTCCCTTATTATTAGTGATCTGGAATACTCTTTTAAAGGGGATAGAATCTAGTGGCAGAATATAAAGAAATACAGGATGGTTTAGATGGGACAAGATGGTTCCTGGGGCAATGTGGCATATCAGAAGTCTTGCCAGTAGGTCTTGGAGAGTTCAGAAGCATAATGGATTGCAAGGCTCTGAGCTCATCTCATTGTCCTTCAAAAAGTGCATGCACTGTGGAAGAAAAAACTAAAATATCCCTCCCATTGGGCTCTTACACCATCAGTTTTAGATGGCATCCTGGTACAAGATCAGCCTTGCTGTACCTTCAGGTCCCACAAGCCAGGCCAAATGACCTCTGGCACAGCAGCTAACAAGGAGAAGGAGGCAACTGAGATGACTGGAGAGAGGCCAGGGAGGATCTTGGGAAGCAGAGGCCATGGCCACCACATTCCAAAGGGTCAAGCCAGTGGTCACCAGTGAGCAATGGTTAGGAAGAATTTTCAGCAATGAAACACAATCATATATTCTTGTAGAATGTTCAAGCAGGCAAATAAAATCATATATAAGGACCGGAAGAAAGATGGTGGCTGAGGGATAATGGTGGTATACTACAGCCAATCATTCCTATTCCCCTTCCCACAGATCCTATGGCACTGGTTCTGGAAAAAAAAATTTTTTTTTTAAAAACACTTCCCTTTTTCAATAAAGGACAGACAGAGATGGGGTCAGACTGTCAGACTAATTAACACATAGTAGAATTTCTTGGAGTTACTCTGTTTGCCAAAGTAATTTAATCAAGAGAATCCATGTAAGACCACAATGCTGTATACAACACAAGGGTAAACAATTATTTGAACAAAAAACTTGAAAACCAGGGCAAAATCCTCTAGTGGGTAAAAGAGGGACTAAGATGGACACTTGCAAACAAGGTTAGTATATTGACTACCCTCTCACTGAAAGGAAAACTAAAACCATCAAAGTAGGATTAGGAAAAGGAAGGGAAGAAATTATAACTAGGGTTATTTCCCAGGAGGTCATGGCAAGAAGAGATGGATTCAAGATGGTGGAGGACTCAGTAAGGCCAGGTTCTGGAGAGACTCAGGTGGGTCTGGTCTCTAACTAATTTACTGTTCTTGACTTAATACCCACTCTCCCAGCTACGGGTCTTGGTGGCTCATGGATCAGAGTGGTGTAGGCAGGTGTGAATGATTTATAAGTAGGAAAATACCAACCAAATAGGAAGACTGGAATTTTCTAGCATAGGATATTCTAGGCATGTATGCATGTACAAGATCCTACAGAAATGCTAGGGTGGAAAGGAAGAGGCACTAAGAAAGAAAAGACTGGGTAAGGGTGAGAGGTAGAGTAGAAAATACCTTATAAGAAGATAACATTATTATGACTGACTAGGGCTAGGGACCACATTTCTTTCACAGACTTTAATAGACCCTAGGGTAGAGGTGGTGAAGATATTTTAAACTACTTATCTTTTGCACCTGTCTTGTCCTCCCATCAGCCTGATGAAATGTAAACTCAGGGAAAGCAAGGATAACTTTGTTTTTCCCTTTCTAAATCAGTGCCTTATTATACACAGTAGGTAATTAATAAATGCCTGTCAAATAGAATAGAGCTTTTCAGGGTAGAATTAGTATAATGCAAATCTCAATACAGCCCCCAAGCAAAAGATTCAATTTGAGGAAGATTCTGAAGACAATGATGTTGGAAGAGCAAAAAGTTAGCAGTAACCTCAACTGCTACAAAAGCTCCAATATATAATGTCCAATATTTAATTCAGTGATATAGTCATATTAGAAAATAAGGCCATTTGTACATCAATCTTCTAGCATGCTTGTTACCCCCCCTTGACTAGCACTGCGGTGGAATAAAAGAATGGGAAGCACAACGAGATCTGTTTAAATGTTCAATTTTGACATTTGATATTTCACAGTACATATCTAGGTACATCCCCCTGTGATCCAATAAACAATAAACAACCCAACAAACAATTTAACCCTAAATTGTTTCACTTGAAGAGTAAAGCTATAGTATATACGGTAACAAAAGGAAAAGTGAAGAAAAGTATTGCTTTAGGGAATGTATATTTTACTTATCCAAGAAAACATAAAAACTTTAATAGTGTCTCTAATGGTTTAAAATGTACATGCTAATTTCTAGCAATTTGGTAAGTCTCTTATAGTATTTTCTTGAGTTCTCTAATATCTTGGACTTGTAAACTTATTCACTCCTTTGCTCCTTGCGGGTGAGTGACGACAGCTGTCGTGCACAGGTTCATAAACCAAATGTCTATAAACAGACACTGGAGTGCTGCTAACTCACACTGTCACTAAACACAATATGCTCTTCATATCCCTACTTGATTTGGGCAAAAAGCCCATAGCCAATACAACAAAGGAATGAATAATTTAATTCAGAAAAAAATCAGAAGAGTAACAAGATGCTAGCAAAAAAAAAATCCTAATATTGCTTAAACTAATAAAATGCCAGTTTAAAAATTCTGTCTGTTGCTTATCCACAGGATTCCCAAGAGTGACATATAAGAGAACCAAATTGTGAAGACAGCCCGTTTTGTGAAATCATAACCCATGAAGTATACCATCTGTGATCTAGCACAGTTCTCGTCAAACAATGAATCCCTGGTGCCGTTGAATATGATAAATAATTTCTCTCAGAGTTCTGAGCTTCTAAAACCTGGCTGTTGAGAATTGTGACTACGTATGTGTCGGTGCAAAAACTGACATTAGGCAGGTAATGGATCTTAGATGAGATTGCCTTAGATTCCTGTTATCTCAGTTCCTGAGCATGGGGGATTGTGGTACACACTGCACTGGGGAGCAGTGAAAAATTGGCCATTTTAAACTAATGACTGGAGTCATAGAGGCAGGAACATAGGAGAAAGGAGAACAAGAAAAGAATGACAGAGAAAGAGAGGGCCATGGAAGGTAAGGAAGAAAGGAGGGCAGGATCTTCTGATTCAAGAGGGAAAGCAGATTTCAGGAAAGAAGAGACAAGAGAAATTCAGTAAAGCCATATATAACGAAGTCGTGAGCAAACAATTTTGGAAAACTGTGCAAAAAAGATAAGAGAAAATGAAGAGGGGAAAAGAATGGTAAGGGCATGGTAATGGGTTAAAACATAGTGCTTTATAATATGTTCACAATGCTCATTTTTCAAGTTCAGGATTCTCCTACTATTCCCTCCCAAGTATATGATGCTCCATGAAAACTGGACTAATGACTATCATTTGGGTCTTGCCCAGAGTCTCCGCTCTCTTAGTCTATTCTCTTCTCTTTCATACAAGGGCATGTATGAAACAGAAAGGAGTAGAAGGTGTTCAGTTTTTAAGCATAACTCCTGGGAGTTATGGGAATTGGGACTGGGAATTGAGTTTTTTCAATTTCAAAAAATTTTCATATCTAACTTTAATGTACAAAAATAAGTGAACAGCAAAATATTACCCCACAAAGCATTCCCTAGGGCCTGTAACTAAAAATGACCTTTCCTTCTTAAAATTTCTAAGTGCAGATAGGAAAGAAATGAAGACATTGTCTTAAGATATTAGAGAAAAATAGTGGAAACAAGCCAAAATGGCAGAGTAGGAGGAAATTGTATAGTTCTGTCTGCTCCAAAATTAAATTAATGAGTAGTGATTAGGTAATCAAAGAACCAACTAAAGTGGAATGTTCAATTCCAGGATAACATATCTGACCTATAGGCAAGTGAACCTAGTACCAGGGTTTCAGTGTTCAGAGTCTCAAGTCAGTAGCACAACCAAGAGATAATTATAGACTCAGTTCCATAACCCACTGAAGCCTCCAAGAAGGGAAAAGGGTAGATTCAGCCTAGGAGCACCCAAAACTGATTGTGGACACAGTCTACCTTGCAATGGCACCAGGAACAAACTTAGCATCATGAATATAGAATTATCCCAAGTAGATCCCTGAAAGAATGACTAACCAAAGAAAGATAAAAGATTATAAGGAAGACAAGAATGAGAAAAAACCCAGAAGATGATATTTACGCAAAAATAACTGTATGGAAAGTCTCAGTCACAGCTTGTTCAAAAGATGAATTAGAATTCTTAAAAGAAGAAAATATGTAGTTAAAAAATGAAAAGGAGTAAAAATGACATTGTATAAGAAGTGAAAGCAATAGAGGAAAGATTTAATAAGAAATTAAACTTTTGAAGAAAGATCCAGAAAAAGAAATGTTAGCTTTGGAGCAAAACATACAAAACCTTAAATAAAGACATCCTGAAAATTAGAATAGACTAAAGAGAAATTAATGACTCCATCAAAAAACAAGAAATATTAAAGCAAAATTAAAAGATTTTTTAAAAATAGAAGAAAATGGTACCTCATGAAAAATAACTTACTTGGAAAAGAATTAATCTAATTATAATTTAAGAATTAAAGCACTACCTGAAAACCATGCTCAAGAAACCCCAAAGAATAAAAACATCTATTTCAAGAAATCATTAAAAAACAAAAAAAGAAACAAACAAACAAACAAAAAACACTGCCCAGATTCCTAGATACAGAGAGATAAGTACGAAAGTAAAAATAATCAGCTACAGGGCACTTCCTAAAAGAAACTTCAAAACAAAAACTCCTAGAATGTAGCAGCTTCAATCCAGAACTTTCAGATGAAAGAAAAAATGCCACAGGTAGCCAAAAAGAGTCCAAGTACTGAGAAATAACAGTTATGATCCCACAAGTTTTTTTTTAATCAAATAAGACCATAAAGGAGCAAAGTTGAAATGATATCTAAAAAGTGAAATCCAGACTTACAACTAAGAAAAATCTTACATGAGGCTTATCCTACAGGAGGAAAAAAATAGACTTTATTCTAGCATTCCTGATGAAAAGAATGGAACTGACTAGAAACTATAAAATAAGACATGAGAAGAGAAATATGAAAGCATAAATTTAAGTGATTATTCAGAGAATAATTTTTTTTAAAGATACATATTTGCATCCAATTGAGGAAGTAAGGAGCATGATACTTCACAGTATTTCATCAGAATCATAATGTCAACAGGGGTCATAGAGTGAATAAAATAAGAAGGAAAGTCTAGGATGATTTTGTTTTATTTTGATCATCTTGAAAGAAGAAAGGAAAGGGATAAAAAGGAGAAGAGGAGGGTGAGACACAGTAATGAAGATGTTTTTGGACTAAAGGGAGGAATGGGGAGAAATAACAGTTTGGGATATGGGACACCAGTGGAAGTGTATGCAAACAAGGGAGTGGATATCTCTGGAATCTCATTATCTTTCTTATTAGAATATAAGTTTCTCCAGGGTGGGATTTCTTGTTTCATGTCCTTATATTCCTATCTTCCCTTCTGGATAGGTAGTAGGAGTTTAATAAGAGTGTGATAAATTGAAGTGGATTACTGCTAAACTGAATAATACTAGAGAATCAGCCTAGTGGAATGGCAAAGACATAGCCCAGTGCCTCCAAGGAAAATTTCTCCATTAAGATCAGCTATATTGGGGTAACCTTACACATGAAATGTCACAGAAGTAGCATTAGAATCTAGAAGAGGATAAAAAAAGAAAAAAGAAAAGGGAAGACGCATACTCCAGGGATTAGGATAGCTATTAGCGTTTCTAGAGTTAGATCTGAAAGGCTTAACTTCTCTAGAGGCTCCCCAAGTATTAAAAACCTACTATCCTCTCTTTTGCAATACTTACATACCTAAGAGTTTACTGACTTTATTCTCCAGTCCAGAAACACTCTTTAAAATAAGTGCTAAACACTCACTAGCAATTTGTACAAAAATGCTCCTCTGCTTAGTTTCACAGCAAATAAATGGTATATTTACTTAACATTGCTGAGCTGTGGGTGTTCTCACTGCTCTCACCAGCTTGGGGTTGGGAGAAGTGAAGGTTCTCTCCTAGAGTATTAAGAATTCAGGGGCAATTCCTTCATTTTGTCTCTCTCACTTTCAGCATACAAAAAAAAAAAAAAAACAACCCAGATAATCTTCTTTAGTCTGTGTATCTGTCATCTACTTGAGAAAGAAAAGGAAATCAACTTACCTTAATACCTATGAGGGCTAAAAAATAATTTAGAATGGAGGATTCCTCTTCCCCACCCCCCCAATCCTGCCTCTTAAAAATGCTTTCTTACCAAGACTTCCCTGATTGCACTAACTGAAACTGATTTTGTATTACAGATTTTCCTTCCCAGTAAATAATTTTCTTGGTCTCTAACTGGAAAGATAACAATGCACTTACTGTAATTAATTCAATGTTTTTCACTTGGATGTTGATCAAAACTAAACCCCTAATGCTAACATTAACATCTTCACTCTAATACTGATATTACAATATGTCTTAGCTAACATATTCCTGAGAGCTGAAAAACAAAACAAAACAAAACCATCAATTGCTCGCATATTATTGTTTATCTCTTTTAGGTCTTCCCAACTGCAGGCAAACAGTGAGATGTTATGGTCAAATGCTTGCATATTGAAGAGTCATCTGGATGAAATGTAAGGAAAAGAAAGTTTTCATCCTTTATGATCTGACCTTCCCTAGGGTTTATATAAATATAATTGAAGAATATCATTCATTGAAGACTCTTAACTTCGCTCTTCCTTGAACATTCCAGGAGAACAACATGGTTAATTCTGGAGTTTAGAATCAATTCAGAAGTTCAGAGAAACCTACTTTCAAAAGACTGCCAGTCACTAAACTAATTTGTTTAGTTGAACAATAGTCATACTTATTGATGTTAGGCTTTTATTATGAGAACAAAGGTTCAAAAAACACTAAAAAGAATGTTATAAGTCAGTTGCTTACTTATTTGTGCACTAATTGTATTACTGAGAAATTATATTTAAGTGTAAACATTTTTAAATCCATTTGATCCATCTCTCCCTACCAAGACACTGAGAAGAGAACACAAATCCTCTAAAGTCACTCTCACATTCTTCAAATTGGTAGATATTAAAAGATGAAAGTAATGTTGTAAGGGAAGACAAGGAGTTTCTAACAGTTAATACACTACAGGGAAACTTATGAACAGGGTTGGCTATTTTGTAATATAACTTGGAATTATATGAGAAAACCCACTAAAATGGTAATACCCTTCAATCTAGCAATTACAATACCTAGGAATTACCCCAAATTGGGGAGTACAAGTGCCTGCACAAACATAGGAACACAAATATTCTCAACAAAGCATTTTGGAGTAGCAAAAGTATGGAACCAGATGACAAATTCTGGTGACACTTCCTTGCATACTCTCTGATATACTGATCATCCTCAGGTGCAAGTATGGTCTCCCACCCTCTAAAAAAATTATGATGTAGTTAGCTTGTTAGAACTTAAATACACACACACACACACACACACACACACACACACACACACACACACACACACACACTTTATATGCCCCCATGTACACTTCTTGAGGTCAGGGACTGTTTCATTTCTGCCTTTGTGTTAAGAATGCTTTCTGATTGTCTTAAAAAAAAAAACAAACAAATCTCGTCATAACAATATGTTTATATTGATATAATTTCTGGATGAAATGATGATATCGATGTCATTTCTGTGGCTCACTTCTCACTTTTTATTTTCAATTGCTTATTTGAATAATTCAGGGCTAAATCTTAATTGGATGTTGTATCTTTTTCTCATTACTATTCTTTTTGTATATGATGAATTCTGATTTTAGTTCTGACAAGTAGATGGCCTGACTTTGCACAGAAAGCTGCCTCAGAGTAAATCCCCAAATTCATAATGTCCTTTTGTATTTGCTAAAATTTAGGCAAATGAACAAGCATTAAGGTCTTACTATGCGCAAAATTACTATTGGGAATACAAGGGAAGGCCCTTAAGGAGCTTACAATCTAATGAGAAAGATGACATACAAACAAAGCAAACAATAGGTAGATTAACAGGGAGGAGACACTAGAATGAAGAGGAATGGACTACTGATAAAAGATGGGATTTTAATTTCTATTTAAAGGAGGTCAGGCAAGTCTGTAGGTTGAGTTCAAGAGGGAGAACATTCCAGGTATGGCAGACAGGCAGAGAAAACGTCCTGAGTCTAGAGTGTTTTGTTCCTGAAGCAGTGAGGATAATGTCCAGTTATTGGACTAAGGAGTAAGTAGAGGGGAGGATGGCATAAGAAGACTGGAAAGGTAGAAAGTGGACAAATTACAAAAGGATTTCAAAGTTAAACAGAATTTTATATTTGTTATTGGAGATAATCAGGAGCCACTGGAGTTTTCTGAAAAGCTATTTTACTCTTTGTGGTGTTTTATGGTATTAACCATGCCAAAAAGTTTTTGTTTTTTTTTAGGAAAGTTTATGAGAGATAGGAGAAAGGTTTTGGATCAGGCAATAATTCCTTAGTAAATTGATTCTCAACATAAGGAAATATTTCTGTAACATTTCTTGACTTATTAAATTGCCTTTTTGATAGTAAGAATTAGAACATGAAACCAGCAAAGAGATTATCTTCTAGTATATAACTGACCCCCAAATCGTATTAAAATTAAATATTGGGGTCTAATTTCTATATACATTTTAAAGATTTGGAATGGTTCTGCTCCTAAGTAATAAGTAAACTGATGATAGAATTGTTAAAACTGAAATAATTACTACATATATATTGATGTTAAAAAAAGAGAACAAAAATCTAACTAGTTTTGTTTCTATACTCACAAATCCAGGCAAAGTAAAAATACAAAAAAAAACAACTATTTAAAAGCTACCAGGAACATTACAAAAATTCAGAATCCTTGGAATGATTGGATGTTACCTGTAAACTCCTAAGCCCTTCTTTCTTAGTCCTTTCTAACATGTACAACCTGTTTTCAAAAAAGCCAGAAGTCCAATTTAAACTGATGTTCCTATGGGGAGGTAATGGTTTGACCCATGATCCTGCTACCACAATTGTTCCAATTCTCTAATGATTTCCCTGCAGGGTTCATTTACCAGTTCTGGGTCAAAGACCAACATGTCCATGAAGACAAGGGTCAACACAAGCAGTGCATGATGTATTTGAAAATAACTGGACCATAAAGGCACCCTTCATCAATTAGAAATGGCCCTTGAATTTAAAATGAAAGGAAGTGAAGTGTAAACCACAATGCCTCCTCCAATGAGGTTACCAAGCACACAGACACACAGGATATACTATGGTTACTTACAGAGCCAATAATCCCTTGGGGCTTAAACTGCCCTGGGTTCAAAATGAGAGACAGTTTTAAAGAGATGATCTTACTTTATCACCACTAATACAGCTTTTGAAAGAATTTTCCATTTGTTCATGAACAAGTCTTCTTTGCTTAGAACCTCTTTTAGTGTATATAGCATACAATTTTAGAAAGATTGAAACGGAGAAGGAAACAGAGATGAAGATTTAGTCAACTTAGAATTGTCCTGACTCTTACTTTTTTGACAGAATAAAATATCATGAAAGTAATGTTGTATTGTCTTATTGCTCCCCTTTCCAATAACTGACTAGGCATAACTAAAATATATGAAACAGGACGTGAATATTTGTATGTGTAAATTCTAAACATCAAATTACATTGGGAAAGTATAAACTGAAACAGAAACTAAGATTATGTTGAATAGAATAATTTAAAATAAGTTGCCAACCATAAGGAAAACAAAAAGTAAAATAAATTTTAAAAACCGCCAACCTACATTTTTAATAATGGGGGTGTGGGAGGAGAAATACCTATGTATAGAGATAATAGAAATCTCTTGTCCTTCCTCCTCCCTAAAAGTCTGCGTATCTGTAAAGAAGGAAAAGAGGAAGCCAAGAAGATAGAGGGAGAGAAGGAAGAATGTCAGAATAATGGGATCATAACATTATTCAAGAAATTCATAAGAGATATGAGATTTTATTGAGAGAAATCCTAAAACATGGGATTCTACCTGGTGGTGGGTAGGAGGAGTAGAGAAGAAGGAAGAGGGAATGACAACTCTCAGTCTAGTAATAGTGGCTAAGGAAGCTTCTGGAATTATTTTTAACACCTACCCTCCCTCTAGTATCAGCTGTGTTCCACTTGGCTAAATATAAGTTCTCACCAAGGAAGGGAAAAAAAAGTTTGCTTTTCAAATCTGACTGAAAACAAAAGAAATACTAAGAATTTTTTTTTTACACTAGGAAAACAAATTACAATTCTAAAATGCTTTATTTTTACCTTTCAAATCTTAAATGGGCACCTCTAAGCATAGTGTCTAGGAGAAATTGTTTCTAGATTTCTAGTATTTACAAATATATAAGAAAAGCAGAAACGTTTTTCTAGTGCTATTGAAAACATGAAGACAAATAAAAAAGAAACTACGAAGACAACAAAATATGATATGATCTATCCA
The DNA here is from genome assembly GCF_027887165.1 of Monodelphis domestica. Classification (NCBI taxonomy): domain Eukaryota; kingdom Metazoa; phylum Chordata; class Mammalia; order Didelphimorphia; family Didelphidae; genus Monodelphis; species Monodelphis domestica. The sequence continues at coordinate 438,647,794 of NC_077228.1, read as the reverse complement.
TTTAGAACAAGGTCTCCACCGGAATGTCCCAGGAATTTATTTGTAGCTCTCTACTATTACAAGTCACAGACATAGAACATTACAGTCATCTAAACCTGACCTATAAAAGAGTTTCATCTACCTATGTAGGAAAAATAAAGTGGATGAGAATGTTTATTGTACAGATTATGATATGAAACAGAAAAAATATTGTGATCATTTGTACATATGGTGGTCAAGTAATTGTCTACACAGCTCAATGTCCACTTAGAGATTATCTGAGTCTATTCTCCTTATTTGCAAAAGAGCATAACTGTGCTGCAGCAAAGTTAGGGAATGTGTATAAAGAAATACAAATAGCTGTTGGAGGGGATATTACTAGCACCCAGGGTTCCAAATTTGATATTAATTGAATTAAATATGAAGCCTAAGGCTAACTTTTTCTGTCCAAGACTAAGTTTGCTCTCCAACCAATTCCTTGAAAAGGGGGTAGAAAGCGTGTTGTGATCTGTGTTGGCTGAAGGAGGATTCAAAAGTGATGAAATCACAGATTCTCAAAGCACGGAAGTAATGAAATAAACTGTAGAATCTCAGGAGTTCAATAGCACTTCAGAGCCTATCTAATTCAAAAAGTACTTGAATAAAAATATGCCTGGTAATATACTTGTCAATTGGGCTTGTCATCCCATCCTTTGCTAGAAAACCTCTGGTGAGGGGAAACCCAGGAATTCTATGTAACTTTCATCAATTATTTCCATTCTAACCACTGGGGTCATTTGTGAACAAATCTAGTTTCTTTTCTAGATGACAACACCTTACATCCATAAACATAGCTTAATGTAGCCTGAGACCACCATAGCTTTCCTGGCTGCCAATTGTACTGTTGACTCAAGTGAGTTTTGGGTTTACTAAAACCACATCCCATGTGGATCCACTTGTATCTTGCCTGTCTCATCCTCAAGAAGACATACTCTGAACCCAGGGGTAATATTTTGTTTTTATATGGGTTACATTTTATATTATTATTAGATTTGGTCCAGTGTTCTAGTCCCAAGACCTTTCTGGATCTTAATTTTCTACTCCTGCTAGTTTCATGTATTCTGTGCACCTTAGGGCCACTCCTATTAAGTCAAAGATCTCTGATTAAGGCATGCATTACAAGGATGCAGATCACAATCCATCTCTTTCTCACAGAATAGTGCTTCTCTTGGCAGTGGCATTTCAAAATATTGTCCCAGAAGGTTCAAACTCAACTTGCTGAGAGCCATCCCTACCATGCTGCATGGTGAACAAAGGACCATGTTGGTTATACAGTGATTTTCTCTATTTCTTATTCAGACTTGCCCCCCCCCCCCTTTTCCCCCCTGGTTATCTCTTTCATAGTTGACATTCTTAACACCATTTCTTAAATAAGAGGTATTAATATTTTTACCACTGCAAGTTCAGACTTTTCCGTCTCACTTTCAGATGAAATCTTCCATATGTGTTGTCTTATATTACAATATAAGTTCTCTGAGACAGAGCTCTCATCTTATCCGCCTGTTTGCATCCCAGTACTTTGTAAAGAGTAGGCACTTAATGAATGCTATATATTCATTCATTCCTTTTACCTGAAACCATATAACATTGCTGGAAGGATATTCATGCTAAAAAAGATGGACATTTTTTTTTTCCACAGAGAAAATTGAAGGTGATTAAAAATTTTGTCTACAATTTGCCAAGGGTTATGCAGTTGAGTTTTTTCCTCTTGGTTCAATTAGAGGGCTAGCTGATGGACTGTTTTCAGGTAATGTCTTAAATATATGTATTGGTAGATGAGAAATGAAGGGGTTTATTTTTCCCTCACTCAATTACATTTCATTAAATATTGCTCATCAACTTGGGTTTTCCAGATAGGATATTTAGGAAAAATTTTTTTGGCTGGTTTGGGATGTCAATGAGAAAACTAAAAGACTCAGTACAGCTCTCTGGAGCATTCCAACGAAGACTTACTTCCAAAATAAAATTGAGCCATTAGTGACTAAATTTCAGGTTTGGCCTGATTTTTTCTGATTCTGATAATATCTGATTCTATCTACTATCTTCTTATCACCCAGGTCACATTTTTTCCCAAAGAGAAAACCTGGGAGACTGTCATGTCCTTTTCTAAAACATGTGTTTCTCTGTATGTCAGGTATATAAGAAGGTAAAATATTTTTTCATGTCTGTCCTAGTTGTACATTATAGAGCCTCCTAAATGAGATCCACTGTGGAGAAGACAATGAGAAGAGGCCTGTCGTTAAATGAACAGATGAGGTTGAGTTAGGGTACATTTGGAAAATCACATCAAGCTTTTAATAATCTCATGCTTCTCAATGAAAAAAAGATCTTTCTCTTTAATACTAATATTTTTCCAATGATGCTAAATAGCTGGAAGTTATTGCATATCAATCTCTGAAGAAATGAAGTTAAGGATTGTCCAACTAGGAATGAGGAGATGTATGTAGCTATGAATAGGTTGAGACACATTATTAAATAAATGAAGAATTGTTAGGAGAAGTGGAATAATGAATGGCATAAAGAAATTAAATGAGTTCACCTAATCCACTGGTATTCATGCAATGTCAAGTCATTCAGTAGAAAGCTCCTAGAAAAACTGGTAGACTTCAGCCCTGTGGTGGGTTTATATTGGAGCATAGGGTATCCCAAAGGTAGGAAAGCCATTTATGAGCTTAATTAACTGCTTTTATTGGGAGGGAGTATTCACATTGATGAAATAAAAAAGTCATTTAAATATCAAAGTACTAATGATCAAGAAGAACCTGTGCATATCTTAAATAGTTCACTTCCATATCAAAGAAGAATCATAAAATTCCATTTAGTTCATCCTCTCCAGATACCACATTTACATATGCTATATTTACAAGAAATTTCAAATTTTTTAAGAATAAGGGTCAGACACAAAAGAAAAAAGTAGATTTGAAGTCAGAAAATGTTTCTGAGTGCAAATTCTACCACATACTTGACACATGTCAACAATATCAATTGTCTGATATAGGTAATAGGAGTAATATTATATCCTGGGAATTCAAAGACAAAAAAGACACAATTCCTTCCATAGACGAGTTTTCCAAAGTACAAGGCAATGACAGTAAAGGAGAGGCACAGAGTGCTCTAGGAAAAAAAAAATGAAGAGACGACAGTTTCAATAAGAGGTGGCAGGGGAAGCTTATATATAAGATTATATAACTACTTAATCACTCCCTATAGAGATATGAATGTACTATACTGTTCATTAACCAATCCATAAACACAGCTGCTGGTGAAATATGGCATTACATTTCTAATATTTCTTCATAACTTAAAAAATTAAGATTAAATTTACTGCCAAAGCCAATTTCATTTATTTGCAATGCTCAATTTGGATACTTTTTTTTTTGTGATTATGTTTCTTTTATGTCCCTCACCATACCAAATGATTAGTTTAGTCTTTTTATAAGAATGAGATAAAAACAATTGTATTACTGGTCCTACAGGATTCTCATAAGATTAAATGAGATAATGTATAGAAATCATTTTATACAATTTAAAATGCTATGTAAATTAAAGCTATTACGATGATGATGCCTGTAATAACTGTACCTGATTTATTAGAGAAGAATGGCTAGCATCTTCTTCATGTCTTACTAATAAAAATCAACTGTTCATTTGCTGACACAATTGGATACCTACACTGTTTGGAGCCAGAAAAAAAAAAAAAGGAACTATGTTTGGAAGAGCTGTAATTGGTATCTTCATTTTTATTAATATTATAGTTATTAATAATAATTATAACAGTTATCGAATATCTATTATGTGCAAAGTGCTGTTAGCTCTATAGATAAAAATATAACCAAATCACCTTTACACTTAAGGAACTTCCATTCAACTGGGATGAGTACCTACATATGTGTACACAAAATAAACATAAAAAACATAAATGCAATGGAATTAAACACATTACTTAGAGAAGGAAATGGCTTCCTACAGAATATGGGCCTTAAGCTGTATTATTTTTATTCATTGGGGTATGTAGGTTATTCTAATGCCCAAGTTTTCTTCAAAATGTCTGATTCAAAGTTAGTAAAGAAGAGGAAGAAACACAATAAATCTGAAGCCTACCTAAAACTATAGAAATAGTGGAATGAGATCCAACTGGGCAGTCTTCATTCTTGGAGGTAACCCTCTTCTAGCAGTTTCCCAATCTCTTCTAAATACATAAAGAGAATTGTGAGGGGAAAGAAATATGGGTGGAAGTACTACATGTGCCACATACTAGTTGTGTGACTTTGGGAAAATCCCATCATCTCTTTTGGCTTGAGTTATTTTTTATCTTCAAAATAAGAAGGATGAATTAGCTAAGTTCTACCTTCCAGGGGGAATCTTCTCTATAGAATTCTATGATTTCTTACTCACAATTTCCTGGAAGCAGGGGAGAAGTCATGTAAGAAGAAGTAGAGAAATGAGAAGTTAGAAGTAGAGCATTTACAAACGTCACAGGAATTAACAAGGTGCAATCCTTGACAAAGATTTAGACTGCCTTATTGGGAAAACCATGGTGTCAGACATCGGGAGGATTCAGATTTTTCAGATCTTGTCTGTCTTAATGACCAGAAAGAAAGAGTTCAGCATGTCCTCCCAGAGAGTAATCTGCTTCCAAGGCACTCTAAGAAGTGGCTCACAAGAGGTATCTCTAGAAACTTTTGTTGACTTTTTAAATTTACCTCGACACTTTTCCTATTGCTACCTCAATGTTTACAAGCACTTGGAAAAATTTATTACAGTGCTCTTTTCATTGAAACATTTCCCACTTTCACTATGATGTGGGCTTAGGGGTTCCATCACATGGATATTTCATTTTGAGTGTTCTTACCTGCATTTTCTCAAGAACAAAGCAATTTCTAAAATATCATATCTATAATCAAAGAGAGAGCTTCTTTTATTTTTAGTCTATCAATGAGCACCACGGATTATGCAGGATCTGGATCCCACCACAGGCACTACAATTATCTCTCCAACCATGATGGGTCAATTGTAAAACTATTTCTGGCTCTTCTTTGAAATAAACACAAATATGCCACATATGAACTTTGTACTATACAGAAACATTCTAACATTTGAGGATTTCTTCCTTAAGCAATAATTTAATCTTCAAAACTGAACTAATCAAGGGAAATGATTAAGTGCACATACACTCTTGGCAATCATAATAAGAAATCTATGAAGCATACTCTTTTCTTCCATTTAATGCCATTTCAATTTTCCTGATAAGCACAACAAAAAAAGAAAAAAAGAGGCTTGGAATAATGTAATAGACTAATGCAGATACCAGTAGGGTGCCCAGATACTTAAAAAAAAAAAATTCTTCCCCAAACAGCCAGATTTTAACTTCCTTATGCATAGTTCTGGTGGAGTTAACTTCTGCTCAAAAATCATCAATAGCTCCCCACTGTCTAATTATTCAAGTTCAAATTTCTTTTCTTTGCTTGGTATTCAAAGTGAAATTCCAGCTGTAGATAACCCTTTCCATATAATTTATACCCCACTTATTGTCTCCTATACCCCACCCAACTTCTCTAGGCACATCTATGCCTTGGGCTTCTATTCCCACTGTTCCCTATTGAGTGTCTTCTTTTTCTGATATTCTTGCCCTCAATTATTTTATAAATCTCTAAAGGTTAATATAAATGTTATCTTCTCAAAGAGACTTGCCCTTATCCTACAGAGATCACAGAACTAATGATTCATCAAAAAAGATACAGTAATATGCATTCCAGCATTTTTTTTAACCAAATTTGTATCAGAAAAAGTTCCTACCCTCTGGGAGCTTATAGAAAAGCAGAAAAGTAGATCTTTTTCTTTTCTTTCTTTCTTTTTTTCTGTTTTTTTTTAATGACTTTAAGGATAAGAGATAATAGAAATTCAATTGAACAATTCAAGCAGTTTTATATATTATATTACAAAGAATATTTTAGTCTTTGTGGTAGCAGGCATAAAAAGATGAAAATAAATAAGTGATTAACCTCAAAGTGCTGACTTTTTTTTTTTTTACTGAGGGAAGAGACAATAGCATGTAGAACTACGAATAAGTACATTTAAAATATACAAAATAATTTTGGAAGGGGGAAGCATTGACAACGGAGAGATTCAGAAAAGGCATCTTATATGAAGTGTCATTTGTGCTGATCCAGAAAAGAACCCAGGGATTCTGAGAAATGGGAGGAAGTACTGGTTTGGGACACAGCCTGTACAAAATCATAGGAAGGGGAGATAGATTATAGTGTACAAGGAGCAAGCAAACTGGTCAGGTTTCCTGGTATATAGAGGCAGTATGGAAGAAAAAGGTGAGAACTTTAAAGATAAATTATCTTTACCTAAGTGGTCTAAATAGAAAGATGAGAAGTTTCTATATTACCAAAGAGGCAACCAGAAATGTTCAGCAAGTAATTGGGTACTGGGGTAAAAAAGTTCAGGAGAGAAATCAGAGCTGGATATATAGATTTAGAAATTCTGCATGGAAATGATAGTTGAAACCACAGGATCTATAAAAAATAAGTAAACTAATATAAGTACCAGATAAATATTTAAGCTTATGATAGATAAAATGTATGTTAATAAATGTGTAACTATAAAACTATGAATGATCTCAAAATATTTAGAAATACTAAGGGAAAGGAAAGGTATATAAAGCTAAGGAAGGCATTTGTATAGTGCTTATTAAAGTCTCCAAAGCACTGTTTCACAATAAAGCTATCTCTAAATTAATAGATTATAAATCCCTGGGGGGCAGAGACTGTTTTTGCCTTTTATTCCCCCCTATAACAGTTAACACAGAGTCAGGCATATAGTAAGTGCTTTATAAAAACTACTGACTTCCTATAGATGAAGAAATTGAGGCTCAGAGACTAATTGTTTTATTCGTGATTTTATTTACATCAGTACTCCTAAATTCATATTAAGTGATCTTTTTAATTATGCCAGACCCCTTCTTCGAGGTATTTCATTTAGATTGGAGATTAATTTAATCTGGGTGGACAGGGTGAGGGTGGACAGAAGAAAAAAATATTTAAACTGTAGGGGACAGCCTAGATAAAGAAACTGAATAGAGGATAGATTGTATTCAAGAGATTGCCGGCATTTTTTTTCTTGACATGTTAGGAAGGAAAATAACTTAAGAGAATTTTAAGACAGGCTAAAAAAGGTGGAAGTTGGGAGTTTTGTGTAAAGAAAATTATAACTATCTGTGGATGAGAGGAAATATTTTTACTGAAAGTGATGGGAAGAGTAGGCAGGAAAGGATTTGGAAAGTTGAAGAAATAGGCTTATTTATAAAGTTTCAATGTATCTCTGATTATGAAAAATTCTTTATTTTTTTTAATTCAAATGTTCATTTTAATATATCCTCTTATAAAAAGCAAGTAATTGGAATTGCAGAATACTATAAATTGGTACCTTAATACCAAAGACCAAAAAAGTTCTCAACGTGAGGGACACATTTAACAGAAAGAAAGAATTCATCCTTAAAGGTACCTACTGAGGAACATTCTACCACATTATAAATCAAGATGATTATTTCCTAGTTAATGGTTACACTTCAGCCACAGTTCAATTTTATTACACATTTTATAATATTTTCTCTAGGAACTTTAAAAATGGACTGATTGGTTGTCTTTATAGATGTGAACTTATCAATGCTCTGTTTAGTCTTGGTATCTAGACAAGGAGTTGGCAGAAAGGTTCTTTTTGCACTAATTACATTCTTTTCCAAAAGTTCACCCTGCCTGGGTGTCCAGGTAATTGCAATTAAGTCAGGAATCTGGTAATTAGAAATTCAAGTGCCCTGCCAAGAACAATACACTTCCTCTTGACGTGCTGCCCACAAGAACTAATTCACTTGGAAAGGACAGAAGCTGATGTGAAGTGGCAGAGGAGATGTTGATTAAGCAACACAACTACTGAAATAAATTTCGCCCCTCATCACTCTCCCTAAAATAAAATTCATTACATCTCATTTAAAGTACTAGAAAGCATTTTATTACCTCTGAAACAGCAGAGCAAAAAAAAGTAGTCTGAAATACAAAAATGTTTTTCTTCTTTCTAGTAACAGAATTTGCTTGAAAAGGCCTAGCATGTGAACTTTCCTGAAAACCCAAGAATATGCAATCTCCCTCAAATGCTCATTTTCATCTAAATACAACAGTAACAATTTTTATTAAACATTATTCACTGAAGCTCAAATCCGACTATATTACATTTTATTAAAAAAAGCCCTTAATTTGAAAAAGGAAACAAAAAAGTGATTAACATACACTTTGTAATTACATTCAACCATAAATAATTTCTGTATTTGGCAGAATATTTTGCATAAATCATTTTCTATATAGGAGTCCCAGAAGTATTTCTAAAGTTTTCATTTTTTAAAAAGTGTAAAATGGTATTTTTATGTTACTGGTATGAATTGAGATATATCATGCATTATTAGTTATAAAAAAGCATAATCTCTTTTCCTGATAATCTAGCCTATTCATTGTTGCCTAATTTAATAAAATATTACTTCATATATAACAAATGTTTGTGTTAAAAATGTTATGATTAGCTCTACTAAAGAGCAAACTTCCATTCTATAGTATTCAATGACTTCCAATATCTAACCTCAGGTTACTTTTTCAATACTGTCTCCTACCAATACAAACAAAAACTCTCAAGTCTGGCCAAACCAGTACATTCCTCTCTGAAACATACTGCATGTACTATGATTTTCTTGAGACACTCATTCCTTCCTTGCCCCTCCATGTTGATTATCTGAATGCTAAGCACTCCATAGGACCAATTTCCATTTTCATTTCCATCTCCTTTAGGAAGCCATTCCAACTGGCCCACACAACCACAATGATCTCCTCCTGAGTCTTCCAAGCAATTACCTGTAGCACTCATTAGTGTTTACTGTATGCTACTTAACACTACTTTCTTTTATTTTAGATAGGCAATTCCCTTTTCTCCAAATAAATTTTATGTAGGTTTTGTAGAACAACTGAATTTTCCCATACATGTTATATAGGACAAGGCATCAATTTATTTATGATTATGTAAAAAGCCTTTTTATGATATAATCATATGTATTTTTATGTTTGAGCAGAGTAATTAGTAGAAATGATATTCAACAGTAAGTCTTTAGTAAAATTACAGATATATTTGGTAAGCTGAATCTGGTTTCTAGTTTATAAAATATAAGCAAATGATGCTGAGTTTTTTAAATACTATTTTTCAGAATGGATGTTTCTAAGTATTTTATGGCTATAAAATAAGCTAGATTTACCACAAATTTGGTTTTCCAATACTCCAGTAATTAAGAAGATTTCGGAGATCAGTGTCAGACAAAACTGTTAAAAGAAACGGATATCATCAAAATCTTTCAAAAGAAACACTGGAAACAAAAATGAAATGTACAGCATTCACCATGCACCCCAGAAATACATCAGGTGTACAGTAAGAAAAGACTACAGTCAGAAATTACCTTTCTCACTCTGCAGCAAAGCTTCAGGAGCCAATAATACACTAAATAAATCTGCTGTTATGATGGAGAGGTCTGATAAAAAGACATTATTTATCTCTAACTTTGTCAGCCAAATACATTCTATTATTTACAACATTTTTCATGTATCTAGAACTTCATTTAAAAAACAAACAAAAAACTTTAAATATGCTTTTGAGTATAAGTAGAATAAACTGTCCTTCCTGCCACTCTTCCCAACAAAGGATTGACCAACAGATTGGCTGGTACCAGAAAGCAATTATGTATAAATTATCAAGAATCAGTAATACCTAGAACACTAGCAAAAATTTCAAAGCTTCCTGTAACAAAAAAAAAAAAAAGATCAAAGTTACAGGCTCTTACCTCAAAGTTTATTCTAATTATATTCTGGAGAAACAAATGACAGGAAGAAACTATGGGAGCAATCCTTGCTCAAAAGGTTGGAAATCAGACTGTGTTGGAAAGGAAATTCTATCCATTAGATTTTGAAGGGGGAAAAAAATCACTGTCCCACTCGCAAAAGAAACCACATACAATTAAGAAATAAAGCCAGTTAATAAACAAAGAATTTATATGTAATAAAATAATCTATATCTCTTTAACAGTGGTATAGTTGCTAATATCTAGCTTAGGGTAGGATAAAAAAAAACTCAGGGCAGCTAGGTGACACAGTGGCTAGACTGTTGGACCTGGAGACAGGAAAATTCATCTTCCTGAGCTCAAAGCCACTCTGACACTTGCTAGCTGTGTGATCCTAGGAAAGTCATTTAACCCTTTTTGCCTTAGTTTCTAATCTATAAAAAATGAGGCAGAGAAAGAAATGGCAAACCACTGTAATATCTCTGCCAAGAAAACCCCAAATGGTGTCACAATGATTCAGACCAACCAAAATGACTCAAACAATTAGAAACTAGAACTATCATTTCAATGGCATTAGTAACTGCTAGAAGAAACTCTCCAACAAAAGCCATGCTCTATGCTACTTATATTCTTGGAGAATTGTCTAAAGAACAACAGGTTAAATATCTTCCTCAAGGGATCATAATTTAACTTACTTCAAAGGCAATGAGGACAAAAAAAAATTCCATTTTCTGAGAGAAACCCCCAAAGTGAAAGCTCCAGGAATGTCACAGTTTAAATCCTAAGTTCCCATACAGAAGGGGGGGGGGAAATAATAAGTACCCCAGTTCAGTTACCAAGGAACCACAGTCAAGATCACACCAGATTTGATGATTTCTATGAGTGACAGATCCTAGAAACCCATAGTCTTAAAAAAAAAAGAAAGAAAGATAAACAAACATTCAAAAATAAGCTACCATTAAAATCTGGTGATAATCCTAAAGGGGGAAAAATGGATCTTTAATGAAATAAGGAACTTGAAAGTATTTCTGATGAAAAGATGAGGGAAGAACCTTAGAAAAGTAAATCTGAATTGTATGATGACCTAGTAAGAACACTTAAAAAAAATAAGAAAATAGAGGGCAAATTTGACAAAGGATGGGAATACTTGATTTGGGAGGTACAACTATTTTGAAAAGCAATTTGGAACCATGAGAACAAAATGACTGAAATATCCATATTCTTTAAGACAGTGATTCCACAACTAGGCATATATTCCAAAGAAGTCATTGATAAAAAGAAAGACACCACGTATACACTAAAATCTTTATATGAGCACTCTTAGAAACAAAGAATTAGAAATGAACTAGTTAAGTGCCCATCTATCAGGCAATAGCTAAACAGATTTTAGCACTTTCATACAAAGCAATATCATTGCAAAGCAAGAAACAATTACTGCAAAGAATACAAAGAGGCATGGGAAGACTTACATGAACTGATGTAAACTTAAGTTAGAAAAGCAAAAAGCAAAAAAAGACTAGCAGTGAAAATGACAAGATGGGAAGAAAACTCAGAAAATAATAAAAAAAAGATTAAAACTTAATAAACAAAGTATGATTCCCAAAAGATATTTTAAAATTACCTCCCCCTACTACTTTAAAATGTGGACATCATAAGTAGAAATTTTGCATATATTCTCTTATTTTTTACATGTGTATCAGTTTTATTAATTTTCCCTTATACTTATAAAAATTGATTTATTTTTTTTATACAGGGTGGCTTGTTGGGAGAGAGGAAAATATAGGGATTAATTCAGAAGATGTAAAAGCAAAATCAGCATTAGATGTTTTTAAAATATTCATCGACACGAATAGAAAAAAAGGCCAAATGGAAGAACAGATAAGTAGAAGAGTTTGGAAAGTTAAGGTACAGAACATATATATATAATTTAAATTATATCTATTTAAATTTACAGAAAAATGAAAAGAAAAAGCAGTATGAGACAAGGAGCCAGGATTTTTGAGCTCCATTCTTGATTCTGATACTGAATACCTGTCTGGCCTGGGCTGCAACCACTAAGGCTCTTAACCTGCTTCCTTATTGAAGAAGGTACCACCCTAGAGCCAAAAACTTATGTTCGTTGTGAGACACATTGTTACTCCTAAGAAGTAAGAATATCAGTAGAGAAATTTCAAAATACTTTTCTGTTTCTTCTTCTTGAATTTAACTTTTATAGGTACTATTTTTATATAAGCAAAAACTTAAATATAAAACAAGAAATTCTAACAGAAATCCATAGCTTTACCTTAGAAAGTACGCAGAAAGAACTATTACATGTAATTATATACTTCAATGCTTCAAGGATCCAGCATTTCATTGGTTTAGATCATTGTCTTCATCAGCATAGTCCATAACATCTCTTTGCCTCAATTTGTTGTTGCTGAGTTCTTCAGTTATGTCCGATTGTTTGTGACCTCATGAACCATGCATGCCAATACTCTGTGGGAGATTTTCTAGACAAAGGTATTGGAGTGGTTTGCTATTTCTTTTGGTAGAAGATTAAAGCACAAAGAAGTTAAGAGTAAGTATATAAAGGATGATTTGAACTCTGGTCTTCCTGATTCATGGCTCAGAGTTCTATCTAAGCTGCCTTATTAATAGACAATTTCGAATACTTGTTGTGGCATATTAAAAAAAAAAAGTCAACTGGAAGCCAAACCCGATGGTGATGAGACACTTCTTGGACCAAAGACATCATGTCTGGGGCTAGGATAATCCTATAATTCTTGCCAACTAGAGAGGACTTGCTATAGTTCGTACTCTCCTGGCATGGCCATCAAAAGAGAAGGGATATCTCAATGCCACAATCAGAACTTCAGCAGAGGTGTGCTTTTTAAAAAGTCTAGAATTTAGAAATAAAATACTGGAGCAATAAATATTATACAAATATCACTTCCTTCTATATAAAGAATTACTTCCATATTCAAGAGATACAATCTGAACAAAGATGCTAACAGAAATTCTAGGATTTTCAGAATTAACAAATTATCTCCAGGGAAAATAAACTACAAACAGGTTGATAAATGAAACTGAATAGGCCACTACATGGCTATTTCTGAAATAAGTTAATATAAACAGATTACCTTAACATCTCTCTGACTTGCTATGCCCTTTCTACTTACAAGGGAATGGGTCATCTATAATAAGGTTCAACTTGTCTTATTCTGGGCTCAAACTTCTAGCCTACCACATGAATATATTTGAAACTTAATATGCAAATGAAGAAAAAAGACCTCTCAAAATTTCCCAATAAAATCATAAATTCATTTCTTTAAACTCCAGTTAAAGAATCCATTCCTCTAAGTTCACCATAAAAAATACTGAGCATGTAGAACAACTGCTTGACACACAGTAGGTGTTCAGTAAATGATAATCAAGTGCTCAAAGATTTAGAGTTGGAAGGGCAGTCAAATCACATCATTTACAGAAGGGGGAACTTAGGGTCTGTCGAAGTAACTTACCTAAATTAATACAGGTTAATATATAACATGTGGGATTTATATCCAGATTTCATCAACTCAATTTTCTGTAATATATGACTAGAGTACAGTACACTGCTTTTTCCAGATGAATTTAGTCTTTCCAAATTGGTTCCATTTTCCTCAAATGCAACCTCATTTCTTTAAACTTGTTCACCTTTTGCAATTTTTGTCATTTTTTGTACATCTCATAGAGTACACCTAACCAGGGATATATGGGGAGAAAAAATACAATGTTGTATTTACAAAAGAGTAAGTCTCTGAGATACAAAATTTCTAGGCTGACCATGCTGGCTCCCCCCAGAAAACTTGGTTTATTGCAGAAAAATGTGAAGACAAGGTACCAATTATATTTGGGGAAGGTGATCAGCTAGAACAAAACTCACTTTGGTGGCAGACATATAGCATCTGTCTAAAGTTGACATCCATTTCAACAGGCATGTTTTTTTCTAGACAGATCCATTACCATTCAATAACCTGTTTGAAAGCGATTTCCTGATAAATTGTACTACTCTGGACAAGTCACACAGGTTTCTAACAGCGTGGCTGCCTGGCGATAATTCAACAATCTATGAGGGTCATTTTGCCCATTTTATAAAAATGCAACCCCTGCCATTCAACCTGCATTTCCATTGCATCATCTGTGAGACTGAAACAATGCAATAAGAGATGACAAAGACTTCCACATCACTATTGGGGGGTGGGGGTGGGGGGGGGGAGGGCCTGATGTATCTATAAGTCTCACAATTAGGAGGACAAATTACTACATTTTTGAAAATAGATGAACTACCTGTTAAGAGCATACAACTGAAATTAAAAAACAAAACACACAAGTCCAATCATATGAACATTATGCAAACTACAATTTTGTGAATATGCACAGAAGGTTACTTATGGGAGTTGCAAATATCAAAAAAGGGATGAAAGGAAAACTACTAATATCTTTTCATGAAAAACAATACACCTTTTTGTGCAATGTGTTACTATCATCACTAAATGGCTATGATCTTTATCACTTGAGAATTATCTGCATATGCTAACTAATTGCATTGTTATATTCTTATGGTGATTACTAATATGTATCTTATTTTGCCTTCTTCTGTTTGTTTATCTTGCTAGGTACACATATCGAAGAAATGTATGTGTCTACATGGTATACCCAAAGAACAAAGCAAATGACTAACAACTTGTGTATTGGTTTAAGAAATTACATTTCCATGTAATCTAAAAATATACCTCAAATTGGAAATATAATTTGAATAAGTGGTTTCAAATAGCAAATATTGTCATCTCAAATAAAAACAATTCCTTTACCAATGATTTTCCTGACTCAGTAGAACTTACTATACATTTTTCCTATTATTATTTACTGAACTCTAAAAATGCATTTTTCCTTAATATTTAAATTGATAATAGGAGCTGCCTAGAAGATCTAGTATTGTTGTGCCCATTTCTATCTGCTGTTTCAGTTTTAAGGCACATTTTCCTTTATTTCACTTTTCCACAAGCCATAAAAAAAACTCATTTCTAATTCATCCGTTCGTTCAGCTTAACCTCTCTTCTCAGCAATTAAAGCACTCCGCGCATCCCTCATCTATCACACAGCCAGCTAAATAATGCATTGCGTCCTCCGCTCATCTTTTATCATCCCAAATGACAGGTATTAGCATATCTCCCCAGTCAATTACACTGCAGCGGAATAATCACAGCATAATTGGGCGAAAGCCACTCTAATCACCAACCCTGCAAACTCACAGAATAAAAACTGAGTGGCAGTTCAGACAGGCCTTGCTCTTGTCCCTGACTCTAGCCAACAAGCTTGGCAGGTCTCCATTTCCTTCTTCCTTTTAAAAGTTATTCTTTGGGGGATAAACTTAATAAATCTTATATACAGGGATAAAATATACATATGTAAATAGAAAATATGTACGTGCATATATAGTCATATGGCTGTACTCTTGCAAGCTCACACAGATTGTTAAATAGCATATAATGAAAAATTCTACTGTCAATCAGAAGAGAAAAAAAGTCATTTCATGGATGTGATGTCATTATACGTTCTATTTCATGGCTTATATTAAAGACAAAATAGAATATTTAAATATTTTTATAACAACCATATATTTTTGGAAGAGGATATATTTCTTGTTTAATAATAAAAATGAATGTCCTTTAAATTTCTATCAAGTGTCCTCTGGGGCTTCTTAAATGTTGAGATTTCTCAGCTACATACCCAAACTATCCATTTATCATATGGGCACTGGAAACAAAACAAAATAATTTTCATTTACTTCTCCTATTCTAACTTATCCTACAGCAACTTGGGAATGAAGGACTTTCCCCTTATTTTTAAATTCAGCTGACACATGACCCTAATTAAGCAATTATGTATGATATGCCAAGAGAATAAATTTGTACCTAATGAAAATGGAACGTATAACATTATATTCACTTGGACAGAGCAGGAAAAAAAAATATGTGCAAAATCTGATCATAGAAAGGAAATCAGAATCAGAGAGATCAAAAATAAGTGGTTAATATGGAGGCATGACAAGTTGAAGACAGAAGGAATAGCTGTAGAATTTTGAAGAAACAAAGAGAAAAATAAGAAATTTAATGTAATGAAATTATTTGAAATGATACTTTTGTGAATTCTAAAATATTATTTTACTTGAATGTTTAAGTTTTAAATCAAA
Organism: Monodelphis domestica; assembly: GCF_027887165.1. Taxonomy (NCBI): domain Eukaryota; kingdom Metazoa; phylum Chordata; class Mammalia; order Didelphimorphia; family Didelphidae; genus Monodelphis; species Monodelphis domestica. Next base: position 438,631,691 of record NC_077228.1, on the reverse strand, counting down.
TATCTTAATGCCTTACAGCAATACTCTAAATGATTCATTGGCATAGGCCTGTTTTTAAATATTTTTTTAATTCTGATTTGAATTCATAGTATAATAATAATATCCAGTATTTATATATTGTTTTAAAAATTCTAAAATGCTTCACTAACCTTATCATCTCATTTGATCCATAGAAACAAATGTGGGGGAGAAGTGCTATTTTTATCCCCATCTTACAAATGAGGAAATTGAGATGTGCCCAGTGACACATAGTACTGGAGGCAGGATATGAACTCAGATTTATACTACCTACATCATGCCATGAAAGGATCACTTAACGGGAGTTGCAGGGATAGTCTGTGACAACTGTGTTAAAATATTTCCACAAAGAAGAGCATTAAGTTAAGGGTTAAAACTTGGACCACTGGGTGGAAGCTACAAAAGTTGATGTTAAGAAAAAGCTACTTAATTATTTGGAATTGGCAGTGTTCTTTCTCCCCCTCCCCCCCCTTCACTGGAATTCTTTTTTTGGTTGTTGTTTTAAATCCTTACCTTCTTGTCTTAGAATCAATACTGAGCACTGGCTCCAAGGAGAAGAGGGCTCTTTGGCATTGTGTGTTCTGTCATATCAGACCTATACAACTCTTCCATGACCCCATTTAGGGTATTCTAGGCAGAGATATTGAAGAGGCCTGCCATTTCCTTCTCTAACTCATTTTACAGATGAGGAAACTGAGGTAAACATCATTAGACTTGCCCCGGGTCAAAGAGCTAATAAATATCTGCATTTAAATTTAAAGTCACACTTTTCTGACTCCAGACTCAAAGCTCTATCCCCTGTACCACCTACCATCCCTTTCATGATGCACACCCACATAAACCATATAAAATATATCTCTTTTAGTATTTCAATTATGGGGGAAATACCAATAAGAGCACAAGAAATGACAGCAATTGGTTATCATTATAGTAAAAGAATTACCAAAGCCCAAACTAATTACTACTATAAGAATTCACAAAAATTTTCACTGCGAACAGAATGTGTTTAATCATCATTCCCACATAGTAATGATCTATCTAGATTGCTCAAGGTTCTCCATGAAAATTTCCACCCCCAACTTCTACTGTTCCCAAACTGAGCTCATAACAATCTCCCTGTTTCTGATGTAAAGTAATCCCATTCTATTTGGAGTCAAGAAATCTGGGTTCAGATACTGTCTCAAATATTTAACTGCTTTTGAGGGACAGCTGGGTGACTCAGTGGATTGAGAGCCAGGCCCAGAGATGTGAGGTCCTGGGTTCAAATCTGACCTCAGACACTTCCTAGCTGTGTGGGCAAGTCATTTGACCTCCATTGTCTAAATTAAAAAAAAATATATATACACACACACACACACACACACACACACACACACACACACATATATTTAACTGCTTTGATCTATAGAGCTTTGCATTCCTTATGAAGATAGAAATGTGTGCAAATTAGTTTCTCTCTCCCATCTCCAATATCCCCTTATCTTCCATATTCCTATAGCACCTGCTTGATTAGGGCTCTTTCCTGTTCAGTAAGATCCAATTGCCTCTAGCATCAAATAGCAATTTCTTTGTTTGGCATGGGAATCTTTTATAAACTGGACCCAACATGGCTTTCTGGGCTTATCCTTTATTACTTCCCCTTGAATATCATAAGAGTCCAGTCAAAATGGACCTTTCTGCTATGCCCCCCTCCAACCCCGCTCTCTTGACCTTCACACATTGTCCTCAGTTATTTGAGTTTACACTCTTCCAACCTATCTGAGAGAACCCTAAGCTTACCTGAAAGGTCTGGCAAAGTCCCAGTGCCAACAGGATGCCTTTTCTGATTCTACAGGGGCTAGATCTTCTCCAATATATCTTTTATGAATGTGGAGAGTGGAGAAGTCATGAGTCTGATGGAGTCTCCTGAACTCCAGGAACAAAAAGGCAAGAAGTAGGGACCTTTCAGATTCTGAAAGGGTCATTTTCAGGTTGCAAAAGGTATTAAGCCCTTGAGTGACTCTGTTGGAGGGGCCTAAATCATAAAGGGGATGAAACTAGGAGCTGCCCATGGATGGCCTGAAATGGAAGTATACAGAACTGTTTATGCTTTGTTGCCTTTAGGAGGAGTAAAAAAGTCTCTCCATCAATTTGAAGAAATTTTAGCCACTGGTGAGTGGAAGAATCACCTATAATCCTGATGGCCTTAAAAAAAAAATCTAGATGAGCACACCCAAAATATTCTCTCTAAGGAGTTGGAATAAAGATAACTATTAGGAACTCTTCTGGCAGTGTTCGGGGTAGGAGAAGGGGATTTATTTCCACCACCAAACTTCCTTCTCCACCCCGTCCAAGTCAAGAGAGGTGGAGAGAACTGGCTTTGGAGAGCAGTGAGTCAAGGAGCACGAAACCCAGCAGAAATGCCTAGACTAGGGAAGCAGTCTAAGAATACCAAAAAGATATCCATGTTGCTGGTCACCTGCCATTTTTATGTGTGTTAACTGTAGCCAGGGTGTATCTTCTATAGGGATAGGGTGGTATTCCTTAGGGCAGGGGTATATTTTTACTCTTTTTTAAAAATTCTAAACACTTATCACAGTACTTGTTGGCACATACTAAGTACATAATAAATACCTTTTTTACTAACTGAGAATGCACTCCAGGACCATTTCTCTGCCTCCCACTCCTATTCTTAAATATGCTATTCCAATAAACACTTCTCTGTTGAACTGTGTCTTCTGGTAGCTTATGAAAGGCCGACACAGTGGTAGGATGGCAGCAGCAATGTTTTCAAGAGCTCAGTCTCACAGGGTTCCTTGGATCCACCTTCCCAAGCTGAGACTGGGAGGGGGGAAGAGAGCATGAAAGAGGTACCAGATGGGACCAGGATGTCTCCCACAAGAAAGTGAAAGCTTCTTGAGGGTTGTCTTGGCATGTCCTACAGCTGGTACAGAGGCTAGGATCTATAGAGGGACTTGAGAAATGCCAATTCATTGAAAGGTGATGGTGAGTTATTACTGTGACAATTGTGACTATTAACAGTACCACCACCTCCTGGTTACAAAGGAGAAAAACCTCTAATCACTGCATCTGCCTTTCCCCCTGCATGCACTACCATTCAGACAGTTGCCAAGTAGAAAAACCTTTGCCACATCCCCTGAATGTGTTTCCATCTCTCTACTCATGCTACTATCTTTCTCTTTTCTTTTACATTCTCATCACAATAGATCTCAATTGTTCACATAGACTAAAATTTCCCCAGTCTCTAACCGAGTCTTCACCAAGCTGCAAAAATACCTTCCTAAAGCATAAGTTTGATGGTGCCACTCAAGTACTTCCTCAAATATGACTTGAAAGTCCCTTTGCCTGGCACATAAAGCCATCCACAGACTGGTTCCCACTTAGCTTTTCAGCAAGTGTTGTCAGAAGAATTTTAGAAACAAAGGAAAATTAAGCTGGGGTAGCTAAAGGAAAGGTCATTTGGCTTTAGTAAATCACTCTTCTGCATGACTGAAGTAGATTACAGACAGTCACAGTAAAGGAGAGAGAGCTGAGAAATTAGGAAGAAGACAAATGTTGGGTAGAGGAGGACACAGAGGGTGAATTTACTTATTGAGAAGAACCAGGACCTGGAGGTGCACAGATAACAGCAATAATAATCTATGACAAGATTTTTAAACAAATAACAAACAAAAATGAAAATAAAAATTGTAAAAGCAAAGGGATAAAGGCATCAAGGAGTCACAGTCGAAAGAGATCCAAGCCTGGAGTTAGGAGGCCCTGAATTCAAATCTTATCTCAGGTATTTCCTAGCTGAGTAATCCCAATTACCTAGCCTTTGTCCTTCTGTCTTAGAGTAGCTGATTAGGACAGAAAGTAAGAGTAAAAACAAAACAAAAACAAAAAATTGGGGGGGGGGGGTGAGGGGGGCGGACACCAAGTGATGCTGGTTCTGAAGCTTCCCTGCTTTGAATTCCTTCCTACCCTGCATTAAACAAATCATAGGTATCCTAGGTGGCAAAAGAATGGTTGGGAGAATGGTCAGATTAGACAGGTGGTGGGTGGGGAGATGGTTCATTTAGATCTAATAGGAATTCCCACATTTTCACTGTGAAAGATGGAGTATTAGTAAGTGACCAAGGGGAGCATGGGGTCCTGGAAGAGGAATTTCATCTTCTAGCATCCAAGGCTTCTATTTCTACTCCCACCATCCAGCAGTAATTCTGTACTAGAGCAAGGTTTGCTATTTGGCCTAATTTCATTTTACTCTCTTTCACAATCCAGGAAACTGGTCTACAAATTGTTCTTCAAATTGAACATTCCATCTCACACTTTTATGCAATAGTATAGTTTATTCACAAGTGAATGCTGGAGCTAATTACTATTAGTTCACAAAAGGTGATGGTGATATATTTAATGTAAATATTTATACCCCAGAAATCAACACATGCTAAAAAACGAGGGCTTGTTTTAAAAAACAATATATTATCTAGGCTTAACAAAAGTGATGAAGAAAAGTTTCAATTTAAAAATATGTTGTGCATATTTTCTCCTCCAGAAAACTGGTTGTTAAATTGATTATTAGGACATAGATTATCCAACACAGAATGTATTCCCCTTTTAAAGGTGCCATCTCCTTCCTGAAATTTTTAACAATGACAAAGTAGGTAATAATAGGTAGAAAGCATTTATGAACTCTTTTGAAATTTACAAAATATTTTTTCAAATATTATCTCATTTTTCTTACTGGCAGCAATATCTCCATTTTATAGATTAAGAAACTGAGGCAGAAAAATAATTAAGTGGATTGACCAGAGTCACATAGTCAGTAAAATTTAGCCTGAGGCTAGATTTGAATTTTACTCAAAGTCTAGTACTTAATCTATTGTGTCACTTAGGTGCTAATAAGCAAATAAATAAAAGTGTTCTCTTTCCTTTTCAAATTTTCCTAAAAGATTCTGTTATACTGCCCCTTTGCCCTCATCACATTCTCCCCTGTATGGCACTTATTTTTGCACTTAGCTGATTATACTTCTATCCCGTGGACTAAAATGAAATCTCCTTTTGAGTCTTTTAGCACTGAATCCCGATAATTTAACAACATATCAGGTACAAACGAGATACTTAAGAAATTTATTTTTTTATTTAGATTTACAATCTAATAATGAAATCTGACCATAGATTAAAAATGAATATACTTAATGATTAAAGATAGTAAAGATCACATGTTTTTAGCACTTTTCTTAGCTCCAAATCCTGCATTAGTAGGGTTAAATGTTTTATTTGCATTGTTACTTCAAGAACTCTCCATGTATTTTTCTTGGCATTTCTTTGCAAATGTACCCACAGGATACATAACTCCACTTGTAAAATGGTAATTTTATTGCTTATATGGGAATATCTTTTACAAGTACTTATTAGGAATACATCTGGTATATAAGTATTAATTCCACAAGTTTTTTAAAAAAGATTTTTATAATCACTTAATATTTTATTTAATTAATATAAATGCTATATTTACTTTTAAGTAGTTTCCAAAATATTGGCTTTACCAATAGCAGGAATTCTCTCCTGACTCACTAATCAAAAAGTCCTGAGAATCCCATTGCTTTTCTTATTTTTTTTTTGGAGGGGGCAGAAGGGCTTCAGTTTAGGGGAAGAAGGGTGATACAATTTGAGTACAAAAACTTGACATAGAAGAGATGAAATATGTCCATATGTTTCTATCTGGCAATATTCACTTTCTTCTAACGTGCATCATGAAAAATTTTTACTTAACATAATATGTAACTCAACTATAAAATATTCCATAAACCAGAAAAAAAGCTTTGAGTTTTATATAATGGACATACGCTCACAAATAAGTAGAATGGGTGGGGGAGGGAAGAGGAGAAAATTCATACATTTTTATTTTTATTATTACTAGAAAATTAAGTCCTCAGAAAACAGTGCCAAAATAATGTCCCCAGAGAACAGAAGACTAGAATTGTTCATTCAGGCCTCAGACTACACAGCTAAATAAGCCTTCCTTCAGCTTAGCTCCACCCTGACATGAAAGTACTACTTTTTGGCATTCAGTACTCCATGTCACATTTCAATTTCTGACACCTTTTCAAAAAGTAACTGAGCAGTAGAATATGTAAGGAATTTTGTCTTAGCAATGCCCACTAAGAACTAAAACCGTGGGGTCGATAAATATATTCAGCATTAGATGACAAAAGATTTGGCTTAGAAGGGAAAAATTTCCTATATGCCTCAGAAGATTAAACAGATGACACAAAAACAAAATATATCAGTAAAGAAAAAAAGTCTATAACTTCTTATGCTTACAAAACTATGTTCCTAAATTTTCATATAACACCACTGAATATTCCAAATATACCACACCAAGAAATTCTGAGTTGTGTAGTCTGATTAAATGTATTGATATTTTTATCTCAGTTCAACCAAACACACTCACTAGAAGATAGAATAAACAATTGTTCAAATAAAAAACAGTATTTTCTTATTAATGAGAAGTTACAGTTCTCCTAAAGTCTTAGTCTGATGATTCATCATTTTATGGAGATGACTACAGGTTCCTGAAATTATGCCTGCGGAGTACAATCAGTAGCAGATTCCAACCAGGAAAGCCTTTTGAGAGTGCATAGTGATGGCCTTCATGTTTTTTGTCTGAGGATCAGCCTTATTAAAGTTCTGAGATGCTCAAGTTGACCATAGCAAATCTGAAAGACTTTTTACTATAAGGGATTGTGATTAGTGTCAGTGAGGGGAGTAGGAAAGAATGCTGACAAAATTATAGATCTTTTAAGTATTGAAGAGGATCTAAGATTTATGAAGAGTACATTAGGCTGAGTTACTGCTTGAATCAAGAGAAGTATCATCTTCCCTAAATAAATTCATGGAGGTACAAAAATGGAATGAAAAAGAATAAATTCTAGAAATATTTCTTAAGAGAACTTACTATGCACAAATCTTTAAGCTAGAAATTACAAATAACTAAAGGTCAGGATCTACATTGATAGCTTTTTTTCTAAAAGGTGTAATTCTTCCTGCTTCTACCACAGCCCTTGAAGAAATCATAGCACAAAAAAACCTAAGAATTGGAAAAGATCTTAGAGGTCATTAAGTCCAAAACTCTACCTGAAGTGAAAGGCACCGAGGAAGATGGAGGTGACCCTGGGTTTTTGAAAGCTGTCATCAGAGCAAAAGATCTGCCAAATTCTACCCACCAAAAAAAGCTTGAAATACAGTCCCTGTGACAGACTGCATCTGCTGACTGAGAACTCACCTAGCTAAGCATAAAGAGGCATTTCACCAAAAGATTAGTTACTAAGTGAGGACTATTTGGACCACTGCAATACCTAATAAAATTCATTTAACATATGCAATGTGTAAATACCCAAAGCAGCTCTACATTTTTTCGTTTTATCAATTGGGCTTATTATATAATATCAACTAATCAATTAACAAATATTTATTGCCTCTTCTGAGACAGGCTTGGTGCTAGAGATAAGAGATAAAATTAATAGTCCTTACTTGCATAAAACCTACATTCTGGGAGACAAACATGTGTGTATATGTGTGTGTGTGTGTGTGTGTGTGTTTCTATATATATATGAAATAAAAACAATGTTACTATATATAACAAATACCACATAGTAAAGGTATTGTTATAGAATATAAAAAGGACTATAGCTTACCATCTGGCTATTTTATTAAGTATGTACTTAATAAATGCTTACTGATTGACTGATAAGAGATTTTGCAATGATATCAAATAATTCTAGAAATGAAATAGTAAAATACAAATATTTGCCTGCAAATCCTGTTTTCTTCAGCGTTAAATACTTCATGCTTAAACACATGGCAAAGTACACATATTCTTTACAGATCAATTCAGCTATTAAGAGCAATTCTCCCTGAAAAAACAAAATCTTTTATTTCCTATATGTGAGCATTTGTATATAGTTACATGCACATTATTTCCCCAATAGAATGCAAACTCCAAAAGGGCAGGGGCTGTTTCTATTTCTTTATGAGAATAATAGTGTATACAGAGAAAATGACAATGTAAAAAAAATTGATAGGATTATTTATGAGCAAAATCAATTGAACTAGAATGAAGTAAGCATGTTGAATTTCCCAACTGCTAAAGTAATCAAAAGGCATTAACAAATGCTTCTCATAAGAAGACTATGCTGTGACTATAATTCTATAAAGAAAGCAATCTTATGAAGACTACTTCAAATCACAACCAATGAGAGATACATATATCAAAAAGGAGTCTGAGGTTTGATGTCATAATTACTCAATCTGTAAAAATGACAACAGATAGAGATGCTCAATGTTGGAATCTTTAGAAAAGATAAACAATCATAAAACATTGTTTTATAAATTTATAAAGTGTTTTATTTTAAAAATCCTGGGGAAATGATAATTTTTTTCCTTGCTGTTAGGCAGGAATTTCTCTTCTTAACCTTTGCAAAACTGACTCTCTTCCAAACTCATTCCATCCATGAAACCCTGTTAAGGTTCCTTCAAGCTTTATGGTCTTAGGATCCCTTGTTTCCATATGTTAGGACTGGCTCTTCTTTATACTAGCAATGCTCTTTCTTCAAATTTTCATCTCAGAGAATCTCTGGGTTGCCTTCAAAATAATCTCCCATGCTACCTTCTACAAACAGTCTTTGCTGTTTATGACCCTCTAAAACCCCAGCTCCAAATGCCTTTTCTCTAAGGTGTTACCTTCTATCTTCTTTGTATGTTTCTCCTATCTATCTACTTATATGGTCTCCAAAACTAGGGAGTAAGTCCTTGGAGGACAAAGATAGTTTTTGCTGTTTCTTTGTATCCCCTAAGATAAGCACAGTTTATACATGCTTACTTAATTCATGTCTGAAGATTGAGAAATTAATAAATTATTCCTCTGATGAAACAAAGTTCCAGAAGTAAAACAATGGGTTCTTTTAAAAAAATGATATCCTATCTGATACCCAAATAAAAGAATATATATATAAAACAAAAATATAAAATTAGTCAGAATAGGGACCTACCTAAGGGTTACAGAATCACAAAATTCTGACTCCAGGTCATCTAATCTCACTAAAACAAGTTATTTGCACTACAAATTGTTTTGACAACTGGTTAAAGCATCTTCACTTGAATCCTTTCCACATGTGAAGAGAAATTATTAAGTGAAACTTGTTTTACAGATCTTAAAGCACCACAGAAATATGAATTATTATTAATAAGAGATTCTCAGGCAGTTCACTGCTCTTTTTGACAACTCTAGTTGTCAGGAAGTATTTTTTAAAAATTGTTTGTTTTTTAAATACTCCTTATTATAGAGTCCAAACCTTCCTCTCAGGAACATATGTACACTGCTGTTAGTTCTGTCTGCTGGGATCAGGTAAAAGAAGTATAATCTCTTTACCATTTACAGACAAATACAAATCATGTACTGTATATCTTATCTTCTATAGGCTAAAGATACTCCAAGTCCTTCAAATGATCCTCATATTTAGCATAATTCAAGCTTTTAAAATCCTGATCCCCTTCTTTTGGGGACTTTTCAATTCATAAAATCTCCTTTAGTATTCTATAGTATTCTAGATGTGGTCTGACAGCAGCAGATGATGACTACATAGCACTTTCTAGATATTCTGGATTTCTTAGTCTTAAGATGGCAGTAGCTATTTTGGCTGCAATATCACAATTTTGATTCAGAGAACTGGGTATACAATAAAAATGCTTACATTTTTTATTAAAGAATCTGATTTCTCTGCCTTTTCCCCAATTCACCTCACAACACTTAAGTACAGAACACTAGATTTATCCTGTTCAAGTTCATTTTAGCAGAGTCAACCTGGTGTTCTATCCTTTCTAGATATTTTTGAATTCTAATCTTAATATCCAACCTCCCTTTGTGTCATCTGCAAATTTGGGAAGTATGGCACCTATATATCTTCACCCAAGTTTATAATATCTACTGATTGTCTCTTTGTAATGCAAGGAATTGGTCAGGGAAATGAGAAAGGGAGAAAAAAATAGAGATGTAAGGAAACTGAGATATAAGGGGAGGGGGAATCATTTGAATTACTCTTTTTAAACAGTCCAAGAAATAGCTATAAATTGATTTTTAATTAAAAAAAAAAAACTCACACATACATTTACTTTCTCTGTTCATTTTTGTTTATATAAATCAAGGAAACTCTGGTATGTTGAAGTTCTGCCAAGCATTCATCACGATCCTGCTTCTAAGGCTGTGCACCTGCCATTACCTGTTTACATCACACTTTAAAGAATCACAAAATTCCTACCACACCAGTACTTTCAAAATTATGGCTATTTAAAGGCAATCAAATAACCATTTGGATATGTTTTTCCACAATAAAATCATTAATAAAACAAATAACCAAAGTACAAAAGAAAAGCCATTTAAAACCATATAGTCATAGGATATTACCCTTAAAAATGAGATATTACATCCTGAATCACCATTTCCCAGAAGAAGCATTTAAATAAATATTACAATAAGAAAAAGAAAATGCAGGAGTTTATATAAAGTTATTTACTAAAATTTATTGATCCTAACTGTGAGAGGCCCAGAAGGACAATTTATATAAAAATTTATATAAACTAAAAACACAGTATTCTCAAAATCTTCTATGAAAAGAATATGTGTTATTTTATAATCAATATTCTATCAAATTCAATGAATTCATTTAGAGAATGATAATACGACCATTCACTTACTTCCCATGGAACATCATACATGATTTCAGCTGTTACACAGAAGGGAAAGTAGCTATCAGTTAACATTTTAAAGTAGCTTTTAGGATGTAAAAATTCAGGATTGTTTTTAAAACAAAACAAAACAAACAAACAAAAAAGATAATCCAGATGGGTAACAAAGTCTTTAAATAGGTTTATACATAAGTTTTTATAAAAGTATCTTAAAAAATAACATCACCAATTCTTACAAAAAAACCATGGGGGGAAAAAAATCACCATTCATTCAAAAAATTGTAAGAGAAAAAGTATAAAGGTTATCATTAGTAAGCATAGCTCAGGATTTGTGTTCAGGCTTAACTTTTTAATAGGAAAGAGAGCAAGATGGCAGGGACTGTTTAAATATCCTGAATAACTAAGTCTTTTTTAAAAAGAAGGTGATGAGGAAGCTTAGCTAGATGAAAACCTAAAAAGATCAATAAAATCTGAAATTTTCTGGAAGACAATAGATGCTATCACCCTAAAAACAAAGCCCAAGGTCAGTTTGGAGGAGGGAGTGGGAGGAAGGGGTGTGTGTGTGTGTGTGTGTGTGTGTGTGTGTGTGTGTGTGTGTGTGTGTGTGTGTGTGTGTGTGTGTGTGTGTGTGTGTGTGAGCACGTACATTCTTCTACCCTTCTTTTATACAAAGACACATACACTTTGCTGATTACTACAATGGCAGTTGGATTTAAATGAACTAGGTTCAGATTTAAGCTCTGCAATTTACACTGAGGTGCCCTTGCCTATCCTTTAGATGCCTAAATTTCCTCATCTTCAAGATTATAACAATAACAATATCAACGCCACCTACCTTAGAGAAAGGTACTCATACTCTACTTATGACCATACTCTGTTGTAAAGATCAAATAACATTGCCTGTAAAATGCTTTGAAAAACAAAGTATGATGTAAACATAAGCTATTATTAAAATGTGTTTTAAAGTTAGTGGCTGTCTTTTTTTTCTTTTAAGATGGTTTACTGAATAAAAGTTTTAATTTAATGAGGATGAGCTGAAGGTATGCAGTATTTTCCTTAGCGATTCACAATAAATATATTACAGGTGGGGGGTTTCAAATGTTTTTATGAATTTAATTTTTAAAGGAACTAACAAAATCTTTATTTTTTAAACCCTTACCTTCTGTCTTAGAATCAATACTGTGTGTTGGCTCTAAGGCAGAAGAGTGGTAAGGGCTAGGCAATGAGGGTCAAGTAACTTGCCCAGGGGTCACACAGCTAGGAAGTATCTGAGGAGACATTTGAACCTAGGACCTCCCATCTCTGGGCCTGGCTCTCAATTGACTGAGCCACCCAGCTGTCCCCAGAACTAACAAAATCTTAAGACACTATGGAAATGTTAACATATTATTATAACTGAAAAAAAAATTGAATCAGTGAAAAAATTCACTGTATTCTAACAAGTAATTTTGTATAGCCTGCCTGCACTGGTAAATGTTCCTCAATCTAGTTGTCAAATAATAATAATAATAGTAGGAAGAAATCTTTGGGGTTATCTAGTCCAACACACCTCATTTTATAGGTGAAGAAATTGAAGTGGAGATTAAAAAATTGTAAAGCTAGAAGTCAGGTCTCTTAAACACAGGATTCCGTTAACTTTCCCTTTCGCCATGCTGTCTTTCAAGGTGCCCAACTAAATGATTCTTGCGAGGAGAATAAAAGAGTTTTCTATTTCTGAATGTGATTGATGATTCTACAAATGTAAGCGCTGGGGTAAAATATGGTTGAATAAGTTATAAATACAGTAAAACTATTTCATGCCAACAATGTATGAGACATTTGACCATGCAATATTCATTATGAAAAATCTACAGGCACAGTGTTTCTTTAGCAATTTTTCTTCTATTTCATTTAGTATTTGGACATAACAAAATATCTACAAAAATCAGGTATGACCTGGGCTCTAAGAGCAGTATGCACATTCATATATATAGCTTCTTTGCCATAATTTATGGCAGAAAGGGGATTTCATTTTATTTGGTAGTCTATGCTTTAAAAAAAATTTAAGTCTATGGATCACAGGGTCAGTACTCCAACTAAAAACTCTTTGTTTTTAGGAACTCATAAGTGGGTCATTCAAACATAGTCCTGAAATTAAACTCCCTGTTTAGATATTTACGGAGATTTTGCAAACATCAGGAACATGGCAATAACTATTGCCGCTACCATAGTTTCCAGTTTCAACTGATAGCAAAAGGGACTTTTGAAAGTGGCTCAGAAATACAACCTGGAGTCTGTTGGCTAAGTCTACGAGGAACTAAATTAAACTAAAGCAGCTCTTCCCTAATTTGTTCCCTTCTATAAGGGAAGAAATAGTGACAGAGGGGAAAAAAAGTGCAATGCTTTTCACTGAGATAAGACTTTGAGAAGAAATTCGAAGAATATTTTCACATACTAATGTAGAAAAATTTTAAAAAATGCATACACATAGTTTATGGTAGGGGTAGATGGAAGGACAAAGATTGAAGTGGAAGTTTAAATACTTTGGCCACATCATGAAAAGACAGGATTCAGTGGAAGAGACCTCAATGTGGGGAGAAGATAGAAAACGGAAGGAGAAGGAAACACAGAGAGGAGGCAGAGAACGAGACGAATAGACTGTCACAGGGACGGCGAAGATGATGGACCAGACTTTGAGGAGAGAGTGGAGGTCTGAAGGACCTGGCAGGATATGGTCCATGGGAGCATGAAGGCTGCCTGAATGACTGAACAACAACAGCACTGTAAATTAGTGAATTCTTCACCAGTGACACATAGATGAAATTGTAAGCATCCTTAACTTGACACAGGGCTAGCACAATATGACACCTCTCTTCCATGTTTCAAGAAGCAGTCAGAAATAATCTGAATAACCTTGCCCAGCTAGGGAGTATGAACGTTTGCAAATGATCATAAGGAAGAAGGGAAGATGCCTCCCATCAGCTCCTATCTCAAAAATCAGTGGGAAATACTGAGGTAGACGGGAGACATATCTGACTAAGAGAAGTGTAATAAATCAGAGAGGGGTTGGGGAGGGAGAGAGAGGCAGAGGGAGAAGGGGGGGGGGGAGAGACACAGAAAGAGGGAGGGAGAGAGGAAGGGAAACAGTAAGAGAGAGACAGAGAGAAAGGTACAAAAGGAGATGGTTTCAAGCTCCTGGAACAGCATTAAAGGGTGCAAAGAAACTCAATGAGGATAGCTGCACTCTTTCCAAATGGACCACATGGAGAGAGAACAAACAGCATCTTCTGCAGGTTCAGAATAGAAGCGGAATGCAGAGCAAAGGAGATGGAGGAACGTCACATGCAGGAGTTCAGCACAAATACTGGCAGTGGGACCTCAAAGGCAAAGTACTGGCACCCAGTGTCTGCATAAGTTCCAAGGAAAAAGGGTTCTTCACAAGGGGGTGGTATTATTTTCTAGAGACTTTCATTGGTTTCTATCAACACTTAAGCAGGTTGGTCTATATTTTGAGCAAAGCAATGCCAGAGAGTTGTACTTCTGATACTGATCCTGGTGCTTCTAAATTAAATTAATACTTACATGATAATGCCAAAATAGACTGTTAACGAAAATGACAATGGCAGCAAGCTTAGATTTCTTATATCACATACAAAATTTAAATGGAGAAGAAAGATCAAAGAACCACTCTTTTAAGATGATTAAACTGTGACTTAGAAAGAATAAACAACTTTGGTTAAGGGATAAGCAGAATAAGTCATAAAATTTCAGGTCTTGTCTCCCAGTTCAGTTATCGCTCTAATATACCTCTATGTTACAGATTCTATAGCATCTATAGAAAGGTTCCGAAAATATGAAAAACTTTGATAGGTATGCATAAAGCAACATTAAAGCACATTGTATTTAGCTTAACCTTTACATATTAGGCTATGGTCACTCAAAGACATTCAATAAACCTAGACTAATAAGATCTGACTGGATGATGTCAGAACTCTGAATATAGAGTAAAAATCATTATTTCATCTTGAGTATAAATCTGAATTGAATACTTGGGGATTTGGCTCTAGAGTCAAGAATTTTAAAATCTCACTTTTGATTAAATGACATTAGAAAAGCCAGTCACTCTGGGTATCAGTTTATTCATCTATAAAATAAGGGGATTTGTCTGCCTGGATTTTGAGGACTATTAAATTCTAGGTCTATAACCTGGTGATACAAAGCACAAGTGGAGAGTAGGGATTGACCTCTCTGGAATGTAGATTTTTAGCTCCTCCCTTCATTTCCTAGAGTTCTGAAAAAATACATTATAATAGAATGAGGGTTTTAAAAAGGTGGTATAGAAAATGATGATTTTCATTTGTGGACAGTGGACAGAGCACTAGACCTGCATTTGGAAGGACCTGAGTTCACATGTGGCCTCAGATATTTCCTAGCTGTGTGACCTCAAGCAAGTCACTGAAGCCCATCTGCCTAACCCTTGTCCTTCTGGCTCAAGAGTTTTTACTAAAACTTTAAGGTTTGTTTTCTTGAAGGGGAAAAAGATTTGATTTTAATAATATGTATAGTTCCCTCTCCACTTAAAATTTCAATAATTTGAAAAGTTATTAGCTTACTTTTGCTATGTTAGATCTTCTAGTTTCACTTAAAATAAAAATTTAATAATTTATTTCAATGAAAAGCCACAGAATTAACTGACCAAGAAAATTAAGATGAAATTATTACAATGTACAAAAACTTCCCACTGACAGCTTTATTTCTAAATTTCTGGTTGCCTTCAAGAAGTACCAGCAGCCTTCTGACCAACTGCTGAGTTCCTCAAAGATCCTGCATTTAGAAAAAGAGCATGGGACGTATGTGCTTCTCCTCTCTCTCAGCCCGTTACCCCACTTCCTCTGGTCTAACTCCAAGGGAATTCCACACTAGGTGCAGTCTCCTTCCCTTAGAACAAAGGTCCAGGAGGGTAGGACCTTCATTTCTTTTTGTTTGTATTTTCCATGCTTAAGTCTAACAAATACTTTATCTCCATCTAACAGAAGTTTATCTCTTAAGAAAAACTTATAGGCTCAAAGCTAACTCCTAAGAGGTCATTTATCAACATCTTTATTTTACAGATAAGAAACAAGTGATTTTCCTAAGGTTACACAGCTAGAGTGTGATTTTGATAGAATATAAAGCCTGGATCCCCAGTACAATATAAGGCCACAATAGCATAAGATCTATAGATTTATTACATGGCATATTTATCAAAGACAGGTAGATATAGTTGAATTATATAGTTTACAAATCTGGCACAGAAAATTTTTACTTATTTGGTTCATACTTATTGTTATTGTCTAATTATTCAACCCACAAGGACCCTGTGGACCATACTGTCTCTGGGGTTTTCTAGGCAAAGATATTGAAGTGGTAGACTATATCTTTCTCCAGTAGATTAAGAAAAATAGAAGTTCGGTGACTTGACCAAGGTCACACAACTAGGAATTGTCTCCGGTCACATTTGAACTCAGATCTTCCTGCTTACAGACATAGCACTTTATTTACTGAGTCAACTCTGGTACCTCATGGAGTCATCACAACATCTTTAAAGGAGCTAATTTATAACAGTCAGCCTTCTCTAGCATGGCTTTATTCTCTTTCCCCTCAAAAGAGATTCAAGGAATAATGTGAAACTATCTATAAAAGATGTGAAAAGAAAAAAAACATAAAGAGTAACTTCATCAAAATGCTGTGGATTAATCAAGATAAAATATTTTTCAAGAGTCTTTCCCAAATAAGAATTAATTCACTATTACAAAGTAATTTTGTTTCAAAACAAAAGCTGCAAGTGCTTCAATAACCAGCAGATGGCAGAAGCAGTGGCTTGGTTAGTCCTAAACAAAAGAATATTCAAACTAGGCAATTAGTACCAAAGTAAAATTCTAAAATGCCAGGGATATTTTTAAATTTTGTATCCTTTTAGTGAGGAAAAATAGTTAGCACAATTCTCTTAAGAAATGGTATAGAATATAAAATGAGAAATCACATGGAATGACTTGGTACTGCATTTCTCCAAGACTTCCTGAAAGCTTTTAAAAAATTATAATTAATTAATGACAAAGGTCTTGTTGTTATTTAAAATAGCCAAGTTTCTTAAAATTATAAGCTGCAGGAAATAATAAAATTTAAAAAAACCCTCAGCTATGTTATCTTGGGTTTCTAATGACATATTCATTGTTAAATATTTTTAATCCAAACAAATTATTTCATTCTTTCTTCTTTCTCAAGGAGATTGTTTTCCAAGAAGTACAGCTATGTATTTACAAAGACATATTTCAAGGGCAAAATATTTGGGATTCCACTGAATATAGAGTATGATAGATGATTACCTTTTATCTATATGATAAAATTGAGAAGTACAATTATCAAGATTTTATACTTCAGTATTTATGTTTTTATCAGCAAAATGAAATTTGATATGATATTTAGATTAATTTAGCATTGAAGACCAAGAAGACATTGGGAGGCAGCATAGGAAGGAAGATCTAGATTGAGCCTCACTAACAATGTGACCCTAGTCAGGCAATTTAAATTTCACTACTTCAGTTTCCTCATCTATGAAATAACAGATTTGGACTAGATGACCTCTTAGGTTCCTCCTCCTAGCTCTAAATCAAGTCACCTTGTGATTTAGAAATATAAAGAAATAGGAAAGGAGTATTTAACAGAACTAATCAAACTGGAACTAATTCATTTTAGAATATTTATTTGTGTTCTTCACTTGTGCATATTAAAGAATGGCAGGACTTTCTAAAAAGCAGCATTGGACATCTCAAAATCAATGCCTTTATCAAATGCAACAGGAAAATACCAGTCAATTGGACAAAAACTCAGGAAAATTCAATTTGAGTAATCCAAGGCATAGGCTATTTGCTCTAAGACAAAGCTCTCTGGTCTCTTGACCAGTGCCGAAGACCATTTTATATCATTATTATCACTTTAGAAATGCCAACTTAGTTTTAACCCTTTAACTCAGGGGATCTTGAACTTTATTGCATCATGGGCCCCTGTGAGAGTCTAGTGAAGCCCATGGAAATTCCCAAAAGAACGATTTAAGTGTATAAAATTAATCATACAAGATTTTGAAGAAAACCAATTATGTTGACAAAATGTTTAAGGCAACAACAATAACAACAAAACAAATCCATGGATCTAAGAGAAAATTCCTGCTCCTTTAGCCACCTAGAATAACCTGTTGTTTTTTAATTCCAAGTGACTATTTCAACAAATGTCTTCTACTGCTTTTCCCTAGATAGTTGTAATGTATTTTATTTAAAAGGCTGCATGAGCTAATCAAAAGCACAGCACATGAAGCTCTTCAATTTCAATCTCAAATGTCTTAAAATTGAAAAACTGAAGTAACATTTTATTATAAAACAAAGCACAAAAGTGTCTAAGAAGCCATGCTGAGACCTGGTCATATTTCAAGTGTGATTCTTGAATATTTTGTCCAGTGATTCTGAAAGGTTCCTTCCTACTTTTTTCATTGTTGTCTGCCTCAGTTGGTAATTGTACTATATATAATGGCACAAACCCATCATTTATTCTGGAGTATGTTTGGAGGGAACAGAGGAGACAGAATCGGATGAAAAAATGTCACATGGGAGAAAGAACATTAGCCCATAAAATGCTTAGCTGTGAAATCAAAGGATAAATTTGGCCAACCTCAAGTCTTCTGATTATTTTCAGCCTTTAAAAAGTGTCCCACAAAGACTCCTGTTTTACTTGACATACCTTCAGATGTTAAATTCCATGACCATTTATTTTATAAATCAAACTGTAATCCTGATTCCATTTGAAGAAAAGCAACATAGAAAGAATGATTAAACTAATTACATTACAAGACAGTCTATGATAAGACACAAAAGCAGGAATAAAAACCAGGGCATTCCAGTTATTCATGGACTGATCCCACTGGAGGAGTATAAGCAGCTTCCTTCTAAAGGGATATCTCTGTTGGTTAGTTTTACCGAACTGTTTTTTTTCTTAATGTTTTTATACCTTTCTTAAGAAAGGAGACTTGTGACATAGGCAAATGGAGGGAGGATATATTCTAGAAATCAATGTACTATAATAAAAAGCATCAAATAAAACAAAATTAAAGTTGTATGTTTCCTAAAGTATATCTGTTGAAAAAAATTAGGTTAATCTTTATGGTAAGACAAGCCCACCTCTGGCTGGATAACTTCTCCAAATGACAGTCTTGATATTATTTTCAAATGCATTCTGTTTGATCTAGATCTTCCTACTACTAACTGGAATTAAACCAGATAATAGTAGAGTCAATTAGAAAGAAATTTCAAGAACTCATGGAGAAGTCTGGACAGGTGATGGTTATAAGCTTTTAAAGGTCAGGGACATGATTTAACTTTACCCTAATCAAGAAGATTAAACCATTTAAATGTAACTTTTTTTTTTTAAGTAGGGTAGAGGGTTTCCAGGGGTATGGAATATTACATATAATTATTGGTTTTGACTTTTTTTCCTACTCTATTTCCTCACATTTTAAGAACAACTCTCTTGGAAAAGAAAAAGAGGGATACAAGGGAAACTTTAGGTGAGATTATAACAAGAAATATCAATAAAAATGTATTTGAAGAAAAAATAAAAATAATGTCATATTTTGTATATGCAACACATCAGAGAACTAGCCTCTAGCTTATACTAGCTTAGTGGACCTGGGGCAAATTCTTTACTAGGTACTTCCCAAGCTGATTAAATAATCTGTTCAGTTTTGTTTTTGTTTTTTTTTTTAGTTCCAGTCATTGGGGAATGTTTATGTTATTTATTTACCTGCTCTCTCAAGAGACTTGGGGTGAGGCAGGATGGAAAAGATATAATTTGTATAAAGATGAGGAGGGCAAAGGAGAGATTCCACAGTATTCTAGGACTACATGAGGAATAAGGGTACACAATTAGCTTTTGTTCAAATTAATCAATATGTGATTAAAGAACATCTGCAAAGTGAGATTGACTGTTAGGAATTAAAAGACACTGAAAATACAACTGTGGCCTGCTAGAAGAGGACAAATCTTGTTCGAGAGCTGAAATCTATAATAGAGAAATAAAAATGTGTCTACCTAAAATAGGTGGAAAATGAGTACTGCCTCCACCACCATAAAGGGTCAGAGAAATCAGTTCAGACTTGTAGTTGGGGTAGTCAGGAGAATGGCCTCATGAAGGGGGAAAGATAAGAATGGGACTTTGAAAGATGAGCAGAATTTTTATAGACTAAGGGGAATAGGGAGGACCATTGCAAGGAGATATTTTGTAAAGCAAGGAATGTAAAGAAAAAAAATTTCCCCACACATTCCAAGGACAGTAAATAAATCACTATATCTTTATTTTTTCAAGGACATCTAATCAATGACATTTCATAAATCAAAGAAAAGCAACTGATAGAAATAATAGATTTCAAAGCATGTTCAACTGTTCTCTAGGAAATCCAAAATTACAAATCCTACCATATCTGCATCTTAATGACTAACTTTAAATAGATAATTCAACTTGTTTGATATCTCTGGAAGTTAAATCTCCAAGCAATGATACTAAAAAAGGCACTGGAAAATTGTTCCATGTGGCTAATGGAAAACAATTCAATGTCAATTTTCACAAACTCCTCCCTTAAAAAGTTTTTTTTCCTCAAGTAAGATTATACACACACATACGAATTATAGTTTATATTTAATTTTAGACAATGTTGAACCAATCAAATTATTCCCTCTTTACAGGTTATACTGCAGAATGAGTTGATTTTTCTATCTGATTTATTCTAAGGATCTGGTGGATATATCATAATGAAAATACCAAACATCTTTTAGTTGATAAATTGATATGAATAAGCATTTTAATACTAAATTTTAAAATATTCAAAAAATTTAAAAAACCTACAAGGTGAAGAAAAAAAATTCTCTGTGCTCTATGTACTCAAAAGCACCAAAAGAGAGACACACAGGAGAGGAAAAAGTTTCCTTAGAACGGTAGTAAAATTTAAGAATCTAAAAAAAATATATATATATATTAAAATTGTTGCTGAAGAGGGGCCAGAATGAAAAGATAGAAAATGATAATTCAATACAAATCTATATTTTATTTAGAATTCCTAAATAAATTCTTAGAAAAATACTGAATTAGGTATTTGAACTTCTGGTCCAACTCCATCTTTAACTACTGTTTGGCCATGACCATTACTAAGTCCTCAATTATATATCACTGGTTTCCTTTTCTGAAAAATGTTCTTGGTCTTTTCTGGATATAAAATTTACCAATATTGAGGAAAGTTTAGAGACTAAGTGGGATAGTGGCAAAACACAATTTCAGCAACAAAAGGAACATCAGAATGAGGAAACGCTTCAAAATTCTTAAGAGAGTTGACTAGAACCCAGAGATTAAGTGACTTGACAGCGGTCAAAGGGTCAGACTGGATTCCAGGTCTTCCAGATAATAAGGACAACTATCTGACAAATACAACACAAAGACTAAGGAGACCAAAATTAGTCTGCAATAATACTTAGAGGAAGATGCTTTCCTAAATTTATAAAGTTTGTAATGATTATAAAGCTTTGACTATTAAAGGAGGAACTGGAGGAGGTTAATTATTTAGTAGAATAAAATATCATAAATTGAAACAATTACTCATATCTAGAAACAAATTTTAATTCCTAAGGCTCAATTTAGGCTAGCTAGGCCATTGATAACCCAGTTCAAAGGATGTTCTGGGGTGCCATTAGGATCCAATCACAAACAGATGATAATTATTCCTTTTACACATTTTTTACTTATGAAATACTATTTGCAAAATTTAATGATTCTAACGAATCCTATGCATCTTCCATTTTTAATCCATTTTTTCTATCAAGAATTCTGAAATTAAAAAAAAGATTTCAAAAATGTAATAAAAGCAAGGTCATTTTTTCCTTTTTTTAAAATAACATTCTAATATAACACTACTCAATAAATATTTATTAAGCATTAACTATGGACCAAGCCTTGAGTTAAGAGTTGTGATAAAGAGGCTAATGAAGGACCCTACCCTAAAAAACGTTCACAATCTAATGGGTAGACAAGTAAAGAAATATATAGTAACAAGACACATATGTATGTATATATGACCAGCAGCCATTCATTCAATAGATAAGTGGTAAAAGGATACAAATATTTCTAAAAATAATTGTTCACTAACCACAACAACATGTAAGAATGCTTCAAAATACTACTACTAATAAAACTACAAATCAAAACATTCCTGAAAATTTACCTCAAAATGACAATTTCACAAAAATGACCAAGAAATGGTAACAATGTTGGCGGAGTTGAGGAAAGATAAGCACACTAACACTTGGTTGGAAGAGATATGAAATGGTATGGCTGTTCTGGAAAACAATTTGGAATTACAGATGCCCCATAGCATTTGAACCCAAGACTTACTTCCTAGGCTTATACCCTAAGGAAGCCATGGATAATAAGTCATATATACACTAAAATATTTATAGCAAAACTTATTCTGATAAATATTAACTGGGGAATAGCTAAAGAATGGTGGGAAAAGAAAGCAATGGCATATTAATGTGCTACAAGAAATTACTTTTGTGAGAAAATACAAAGAAGGATAAAAAAAAGCTACATGAAGTAATGCAGAACAGAGTAAGCAGAGGCCAGAAAAAATATGGACACAAATTTGTTGTTATTATTTTTTAGTTATTTCAGTTGTATTTGGCTTTTGGTAACCCCATTCTGGATTTTCTTTACAAAAATAGTCCAGTGGTATGCCATTTCCTTGCCAGTTCAGTTTTAAATAATGAGAAACTAAGACAAATGCAATTAAGTGATTTGTCCAGGGTTACACAGCTAATAAGTATATATGGCTGGACTTGAATTCATGAAGATAAGTTTTCCTGATTCCGAAACCAGTGTTCTATCTACTACACAATCTAGCTGGCCTACAAAATAACTATAGGATATAAAAGGAAAGAATTTTAAATGAAAAAATCAAAACTAAATATAAAAAAAATTATAAAGGACAAGCAAAAGTCAAATTGTGCTATGAGGCCATTCCCAACTCTTGTTACAAATTGCATGTTTTAGGGTATTTAAAAATATAGCAGTAAATTGTGTTGACATTTTTTGCCTCTCAAAAAAAAAATACTTTTTATCTGGGGGGGAAAAAAGAGTATTTGGGATAACTAAGATGATGAAAGAAAAAGAAGACACCAATAAAATCTCTGTTAAAAATATAAGAAAATGTTAAAAGCTAGGTGGCTCAATAGATTAAGATTTAGCTCTAGAGATGGCAGTCCTAGGTTCAAATTTCGCCTCAGACACTTTCCTAGTTGCATGACCTTGAGCAACACACTTAATCCAAATTTTCTAGTCCTTGGTGGGTGGAGGTGGGGGTGGTCTACCTTAAAAAAAAATACACAGTATTGATTCTAAAACAAAAGGTAAGAGAGAAAAAAAGAGGGAGGGAGGGAGGAAGGAAGGGAAGAAGAAAGGAAGGAAGGAATAAGAAACAGAAAACAACACTACAGAAAACATGGTGATAGAATATTATATAAGAGAACTGAACCAAAATGATATTAGAAATTTGAGGAAGAAAAGAACCCTTTTACAGAAAGAGGAAAGGTGTTGGGAGAGGATTCATTGTAACATTCAAAACATGTTTTCAGTCATTCCATACACACTTCTGCTACAACTTAATTACTCAACTGACAGCTTACTGAAAGGGTTTAGTTAAATTCTAACAATGACATATCCATTTGCTACTTATTTCAACCTTTAGAAACTTAAAAAATGTTTATGTATTTAAATGTTATTTAAAATGTATGGGGACCAATGGCATTTGAGCAGATTTATCATGTACAAAACACAATTAGTATGCAATTTAGCAGTAATGTATCATAAAACTGAAAAGCAGTTAACATGTGAAAATGGAACTGATCTATTAAGACATAAGTAACAAACTACTGAGCCACCATGACCTTGATGTGCTACATGTGTAAGAAGGATGACACCAAAAAAAAAAAACTTTTAAAGGCAAATTTGCAATGCAGAGTGAACTAAACTGAGCAAAAGCATAGGAGAACTGACCTGGAGGTGAAAAAACAGCAATAAGGGGTCAATTCTCAAAATACCTTAAAGGGAATACATGAAATTGGGAGGGGGGGGTGGGAGAAGATATTTTTATTACAAAAATCCAATTAAAAAAAACTCCACCAATAACTATTAATTCATCTTGAACTCAAATTTTGAGGACATCTTTAGGAATAAATTAAGTATACATTGAAATCATATCTGCTAGAAAAATAAGAGAAGAAACAGGCAAACTTTTAGCAAATATTTTACAACAAATCACATCTTTACAGTCACAGAAGAGATTTCACTGTACTTAGTATTGGTTGACAAATTGATTCTGAGTAGAACAATGCACCACCATGAAGGTTCTCCCTCTGTATGTTTCCTTTTTTGGTACCACTTTCCAGGTATCAATACCAGTAAAGTAAAACATAACAAATCCATGGTCAAGAAAGATGTCTGTCATCCCACTACAGGATATATACACCAGTCACTAAAAGGAAGAGGGATTCCCTAGAGCAGATCTTTAGAAGTCCTTCTGATAAGTAATACATTGCACAAGTGCATTAAGCCCCATAAAGCAGAGCCTACAAGATATGATCTAGAATAGTACAAAGAATTTGGCCTAACAATGTAGAAAAAACCATTCCCCAAGTGACAAATGGTAAAAGGATATAAATGAAAATTTTTCAGAAACTGAAGCTATCAATAATCTTATGAAAAAATGTTCTAAATTGTTATTGATTAGAGAAACATAAATAGACTGCTTAATATGACAGTAAAGGAAAATGACAAATGTTAGGGAGGTAAGGGGAAGAGAAGAAATAGGGAACTAACGCACTACTAGTGGTTGTGAACAGATATAATTGTTCTGGAAAGCAACTTGGAACTCTGCCCAAAGGGTTATAAAACAGGGCATACCCTTTGATTTAGTAAAACCACTACTAGGTCTCTATCCAAAAGAGGTTAAAAAAAAAAAAGGAAGTTTAGGGGATGTCCATCCATGGGGAAATGGCTAAACAAATTGTGGTATGTGAATATGATGGAATACTACTGAACCATATGAAATAATGAAAAGCCTGATTTTTTTTTTAACTTGGAGAGAACTATTGCAGATAGTGAACAGTGACACAAATTGAACAAGAAAAACATTCTACACCGCCACAGAATTAATCCTGGAAGAATAAACTGTGAAAGTTACCTCCAGGAAGTGAATAGAAAGACAAAAATTGAAAGAAATAAATTTATATGTATGTGTTGGCTGCCTTGAGGCTATTTTCTGAGATGTAGAGAGGGTGAGGAGGAGCCTGGATACTAGTGGACAGGATTTATTAAGTAGATACGAAGAAAAATTGAGCTTAACATATAGAACTGTGATTTCATTGGTGTACTATCTTCTTTTTCTTGGTAAGTGGGGATGCTTGTTTTATAAAATTGCAAGGGGGGAAGAGTTTTTTATTTGGCATAACTAGCCACAGAAACTGAGATAGGCAATCAGACAACTAGCTATAAGAGTTGGTCCATCAGAATTTTGGAAAAAAGACTAAAGATGGAGAAAGAAGTAGGACATAATTGGAGGAAATGAGCAGGCTGGGTTGTGTTTAGGAAATGAGGAAGTGATTTTTTTAAAAGGTTAAGACTCTCAGTGAACAAAAGTCTTATTTTTAATATCAATGATCTTCCTTTTGGTGTAGCTTTCTCACTCTAAACCATAGGATACCCCAACTTCCTAAGAATCAAAACTGTGAGCCATCTAAGGGCAATGGAGAACATACAAGGTGTGTATGTACTAGCAGGTGAACTCTATTACCAATCAAGAACTGCTCATGAGAAGTGGAGTGAAAGGCTTGATTGAAGAAATGTTGAAACAAGGAGAAGTGCATACTATTCAGGGACCTAAAGTCCTGGATTGCATTTGGCCAAGAGTCAGTGTTGTTGAAATTTCTTGAAAGAAAATGGCTGCCAAGAAAAAGGTTAGCTCCTTCCCTTAAAATGCTATGAAAGCATACCAACAAGAGTTCCCCAAAGATAAGGTAGGTACTGGTTGGAATTTGTACTGTGTGTTGGAAATAACCATAACAATATATTAAATTACAAGCTCAGAGGAGAAATATAAAATAGTGTCCTTTAAAAGATTTCTCATCCTAGACAAGAAGTTCAAGGTCAAATTTCTATAAACAGGAGCAGATTTCCCATAGAAAAAAGAAGATTCAGGTAAGAATGACTAAATTAGGAGAATGACCACAAACAGAAAAATTAAATGAACCATTTTGTCACCTAAAACTATCATATCATGATTAAATTTTAAAACTTTAAGAGGTCATAAGAGATCATAGGGGATATAATTGCCTCATTCTGAAGATAAAAGGTACAGAAACTCAGAAAGTTAAGATAATTCTTAAAGGACAAATAAACTAGTTGCTAAAAGCAACAGGATGGGATTTCCTAGGTCACTTGGTTTGTGTCCAATTTTCTTACCACTAACAGATCACATCTTCCAATTGGTGGCCAGAAGACTTACTGACAGTTTTACTGTAAAGGTGTATGCAAATTAGCAAGTCCAGTTTTTATTTAATTCCAACAAAGCAAGAAGCATAACTCAGTAAAACAGAGAAGCAAACATACCCTCTCTAGTCTGTAAAGTGTTTCACATGTATATGCAGGCCATTGTACAAATGCAATAAATGCTGTAGTGAGGAATAAATTAGTCAACTAGGAGGTACTCAGTAGACTGAGTGCTAGACTTTGCAGTCAAGAATTTAGTGTTAGAATCTTCCTACCTATGCAACCCTCTGAAAGTCATTTAATCCCTGTCTCAGTTTCCTCAGAAGTGAAAGAGATAATAGCAGTACCTACCTCTCCAGGGTTGTTGTGAGGATAAAATGAAATAATGATTGTGAAGTGTTTTACAAATACTAAAGCATTATATAAATGCTAGCTATTATTATTAATGATAACAAATTACAAATCCATTAAAATGTTATTTAATTTGATAGTAGCTTTTTGTCATCATGTATTTTACCATTACTAATATAATTTACTACTATTAACTTGCTACAATCATGTGGGTGGGTGGAAGGAAAGGTCTGTTAATCTTTTACTGTAATATTAAAAAGAAGCCCCCACAGGGAAAAAGATACAACTTTATGGCACCACTGTATGCTTCTGCTTGATGTCACCTAAAAATTGCTATATTCATTAAAGACATACAAGTCATTTGAACTTCTCGAAGCTGCCTCTGACAGGCTGACTAACAAGGCTCAGGAAATTACCTGATGATGCTTTAAAAAATGTGGTCTAGACAATATTGTGGAATGATCAAATGTGAAAGATTGGCTACTATCCTATCAACAATGCAATGATCCAGGACAATTCTGAGGGACTTGTGACAAAAAATGATATCCACTTCCAGAGAAAGAACTGTGGGAGTCAGATGTAGATGGAACATATGATTTATCACTTATTTATTTGGGAATATGTTCTGGGATTTTGGTTTTATAAAATTATTCACTTAAAAACAGGGAATTTTAAAAATTGGATCTAAAAATACATCTTTTGCTGCTCTTTCTTTTTCTTCTTGTCAACATCCACTTTTGGAAACCAAGTTGTTGGTCATTCTATATTTAAAAGCAGAAAGACTTTCTACTTTCTTGAGCTGCTGTCTCATCAGAAGGAGCAGTTCAAATTCTATAGTTCTGGTATGCAAAGATTATTTGCCTTTGAAATGCATGAACTGACTTGCATTGATTTTTTTTTATCCTTTGCTTCCTTACCATGTTGTTCGTTTGGAGTTCGTTTGAATCTCAGGACTTTGGTCTTGAAGAATGGCCAAAAAATGGCATGCAAGGACAAAATCAAAAGTAGTTCTATTTCAACCACAATTTTACCTGTTCAAATAGGATACCTGATTGCAACACAATCCTGTAAACACTGGGTTTTCATTTCATTATTGATTTTTAAGGACTTAATATTTATTTCATAAATATATAGTATAAGATGTTGTGATAAGAGAAGGAAAACTGTCCCTATAACTTAGAACAGCATTATTTTTCAAAGCAACTACTATCTTAAAAATATTTTGGGTAATTTCTTTTTAGAATTACCTTAGAAATCAGGTTACCAGTTACAATAAATCAATAAACATTTTTAATTTCTCAAAACCTGAACATTACTTTAAAAATACCATTTCATCCATCTTCTACTTATTTTCTTTGCTGTATCACTGCTTTACCTCTCTTGAACTGAAAAACCTCAACAAGTAGGAGATGCATAGCCAAAACAAGGTTGACAGCAATCCAAATGTCTTGTTAAAGAGAGTAAAATGTATTTTAGTTTGCCTGTCAGAAGAAAATGGATATAGTTTGTGGCATTTAATAAATAAGAATCATTATAAACTGAGGCTTGCCTATGTAGTCTAAATACTGGCTTCCTGCAAATGTACTCTGAATTGGGTTTACACTAATCCAAATGAAAAATTAACAGTGATTATGATGCAAGGGAGAGAATTAATACAACAGAAAGAGACCCTGACATACAGTCTTTGAAAGTGAACAAAAATAAATAAGCATACCTATATTATAGGGATTTGGTTGTTATTGTTAACAGCAGGTCAAAATTAATAATTATAATGGTTCTGAAAGCTTGTCTGAATTTTACCAAGGCAAGTTTTACAATCTCTACCTGATTCATCACTTCTATATAAATTCTATTTTCTAAACAACATTTGTTTTTGTTTTGAGAGAATTGGGAGTTAGTGTTAGAAGGAGCAAAACAAAAAAAAAAGCCAAACAAAACAAACAAACAAACAAACAAAAACAAACAACCACCACTCTGAATTCATTTGCTTACGGATCAGAGAAGTTCTAAAGGGGATCATACACTCATAGACATGTTGTTGTTTCAATACCAATATTATTTTACTGACCTATTATCATTAGGTCAGGCACAATTAGTTATTTTTTCCTAATTAATTCAAAAACTTTATAAACAAACAAAGATTAAAACAATAGATCAGTGTAAAAACAAAGAAAAAGAAAATCTTAGTTATATACTTGAACTTTAAAGTAACTTTTAGATTGTTACATAAGGAAGATTTTTGTAACACTAAAAGTAGGAACCTCGTGTTTTTAATTTGACATTAGATTTTTCTAATATAATTCCCTCGTCCTCAAATCAGTTACTTCTATAAAGAGAATTAAAATTCCAGAAGGTTGAATTTAGAACTATGAAGAGCACCTGGAAGTTTAGTTAAAAAACAAAAGCACAGTCCTTTTTGTGATGGGTCAGACTGTGAGAGCTACTGGCTACAGTAATCTTCAGTAATACTTCTGTTTACCCAGCTAGTGTGAAGGATTATGGAAATGAGCTCACAAGAGCTGACCCTCTAGGTTTATTAAATATTCAATGAATATTCTGTATGCATGCTGGGCATTAAATAAAAAATGGAAAATATAGTAGACTACAATATGTGAAATACTTCAATACTGGAGTAGCTCTATTTTAAATAATTTATTTTAAATCATTTTTGTCAGATATCACAACATGAAAATCATATATTAAGGCCATAACCTTAAGTTATTCTATCAAATATTTAAATTCTTATCGGGTGCTAATTTAGCTTATTTTTCCTTGGTTTAATTTTGTTTATGGTATCTATAAGCCCTGAATAGTTTTATATCTCAGAAAAGCCTATTTTAGGTAGTATGTCATTTGCAATAAAGGTGTATCATGAATTTTGTTAATATAAGAATGATTTATATGAAAAAGTAGCGGGGAAAAGGGGCCTTAGTGCCATATCTAGATGTTTGGTAACTGTCAGAATAACAGAATGAATTTTGAATTATTCAATCAAATGTTTAGCATTAAGCAATGTTAGATCTTGAAAGCCGCGATTAATCATTACGTATACTAACAATTTCTATGATCATTCTTCATGGAAACAGGAAAAAAAATTTTTTTTTCCTGAGCTAAAGCCTGATAACCATACCACTTGCTAAAATTAAGAAATTATCAAGAAAGAATTCCTTTATATCCTCAAGTCACCTCACTGCTGATGGTTGGATAAGATCAACAATTCTGTGCAACAGAAGCAGTTCATGAAAAATACCACGCCTCACATTCTACAAAAAGTCCTAAGGTTGAATATTCTCACTTTTGGTTAAGTAACTTGAAAATGAGGGTGAAATGAAAAAACTCTAGATTTCCACTTAATAGCTACCACTTTAAGCAACTTAAATGCCTCTTTTTTTTCCCCTTCCTTAATTCTCATAATCAAATGGATTATGAACTCAAGAGAGAATCAAATGAAATGATGTATGTAAATAACTTTGTAAACATTAAAGCGCTATATAAATGAGAGCTATTACTGTAATCTTACCAACAATTGACAGCTCCTATTCACTCAATGGGAGAACAAAAAAGTAAACATTAGGTCCTCTCCTTCTAAATTCAGTTCACGAGCAAAAACTGAACCTCTGAAGATCTAATAATAGAATCTAGATATCAAAAGAGAAATTCTTTTGTTTTGAGGTCATCGAATCCAACTAGCTAAAACTAATGAGACCTATATAGCAAACTACAGCAAACTACACACCTTGAGTCCAAAGGCGGCATCCTCCGAGGCCAAGACTTCAACCTGAAATTATAAGGAGAAAAATCATTTAGCCACTAACAAAAATCTTCTCTGAGGATTACCTAACTAACCACAGAACTTGGAGCACAGACTTAGTCTGGCACTAAGAGTTCTGATACAACTCGTAATCTTGCAGCAGGGAAAAAACCTGATCAAATTCAAACATCCGCGTGTGTATGTATGTATCTCCCTAGTCTTTTCCAAGGACGAATACAGAGACACCTGTGGATTTAGCCTAAGGTTCCAAATCCCCTTGCATGGGTTTTAACAGAGGAATTCCTACTAGGAAAGAAATAAAAGTCTGCTCTAACGTGGTTGATTCACTGACATCAGCATCCCGTAAGAATAGAGAAAAATCAAGATGATTCATCTTCCACCATAACTATGTTGGAGAAGATCTGTACCATTTGAAAATTTAGTATTCTCCATTCAAATCACCAAGCGCTGAATATGTTCTTTTGCCCTCTCAATGATATGGTATATAAGTGTTATAATTGGAATTTACTCTCCATGAAAAAGTTTCATCACACCTGAAAGCTTAACCAGTAGTTTCTTGTCCTGTCCTGAACAAAGCAGACTGTCCTGAAACTCTGGAATGCTGCAGAGCAAGACTCCCTGAGATAGAGAGCTATAAAGGCAAAGCCAGAGGAAAAGCTGGTAGATAGGAAGTGGCAAGCAGATAAAGTGACTAACTGAAATTGCTTATTGGACATCCTGTGAGTTAGAAGATAACCCAAGAGCTGATGGACCTTTGAGGAATGACAGCTGCTATTTTCTACCAGTCTTTTTGCATAGTTGGTAAGCTTTAGTTTTTAGTTCTGAAGAGAACTAGTACACGCAATGAGAAAAGAATGCTTCAATGGTTTTGCACAGCAAAATCTGGTCTAGAGTAGGTTTCAATGTCAGTTGCAAACCTTTTAGAGATTTGTGGTTGTATATGTATATGCACACACACACACACATATGAATGGCAGTTTATAGCATGTCAAAATATCCCCAAACACGTGCTATAAAACAAAATTGGATTCTCTCCGTGAGGAAAGAAAATAAAGAGGTAATAATTCCACCAAGAATTGAATCCAGTTGGAAAGTCAGTGGTTAAAACAAAAAATAGAAACAAATCAATTACAAAGTTTGTGTGGTTTTTATTTATTTTATTTGGGGTAAGTGATTTCCTGAAAGCTAAGAGTATATCACCACCTGATAGCTGGTAGTGAAAATACACAAGACTCTTATGTGACTTAGGTAATGAGCAAATGAGGAAGACAGATTAGATAAAACGAAACTGATTCCATATCGCATGTCTCTGAAGTGTCTGGCTAAAGATTAAATTGTTGGATCAATGGTTACAGGAGGCAGAAGAATTATATTTTGTTTACATTTCAATTTCCCAAGTTAACTGTTCAAGTCCAGAAACTGTGCTTTAATTCTATGCCATTAGTAAACAACAACTATTTGAATTTTGGAGGTTTAAGTTGGAAATGAATGAATCTAAGACTCCCCACTGGATAGCATGGTTCATTCAAGTTATAAAGTCTTGGATACAAAGACTAAAAGTTCACCCAAGAGACCAATAGGTTAAAGTTAGGTCTTTTCTATAGTAGATAATAACATTCAATTCAACAACAAAATAATTAAACATCTACTTTGTAGGATTAAGGGAGCAGAGTTATTATTAAAAGGAAATCAATATAGACCCAGCCCTCAAGGAACTTAGTCTACAAAAAGGTAGAAGATATGCACAAGTGACCATGGTTCATCCCTCTTGCATAATATGCAAACGACTTTTTGTCTTTTAAAGTCCTTTATAATTTTCCTCCATTTCACTTTTCCAGGTTTAGGGGATATTATCCTTTCTCACCCTGCACACTACATTTCAGTCAAAATGGTCTAATAGTGTGGTTTCCTTGTACACAGTGTTCACTTTTTTACCTTTACTCAGTTGTCCAGATACCAGAGACACAATGCTGCTTTATTCCCACCTATGAGAAGCCTACCTTTAGTTTAGAATTTTAAGTTAATGTGACTCCTACATAAAGCCCTTTTGGATACTGATTGACACTAAATTCATTTTTGTACATATTTTGTTTCTGACTACATATGTACATGGTATCAAATCCCCAGTAGAAATTAAGAGCCTTGTTTGAGTTGAGGGACTTGGATTTTTTTTTATCTTTGCATTTTCAGAGGAAACACTGTGCAGGGCACAAAGTAGGTGCTTGGTTGTACCTAGTCTAGAACTCTTATGGAACCCTGAGCAAATGAGTCAAGACTGGAGCGGGTAGGACAAGATCACTTACTGGCTATATCTCAAATTTAACAGTAATGTATGGTATTCGAAGGGAGAAAGTGAGAAACAAAGGCTAGAAAAATAATGTGGGAGGCATATAATAGAGAATCTAGAAAGGCAAGGCATTTTTGTAAAGCTGAAATGGCAAGGTTTTGATAAAATAACTCTCAGTCTTATGGGAGATATGAAGACATGTATACAGATTGATTCAGTATTGCTTGGATGACTAGATTCTGCATAGTTATTAATGTTTTGATGTCAACGTGGCCGGAGGTATACAGTGGAGGATCCTCCAGCTCCGTGCTTAGTCCTGTGCTCGTTAACATACTAAGACTGTCTAAGGTGAAGGCATACAGGTATATCCATCATAGTCACAGCCAACACAATGGACTACAGAGTCAGGATTTTACAGGACTTTGACAGACTGAAGAGTTGGGGTTAAATCAACTAAAATGAAATTCAATGTGGTTAAATGTAATGACTTTTCCTTTAGAACAAAACAAAAGATACCCCAACAATTTCACACGTATAAAGTGGGGGAGGCATGGATGGATATACCTCAAAAAGAGATATGGGAGTGTTAGTGGATGCAAGCTCAAAATTAGGTGGGAGTGGGACATGGAAGCCAAAAATAATAATGATAACATGCATATTAAAATAGGGGTAACTTTCTGGAATTGGGAGTTGATACTCCTAACATACTATGTCTTGATCAGACTTCAACTGGAACACTGTAATCAGTTCTGTGCATTATATTTTCAAAAAGACAATGGAGAGTAGGGAAGAAGGTAGCTAGAATGATGGGGGAATTCAGCTCATTTCATATATGAGGTTCAATCAATTGAAAGAAGTAAACGTATTTAGAATGTGGAAAAAGGGAGACAAGATAGCTATCCTCAAGTTGACTTGGTTTGTTCTGTTTGGCCCCCAGAGAGGACAATAAGGAACAATAGGTGGTGATATATAGCCAAATTTAGGCTTCATTTTCAGAAAGACTTTTAAACTATGAGATGATTCAAAGTCGAAAGTAATGTGATGCTTTGGGGAGGGAATCAGAGAAAACCTGAGAAAGGAAATGAAATGGGGGCATCTCATAATTTTTTTTAATTCAAAGATATTTTATTACTCAAATCACATAAATAATTTTCAAAACATGTTTTTCATAATTATGAGGTCCAACCTGTCTCCTTCCTTCCTTTCCTCCCCCCCAACTCAGAGGGGGTAAGGAATTTTATATAGGCCATAAATGAATTATTGTGCAAAATACACTTCCATATTGGTACTGTTATAAGCATACTAATATAAAATTAGCATACAATATTGCTCTTCCTGTATATTGGTTCTGTTTATTTCAAGCTGTACCAGTTGATGAAAATCTTTCCAGCTTTTTCTGAAATCATCTTACTTGTCATTTCTTATAGCACAACAGTAATCCTGTCACCAATATTTATCACAATTTTTATTCCACAAAGGCAATAGAGTAATTCAATCATTCCCCAATTGATGGAAATCCCTTCAATTTCCAATTTTTTGCCAGCACAGAGAGCTGCAGTATTTTTGTACAGGCACGTCCTTTTTCCTTTTTTTTTATTATTTCTTTTGATCTTATAGCTTTTAAGGAATGATTGGAGATGAGAGTCAAAAGAGGTAGTGAATGTACACAGATTAAATTAGAAGGTATTCCTAGGAGCAGAAAGGAAAGAAGAGATTCTAAATCTATTTTGGAGACAGAACTCACAAGTAAAATTGGAAGAAAAAGATAACTGAGGTTTGTAGCCTGATTAATAAAGGGAGTGCCATCAGCAGAAGCAGGGATAATCAGAAAGGGAGAGACTTAGTTCCATTTAGAACATATTGAATTTTAGGTGTCATTAGAATTATCTATGTGGACATGTCTAAAAATAATATTCTTATTTCTAGATCTGAAGAACAGGAAACAAAACATCTGTGGGCTGTGGAGTTTTGGACAGGTGAATTCTTAGGGAATTCCCATTGAAAAAACTCCCCTTAATCAATTTATGTTTGAACTACTTGGCAACTTATTATGTTAAGGATTTCTCTAGCACACTGAAGAGTTAAGTGTCTTGCCCAGGTTTATACAACTAGATCAGAGAACTCAGAACTCAAATTTTGCTGCTTCTGAAATAAGCTTCTCTATACAATAATTATTCCACAAAGGCAATAGAGTATAATATGCACACCACATTTATACATATCATTTATGGGCAGATAAAAATATTTTCAAATGCATGGAATATTGAAATCTATACAAAAATACACAATTAAACATTAGCAACATCAAGTAGTTTCATATTCCCTTAATGAAGTGCAAACCAATAAACTGACATCAAAAAGTGGAGTTAATGATAATTTGACTAACACAAAATTATATTAATGTTAAGTTTAAAAATGGAACTGAACATGTGATTAAAATGTCTTTGGTTAGGATTATTTTTCTATGTGATACTGGGGAAAAACATTTCCTAGCATGATACAATGGAAAGAAAACTAGCCCTAGAGTCAGGACTATGGTTCAAAACCATATTATGATAATACTTTCTACAATTCAACCCTTAGCCAAATCATTTGGCTTCTCTGACCATAAGTTTACTTATCTGGAAAAAAAGGAATGGTTTGAAGTAGATGCTGAGTACCCTTTTAACTCTTTCTTTAAAAAAATATTTTTATTCCCTTCCAGGTCCCAATGACTACCACCATCACATATTAAGACAAGAGGCATTATTGAATAAATAATATTTTCCAAAAAAATCTTTGTGTTTGGTTGAATAGTATTAAGTTAAAAAAACACCATTGGACTAATGTTAGGAGACTACATTTCTAGAATCAACTAAGTCAAAAATTAGCTGGATAATAATACTCAGTAAATCATTGAATCACTCAACATCAAATTCTTTATCTGGGAAATGAGGGTGTTTATTATGTTTGGTGAAGATGCTTCTAACGCCCAATGGTTTTGATTTTTGTGAATTCATTGATTTTACTTAATGTGAGCAACTATATTTATGTATTCTTTAGTTTCTATCTTTTATAAATAAGGTGTGTAGTGAGGAACAGCAAAAAATAACTTATACTGATCTGAATATTAACCTCAGTTTAATATTAAAGCAAAATGCAATACCACCAAAGGTTTATATCCAATATTTGTTCAGAAGTCTTCTTAATGTAGGTTGGAAGGAATCCCCCCTCTAGTGGGAGTGAGATGGTATTTCAGCATCCAGATAAAATTTTCAGGTGGTATTCAGGAAATCAGAGAATCAGTAGAGACAGGGTTAAAAATCTTTTGTTTACTTTTTTACAAAATAAGAAAACTATTAAACTCTTCTGATAGACCAAAAAGGACTTGCCCATCATGACTTATTTATAAACTGAGATTAACAAGGAGAAAAAAAAACACAATAATAAATAATCTTGGAAAATTTTAGTTTCTAGCAACCTAAATGTTAACTTTATTTTATCTGTCCATGCATTAATATTACAATTTTTAAAGAGCAAGTGAAAATGAGACACTACTCTCTCAGTAGAAAAAGGCTAAATAAGTCTAATGGAATCATATGGAGTTTGTTTCCATCAATGTAAAAACTATAATAATGAGGCTCCACTATATCATATGATATGACACTGCAAAGAAAAATATTAATTCAATAATAGTGCTTACTAAAAGAAAAACAGACTGTAACGTGAACTTAAAAATGAGAAGCATGAAGAAGCCCAGTTCCCAATTGTCTAAAAAAGTATTAGTACTTAAGAGTCTAATTAGAAAATGCCAAAAGATTGTTAAACAATTCCAATATAGTAGAGATTTAAGTCATCCAGGGCTCTCTAATTTGGGTAGGGTCGTTTTTATTGTTGTTGTTAGCACATGACCAAGAATAGTTTCAGAGGACTGTGGAAGAGGCTTGAAGAAAGAAAGGATTTTGTTATATAAAATATGGGGAAAAGGCATGCTGCCAACAATGGAAATTATATTAGACTTTGGAATTTTATAGAAGCATAGTTTAGAGTCCTTTACTCACTGGATATGGTTCCTTGGGTGGGGGTGGGGGTGGGTTGAGATTTTTAGCATTATCCCACAAATACAAATGAACAAGAACTTGCTTGACAATTGTTAAGACCTGAATATGACATCTTCAATATTAAATTTCGCTCTAGGAAATATCAGTGTTCATAGGATCAAAAGCTAGGGCTAGAAGGGAAGGGGGAGGAGAAGGGGACAAATTATTAAGTGCCCACTATGTTCCAGGCATTGCATTAAAGTGCTTTTATAAATTTTATCTCAGTATGGCTTCATAATAATACTATTAGATAGAGGTTTATACCTATCTAGGCAATTAATTTATCAAAAGAATCAAGTGTATCTAGGGTCCTACAGCGAATATGGGCCAGGCTGGACTGGATTTCAGGATTTCTGACTCTAAGCTCAGTGATATTCTCTAGCTAGAAGGCCAACCAGGTGTTAAGATTTACTTTACAAAGAAAGAATTGAGGGCAGGTTAGGTTAATGACTTGTCTAAAGTTACAAAGTAGTAAGCAAGAGTCACAAAATTCAAATTCAGGTCTTTTGGGTTTAAATCTAACACTATTACCTCTGCAAAAGCTATCTTTAGTAATTTAGTGTAATGAGTAACCACTCAGAATATGGCTAAGTATTTAGATGTAATTTTCAGGTAGTATTCATTAAACCTAAATATAAATAGAAGGGTCATTTTCTATTTATCCAAAGAAAATGAGATCATCCCTTAATTTTTCTCACAGACCATTCATTACCACTTGGAGATAAACTAGAATAGCTGAAATGAAAAGTGAAATGAATTCTTGAATAGGGAAATTTGGGTAGAATTTTATGTCCCTTACATTGCAGGAAGATAAACTATTCATAAAGGTATTTTAATTCCTAGAAAGAAGTTGGTATACAAATAAGAAGAATTTATCATTCACTATCAGACTAGATAGGTAGAGAAGCAAACTTTGGATGAAGAAATTGAGGACAGAACAGTGACTAACTGAAGATAATACCATTAGATATGGTAACAAAGCAAGGTTTAGAACGCAAGCATCTTAAAGACATTTGAGCACTTTTCCCATTAAATCATACCTTTCATTAGTAATTGTTTATTTCCTTTTTCTCAGTAATTAAAGTGTCATCCTGGTATCTGTAAAGCACTTTTCAGGGATTAAATCCCTGGGAAACACACTATAAATCTAAGCTATTACTGAGCACTCTACCCCTAAGTGGCCATAATCTTTTACTTTTACTCTCCTATCTTATCACTTTGGGCAGAAAAATCCAGTTAAATTTCTAAATCACTAATCAAAACAGAATTAAAGAAATAAGTAAATACAGGAATTCTTCCCCTAGTTTCAAAGTTTACTTTTTAAATTTGTAAATATTCTGCATATATGGCAGTTAGGTGGCATAAGAGACAGATCACTTGGAGGAGAGGTCAGAAGACCAAAAGTTCAAATTTTATCTCAGACCCTTAATGTGTCCCTGTTTACCTCAGTTTCCTTATCTATAAAATAAAGAAATTCTAAGGCCCTAATCAGGGACAAGAGTCTCAAGACTATGGGCCATTCTCAGAGGTTTACACCTCCAGAAAGGCAGGGTCACTAAGTCAGCCTTTCACTCACCAGTGGTGACCATCTATGAGGAAAGCAGTCTGAGGTCTCCTGCAGGAGCTCCTCCACAGGTCCAGTTCCATAGCCAAGTCCGAGTGTCCTTCCAGTCTCTCTTCTGAGTGAGTCACTCTATCACTAATCTAGAATGCTCGATTATTCTCCTCTGGCCTCTGTGGTCCTCTTTTTAAAGACCTTTTTCTCTTGGGTCTCCTCCCCTAAATTTCACATCTACTAATCACAGCAGATGCTCACTCCAGTACTACCCACTCTTTAGTTCACATCTTCTTTGGTTAGATTATACCTTTTTTTTTGTTATATCACACCTTTAGTAGTTAGTTCCCTCATTTTTTGTGGTCAAAATGGGTAGATCTATTTCAAATACTGAGTTTACACTTTTTGTAGATTAAAATGGGTAGATCGACTTCAAATATCGAGTTACCACCTTTTGGGGATTAAAATTTAAAAATAGATTGTGGATTATAATTCAATTTTACCAATAAAGGAAGAGCTAAATACCTTCATTGTTACAATCAGAGGATTACAATTTAATCTTCACAATAAAGGAAAAGTTAAGTATCTTCATTGTTACAATCAGGAGATAGCTAAATCCAATCTTCACACTACTATGGATAGGATACCCTCACCCAAATTGAGAGGACACAAATTGTCAAGGAGTTAGAGTGAAGAAATCAAACTGTAAAGCTTATAATCCTATAAATGTAAACAATTATTATACAAAACATTTCAACCTGATAATTAGTATTACAAAACTGATTTACCAATGTTCCTTTAAATTACAATCTTCGCCATTGAACTGAAATGTAATTCTATTAACACAAATAACTTTTAAAAACACTTTCTTCAGTTTATAAGTCTTATGACAATATAGCGTTATACTTAATACTTAGAAATATATTTTCTCGTTTTAACCTTAACAACATTCAAATATAGTGAATGAAAATGAAGGTCAGAAAAGGTATGAACTTTATACAGTTAGGTACTGCACCAAGTGCCTAAATAAAACTATAAGCAAGACAGCCCTTACCTTCAAGAGCCTGAGAGCAAAATAGGATAAAGCTAACATATGGTTGTAAAGAAGGGAAAGGAAAGGTCAAAGCTCTATGACATAGCATAGCCAGAAAGTAGCAAT
The DNA here is from genome assembly GCF_027887165.1 of Monodelphis domestica. NCBI lineage: Eukaryota > Metazoa > Chordata > Mammalia > Didelphimorphia > Didelphidae > Monodelphis > Monodelphis domestica. Next base: position 438,592,151 of record NC_077228.1, on the reverse strand, counting down.
GTGGTCCTGGATCCCAGGGTTGAGGTCATCAATATTAGTGGGAGGAGGATAGAGACAGCTTAGGAAGTGGCCAAGTGGAGTTTATAGAAGTGAAAAATGAAGCGGAGAAAGTTTAAATGCCTTGCCCAGGTTTATACACAAGTATAATATTAATCTTAGAGCTGGAATTAGAATTAGGTATCTAAACTCTTAGGTTAGCATTCCCATACTACACTACCGCATACAAATATCAGATTTGACCCATATAGATGTAGTCTGAGGCAAGCTGTAATGACTTTAACAAAGAGTATTTATATTGCATTTTTGATTGGTGGTTGAAAGCTACAGAAAAATAATTGAGCCAGGTCAACATTTAATTTAGTCTTTACTATTAATGTCTATGATTTCTGCTAAAATTAGGGATATAAAGAAGCAAGCAAAAATTAAACATGAAAAACAACTCATTAACAGTTCCTGCTCTCAGGAAGCTTTCATTCTAGTGGGGAAAGCAATATGCAACAAGGATTCACAAAGAAGATACATACAGGATGAATAGGAGATAATCTCAGACAGAAGACACTAAGATTAAGGAGGATTGAACACAGTTTCTAGCGGAAGGATGAAAGGTAAAGATTGAGTTTATGCCATTTTGTGGATCAAGTACGTTCAAAAGGAGGGAACCATATTAATAATAATTCACCAGAATAGCACATCTGATGATAGGGTTGAAGTGAGGAAAAAGAGGGGGAAGAAGGGGAGAATATGTCTTTGTGTGTCTAATATATTCAAGGGAAAGAACTCAGAAAATATATAAAGCTCCAAATCTGGCTGGGTGGGAAAGGGAGGAACAGACAGGAATCAACATAATTATACAATATGATAGAGTTTATAACTTATAGGATATGCAGCATTTCTACCTTATCATTCCAAGGTTTAATAAAATGTTTGTCACCTATTACCTGAAGGAATTAATTTTTGTCTATATTAAATTTTAAAATGAACAAATTTGAAAACATGCCCTTAAGAATTAAAATATAAGGTTGGGGGAAGTAGCATAGTGGATAAAGCGAAAGGCCTAAAGTCAGGAGTACCTGAATTCAAGTCTGGACTCAAAAGCTTCCTCTCCATGTGCCCCTGGGCAAGTCACTTAACCCCAGTAGGCCAGCTCTTCCAGCTCTTCTGTTTTAGATTTGAAATTAAGACAAAAGGCAAAGATTTGTTTTAAAAAGGCAACTGACAACAATAAAAGGTGTGCCTATATAAGTCAATAAAATATGAACAAAGAGCCTCTTCCATGCTGAGGGTATTTTTAAAATGTTTCCTTATAAGATTATGTGGGCAATAACTAGATTACAAGGTCTCCAAAATCATATATCTCCACTGGGAATATAAGGAAAACAAATCTCAGGGCAAGCAACGTGATGTCCCCTCCTTAGTAACATTCATCCCCCAGTCACCCAAACTGAACTGCCAGGTTTAAATTCTAGCAACTGAGGCAACTGCTTTGTTCTGTTTAAGGTTACCCATAAAGGGACTGGAAAGCTTTTCAAGAAACCACATAAAATCTTGCTGGCATCCTATCCTTGCTTATTAACTCTCCTCATTTTCCTTATTAGCATGTACAGACAACACAGGAACTCCAGGATGCAGCTTGTTGAAACAACTCTGTATTTGGTTAGCTGGTAGTAGAAATAACATACAATGATCTCTTAAACAGTTGCATTTTGCTAAGAAGAATAAATGCCATCTGAATATATCTAACAACAACAAAAATACTCTGCAGCATATATACTCAGCACACTGCATGCCCAATAAATAATAAGTCAACAGTAATCAAAGGAGACGCAAGTTGATGTGATAAGCAGACCCAAAAGAACTAAATGTAATTATTGCCTCTGGCACATATTGGCTTTGTGACCCTGAGCAAGTCATGACCACCCAGTCTTCCAGCCAATTCTAAGTAGCAAAGAAGGTGCAGATTCTGGCTGAGAGGAAGGAAGGAAGGGAGGGAGGGAGGGAGGGAGGGAGGGAGGGAGGGAGGGAGGGAGGGAGGGAGGGAGGGAGGGAGGGAGGGAGGGAGGGAGGGAGGAAGGAAGGAAGGAAGGAAGGAAGGAAGGAAGGAAGGAAGGAAGGAAGGAAGGAAGGAAGGAAGGAAGGAAGGAAGGAAGGAAGGAAGGAAGGAAGGAAGGAAGGAAGGAAGGAAGGAAGGAAGGAATCCTATGAGTATATGGAAAAGAAGTAGAAAAAAGAACTTGTTGGAATCTTGACAGCCCTTGTGAACTTTATATAGCAAATAAAGCTTATTCTACACCTCAAGGAAAGTATCCAAGAAATTTCTAGTCTCTGAGAGTAGAAAAGAAAATGCCTTGGTATAGTTTGAGATTGAAAGGCACACAGAGGACTCTAAGGAGCAATGATGGGGCTAGTATATTCCCATAATCATATTCCTGAATCATGATGTTGAAAACACAAAGAGATGGAATCTCTGTCCACCAGGGATTGTCATTCACCCAATAATTGAGCAGGAATCATGCACTCATTTCTGTAACCAGCCTGTGTTTTCTAACCTTCAGAGCCCTTTTAGACTCCACTCTCTATAGAAAGTTTCCTTCAACTAGGTGGGAAATAAAATGACCTAACCCCATTTATACAGTAAAAGAAACTCATTATAACCTGGATAATTATTATATAAATTTCATTGTTAGAGATTTAAAGCATATCTACCAAACTGCCTATAAGGGAGGTCAAAAGATCATACCCCAGAATAGGCCCTTCAATTCTTGCCTTTCAATGTCAGGGTTATATAATTAGACTTTAACTGAGAACAGAGGATGTTGCTATTTAACACAACCAATTCTGGTCATTCTTTTTTTTTTTAAAACACTAAGATTTCTACAGACTAGATAATGACCCTCAAATCTATTTTTCTGTAAATTACATATGAAATTTTATAATTCTATCACAATATTTCTCAATATTTAGTTGGAATGTTGTCTACTCATTTTTAAAATTTGATTTTTAAGTTACGATTTCAATTTCTTTTAAAGGATCTCCATAATCATTCACAAACAAATCCACACTTGGGTTGAGGAAAAAGAGAAGTATTCCTTTAGTTCCTAACAATATTATAAAATAGAATTTATAAATTCTGAGGCCCATGTTAACACCCTGGATAGATAAATGGCATTATAGAAAACTCTTGGCAATTAATGGGGTGAGAGGATCACAAAGGGTCACAAATTTGCTCAAACTTTATATAGATTTATTTAAAACATTAAATATTTGTTATCTAAGTATTTTCTATTTCAATAAATATTCTAATCTTATAATTCTATAGTATTTTAACTGCTTTGTTTTTTAATCTGCAAATTATTAAACTAAAAATATTTCAACCCAATGAGCAGTTTCATAAAGTACAAACGTCTCCTAATACAACTATTTTATTTTATTTACAAGTATTTTTGATACAGTCTTATTTCTTCTCATTTTCAATTAACACATAGTTCTTAAATTGAGGAAAAGATAGTCAAGTAAACTTTTTAAAAGCTACATTTTTATGATTATGTAAATGACTAAAGAAAGAAGGGCATCAAGAACCTGACAGCAAATTTCCAATAAAGCTACTCTTTGTGGAGTTTCTTTGTCATTTATGTTTTCATATAAAAAATTAACAAAAAAAGGCTTTTGGAGAATTTCTTTCTGGTGTAGATGTCATAGAAACAGATAGATTAGGAAGAGTCTAATGAGTAAAAATAGTGCAGCCAGATAGTGCTGTAGATAGAGCGCAAGGTTTTGAGTCAGGAAGACTCATCTTCCCAGGTTCAAATCTGGCCTCAGACACTTCTGGTTGTGTGACTCTGGGCAAATCACTTAACCCTGTTTGCCTCAGAATCAGTCATCTGTAAAATGGCCTGGAGAAGGAAATGGAAAACCATTCCAGTTATCTTAGCCAAGAAAATCCAAAAAATGGGATCATGAAGACTTGGACATGACTGAAGAGTCGGAACAACAAAATAATAAACATAACTTTTAAAAGGCAAGACTAACATTAGGGACACACAGACTGATAATAAATTAGATGAAGCTGAAAATGTCCAGCAAGAGTTGAAATTGTTTTTGCAATATCAAAAAATATTAAAATATTTTTTAAAATTGTAGGTAGGGAGAGAAGGAAGGAGAGAGCAAAAATTAGGTTTTGAAGTCAATAAGTCAATTAAGAGAGATAGTAGGAGACACCTCCACAGAATGATAGCCACAAAAGGAACTCGCCACAAAGAGAAGGGGGATCAGCCTTATAGAGGCACAGTCTGGACTGAGCAAACCACGGGCAAATTGAAGACAAGGAGGCCTTTCTGTATATAAAATTGTGCACTTAAAACTTCAGAGTTTGGCCTTTTACAGTTTGGTGAATTTGTTTATACATACTACTTTGAATTACTGGAAGTTTGGAAATGGGAGAAAAGGTGTTAATATGGGTGAGGGGAATATATTTCCCATCTCTATTATGAGAAATTAATTTAAGGTTAGCTTTAAGAGCATATGAATCATAGTTTCAACTTCAGATATTTTGTCAAAATAAGTAGAAACAAAATTTTGCCCCAACCAGAGTCAAAGAGGCCCCCAAAATTCTCTAGTGGTCTAATAATCTTTAAAATATATAAAGTACATTATTTGTTTCATTGCTATCATTTTTTAGAAGGTTATCTCATTACTTAAATGAGATTATGAGAATGGGTGACTAGATACAGTTAAAATTTAATCTCAAAATTTTGGAATAAACTGAATTTTTTGTCTCCAAGTTGTTACTGTTTCAAGTAGAACTAATTTGGAATTATAAATACTTGGAGTTAACCAAAAGCTATAATTTGAAGTAGAGAGGCACTGGGGCAGAGTGCCCCAGCCTAAAAGTCAAGAGAGCAAAGTTTAAACTCTAGTTCATGCCATTTACCATGGGTTTTAAAGCAAATAATCTTGTGTATTTTTATAAAAGGCCACCTTTATCAAAAAGGGGATGGTAGCAATTTTAGGAGAAAATATATAAGGTCTAGATATTGGCTTTAGATAAGGCTTAACAACTCCTTTATTCTCTTTCCATTAAAAGGCAGAAGAATGGTAAGAGCTAGACAATTGGGGTTAAGTAACTTGTTCAGGGTTACACTGCTAGGAAATATGTGAAGCCAGATTTAAGCCTCAATCATTCCTTAACTGTTTCCTATCTATTCATACATGTAAGGTAATTTTGGACCAGAAAAATAAAATTTCATTTTCAGGTTTTTAGTATCAATTGTGAGTACTTCTTTCATGAGTATAAAATACTGAGAAAAAGATATAAACTGGAAGGCGAATGAATTGATGATGATAATGAAGGCATAGATTTATGGGGAATTTTTAAAGTTTGTAAAGATATTTACATATTTTCATGTAAACTGATACTTGGGTCAACCATATGGGGCAGTTCTATTATATTATGCCTTCTATTATGCCTTGATTTGTCCACAACTAGCTAACTAGCTAAAGGCAAGATTTAAAGCAATAGTCAGTAATCTAAAGGACAAGGAACCTCTTAATTCCCACTCTGCCATCCTCAAAAAAAAAAAGTTTACATGAATTCCTTATAAAACATTTTATTAAGATGTTATAAGTAACTAGGAAAATGTAAATGGTTCTAGCTGTGTTAAAAATGTTTTTACAATTTCAGTTTATTTTAAATGCATTCCGAGTTAAAAAACTGACCAATATTAATTCTTTAGGTAAATACTTTAATCTTTGAAGTATCTCTAGTTTAACTCTCCAAAAATACAGAAGATATAATATATTTGTATAAGCAATTAAAAATACTTAGCTATCTATTTTAGAATGAGGGATTGGTTGGCTAGAATATCTAGCTACAATTAGAGGGAAATGAAGTTGAATAGCTAGGACTGCAGTTAGCCCAAAGGAGAAGGCATCTACTTGACTAGCTCTCAGTAAAAAAGAGCAAGTGCCCTTGATCTGCAGATTTGCCTTACTAAGAAAACTGCTTCATATGAAGGACCACTTCTTTTTTCTACCCTAGATAACACCCAGAATACATCGGGCTCTTAGATGTTAAACAACAGTGTAACATAACACCATTGGCTAGGAAGATCCCTGACATACAATTTCTTCCCTTCCCGGAGGAACAAACTTGGAAAGGATGAGTGATCCTCTAGTCTTACTCTAAGCAACACTACTTGGAAAAATTAGGACAATCTTTTCTGTTTTGGGAACATATTAAAGTAAATAGTAATAATAGTTTCAAAAGAGAGAAAAGAATCAAATTTTATATTAAACCCATATTATTAAAAGAACTTAACAATAAAGATTTTTCAAGGAGAAAGGGATATACCATATAAAATATTTCAATCATTTAGAGTTAAAATGACTCTTAACTGGTACTTAACTGGTAAGATAGCAAAAATAGCTAAGAAACTGTTTGCAGCTAAATGAACATTTAAAAAATACACTTAAATTTTAAATATTTCATGGTATAGTAATTTTCCATGCCTTTTTTTTTTTGAAAGGTCAGGAAAAAAGTTCTTTGTTTAGTATTACAGTAAAAACTTGAAAATTTTAAAGATAAAGTTAGCATATAAACTGTCAACACAACAGTAGCATGGATCCTTTCTGTGCATGTTGAGAATGAAAATTACGCAATCTCTAAATCTGAAGCACACCACAGAATTTTGTAGAAAGAACCATACTCTCCACACTCTCCAACTCAGATCTTTGTAATACTGTATTTTAAAACAACCCGAAAGCCCATCATTTCAACTCTGGTTTGTCTTGAAAGTTGGGAACTGAGTCCCAAATATCTTAATACTGGTCTGAGAAAAGCAGAGACTGAGTTTAAATCATAAAGCTCATTTTACTTGGGATGCAATGGAAGACTTGAACTGTACTCCCTAAAGTGAAAGGCTAGGGCTTTAATTTCTCTTCTACTCAGTCCTAGCAGGCCTTTTCAACACTTCTGGGCAATGTGAACTCTGTTCACGCATACAAATGCTTTACAGCTTTTCCCCACAAAATGTGCTTCTTTGAAATAAACAATGCACAACTCAATTTAAAAGGAAGCCAGTCATTGGCAGATTTAGCCATAGTTCATTTATGTCATGTCTTACTAAGAGTGTACAAACAGCTGTCCCAGGCATCTCCAATGGATGCAATTTTTGTCTAGACATGGGAAATCCAAGCTACTGCTAGGCAAACAAAATAAACACAGGAAGGTCTTCAATTCATCATTTCATTAATAGGAACACATCTAATAATATAATAAGAGTGTTGGAAGAAAGCTGATTTCAGTTTCTGAAACAGTTTAATTGCATGGCTTTGTTTTCATACTAGGAAAAACTATGGAAGTACACATAGTTCCAAATTATTTCAGTGCCACATTAGACTGCTTAAAACAAACCTTGTCTCTTCAACATACAAACTCTCAAGTTCAGTGACAAAAGAGTAGAGGCATATGCCTCCACTTACATGTAATCTGAGCTCAGTGTCCACATGACTACATTTCTCCCATAATCATTCACACCAAGCATTCCTTGAAATGGGTAAATTGGCTAGAGAAGAGTAATACTTATAAATTGAATCAAGTATAGCATCAGATAGCCAAAGTACACCTTCAGGAGTTACTATATCTCCTTAGAGACTGAGTCAATAAATGGTTATGGAAATACATATATTGTATCTGTAAGTTTCAGTATTTTAGGGGATTTTGACATATATCTAGTGCTTTAAAAAAATCTATTTGCCTTTTACAAACATTAATAAAGAAACAATCTCAGACCAACTTTAACCAGTGGGGGTCAGTGTAACAGTAGAGTATTTAGGGTGAGTAGGATCAAAAGGAAAATAAATAAAAGGACACATTATAGGTGGGATTGTTTTATAAGCAATAGCTAGTTTTCAATCTCTAAAACAAATCTTTGTACATTTTGAAGCTGCCCTTACAGATTTTCAAAAAGCTCAACATAATTGTAGTTAGCAATTGGATTGGTTTTATTTTCAGGTTTGTAAGCATATCTTCTGAGATATGGAATGGAGGTTTTGTACTTAATGCAGAATTCAGAGTACCAGAGCTAAGAGGCTCTGTGGAGCCCAACTTATTAACCTGTGCCAATTTAACCAGTATTACTCCAGAGGTTCAAAATCCTAAAAATAGATGCTCATCTTTTCAGACTGATGGCAGCCAGTGAGCTCCTCCCCTCTCACATTTGACACTCCTCTTCATTACTAGAGAGGGGAAAATGTATAGCTGTATTCTGGCATACACCTCATTGCTTATTTATGATTCTTCACATGAAATGAATGAAAAAAATTTCTCTATCCCAATACATTATACACATTTCAATTTAAAATCAATGTCATGGAAATTCTCAGTCACTGAACAGTAAAGGATCCAAAAGAAATCTTTAAGTGACTCAATTCTTTCAGTTTTTACATATTATTGCTTTATCTCAACTTTATTTATTTATTAAATATCTCAACTTTAACCCTGTACTTTCAATTACACTATTCTAAATTTACCCATCAAAAGTTGTCTAATTTTATTGATTTTTTAAAAAGCAGTAGAAAGCTAATAGCCCAGCCTTTTTTATTTCATTTCTCAAATCAGAATCAAAACACACTTTTAAATTTCTCCTCTCACATCAGAGTTGGTGAATTCACCTAAAATGACCTGCTTTATACTTCAAAGCAAGTTCCCTGGAATTCATGAGCCAAATTAACACTAGGTCAAATAAATAGGGGCACGTTCTAATTTTCAAAGTACCAACTTATGTTCTTTGGGTTCAGCATTGGAAACATTAGCAACTTTGCTTTGAAGTTGTATTCCAGTGAGAGAAAGGGCTCTCTATGCAGGTGGCCCTCAACAGTAACAACCAAACTATAAAAACATGAAAAATCAAGTTCTGTATTTGCATTGTAAAGTTCTCCGGTTGTTTTATTTTATATTTTTCTTCTTTGATTTCTTCCCTTTTTTGGTATCCCCGAGTTTAGCATACTGCCTGGCATATATTCACTTTAATAAGTGCTTGGTGATTGATTACAACAGTGGAATATTAGCTATAATGCCCAGCTTGTCAAGTATCCAAAACACAACAAAATGGGCTTTTAAAACACTTCCAGCAGATAAGAGTTAAAAGGGGAATAATATCTCAACAACAGAAATGGGGCAAGGTGAAAGGGGAAAGAAAAAACAACCAAAAAAATAAAATTCAGCATGGGTCCTCTGGAATCCGCTGAGTAAGAACAGGAAGGGGGAGAAAGTTTGCAAGCTTTAAGATTGTCCTTTGCTTTAGATTAAAAAGGAAAAGAAGGGGAGGGGGGGGAAGCCCTGAGTCGGTTTTCCCGCCAGTCAAGGTTGATGAGCGTGCATTTGGCTCCGACTAGCAGCTATTAAACAAATGGAAGCAAAGTGCTTGAGCAGTAACTGCCATCCTGCGCGCCCAGGCTCCCACAGCTGCTCTGGAGCCTAGAAACCAGCCAATGGCAGCGCACATGCCCCTCCCCCGCAGCCCATCCACCAGACCTGTTTTTGTCTGCTTCAGCAGGAGCGTGCTCCAGCTCTCAGAGCTTCCTCCCTCCCCTGCTCTGCTTTTCCATCCCTTTTCAACCATCATCCACTCATTTTAATTACGCAGAACGAGTTGCGACTCATCCAGCCTAGGAAGTTGGGTGGTTTGGTTTTTTTGTTTTTGTTTTGTAAAGAGGTCGATAGAGAAAGAGATTAGAAGGGGGCAAAAAGAAGCAATTTGGGGGCGGCATCAGATAAAACAGCCTGGCTCCACCCCCCCCCAAAATTCCAGGAGATCATTTTGACTTAAATCCTATACTTGGGGCCCCTTGAGGGCCGGCATCTTTTTTTTTGCCTTTTTCTGGAAGAGAGGGAGGATACCCTCCCCCCAAGTGCTTGGCACATAGTAGGCACTAATCAGTGCATATAACTTAACAGGGTTTTTTTCTTCAATGTTTGATGTTTTGCTTCCTGTGACCATGGCCTGCTCACACGTGCTCACATTCCCATTACCGGTGCCAATTTTAATCGTTTTGGGGAAGTTGTATGAAATGAAATCTAGAAGCTCAACAGGCTTGAAGCTTGTCTGCCTGAGGGCAAGAGCCACCAAATATCTTAAGTGTATGTGTACAGACTCTACGCGTATTATATTCAATGGGGCTTTATTTAGTTGGGAATAGAAGTATGCTAAAAAATTTGTCAATAGAGAGCGGACTGTCCAGTTTGGATTTTAGATTAGGCCTGACTTTCCCCTCCACCCCCCAGTGGTTGCCAAGACTCCATCACGAAATTAGAGAAGAAATAATACTAAAAACCTGGGAAAGTGGCAGAAGAGGTGACTTTTAAAGACAAGAGGAGAAAGGCCCGGCCATTTGCATCAGAGCTTTGGCTAGCAGGGGAGGAGGCTGTGTGCCCTCAGCACGCAATCCTCAGCATTTAGAGGGATTTACAAAGGCACATCTGTGCGTGTTGGAGGGCCAGCCTGACGTGTTTTCTGCTCGCAGCAGCTGCGGTTTCTGAGGAAACAAGGCTGATTTTCTAGTCAGGCTGGAAGACTTCTCTTCCCCCCCCCCCCCCCCCCCGCAGCCTACGTGCGGGGGGGGGGGGGGGGGAGGAGGAGGGAGTGAAGGGGAGGGACATGGGGGTGTCAGGGGAGGAGGGTAGTGGGTAAGGGAGATGGGGTGGAAGGGAAAGGGGGGAGGGAGAGAAGCTGCCATAAAAACCTCCAGAGCTCAGAAGGGGGAGGGGAAAAGCCGGAGAAAAGCCTGCTGGGAATTTTCTTGTGCTTTCTTTCTCAACATATTTGTGTGTGTGTTGCAATCCCTACTTTACCAAACACACAACCTTCTCCCACTCTCTCCTTACCATGTCTTCATAGTTCTGGTTGGTTTATATTTACTAGACCTAGGGTTCAAGACAAGGAAAGGCATTTTGCATTACGGCGTCTTCTTTCGGTCCTGTTTAATCATTACTCATCTTTCCTTCTCGCCCTTTTTCCTGTTTTTCTCCCCTTCACATTTTTCTTTCTCCTGTTTTTCCTCTATCTGTCCTCAGCAACTGCCAAGTCTAATCAGTTGACAAGCAAATGGTTAATTGAACACATTCTTGTTACAAAAACAGAGGGGAAGCAAGTCTAGGCACACAGACACACCCAGTTAGAAGTAAAACAAAAATATGGGGGGGGGGGCAAAGAAGGGGTCCTCTCCGTGTTTTCAACCCTCTCTTAGTCCTATTCCCTGGCAACCAATAAAAATAGAAAAATTGTCAGGCTGATGAATGATTAACTCAGAAGCTGACACACAGGCCAGCCTGGAAAGAGGAGAAGTGGGAGGAGAGATAGCCTAGAGAGACATCTACAGATCCATACTGGGGGAGGGAGAAGGGGCCCTGGAAGGGAGAATCCAGTTCCACAACTCAAAACAATTCACAATGATCCAACCTACGTGGTTGGCGTTTCATTTATGGTTGCTGTTTAAAGTCTTAAGTATGTCTAGTTCAAATTTCAGATTCTGGTCACAAAAAATAAGTTAGATTGATATTTGTATCTTTGGATGGATTGGAGATGGCTATTGGGAAGGGAGAAGAGAGGGAACCAACCATGCAGACTACCAAGACGAAAAAGATAATTAACAGTCTAGGAACTTTTAGAAATAATTCCATAGAAGATTCTTTAGAGACCATGTAAGGAAGAGAATTGGACTGTGGGGAAATGGGAAAGAAGAAAGAAGGGAGGATAAAATATTTTTATTAAGGCCAAAAAGGGGGGAGGGGGGAGATGGGAGTCAGATGTCCTGGTTTCGAGTCCCAGCTCTCCAGTACCTTCATCTATATGAATGTCAGTTTTCTCATTTGTAAAATGGAGATCATAATACCCATAACATACAAATATATGAAGGCATTTGCAAATCTCAAAGCCACAAACAGATTTTAGAGGGAAATAGGATGACAGTGGATGAAGTGAACAGTGTTACTGGAGCTGAGTTCAAATGCCAGCTCTGACACAATCTGTGTCAAATTGCTTGAATTATCCTCCTCACCTTTCCCTCTCCCTCTCTCTGTTTCACTCTACATGTCGATACAACATGGTGAAGTGCTACTAATATCAACATTTTTGAGATGGAAAAAACTGTTAAAGTGATTTGCCCAAGGTCAGATTTGAGGGAAGGTATTACTGACTGGATCCAGAACTGAGTGTTTAACCTAGAGTCCACAGATAGAATTCAGGAGAGCCATAAATTTGAATGGAAAAAATAAAATAAGTATGGTTTTCAATAACCTCTGGCTGAAATGTAACGTTTTCTTAAATTGTCAATTTTAAAAAATTATTCTGAGTAGGATTCCAAAGGCTTCATGAGACAACCAATGGGTACTTTGACATAAAAACAGGCGAGTAATGGAACCATATGTTGTCTACAGCACATACTAGTTCTAAATCTATAAATCATATGATTGATTTTCATTTATTTCACAGGTTTATTATAAGAGGGATTAAATAAGATTAATGCATTTAAGTGCAATTTAAGTAGCTACTCCATACATAGGAAGTAGTACTATGCTAGGCACTCCTCCTATAGGTAGGGAAAAAGAAATATATACAAATTAATCTATATAATACATATAAAAATGCATTAAGCAAAAAAGAAAACAAAATAGCATGTGAAGTTATAGCTTGGGATATGGAGAGTAAGGGTAGGAATTTTAAAAACATGAATATATGAATTCAGTGGGGATAATAGAACCAAGTTCTGAATATAAAGAACTACATAAATGTGAGCTATCTATACATATTCAAATTTTCAGCTTTTGTTGTATATTTCTTTTCAATGTGATTGTTAATATCCTGCCCAAAAACTAAAAATTCAGTATGTCCAAAATAGAGCTCTTGTCTCCCAACCATCACTTAACCCAGACCAAAACCTTCCCTTTTCTAATTTCTTTATGAATTATTTAGAAAACTGTACAGGCTCAAAATATGTTTTTTTTTTATTTACTACTCCCTCTACCTCAATTAATAGACAAATCATGTTGATACTGGCTTGGAAATATCCTTTCCATTCAGCCTTTTCTTTTGACTTCTACTGCTACAACCTTGGTTCATCAGTCTCTTATCATCCTTAGATGGAAACTGCCTCCTACCTGACCTCCCATCCTTTTGTCTCTTCCTTCACCCAGCTGCCAAAGTAATTTCTTTTTAACATAGAAGCATGATCTCATCATTTCCCAGCTGAATAAATCCTCAGCACCTCCTCACAGTCTACCTAGCTCAAAAGACTATTCTAAGAGTAAATTACATAACATATAGAAAGCATTCTCTCTCTCTCTCTCTCTCTCTCTCTCTCTCTCTCTCTCTCTCTCTCTCTCTCTCTCTCTCTCTCTCTCTCTCTATATATATATATATATATATATATATATATATATATATAATATATTTAAAAAATATAGTAAAAAAAATTTTTTGGCCTTCAAATAACTGGAACCAGACCAAAACTACTTTGATTAGGTGGCAATGACAATTTCATTTTAAGTTTCTTGAGGGAAGGGCCCAACTTTTACCTCTTTCTGGATCTTTTGTACTTAGGGTAGTACAGTTGGGGAGAACTTGTGGGCTTGGATTCAGAAAGACCTGAGAGTTCAAATATAATTTGTGATACTTACTGGCTGTGTGACCCTGGGCGAGTCACTTACCCACTGCTTGCCTTAATCCACTGGAGCAGGAAATGGTATCTAGTACCTAGTACCTAGTACAGTACTCTAGTATCTTTGCCAAGAGAACTCTTTAGACAGTATTGGCAAATAGTCTACTTAGAGTCGAAAGGGGTGAACAATAACAAAACTGAGTTATTGTGAGGATCAAGTGAGATCATAACTGTAAAGCCCTTAGCCCAGTGCCTCTTACATAGAAGGTGCTTAATAAATGTTTATTGACTGATTATTTCATGAAACCTGCTTTTAGGGCAGTCTCCTGTTGCCTGATTTTTTTCTATCTTTTTTATATATGCCATCTATAAAATACTTTTAGTATTAGGTTCTTTGTATGAATTACTTCATTTGTTCCAATTTATAACAATCTTAGAGGAAGGTGCTATCAACATCATGCTCTTCATTTTACAAATGAAAGAAATTATTTCAAATAATTGAAGGCCACAGTCACACAAGTGCCTAAGTATTATCTCCAAGAAAATTAAAATTTTCATCGATTACCTCCCATTGATTCCAATCCAGCCATGGCGTTTCATTCAGGGTCATTGACTTCCTGGAGAGGAACAATCTAACCTACTGAAAGCCTTCCACTATATCTTATAAAATTTCAAAGATATCTCTTGGACCATTTGACTGGAAACATCTAGCTTTTTCTTTTTTTACTCACTTATGTGTCTCCATTCCCCACTGAGTCACAACTTCTACCCACAACATCTATTAAAGGGATTCATTCATCAAAATATGACCAGTCCCCTTGTTTAATCCAACATAACTGGTCCAATTCATCTACTAAAAGGATTTGTCTGAACTAAAAATTTTTGATTTGGAATGAATCTGAACTGAATCTGTTCAATTCCCATCAAGTTATCTGAAACATTAAATGCTTTGGGGTTTCCAAAAACAGCTACATTTTCTAACTTGAAGATCCCTCTCAAACAATACTACTGTCCACATACCTCCACCAAAGGCTTGTAATAGAATTCTGACTCATGAGAAAGTAGACTTTACAACCCAAAGAAGTGGATGACTTTAGATTACTATTAGATAGTAGGCAAAATATCTGAATGACTAAAGAATAAAAATGGAAAGGGCCAAATAGGGAAGGATGCTAGAATATAAAATTACATGCCTTCACTAGAAGAGTATGAGGAATGTAAATGTGAACTATCAAAATCTGTGGAACAAGGACCAAAATTTAGCCAGATTTCTACAGATAACAAAGAAAATTAAGTAGAAAATTTTGTTACACAGATAGCTAGCTCACTTTTATATTTGTTGACACCCCCCTTTAGAATATAAACTCCAAGAGGGGGAACAATCTGCCTTTTTTATTGTATTTGCATTCCCAAATGACAGCTCAGTGCCTAACACAAAATAAGCACATAAAAAGATCGTCCATATCTCTGAAAGAACTTTTTGAAATTAAGCTCTTAAGTGACTTAATTCTGTTGCACAAAACTAAATCAATGTACACTACTAGGTGCTTCAAGACAAACTGAATTTTTCACAAGAGAAGGGTTAGGACAGTACTGGGTTTAAGCAACAGAAGTTACAAAATTTAGCAAAATATGTGTAATAATGAACTTGGAACATAAGTTAAAAAGTATTTAATCCATGTTATGTGCCAAGCACTGTGGGAAGTGCTGAGGAGAAAAAGAAAGGCAAAGGAGTCCTTGCCCAACAGCTAAATACAAGACATAGAAGAAACTGGAGACAATCAACAGAAGGAATACACTATCATTATGGAGAATCAGGGAAGGCTTCTTTTTTTTAACTGAAGACAGGATTTTAGCTGATACTTGAGGAAAGCAAGGAAACATCACTTCTCTGCTCTTACAATATAATATATTCAATCTAGTAACCTTGGTTGGTATTTCAGCTAATCAGAATGAATAATGAAGGAATCCAAGTCTTGAAATAATAAAATTTCCAGGTATTCCATCTCTGCTAAGAACTTAGAAGCTAACCTTGAAATATTTACACTTGCAAAAACCACAATATCACATATTGGAAATAACCACTGCTAGGAGTTTAAAGCAGTTTACATTTTTTACCTGTAAAACTTCAGTATCCTTGCTATAAAAAGCAAATGGCTTATTCTCAAAACTTAGTTTATCTTCAAAATAAAGTTTTATTTACAATGAACTTTATTTTTCTATATAAAGAATTCCTTTCAGTTTTGGAAATTCACATTGGAACTAAGGCAGTTTTTGTGTTATATACAAGCACATTTTGAACTGTGATATTTCAATCAATGATTCTCTTTACTTATTATACTATCCTTAAAAGGGATTTAAAACCATTTATCCTAAGAAAAATGTACATACAGTGTGAGAATGTTAGGGGGAAAAAGGGAATTATTACCAGGAGGATCCCATTATACTATATGAATTTACTATTACTTAATCAGAATATTTTGACTATTGGATACTCTGTCTTCCAATATGTTTTATAAATTAAACTTATTGCTCCAGATAAGTTTATTTGAAAAAGATACAAATTCACATTTTCCATCTGAGTAATCAGCTATATAATGAATGAACATAAATATTCATTCCTGATGGCAAATAATTTCCATTGGATACAGAAGGAAGTTTTACAAGACAAAGCTTAAATGGTGGGCTATTGGTTATGTGGTATGTATGCTCCATATTATCAGGATCCACTCTGTAGTATCACTTTAATTGTTGATGAAGAGTTGTTTTTTTTTCCTTCCAAAATACGATATTCAATTACAAAAAATAAATAATTTTATCCACCTTTGTAATAGTCTGGAGAAAAGTAACTATAAAACAATAATGTCATGAAGCTGTTTCTATCTGAACTCTGTTGGGGAATAAAATACGAGAAAAAATTAATAACACCTCTACTACTACTACTACTATACTACTAAATGTTCATTTATTATCCTGGATACCAATATCCTTTTGATTGCCATTTAAAAAATGTGAAACTAGTACTAGAATAACTACAAAGGCCTACATAACTAATTATTTCCTTATAAAACCTTTTAAATGAAATTTTAATATACAAATTCTGTGTATGTTTTAGAAATAGCTATATGATTATTAGATCAGTAATCATATAACTGACATGGCAAAATGGGAGTGGGAAGACAGGTGCTAACACAGAAGATGCCATCAAAAATACTGAACTCTTCCTTGCAAATTACAATTTAGTGGAAATCGGTATGTAAACTACACTAACTGGTACAAATGTTAGTCAAATAATGTTAGAATGAAATGGAAAATCATCACCACCATAACATCAGCTTCTATCTATTCATGTGTCCCTGGATCAAGATGCAAAGCATTCTATTTGAGGAAAGGATATTTACATCTTACATAATAAAAAATATTTACATACAGAAAATAATTCTACTTCTATCTTGAATACTCCTATATGTGTATTACTGAGACACAAAGGGAAGACTTTAAAATTAGGGAAATATTGTGCATTTGATCTCAATTTGTTCCAGGCTAAGCATTATGCCATCTAAACAACTCACTTGCCTAGATACATAGAATATATGTATCATCGAATGCACCATATGGCTGAGATTTCTGATTGACTGTTAGTCATTTGCAGGATTCCTGATGAGGTCACTTCATACTATTAAGTTTGGACAAGTACCCTTTATTATTACAGACAGACAGGCGTACACACACCCCTATCCCTCTCCAAAAAAGAAAAAAATCTTAATTGTCAGATACTTTGTTCAAATGATCTAAAGGAAATATACAAACTCTCATTGTTCATAGTTTATAGTCATTGCCTTTAATATCAATCATATAACCAAATATAGGCCAAATCATTTAACCAATCCTAAGATAAAAATAAGCATCAAAAACCTTTTGGTACTTATAGTTGCATGTCTGTTTTAGGCTGTAGGTTTCAAATACAGAGAACTGAGCCAAATTTACTAGGATACAAAGCATTCCCCATTGGATAAATGGTCAAAAGATAAGACTAGGCAGTGCTTAAAAGAAGTGAAATAAGGAAATGCTCCAAATCTCTACTGTTTAGTGAAATTTAAATTAAAACTCTGGGATACCACCTCATACATATCAATGGCTAACCTAACTAAAAAGTAAAATAATAAATGTTGGAATGAACGTGTAAAAATTGAGACACTAATGTCTCATTAGTGGAACTGTGAATAACTGGTTATTTTGGAAAGCAATCAGGAACCATACTCAAAGGGCCATAAAGTTATGGCCCTTTGACTCAGCAATAGCACCACTTAGTCTAGTTTCCCAAAAGGATTAGAGACAGGGGGAAATATCCTACTTGTAAAAAATACTTTTAAGGGCTCTTTTTTGCAGTGGCAAAGAACTGGAAATTGAGGGGACATCCATCAATTGGGGAATGGCTGAACAAGCTATGGTATATGGCTGTTTGGGAAAATTTGTCATGCTGTTAGAAATTCTGAACAGTATGAGCTCAGAAAAGCCTGGAAAAGCTGATATGAACAGATGCAAAGTGAAGTAAATAGAACCAGAAGAACAGTATGTACAGTGATATAAATATGATGTTATCAGCAAAACAAAGTTGCAAGATTACCTCAAAGAACTAATGATTTAAAAAACTGTTTTCCATAGCCAAAGAAGGAATTGCTAGAATCTTATGGCAGATCAGAGTGATCATCTCTCATATCTTTATTTCCTATGTGAGATTTTTTTTATTGTATATGTGATGTTTTCAATCATGACATAGGAAAAATGAAAATATATATTGCATGAAAGCACCGTGATAACCTATATCAGAGTATTTAGTAACTCAGGGAGAGGCAGTAGAGAGGGAGAGAATCTGAATCACAAAATGTTAGAAAACAAGTGTAAAAAACTGTTCCTTGTCTAATGGAAAAATTTTTACTATTAAAATTTATGCTTTTTCTTGTTGTTTCCTTAATATTTCTTCTAGGACCTGCTATTACATCATTGTGGATATTTCCTCCAACAACATTTAGACAGAACTTTGCATTCTAGTAGATGATTTCAAGATTTTCTGAGACCAAATACATCAAACTGCTAATGACGAGCCTCTCAAAACTTAGCTAGACTGATCATTGAATAGCTGCCAAATAATTTATTGTCAGCAGATCCTATGCTCAACAGACAATTTCTGAGATTCCAAATTTATCTCGATGCCAGGACTATGAAGACTTAGCTTCCTGGCTTACATAACCCTTTCTCGAGTGCTGACAAGCCCAGGAAGCCTGCCCTTTGGGAAGGCCCAGAGGTGACAACCTGCTGGCTTCTTTCTGTGACCTCCAGAGGCTTGAGTATAAGTCAGAGCTGGGACAAGATGACCTCTTTCATCCTGCATCCAAGGCTGTCTCTAGTCCACACTAGGCACTGCAAGCTCTTGACCTAGCTCCAGGACCTCTTTTCTGAGCTTCTATTTTAAAATGGGAATCATATAATACAAAATTAATCCTGCTCCAACAAAAATATATATATGAGGTTTTTAAAAATGTTGTGGAGCAGTTTCAAACAGGATTTATAGGTATATGTTTTCTAAAACCAATATACTTACAAAAGAAAATCAAAGTAACCTAACTAAAGGAATAGAAATATTACTATCTTTGGAACCCATCCCCCCAGTCTGGCTAGTAAAATGGCAGGAATAACTTCACACCTTTAACTGAAAGTGAAGTTATTCCATTTTGGAATTCAGATACCAGATCTCCAACTAGCCAGACTGAAACTGTGTTCCAGGTGGCCAAGTGTATCGGCTGGAGAGACAGGTGAGATAGGAGTGTGCTATAGAGGGCACAGAAGGCCATCTAAATAGAGCCCTGCCTCTCCATCACAGAACATTAGTGGGGCCTGGAGAGCTGCCTCTCCCCTTCCGCTCCTCTGCACTACTGCTCAGGGGGTGCTGCATCAGTGAGGCATGTGCTCCTCCAACAAGGAACCCCACGTCTAAGAGGGTGCAAAAGCAATTCAGGGGAGAGGGAGGCAGATCAGAAAAAGAGCACTTGGCAACAGAGAAGAGAGCCAAGTGAGGAAGAGGAACACTGGCCCGGCGGATGGTACTGTGGATGGAGCGATTATACAGGGCAGAAGAGAAGCACTGAGTAAGGAGGCCAGCATAACTGTTGTGCTGGGGGGAGCAGTGAAGAGAGGACACCAGGAGACTGATGGGTGTTGGAGGCATGAGTTTCCTGTAGCCACACATGGCGTCCATGTGTGCCCCAAGGGGCTTGTACTCTAGATAGCACTATGTAGGAATATATGTGGTAGCTACAGTTCTTAATAGGTGTAAAAATGGAAGGGTGGCTTGACTGTAACTAAACTACATAGGCCAATTCACTGAATCTGCTTTGAGTTCATAGGGTTCATTTGCACAATCGTTAATCAGTTTCATATTTAGTAGTCGTAACAATAACAATATAACAATAAACTATTTAAGCTTTAAAAGTTATTCAGCTTAAGTAAATCAATATTAGTTTGAGAGTTAGTTTGAGGAGTTCAGGGCCAAACTAACTTGATTCTACAAAGATCATCTAAATCTGTAAAGACCGAAAGAATGAATGAGAGGTTATCTGGAAGAAAGGACTTAGAGCCACTTCCCTCTACAATGGGTACTGACTGGGATGACCTGGCAGTGATCTCATACATTACAAGGGCTTGGGTCTCCACAGGTTTTAGCTATCCTTAAGATACAGTGGACTTAGCCAAGACTCTTTTCCAATAGCTCCTCACCCCCAAACCCTACTCTAACCTCTTAAAAATTTTTTTTATTTAATATGGCAACAAAGAGAAGGAGGTAAAGCAGCAATAACAAATCTTTTGTTTGCTTTCTGATTCATAGGGCCTCACACCAGTTAGAAAGAAAATCATTTAGGAAAGTAAATTTGTCTCCTTCCATTTCTTACTACTCTTAATTCTCAGTTTTTAAATTATAATGAAAAGGGAAAGAGCCCAAGGTCCTAGAGATACAAAAAGGGATATCAGTGATTTTATTGTCTAAAGGAGCCCTCCCATGTTTTATTACAGCCTGACCAGAAGCTTCCCTCCTTTTTCATATATCACTACAGGTGGGGCTCGCCAATGTTGCAGGTTTGAGCATGCACTGCATTACCTGGACTGAAGGACTCTGCCGGTCACACCTCTGCTCTGAAGAGAAGGGCAGGTGCTTCAGTGGGTGTGGAGCTGGGACTTCTAAGATTTCAGAACATAGGAGCTCAGTTAACTCGACTTAATTTTGGGCCCCTTTGCCTTACGACTTAAGAAAGGAAATCTTATCACAGATAAATATTCCTATCATAAGATGTCTAATTTATCTCCTTATGCTCCACCCCAGCCCCTGATTCAAAGTTGCATTTGTATGTCAACATTTCTTTGGAAGACTTTTAAGTAACCCAAAAACCTGAGGAAGAGATTTTCTCTATCATTCAGCCTTAATGAAAGATTTAATGGAAAAACAGAGGGCAGAATGAGTTCAAGAAAACCACCAAGAATATCCCACATTCACTTTCTGGTTTCACATAATTCTAGTATATTAAAAGTCACCTGTACCTCTACTTTCTTTTAACACAACCAAAGAATCAATCTCTCTCTCTCTCTCTCTCTCTCTCTCTCTCTCTCTCTCTCTCTCTCTCTCTCTCTCTCTCTCTCTCTCTCTCCCTCTCTCTCTCCCTCTCTCTCTCTCCCTCTCTATCTCCACAAGCCAAAGCAGGTGACACTACATTGTATCTCATTAATACAGATAAGAAGCACAAGCCACATTTAAGTAGAGCAAAACCTCATTAATTAGGACTACACTAATTTTGAAGTTGTGATGACTTAGCATACTGATGTTTTACCTCTTCCTATTTAAAAAGAAATGCTTTTTGAAAAATTTCCAACTAAGAGTGTCAGTAACATGGGTGGTCTGGCTTAATGGATCTTGGAGAGCTGGCCTTGAAGTTGGAGAAATATGAATTCAAGTTCTGCTTTTGCATGCACACCCAATGTGACCCTAGTAAAATCACTTAATCTCTGAGCACGCCAAGCAATTCTTTACAATTATAAATTACACAACAGTTGCTAGAATTGGCAGAGGGAGTTTCTTCCCTGTGACACACCTATTCTAATGAAAGCAAAGGTCAGAAAAAAAGAATTAAAAAAAAAGTTTGCATACTAGCTCTAAATCAACTCGAAGTTTGTTAAAGAAAAGCTACAAATTCAACAAATAAATCAATATTGTAGAACACCTTTATTAAGTTGTGCATTCCCTGGTTTCAGTTATCCATAGTCAGCTAGAAGTGTTCTGGTCAGTAACAAACACCACCCCCCCACCCCAAGATCCAGGCAGGGGTTCTACTGTAACTGCCTATGCAAAATACTTTCTTTATTTACTAATGGAGGTCTTCAGTATTGCACAGATGGTATAATGAGCAGAGTGTCAGGTTTGAATCTTTTTTTCAGATAACATTTGCTGGGTAAACCAGGGCAAGGAATAAACTCTATGAGACCTCAGTTTCCATATCTGTAAAATGTACTTGATGATTTCTGGGATCCTTTTAACATTACAAAATTATGTTCTTATGATTCCTATGTTTCTGGTTCATCAAATAGATATTCTTATGGATGGTTCAGAGAAATATACAGAATGAGATGGTATATGTGGGTTATCAATATGTACTAAATTATGGATTATAGGATTTCTGGAATCATCTAGTCATCTTTTGTTGGCAATTTGGTTGAATTATAGTATCAATATGAAGTTTATTAAAAACTGAATTTCTTTTTAAAAAACTAGGGTTTTTTCCTTTTCAAACCCAAAATTTGGTAAAGTCTTTCTAATATCATTTGTAAACTGCATAAAGATATTATTAACATTTAAATTTTACAGGAAAACTTTAAGATATTTAAGTAAAAACATCTGCTTGCCACTAAGCACAAACTATTCCAACGATGGGAAAAGTGACAGACACAAACATGTACGAGCGCACACACAGTAAGTGAAGAGAAAGGGAAAAAGAAGAAGAGATGGAAGAAAGATATTGAAAAAAGAGGGATTAGGGATAATAAGATAAACAGTACAGGGGAAAAGAGAAAAAAAAGAACATCTTAAGGGGGATAATAGTAAACAGATGACACTTTAGAATACAGATAACATATTTCAATAGATTATATGTATACATAATTGAAAAGCCATTTGGGAGATTTAATGAAAAAATTACAAGTGAAAACAGCAAAATAACATCTCAAAGAATGTCTTTAATATCTTTAATTCCTTTGTAACTATAGCATTTAATAAAAGTTAAATAACATTATGAGGGTTGTTAATGCAAAAGATAGAGTTTATGTGAAATGAAATACTAAGAGTTTGTCACTCACAGTTAATGGGGCTGTGTAAAAATAGCTAAAGATGGAAATTGGGGAGAACTGCAAAAAAGATGACCAAATCTAAAAGTCTGTAACAAACATGTTGAATATATAGTGATTTTAAAAACTGTAACACAAAATAAATCCTGGATCACATATAGAAAGACTATTCATTGGGGGTTGAATTCCACGCACCAATAGAATCATAGGCTAACAAAGGTGACTCCACTCACAGAATAAAAGATTATGACCAAAAGATTACAAGTTCTGGCAGGTTCTACTCTGCTCTATCTGAAATCCATCAAAGACATCAATACACACACACCCTCCCACCACCCACAAGGGTCCTCAGGCTTCTAATATTATAAACTGAGACTGTTGTCCTGTGACCAACAAGCAGAAATAATGCTACTAGAAGAAAGGACGTCTATCAATCTTGAATTATCCCAACAAATATAAGCAGGAGATTAAAACTAAACGGCATAGGGGACTTAAATAGACTACAGGGTATTACAAAGGAACAATTATTTAAATGTACAGATAGAAGAGGAGCTGTGGACAGTCCTTTAGCAAGTGCTAATAAGTGAATGAAACCAGTGTGTACTCCAGCAAGATTTATATGTGGTCAAGAAATTTAGACCAAGTCTCTAGCAAATTGGCTGGACTACCTTTGGCATTTTATAGGTTAACACCAAGAAGAATCACATAGGAGGAGACAGTGTGAATGGATTTTGATCTTTACCATGAAAGGGCCTATCCATAGGAAGAGATCACAAGTCCAAGTGTTTATACTCAAAGACTTAGGAGTATTGCCTTTTGTTTGAAAAGAATACTGACAAAATTCAGAATTGTAGAATGAATGTAAAGATAATACAGCAAACCTGTTACATAAAAAGAAATATACATTTTTAATACCTCCTACTTGCATTCCTGACCCCCAAACTACTAGTGCTTCATAAACCTGCACCAAATCTTTCTCCTTTACCAATTTATTTATTTTGGGTATATACATATCTCCTGACAGAATGTCTGTTTATTATGGGCAGGGACTGTTTTCCTTTTTATTTTTGTATCCCCATTGCCTGGCAAATGGCAGATAGTTAATAAATGCCTTTGGACTGTAAATATACAAAACAATTTTGAGAGACACTTTAATATTAAAATAAGTTTTGTCATTTGACAGATTATGTTGAGATATGATTAATCACATATCTAGATTAATTAACATATATCCCCTATATGGACTTGCCAATTTTCAAAGAAACAATTAATTAAACAAATATATGATTACGTGGCATGGATTTCATTGTTGGAAGAACTGGCCAAAAATAATCCAATTCCATATCAAACATCAGTACATATGTGACTACTTAATAAATGGTACATGACAATTTTTTGGAGTTCAAAAGATCAAGAAAACAAATAAAATATATTTAATACCAAAACAATGCCAAAAATAATTTCTATGATGTTCTAGATGGCATTTCAGGAACATACAATGCTTTAGAATGATTAAAAATATAAGATGATTATAATACTGATTTTAAGTAAAGTTGTTAGCAACCAGGGGGAAAATGTTAAATGATAGAAATTAATTATTGCCAGGGCTTCATGTAAACATGTTCTCCACTCCATTGTATTAAAGGACCATAGACTTAAGAGTGGGAGGGGACCTTAGAAGTAGGTGATCTCTTCCAACACACCTTCATTTTATAGACTGTAAAAATATAAACAACTGATCAGGGTTACAGTCATTAAAATAGTGGTGATAGAAGTTGAACTCAAGTTCCAGGATTCTAAGTTCAGTTTACATTTCAACCCACTGCCTCTGAAGATTAGATTGGTCTCAATAGTTAAGAGTCACAAAATTGAGAATCTAGTGATTCTAGGATTCTAACAATTATTACTTGTTACTGGGTATTAAAAGTTTATATTTGCAAGGAAAATAATTCAAAAATAAAAATTAACAGAATGCACGGAAACCAAAAAAAGTTTATTATACTAATTTAGTTATCTTATTGACTGGGCAATTTTAAAGAACAAGAGTTAAAAGTTGAGCCAAGGATTAAATTTGAAAACATCAGTTTGATTTTTTTAAAAGAACATGGCCATAAAGGCAGAATGACAATTTTTACAATGCTTATAAATATCTTTATAAAGTAGAAGACAAATTCTTTGATTAAAACAAAAAGAATACAACACATCAAACTAATCCAGAAAGTCAGTATCCTTTTTCTATAGTTTTTAGTTAAATGTGGTTTCTAAAAGGAATAAAGCATTAAGATTATTTTCCCCACGTTAAGACAAATGCTTTGCATATAGTGGACATTTAAGAACTGTTTATTGAACTAAAAGTGGTAGTGACTTTTTTTATACTTATAAAATGTTTTTACTTAGGCCTATTATTTTATAGCACAGTTGTTTCCAGAATTCCCCCTACTGAGGAACTGAGCCCTCTTTTAACAAAGAAATAGTCTTAAGCAAAAACAGTTCATATTGCGAGTCTGACAACATTCTGCCCTGGAGGAGAGAGGTATGCTTCGGTAATTTGTTCTTCAGGATCTAGTTTTCATTCCTAATTTCTTGAGAGATCTTTTCAATTACATTCTTGTAGTCACTTGTATGGTAGAAACATCAGAGAGAACACAAAACCAGCTAGGTCTGGATTCAATTCTTGATTCTAGTATGATATTGGTTGTACATATGGACAAGGCAGCATCTCTACTCTCAGCAGAGGTAATTAGTACATAATCTTCACTGATGGAGGGAGCTTCCTCTCCTCACATTCTCCTAGGAGTGCCAAACTCAAATAGAAATGGGGACCACTAAACTGTACCTCAGGATCCCTGTGATCTGCATATTGACTGAGAAAATTACATCTTAACACTTTCTATGTTTTACTATAATTTTAATTTTTAAAGTATTTCTCAGTTTTCTATATAAGTAAGCATATATATATATATATATATATACGTATATATATGTATGTTATGTATGAATGAAAAAATCAGTTTGGGGCACAATGAGGAATGTTGTAAGCTGCATGTTCTGATCTCTCTGTCCTAGAAGATTTTTGGACCCAAAGTGTCATTGTGTCTTGTCTTCTTAGGTCTGCTTATTTTGCAGAGCATCAGTTGATGTAAACAAATATTCCCATGTTTCTCTAATTTATTCATATTCATCATTTCTTGGCAGTTGCAGTTTCATGTTTTGTCCACTCTCTTGAAAGCTGCCATTTATAGCTTTGGTTAAAAAGTCTAAAATCACTGCTTATAATTAATTTCCACAATATTTACTAAGTGCATCAGTTACTATATATATATATAACAAGACACTTTGCTAGAATCTGCCCATTCTCAATCAAGGAACTGACATTACATTTTACCAAGTATAGATAGATAGATGGAGAGAAATATAACTTCTCAAAGATAAACAGTCACTGGAAGGAGGACAGATACCTTTTGGATGCTACAGCAGAGAGGTATGATGGTGGAACAGTAAAAGGATCACACTTAGGATCAGAGCACCTGACACTGATGGAGAGGGCATATCAAGCCACCTCTCTAAACATCTATTTCATCCATTGTCAAAGGGAACCTAACCATGCTTGTACTACCCCACAATAATGGGCTTATTGAGGGGAATGCATTTATTAAAATAATTATATAAAGGTGAGTCATCTAGAATATATTTCAGCAGCTCTACTTCTTTTATGTGACAATTCACTTAATGTTTATGAGTTTCACGTTCCTGGGGTATGAAAATACCTGTACAATCTCTCACAAGGTTAGCTTTACAAAATGTAACTTGGTGGTATGTAATTTTCAACTTTTTTCAATTAAGGGGATTAAAATGAAAGGGCCATCAACCATATCTTATCTCAATTTCCAAAGAGATCACAAGGGTACTATAAAAAACTACAACTTAAAAAAAATTGATCACAAAGAAAAGTACCAAAAGATTTAAAAGGATCTTCAAAATTTAAGACCATTTTAAATATACAACATTCTAATCAG
Organism: Monodelphis domestica; assembly: GCF_027887165.1. NCBI lineage: Eukaryota > Metazoa > Chordata > Mammalia > Didelphimorphia > Didelphidae > Monodelphis > Monodelphis domestica. The sequence goes on along the minus strand of NC_077228.1, from coordinate 438,565,101 downwards.
TTGAAAATTAGTCATTCATACACAATTCATAGCTTTGTCCACAAGAACAATTAAATTAACCACAATAGACAGATAATGTTTCATAACAAGGTTTAAGTGTATTTTAGTTTAAAAATTAGGTGGGAGAGAAAAGAATAAAAAGAACTAAATTTTAAAAGAACATGTAATCACTTAAGTGGTATTTTGGCCTTGGGGACTTCTTTGGGCAGTACCAAAAAAAAAAAAAAAGACATCAATTAACAGCTAAGCTCCCTTTTTTCTCCCATCCTCCACGCCAACTCTGGGTACCTAAATTCCACATGGTGAGCATATTGTATTTCATAATCTATATATCTTTAGCAGTACTAAAAATAATGAAGTGACCATTTATTCTTTTAAGAGTGGAAGGAAGACAAAGGGAATATGCAGTTATGTAGTCTCTTCTTATAAACATTTGAAAAATGGCCTATTGGAAAACACCACTGATTATTTATATAACTAAAAAGAATAGAAACTGTGCTTAGTTCCTCATCACCAGGGAATAAATGCTCTGAGACAAGATTTTTCATTTTCACACATATACACACTCATAAGCATGCTAGGTCTAGACACCTTCACAGAAGCTGTTTTGGATAGAGTTGGGAAGTCTTATTGCTTCTGAAATACATGGTTCTTCTTACAAATGAGAAAACAAATACACATTAATGTTGTGCTGAATTAGACAAGGTTAGAACTCTATACTGATACATGAAGAACAGTTCTACCCTTATTCAAGTTCTACTTATAGATGAACTAATATTCACGTGAAGCGAGTAAATTAAGTATGTGTACAAAAAGCCAAAAGGATCAAATAAACCTAATTGGGGAGAGGAGAATCAATCTGTAAGTGGGTGCTCTAATCTTTAGGAAAATCAATTCAACTATTTTCAAATATTTCATTTTGGAATGGAGCAACATTTCTCTTTTCTCACTCCCAACTTTTCTTCATATCTCCTTTGGAATAAAGTAGAAAAAAGGACACACAGACACACACACAGACACACACACACCTTTAACTACATTAAAATTATTAATTAATATATTTAATTTAAAATACATTATTTAATTATATGATATTATTATATTTTCCAATATATATTCTCTTTTAATTCCTCATTTTTTACACTTTTCCTAAAGCTACTTCCTGGTCTCCCCTACCACCCAAGCACAAGCATTACCACTGAACTATAAACCATCCATTTAGTTCTGGATCAAACAACAATTGCTTCATGAAGCAATCATTGAATATTCTAGGGAGTCTCTACCTCTACCTCAAGGTACAGATATAGTGTCTTCCTTTTGTAGCTGTCCTTTGTAGCTTTGGGGATCTCTGAGGTCATTCCACCCAACTCTATATTTTTAATCTGAGGAAAATTAGGTCTAGAAATATTAAGTAACTTTCTGAAGTCACAAAGGTAGCACAGCAGATTTTAGAGTCAAAATTTGAACTCGCTTCCCCTGATTCTCCCAATCTAATTTCTCTGCATTATCAGGGTTTCCATTATGTAGATGTTTTACCTTAGTCCTTTTTGACATCTCTCCATTATGACCCTGAGGATTATTAATTTTCTAAGAAACAGTCTTTAGATTTTTATAACCCAGTTCTCTTCCTAGAAATGACTGATGATAACTTCTTAGTCTCCTTGGCTGGATTTTTATTCATTCTCACCTATTGTGGATGCATCCCAAGGCTCAGCCTAGGGCAGACCCTCTACTCTTTTATCTTTAAATCACTTAATGATCTCATCACTTCCCCTGGATTCAAATGTAACCTCTAAACAGATGATTCCTAGATCTTACATTCCTCATCTCTGGAGATTTCAGTTCTATATCACCTAATGGATATTTCAAACTGGATGCTTGGTAGAAATTTCTTTTTTTCCCCTTTCTTTTTCCCTTTCTTTTTTTTAACCACTCCCCAATCTCCTCCCTTCATAAATTCCCCATTACTTTTGAAGATACCACTAGGTTTCCACTCCCCTTGATTTGATAGGTGTTCTCCACTCCTCGGTTTCCCAATAATAATAAGCTGTCAAATCCCCTTTGTCATTTCCTGGAAATCACATCCCCTGACAGCCCCCACACAAGATGGAGCCTCCATCAGCTCTATCCTGAGGTCTGAGACAGGCTTCTTTCTAACTGCCCTCCCTGTCCCAAGTCCCTTCCCCATTGCAATCCATTCCCCAACTGGTCTCCATGTCACCCCCATCCTCTACCCACTTCCAGGACCTAATGTAAAATCTTCTATTAGGCAGGTGAAGCCCTTCATCAATAAGCTGGCCCCACTCTTCCTTTGCAGTCCTCTGACACAAAACTCCCTTCTGCATGTTACTACCACCTGCCTAGAGCAGTCCATGGCTGTTCTTGCTTTCTGCCTGGAGGCTTTGCACCGGGAGTTCCCCACAAGGGGAATCTCTTCCTCAGCTTCCCAGGCTTCCTCTTAGATGCAGCCCAAACACCAGCTTATACAGGAAGCCTTTCTTGGAAGTGACCTCCATCACGCTGGAGACTTCCCTCCTCCACTGCGTCATTCTAACCATCCATCTAGTGATGTACAGGTTTAATCCTTGCCTTGAAGACGATTTATTTTTGTTTCTTTCTTTCTTTCTTTCTTTATTTGTTTGTTTGTTTGTTTATTCATTCATTTATTTATTTTTTGCCTTTTAGATCCCTTGTCCAGTAATTGCTCCACTGAAATCCCATTCCAATCCAACAAGCATGTCCTTAAGCATGTACTATGCGCAAGGCACTGTGCTTGGCAGATGTGCTGTGGACAAAAGGACAAAAGAATAACTGTTTATAGGGTAGAAGCCTCGTCTTAGCCATGTTTCTGAAATACACGGTCAACGAGACATGACTGAAAAGAAGGATCTTGTCCAAAATGAATGCAATTTGACTTTTTCCACAGTAAATACTTGAGCTGACATTCAGATTGTCCACTGCTATTCACAAGCAGGTAAATAGGTTTCATAGTCTACAAAGGACTTTCCTCCTCACAATCCTGGGAAGGAGGCTACCCTGTTTTACTACAAAAGCCAGTGTGGCCCAGAGAGGATGTCATAGCTGGAAGGCCAGCTGCGAGGCCTCGGATCCTACCTCTCTCTCTCTTTCCAGATGATGGTGAAGGACTTGCCTAAGGAAGGAAGCAATGAAGAGGGGTCAGAGTCCCCATCTGAACTCGGGTCTCCTTCCAGATGCAAGGCCCGGGGCTCTAGCCACTTTACACCTGGCTTCCCTAGGAGTAAATCACAGGACTACTAGGATTTCTGATGTCAGTTCCAATAACTTTCCTACCACATCATGAAGCACAGCATTTCGAACTGTGCCTCCAGAACTCTTTGTAGCCATTAAGAATGTCCAGGAGTTGTACACATAAGCAAGGACTTAAAGGAGGCAATGAAAGGTCTATAGAGAAAGGCCCATGATGCCCACATCCTCCAGGAGCTTTCGCACTTTGTACTCACAAGTATGGAAAGGGGACAAGATCAGCAAAGCTTAGGGGTGGGAGGGGCAGTGAAGGAGTAGGGTATTTCTGGATTTAAATAGGGCATCAGACACTTCACCTGAGTGCCTCCAGGCAATTACAATCACAAGACAAAGCTGAAAGAGAGGGACAAATTCTGACCTGAGTGTCTACAGTTGGAGTCTGGGCTTAATAGGGAAAAAAAGATATCCCAAAGAGACTGCCTTCAATTTTAAAATGTATATAAAGTTGTTTGCATAGTGTCTCCTCCATTAGAAAGTGAGCTTTAAAAAACAAAATAAGACAAAACAAAACATAAAAACCTCTTACCTCTTATTTTAGCATCAGTACTGTGTAATCCTGTCAAGCCAATAGAATGGTTTGGGCTAGGCAAGGGGGTTAAGTGAATCTGTCCAGGCCTTACAACTAGGAAGTGTTTGAGGCCAGATTTGAACCCAGGAGCCTAGGGGGGTCTTACTCTCAACTGAGCCACCTAGCAGAACCTAGAAGGTAAGCTTTAGTGGTTTTGCTTTTCTTTGCATTCCTAACACTTAGCACAGTCCCTAGTTCAAAGATTTGTATTTTGTTATTGAAGATGCCGAAGACCCAGCAATTAAGTAACTGTGGAGCTGGGGTTATTGGGGCAGAAGAGACAAAAAGGGAGCTGGGGGCGAAATGAGTACAGGGGCCTACCATCAGGGTAGGAAAGGCGAGGATGACAGGGAAAGTAGAAAACTGGCAAGCAAGGGAAACTAAGGGGAAGGAGATTGAGGATTAATCCACACTTGAGAGGACCTCCTAGAGGCAGTCATGAGAGCAGAGAGAGGTTGGGGGAATGGCAGTGGTGTTAGATGGAGATCTGGTCTAAATTGGGGTACTAATTTTCCCACTTGGTCTTTAACACCATGCTAAGCAAATAGTGTCACACTCCATGTTCTGAATGATTTTTGAATAAATGTAATATTTATGATTCAAATGGTTACGACTCTAATTATATGAATTCTTTTTCAAAGGGTGATAACCAGGGGACAAGTGAGGACTCCAAAGAAGGTTGGATGTTCTCACAACCAGACCTGTTAAAAATGGAACTGTTCATGCTAGAAGATGGTGGGATCTTTGTCAGTAGATGTTGAATCTGAGGTTTGGTCACTATGTAGAAGTAAACGAAATGCTGGAGTCGATTACCCTTCAGAGGCTTCTTTCTAACTTGATCATTCTCTACCAAGATGATCACAATGTTCTACAACAGTATTTCCCTGGTATAATGAGATTCCCCCTGCCCTTTGAACAATCGTTATTAATGTTCATTATGATCACATAGTTATGGGACATGGAATAAGTCACTTACCTTCCCTTGTTTTCGGGTTTGTTTGCTTTTTAATAAAATGAGAGCTTTAGACTACAAATTCTATAATTCAATGACTATGAGCCTTGGCTGTCCGTCCCCCTGTTCACACCTGATTTTTAACATAATGGAGTCCAAACATGGCAGTCTCATGGGTATCTTCATAGAAATTGATATTCAAAAACAAAAACTCTTCATCTTCCATTTCTTTTTAAGGTACAATGAGTATTCTCTACTGTTAAATGACAACCTCTCATAGTATATATACTTGGGCTTTGACTGAATACAGAGTGTGCTTTAAATAATTCATTTGGAACCAAATTTGGAAAACTGAAACTTCAAAATGTGCTAACAAAACAATCTAAAACTAAACTTCATCGAATAATAACTTTATATACCAACACAGTTATGCCTCAGGTAAAATATAAGAATCTTCAAATTAGGTATTTAAAAACAAAAAGACAACTGTCTATGCATGTCTTGGGATAAAGTCACACTCAATGTAATGTCCTATATCTTCTCTACATACAGGACCATTAAATGCATAACTTATTTTCAGAATAATGAATATCGCAAATATGAGGAATATGGGGGTGGGGGGCCAAACAGTGACTATGTGATCATCCTGGAGGTAAGGAGGAGGCAAACTTTCTGAAAACTGAAAAAAAAATGAGTAAAAAATTCTGTAAACAAGTTGTTTTTTTTTTTGTAAAGCAACTACTAGGTACTATCATTAACCTCTTCTCTAGATATGACTACATAGTATGATCCTACATGATAATTCATACAATGGATACTGAATGAAATGCCAACAATGGCCTTTAGCACGTTATGATTCAAAATGACTGCATGAATGCTAGTGACACTTAAAAGAACCTTAATTTTTTCTACTTCTTTAATGCTACTAGGAAAATCTTTAAATGTAAAGAGGAAGTCACAATGAAAATTACCGGTATTTTTAAGCTCATACTTGAATTCTAATGAAACAAATAGCAAGAAGGGGAGAAGGTCACATACTGGGGTCAGGAAAAACAATCCCACACAATGACAGATCAGACAGACAACATCTTGAGTAGTAATGTCTTCATATCCATGAATCAACAATGCTATTCCCAAACTGAATAAGAGGAATATAAGACAACATCTGTAAATTGATTCTAATCTGCTAGATAAATGGAGAGAAAAAAGTATTTGATCACCCATAAAGTGTACCTAAATGGGTTGTTGTACCATTTAGTAAATAACTTACCCTGCTTCCTGGAAGTCTCCAACTAAAATTTATTCTTAAAACATATCCTATTACATATGAGAGATCCCAGATAGCACTAGCCTGAGGTGAAATGATAACAGATGGAAATTCTAGTAAGAAATAATACAAAATTGTACTATAGAAGTACCTTGTAACCCAGTTACAGTTAACCATGTTTAAAATTTTCCATAGCATTTGCATATTCCTGTGTCCTCAAATTCCAACATAAAATTTAATTTAGTGCTAAAAAAAATTCTGCTATTATGGAAAGTCAGCAATTTCTTCCTTCTGTTTTTCAAACTTATATTCATGATTCTATTTGGAGCAAACAGTTCTAAAATTTTACTTTTCATATTAAATTGTTTCACCTTTTAGTGTACTGATACTTCTATGAACAAAAACAACAAAATTTAATTGCCCTCAATACCACATCTAGAAGTTACCAATAATGGTATCAAGTATTTTATAATTTTAGGCAATTGATGCAAATGATTCAAACAAGTTCTAAGTTTATGCAAGATTTTTCTGCTAAAACTATCATACTGATTAACTCCTGTAAAACTACAGCATTTTAAAGAATGCAAATAATTTAGAATAACATAAGGATATATACATACACATTCTACAGAAGATTACTTTTTCTAGAAATAGGAGGGTTATATGCAAATCTAAGGGAAATCAGGAAGCAAATAATAGGTAAAGATCACACAACTTATTACTTATTTCTCTAAATTCTCACTCAGTTCACATATCATACTAACTGTGTAAGATCCTTATAGTCAACCCAATTTCTACCTGGTTCTTCAATTACAGAGAAATACTGCTTTACAGGAACAAAGTAAAGCATAATTTTCATAAAATCCAAGATTAAAAAAAATTTTCTGAGAAAAAATTTCAGGAAAAGAAGCTGGCTAACTCCTTGAATCAAGAAAATTAACTGTTTAGAGAAGGTGTCATGAAGAAATCTCCACTGCCATCAGAAGATTCAGAATGAACTGTGGGATGCAACTTGACTCAACTGAAGGGAGTTGAACACATTTATTCTGAAAGGAAACTCTTATGACAAAGGGGAATGCCCCCGATTGGCTTTTTGTCAATGTGCCTAGTAAATATTGGTCCCTCTCTGTCTCTGTCTCTGTCTCTCCTATTTCCCTCTCATCTCAATCTATTATAGTTTCCTCTTAGAAAAGTGCAATATTGCATGCAGTTTTAGCTAGAAGATTTTTAGAGGTATAAGATAGTTATGTTTAAATGATCGATTGGGGAGATTAGTCTCCCAAAGGATCTCAGGGGAGGATTGTGATGATGGAATTTACACTCCCCTTGTCTACTTTTAAACTTAATCAACCAAAAGCATAGACAACCCTACTTAAAAATAAGTAGGTTTGTTCTACAAGGCACTTACTAAAGTGGGTGACAACTCCAGAAGTGACTGACCACCCCCAGGGCAGTGCTAAGCAAATTTAAAGATTGTAAACTGTAAAGTGGAGGAAAGGACAGGAAATGACATAAAAAGGACTGTAAAAGATGATGAACTTCCTGTGCAAGAGGTCTTTATCCTGAATTTTCATGTTGGAGGATCTTGGACTGGGGCTTTGGCTTGGAGGTACTTGTACTGGAGACTCTAGATCTTGGACTACTTCTGGTAAGAATGCTCCTGGATCTTCTCCTTTGGAGCTTCGACCAAGGATAACTTGAGAAGCTGACCCTCTTTTCCTGGCTTCTGGAGAGGCCTCCCCTTCTTGGAGGAGGCCATGTGGGTGGAACCCTTGGTTAATTTACCACCAAGCCCTCTGGTTGGGGTTAATGAGCCCTGCCAGAGTTGAACAGGCAGTGGAACAAATATTTAGTGTGGTAGGATAGACTTAATCCTCTTTTTTCATTTCTCTACTTTCACTCTCTCCACATTTTTTTTAATAAATAAAAACTGCTAAAAGTCATTTGACTTGAACTACAATATTTTTAAATCTGCAACCACAGTACTATCGTAGAATTCTCATCTATTTAGTCCAATCATAAAATTTAATTCCTTACCGTAACTCAGTCATGAAACCTGCCTGTGAGGATCTGAATCATTTGAATAGACCCTGTGAGGATATGACCATGATCAAAGATTTAAATGGTATAGAAAGTAGTTTGGTTTTTTTTTTTTCCTGATTGAATAGCCTAAGATTTGATCAACTTTTGAATGAGGATACAAAAAAGGCTGATATTTTTTTCTAGCTTTCCTAAACCTATTAAGGGCACAATTATTTTACTAGTACAACAATCTCAGAGTTATGATCAGCTTTTCTCCTTCACATACAATCAGTTTTACTCCAAAAATCAACCCACGTCTCTTCACCATTCACAAAATTATGAAATCTAAGAACCAAAAGGCATCTCTGACAACATCTATTCCAACACCTATACCAAAAAGCAATTTTGACTGAAACTTATTTAACAAGTGGTCATCCAGTCTTAGCCTAAATAATTCTAAGGAAGATTACAACTTGACTTTCTGGACATTCCACTTTTTAGACAACTTGAATTACTAGAAGTCTTTCTTCACTTCCTTTCTAAACTTCCCTCTTTCTATATTATACTTATTGTTCTTGCTTTGGTCCTCCAAGGTCAAACAAGAACAAGTCAAGTATCTCCTACAAATATTGTTGTTCTTCAGTCATTTCAGTCTCATCTTTCTCTTCATGACCACCTTTGGAGTTTTCTTGGCAAAGATAATGGAATTGTTCATCATTTTCTCCGGATCATTTCAGAGATGAGGAAGTGAAGTAAACAGGGTTAAGACATGCCCAGGGTAGAAGTCTCTGATGTTGGATTTGAACAGAGATAAGTCTTCCTGACACAAAGCCCAGTGCTCTGTCCATTGTGTCACTAAGTTTTCTAAGAACATATAACTGTATTTCAAATACCAAAAAAGGGCTATTATATTCCTCCCCTAAGTCATTCCTTCTCCAGACTAAACATGTCCAGTTCCTTCAACTGATGCTCATGAGATATGGCCTCAAGACTCTTTCATAGTTCCATATGCCCTCATCTGGGACCTCTCTGGCCATTGTTACCATCTTAATTGTACACATCTTCTTAAATTGATTCTGGATTAAATATTGTAACTTGTAAATGTTGTTGCTCCTAGCAGGCAAGGGTTGCTTCACTTTTCTCTTTGTAACACTGCTGTCTAGCATAGTGAGAGGCATATAATACGTAGGGGCTCAACAGAAATTAGTTGGTTGAAATGGAGTTATTTCCAAAAGGGAGTGAACCCAAAGAAAGATAAAAATAATGCTTATAACTTACACTATTTAAAAGATTTTCTTATAATGCAAAAAAGAAGTTTAAATAATTGAAGTAATAAGTACATCCAAGAGTATACTAGATATCTTTTTCATTCACAATATAGATTTTTACCATGTCCCATACTGTAATCTATTTAGCATTAATTTTCTATGGAATATTGAGGAAAAAAAGCTTTTGGTAAACTTACTATTTTTTGAAAGAGCAAATAAATGAAAAATAAAGTTATCTTAGAAGTTCATGACTATAATATTAATTTAAGTTTTCAAAAAAGAAAGTTTAAAATTAAAAAGATTTCATATTCATGAAAATTTTAAAAGTCATGAAAAAAGTATATGGCTTCTTTTAATGAAAAAGAGAAAATATTAGCTCTTTATGATTCAAAGGAGATGCAAGGAGAAATGATGAAGAAGAAGAAATGGAGTATAAGTTTGAAATTTTTTGGCAGACTTCTCCACCTCCACCCCCCTACAACTATTACAATCTGAAAATATATGAAAAAAACTTGGGGGTAAAGAGTTGTTTTTACTTGCCCATTGGATTTTTCCCTCTATTTTAAATGTTTCAATTAGATTCCTACCAGCATCCATCAATGCAATTAACATAATTACCAAGCTGTATAACACAAAAGCTTGGGCTTTACAACTGACCATATGTATTTAAAAGCTTGCACCTGGACCACCATAAGTACCATGGGGGGAAAAGAACACTCAGAAAGAAACAAAGTGAAATTCTACTTACCAGAAATTTTTTTTGCATTAAAATGGCCATTTTCAAAACATATTACTTATTAATTTTTAAAATCTTTATGGTAGAGATAAAATTACATTTTCTCTCACTCTTACTTAGTTTTTATTATGTATTTTGGCTCCTTCATGCCTTAAGATTATACTTCAAAAAGCTAAAGCAAAATGTTGGATTTGACCCCATCATTTATCCACTTCTTTCCAATAGTTGTTCACAGGAGGCATGAACTGACGTTATTCAACATTTAAGGGATTGCAAAGCTATTACACTTGCTAAACACTCAGCAAACATATAATTTACAAGGCAGCATTAGACAGAGTTCAAGTTCTTTCTTGGCATATATATAGTATCCCAAGCTTGTGACATTTCGATGAAAAGCAGGCATTCTGGGAAGTAGACTAATGTTAATCAATAGATTTGACTCTGGGAACAAAAGCCTGGACTAATGATAAAAGGAATCATCAAATGTAAAGTTAAATCATGACTTAGTTCAGCAGATAGCCATCATTTATATAAAGATACAAATCTTAAGTCAAACTCTAGTGATAGGCGTCTACTTTTCCTAGATGACTAAAACTGGTCAGATCAGATTTTGAAATTTTGAAATTTCAAATGATTTCCCAGAAAGAAGCTTTAGTACCTTAAATTTACACCCACCTATTTCTTTAAGTCATATTACAATGGAGACAATCTACAGAAATAGTGAGTTTATTTTAGAAGTAAGGGAATTAAAAAGCTAATAATACTACGCTCAACATTGTGAATACTTAGCCTATCAACAACTACCATGAATTTTATAAGGCAGTTAAACAAAAAAGAGACAAGGAAATAAAAACAGTAGGAATATACTGATGCCATAAAGATTTCTCCAGATGAAGTCCTCCTATTTAAAACTGAAATGCCATGAATCAAACTGCAAAATGTGCACGGAACTTTAAAGATTTTCAAAGAATCTCCTTTTCAATAAATTGTGAACTAAAAAAAACTAAATATCTACTGGTAAGACAAAAACTAAGTGTATGTTTTATGAGCAGCATGGTGTAGTGAAAAGAATCATGGGCTAAGAGCTCAACAATGTAAATCTAAGTCCCAACTTTTGTGCCTATTAGCTATGTGACTATGGAAATTTTAATTAATAGTAATAATGGGCATTGATATTACTGACCTCCAACGTCTGAGAAGTGCTTGTCATACATTAGTTCAGAGCATCTGAGCCTCCCAAAAACCTGATGGGGCAATGCAGCGCCCAGCTGGGGCCCTCAATAATCAGTCTGTGTGACCTTGGCCAAGGTTTAATGTTCCTTACCCTTAGATTTCTCAACTAAAAAACAAAACAAAAAACACAGACATGATAATACTACTTCACTGCCTTTGCTCATAAGAAGGTACTTTTCAAAACTGGAGAGTGACTTACATAAACAAGTCAGTGTAGGTCCTAGGATTCAACCTATAACTTGGAACATTTACTAATAGACCATATGTGGTCTCCCTTTTGACTGGCATTCTATAGCCATCTTTTCTAATCAGCTACAAAAGAAGGAAAAGGAGGGGATGGGGAGAGGGAGCAGCCCTCAGAAGCAGGAAGACCCGGGTAGGGGAGGACAGATTCTGGCTGGGCAGCACTACAAAAATCAGTTACCCTCTCGGAGGGAGCCTCAGGGACTGAACTTCCCAAGAGGAAAAGATGGTGGGAACCTACATCATTAGCCCGTGGGCTTCCTCATTCAGGAAGAGCTCCTTAGGCAGATGAAATCCTCCCTCCAGCCTCCATTCCTTTCCCCAGCTACAAAAGTAGCTCCACTTTTCACGGGGTGAATCTAAATCTAGTATCTATGCTAAGAAAACCCTAAAATGGGGTGGAACATGGACTGAGATGACAAGAACCTCAAATCTCTATCAACGCTAACAGGTAAAATTCCCTTGAGTGAAATGATTATCGGAAAATCTGAGGTGCCGTAAGAAGGGTGCTGACTTCCACACGGGCACACAAGCATGTGTTAAAATGAATACCCTAGACCTCCAAGGGAGGGGCTAATCTCCTTCAAAAGCTCCAGAAGAGGTGAGTCAGGATGGACTCCCGAAGCCTCTGGCAAGCAGCACCTCAGGAGTTGGCCAACATAACCACCTTGAGGAACCTAACCTGCCACCAACATTCCATCTGATTCCTCTCCAAGAGAATTCTGACTGGGAGATAAGAATGAACTGCTAGAGCTTTCTCCTCAATTGTATCATTTTAAATCTGGCTTTTACCCTATTACTTATGATGAAATAATAATACTTAAGAGCAAAATAATGATGAGTCAGACAAGGACCGGCAGAGTAAGTTTCATTTAACTATTTCCACAGCTAGCATTTCGAGTGTTCATAAGCACAGAAACACAAATAGATACCTCCTACTTCTTATTTGTCACTACAAATATATACATTACCAAAAGCAACTGAAATTTATGACTGCCTGAACTCTCAAATTCATGTTTCAAAGCATTTAAACCATTTCTAGTGTGCACACGTTCCAGGCAAACTGAGAATTGAGGTACATGAATGAACTTGTTTTCCTATTCAGTCCAGTAAAACTAGTCTTGTAAAAAGGCAAATAGGTTTTTTTCCACCCAAGGAAGGTAAAATGGCAAAAACAAAGTTTATTTTTGAAAATTTTAAATAAAACAAAACCAGAAACTACTTTAACTATTGGATAGATCCACAAAGTAAATAACAAACACTAAGAATTTGAAACTCCAGTTATTATTGCTGCAAAAACTATTTGTAGAATAAGCTAGCTATTTTGGACAAGAGAAAACAGAAAATGATGAGCAGCGATGGTTCACACACTACTTCTGGAAAAAACAACACAAATGCTTTACCAATAAGATTAGAACTATATATACTAGGAGGTGAATCTCAGCACATAACTTGCATGTATGTTATCAAGTAGTCTAAAAGAGTAATGAACTCCTGTTATTATATATGAAATATATATATATACACGGTGTCCTTCATCCACAGTTTAGGATGCTGAACAAATCCTTCCATCTTCATATTCTCCATTTTACCAGAAGGAAGGAGGTAGCTTGGTCAAACAATGGCAAAACTACTGGATCTTGAGCTAAATCAGCTATATATGTATCAATAAAAATAGTGTCCATAATAATGATAACCTATTGACCTTTGTATAAGTCATGTCATACTCTCTAGAACTCAGTTTCCTTTTATGCCAAATGAGAGGTCCTAGCTAGTGCTAGACCTATGAATCTATGATTTGGGATTTCATTAGGATCCCCCTATACGAAGCCAAATCCAACATTTCAAATTAGCTGCCTGAGACAGGAGGAGGTTAAATGATATCCTCGACAGCTAGGTAAGCATCAAGTGGCTGAATTAGAAGTCAGGTCTTCCTTCCAGAGCCCCACAGCAGATCTCATTTGCCTTTATCATCATGGAGAGAAAATAATCTTATCTTAGAGATGAGGACTTCAATTCATCAAATATCTAATAATGCTCTATATGAAATTGCTGTAAAATAAATATATAATAGAAGTTCCTGACTTCAAAGGGCTTACATTTCATCAGGGAAATACCACACTTACACAAATAAATAAAATATAAATTAATATCTAATCATTGTACAAGGAAAAAACATTAACAAGTAGGACTGGGGAAGGCAGATAAAGGGAAAGAACTTTTGTACAAATACTGGGGTTCTTGGAAGCAGGGGAAAGGCAGGAGGGTTATCCAGACATTGGTGAAGACTGATGCAAAGAAAGGTGTATGGGCTGGAAATGTAAGGTCTTGTAGAGAGCACAGCTAGGAAACAAATAGAAAGTAAAGGGGAATAATATAAAAATCAGAAGAGAAAGTGGAGAAGAGCAGGTAGGGAGTAAATAGATTATAGAAGGCCTTTGATGTCAGGCAATAGAAGTAAATTGAGATTTTATGAGTCAGGAGATTTGGGATTTGGGACTAATAGACAACTGGGAGAGGCTCAATACTTCAAGCCTTTGCAGTAGTCAGCCTGAAGTCCCTGACCTGGGGTAGATGGGTGAGTGGAGGAGAAAGGAGAGTCACAAGATGTTGCAGAGATAAAATCAAGACTGGGAAATTGTTTGGATAGAGGAAGAATCCAGGAAGACTTCAAGTTTGTAAGTGGGAGTGACAAAATGATAGCAGTACCTTAGACTAGAGAATTCTGGAGGAGGGATAGGTCAGGAGTAAAATATAACAAAGTCTAGCAACATATTCATCTATCTAATCCAGGGAGAGATATCCAATAGGCAGTTGGTAATATGATACTGAAGATGAGGAATAAAATCAGAGATAAGTAACTATATATACATCTCGATATAACATCTCTATCTACCTATCTATCCATCCATCTGCCTATCTAGAAGTTGCTGGTCCAGAAATGGATGGTGAACCACAGTCCCACCACAATAGCATTGTCTCCACTACTCAGAGGGTATTCTCTGTCTCTCAGCTCTTTGCCTTTGTACTGCCCATTCTTGAGGCTCTGAATATATTCCCCCCTTCCTATCTCCAACTCATAAACCCTCTTTTCTATAATGTAGCTTAGGAGCCAATAGTTCTACAAAGTCTTTTTTGATCCACTCAATGGAGAGGGCCTTCCCTACTCCATTATTCAGTACAGAAGTCATTGTTACTGACTTATATTTAATAACTGTACATTGATGCCATATATGTACGTTTTCCCATTAAAATGTTAGGTCAGTGCATGGAGGAATTATTTTTTTTATTTTTTATTTTTTTATTTTTTATTTTCTTCTCTGTATTTGTATCTCATGTGGTTAAGCAGAGGGCCTGGCACATAGAAGCTGCAATGATCTGTTTGCTGATAAATTAAATTAAAGAGAGATGATGGGATGCCTGGAGAAGAAATAAGCACAAAGGAGATCTTTTGGAGAAGTTCAAACTTGAATATGAAAGGGTTCTTGATGGGATAAAGTCCCCTTGGTCTGGGGTAAGAAGATATCACTGAGAAGAAGCTGGGAGGATTTCAGAGTAGCTAACATTTTAGGGTTAAACTGCCTGACCATATAGTAAAGATAAAGGGAAAGAAGGGAGAGCAGAGAGGGGGGAGAAATGAAAGGACAGAAGAACAAAGATCACTGAGGAAAAACCTGAGAATTCTGGAGGATGGTTGGGGTTACAGCTCAGCCTCTGGCCAAGGCCAAGAAGACACTGAAGTGATGAGGATCAACTTTGCTAAAAGACAATTCCTAATTTTCTGACTCGCAATCCTCAAATTTAATTCTGAAATCTCTCCCATGATCGCATGCTTTAAATGATGTTAACTGGATAATCATCCCATTGGTGAAAATCTTGCTAGGCTCTTCCACCAGGAAACTTTATAGGCTGTTGCTCTAGGCCTGGCTAGAAGCACCAGCCTGCATGATTTCTAAGGAAAAGGAGTTTGTTCTACTTTCAAGGAGAAAGTAACTGAGAGAACTGACACATTCTATATAGTGAGCTCCCTTGGTAGTACAATGGTCTTTGACATGGTCTGTGTTTCCTAATACTATTTACACAGCAGAGAGCACCAAAGTCATCTTTCACAAAGAAGAATATTAGCTCTGGTCTTGGAAAACTGAACTCTTTCTCTTCTCTTCCCTTGGATGAATATTTAAAGCTTCAATTGCTGTTTTATCATTAAACAGAGGCCCAAAGGAAATATATATTGTATTTACTACTCTCTGTAAATGACCTTTACCCTACTAGGGTAAAGCAGTACAATAGTACAGTTGAACAAACACAAAAAATGCAGAAATAAAAGCTCAAATCCCAAAATGGTTTCAAAGAAATATTTTTAAGGAGAAAGGTACAAGTTTATAATGTGGACAAGAGCAACTTCTATAAATGCAAGTTTCACTCTCTCTTTCTGGATAGTTTAAAATCCATAGAAGAAAAGGTCCAAATCTACATGCTTATGACTTTAAAAGAATCCCCCTCTGCCTTACAAAAGAATATAAGCTCCCGGAGGGTTAGTGATTTTTTTGTTGTTGTTACTATTTAGTGTTTCCCAGCAACCAGCAGAATCAAACATGTACCAGTTAGTTATTAAATGTTTGTTAAATATGTCAGAATTTTCTATTAATTTTTTTTCAAAAACTATTATCATTTGAACGGATAGTCCTAAATTCTGGTCTTCTGAAATTTCATTTAAAACTTCTCAATTTCACAACTACCATATTTTTCTAGATCAGGGGTTATTTAACCCCTTTGGATTCTGAGGATAGATTTTAGGGTGTCTGTGGATTTGGATGAAAAAAATGCTTGTTTATTTCATTATTATATTTGTAATCTCCATTTATTTTATTTTATGCATTTAAAAACATTCTGAGATGGAATGGCATGTTTCACAGCCCTCTCCCCATAATCTAAAGGGTCAATCACATAAAATAAGATAGAGATTCCAGTTCTCAGACTTTGTGTTTCTAGACCAAAAATGCTAAAATTTTTAAAACTTGCATTCACATTTAGGACTCTGCACCCCTACACATGCTTCATTATTTTATTTGTCGTTCCTGCACTGTCCAATTTAGTGTATATTACCTGAGCAGGGAAAATCTAGACAACATGTAGTGTTTTGCCTATTATCACATCAGTTTGATCATGATCTAAAAAACATTTCCTTATCAGTTTATAATCTCTTCCAGAATGAGTTTTATTCAATAGCTTTAAAAAACAAAAACTTAATAACAAAGATAATTTTAAAATGCTAAATACAGGGAATTGCATAAAAGAATAAGCCAGATAATTTTAGACCAACTTCATAATAAATTAACAAAAATGTAAATGCTTTCTATATTACAGCTACTCAAATATTTACTGACCCCAAAGTATTTTCGAAGAAAGCCCTTTACTAGATTTTCATTCATTCGGTGGTTACATAATTCAAGTGATATAAAATGCAATATACTTTGGAAACTAAAATAAAATACATTATTATTGTCTATGTGCCTCACAAGGTTGCCATGAAAAATGTAAAATATCATATCATCATATATTCTTAAACCTATGCCATAAATAATACTCAAAAACACAGATTATGATCTCTGTCTCAAGATAAGATATACATTTAAACACATATAAACATGCAGATGCACAGGCATAAATTCATCATTACACATAAAAAATTTTGTTTTCAAAAAGAAATATCTACAGATCACTCAATATTTATGCGAAACAGCAATGTTCAATATGAGAAAGACCCGGTCACTTCACTTATAAGGAGCATATAAGGAAGAGAATCCTTTACCACACTATCTGATATCTCCGTTCAGGGGAGGTAGGAAAGGGAGTTGGAAGAAATACTTTTTCAGTAAAGGAAAAAATATGTCCAACAGTCAAAATAAAACTCATTTGGAACTGAGGTATGTTCTCCAAAATTATAAAAGATTTCATCTTAAATAGTCATATTTGTTTAGTGATTGGATCAGTTCCACAAATAATTTCCTCAAATGTTCAGATCCCAGGGAATTCCCCTAAAATTGGCTGCATTAAAATCAAGGTTATCAGAACATTTTGCCCATGTAAACAGAAATAATACATTCAAAAAAATAACCTATTCATTTTTAAACCCTTACCATCTGTTTTGGAATCAAAACTGAATATTGGTTCTAAGGCAGAAGACCAGAAAGGACTGGGCAGTGGGGGTTAAGTGACTTATTCAGGGTCATAGAGTTAGGAAGGGTCCAAGGCCATATCTGAACCCAGGACTTCCTGTCTTCAGGCCCGACTCTATTCACTGGGCCACCTCATTACCTCCAATTTAAATTATTATAGAACCATATACTCTCAGTGTTGGCTATCTAGTTCAGTAGAACGAGAACAAGTGTAAAGGTAAAGGATTTCCAAAAGGTAGTAATAGCTGGCCATGTGTCAGGTGCTTTACAAAAATATGATTAGATCCTCATGACAATCCTGATAGCTAGCTGATATTATCCTCATTCTATGAATGAAGAAATCGAGGTAGATGGAAATTAAATGATTTACTCAGGGTTACAGGCTGAATTTGAATCCAGGTCTCCCAGACTCCAGGCACAATCCTCTATCAAATATACGCGCTAAGCTTGCCTATATATAATATTACACAAAGCAATAGACTATAGTTATTAAAGACATCTTAATAGTTACATATATTTTTATTCAGATCATTAGAGGGGAAAAAAGAATTTTTTTTTTAATTTAAACCCTTACCTTCCATCTTGGAGTCAATACTGTGTATTGGCTCCAAGGCAGAAGAGTGGTAAGGGCTAGGCAATAGGGGTCAAGTGACTTGCCCAGGGTCACACAGCTGGGAAGTGTCTGAGGCTAGATTTGAACCTAGGACCTCCCATCTCTAGGCCTAGCTCTCAATCCACTGAGCTACCCAGCTGCCCCCAAAAAAAGAATTTTTAAAAGGCAGTCGATATTAACAATATAAGTTCAGGGATGTGGCATAACAGTTCTTATTGATGTAAGAAAACATTTAAAATTTACTCAATTTCATTATATCAAAAATTTGGCAAAAACAGAAGATTAGATTTCCTCTAAAATTCATTGCTTTTATATTTTAGTAAAATGTATAGAAGACCAATATGTTTTGTTTTGTGCTCAGAAGTGTAAGGGCTTACCAGATGGACAAAAAGATGAAATGGAACACCTTCGGCCTCTAATCTAACTCAATCTCATCGTAAACTTCCTCCTCTATTGACAAGACTCCTGAGTTCCTGAACCAATTCCTAACAATTATTAATTAGTACTACATCCACAGTGATTGAAAGCTGAGCCACTTGATTCTTAAAAAAAAAAAAAAGATGAGATTCCTTGGCATCAGGCACAAAACTAAGGCAAACAAAGTTCTTTCTAGGCTGTGGGGATTTATTGTGTCCAGAATTTGCCTGGATTTGCTAGACAGTCAAAGGAGTTAGTTATCCTAGTGACACCTGCAAATTTGCTGTGGAAGGAGAAAGCGCTGGTCAAAGCCTTCCTCTTTGCTGCTCCAAAGCTGAAGGGTTTTCAACAACTCTGCTTCTAGCCCAAACCCATCAATCTAAATGGTTGGTTCAAAAATCGCCTTCTTGCTCAGTCTGCACCACAAGGATCAAACAGCTCTCTCAGTCCACCCTCTCTTTTCCTGGATTTTTCACCCAACAGTCAAGTGCTTCCTTAGTGACGGGGACCTATTGGGTAGGGAGTGATCCCTGGGGGTCACAGGACACAGGGTTGCCTTGGGCAATACCTCTCTCCAATGGTTGCAGAACAGTTTCCCACCTACTTTGGGACAGAGAGCAACATTGTTTACACCGAACCACTGTGCCAACTACTGTGCTAAAGAGGATACAAGTCAAAAAACAACAACAACAACAACAACAACAACAACAAACAGGAGGCTTATGTTGTGGAGAAGAAACAAAGAAGGATGTCCTGTCCCTAAAACAAACAAACAAACAAACAAACTAAGGCCAGGAAAGAAGGGGCCATTGAGCGCCAGGGGTTCCTGAGAGGAGAAGGGCTCTCATGGAGAAGGAAGGGGTTTATGGAAGTGAGGAAGGAGCACATTTCTAGAAAGACTGAAGGGCAAAGGTGTGCCCAGAGAAGACAGGATGCCATGAGGATGGCAAGAAGGCGGATTTCACTGCCTCATCAAGTGACAGAAGGCAAAGTGGACTCATGCACATAAGAATGGAAAAGTAGGTAGAAGCAAGATGGCAAAGGGCTTTAAAAGTTCCCAAGAGGAGTTTGAATTTGAGGCCTGTGGGATAGTTGGGTGGCCCAGAAGTTAAGAGTGCCAGGTATGGAGTTGGCCTCTGCCACTTACTAGCTGTGATACTCTGGCCAAGATCTGTTGTCTCGGACAGAAGTGAAGAGTCAAAAAATAAAAATAAAAAATAAGGGAGCAAGAGGGTCACAGGAATCTCTAGATCTAGTTAGTGGTGAGGCCTATACTTTAGCAATAATCCATGTGACAGCCTGAAGAGGAGGCAATAAGTCAGTTAAAAGGAATGCCTCCATCAGGGCTGCCACGAAGAACAGCAGTCTGGTGGATGAAGAGGCATTGTGGAAATGGACTCAGCATCTGGTTGCAGATCAAAGCAAACCATCCTTCCCCTTATTTCCTACAAGAGTTTTTGATTGTTAATGTGAGATGCGTCTTTGGTTACAACATGGAGAATATGGAAACATGGACTCCATAAAAGCACTGATGAAACCTCTATCACATCCTAAAGAATATGAAGCACAAAACATCAGAAAACAATTGCCAAAAATGATTTCTAAAAGTAATTCAAGAAATAAAATTCAACAAAAAAATTTTTTAAATTAAAATAAATGAAAATAAACCATACTTTCCCATTTGTCTTGGCTGAGGGAAACATTTGAAGGATCGATTTTTGAAGGGATTAAGAAAAACATATTTTACTTTTAGGAGGGACAAAGAAAAACAATTGAGAATTAAGAGCAAAAAGAATAGATGAAATGCAATGTCTCCTACTAGCATAACATCAACTTCAAATAAAGTCCTATTTTAATGCCTGAAAGTTAGTTGGGGTGATTCTGGGATCTCAAAGGCTCCACCAGGGAAGTAGAAACTTCAGGAATACCTATCAGGCTGAAGAGGCCCATCTATTTCTGGGATCCCAAAGCAAACCTTGTCATGACATTTACCACAATGACAAGTTCTGCAAACTTTCTCATCTCTCTGCTACTGTCTAGTCATCCCGACCTTGTCAATGCACACTGCTCACAGAATAAAGGCTCTATCTCCTAGCCTCTGTATCGTCTCATTTTCCCACATGCCAGGCACCCCCTCTACACCTTCCTACCTCCAGAACACTGGGTTTCCTCCAGTAGCCAGCTCTAGGAACAATGTCTAAATTAATATGTTCCCAATAACCCTAAGAGATAAGGTGTATTTCCTCATATTAATTTTGAATGTTATGTAAATATTTTAGATAGACCTGTTATTGCCCTCAAAGACAAGTCCTGTTTCTCCCTTTTAGGGGAACAGGGGAGAATTCCCATCGCTGGGCAGTATTTGGCAATACTGCCTAGGCAATACTGGTGTTAGAAAAGTGCAGTTGAAATGCTACCTGTGACATTTTACTGCCTGGGGAATGGGAGCAGGTAAGACATCTCTCAGCCTCAGTTTACTTATCTGAAAAATACAAGGATTAGTTCAGAAGGACTTTGAGATTATTTCTAGCTCTAGATGAATGGTCCCATTTTTGTGGTGCCTCCTGTGCGAGGAATACTCTAGAGGGTTGGGGGAAAGAAGGAGGGAAGATAAGCATTTTAGATGAAATAAGATTCCCTATCTCTAGTAGTTCATGGGTGAGTAGAGGGATAGAACAAAAATCCACCTATAATATACAATCAGAAATGGGGGGTTGGGGGAGAGAAGAAGCTCTATATGGTAATGCCCAGGAAGTTGTCACTTGGAGGTGAGGTCAAAGGATTAACTGAGAAGGAAAAGGCACGTAGTATGGGAAGATAACAACATTTATGCCTATATCTGTCCCTAAAGTCACTTATATGCAGATGAAGACTCTTATTGAATTATAATTATTGCAGGTACCTAAACTGCAAAAATGAATTTATCATGTCTTTGCACAAGAAAAGGAACCTTTAAAGTTTCAGTAAAATTTTTTGAAATCACAAAGACATTTGAGACTGACAAGTTCTTCAACTGTCAGTCTGATCTATGAATACTTACATAACAGAGAGTGGAAATAACTGAGTTTTTGTATATGCACATTTTCTATAAATTATCCCTTCAAAACAAGTGACAGATGGAAGACAATCACTATTATCATGTTCATTACTTTTTAAATGCCCATACAAAATTTTGAATACAACTGAATATAAAAGCTTTGAACATAAAATCCACAAATATCTACAATTTTACTTCAATTTCCATAAAAGCTTATAGTAGATGATCAAAAATATTGATTTGTTGACTTAAATATGTGTAGTGCAATAATTATAAGATGTTAAGTTTATGTTTGATATGGCATACGTATTACAAGTCGATAACATTCAGAACTTTTATCAGACTTACAAATACTAGCAAGATGAGAAGCTATTGTCTATTTTAAATTTAGAAATAAAAAATTACACACGATTTGGAATTAAGTAGGATAATTTTACTATTGTGCTATGAAACATAATTTTCAATATAGTTCTCTTTCTGGGACTTACTATCAATCCAAATATTAAATTCTTTCCTCTTTTGACAGTTTACATGTATAAAAATTGATGTCACCAGTCAACAGAAAGGCTGAAAGAACAGCATGTTATATCTTTGTTAATTAAATTTCTGCATATCAATTTTAGTCAATTTAAGGCAGTTCTTTCTAAGTAGCTTCATTACTTTATGCATATACTATGATTTCAAAGACTGGAGACTACAAATTCAGATATTCGAATGAGTATTTTAGAAGATGCTTTTTAACCAATAATGAGAGAGGCATACATGTCTAAGTGATGAAGTCAAATTCTCTCTACAAACACGAAGTTTATATGCTACCAAAGTTAGTAGACATACAGGGATAACCACCATGCAAAATTTCTTATAGAAATAACTACTTACTTGTTGGATTTAATTCTGCATTGGGTACAATTCAGAATATTTCCTAAGTGCCTGAAACACTTTCTTATAGAAAGAGGCTTTGTCTCAGTAAGAATATTCCCTGGTGACTAGGTCTCACTACATCTTTAATGCCTTCTGTGACTCACACAGGCTAAATACAAAAGATATACAATCTATTCCATTCAAGGAGCAATAGAATCGAGACAAATTATTTAAGATTTTTTTTAAATCAATAGAATAATTAATGCTGTCTTAATCACAGCTAAAATCTCAAGTTAAAAATAGGTAGCTTCAAAACAAAAGTGGTAAGGAGGATGCTTCACTGGTGTTCCACACAATACTTTCTTATAACTGTCATCTCACTCTACCCCTTTACTCAGGTTGCTAACCCTTCTGCCGTATCATTATACTTGCTTGTAGGACTAATGGGAACGCTATAGGGCTAAGGCAAGTCTCCAAGGTCCAATGGCCTCTGAGCAGAAACAGGCCACCTTCTGATCTGTAGATGGAATGAATGGATTAAATGAGAGCCAAGCCAGCTGTTGCAAGCTTTATCAGTACACAGACCTAACAGATGGGAGCCCATTCTGAAAGCCTCCTGCTACAGTAAGCAAGGGCCTGGTGCTAGCCTTCTGTTCACTGGGCTTCTCTGACAAGGAGTCAGACACAGAATACACTCTAAGGAGAACACACAAATCTTTCTCGATATCTGCCCTCCCCCCCAACCATCCATCCCAATCTTCTCTCTCTAACTTTCTGGGTCTCTGTCTCTTTTTCCCTCCATCTCAATCAGAGAACAAAGCTTTTACTTAGAACCAAATTCTCAGAAATATCATCTTTTATTTTGTAAAGTGAAAAACCTGTTTTCCATCATTTTGTGAATATTCTTTAGTTTAAATTATCCCTTGCAATAATAGCCCTTTTTGTGAGGTAATAAATATAACATAGCACAAATTAAAAAATGAATAATTATTATTAAATGCAAAGGTTAGGAAGAAAAAGATAAAGATTATTTGATAAAGAATTTTTATCAAGGTAAGATGAACTACAAATATTTATTGCTGTATAAAAAAAGACTTGCTAAAGATGAATACTTTTCCATAATATTTCTTTTTTCTTTCAACAATGTAGGCAAAATTTAGAAAGAATTAGAATAGGCTGCCAACCAGCCGAAAATTTCCATGTGAAGGCTGCTATACACACACATCTAAATCACTGTGGGGAAAAAAAAAGTAACAGAATTGGAAGAATTCATCAAAATAATCTATATGTGAGTACAGCAAAACTTGTGCTCATGTTGCCTTTTGGGGAGGAAAACTATGCTTTATATACTTTAAGTTTCACGGTTGAGGTAAAAATGTTTGCGACAGGTAATAGACTCAGATAAATTGAATTGCTGCCATTGATTCCTGCCAATGCCTGAAAAAAATATTTTGTTTGTGAATCAACTAAGGCATCTACCATATCATTCATTTTAATAATCACCAATACCAAGGGATTCTTTAAAAATATTTAAAACAGTCAGTGCATAAAAAAGTATGCATGTAAGACAGTTTCTAAGGGGATTAGGTCATTTTGATTAACATAAGTTTTTATTTTATATTTGTAAACACAGGAAATTTGGAATTCTTGACAGGAAGTAGAACTTCCTCAAATTTCCTTCAAATATACTTAAAAAGAGAAAAGTGCAAGATGTACACATTTTCCCCTATTACACTTCTCTCTGCCTTGTGACAAAAACAGACCAATTCCCTAGTGAATTAAAAATAATTTAGTCTCATGTTTTAATGAATACCTTGTCTCTGAGCTATGATCCACCAGAAGAAGTGATTTTGGACAATGAATCAACTAAAATAAAATGTAATCTCTATATGAAAGAAATATATACTAAAACATAGATGAGATCACAATAACTTGGTGGGGGATAAAATAAGCTGGTAACTATGAATATGTCACATAATATGGGAGAGGCATAATGAAATTCTGTAAAGAGTGAATTGGTACCTATCAAGTGTTCCAAAAGTATGAGTGCGGGATTTGGCTTTAATTGCTTAAAACTGCACTATTGTGTACTTTAAAAAAAAAAAAGCTGGAAAGAAATTGACATGCACAGAATTTATACAGGGATAAATTGTCCAAAAGAGAAGGACTTTACCTTCTAGGTTTTCTTCCATTTATGGAGTGACTGGATTGTAACAATGCAGCGAAAGTGTTCAACATGCTGTTCATTACCTTTTCAGCCCTGAAGAATAAACATGCACCACACCATTGTAGTCTGACCAAATGGCTGTAAAGACCCCTTTAAGGTAAGAGAAGCCCTGGGTGTACACGTGATATATTTCTGGAGATTGCAACTTCTAAGACATGACCATTAGGAGAAAACCCAATGGTTTTCTCTTGGCTCTCTCGACATCAATAAAAAGCATCTGGGGGGCATGAAGTACAGTAGAAACATAGATTCTTAGTGGGCAGCAAAAATGAGAGAACTGGATAAATAACTTTTTGTGGAGACCTTGATGATACCCTATCCTTAGACGGCACTTTTGTGTAACAGCGTGGAAGTTTCCAAAAATTGCAATGATAAAGGAACACTCTTACATCTACATAGCAATAAGAATAAAGAATTAATTTAAAATATATAATAAGGGGGCAACAAGGTGATTCAATGGATAGAGCACCAAGCCTAGAAATGGGAGGCCTTAAAGATGTAGCCTCAGAAACTTCTTAGCTGTGTGACTCTGGGTAAGTCATTTAGCCCCTATAGCTTTACAGTAGCTCTTCTGCTTCAGAAAGTATTAATTGAAGACATAAGGTAAGGTTGTTAAAAAATAAAATACACAATAAATTCCATTCGGCTTAACAAAGAGTAGAAAACAGAAAATAGAAGAGAAGCATCACCTGCAGACAGAAGGAGACTGTATCCCATAGCTAGATAGATATATGACCAAGAAAGCATCCCAGGCTCAATTCAACTCAAGATACATTTTAGCAGCTTCTAAGGACAAGACATGGTAGGGGTACAATGATCATATGAAATAGTCTAAGGCCTAAAGTAGCTTATATTCTACTGACTCATTAACCAGATGGCATATATTCACTGTGTAATTTTAAGCATAACATAGGATAGAAATTGTTTTATAAAGCTCAAAGCACAATATAAATATAGTGATTATCTGGCTAACATGGACACTGAATCATATTCAATTGAGAAAGCCACATTAAACACAACTTTCAAATGCAAAAGGAAATACCATTAAATTATGAAATCTTCCTCCTTATCATGTATTCAACAAATTTTTTAAAGTACTAAAAAGACGTTGGCAAACATTGACCATTGAACAAAACAGAAATAAATGAGTTTTGTTATATTCAGGTACAAGACAAATTTCTAAGCTCCCAAGTTGATATTTATATACTTGGGGGGGGAGGGGGGCAAGTAAGAGAATTTGTTATAACATTAATAAACTATTTATTAAAGCCAGAATTCATTTCTTGGAAAAGACAGAGGTTGTGGTACTTTAATTCAAAGTAGGAGATAAATGGCCAGTAGCTGAAACAACAACAGAATAATATCTGATTCTGCTTTGGCATCACTGACAGCTTTTAAACCAACTGTCATTTGTCAAAGATGATAGAACAATACACATAACAACCACTGTTCCTCACTTGAGTTTAACTTTTGTTGTTAACATTGCATATGTACAAATAAGATTTTGTAAATGAAATCACGTTTCTCTTCTGACTGATTTTCAAATGGCATTGGCTCCTATCTCTCTATCTGCCAATATCTAGCCTCTGTATAAAGTATTTAATGACCTGTAAATAAGTGAATTTTGCTTTAAATTTCTTTGGCAAATACCTATTTTATAAGATTCTTTTCCTATTATCTGAAACAGGCAACTATTGAAATTAGATATGGTTTCCCCTCCAATATGATTGGGGGGGGGGGGGGGGTAGGGATCAATCAATGAATCAAAGCATGTGTGGAACAGAGAATAAAGTCAACATAGAACTCATCTCCAACCCAAACTCTAGGAATGTTCCAAGGACACCGAAATTTTCATCTATTTTGTAACTGTCCTATGTTAATTTCCTCCTGAAAAGCAAACCTCAGAGGTAGACAACTGAGACTACTATTTGGGCTAGTGATTGGGAGATAGGCAGAAAGGAGATCAAAAAGAGAGGAAGATGTAAAGAGACTTGAGTTACACCTTCAGGCTTTCCTACAGGGTAAGCACTGGAGGGAAATTGAGCTGGTGAGTTCTGGCCATGCAGTGGCAACCAATGTGGCTCTTGGCATTTAGGAAGCAAATTCCTAAGCAACAAGGCATCAACAGTTGGATGATTATTTGCTCCTCCCTTGTGAAACATGGAGAAGTAACAAGTCAATTATGTTTTTCACTGTTCCAATCCAAGACCAAAATTACCTGACATAATATTAGGATTAATAACTACAAAGAATAATTAGAAACAAAAGGTAAAAAACAATGGTTTATGATTTAGAATGTAAAAAAACCTTGTCATTTAAAAGTATATATATATATATAATAAAAGCAGTATTCTTGATTACGGTTAGGTTTTTTTCTAAAAATTAGTATAAATTTAGGCAATTCTTGGAAAACTAGACAGAAGGTAAGGCAGAACAGGGCAAATGTCGATAACTTTTTAATCACTGGAACCAAATTAGCTAAAACAGTGACCAAGGAAAAAGAACAGTAAATTCACAAGAAAATATTCCTATACTATGAAACTTTTATATCTAGCATTTTCTAATTTGGCTAATAAATTTTCAAATACAATATTCTTGAGATGCCAAAAATAGAATTAAGTGTGATACCACTTTCTTAAATGCAGGTCACATTGATTTATTGAATAACCCAAAAGATTATTCTCCTGATTTTGTTATAATCTTTATAATGAAATATTATTGGCTTAATAATTTTTAGAAAGATTTTAGGATATACATTTTGGCTGGAAAAGCATGTTGTAATGGTATGAAGTCTGTGCAGAAGAGACTAATAAACAAAAACTAGTATGAGAAAAAAATTAATCCACAGACAGCACATCATCATATACGCACACTTTGATGTTCTGTTGTTATAATAACCAGGGAACTTCTAGATAACAGAATCATAAATTGAGAGTGGGAAAGGGTCTCAGAAGTCATGAAATTCAACTCCTGTCAAAATAATTCCCTTCTATAGCATTTGTCTGTTCAATTATTCAGACTGGTTATCCAGATATGCAATTCAGGAAATGGATGCTTTCTTCCCCATTATGTCATAGAGGAGATTACACTCCTGTATTGGGTTGGACCTAAAAGCTATTGGGGTCTAATTGAATTCTCAAAACCTAGGCAACTACTCACTAGGTGGACAGTGGAAGGAACACTGGGCCTGGAGATGAGAAATCCTGAGTTCACATCTAAAGTCAGCTATTTTTTTACTAGTTGAAGGGCTCTGGGCAAGTCACATAGCCTCTGTTTACCTCAATTTCCTCAACAGTAAAATGAGGGAAAAAACCCATGCTGCAGAGTTGCTGGGAGGACCAATTGAGAAAATACTTGTAAAAACCCAACCAAATGATGTTATAATGTACTTGTTTCCCATTCTCCTTCTCTCAAATTCTATGATTCTATGATTTAGTTAGGACCTTCTGCAGCTTTGGATAGTTTTTATTTTTAACCCCAAACTGTTATCTGTCTAACCTCCAACTTACTACTACCAGATTTTCCTGATGGGAACAGAAAAACGAAACAAAAAAATCTAATTTCTAGGTGACCTTTAAGTATTTGAGGATCACTTGGTTTCTTGTGACTCACACTGATCTACCAAAATCTTTTTTTTCTCCATATTAAACTTCCCTGGTTCATAGGATCAAAATCAATCAAAGGTGAAAAAAGAGCATTAAGTCATTTACTGAAACACCCTCATTTTACAGGCGAGATAACCAAGGCATGGGGATTAAATGAATAGACCAAGGCCACAATGTTTTAATAAGTAAGAGAGCTGGGATGAATGTGAGTTCTGAACCAATGACTTGAAATTTGACATTACTATACCAAGTTATTGATGATAGATAAGAGTTTAAAAAAGGAATTTAGTAAGAAAATATAAGGGAGGAAATAGAGAACAGGAAAGGTCATCCAAGAGAGAGTGGCAGGGAATAAAAGGGTGAAAAGAAGATAGAGGAAGGGACAGAAGTGGAGAGTGCAAAAAAATAAAATGAATGAAATAAAGGGAGGAAGGCAGGAGATGGAGGAAGGAGAAGGACAAAGGACAGGCAGGATAAGGCAAAATATGTCAAAAAGGAAGACAGGACAAAATAAAAAAGCAGATCAGGGGAAAAATAAAAGAGGGAGATGGAGGAAAGGGGATATAGGGCAAAGATGAAGAAGGAAGGAACTGAGAATAGAAAGAAAGAGAGTAAGGGTCAGCAACAAGAGAATTAGAAATGTAGGATTTGGAGCACTGGCTTACTGGAATGACAACTGTAGGATAGATCTAGGAGAGAAACAAGTAGAAATGAAAGTAAAGGGCAAGCAATTATAAAGTGTCTGTGATGTACTGGGCATTATGATTAGTGCTGGAGACTCCAAAAATAGGAGGACAGACAGGGTTGGGGGGCAGCGTAATTTAGGAAATGGTAGTGGGAGCTCTTATTTGGTTAATCAAAAACTGTAAACAGACATAGTATTTGCTTACTGGGAAATAGCCAAACAAATTGTGGCATATAAAGATTATGGAAGATCATTGTACAGTCAGAAAAAATGAAATGGGAAGTTTCAGAGGAACTTTTTACCTCTATGAACTTATACAGAGCAAAGGGAGGAGGAATAGAAAAAAAATGTATATAATGACAAATATTATTACACTAATAATAACTAACATTTGCATAATGTTCCCGAGTTAGGGAAGTACTCTTTAGAGATTCTAAATATATGTGTATGTGTGTATATACATATATACACACACACACATTTTATTTATATATCTATATCTATCTATATCTATATCTATCTCTCTCTCTCTCTCTCTCTCTCTCTCTCTCTATATATATATATATAACATTTTAAAACCCAGAATTTTATCATTTTATTCTCAAAACACTGGAAGGCTAATGGGATTACCTCTATATTATATAAAGATAAGGAAACTGAGGCCAACAGAGTTTAAGTGTCTCACCCAAGGTCACACACCTAGGAAGTGTAGGAGGCTCAATTTGAATTCTGGTCTTCCTGACACCAGGTTCAGCATGGTGTTGACTTTGAAAGACTTTAGAATTCTGATCAGCACAGTGACGAATCCCATGTCCCAAAGAATAAAAATGAAATGTGCCTCAAAGATCCTGAGGGGGCATTGGGGTGGGGGAGATGTTTCTAAATGCATAGAGATACATTTTTAACATAGTGGGAATTTGTTTCGTAAGAATTAAGGACTTTATTTTTCCTTCCCTTCTTTATTTTTGTTTAATTTGTATAGGCTAGGGATACTGCAAAGGCAGAGATTATTATTTAAGGATAGTTACATGGTTATATGGTACATAGTTATATGGCACATTTATTTCAATATTAATTATTGTTTTTCTAGTAGTATAGCTTTAAACTCAAACTACTCCTTTATAAAAGCTGAAAACTGCTCTAAGACTCTTGGGACACCCTGTATTTTTTATTAACCCAGGCTAAGGCTAAAATGGCTTTCATTTTCCGAGTTTCTGCATCATAAGACAACTGATTATAGAATTTTAGAACCCCTGTGTTCATATGACCTGCTTTCTTACCACTCCATCTGCATAGTTAATATTTTTGAACCAAGTAAAGAACTTGACATTTAATTCTATTAAATGGCCACTTATTAGCTCCATTCTGCTGATATCTTGTGGGATGCCAATTCTGTCATCCAATGCATTAAATCTGCCTCTCCTTTTGGCTTAATCTACAAATTTTATGATGGTTAGATATCAACAGTACATGACTAAGGGGGAAAGTCTATGTGGACCTCCAGAAGAAATGTACCCGAATTTATTAAGTCTTTAAATCCAAACCGAAGCTTCTCTGGTCCATATCATTCCATGTAGTACATGAGCATAAGTATATAAAACTGTTATTAAATGCCTTGTGGAAATTGAGGTATGAGTCCAAACATTCTTCAAACATCATTCCAAGAGAAAAATCCAAAAAGGAAATGAGATTAAAAATGGGCAAGGCTTGCTCTCAAGGAATCCATACTGACTCCTAGCCATCTCCTACTCCTCTTCAGTGTTCACAAACCAAGGACATGGAATGCTGCTGAAATAAACCTAAGAAATCAAGTCCCACAATCATGTAGCTGGAAGTTTTCAAAAATCCTTCCTATCCCTTATAGATTTCGAGTAACACATCACAGCAATAACATCTTTGCCACTTCCCTCCAAAACCAAACAACAACAAGAAATCCCATGCTTTTTTTGTTTGCCAAAAGTGTGTGATGCTTACTCAGCTTTTGATATTACACCTTCTTCCAAAGTTCTTTTATTTAGGAAAGGCAATGCTGGAGCTGAATTATCTAAATACATTTAAATAGTGAAGGGAAAAAAGATTCTAACAACTCTGTGAAGCACCTCATCTGGGTATTATTTTGTTTGTTTAGCCCTTTTTCCAGTTGTGTCTGATACTTTGTGACCCTACTGGGGGTTTCTTGACAAAGATAGCTTGCCAATTCCTCCTCCAGCACGTTTTACAAATGAAGAAACTAAGGCAAGCAGTGTTAAGTGACTTGTCCAGGTTTCCATAGCTAGTAAGGTCACATTTTAACTCATTATGGGGAGTCTTCCTGACACCTGGCTCTATTTTCTGGTCACTAATTGACCCTGGATAGTATTTACCCACACTCCATGTTACAGAAGAGGAAACTGAGTCTCAGAGAGATAAAAGTCGAAGAGTTTTAGGTATCAGGGACAGGACACATCGCCTCAAGTGCAGACCTGTTCCCATGATACCAACCTGCTCCTCTAAAAAAGATACAATTTACAACATCATTCATTTCAAAAGGAGACAATGAAAATAGCTTGGCCTTAAGAAAGGAAAACTGAAGTAAAAGTTGGACATCTCACATACACTGAAAGCTCTACAAAATCACCTGGAAAAGAGAGAGTCAAGAGGGGTATGCCACAGTCCCATGCAAACATGTACCTTATAGGGCAAGAGAGGGCAATCCCAATACATTTTCCTCAGTTTCTTATAAAATAAAATAAAGCATAATGTCATATTTAAAAGCTACCAGGAACGTATAAAAATTAGGTGGCTTTAACACCCCGATTAAGAAAGTACTTATTCCAAAAGGTCAAGCAAGAACTTTTTTGTTACTATGAGTACTTTTGGGCTTTTTGTTATTGTAAAAAAAGAAAAAAATTTTTAAGAGAAAATAATTAAGAACTGCAAATCCATTGACAAGGAACTTTCCAATAGGTTAAACAGATTCAAGTGGCCTCTAGGAAGCTTTGAAGACTGGGAAGTGCAAATGGTTAGTATCAAGAAAACCCCTATTTAAAGTAGACAAAATTACACTCAATATATATGTAAACATTTTAATATTAGAAAAGAGTTCAAGGACATACTGGATATTTATGTCTCTGAAACAACAAACTTTTAGTATTTCAGAGAGCTAAATAGTAAAAAGAAGTTAACATAAAATAAACAAGCTGGAGCAATTATACAGAGGCATAAGTTAACCAAGGCTGCTAATGTCAGTTAAATGGCAAGCAGTCCATTACGACCCATGTTGAAACATGTGTCAATAAAACAGAAGCAGATAGCCTCACAATTACAATTTAAAGATTTACTTTTACTTATTTCAGATCTTTTTGTCTTTCAAATATAAATACTTTTCCTTGTATTAAAAGCCTCCTCCTTAAAACTCTGTACATGAACTATCAACCTGAATTCAAGAATTTTTGGTAATTATGTCTCAAAGCAGGAGACATTATATCAAATTTCTAAAGGGGCACATGAAAAAGGTTAGAATCACTGGAATTTCTAAGTGCTTTAGAAATTCTAAAACTTTGTGAATACACTAAAGAAATGCATTTTACAAATTACACAGAGAATTAAAAAATAATCCTGACCCTCAAATACCTAGTGATGACAAACTGTCTATTTTACTAGTAACTTCTTTTCAAGTTTTGTATTTCAGCTTCATATTGCCTAGAGCTCTATCTTCTGGGATTCTTTCAGGATTTTCCTTTTCTTTCATTTATCCTTCCCTAAATAGTATTTAGTTCCTACTCAATTCCTCTCAAAATTTTTACCTCATTTGTTATTTTTCACCCTTTCAGGTCTATGATCATTTAAAAAATTTTACTGCTAATGTTTGTTTTCCCCAAAAGGATTTTTCATGCCCTTTTATGGTGTGTGGAGCATTTTACCTATGACATCTCATTTTATCTGAATAATAGTACTATGAAGTGGGTGCTATCATCATCATCCCTATGGAGGAGGCAACACATGAGCTTGGGAATTGAGGCAGGATCGCGCAGCTAACTGTCTGAAGCAGGATTTAAATCCAGACCTTTCCAAATCCAAGGCCATAGCTCTACTATGCTGAAGCCTAACCTTCTAGGCCTTCTTCCTTCACACCGTTTCTCTCCCTGCCCTAACTCTATCACAGGGCCCACAGACTTCATGCCCAGAAGATTCCTCTACACTGCTGAGGCCCCCTGAATCACACATTCCTGAGAACTGAGCACCCAGGCCCCACTGTTTGCTGGCTCTGCTCCTAGCATAATAGACATTTCCAGTTTTGAAGTCTGTCGCCTCATCAAATAGAAACACCTTGAAGGTAGAAAATGCATTTTTTAAAATTGCATTTGTATTCCTAGCTCTTAGTTCAATACCTTAGCATCTAAGAACTGCTAATAAGTGCTCTACTTATCTACTCACTACAAAGAATCATCACTTTTAGTAAAAAATTTAAAAATAAAGAGGTGGTGGGGTGGGGGAAGAGAAGCCCATACTAACCTGCATATTAAATGAATCTGACAGGATAAGCAACTTTCACATCTAGATTCCTCTAAAATTCTCCAAAACACCTCCATTTTCTCAACTCTGAGTGAATAGCGAACATTATAATGCTAGTTATAATTTTTTTTTGTGATAATGTTAAATTTTGGGTTTTTCTCCCATTCCCATTTAGTATTATTATATACTGGTTTTGTTTAAATCTATTATTTCAAGTGATTATTTAAGCAATGAAAAAAACAATATTGGATACATTTAATACATGAAAAGCTTCCAGTAAACACCACCCCTCAGAAGTAGGACCCACAAAGAATATTTATATTCATAAATTAAGCATTTTTTAAAAAATAAAGCAAGACAAATAGACCTCTAAATAATCATCTATTTCATGCTAAATCAAGAGATCAAGCAGAGAACTCATAACTTCTTCCTTAGTTCTTCTCACAGTAGAAATTCAAATATGTATTGAACCAATGAATATAAGAATGTTCTAGGTCAGGAATCTCCTGATCCCAAAATCAGGGTCCAGAGATTTTTTTCAGACTCGATTAACAAGTACTATGGCACAAAAACCTCTCTTTTACTTGATAGCAAGTAAGAACACATAAAAGAGTTTTCAGCAAAAAGACAGAATGCAGAACGAACCTACTGCCCAAGTCGCTCAGTTATCACAAGAAAGCGGGCAAGTCAAGAGGAACAGAAACTTTCATCAAGAGGAATGGAAGACCATCAGGTCTGAAGAGCTGGCTTTGTCCCTTGGTCTGGGAATGCATATGTGGGGTGTGTGTAAAGAACTTCACGATCTATTCTGTCCACTGAGAGAGTTGGGACAGTTTTCCAATAAAGTAGACATCATGCTTTCTTTGATTTTGTTTGGATGACCAGAAGTGAAGTATGTAGTAGTTTTTAAAGAGCCTCCTTAAAAAAAAATTAGATTTTTTTTTATCACTACAATATCAAAAGTATTTTTTCTCCAAATGCTCTGGTTATGAGATTCTATACAAAAGTTACAATAATTAACAGATATAGAGGTACTATGAGTTTACATGCAAGAATTTTATCAAATATTTATCTTCAATATTATGAATTTGTAGTTTTTGACATTTTTAGTTCTTTGGATATGAATATGTTAGTGAAGAGATACTCAACAATAACAAATTTATATATAGTATCTATCTAACTTCAGACACTACTGCTTTATATGACCTTGAGTGAGTCAATTATATCTATATGTCTCAGTTTCTTATTCTATAAGATTGTAATAACACCTATACCAGAGTTATTGGATCAAATGAAATAATATTTGTAAAGCACTTCACAAATATTAAAGTGTGTATGATTTTATGAGTTATTACTATAAAGCAATGAAATTCCTCAAAATATTCAGGAAAGGAAAAGTAACCTCTAATAAACCTCTTCTTTCCATGGAACTTAAATAAACACTAGTTTTTGGAAAAACAATAAAGCTTGGTAGTTGGCATATCATAGTTTTATTTTTAAATTTTGTTTCCAAATTTTTAAAGGACAAATGTCTACTTAAAATTTTTTTAGGAAAAAATAAAAATATTTGCTAACCTACAATTCACCCAACATTTGGATTTTTCCCTTAGAAAGTACATTTAAAATTTAGCCATTCTGGCAAGTGACAATATACTATTTATCAAGAATTTAGTAATAATTTTCCAAAAGAACAGTTCTTTTTAATACTAGGGACCATAAAAATCTAAAATATAAAAAACCCCACTGTCTCTCAGAAACTTTGTAGTAAAATAGCAAAGACATTATTAACTATCCCACCACCAGTCATTACATATTTAGAAAGCTATTCTTCAAAAGCAGAAAAGGTTCTTATTGAGGTATACAGATATTATCCTGTTATTAGGGTGAGAGAAGCTATCCTATTAGTTACAATCCATATAAAGATTGCTCTTGAAATGAAATCTTCTTGAAAGAAAATCTTCTTGAAAGAAAAGGGGACAAAATAGAAATTGGAAGAACAAGTAGAGAATGTTCAAAAGTTACTTAGGACAAGGAGACAAAGCCAGGGCCTATCATGCTTTCCTTGTCTCTTTATGAAGATGATCTGATCCACAGTAAAGGGAAGCAATGTCTTGTGTTGACCAAGAACAAATCCACCTTGACCTAAACCTCTTACAGAGTGAAGCTGCAGATGGAATGGATGAAAGCCCATCAGAATGGAGTATTTGGTCCTTATATGGTTTGATACAAATCAAATTTTGCTTTATCTGGATGGACACAGCAGAAATGGCCAACAGAAAACTTTTGTGTTTCTTTGATAAAAGCCAGTAAACATTAAAGGGAATTTTTAAAAACTCTGAGGGGATGGGGGGCGGGGGGAGGGGGCACGCACACACATGCCCATCTATCTGTCTGTCTTGAAATTTTTCAATGTGACTAACTATAGACACCAAAGACCTATATAGTCTTATTATTGTCAATTATATTCCATCTATTGGTGCTCTTGTCTTTAAACACTGCCATATATAACTAAATATGTACTGAGTTTCAACAAATCTGTCACTATTCAATAAGAAGTCAATTAAAAGATTAAATATACCCATACAAGCTTTTCTTGGCTATTTATTTTCAGTAAACTTATTTTTCTACCTTCCAACAAAGAGATTGAAAAAGAAATATATTTTGGGTTATAATTTATTTGGGTTCCTAAATAACACTACACTTTGTCTCATAGAAATAAAATCCAATTTAAACATCATTCCCTTCACTCTTAACCTGAAAGCTAACAGCTTCCTCCATTCTTCCCCCAAAACTAACTTTTTACATACCTTAATCATAAAGACTATTTACTAGGAAAACTACTTGATCACCTCAATGACATATGTTTTAAAATAGGACATTCTACAAAAAAGAAGAGTATAT
Organism: Monodelphis domestica; assembly: GCF_027887165.1. Lineage (NCBI taxonomy): Eukaryota > Metazoa > Chordata > Mammalia > Didelphimorphia > Didelphidae > Monodelphis > Monodelphis domestica. Next base: position 438,528,508 of record NC_077228.1, on the reverse strand, counting down.
AATGCTCCCCTTGTGAGACACTAAGGAATATGAATAATAATTTGAGAACTCATATGGCTTTGTTATTACAGGGTTTATAAGATAAAGCTCCCAGAAGATTTAAAATCTTTTAAAAACCTGAACTGTAGTCAATCTGAACTTATTTGTATTAAAGATCCTTATCCAGATTATAAAAACAAAATTTATATGGAATTCAAATATATCCAGAATAAAACCTTTAATGCAAAATCATATTATGCTTTCTACCTCATTACAAAGTCTTGAACCCCCACATTCCCTCTTTTCTTTCCTAAAATTCTAAGTATTGTCAGTCCCTGAATGAACAAAATAATTTTGCAAGTCAGAAGCCCTCTGGGAAATCACATCTAAATTAGCCCCGCAAAACAGTGTAGGAAAATGTTCCATAAGGAAATGCTGTTCAGATACAGAGAACTCTGTTCAAGCTATGCCAAAACTAATCAGTACACGCAAGAAGTATTTTAGGGGAAGGAAGTCTCCTTACCATCATAATCATAACACATACATTACAATGTATTCTCTCAGTTTCTTTATTCACAGCTAGAGTAAAATATGTCAGTAGAAGCCTAAGAATAGAGTTTAAAATAATGTTGCAGGACTATTTGTTTACTGAGACAGCATGACTGAATAGGGGATGAAATTTACCTAGGAAAATGGGTTAGTTTTGAAGTGATCTAAAGGAAATAAACCACATTCTATTTTTTTTTAATATAAAGCAGAATCAGAAGATAAAAACAGAAAACCAAATTTAAATCATCTTTATTATACTAAAGAACAGCCCAATACTGGTTATAACAGGAATCTTCCCTAAGGATATAAGAACTACTTTCCGTTAGAAGTAAAAGGCAAATAAATGTATGTGGAGGAAGATGGTCTTCCTAAGCATACTGATTTACATAGACACAATTCAATTTCTATTCATGGCATGTATACACACTTTAGAAAATACTACAGTTGTAGTGCTAGAAAAAACTCTAAAAACATCCACCTACAGCTCACTCTTTTCTTTATTACTCAAATTTAAAATCAGTATTCACAGCCTAAAACTAGGAATAGTTCAATGAACAGTTAAAGGCACACCTATGCCAACTATGTGCCAAATACCAAGCTAAGGGATTGGGGTGTGGGAGAGTAAGGGAGTGGGGGTCCCTTGCCCTCAATAATCTTACAACTGAATGTTAGAAAGGCAACACACAAAAGCACAGAGATATAGGGATGGGAGTCCTTCATGCTTCCATGGGAAAAATTCCAACATTATAGGTTTTCAACAGACTGGGGAAAAAAGTTCATAATAACAACAACAACAAAAATGTAAGAATTCATGTCCTTCATTAACAAGAATATGTCAGAATATGTCTTTGTCTCTTTGTTTCCTTAAGGAAATAAAAATCAATTAATTAACTAATATTTATTAATAGCTAGTTTTTGTGCTAGGCAAGATACTTGATTTTAAAATAATATGCAATAAAGAATACATAATCAATTTTAGTTTAAAAATCAGAAAAAGTAGTAATGACTTTCACTTATAGAAAAAAAGCTCATTTTAATGGGTATAAGGAAGAATGGTACATAAATTTCATAATGAATGAGTAATAATGCTTATTTGACTTTTAAAAATCACATTCATTTCATATTATTAATGATTTAGTAAAGGGAAGGGATTAAATTAAGGTCATACTACAGCATCTCATTTTGATCAAGTATATCCCTGCAACATTAACTAATATTACTATCATTTTATAAATCTTAAGCTCACAAAAAGTTCTAAAACATATTATAACTCATCCGATCCAAGCACAATGAGTGTAACCAGGTTGGATAAGTTCCTTTAGATCATCAGGTTCCCTTTTAATAGACCATATTTCTACTTCATCAGTAATAATTTAATAATTTATATTTCACTATTTTTTTTAAAAAAATCCACATTTTTCATTCATAGGTATAAAGATCAGTCTCTCCAGCATCTTAAATAGGCATATCTATCTGGAAGTTGCAGGATAGGCAATCTCAAGATGATACCTTCTGAATTGAGACATAATGCTGCTCAGACCACTGTTGGCCCCATAATTAATGCAGTTCCAGATTGGAAGATATTAATCGCTTACACTCTAATGAAAAAGATTTTGAGAATGCAGGTGAAGTATTGAAGGGGGATTTTTTTGTGGGTGACATTTGACATATCTGAAAATATATAAACGCCATCTTTTTTGGAAGTAGAATGGTATTCTAGATTTACTTATTTTCTTATGGGTTGATAAAGTACCTCTCTATAGGATCATTTTACTCTTATCCTTTTTGTTGTGTTACTCCAATGTCCACCACCAATAGTCAGTGAAAGGTTCAAATAAATGGCCAGTGCTAGTGTACCTGGGTCAAACCATCTCATTATACATCAAACTCTGAACATCAAAATCAGTAGATATTTACAATTGCCCATAGAATTCTCTCAGTCTTACTCCTCAGCTGTTCAATTTTGATGTAACAAGAAATAATCAGTGAAAAGTTAATAAATGTGTTTTAAAATGGACAGATATAGACAAGAGTTACTAATTTGAGTGCCACCTAGCCAATGTTAACTTAAATCTAGCACATTCTATTCTATCAATGAATACTCTCAAAATTCTTGGAGGTGAAGATGGTAAGAAGTAGTGTTTTAAACCTCTGCTATGAGGAGATAATCCTTTATGCTTTTACACTTAGCCTTCCAGGGCTGCTGGGGTTCCACCTCTAAAGTTCATATTATAAATACAATTTCTGTGATTTTGTTGGGGGAGGTAGGGGTGGGAGTGCTCTGTAAGAGACCACGAACAGTCAGACTAAGTATGCATTGTCCAGAGTCAAAGGCATTTCCAACTTCATCTCATAAATATGTACTTTAGCAGGAATACTGTCTTAGGCAAGTAGCCACCTAGACCACTGAAATAATTGCTCTAATGGGGAACTCACTACCTCCAAGGCAAACCATTCCACTTTTGAACAGTTCTAATTATTAGGACATAGATTTTTATGTTGTGCCAAAAATTGCTTCCTTGTAACTTCCATCCATTGTGTCTAGTTTTAACCTAAGGGTCCAATCAAGACAAAGCCAATCTCTCTTCTACACAGCAAATTTATATTTAATGCATATTATCACACTTCCAATTTGCCTCCTCTTTTTTCAAGCTAAACCACATCTAGTTCTTTAAACCTCCTCCCATAAGGTAAAGTTTCTAAATAGTTTATAATCCTCTCAACATCCCCATAGTTCACTTAGTCCAGTTTCCACAGTAAAAGATGGCACTCAGAAAGGTACAAAACATACCAGATGTGGTGTGACTAGGTCAGAGTTCAGCAGGATTATCCCTTCTACCATTAATGCAGACTAAGATTCTGCTCACTGCTTTAGTTGCTACATCACACACACTGCTGACCCATAAGAAGCTCACACACTAGACATCCTTTCCAGAATCAATGTACTCCCTACAAATTACCAGGGAGGGCCTACTTTTTTCCTTTATGATATTAAAAAGCCTTTCACTTTAGTTCAGTCTAAGAAAAACAAACTTTTTTCCAATGTAACAATAACAAAAATACAAGTTTTTTTCAGCATTTATTCAGTTGTAATAAAATTTCTAGGCAAATTTGGGACTTCATGTTGAAATATGTTCCTTAATTTTCTGTTCAGATGAAAGTATTTTAGAGGCCACTGAGGTACTGAGTAAGAAAACTGACTTCAAATGAAATAATTTAATTAGGAAAAGCTAAGAATGATAGAGAAAAATCTCAGTCTTTCCCAGGTATCTGTAAGGTAACAAGGGAAATTCAATAAGGCTTTTGGTAGACCGGGTGGGGATCCCATCCCTGAAGCAAGGGACACAGGAGTAGCATAGGTCAGGCAGGCATGGATGCTTTACAATCATCACTGGAGGGAGTAACTCACAGGGAAAAGGAAACATCACTGGGCTGCTGACCATGCAATAGTCTAGTATTACCAGATTCCATGAGACATCCTAGGCCCATAAGGACCAGAGAGCACATTTGAGAATATCTATTTTAAAATAAGAATAGCCAGGGTTTATATAGTGTCTACTATGTGCCCGGCAATGTGCCAACTGACTTATGAATTTTATGATCTCATCTATACCTCACAACCCTGGGAAGTAGATGCTAGTATTATTTCTAGTTTCCAGTAGAGGTAATTGAAGTAAACAGAGGTTAGAGTGACTTTCCTAAGGTCAGCCAGTCACCCAGTATCAAAGGCTGTAATTTGGGGAAAAGTATTCTAGATTTCATAACATATCTTTTAATTTATTGGAAAAACTACATGGTGGCAAAAAAAATGGGGGACAGTGTCTGGCTGACTGATTCCTTTGGATCACAATGGTAATGAAATCAAAGACAAGGATTACATATCCATAGTGGTCACTTAGTTGGTTCTGATGGCCAGGGAACACAATCACATCTCCAATAAACAATTAAGGATCTGTGTGGCCAGAATGAGTGGCAAGATGCACCCTCATGGAATACCAGGTCAAAGTAGAAGCCTTTTCACAGATGATCAGAGGAAAAGGGTTGTTGAATTTGGAAGCATGCTAGCTGCACTAATTAGTAGCTACAGGACTTTGGAAAAGTACCCTGTCTCTCATTCAGCCTCAGTTTCCTCATCAACTAAGTGAATGAGTGGAACCACAGGGACCCTAAAGTCCCTCCTAGTTCTCAATATATAATCCTGTATATCTGCTTCCTTTAAATGAAAAGGACATTAGTAGGTTTCTTCAGTGGGTTCTATTTTTTTAAAATTATTTTAAGCAAAGCAATAAAAATTAGTTAAGAAGCTGCATGAAAAGAGAACTGGACAAGGCAAGATGAGTTCAATTCCTGCCCTTGCCTTCAAGTCTTATAAAGATAACACCTTCCCTTGCCTAAGATCCAGTTTTTGTATACACCAGTAGTACATTGAATTCACTGAGCTAATGCAACAAGTGTATTTCATCAGCTTTGAAGAGCTTAAAGCACTCTGTATATGACATATATTTCTAATTTAGACTAGGGCATAATCAAATTGTGTCATACGGTGTATTTTTTTAAAGCCAGTAATTTTAATATATATTGATATAGGCTCTAAAGTAGTGATAATGACACCACATAAAAGGTACTAAGCCCTCATTGTGTGTAGATTCTAGACCAGGCTGCTCTGTCCCAACCGGAGCTACTTTTCATTCTAAAAGTTTACCTAATTAGTTATTATAACTTTGAATACTCTCTAAGATGAAAACACTGTTATAGAGTTCCCAGGTCAGACTTCATGAACCTATTTAACACATGATATTACCAAATTATGAAATCTAACCAGTTCTAATTGAGAACATCAAGAAAATCTTTCTAAACCTTCCCCCCACTTTCCTCAATAGATCTCTCTACTCCCTCTCTCCCTCCCCCTCTCTCCACTTCACATTTCCCTCTCCATGGTGAGGAAAGGAGGCATATTCTAGACAATAGTTACTGGAGAGCAAGTCATTAATTTCAGGAATAAAAGGCTTGTGCTGGGTTGTTAGGCAGATTGGGAAACAGGTAAGAGGGAAGGCAAAAAAGGGTAGCAATATGTGGGGTTAGAAGCTCCAGGAACTTGGAAGTGGTAGCAAAGAATCACTGTCCACATGCTGGCAATTACTTAGTTTCCCAAGAATAGGAACAGAAATAGTCAAAGGATATATAAATAGGCAGTTTTCAGAAGGTAAAATCAAATCCATCAATATGCCATTGCCAGCCATATTTTTAAAAATGCGATAAATCAGAGAAATGCAAATTAAAACAACTCTGAGGTACCACCTCACAACTATCAGATCAGGCAACAAGAAAGAAAAATGACAAATGCTAGAGTGGAGGCGGGAAAAAAATGGAACACTAAAGCACTGTTGGAGTTTTCAACTTGTCTAACCATTCAAGAGGACAATTTAGAACTATGTATATCCAAAGGGCTACAAAATTGTGCGTACCCTTTGATCCAGGAACATCATTACTACTATGTAGTAGAGATTTTTTAAAAAGAAGGAAAAGGACCTATATGTGAAAAATATTTATAACAGGTCTTTTACTGGTGGTAAAGAATCAGGAACCATGGGATGCCCATCAGTTGGAAAATGGCTAAACAACTGTGATATAAAAAATGATAGAGACAATAGTTTCAGAAAAACCCAGGAAGACTAACAGAACTGATTCAAAACAAGGTAGAACTAAAACAGTAAAAGCAATATTGTAACAATAATAAACAATGAAAGACATAGATAATCTGATCAATACAATGATACATGACAAATCCGAAGGACTCAGGATGAAAAAATGCTATACACTTTCAAAGAGAACTGTGATGTATTCCGAGTTTAAATCGAAGAGTATTTTCTTTCTTGTCTTTTTTCTTTCTTTTTTTTTATTGCAATGTGTCTATTCTAGGCATGTTTTGCAAAACTTTGTTTGTAAAACTGCATTTTTATTCTACTGAGTGGGTAAGGAAAGAAGTGAAGGAAAGAATTTGGAACAGAAAAAAATTTTAAGAATATGAATAGACTAAATTTGTCTACACAAGAATATTTGTAATAAATGCTACCCTACTAATGGCTATTATTTTTGTAAAGTTTGGGAAAGTGTTAACACTTTAAATTAAGTTCAACAAATTTTCATTAAGTACAAATTTATACGATGCATATGATGCTACAAAGATGGAAAAAAAAAAAGAATGGTCGTTACCCTCAAGGGGCTTATAATATAATAATGGAGGAAAAGTCCTCATGCTTTATTCCAAGGAAGTTGCATAAAATTTTTTCAAATTAAATTAAAATTTTGTCCAAGGACAAAAATGAAATAAAATTGGAATATATCATTTTTTCTAATTGATCTGCAATTAGTGTTGTTTCCTCATAATAGATTTAAAACTCTGTATTCTTTTGCTTCACCATTAAGCGACATGCAATCTTAAATACTTTATTTAAAGAACACTTTGTAGGAAATTCTTATAGCCATGTACTCACTCACATACACACACACACACATATCCTAATTTATTCTATAATTTACCTTTTATATTGTTTTGTTTTCATGAGACTAAAAGAGAAAATTTTAATTTTGTATAAAAACAGCTCTATTTTGTAGTGATTTAATATTTACCTCTAAAAAACAAAGTAGGACCTTCTTTGTTTGAAGAAAGTAGTTTGAAACTCAAAAGTTTTCAGCTGTTGATAAGATAGAACCTATTTACTATTTTTCAGGTGGTGGGAAATTTGCAATGTTTCATTACAATCTCAATCCTTCTCTCTGCTGCCCAATATCATATATTTTTACAAAACAGCTAGTCATAACGAGTTTACTTTGGGGCCGCAGAATTGAACTTAATGATACATATACACTTTGCAAAAGAAAATAAAGAATGTAGAACAATCTAAATATGGAAAATGTAGGTATATGAGAAATATTTTGCCATAAGGGCCTATAAAATGCAATTTTCCCCACTAAATTAAAACATAATAACAAAGACATAGTAGCATCCTGATTTTTTGAAAAAACATCTGACAAAATCTCCAAGTGTTTTTGGCATTAAGAAATCCAGTTCCCAAAAGTAACTAAAGTTTCCGCTTGCTAAATAATCAAGAATTAAGTCACTTTAATATTGCTGAACCTATTTCTTATTCTAAAAAGATGAGTTTATAATGCTTGTTTGTACTACCTATCACAGAAGACTGCTTTGAAGAAATCACTTTGTAAAATTCAGAGAACTACATAAATGTGAGTTATTATTGTTATTGCCATTATAACGGATGGTGGACTAGTTAATAGTATTAAGAGGTGGATTTGGAGCTGACACACTCATACTCTAGGAATGTCATAAATGACTTCATTACCAACCTAGAGCAGTGGCAGGAAACTCAAATAGAAATGGATCTCTACAAAGCACGTACTGAACTTAGAAAAATCACAAATGAACATTCACTTTGTTTTACTATATTTTTATTTATTCTTTTAAACATTTTCCATGAACATTTTCAGCTGATTTGGATGGTAATTTCATGCCTCTGATGTACTGGATTCTGTCTTTGGTTGTGCCTGGTACAATAGATGGTTTTTATTTTATTTTTGGGCCTATGATTTGGATTAAAACATGATAATGATTATAAGATCTTTCAGATGACACAAAGCAGTGATATAAGGAATAAATATTGACAGGATCATAATTTAACATTATCTTGCAAACTTAGAAAAATAGCAGGAAGAAACAATATAAATAGACAAAAAGCTTAAGCTAAAAAAGCAATCTTGCAAATGGAGGAGAATGATTTTGGTTTATGTGGGGGGAAAAAGACTTAACTAACTAAAAGGCATCAACGTGATACAACTATTTAATTTTTTAAAAAGCAAACTTAAGCTTTATTGATCTTACTGTACATAACCCTCATAAGACCACATCTTGAATGTGGGGTTCAATTCTAGTTATCATGCTCTAAAGTGGACATTTGACAAAGGCCATCTAAATCTATTTCATACCTCAGCAGAGAGTCCACTCGAAAATAGATTTACCATGAGCAGTTAGGTGACTCAGTGGATGGAGAGCCAGATCCAGAGACACAAGGTCCTGGGTTCAAATCAGGACCCAGACACTTCTTAAATGTGTGACCCTTGGCAAGTCACTTAATTCTAATTCCCTAGCCTTTATCACTCCTTTGCCTTGGAATTAATACTTAATATTGATTCTAAGCCAGAAGGCAAGGTTTAAAAAAAAATACACTCATTTTAGTAGTACCTTAATAATTAAAGAAAATATTATCTGGGTTAAAGTAGCCCCACTTTGGGCCAGAATCTTTGGGGGAGAGGGGGTCCTTATAACCACTGAAATGTTCCTTTCTGCAAGTTCCATCCAGTATTCCTAGTGTAAAATAAATTTAATTTCTATTCCTCAAATACTCAAGGAAAGGAGATAACCTATTCTTCCCTAAACATTCAAGAGATGATCCAAAGGAATGTAAAACCAAAAGAGCACAGAATTTTTAGAAACTTTTTTGCCTTTCAATCCTGCACGTCAGTCAATGAAAATGCAACTATCAAGAAACGACCACCTACCATGTTCCTGGTATTGAGAATGTCTGCTGAATGTTTACTGAATTGAACTACATTTCTTGAGAAATGGTTTCTAAAATGAGAATGTTTAGTCTGAAAAGCAGAATACTAGGAGGAAAATGTGTCAACTGCTGTCAGATATCTGAAGGGGTGACAGAGTTGAGCAGACTCCTCTCCTATTGACTAAATGTCCACAGTGGCAGCAAGGCCAAGTCCACCTGCTCCATCACTTAAGGTAGAAGCTTGGATAGTAATACTGGAGGTGGTATTATCAAAGGTAAATCCCCAAATTCTCCAACCAGGACAGAGGAACAAATGGCCCTTGACTATTGCTATAGTCGTTGAAGGGTCCAACTACAGCAGCCTTTCCCATCTGGCGCAGTAGAAATTGTACCTGCTTTTTCCCACTGGGAATACTCTTGGCTCTAAGGATCTGTGTTCTCTAATTCCCTATTCTCCTGACTCAATGTCCTTAATCTCTCCCCACCCCCAAATAAATCAATAGGAACAATAGGACAAGGAGATTAGAACCTGCAGGTGCAGCTACAGCAAACCACTCACATTGCCAACAGGTGGGCTTAGGTGGTGAGAAGGGGGCTAGTTCCTCCTTGGGAACATAAATTAACAGGAAAGGAAACTCATCTCATATTTTAATACATGTATATTTAATATAAAATGTTTTCTGAGTATATATGGGTCCAGTTTAGATCTGATGCATGGTAAGAAAGACTTTGCACATAGAGTATGAACTCCAATAAAGACTAGATTATATATATATATATATATATATATATATATATATATATATATATATATATATGCATCTTTAGCTCAATGCGGCCAGAAATAAAATTTCCAATCAACTTAGAGGCAATTAAAAAGAGTCACAACAATGCCAACATTAACCAAGAGAAAGAACAAAGGGAAAAGAAATAGATCAAGTTGCTAAAGGAGCTAGTAAAAAGGTCCATTAAAAATTATCTGTATTTGTACTGCAAAAGATTATTTCCCCTCCTTCATCACACACTGAAATTGTAATTCCTAAGAATAACAGTAAGTATGATGTCTTCAACTACTTTCAACTACTAGGGAAGCTTGATATAACATTCAGGTAGACACACCTCTGAATTTTCAATGTTTGTTTCAGGCGAAGTGAGAGAATTTGTTTTCTACATCTAATAAAACACTGACACCCGGTGCTGGATGAAAATAACTCACATCTAACTATACTAACTGAAAACAAAAGAAAATAACTATCATCTGAGATGTTATGGTCACTGTGCACATGTACACAAAGGATCTGTCTCTCCTGTGTGTCATTACCGGAATCGTACATCAATGGGAAATAAAAAGGTAACAAAGTATAAGGGATTCTGGGCATGTGCTAATTCTCTAAATGTTCAGCAAGGCTTCAAGATTACATGTAAAAGCAAAGAGCCCTCATGTGGGAAATCTCAAAAATTTCCAAAATGATTAATGAAATGTCTATGTAATAAGACTGGTTTTTAAAGAAATTAAGTGTAAACTAAACCTCTGAAGTGTCAAGAAGTTCCTAGAGCAGTTTCATGCGAATATATGTTTCATTTCAGTTTAAATGCATTGCTTTTCCATTAAATGCACTATGTAGGACAAAAATGACTTATTAATAGCTACAGAAGAGTCAATGTTAATTTTTAAACACACCACACCCTGTATTAAAGATGGTTTCTGCAGTGTTGAGGTGAAAACATCAGAAGGGTATAGTCCCAGAGATAGAAGCACTCGGAAAGAAAGTCCCTTTTGAATTTTAAAAGGCACTCCTATGAAGAGTGAAAAATATCCATTCAGTGTAAAAAATTTACACACCTAAATGGAAATACAATCTAATCAACTTTGCATGCATATTCAGGACAAGCAACAACTAAACTTCAAATAAGCTAAAGGCCTATGAAAATATCACCCAACTACTTGAGCTATTACTTTGCAACTAAACAAATCTTTTTTTTTTTTTTAAATAAAAAGATTCATGATCCCTGCTGCCACCCAGAGCTTTAATACCTCTGGTGAAGAAAGGAGAAAGAAACAACTGAATATCAAGCTGCTGATCACTAATGTCTACCACATGCGGAAGAAAATAAGCATGTAAGTGTATATTCAATGAAAAAATAACTGTTATGAAATATTCATTTGAAAAGTAATTAAGCCTCACAATTGAAAAGCTAACCTTTCACAACACAAAGTAATCACGCAGCTTGGAGATTAACACATTCTGTGTCCTCTGGTGTTTATTACAATTTATTTAACACCTCATCCACTTTGATACTTGTGTTATTTATATATTTTCTTTCTCTAAAAGCTGAAATTTTAAAACAGCCCAAGAATATTTCTCTCACAAACAGCCAAACTACATGTTGGCAGGTCATATCAACAAAAAAATAATAAAGTATTCTGAACTGAGGTTTAAGAGACCTTGCCTCCCCTGTTAAGCAATTTTAGCACATCTAAAAGATTTGTACATTATAAAATTCATGTACATCAGAAAATTCATTCTACAAAACCTATATGTAGTTTCAAACTTATTCCTTCACAGACAAGGAAAAAGTACAAAGTTACATCATTTTACGGTGAAAACACATGTGTTCTATAGTCTTCATGGAGACTAAAAACTTATATTCATAATCAAGTGTCTTAAGTTCAGAAGCTCTCAAATAATCCTTTCTTAATTTTCCTAACATAGGATATCACATAATTAGCCCTTCTGTAGTCTCAGCACATAAAAAAGAGAAAAGGGATTATTCATTAGGGGAAGGAATTAGCAGGGTTTTAAAGCTTCAATGGCCAAAACAGACTATTAGCTTTCATTTGGCTATTAGGCTGGTAAGCAGAGTGGTCTCTAAAGTGTCACCAGCCTATAACAATAAATTCTCAAAATTAGTTTTAACACCTGCTATTCTAATAGAGAAAAAAAACGGAATAAGCAGTTAATAACACACCCATTCAAGTAACATGCTACTGATGTCACAAAAAAAGCCTTGAAAGCTCATCATCATGGGAAGCCAAAGGTCACAAGATGAGTTAATAAGTCATGCAGTGGATTTGATGGCTACAGAAAAGCTCTGAATGAAAATGTTTCATACAACCTGGCAGGACAAAATGCAAAAATATGAACTTCCTTGCAACTCAGATAAAGGATGCTTTAAAAATAGGAAGTCAGTGAGATTTCAGAGGCAACTCATTGATTCCATTTCTTTCCACAAATGGCAAGCATCTTAAATTGGGAAGAGTTCAGAAACATGGCTCAAGGACTAACTCTGTATGCTCCTGCAGTCTAGGAGCAAAAGTTATTTTAAGAACCTCTTCTCCCTCTCTGACTTCCACATCTTCCTGAACATACCAAGGACTTGTGAGGTACAAAATGCAATATATAAAAAGTACCTTGGCTAGAAAATTTTCATGGGATTCTATTAAGGTTTACAAAACACTTCACATGTTACTCATTTCATTCTCAAGACAATTCGTCAGATAGGTGTGTTAATATTAAGCGACTTGCTCAAGGTTACACAAGCTGGGAAGGGTTTGAAGCTGGACATGAATTTTGGTCTTTCCCATTTAAATCCAACACTCTCTGCTGTGTCACCTGCCTCTAGTATAGAAAGAGACACCAGATCCAATTTAAAGTGGCTTTAGTTCCCATTGAACTTGGAAAAGAAAAGAGGGAGAACAACACTACAACTATACAAAGTGTTCAAAAAGTTTTGATTTTTGAAGTACCCTGTATGTAAGATTTTGCTTCAATATCAGGAAGGCTAAATAGTACATAGGTTTGTAAAATGGGAAGAGTACATCTATGTTTTTAATAGTATGAAATATTAATCACATTAAATAGTAGAACTATTTGAAAACTTACTGTGAATTCCCACTAGGCTGGAATCAAGGATCAAATTTTACATAACTATAACTTTTGATAAGTGTGAACTGAAATACATGTGATCATTTCAGGGGAATCATTATTCTCACTAATCAGGACCCCCACATTACTACCCATTTGTTTAATCTCATAGACTGAGTATGAATATTAGTCAATAAAATGTGTCTAATGACGTTTCACACAGTATTGAGAAACCATCAGTAAATCTGGAAGAAAGTGGCAATACTTCAATATACAAGTAATTTATTTTTAAAACTGAATGCTGAGAGCCAGGCCTAGAGATGGGAGGTCCTAGGTTCGAATCTGACCTCAGCCACTTCCTAGCGGTGTGACCGTGGGCAAGTCACTTGACCCCCATTGCCTAGCCCTTACCGCTCTTCTGCCTCGGAACCAATACAGATTGGCTCCAAGACAGAAGGTAAGGGGTTAAAAAAAAAAAAAACTGAATGCTGAACACTATTGCTTCATATAATTTTTCCTTATCAGAGTTTAACTCAATCAACTCCTTTATTTTATAAATAATGAAGCTGAAAGGAAAATGACTTGTAAAAGGAATAACCGCTTGTATCAGAAGGTGTTATTGTTCTATTTATTAAAATGATATGGTTTGGGAGGCAGCTGGGTAGCTCTATGGATTGATAGTCAGGCTTACAGATGGGAAGTCCTAGGTTCCAATCTGGCTTCAGACACTTCCCAGCTGTGTGATCCTGGGCAAGTCAGTCACTTAATCCTCATTGCCTAGCCCTTACCATTCTTCTGCCATGGAGCCAATACTTAATATTGTTGGTTCCAAGATAGAAGGAAAGGGTTTAGGGGAAAAAAAATGATATGGTTTGGGAGGAAGGGGTCTTGTAGTAAATGAAGATGAATGGGGAAAAGGAAATAAGACCCCTTCATAACTATTTGATATGAAATAACAGAAGCCAATGATTACTGTAAAGCTGCTTCCATTATGAAAATTGTTGATTATTCTCAGGCTTTTTTCAAAGCTAGAACTGGCTGCACGAAAGACAAATTATTAAAGTGGAGAAAGTCAGTTTGGATTTTTTGATAGAGTATCATATGCCTAACCAGAAAACAATGTTAGACAATGTGTAGGTGCATTTAAAATGGTAACATGAAAAAACAAAGGAGCCATATTTTATAGTAAACATGGATTGGATAGGTGGAATTTTTTCTTCATTATAAAATTCAATTTTTGTTCTGTTTTACAACACATAGCAGTCACATTTTGAAAACATTCTCTTCATTTAACAAAGATGGCATAAGATCAGGTACAGAGTTGTTACTCTACTTCATGCATCCAATTATTTTTACTTCAAGAAAGCACTAAATCCTACTTATATTTGGTATATAAATATAATAGTCAATCAAATGAAACAATGAACAAAGTTGGGCAGAATTACAGTAATCTAGACAAGGCTTGGAAATTTTCTCCAGGATGACAAGGCACCTGGATTTTAACCTTCAAAAATACTAGCATTTTTGCTTTCTAATACTACCACTTAACAAATTTTGTCCACAATATAATTGCCTCTGATACATTAATAAAAGGGACAAGATTTAGAAAAGTCTCTCTCTGCAAAAATAAAATAAAAATAAATAAATAAATCAGAATATCATTTGTGAACACTTCTAATATGTTAAAGTATTTATATTATAATTTTCTGCTTCCATGCATGCTTTCCAAAGTTTTAAATTCTCTATAAAAATAGATTTTGGAAATCTCTTTGTGGCAAAGACAAAGGTTTTAAATTGAGATGGATAGATTGTAGTTAAGCACTTCTCCCTCCCCTCCATCCCACACTTCCTAACTTTTACTGGTGGGTAAGTAAATCGATGGCTATCCTTAACAATTCCATATAAACCCACAATCCAATTATTAAGCAAACAATTTTTCTCACTTATTATGCCTTCCACTAAGCATTTCAATATTCCCATTCAAATTCTGATTAGTAGCTTCAGATATTTTAAAAATCTAATATAATAGAGCATGAAATCCTGATGTCCAAAACACTGTAAAAGAGTTAAATGAATAATAAGGCTATGCTATAAGTTTTTAATTAGATTCTATGAGGAGTAGTACATAATGATGACTAACAGTCTGGCTGGTAGGCAGTACAGTAAGGAAAACCAGAAAAGCAATTCATACTCTTAAGGAAGGAGTTCAAATCCTCCTTCTAATACTTAACCACAGGAATGACACTAGGCAAGTAACTTAGCCTTCCTGTGCATCATGTCTATAAGAGGTTGGATCAGATGGCCTGTGAGGTTTCCTCTGGATCTACAAGTATGGTATGATTCTATACATCCTGGTGTCAATTCCAAAATAACAGTGTTTTTACAAAAACTGGTGAAGAGGTAAACTTCCTCCCTTTGCACAAAACATTATCAGTGTTCAATTTTGGAGCCATTTTATTTTTCTCTTTTTGCAAATTAATTAAGTGGAACATCTTACAAAGCTTTAAAATATACCACCAATTATACCTCTTGTTCTGAAACAACAGTAAGAACAAAATTTCTCTACTGTTTTTCTGGGAATTAAAATCCTTTTGTAAACAGAAATTTTATAATCGGGATGTGTGTACAAATACATGCATATATTTACACACACACACACACACAGATATATACTTAGCTATATTTTATATGCATATATGTATATATGCATACATATATGTATAAATCTTTACACTCAAAGGTACAAATATCTAAGTATAAGAAATGAAAAACCAAAAGTCGAACGACGCAGTATCATTTAGATACATACAAATCTTATTCTGGTTCCTGGATTCATTATGAATCTTGGGATTTTCCCTTTTTGACAAGTGCTTTTTAGGCTGAAAAATGAAACAAGAAGAATAGGCAAGAAATAGTAACTTAATCCCTCGACCACTTTACTCGAAAATTGACTCAAAAGAACATACACAACACCCATTCAGACTCACCTAATTTTGTTCATTAATAGCAATGGTATTTTTTAAATTTCTACAAATAATTTCCTGGAAGGAATTATGGTTGAAATACAGTAATTACAGAGTGAAAGAAAATATAATTCTACCTTACTAGAAAATTCTGAAAATTTATTTTGGGAGCAATAATTCCATAAACAATGAAGGGAACTTAGTACCAAAGAGGAAAGGACATCTGTCACCAAAACAGATGCCATATCATGCATGGAACATAGTCCAATTATCCAACTGGAGAAAATTTTTCAACCAAAGATTTAGAAAAGTTCAAGGAAATAAAAATGTATTCTACAGGGTCCTAAGAGTAATTTAATATGAATATTAAACTCCTTAGTAAAGTGAAGGAAAACCCAAGCGATTCAAAATATTCAGCCTTAAAAGGGAAGGGAATTAGCTCAAATAAGAGACCTCTTAATTATTAGGAAACTTCTAAAGAGAAGATAGGGGTGGAGGGGACAGGAAATCATCTCCACTGAACAAAAACTATTATTTTTCCATCTTGAATAGGAGAGAAACAAGTGCTCTCCATAATCACACAAAGTGACCTAGCTTTCTTAAAGTGCTCTCTTAGATCAACAAAGAGCTATCACAAGCATAAAGTATGAGGAGCCTCTCCTTAGTCTAAGTCCTTACTTTAGCTTTACTAGAGACAAAAGTGAGAAAGGCCAAAAGCCTCAAATAAATGTGTTAACCAAATTGTTTCCGGCTTGGGGAAATGTTTTTACAATCTTTATCCTCCTAAGAAAATAAGTAATAGACCAACACAAATGCTGACCTGCCCCCACCAGCACAGCAGGGATCTAAGACTGAAATTCTCTTTGCTTATAGCAGAAAATAATCAGTGACTCTAAAACTGAAAATTTCTGAAGACAGGAGTAATCTGTTTAGCCAGAAAGAGTTCCAAAATGTTACCACACTGCTATAGCACTTTGCAAATATCTTTTTACAAAATACTAGACTGCTAGTATTTTTGAAGAGAAAAAAGTATTAACAATGAGATGTTATAACAATCCACATATCTTAAAGAATCAAACTCCCTCCATAATAACAAATCAGCTCCAATTAGCCTAGACCTTGCCAACAATCTAAATCTGTGACCATTTTCTCTGAGAGATTTAGAGTCCCAAGTAGCATGGTATAATACCCTGCTATTAAAAACATCAAGCTAAATTTATATTTATAGAGAAAAGAAGTCCATTTTGTTCAGTATTTTAATATAGAAATCTCACGTCCCCATTTAACAACTTTTCTATGGTCTTGTTGCTATAATAAAACCAAAACACACTTCAGAATTTTGTATTTAAGTAGAGACATATGTCATAGTTACTGATTTTTGCTGAACTGGAAACCCCAGATAGTTACCATCTGGGTTAGGAAGTGTGGAGGAGGGGAAGGAAGATTCAATTTCAGAAATTTCTCACCCATCTTTAAAAGTTGTTCTGCTTGGTTACTGAAATTACATAACTCCCTTTCCCGCTTTAGTTCCACAGCTATAGCAGTGGAAGATGCTCTATGGTCCCAGGAACCAAGCTAAAAAATTTTTAAGGGGAATAACAAAAACAAAAACTAGTTCTACTACACAAAAGGGGAAAAGAAGAAATTTTTTAAAATGCTGGTTTAAGAAAATAAAACAAAAATTTAACGGTTTAACCATCAAAAGTAACATATCACAAGGCGAGGGGCAGTTAACGATGGAGGGAATTCTTACACAGGGTAAACTGTAGACATATAGAACTGAAATCAATCAAGACAATGAATTTAACTCTACATCTCAGAGGAGGCCTGGAGAAAAAGTTTAAATATTGTTCTATGAGCCTTTTTTTAAACTTTTTTACATTCCACCACAAGTCCTGATCCTATCTCTTGACTAGGGCATAGAATGACCTAAGCCTCTGACCCATCCCTCCAACATAAAAGCTATGCCTGCAAAATAGAGAGGTATTATCAAGCTGGAAAAGGTTTTCAATTACAGGCCCTGGGAAGGATTCTCCAAGGCCCAGGAGCAAAACTAGTTTAGAGAAGCTCACTCCCAAAAGGTTAGCACAAGGTGATGAATTTTTGCCTCACAAAAACTCAGACCATGACCCCACCACATTACAGAAGACAGACCAGTGCCTATGTTGAAGAAATAATTTTTATATAAATTAGGCACTTTATTTTAAAGTATTTGGCAATTGTGGTGAATCTGTATTTTTTCTTCTTTCCAGAAAGTTAAAAACACATCAGTAAACTTAAGAGACAGATTAATAGATGGATGTATGATTTCTTTAAGAAAGCAAACCTGACAGGGAGAAACTCTCTCCACAAAGACAAAAAAGCAGGTGAATTCTAGGGAGGTTTTTAAAGTAAACAGCTGTTGAGAGTCTTGCCCAAGGTCTCAAAGTTAGAAAAAGTATCAGAGCAAATTCAACATAGATCTTTCCATCTTCAATTCTAATCACCCAATTACTATTTCCTATATCTCTTTCTTAGCAGACTAAGTACATAAATTTACCTTCTTTCTTCATTGAACAATAGAATTTGGACTGGAAAGAAGCATACAGATGATAAAGATTAAATTAAGAAGCAGCTAAATGGCTCAGTGTATTGAGAGTCCCATTGCCTAGCCTTTACCAATTCTTCTGCCTTGGCACCAATACATAGTATTAATTCTAAGACAAAAGGTAAGGATAAAAAAAAAAGATTGTTATAGTGTCGATTAAATGAGAAACGATCATTATTATATACTCCCTTATTTCTAGCAATACAAACAACAATATGCCACAAAATAAATATAAGAAATCTAAAGAGAAAATTTGTATTTGACCTCATAATTTTTTTAAATTTCTTTAAAGAAAGGGGAATTTTTTTAAAAGATATCACATGTGGTATAGATAGTATAGAGACTAAAAATAGATTATTTTCCAATACAACTGTGAATTCAGGTAAAAACATGTTATTTAATTATGTAAACTTAGACAACAAAACAGGTTCTGAAGGAGTGTAAATGTGAATATTCCAATTCTATGTTATTTTATCTGTAAAATATAGTTATTACAAAATACCAAGCTTGTAGAACTTTAATATGTAGTTAACAAAAGTCCTGCCCTTCACTACAAAATACATGTATCATTCAACTTGCTTGCCAGTATCCTAGCAGTTTTAAGTTGTACAACAGTGGAGCAGAATATGAACTCTTGACAGTCTCTTACATTCTGAAGATGATTAAATTCATCAAATTACAGCTTGTAAACCAAACATTGATGAGAATTGTCAATTACCAAATGCTATAGAGCACACCCAGAGAAGGCAAAAAAAGTCAGCATGACAACATAGTCACCATTCTTAAAAAAAATTACCAACTTGGTTGGCATCATTCCTCATCTTCAATAGTCACTCAAACTGGGAGCTGAAGAATATTACTCCTAAAAAAGGCTGCCAGGGGAACTCCAGGGTTTTCCAGTAATTTCCCCACAATTTTTTTAGGACTTCCTGCTATTCTGCCACAGGTTAAGGTTCTGTAGCATTATTTGGGTTCACTGGTAAACATAAACAAAGAACACAGAAGGCTTCCCTACCTCTTAGAATCCCTTTTTTATAGTCGGTCACTTTTTGAGTGTTTTTGCCAGGCACTGTGCTTAGCACTTGGAATAAAAGGAAAGGAAAAAACACAGGCTTTGCCATCCAGTACCTTTTCATAGTAAAGGAGACCACACATAAACAACTAAACACACCCACATTCTAAAAGCAGATGGAAGGCAATCTGAGAAGAGAAGGCATGAACAACTAAGGGACTAGCAAGGGTTTCGTGTAGTGGGAAGGATTTGAGTTAAATCTTAAAAATCTCAGGGAAACTAAGGAGTGCCATGTCCAAAGACCCTGTTAAAAGTAGGGTAGCTTTATTAGAAATAGAAGGTAGAGAGGAGAGTGATTTTAATTAGATGGGAAAGAGACACATTAGAAAATATACCTTGGTACCATTTCAGGTGGAGAGATTGGGGGCGGGGGAAGGAACCTAATCAGAAAGATATTGCAATAGTATAAGAGAGGATATGAGCCCAAGTCAGAGTTCTGGTTGGGTGGGTAGAAAGGAAGGGGGCAGAAATATAAGAAATGTTGTAAGGGATAAAATGACAGGATCCGGCAATCAATTGGATATGCAAGGTGAGAGGGAGGGGTAAACAATGCCACCAAGGTTGGGTGTCTAGGAGGATGATGGTGCCTGCTCAATAGTAGGCAAGTTGGGAAAAGTGGAGAAAAGGTGACAGGGGTGGGGACACTAACTGGTGGCACAGGACTGGATCTCAGGAAAGAAAATAGGGATATATATAGTTACATGTGGATGTGAGAAATTTATATAGAAATGATAATGAAATCCATGAGAATTGATATGAGATAATATATAGAAAGAAGAGAGCACAAGAGAGAGAACTGAGATGATGGGATTAGAAATCATATTAAAAAGAATTTAAAGGAGAGAAAACAGAGTAGATGACTTTATTGAAGACTACAATGACAAAAAGGAATAGAAATATATAGCAAAAGCAAGTGTAGAAGAAGAATCTGGAGAAGTTTTATTTTCTTTTAAAGGGGAAACTTGGACATGTTGGTAGTCATCAGAAAAGCAGCACAGACAGAAAGAGAAAGACAACAACATGGGATGGGAGTGAGAAAAATGTGTTGAAGAAGTTGGGAGGCGATGGGATGAAAGATGAAAGAAAAGAATTAGGCTTCGCAAAGAAACAGGGTCTTCTCTTCATGTGAGACACTGTGGAAGGTAGAGATGGTGAGGGAAAATATGTTGGATGATGTGGAAAGAAAAGGAGGGTTAACCAGAAACTCTGAAAATTCCCTCAAATTTTTCAGTGAAGTTATGAGGCAAAGTCTCTAACTAAGGGGATTGGGGAAAGTGCCCTGGACGGTTTGAAGAGAGAAGAGAGGGTTGGAGGGCATAAGATATTTCCTCCAAGGAGCCCACAGAGTTTATTTTTCTCCTTGTATTATTACAGGGACTAAAACAGTGGATCACATTGTACTTAATATATGCTCCTTGATGGATTGATCAAGAGATGGTCATGATCTAGGCAAATCTTATGTTTGCATTGAGAAATCAGATACCTAAGAAATAATAGATCTTCCTAAGAAGGTAATTAATCTGTGAAATCATCAAGACAGGTTATAACAAAGTCAAAGATGATCTTCAATTTGGAATAAGGTTATCCATAAGCTTGTTCCACAGAAGAGATTACCTAGTAAAAAGATTTCTTCCGAAACTGCATTTAAATAATTAAGTATATGAGGGCTCAAGTGGAGGAATAAAGAAAGGAGTGTCAGATGGGAGTATTGAGGACATTTACCTCTCTGCCACTTTATCATTATTCTAGGGTTCTATTTGTTTTAAATTAGGAATAATTGTTTACTTTGAGTTTTTCTTGAATTTCTAGAACAGGTAAGAAAAGGGAAGCATTAATGAGTCTAAACACAATTTCAAAACGAGAGAGCTGAGCAATATCTCATGAATCTCTTCAAGAAAATATAAAAATATCCCACCAAAAGCACCTCAATGTTATTTATACATGAAACTAGTTATTTTTATTTGTTGTTGATATGAGCTTGGGAATGATTAATAACCATATAATAAACAACTGATATTCAATTCTCTCTAAATATCACCTGGTAAGCAAAAAGTCAAAACTGTGGGAAAATGAACAAAACAGGCCTCTCCATAGACAGCCAAAGAGATGATAGAATGTTCATGCTCTAAATCTCAAGCACTTACTCATAGGAAAGCCCCTCAGGCCTTTAGTCAGAGACTAATTTTAGAGACAATTCTAACAAGCTGCAACTTGGTTATCTGGTTTCACAGGCATTAAGTCAAGGGGACATAAGGTTGCTTTAATACTAGGCAAACTATAACTTACCTAACCAAGTAAAGATTCCTCTATCACTAGATATAGAAAAGGATTATGGGAAAAAAAAAACAAAAACACTACACACATTTCTGGTTTTTTTTTTTAAAACCCTAACACTAGAAAAATAAGATTAAGAGAACCCTCCTTAAATTTAAATGATAAATTGTGTGTGACTGTGTATAACCAAGAGCTATCATTAAAACTAACAGAGACAAACTAGATAAACACCCTTTCAAATAAATTCAAGGATGAAAGAGGTCCATTATTAATTAATAATATAATAGTCAGCGATACACATTTATTAGTATGTGCCAGGCTTTAGGCAAAGCACTGGGAAAAAAAGAGGCAAAAATCAGTTCTTACCCTGAAGGAGATTATAATCTAAAGGGTGACAAAATAAGCAAACAAACATAAAAAAGCTATTATTGTTGCTGTTTAATTGTTGTCAGTCTTCAGATTTTTACTGACTCCTTTTATTGGAGGAGTTATCTAAGGTCATATTTAAACTCAGGTCTTCCTGAGCACTCTTCCTGCCTGGAACTCTACTGTACTACCTCACTGCCCCAAACAAGCTACATACAGGGCAAATTAGAAACAATTAACAAAAGGAAGGCATTGGAATTAAGAGGGAAAGTTGTGCAGTATAAAATGGGATTTAAGTTGGAATCTGAAAGAAGCTGGGGAAATCAGAAGGAAATGCTCTAAGAATAAGGGACCATCACAAAATGCCTGGAGCCAGACATGATCATCATTTCTATTTGACATAATATTAGAAATGTTGGTTATAGCAAAAGTAAAAGTAAATTCAGGAACTAGGTAACAAAAAACACAAAATTATCACTTTTTGCAGATATGATGGTATATTAAAGAACCCTAAAGAGTCAGCTAAAAAGTTAATTGAAACAATTAATAACGTTGGCAAACTCAAAGTATGTAAAAATAAATACACACAAATCATGAACATTTCCATGTAAAAACCAGAAGGAAAAAAGAAAAATTACATTTAAATATTACTATAGCAAGCATAAAATACTTTTGAAGTCTATCTTTCACAACAGAATGAAACTACATGAATGGAAATAACTGTAAATTTGTAAAGACAAATTTAAATAATTGGAAAAAATACAAATAACTGATGGGTAGAATGTGTCAATTTCATAAAAATGACAAGACTAATTCCTAAATTTACTCATTTGATACCATGCCACAGTAACAAAAGGATTGCTTTACAGAAGTAGGAAAAATAATGAAATTCATAAGAAGGAAAAAAAAGGTCAAGAATCTCAAAAGAAATAATGAAAAGAAGTGGGAATGAACAAGGCAGGTCCAGCAATGCCAGATCTTAAATTATGGTGCAAAGCAGTGAATCTCACAAAACAGTTTGGTACTGGTTTCAAAAGTGAGGTTGATCAGTGGAACAGATTAGGTACATAACACAAGGAAGCAAATGTATCTAAATACCTTAGAAACCAGTAAACACAAAGACCCAAGAGATAAGGATTCCATACTTAAAAATACTTATATAACTTTTTAACAAAACCTGTTGAGAAATTGGAGAACAATATAGAAGAAATCAGATTTAGAATAAAACCATACACCTTATATTTATGGTATATAAAAAAACACTATATGATCAAACAAATGGCAGAGAAGATCACAAAAGATAAAATAATATTGATTATATAAAAACTAAGTTTTTGCACAAAAAATTCCACATACTAAAAGATTAAAACTGAAACATTAACTGGGGAAAATCTTTGCAGAAACTAGCTAGTTTCTCTGATAAAGGTCTTCTTTTCAAGATAGAAGTACTGATTCATATTTATAAGAATAAAAGCCATTTCTCACTTGATAAATAATCTAAGAATAAGAAAAGGCAATTCTGAAGGGAAGAAAATCAGGCTATCTCATAACATACAAAAAAATGTTCCAAATCACTATTAAAGGAATGCAAATTAAAACAATTCTGATATTCTACCTCATGCCCATGACAGTGACAAAGACTACAAAAAAGAATGATAAATGTTGGAAGGGCTGTGGGAAAATACACATTGATGCACAAAACCTTACTCAACAGCAATAACACTACTAGGCTTATATTAAAAAATTAGATTAAAAAAGATGAAAAAGTTCTTTTTGTATAAATTTACTGATACTAGCTCTTTTTGTGATGGCAAGAAAAACTGAAAACTAAGGATATCCATCAAATGATTAATAAATTATAGTATATAAATGAAAGACTATTATGTTGTAAGAAAGAAGGGAAAGGGTGATTTTTTTTAAATTGAAAGATTTAATTGAATCAGAATAAAGTTAAGCAAAACGAAAAAAAAAATATTTATGCCATATCAGTGTCATTTATAGACTGATGAAGAATCAAATAAGCAGAATCAGGAGGAATCTCAAAAACAGTGTGATAATCAAACAATTTTGAAATATGTAAGAACCATGACCAATACAATGAATGACTCCAGAGCAATAATGATGAGATGTTTTAATAAATTTAGGGTGTAGAATGTGATATAAAGATAGATAAGTCATATGGATGACGGATACATAGTTGGATGGATGGATGGATGGATGGATGGATGGATGGATGGACAGATGGATAAACAGACATTTATATATAGGCAATACATTTATTTTGCTTGATTAAATATTTATTATGAGAAATTTGTTTTTCTTTTAATGAAAGTGAAAAAAGATACTGGTTCTAGAGTCAATAAGACATTCAAAATCTATCCTTAAATATTTCCTATCTATGTGAAGCTGGGTATATCACTTAACTTCTGTGTGACTCAGTTTCCTCAAATATAAGCATAATTGCAGCACCTATATCTCAGAATTGGGGTGAGGAACAATTGAGATAATGTGAAATGCATGCACGTTTAGATGAAGTTACTTTATTATTAGTTTAACCTAATTGTTTTACCTTGTCACAAGAGAGGTCTGAGTAGAATATATTGATAAATATCTATAATATAAAAACAAAACACCGTAAAACAACAAAAAAGAAGGCAAGGAAAGTAGCAAAGTATATAGGTATAGAGATTGTAGCAAAGATGATGATGATAATAATAATAATAATAGCTGATTAATAGTGGATAGAAGACTTTAATCATAAAAGACAAAATGCTGTGGAAAAGCAGACTGTCACAGACCCACAGCAAAGGAGCAAAATTTGGGGTGGTCCATAAGGGTATTACTGTTGTTTCAAAGGACTTTAGAAATATTTTCATTTAAAATGGCTTAAATAACAGGCATGCATTACTTAAATAGGTAAGAAACCCTTCACCCCTTAATTAAAAACTGGCTAATCAAGAACTATATATTCCTTGGGTGTTTCAAAGAGTAGGAGCATCTTTCTAGAGAAGATAAGATTTACATTTCCATTGAGCTTTGTTCAGGGATGAACTATGTTCACATTCTCATTTAGGAAATATGCTCAGAAATGGAGATGAGACAGCCATGTAACATGTGAAATGAGCAACAGATGGACAGACAGTGCATGACTAGTAATCAAAAAATATATTAAAAAATCAAGCAAGGTAAAAAGGATTTTTGAGAGAACATGGACAATAATCACATAGGATATGAAGAAGTAAGTGGGTAGCAAACTATACAAATTGGAGAAATCACCCACATCAATGAAATCACTTATCCACTTTAATATTTAGAAAAATAGCACTAAAGTCAAATAGTAATTTGATAAACATTTATTAAATGCATACTATGTATGAATCAGGCACTGGGGGGTAACAATCATGGCAAAAAAAAAAAAGAAGTTTTCTCCGGGAACTCGTAGTCTAAGGGTGTGGCAAGATGAAAACTTTTATGAACTGTAAAACTTAAATTTATATCTAATAATAAAAAGGAAAGATTATAGGGAATTCTGGGAAATACCACAGACTTCTGGGGAATGAAGTCTAGGGTTTAAAATCTCCATTTATACAAAACAAATAAGACACAAATAGAATAAAGTGGAGGTGATATCAGAAGCAAATGAGAGGCATTAATGAAGATTCCCAAAAGACTTCTTACAGATGGTGGGATTTTAGCTGAAACTTGAAAGAAACCAGGAAATTCAGGAAGCAGAAATGAGGAGGAAGAAAATTCCAAGTATGGGAGACATTCCAGGATTTTCAGATATAATGTTGTTTTACTCGATTTCTATAATAACTATGTGAAATAAAGAGAAATTGAAGTTCTAAGCACTTAACTAATCTTCCTATTGTAACCCAGCTAGTTAGTGAGAGCCAAGTCTAAAGTCCAAAATATTAATTTTATTATTGTTATTATTATTCATCTCATTCTATATGGTATTCTGCCTTTAATTCATGTCACTGAGTGACTCAGTATATTAAATGCTAACCCCCCAGTGAGGATATCTGGGTACAAATGCTGATTTTGTAGCTTATTCAAAATGGGACCTTCCACAATTCACTTGAGCTAAGTATTTTTATCTGCAAAATGGGAATACTTGCACAGTATCTACTTCGCATTGCAAAGCTATTGTGAGGAAAATGCTTTGTTAACTGTAAAGCATGAGTTGTTAATGGAGCAGAAGGAATTCTTAGAGGTGTCAACCCTATCCTGAAAGTCACCACAGTTCTTTCATACTCTCAGCAGAAACTATACCCTATACACACAAGGAAAATTCTTTATATACTACATTAAATGTTCCTCTAGCCGAATAGCTTCGGAGCAACCTTATTACAGAACTGGGAAGTAGGCCCAGCAGGGTCCCTCAGGACTCTTTGGAGTCCTTCTCTCCCATAAAAAGTACTATATCTCTGGAAACCAGGTCCTGGGACAGCATCATGGGGAACGGTAAAGGGACTGATTTTCCAAAGGCTGTGTCGAGGGCTCCCTCAGGGCTGGCACCAGCAGCTACTTCAAATTCTCTGCGTTATTTCCTATCCCTGCCCTTGAGACTCTACTTGGGCAATAAGGGGTCCTTGTATGTAGTAGCACCCCAAATAGCCATCATAGACATCTGAAGATCTGTTAGAAGAAGCCACAAGAGGGGAGCAGAAGCAACCTGAATTACCACCTTCTCTCTGGCACCATCACCCCCCACCCTCCAATCCAAAGTTACCTACAATGAATTTGTATAACTGGAATTTTTGGATACTGTATTTTTCTTAGCTCCTAAGGCAATGGTAAATGTACAGTGTGTGTTATAAATACATGTATTTTTGATGACTCAATCCAAAATTGAGTTTGTTGTAGGATACAGCTGAAAATTCCAAGCACTTATACTTTTGATCTCAAATATTATCAGGCAGGATTCCTATCCCTGGTTCTCATCCTGCACACATATAAAGAGATAAATGAATTCAGTATCAAAGACATGTTTTTCTAGCTTATCCTCTTTGGACTAGGGGAGTATAAATGAGTGCAATGGAAAGCTAAAATATATTCTCCAACAGTGAATTCTTAAAATTTCCAAAGGCACCAAAAAGCAAGATAGCATTAACTGCATTTATTTGTACCAAAATATACCTTTCCTTAACAGCTTTTTATAACACAGGATCCATAGTCCAAAGAGATTTCCAAGTGCCCTTGCAATATCCTTCCTGTAGTTGAAACATGATGACGCTCAGTGGTCAAGGCCAACTTATAGGTATTTTTTACAACTTACTGACACTCTCATTACTGATCTCAGTTGAGGTACTCCCGGATGTCCAGAAGAGAAGGAAGATTTGCTCAGATGCTACTTATCTAGGCCTTCTGGGTGACTACTTAGAGGATCATATCCCTTTAACCAATGTTAATCAAACTCAACAGTCACAAAATGAACAGCCATTCTTAGCTCTCGGAATTTGGGTACAGATTTGTAAATCCATCTAATTCTTTGTGTGGGAACTCCATTAACCAATGCAAATCAGCAGATCACTGTGTGGTCTAAAAAAAAAAACTGGCAAATGTGAGGAAAGGTCAAATAATTTGCTCAGGTCAGACAAAACTGAAGTGTTAGAAGAAATATCCAGATCTTCCTGATTCCAAGACAGGCCCTCTATGCAATATACCTTGTTGTCTCAATATTTAGGAAATCCTGCCAAAATGTTCACTAGGGTCGTTTGTAGGGGCAGCTGGGCAGCACTGTGGACAGAGTACAGAGCTCAGAGTCAGGAGAACTCATTTTCCTGAGTACAAATCTAGCTCCAAATACTTATTATCTGTGTTTCTCTGGGCAAGTCACTTAATCCTGTTGGCCTCAGTTTCCTCATCTGAAAAATATACTAGAAAAGGAAATGATAATCCACTCCAGTATCTTTGCCAAGAAAACATCTAGTGGGGTCACAAAAGATCTGACACAACAGAAACACCCAAATACCAATAAGGCCTTTTATAGAAGAACAAAGAACATTTTATAGAGTCTTAAGCTCAAGATGGACACTTCTACAAGTAGCAAATTCTCAAGTATTTCTAGCCCTAAAGAACTGTTAAACATCTTATCCATAAGACTTCATTTAGTCATTACTCTCAAATGTCTATTGTATTTATAACAATTCCAAGTAAGTAATTTCCCTAAATTAATGAGGCAGCCTGTCTATTGTGGAGAAAGCAATGATCTGAGAAGTCAGAAAACCTGAGTTCAAGTTGTTAACATGAAGTAATTTACTTCTCTGAACCTCAGAGGTTCCTAATCTGGAAAATCAGAATAATGCATAACATTTGTATTATTTACATCCTCCTATTGTAAAATAAAGGTCATCCCTATCAACTCCAAGATCAAATAAAAAATGCTCTGTTTGACATTCAAAACATTCATAACTTAACCCCTACCCGACCCTCTGCCCCATTTTCCCCATGTTTTTTAACTTTCTCCACCCAGGTATTCTGAGATCCAGAGACACTGGCCTCCCTCCATGTTCCATGAACAACATCCTCCATCTTTCAGTTCTGGGTATTTTCTCTGGTTGTCCTCCTTGCCTGTGATGTTCTTCCTTCATTTCCACCCCTAGATTTTCTTCAAGTCCCTACTAAAACCCACTCATTCTAGTGCTGTCTTTTAATTATTTCCTATTGATCCTGTGTAGATCTTCTTTGTATAAATTTGTTTCTTGCCTTCCCCCATTTGATTGTGAGCTCCTAGGGGGCAGGGACCCACTTTTGCACTATTTGTACCTCCATACTTAGCACAAAGCCTACTACAGAGAAGGCACTAAAGAAAAGCTTCCTGTCTGTCTTAAGACGACCTATAAGGTCCTTTTCTGCTCTAAATCTATGACCTCAATGAAAGAGAAATTAATTCAAATCAAATATTAATTAATTAATGTGCTTTGAGCAGAGTGTACAAAAGCCAGTTCGTCCCTTCAAAGAGACTTCCAGAGGGTGTGGGGGTAGGGGGCAGGAGAGATATACACAGATAAACACTCATAGTCATAAAATGCTATATAAAGAGTTGCTAATATTACTACTTAGCTTCCCCGATATGGCCACCTCTCCTTGACCCACAGTGTAATGAGAACACTAAAATGGTCTTAAAAATAATATCTTTGATTTGATCTTTTTCAAATACTTTCACATTTATTATCTCACTGTAGGAATAAGAAGAATGGAGAACCTAGAAAACCATATAATTAATCCCCAAATGGTCAAAAATTGACTACTTACATCTCTCTAAACCGACTGGCACAGAATCAAAGAGATCAATGAGGAAGAACACATCACTGCTAAGCTTTGCCCCTACTAAAGCTATTTGGTGATGACCTGCAGTTTCCTATAACCTTATACCCTCTTTGCTCCTAGCACATTTAGTCTATGAAGGAGGAGGAGGGGCTGAGATTAAGTTGCCACTTCAAGCAAAAGATGTATTCTGAAATAAAAGTCCTTGTTGTATCAACATGCTATGAGCATAGTAGGCACTTCCTAAAGGTCTGTGGGTTTAAACAGAACTGGAGAAAAAGCAGACCCATCTTCTGCAGTTTTAAAAATAAAAAATAAAATAAAAACTTTTGTCTTTTATCTGTAACTCCAAATTGTGAGCTGAGAAAAGAAGGCAAGATCAAGGAGATAAGGGGTTAACACCCACCCACCCCCCAAATAAAAGAGCAACAGAGCAAATCTGACTGCATGTTTGAAAAAGCCTATAAAATGTTACAAGCAAAACAGGAAAGCTTGTGTTAATAATGCATAAACCAAAGGAGAAAAAAGCCACCCATTTAATGGAATAATGCTTTTATCCTTGCAGTTAAAATGAAATAAACCATGACTATTAATCTAGTAAGACCATGTAAAAATGTAATTTTTAAAACATTTACTAAAAGGGGATAGTTCAGTAACCACTCTAAAAATCAAGGCCTTGTGTACAGCAGCGTTCAAACGCTAAATACCAATCTCCTGTCGGTGGAGGCCATTACCCACCCTGTCTCCATAGCAACCCTAACAGTGTGCCTGACTTCAAAGACAAAGATGTAATTTCAGACTTCCAGCAGCCAGAGGGAGTGGTAAGAATATTCTACCCAGGCGGTGTCAGCTGATGATAAATTATAAAAATATCCAGGAAGGTTAGGAGGTGGATTGTACCACAGAATTCATATTCCTGGGGGAGACTTACATTAGTCAAACACACTCAGGGACAGCAAAGACTCGAGAAGTAAACAGGAAAGAATCTCGATGGAGTCAGAATTTTTTTTCCCCTAAATTACACAGTACAGAGTTCTTTCTGCCTTCCTTTTCTCCCATTCCCAGGAAGTAAAAATAGCTGGGATCATGTCCCCTTTTCTCATTCGGATGGAAAGTGGCTGAATATGTTGCCCAACGTCCGTGCCAGGGGCCAGCTCGAGCTCTGTGCCCTGGTTTTCTGGGTTTGCCAAATGCCAGCAAGCCAGCTAAGGGAGCAGGGTCAATTTCTCCTTGGGTGCCACAGGAGACGCCAGAGGGATACCCTGGTCCTGGGGACTTTAAAATTTGACCCATGTTATATAAGCTTTTCCTCTCCCTAGAGCCAAGAATTATTATTGTTATTTGGGGGGAGGGGGGATGAAGGGGAGCGAACACACATAGAGAGGAGCACTGAGCAACACAAAAGGCCCATCCACTGCCAACTTTTAAATTTGCTAGTCTACAGATTCTAGTGACTA
This sequence comes from Monodelphis domestica, assembly GCF_027887165.1. NCBI lineage: Eukaryota > Metazoa > Chordata > Mammalia > Didelphimorphia > Didelphidae > Monodelphis > Monodelphis domestica. The sequence goes on along the minus strand of NC_077228.1, from coordinate 438,497,550 downwards.
AAAATAACCGTAAGATGAAGCCATGCAGATTTGTTTAACTTACAGGCTGTCACTGACGGGCTCTTAGTCAACAAAAAGTAACTATCAGTCCTAGCTAAGAGGGAGCCTCACAAAATCCCATTAGGAAGGAGCAAGTGTGTTCCCAGAGTCATAAAACACAAAAAACGGTCAACTGAGTTGAGGCTTGAATTTTCCTTGGAGAAGCTTTGCTGTGAAGAATTATAGTACAGAGATGGGAGTGGGGGTGGGTGGGTGGGAAAATGTCTGTTTAAGGAAACTGAAAAGAACCGATACCTCCTACCTATAGAGGTAACCCTCATTTATTATGTAGGATCTCTCTCTCTGCACCCCCCCTCCATTTCCTCTTCTCCACATCTCTCTTTCTCTGACTTTTTTCTCTCCCCTTCCTTCTCTTTTTGATTTCACTCACTCCCTCCTTCTGGCTGGTTTTCTCCCTCCTCCTCTCTTCTGTCTCCTCCCCTTCCTCTGTCTCTGCCTCTTTCCCTCCTTTCCTGTCTTTGCTCTGTCTTTTTTACTTTTCCTCTCTTCTTCCCTCCCTGCCTCCCTGTTTCTGGCTTCTCTATTCTTTCTTCCTTTCTCCTAGTTTTTCTGTCTCTCATTCTCTTTCTCCCTCTTTTCTGTTGTTGTTTCTCTCTCTCCCCCTCTCCCTTCCCCTTCCTTCCTCCCTCTCTCCCCCATTCTGTCTCTCTCTCCCCATCTGTTTCTCTCCCCTCCCCTTCCTCCCTCACTCCATCTCCCCCACTGTCTCTGTCTCTTCCTTTTGCTTCTCTAATTCTCACTTCTCTTCGCTGCTTCTCTGTTTCTCTACCAATTTCCTCCCTATCTCCTTCTCTCTCCATCTCTACCCCCCACTCTCCTTCTGCTGCCCTTTCTCCATCAAGGGCAAGGGCTTCTAACCTTATGTCCAAGAACTTGCTTTGTAGTTTTAAAAAGATAACACTTTCAATGTAATTGGTTTCCTTTGTACTTTATTATATATATTTAGAAACATTATTCAGACAAAAGGATCCATAGGCTTCCGGCATACTACAGCAAGAAGAATTATGGCACAGAAAAAGTTAACCCTTGCTCTAAATGAACCATTTCCCCCTGTGGGTCAGAGTAGTGGGGGGCAGCAGCAGGACCTCTTTGGAACTCTGCAAGGAGTAGGCTGAGTTTCTGGTGACCTTTGCTTCAAAAAACAAGTCCCGTAGAAAACAGGAAAATAGTAACAACAATCATTTCACATTTACATCTCACTTAATCAAGTCAAGAGGCATTTACTAAGCACCATGTTAAGTGCTGGTTGTACAAAAAAAGGCCAAAACCAAAACTAAACAAAACAAAACAAAAATAAAACAACTAACAACAACAACAAAAAAAACACCCAGGACTTAATGAAGCACTTTCAGATTTACCATGTGCAGGAGGCAATAAAAGTATTCCTCCTACCATTTGACAGATGGAGATAATAAACTGAGTTAGAATGGACTTTAGAGGTCACTTGGACAAATCCCTCGTAGTTTTACAGACTGAGGCCCAGAGACATATGTGGTTTGTCCATAGCACAATGGTAATAAGGAACACAGAACCTGGATTTGAACATAAAGCACTTTAAGTCTAAGAATTAATGGGATGTCTATGGTCAAGCAATTGGTAAATGGTTGCTACTACCTATTCAGCCTTCTCTCCATCATCCTTGTGTCTAGGTCTTAAGAGGACCAAAGAAAATGGCATGTGGATAGAATGCTACCACAAAATATGGAGCTTGAACTTTTGCAGATAACAGGAACAAGGAAGGGATGAGCTTCATCTGTACTTGTCAATTATTTTATAAGCCTTCTATTATTTTTTAAAAGCAATGTCCTTTGCCACACAATTATATTATTCATTCATTCCGTTGAGAAAATACATTTTAAAAAGCTACCATGAAATCAGCACAGCTTTTAAATCAATAATTTTATTTATCACAATAGTATCTAGTCACATTTTTAAAAAAAGGTTTTATGAATGAGCACAAGGTATATTATTTATTCAATCTATACACATTTTTGCTTACTTAAGAATTTGCTTACTTAAGAATCCTCTCCCTTGGAATGTAATGCCACAGCTTTTGTGGAGTCTAGAGCCCCCAGGGTAGAAACCATTGAGTATATTATTTTTTGGTCACTAAAGATAATCGTAACATTAACAACTTGACATTACTTTTAAATTTCTAAAATGTTTTCCTCAACAAATCTCTGTAGGGCAGATGGTACAACGATGCAACCTAGGACTCATATAAGTTCAGGGCTATAGTTCACTAGATCACTAAGTAGTATAAGGGAGGAGTGTCTTTTAATTAAATTATGAAGATACAAGGTAGACACAAAGAAAAACATCACCTTTCAGGTGATGTAAGCCTGTATTCAGGCTAAGGTAAAAGTATCAGATGCAGAACTTTGCTCAAAGGTCAATCTTGTTTCACAATTCATTTTTTTTCTCCACTACACGGATTTTTAACATGTTACATGCTGAGCACTGAAAAAGACTAATGATGTTTATGTAAACAAACTCAACAGGTGAGGAGCAAAGTTGCACCTTTGTGACACTGTGATCTACCAAAGGTGAATGCTAAGTACTTCCAACATAGAGGAAAAGGTAACAATTTACTACTATTAAGACACTATCTAAAAAAAAAAAAGGATCTGTGTGGCTTAAGATTTTCTTTAAAAATTGGTTTTGAAATACCTACCAAAAAAAGACTACACTATAGAATTCTTTTTGAAAGAACTAAAATATGATTTTAAACTGGTATGTAGATGTTAAAAAAAACTGTTTGGATAAGAATGGTTATAGTCCTCAGAAGGCCTTGCCTACCAAAAATAAAGACAATGGACCAATGCTGAGTCTTAGAAGGACACCAGTCATTCCCAAGAGGTAAGTTAGCACTGATGCTTACCGGAGCATTCAGAAACTTTTATATCTCAGAAACCATTTGCATTGCCAGGAAAGAAAGGAGGAAAAAAAGGCTATGATGTATCACTGAATATGAACATCAAAAGGAAGATCCTTTGCGAGATACTCATTCTTTTAATTATGAATTACCTTAGGATGTGCAACATTGAAATCGTTGGGGACACTGATAAGATATTTTTTAAAATACTTAAAATACAAAAGGTATTTGATAACGAAAGAGAACGCTCATTTTCCATGGATTTTATAGCTTTAACAGGCTCATTATGTCCTGAATATGCTGCACTAACACTTCAGATAACAAAGCAGACATTATTGTTCACAAGCTGAAACATTTTGAAGGTGATTACTGATTCATCCCTAGAGTTTCTTTTAAAAATATTTTTAAAATAAAAATAAGAGATTTGTGATGGTATTGGGTATATCACACACACACACACACACACACACACACACACACACACACACACACACACACACACACTATTTGCATAGATTTTGGTCAGAGGACTTGGATTTGAATTCCGGCTCTGCAACTGAAAGCCATATGAGCAGCAACGAGTCATTAATCTCTAGACCTCAGTTTCCTTGGTTGTAAAATAAGATTAGTTTAAATTCTATGATCTATGAATGTATTTAAGTTGTACTACTAATTTAAGCACATGCTATTTTGGAAAGAATATTTTCGGTCTTATAAAGATAATGATCTCACATTCCCTTTCACATCAAGTCTATATCAGTTTCCAAAATAAAACTTCCTCCCTATACTCCCTCTTCAAAAGATGCTTTGACCATATAAAATCTGATTTATTTTAGCTAAGCATGAGCATCCTGTAAATAAAACCCCATTTCTCATATGCTATAAAAATAAAGAATTGCATTTATTGTTTAGTTGTTTTCAGACATATCCAACTCTTTGTGATCTCATTTAGGGTTTTCTTGGCAAACTACTGGAGTGATTTGCCATTTTTTTCTCTAGCTCATTTTAACAATGAGGAAACTGAGACAAAAGGGATAAAATGACTTGATCACAGTCACACTACAAATTTGAACTCAGAAAAATGATTCTTCCTGATTCTAAGCTAAGCATTCTATCTACTGCCTTACTATTATGGGATTATTATCCATTAGTTTCACACATATTACAGACTATGAAAATTCAAACTCACAGGAAAGAGAGATTAGTTTATTTGGGGTATTTAAAAGTAATCTTGATCTAAAAAATAAACCTGCTACTGATTTTCAGCTGCACATTTATTACGTAAAGAAAGGTAGGCCAGCAAATAGACTTGGTAGTAATTCTATTTTCCCAGTTGAAAGAGATACTGTTGAGGCTTTAATCACTTGAGTTTTCCATTTCTGTTTCTGTACTTTAGACTCCGGAAGAAGTAGTACTTACTTGCATCTATGAGTACAGAGAATTTGTATTTGCAAAATGGTACTTATTGTTGTTAGGAAATACCACTTTTAAGGTAGATGTATTCCACTAGGGAAATCTAAAATGAGCTGCACTTCAACTCTTCAAATTAGCTTATCGTATTATTATAATTATTTAATGTTAATTATATAAGTAATCAGGTTATAGACTGTAAACAAAAACATTTCATGAGAGTTTTCCATCAATTGATCAGATCTATGTTTTTCTTATTTTAAATAATTAGGAGATAAATTGGTTCAGACATAGTCACTACATCCAGGGAACTTACACTCTAAAAGAGAGGTGCCAGACTTGTGGCCAGCAGAATAGAGAGCAGCCCAAAGCAAACTAAAATGAAAAGTGTTTAACAAAACAAATAAAACTATAATGCAACATAGATAACATTCATTTGTGGTTTTCTAAGTCAATATGGGCTCCATAGGGATCTGGTGTCTATTTGAGTTTGACACCACTGGTCTAGAAGCTTACAGTTATAGATTATAAAAGAGATAATACAAGTCAAGTGTTTCATAAACCTCAAAATGATTTATAAATATCAGCTACTAATACTGAATAATACTACTTGTAACTTACATCTAAGTGTTATAATTCACAATTATTTCAATGGTCTCATTTGATAACCTGAAATTACTTCTGCAAAAGAGAAAAAATGTTACTTGGGAAATTATCAACACTTTATAAATTCAACACATTTATCAAGCACTTACTTTAAAGAAGCCATTGGTCTAACAATATGGATGAGAAGAGCCTGCAGAAAACTGAAAAAACAGTTTTGACCTTAAAAAGATAAAAAGCTAAGTGAAATCTAAGAAAAATGAAGAGATGACTATTTTTTAAAGGGCTGAAATGTATCCAGATGGGCATCCAGAATGTGAGGGAAACTGGAAGCCATGTTAAGGGGAGGGACGAGAAAAAAAGAAAATGAAAATATTTGGCCTGTTAAGAGAAGAATTAACAAAGCTTTAATGCCTATTTTTAAAGGTGTGGACTGCTCTGTTATGGAAGAAGAATCTATTTTGTTGCCTGGTCACAGCAACAGGTTGAATTTGTATAAAGTAAATGTAGATATTTTTATGAAAAAACTCCCCAGCAATCTAAAAAGTCCCAAAGTGCTATAAACTGTTTCACAGAGGCAATGATGTACTTCCTCATTAATGAGGTCATCTAGGGAGGCTGAGGATGTGGGAGGAGGAAGGAGCATGGGGAATACCTGTTTAAGTATGGATTCATATCAGTGACCTCTGAGGCCCCTTTTCAACTTCTGAGATTCTGAGATCCAAGCCAGAGTGAGGAAGCCAGATGAGTCAGGAATAGTCAATAAAAACAGTGAGGACAGGTGAAATTTATTAACCTATCTAAAATTTCTAGGGTGCAACTTGACCTAAACACTCTCATTTCCTTGTACTGAGCTTAGTGAATACGAGACTGGTCATTTACAAATTTTACCATTGGGAGACCTGTGTATAGTTCACACATCAATAAGCACAACCACCTCTAGAATGAAAGAACAGCACTAATAATCAGGGTGAGAATGCTTGAAAGGCATTTTCTCTGACCAAATTACCACCTTGAAAATGACCTCATTCAGGAAGCAACATATTTCCTTTAATTAATGTCATCTAATCAATTGGGATGTGAAAAGCAAAATTCAAACGAGCATATTTTCCTATACTAATTCAATTATTCAGACAGGCCTCAAAATCTGGTTCTTACTGACTTAGTGAAATACTTCTGAACCATATAACTGTTACCCACAGGGTCATCATTATTTATCTTAAAAAGACATAAAAAATTATTGCCTCTTACTACCTCAAATCTCCTTCCCACTCAAGTAGATTCCAGTTAGTCAGCTAGAGATCCTAGATAAAACTGGGAAATATTGAAAGAAATTCTAAAACCAGTTGGTAATGATGTGATTATCTTATTTCCTGGTCATATTCTACTTCTGAAAATATAGTCAGATCAGGATTATATATTTTAGGAAGGGCTCTGATAAACTGGAGAGCTTAAAGAGGATGGCAACCAGGGGAGGAAAGGGTCTTAAGATCATGTCATGTGGAAAGGCTGAAGGATCAGATCAGGGAATATTTGAACTAAAAACAAGACAACTTCAGGGACGTGAAAGCTTTCCATTTGTCATATGTAGAGGAATAAGCCTTCTGCTTTAAGAGGACAAAATGGGAAGAAGGGGTAGAAGTTGCAAAAGAGCAGTAGATTTCATATGAAGAAAATCCTAACAGTGAGAGTCACTGAAAAACAAAATGTGTTGCCACAGAAGGTAGTCTTCTAATAATGCTATGTAGAAGATTCTGATTCTGGTACTTAGACTAGTTTCAATTCACAATTAAAAAAAAAAAAGACTTATTAAGCACCCATGTGCAAGGCACCAGGAATGCAAAGATAAAAATAGTCTCTGCCCTCAAAAGGCTTTCATTCTATTAGGGAAACAGAATGTACACTGTATGAAATTCCAAGCCCTGTTTTCAAGAGAAAGGGAGTATGAAGTGGGAGGAAAAGGCATCACTGACAAGCCTCCATCTGAGCAGTGCACTGAAACAAACAAGGGATTCTCTGAGAGTTCAAGAGGAAGTACAACCCAGACAGAGGGGACACCCAGGAGAGACACAGAGGGAAGGGATGGAATATCGTAGATGGGGAATTGCTGCTAGTTAAGTCAATCTGATTAGAACCGGAAGAGTGTGTGGGAAGTATGACAAGAAATAAAACTGGAAAAAAGGGTGGGAAAGGTACATTGTAAAGAGCTTGAAATGTCAGGTTGAAAAGTTTATATTTTATGCTATGCAATAAGGACCAATTAGATTGGAGGGAGAGGGGTGAAATAATCAGATCTATGCCTCAAAAAATATCAATGTGCCAGCTTTGGGAAGATGGTTTGGAAAGGAGTTTGAGGTCCCTTTCAACTTTGAGGGTCTATGAAATCTAAGTTCTTTTTGGAAGAATGTTTACTAGAATCATTTTAGTCATTCTTTTGTGATGGCTCTTCCTTGTGCTTGCTGCCCACTTTTTGCCCATTTTAATCTCAATGAGTAGATAAGAAAAATAAATGTCAGTTTAGGTCAGCCCATTCTGCTACCTAATAAAATTACCCTCCCCTCCACATGAAGTAATAGAATCTAAAATGAGAGTTTGGAATTATCAAGATTATTAACGTCTCCAAACTATTATAGTACCTCTTCTACTAACTAGAAATGCAATTCTCCTTCTCCCCCTCATATTCTCTCTCTCTCAGCATATTTACACATGCTGGTCTGATCTATCCAAGAGAATACAAAGCTTTTTGAAGGGAGAGACTACATTTTTTTGTTTTTATCTTTGCAGCCCGCGGTTCCTAAGATTAATATATTTTTTGTTCAGTTGTATTCAGTTGTATCTGACACTTCATAACCCCTTTTGAGGTTTTCTTGGCAAAGATACTAGAGTAGTGAACCATTTCCTTCTTCCACTCATTTTACAGATGAGAAAAATGAGGCAAACAGAATTAAATGGCTTGCCTAGGGTCACATAGCTAGTAAGTCTCTGAGGCCAGAATTAAACTCCTGAAGATGCATCTTCCTGACTCCAGGCCAAGCCCTCTGCTGGTCTGCCTAGCTACCCTACACTTAATATGTATATATTTAGTAAAACTATATTCCCAGATATTTTGTTTTGTAAATAGTCATATTTCATGCTGCCAATGTTGTAATTAATGGGCAGTGCAGAACATGGCAAGATTCTGTGGGAGTTCCTCTGGCATGTCACCATTTGGCATATCACCTGCATTTGGTCACTTAAATATTCTATGTCTGATATAAGTCTTCTTCCATGTCAGGAGGAATACAGAAATATACGGTGCATGAGAGCACTGATATGATCTAAATCAGACTATTTACTCAAAATGTCAGCTAATTGTTAAAAACTGTTTGTAGGTGTAATTAATAAAAATTTTTATAAGTAAAAAGACAAAGAAAATTTTAAATAAAGATGAATGGAGCATAGTAGTGGGGGTAGAAGGGGAGGTGGAGAGTTGGAGGTGGGAGGAAGGGAAGATAGGCAAGAAAGAGGTACTTAATATAGGGCTATGAGGTAAAGCAGGAAGACACTTATCTACCATTCATGAGAACTGGATACTAATCAAGGCTCAACCATTGAAAAGCTGTGTGATGGAAAAAAGCACATAATCAATGTCAGAGTTTCTTTACCTGTAAAATGGGAATGATATATCACAATGCACTGCAATACTCCCCACCTTTTTCTACAGATACTCTCCTAAAAATAGTATGTAGAAATGGTGCTCTTATGGTAGTGAATCTTAATAAGAACTCCAGCTGGTAGCATTATTTCTTGCTTGGCAGACTGTAAGGCTATCAGCATCAGCAGCCCCTTCACAAATAAGAATTTCAAAGGTCACTGATAACCACACAAATGAGCAATAAAATTATAACCAAAATTGCATTGGTCAAGGCATTTGTGCTGCTTAACCCCCAAGTAATACACCAAATGGTATTAGGGGCATGTAGAATTTTTGTACTTCCTTTTTTATTACCACAGAAAAGAGAAAAATCAAGATATCTGGCCAGCCAATCATAAGAAACAATTTAAAAAACACAGAAACATTTCATAAACTAGGAAAGCCAGAGTATAAGCAGTGCCCTTCCAATTTCATTATCACTGCTTGCAAAAGTGCTGTAAGAATCAATTCGAATTTTGTTTCCCTACAAGAAAGTAAAATAAGAATTTTACCATATAATCTGTCTATATATACATTAGAAAAAAAATCAGTTTGCAAACATGTAACATACTTTTGAAACTTAAGTTTCTTTCCATAATATAACTTATTGGGTTCAGGAATTAATCATATAGTACGGGGGGGGGGGGGGGGGGGAACAACATAAAACTGGAAGAAAATTAGAGTTAGATAAATTTACAAAATTGCTTAATGATAACATGAAGTAAACTATAACATTTGGGGGAGAAATTAAAAGCATTTAGTGGAAGTTCAAAAAGAAGAAGACTTGGACTTACTTCAAATCAAAATTTGTTAGTAATTAAGAGCTGGTCAAAATTTTACTTAATTTCACAAACTAGTTTCTCTGGGCCCACAAACCATACTTTTTACTCCTACTCCCAGGAAGAGAAATGACCATACAATGTTTGCACAGGTTAGGGATTACTGTGTTGTTGTTTTTTTAAACCTAGTTTTAAAATAAAAGTACCAGTTCATAATTCAAAGTATTTTTCGTTAGCTTTAATTCTCTCTGAAAATATTCCATTTGTGGCAGCAAGGTGGCTCAATTCATAGGTAGGCAGACCTGGAGAAGGGAAGTCCTGGGTTCAAATATGTCTTCAAACATTTTCTAGCTGGGTGACTTGGAGCAAGTCACTTGACCACAATTTCCATAAGGGAGGCAGGAAGGGAGGGAGAAAGGAAAGAAGGAAGGGAGGGAGAAAGGAAAGAAGGAAGGCAGGAATAAAGGAAGGAAGGGAGGGTGGGGGGAAGGGAGGGAAGGATTCCCAGTATTTAGATAGAAGGCAATGAGTAATTAATAACTATAGTACTGTCTTTAAAATAAGATGTGCAAAGTCCTTCAACAAATGAATGACTAAAAATAACCCAAAACATGAGTCGTCTCCCATTTTTCAAGCACAGCTACTCAGAGACAGTCAGAAAACTGAGCAGAAATATTATTCAAAGGAAAATATAAGTGGAAAATGGGATTGGAGGTTGAGGAGATAATGATGATAATGATGATATGTACCAACTATGGGAAATTCTTCAAAAGAAATGGTGATAAAAAAATTCAACCACAGGATATACTAACCAAAAAAATATACAGTAATATTCAATATGTCTAAGTAATGTTTCACACAGTATGAGGAATGACACTACTCTGTTCTAATGATGGTCTCCTGCGCTATCCAAGTCACAGAATAAAATCATACTCACATCATAATCAAATTCTATATTTATAAATTCTCTTCCTATCTCAGTTCAGGATAGGGAAAAATACTCTAATCAAGGTCTTCAGGACTATTTTTGCACAATGTATTGTCATTAATTGAATATAAACCACCATGTATAATAGGTAAGGCAAGATGGGGGTGTGAATAACTAGATGGTTAGGAGGAAGAGAAATTGCAAATTGAGATAATCCTTGCATTCATGAAGTTTGCAATCTAATAAGGTATAACAGGGTATGTGTGTATAAAGTTTTAACTGTACATTTCCATGTGTATTAATCACATTTTAAATCATTAAAATGGTTTTCTCTAGAAATTAATACTATTGTTCCTTTCATTTTCTAATGTTAAGACAACTTTAAAGTAACATCATGGACTTTTGCAAGAATGATGTAAAAAAAGTTAATTCTGATGCTACAAAAGTCTACTAAATACAAAGTTCTTTGGGGACTATTCCTCTTTGATCTTTATATCTTATCCACAAACCTAGTATAATGCATTACACACACTAGCTATTTAGCAAGTGCTAGTTGGGGATTTTCTTTGCTTTCTGGCTTATACTCTCAACTTTACTGAGTCTGCTTTTCCAAAAGTCCTTTGCGTATCTCTCTACTGCTTCCACAAATCCCTGCCTGGCCTCCAAAGTACAATAATTCTACCACTCAGGCTCTCTTGGTCTAAACACAGGCATACTTCACCTTTTCCTTAAAGGTTTTTGGTTTGTTTTCTTTTTTAAAGGAGTTTAGTATTTACTGAAAGGAAAGAATAAAATACCCCTGAATAAATCATAAAAAATCAACCTCCTAAATTGACTAGACCTATTTGATTTCTCCAACTGACTTAAAACCAACTTCTGATTATTTTCCACTTTGAGACTATTGGTTGGTCCTCTGACCTGCTCCCACCACTCGCTGGACAGCACTTTCGGACACTATGAGGACGCCACAATAACTCCTGGAGTCCAACCACTAAAGGTAAAGTCCCTTCCTCCTAAGGTGTCTACCACTGGGTTCCATGCCAATGTCAGTGATGCCTGCATCCTCCCATTAGTCACCAAGGTTCAGAACCTTTGGCATCCTTTTAATTTTTCCCTCCTCTTTCATAACCAATATTGGGTCACCAAATCCTATAGATTTTTGCTCTCCTTTCTGTTCCTACTGTTCCACTATAAATGCTTATGGAACTTGAAGATAACCGAGTTTTAGGACGGATAGTTATTAAATTAGATTTTAGGATCCACAGCTAAAAAGACCGACGGGCTGGAACAATAGCTCAGTCCAACAAGATTCATGGGTGATAAAGGGAAAATGCTGCCCTTGAGCAGTGTTCAGAATGAAGGATGTGAGAGCAGCCCTTCAGCCGGCATTCTCTATTTGGAGAAATACGTGAGGCAGCTTAGCAGAAGAAGCATCAAGATCCGGAAGGAAGACAACCCCAAGAGTGAGAGGGCTCAAAACTTAGCAATGGGAACTCAGGGAACTGGAGATATTTAGGTTAAAGAAAAGAAGCTAAGTGGGAACATAATAGCTGACTGTAAATATCCAAAGACTATCATAAAGGATAAGGATATGATTTATTCTTTGTAATGCCAGAGTACCCAAGCCAGGAACAAATGAAGAATTCCCTAACACGCAGGCCTTCAAAAATAGCATAGGCTGTCTATGACATTTTGATGGAAGAGAATTTGTCATTGTAGTTGGTATACAAAATGAAATTCAACCATAATTTCTGAACATTTTTTTTTAAACCCATACCTTTCATCTTAGAATCAATACTGTATACTGGTTCCAAGGCAGAAGAGCTGTAAGGGCCAGGAAATGGGGGTTAAGTGACTTGTCCAGGGTCACAGGACTAGAAAGTGTCAGAAGTCAAATTTGGACCCAGAACCTCCCATTTCTAGGTCTGATTCTCAATTCACATAGTCAACTATCTGCTTCCCAATATTTGCATTAATGGTGTGGGGCAGGGAACAAAGAGTAGAATGATAAACTATTTTCAAATAGACAATTTAAAAAATATATATTTTCTATAACTCTCAAAATGCTACCCTTTAAGTATTTGTAGTAATGATACAATGGTCTAATATATAAAAGGATTGATCAGTGCCAGAAAATGTCTCCTGTAATAAATTTTTAAATGTTAATAAAAATGCTTCTATTTATTATGAATGCTCTTTAACCATAACTTTTATATATACACTGTTGACCACTGAAATCAATACATACAGAACTCTTTACCAAATACACCAGTAAACCAAGCTATCAAACACTCTCTTTCAATCTCCAAGTGAATCATGTCACATTTAAATTATTTTAGATGTGTAACTAGTGAGAAAAGCATTTGAAAAAGCTTAGTCACTTTTCCAGGGCTTTAAGCTCCACCTCCCCTCCCTTATTTCAGGCTTAAACAAAGTTCAGTGGGGCATCAAGCTGCCTGTTTTAAATTATAGTCTGTATTTTAAAATAGAATGCATGCACGACATGTTCCTAAAGCTAGAGGGTGGGAGTGTTATTCACTGAAAATTGAAGGCTTGTTGAGTCAATAATCTTCTTTCACAGAGTAACAATTTTCAGCTAAAATTTCTTGACCCAAACAAAGGAAAACAAGACCATTCAGTTATTTTACGACACTGCAGAGAAAGAAAAAAGGGGGTAAAATATGAGAAAAGGGAAAGACACTTCTTAAATTCCATATTGTGAGGAAAAGTGGATAACTTCATTGTCAGGTAAAGACTTCTAGGAACTATTTCTCCCCTAACTTGACAGTCTGGATTTAACATATCCCAAAATAACTACTTCCATTCTAAAGAACTATAAAAGCAAATATCCAGAGTCCATAATTACTATCAAAAACTACAGCAGAATATGAATCCCTCCTTCATTAAATAAAATAGAAACATTTCTCAAAAGGTAAATTTGAAGGGAAAGTCTGCAAACTGAATTCAAGGTTCCCACTAGCTTAGATGATAGGAGGAGAGACCCATTTGTTAATGGTCAACCCATGAGCAATACAAAGAAAAGAAGTTGCCCGTAAGGCATGTCTGCAGTGGTAGCCAAGGCAGGCAAAGGACAGTACAAAGATAGAAAGAGGGAGGAGCTCTCTCTTCAGGCATTTCCCTGCTACATTCCAGGAATTGTAGTCATAGAGGGGAAAAAGGCAAAGCAATAGGGAGAAAAGTTTTCGGTCTCTTTAGACCATCATAACTACTTTTTAAAATTTCCAAGAAAAAAAGATTAAAAAAGAAAATCAGACAGATATTTTCATATCACTTCTTCCACATTTGCCAATCTCTATCTACAGGGGAGGGGGTGCCCTAAAGTCTTAGGATGATTTTTAAAATATTGCTAGAGTTATTTTTTATTATTTTTTCCCCACTCCTTTTCACTCCTCTTTGAAAATCAAGAGTGTACTTGGGCAGAAGGTGACATTCAATGGGTGGTTATTCTTAACTCCACCATGCCTAGACGTGGAGGCAAAATAACTTGAAGAGTCATGGATCCTTGATAATGTTTGACTCTGCATCTTAAAGTAAATTACGCTAAATATAGATATATTGTTTTATAAATTATACCTTGGGAAAATGTTACATGCTAACTTTGATAGGCACTGGTAGTTTCAAAAAATCAAATATATCTTGAATACCATTTACCTATTCCCCTTCTAAAGTTCTCTGCTTTCTTCCATTACTAAAAGTACAGATAACAGAAAATTATTTGACATTTTGGCTTTCCTTAAATAGATTTTTTTAAACTTATCCTTATTCATTTGAACTGTACTAATTGAAAATCTATAATCATTCTTAGAGGGCTGGAAAATCCACTTTTGCCCAATCTGGCTTTAAAAAAAAAAAAGCAGGCTCAATGAATGAGTAGTACAAACAAGATTGCTGGGGGCAAGATGAACCCATTTAAGGTTTTGTTGACTTTTTTAAAAAAGGATTTTGACATATTGGAATGCAAATGGTATTGCTATTTACAAATAAGGATTATTTATACATTAAAGCAGGTCAAAAGGGGCAGGGAGTATTTTAAGTTGCTGCATACATAGATTCTTACAAAGTATTTCAGATAATTTCATGGATTTAAATTGGTCTGTCTCTATATAATATCAAACCAATGATTTTTTACTAGTCAAAATGGTGAAAAACAGATGCTTCATTTAAATTATAATAACTACCTAATCAAACTCATCATTTTTAACCAGCTTCATTAGGTGGCTAAAATGATAAAAAATACCCACTAGTGGGATTTTTTCCTCCTCCACTGTACTTAAAAGTTTATAATGAAATATAGATTGACATAACTAACATTTAGAAAGAATGAGTAAAAATTACACAAAGAATCTACAAATGACTCAAGATCATATTCTAATATCATTCTTGGGTAACTTAAAACATCAACTTTGCCAAATTTAAAAATTTACACACACACACACACACACACACACACACACACACACACACACACGCAAGTCAAGTTTGGTAAGATAGGTTTGTTATAGAATGGAGTGAATGCCAATAAATGTATCTCATGGGTACCAAAAAGAAAACGTGCCTGATGACAGGTACAGATGTATTATGACTAGTTTAACAATTGATGACTTCTGATTATACTTCAGGCACCATAAATCACAAGATCATAGATTTAAAGTCGAAAGGGACCTCAGAGATCAAATAGAGCAACCCTTCATTTTACAGATGAGGTAGCTAAAGGCAGCAAAGATGAACTTAAATGGTCCAAGAGATTAAATAATGACAAGTAGCTCAGATGGAATTCAAACTTAGGTCTCTGGCCTAAATCTAGAATGCTTTTCTAATTAACAATAGTACATGGACGGGGCAGCTAGGTAGCTCAGTGGAATGAGAGCCAGGCCCAGAGATGAGAGGTCCTGGGAAATCTGCCCTCAGATACTCCCTAGTTGTGTGACCTTGGACAAGTCACTTAACTCCCATTGCCTAGCCCTTACCACTCTTCTGCCTTGGAACCCATACCCAGTATTGATTCCAAGACAGAAGATAAGGGTTTAAAATAGTAGTACACGGATAAAAAATATATATGTAGGAACCTAAAAATGTTTACAGAAACAACCAGCATGAAATAAAATGGGATATTGCCACAATAGAAAATTCATTCAGCATTGGAATATAATATAAAAAAACTAGATGCATCAGAAAATAGAAACATAAGTACTTAGTTCTAGTGCCAGATGCAGAGGAAAAACATTAAATCTGGGGGAGGAAAAAATAAAGAGAATCTCAGCTTAAATTCTGTTTCTACTACTAACTAGGCTGTAAAAATTTGAGTAAGTTATCGAACATCTTTCAGCATCAGGTTGCAGAAAGATGATTAAATTTTTGGGCCTCAGTTTCCTCTTAGTAAAATAAGGGAATTGAATTTATCACTTATTTGTCCCTTCTAGCTATAAAACTATGCCCTTCTGAATATGGAAACAATTCATCATTATGGAAAATATAGTGGTTTTAGTGTAGACAAGCAGCTTTTCAGAATAACCAGATAATCTATTATATGCTTTGGAATCATCCAAAAGATGGTATTCCTAAGACTCATGTTATATATAAAAATGTGTGTGTGTGTGTGTGTGTGTGTGTGTGTGTGTGTGAGTGTGTCTATCAGCAGGATTTCTGTTTTCCAAAAAGATTCTTGTATGAGAACTAAGCCGTAGGACATACATTCAGAATGAACAAATATCCTTAAAAACTATGATAAAGGAGGACACTACTAAAGATCTCAAATGCAAATAGAGAAAAAAATTAAAATGCTAAACATTTTACAAAAACTGTAAATTATTAACTGAAAACAATTAGTCAATAATGAATCTTAGCAGCTCACTCCTTATAACACTGGACATTCTGATAGAAGTATTCAAGGAGAAGGAGGGTAATCAGGCAAACTTCCCATAGCAGAGCCTTTCAATTATTTAATGTTATAACAGTTCATTTCCTCATTAGTTGTCCTTTACAGTTGGTTGTCAACCATCATTTATAAAACTCTTAATCTGAGAACAGGAGAAAAGAGGATTTTATTAAATATTAACATATTTAATAACTCCAAAAATATAAAAGTTATTGCATAAAAAACACTGCACACTGAAAAAAACTCTTGTCAACACATACAAAATACGCTCTTTGCTGATAAATTGCTATCAGCAAACAGCCACGGCTCAAATAGACAGCCTTTTCAACAAACATTTAAGAAATAATATATGCAATAGGATAAAAATAAGAAGCTACTGGTTCATGCATTCCTTTTTGCATTCTAGGAACCAATTTAAATTTCATAAAACAATTTCTTAATATTTAGCAAGGATCACAATTGATCAACAAAAACCTTAAGAAACTTGGATAATCCAATAAACAGACATAAACTCATACAAACCACTAGCTAACTTCCATTCACAATCAGACAGCTAAAGAGACAAGAATATATTCTGAGAATATAAACAGCCCATTAATTTTTCAGACATGAAAACTGTTAATTAGGGGTATCAAAAATACTTGCAAAACAGAAGATCAAAACAAGATTTATACCTTGCAACTAGCCTTCATCCTACAATGCAATGCTAAATGAGTATTATTAATTCCAAAATAAGTAAGATAAGGTAGAGAGTGTGTGTTTAACAACCATCTCATTACCAATGTTTATTGCTGAGTATTCATAAACTAATACATTATATCTTGGTTCATTCATCCCTGAGGCTCAAATAAAAACAAATGCAATCCTATCTTTTTAGTTAATTTCCATCCTTCAACAATCATTTTTAATGGAGTTTATGAGCCATACTGATTGTTCTAGGAATATAACAGAATATTTTTAACAAAAAAGTAACTAAGAAAAGTATCTTTCATTTTATAGACGGATTATTTAAGAGTGAGATAAAATCAAATATAGATAAAATTGTCTAAAAGGATCATCTGGAACTAAAAGAAATCATATTAATTTAAGTGCTTCCAAGGGTTATCACCTAATTCAGAAAATCAGCTTGGTACATGTATGCCATGTGAGAGCATATTATTTGCATTTTATAAATTTTCCATTTTTAATGGTAAAAGATACTTATATTGAAGTGAAATAGGATAAGGAAATTCAAGGCAAAACGAATCATTCTCCCAATGCTAAAAAGGTAAAGAGAACTAAAACTGCTATAAAATATCTAAAGGTTTTATTTCATCATATAGACACCAAGTTTTTCAGGGAGTGGGGGAGTAAGGGTGGGGTGGACCACAAGAATATGTGGGTGTGGATGTGTGTTTGTTTGTATGTATGTATGTATACAAATTAAAAAGTAACAAGACAAACTTGAAGTATTACAATCAGCAAAAAATACTTAACAACAGATTTTTTTTTTTACTGATTATGGCTAAAGACAGAAAAGTCAGCAACTGAAATATTCACCAATGAGAATTTGACTTCCTTTAGGAAAGAGTATCTTCTAGAATTAATGTAGATTACTTACATCTGCCTTCTAGGAATATGCCTTTTGAAAAGAAATACTCTGTAACGCCTCGAAGAATAGCTAGTTCATGGATTTTTTGCCCTGATTTTCAAATTAACATAGACGCAATAAAACAATGGCTCATTTTTTCAACATATTAATTACATTTCCAGAACAGGCAGATTAATGTCTTACTGGTAAACTTGATGGTCTTTCTTGCTGTATTAGGCTCAGGTCTTCATGGTTAGGCTTTCCTGGTGCCATAGGAGGTTGAGATCTAGTTCCATAGCCTTCCTGAGACATGTCCTAAATGAATACAAAAAGGAAACTTATAAATATCTCTCAATGGGTCATGGTACAGTAGACAAATTAGAAAGGAATTTATTTTTAAATAGCATATTAACAAGTCTTATGATGTCTACTATGACAATATTTTATTTAAAAGGAAAACATTTTTGATAGTCAAAGATCTAAATTATAAAATTATCTGGGTTAGGCAAAAGAAAACTAAAAGCTGCAACCAAACTCTTTAATAAGTCTTAAGTGATATCTTATGACTAAATATTAATTCAGATAGATTATACTGTAATAATTCCTCTGAAAAACATTCACATAATCAGCAACTTCAGCAACTTGTTTTGTTACTCATTTGTCTTCCATAATCCCTGCCTGAAATAGCATTATAAATAATTATTAAGCTCACAATGTTCTCAATATTTAGCAAATAACAAAATGTATAGAACTATCTCTGTTTATCTGGCATTGAAAGGACAATAAGGGTGTTGGAACTTTCCTATAAAACATAATTAAGTACAATAAACTTCTCTCTAAAGTGTTTTCTTACATGTTCTCAAATATTTTTACAAAGGTACTATCAATGATTTAAGACCTTTTGCTAAAACAAAATTCTGTAATCCAATCATACCAAACAAAACTTACTTAATATAAGCAAGTTCCTGCTCAATAAAAATTTGTAGCTGAAAAACTATGCTAAAATGCTGAATATCTATTTCCCAATACCACCATTTACACCTGAAGTCAAGGAGGAGGGCAGAATGTGAAATACTCAATATAGCATGTCTAACTGGCACCACAACTTGAAGAACCAGTTTCTGATTATGGAGATGAAAGGGGGAGAAGAAAACATCACACCTTCAAACTTTCTGCACCCCATTTCCCCCTGAAAAGTTCAACTCCGTGCTGAATGGATCACCGTTTATAGTCTCCATTTCAGTGTTCATGTTACTTAAATATTGCTTTTAAAGAGAATATTGTTCAACTAAAACTTTATAAAAAGCTTCTTGCCCCACCCCTTTCTCATACAGTACACACACAATAAATTACAAAGCTTCTTAAAAAAGGAGACAGTTGGAGCCAAGAAACTTTGGTTCAATAGCCCTTCTCCTCCTAATACAAACTTAACAAACTAGACTTGACTAGCTCCGGCGGTGGTGCAATCTAGATGGGTCCAGGAGTAAGCCAAATAAACAAAATAATTCTACATTCAACCATTTCTTCCTCAGGAGGAAACATTAAGGATGTGAATCAGGAGACAAATCAGGACTAAAAATTAAAGGTGACTTCAAAATTTACCACCACCAAGACTCCATCCTGATACTTTCAGTGCTCAGTATTATAACAATAAGGTCCCATATCATCCCCAAGCACATGCGAAATAAAACCAAGGGACACTTAAAAGGGCAACTTTTCAATCTGGCTACCAGCAGAGGGTAACAATTAGGCTCACGGGTGACAAAACCGGATGGCTGAATGATTATGATCACTCTTCCCCCTCCCCCAACATACACACACGCTTCTTCCCCAATCCCAGATTTCCACTTGTAACAGCCTTCCCTGCTGCGTAGACCAGCAGGTTCCTGTGGATTAACATCTAGGGCTTAAAATCAACACAGGGCACAAGGCCTCCTTTCAGGAGACTTCACCCTATTACAAAAGAACTTAAAGGTGCAAAAGACAGCTTCACAATGGGCAAACAAATGAACAAACCTCTGCTTTCCTTTTTATGCACACACAGAGCTTCTATAGTCACAGCACAGACCCTTATCATAAACGTCAGCTAAAGCAACTGCAGCAACAACAGATTGGCCCCATGTCCAACCTTTTAACTTTATTTTACTCCCTATTCATGGCTAAATAAATTCCTGCTTTCTAAGAGAGTTGGGAAAAGGACCATTATGAGAGGAATTGGCACAAATTTCAATTTAGATGCTGTCCTTTCAGAAACAAGATTACCCCCTCACTAAACTGACAGAGGATGGAAGACATCCGAATATATTCCTGAGACATTAAAGATGACATTTCATGCTTTCAAAATTCAAAATAATTAGCTTCTTCCAAAACTGAACACTCTTACTGCCAAGAACATTTTAGATAGTGTATTCAGACACAAAACTAACAGAATACATTTCATGAGAATGGCTCAACGGGGAACTTAGGTGGCTGTTCAGGTAAGAGTAACCTGGTATTGATAAAACAATTAGGCATTAAGGAAAACAATCTAAGAATGCCGGGATACCACCAATGGCACCCACAAGGAATCATAGTCTTCATTCTGGACCCAATGAGATCAAATGTTTCTATACAGGAGTTAGTCTAGAAGTGTTTTCTCCTCTCTGGCTACTTTTATACATACAAGCATACACAGTATATATGTAATCAAAGTAGAAGTAATGGCTATTGATAGTAAAAAATGTAGAAACTTCTATTTCCAAGAGGATTTTTCCTTTGGGGTATACTTATTCAATATAGCATACAGAAATACTGATCAATAAATGAATACACACCATTGGATCAAGTACACAGTCATCTCAACTACCCCAAATCATGCGGGGATTCATGAATGACATGGGGCCTAAAAAATTAGGCAAAGATCTAAAGTTTGTAAATAATATTCCAGGTCTAAGGACAAAGATTGGAATGTGAATATCTCCCCTATCCCAGTAGACTAACTATCTTAGGAAGTGGCACTGATGGCGCGAAAAACAATCCTAAGAAAGGATATGTTTTTGTACCCATTTAACCATGAATTTGCTGAACTTTACATGTACTCACGCTCCCCCTGCTCCTTCATTCCTGTGGATTTTTCCTTTATAAACCCTTCCCCTATTCAATAAACTTTGCTGGCATTAGCTATCAGCTGTGCAGTCCTTCTAACTTCAAAGATTCTAATCCTCTCTGGTCTTTTTTCTTGCTCCTACCTAAAGGACCCTCAGCCCCTGGCCAGAGCCTTTGGAGCTCTTCTCCCCCACTTTTAGGCTCTAACACATGAAGCCTGGGACCATTCCTTATTCTTTGAATTTCTAAAACATTGTACTAAAAATAGTAGGCGTATACATGTGTGTGTACATAGATATTTAACAGTTATATATGGAACAAATAAAGGTAAGGATCAACTAAAAAAGGGGCAGTTAGGATGGGCCTGGAGTCAGAAGGACCTGGGTTCAACTCTGGTCCCAAATATAACCTAGCAAGATGATCCTGAGCAAGTCATTTAATACAAATTGCCATGGATTAAAAAAAAAAACAACTTTATATTTGGCAATGTAGTTATTTCTGGTTATTTCAAAGATTTGAATGACTAACAGCAAATATATATACATATATACACACACATACATATATAATGTTATAAACACAAGAGAAAAGACAAAAATATAAAATTGAATGATAGTCTGTTATGATGAAGAAATAGAATAGTCCCAAGCATGTGGAATGTGATTTTTTACTATGAGGCTTTCTTAAGCGAAACAATTTCTCTCTTCAATTCATCCACAAACTTGCAAATTCATGATCACTCATGACAGCTTTCATAACCATGCTTTTTATGAATCAAAGAGAAAATTTTTTTCACAAACTAAAAGTGTGAAAATAGTAGCCCCAAATATACAAATGAGTTGGTTAGGAATTTTCACAGAATCCTAGAATTTGCAACTGAATTAAAAGTCTATTTCACACATGAAAAGAATCCCCAATATATAAAAACCCAACCAGAGAGCTTCCAGAGGAATACTTCTAAGGGGGAAAATAAGGAACCTATCACCTCTCTTTCCAAGCAAACTGTTCCACGTTTTTTGATATCCTTAACATTTAGGAAAAATTTTCCTAATATCAATCCTAACTTTATCCATCTACATTTTCCACTCATTGCTACTGAACTAGAGAGAGAACAAATTTAATCCCTCCTTTATAGGACAGTCTCCAAATACTTGAAGAAGCCTTTCATGGGGCCTCTGAATCTTCTAATCTCCAAGAAAAACACCCAACAGTTCCTTCAACACACGTACAGCAACATAAGGTCATTCATGAAGCTCTTAAATGTCCACTGGTGGACATTCCCCAACTTATGACAGCAGAGTCCAGGAGAGCTGTGGCATCTTTCTTACTGGAAGGTATGTGCCTCTTAATTCAGCACAAAATCACATGAGATTTCCTGAGGATGATTGCTGACTCTCATTAAAAGCTTGAAGTTTACCATTTGGAAAGCAATTTGGAATTAGGAAAATAAAGTGATTAAATGTTCATGGCCTTTGAACCAGAAATTATATTATTTGTCTTATGCCCCAAGAAAGCTCATTGATAAAAATCAAGTCACTCTCTACTCCAAAGTATTTATAGAAATCCTTTTTGTGACAGAAAAATTGGGAGGAAAGTACATTCTATTTGAGGAATGGTTAAACAAACTGTGCTTTGTGAATTTAATGGACTATTATTGTATATATAATGAATACAGAGAAACCTGGATGGATTGGCAAGAACTGATGCAGAGTGAAGCAAGCAAGGTGAAGAAAACAATATATATATATACACAGGAGGAACAACAATGTAAATGGACAGAGCCACCACATGCTAAAAAGTCAAAATGAATTGAAATAAATGTGTAAAGATAAGGAATGACTTTAATGAAAAGGGATGAGTCAGCCCTTTGTGAAAGTGGAAGGTCCACAGGTGTTACATACTGCACATGCTTTCATACAAATTCACTGTATCAATCACTTTTACTGACTCCCCCCCACTCTAAAAATAGACATGACTCTTTAATATAGGATGACTTTCTGGAAGAGTATGAGAAAAGTAGGAAAATATCAATGATTATTTATTAAATGATTGCAATTCATCATAGCTATTGTATCTTTTTCTGAATTCCTGCCTAACTATGTCTATCCCATTTTTTACTTGTGGGAGTAGTTTATTTTAATAACAAAGTAGAACTATATCTATTGAATTTCATCTTATTAAAATAAATCGCTGATTTTTGTAATTTATCAATATTATTTATATAAAAATATATTTATCATCATCATCTTATTCAAATTTATAGTGCTACCTTTTAAAATGCTTTAGGAGGCTAACTTAATCATCCACTGTTAACTATATATCCCAAGTTGATGTGGAACATATCATATGTATGTCTTTATTGAAGTCAATGAAACGAGATAAATCTTCTTTCCATACTTACATGGTATTTCACACTTCTACAAAAATATACATCTAGTTCTGAATTTACCTTAACTGTATTATCATTTAATACATGTCAATCTATTTTCTCATAAGAATTATGAGATTTATTTTATTATTAAAAGATTTGCTAAAATCTAAGTAAAATACATACATAGGAATCCCTTTAATCTACTTGTAATATAATCATGTTAAAAAATGAAATTACCTTATAATAGCAGAATATATACAATATGAAGCCATGCTTTGTAGTCACTGCTTCTTTATCAAGATTTTAACTAACCAATATCTTTCATAATTTATGTTCTAGAATTTCCCAAGAATCAAAATCAAAATCAAGCTCCTCAGTCTTTGGTTTGTGGATGCTTATTAGCTACCTACTCACTGAAAATCAAAATACTTCACTTTTACAATTAGTGGTATCTCTTATTCATGATTTTTTTTTAAAGATTTATAAAAATGGCGGAGTAATAACATTGGCCAGGTTTTTCAGGAATGATTCTTGAGTCAAATGAAAAGCATCTTCCCTTTAATTTTAGAAGAAGATATGAAGAAAACTTAATGAATTTGTAAAGCCAGGGAGGCAGAATGAAAATATATATATTTTTTCCAATTTTAGATACTAATTTTTTTACCCATGGAGTTAGGTTCATGTGGGGTAACCCAAATTCATCAAAGACAGCTAAAAATTCTCTTACTTGTCTACTGGCTTGTAATGGAAATAAGTTTCCTATAAGATATTTTGTATTTCCAGTATAAAGGTTCTGTCCTTGACAGAGTAGGGAGTGTGAGGGGAAAGAAAATGACCTTTTATGCCATATCCTCTTTTCCATACACCAAGAATACATCCTACATCTTCCTAGATCCTCCCTCTCTCTCTCCCTCCCTCTCCCTTTCCCTCTCTCTCGTCCAGAACAAGTCTGTTCTGAAGAAAAGGCTAGTTTTTAACAAGGTCTTATATGTCTTAATTAAAATAAATCTTTAAATATAGTCAAACGAAAATATCCTCATTTCATTTTTAGGAAAAGATTTGTGGCATTAGTAAATCAGAATGAAAAAAAAAACATTCATCCTATTTTAGATATCAATTCTATTAGAGCTGGTTGACATAAAATGTCAACCTTAATTGCATCTAAATTTCAATAAAATACAGACTGAATTAGTATCACTATAGCAATAATAACATTTAAACAAGTAAGGAAAATAAGATTCAGAAAGGAAATGCACCAATATTGGGTGTTGGGGCATGCCTGCGAAGAGAGGGTCCTGGGAGCAAATCTCATAATAGAATTTAACTCCTAAACCCCTACCCCAGTCACTAGGCTAAGAACAAAATCTAAGATAATACATCTAAGTGCCTCAGCCATGTTGGCAAAAAAAAAAAAAAAAAACTAACAGACATGGTTCAGTAGGAGATGACAATCATTCAGTAGCTATCTTCCAGAAATAGAAGAGGGAATTAAGTAGGTGGTGACAAGAGGATGGATACAATAGAGTATGTCGAATATCATGTAAAATATGAGACCTAGTAACTGAATTCCTGGAGTCTCTGACTTGAAACTGCAATCCTGGGAACCTAATGAGAGTGGTTGGTTGAGGGGAGAGAGCATAGACATTAACAAAAGGCAATGAAAATAGTCAAGAACATTTCATAATTGCTACAATAAGCACTTTCTTGAGCTAGCCAATATGATAGTGAAATAACTATGTAACAAACAGCTGTGTAAAAGATAAACTGATTGCAAAAATGATCCAAGAGGGCAAGCATGATTGTGATAATTAAAAAGTAATGAGAATAGAGTGTTTATTAAATAACTTTATAAAGGTTGAATGGGAGTTAAGGTTGAGGAAGAAATAAAAGAATAAAATTGATTTTGTATGTTTGTTGATTTTGAATAAAATCAACAAAACTAACCATAGACAGAAAATTGATAATGGGGGAAATGTTTTTAAATCTCTTTTAGAACAAAGAGCAATACAAAATATATAGAAGATAGAAATCTAACTTAGAACTTTAAGTGTGAGTGGATTAAACAAGTCAATAAAATCAGCAAATTGAATAAGAAAACAAACTCACAAAATCTGTTTACAAGAAACACATCTAATAAACAAAGAAATACACAAAACAAAAACTAATGGCTGAAACAAAATTCATTATGCATCAGGTAAACCCAAAGAGCAGACAATTCAATTAAGTCATCAGAGTAAGCAAAAAATGAAAATAAACAATTCAAAGATAAACAAAACAATAGTATTAAATTGAAAGGAACATGAACAACACTTCAATGTCAATATTAAACTTGTACACTCTAAAAAGCCTTAAGAATTAAACCACAAAGAAATAAATAGATGGTAATACTAATTAGAAGACTTTAAAGTTCCTTTGTCATAACTGACCAAACCTAAGAGAAAGATAGTAGTAGTCTCTCCGTAAGGATGACGATTGTCTTTGTGCGCTTTCATCTGTGATGTAGATGAGTGTGCACAAAGACACTTGTGCATGAAGGAGATTTAAGTGGAAAAGTCGATGCACAGACACAGTCCCACTCTCTCGGCGTGGAAGCCTGGGTCCAGTGGCACGAAAAGTCGTTACACCTGGAGACTTCCTCAGCTGCATTGGATGGCCTTGTTGTCTTTTGTGCTCCAACACGCCCTAAGCACTCCACAGTGTTTTGCTGTGTCGCCATCTCAGCCTTTGAACCTTCTTATTGGTTTCTTCCTTCTGTTCCGCCGAATCAGTCTTCACATGCTGGGTGAGCAAAGCCCTGGTTCACCAGGGGTCGACGACGACCCGATGGCTACCCTCACAAGGTTTAGCCGGCCTGTTGAAGCCTTTGCCCGGGGTGTGGCCGCTGTCCCATGCTAGCAGCTACTGGGAGCCACAAGTGAGAGCTGGGTGTTAGGTGGGAATCAGAGGCTGGAGAGCTGCCCTAGAAGGACACAACAAGCACTCCATACCAGTGATACTACTCCTCCCTGAGCACCCCAAGGAAATACCAAACTCACCAAAAAATGAACAAATTAGAATGAAAAGTGTTATGGTACCTTCTAGATGGGACCACTAAAAAACATACATATTTCTCAGGACCTAATAAAATTATTACAGAAATTGGTCACATATTGTAGCATGAAGAAATTACAAATAAACACAAAAATAAATAATAAGTACATTAAGATCATATTTCAGTAGAATTCATTTGGAAGCATAAAAGCCATGAATCTAAATTAATTGAAATCGTAATTAAGTGTCAAAAAAAAAAACCAACATATAGAAACAATTAAAAATTATGTGAAAGATAAAGCATACCAAAATTTCTAAGAAACTAAAAAGGTCTCAGTGGAAAAATCATTTTATTCCTAAAAACTTATTTTAGCAAGGTGAAAAAAGTATTAACTAAACATACACTTTTTAGAATTATAAACTCAACCAATAAATAAACCTCAAATCCTTTAAGCTAAGAATAATGTTTTCTGTTGTATGTCTGTAATGTCATTATTATAGAAAAGTTCCTATTAAAGCAAACATGGTCAACCAATGAAGATCAATGTTTGCTTCCCAATTTATATTCTTAGAGCAGTGCCTGAAGCATTGAAAGATTCAGTGAAGAACTTACGGCTCTTGACAAGGGTGGAAAACATCTAACAAGGAAAAAGCAGCATGTATTTCTAGTTAAAAAAAAAAAAGGTGATCTGATTAGGAGAGCCTTAAACTAGAATGGGAAAAGAGGGAGAGACCATTTGAGTCACACAAAATACCATACAAGAAAAAAAAATTAATAACAATACTTATTTTAATTCAATGATGGAAAAATAGTACAAGAAAAAAATACTCATTTAAGTCAGATATATACACATAGACAAGGTACTGGGAATAAACCAAATAAGTAAAAGTCCTTTTTTTTTTTTTAATCCCTGAGATCTGGTAGGAAAAAAAAATCATTATTGGAATGTCGTAGGAGAGGGGTGCAATTTGTTTTAAAAGTTTATGTCTATGCGTACCCAAAAACACAGGTGAAGTGACATTTATATAACCCTTGAAAACTGCTCATTATGGGATACAATATCAATCTGAATAGAGTTTTTCTAAAGGAATTTGTTAGAGTTCTGACATTGTTCCTATTGCATTTAAATTTTTTCTCAGTAACTTAGAAGAAGGTAGAGAGAAATTTGTAGATTGCAAAATGTTTAAAGGAATAGTAGATACCTTAGATTAGAGAATTACAATGGGCTAATATCAGCAAGATTTGTAAGAGATACATTTATTCTTGGTCATAGGTTCAAAAAGAAATCAAGCAAGAAAAGAAAAGTAATAATTCTATAAAAGCAATTGATATTTTTTTTCAAATCCAGGGGACTGAATAAATACATTAAAAACTCTCTCAATATATATTATATATACAAGTATAATGATTCATGAGCTCCAGAACTGTTCTCAATTGAAGTTGTTTAGAAGAATAGAACAGAATGTTCTGACGTAGTCAGATTCATTTCTCAAGTTTGTTACAGCTATAGATTAAATTCATACTTTGGATAGTTACTGGACAATATAATAAATCTATTTAAGATATCAGGTCTTCCATTAAGCTATCTCTGGGCACTGGCTTTCTCATTTGCAGAAAACTTAAATGAACTAATAAATGCACAATATGAACATAAAGTACATTATATTTATTTTTTAATATGAATTTGCCTTGTCTCCCCAATGAGACTATAAACTGCTTCAGGGAAGTGTCCTGATCATATATTACTTTTACACTCTTTGAGTATCTAGCCCACTGCTAGGAATTTTAAAATATATTTGCTGAATAAAAAATAGTAAAAATATAGAGAAGCTGATGTATAAATAACAGACTACCTATAAATTTAATTGACTTTTATATATAACTATGAAAAATATTCAAAAATTATTTCAGTATCATTTGAGTTGAGTTTCTCTTTCTTCAGGGATTTTTTCACTGTTGTTATACGGAACAAATATTTCAACATCTTTTTCATCAATACAGGCATAATAAACATTTAATGCAGTGACTAGAAAGACTTATGAAATAATTTAGGTTATATTTTTAATGTAAACTAAGTTTTTAAAACTAAGTACTATAAAAGATAGAAAGAGAAATACATTAGATTCAAGAAAGTAAAAAAAAAAGAACATGGAGAAAAAAGACCACGGCATGATTTTAAGGTTGAAAGACAAAAAGCTTCAATAAAATATCTTTGATAGGGGATAGATATACAAGAATTGTAAAGAACTAGTAAATACCCAAGACAAAAAGCAATTGTTCAACAGAGATATGATCAAAGAATTGACCAGTAAACAAAAGAACTGTACAACCTTAGAATATAAAACAATACTCCAGGATGCATCAAGGAGGAAATTAGTAAATATAAGAGAATAGGAAAGAGTACAGACTAATTCACATAAAATAGTGAAAAAATTTTAAAAAGGCAGAGGAAATAAGGAGATTGGTCCAAAAGTGATAAGGCAGGCAAAAGAGATACCACAATGAAAGATGACTAGCAAAGATGAGTAACCAAGAGAGGAACTACAAAACAAGAAGAGTCCTATAGCTTGGATCACTATGACTCAAGAACAACAAAACAGAATCTCAAATTTAGCCAGCAGGAGACCAGTCTGAAAAAAGATTGTGAACACATGGCTCTGATCCCTGGGCTAGGTCACAGTTTCAAGTGATCATCAAAGAATCAAACAAGAATATTAATGGCCAGAGTCTAGTTGCTTCAAGCTCAAAACAAACTCACAAATTCAGCCCACAGTTAGAAGAAATTAACTTCAAAATACATACAAACTTTAGTAACAATTCCATGTAGAATTCAAGGAAGAAAAGAAATAAAGCAAGAATTTAAAATGATTATATACATAAAATCAAGGCTCTTAAAGAAAGAAATAAAAATTGGGAGAAAATTTTGGAGAATCAATAACCAAGGAAAAGAGGTACAACATTTCACACAAATAATAGACTCCTTGAGAATTTAAATTGAGAAGGACCAAATGGAAATGAGTAACTCCAGAAGAAAATAATTAATGTTATAACAAAATAAAGATTGGGAAAAAATATTAATAATAAAATCTTAACATTTCTAATCAAAGGCAAGTGACTCAGAAATACTTGGCTAAGCAATGGGGATTGGGTGACTTTGCCCGGGGTCACACAGCTAGGAAGTGTCTGAGCCCTATTTTGAAACCAGGACCTCCTGCCTCAAGGTCTGTCCATCAAGCCATTAAGCCACCTCATGGTTTCCACATCCATTAGTTTTTAGGGATTTTTTTCCTCTTCATTTCTTTCATTCCTTTTATTAAAAATTCTTAATACATGGCACAACTTTCTCTAGGAGAGGAAAGGCAAAGAAGCATAACAGAAAATAGAAGAGATCTGCTCCTCTACCAGATTTACCATATCTATTCCAGACTGGAATTTCAGGGGACAGTCAAGAGACTATCATTTTTTAGAAACAATGAACTGCAGTCAAAGTAGATAACCAACGATTGGGTAATGGCTAAAGAAATTAAGGTACATAACTATAATTGACTTAAGTGTACTGTTAGAAACTGTCTAATTAAGAGAGAAACAAAACAGTGAAACCCAAATAAAAAATTTACACAAATGACTAAACTAACATAAATGAGAAAAGCTACTATTAAAAAAAAATGAAGATGAATATCAAGAAAACTATCAAGAACAAACTGGACTCTAAGAAGAGATATGAGAAAATACAGCCCCCACCATACACACTCACACATCAATTCATACATCATACATGGAATATTTCATACATACAAAAATTCCAAACACCAATTTTTAAAAGGTTTTATCAAATTTGTTTTCTTATTCCTCCTTTTTTTCCTTCTCTTATCATAAGAAAAAATTTTCGTTTAAAGGAGAGACGAAGGCAAAAAAGAAAAAATGTAGGTGACATAAAATCACTTTGTGAAAATACACTGAGTGATTTTTTTTCAGACCAGGAAGAAAAGTTAATCTTCCATTTACCCTGAAACAGAAAGGGAAAAACTTCAGATTAAAAGCTAAATATCAAGTTGCAATAAAGTAAACCTGTTGCAGAGCAACAACTCCTGTACAAAAATATCTATTTATCACCAAGATGCATTACAACAACTTGAATATTTTTTACTATCTTGGATCTATGTTGTCATCATTCTAAATGAGTTCTAAAGATTTTTTCCTGTATTTCCCAAATGATTCAAAATGTGATTTTCCATGTGAATGCCAACATTTTGTTTTCTAGGGTTCGTTCTTGTTGCTGCTCTGACAAAAAGACACAAACTCAATTCACATCGATCTTTTTTCTCAGACTAGAAGATACCAAAGAAAATAGGTGATTTCATGAACACAAGTTAACTCACAGGTTAAAAAAAATTTTTTTTTAAACCTCCCACTTTCAATTTATACACTTAGTTAAGTTGCTTCTAAGTATTAGATTCAGAAGGAAACAAATCCCAATCTCTACACAGTAGCTAAGAAAACCACCAATTAACATTATTTATGATGTACTGTAATGTTGTTTATTTTATTAAATGACATTTTAGTCTGGTTCTAGTCACTGTTAGGATATGGTAGATTTGGCCAGCTTCTTACTCCTCCAGCCTAGAATCATGAGTTTTGCAAACTGCTCAATATTACTCAGCCAGGATAAGAAATAAAATTTGAACTCCTGCCTTCTTGTTTTGAGGTCAGTTTTTCTATCCATTGTGCCAGACTGCAATACTTCATTTTGTATCATTATTATTATCATTAGTAATAGTAGTATTGATAATTTTTTTATTTTAATTTTTATTATTATTATTATTATTATTATCATCCTCCAGTAGTTCCAACCTAATTTAAGGAGGTGACCAGATGGCATAGTGGATAGCATAAGACCTCCAATCAAGAAGACCTGATTTCAAATCTGGCCTTAGCAACTTACTGGCTATGTAACCAACCCTCAGTTTCCTGAGCTGATAAATGAGGATAATAACTACTTGAGAAGGCTGTTTTGAGGATAAAAAGAATATTCATACAGTGCCTTAAATAAATTTTTGATATTATAATGATAAACCATTATAATGATTGCCTGGATACATTACAGCCAATATCGATAAAATGAATGTTATTTTGGAGCCAAGTTCCACATGGTAAATATTGAACTAAAGAATTTTTTACACTGCTGAATAGTGTCATTGAAAGAAAACCTATAGACAGAGAGTATGTGGATGGAGTTCTGGTCCGAGTTGTACTTCCCACCACAGCGAAATGATCTTGGACAATTCACATCATCCCTCTTCTAGACAGTTTTTATCCATAAAATGATGTAATCACCCTAGATCTGCAAAGACTTCTATAGTCCCTTCTTAAGGACAACATTCTATTAATAAAATGAATGGGATTATTTGTTTAAAGAAGAAAATTCTGCATTCATTATGGTGTCCAACGTGATCTATTTCATTTGCTTTATTTCCATTTCTATTTCTCAGGATCATATGAAGATGAGTTTTGAACCCTTTAACTTTAAAAAGGGGAACACAGAGATTGTGCTCTGCCCCTTCAATCTTTTGGGACTCAAAGGCTGGGGTAGAAGGGCTGCTTTTGGCTACTTAATGAATGGAAGAGTTATTTTAATGTTTAAACCCCTCTTAAGCCAAGATAGACGTTAACAGGCTGCTTTGTGGTATTTTCTTATTGCATGAGTAGTTCATTTCAGTGCTAGCCACCTCAGAGTCTTCCCCCAGATCACCTGCCACCAACTGAATATCTCCAAAGCACAGAGCTTAATGGTGTAAATGAGGCTATAGCAGTGCCTCAGGCACATGGAGAGGATGAAACCCTGAAGAGAGCTTACTGACTGGAGAGAAAAGCTGCACCAACAGCATCTGTTTTCACCAGGGTAATCAAGTTAGGTACCTGAAGGCTGCTACTACCTCATTCAAGACTTAAGGAATTTTTTTTTTCAATTATTGCCAAGAATTCCATTCTAAATGAACAGAAGTGAGAAGAAAAAGGCATGATTTAATAAAAATCACCTTTCTTAAAATGCTAGAGTAAGACTCTAAAGTTATTCACTGGCAAAAGTTGATTAAAATGATTGTGATTTTCATCTCACCTCAAGCTCTGATCTGTGCTGTTGACACAAAACTAAGTGAAAGATGGTAAATTCTCAATTATCTGTGCTCAGGAAGATGGCAGTGATAGAAAAAATATGCAACTTTAAAAGCACCAAGACAGTATTAAACTGCCATTTATGTAAGTAAATTTTTAAAGAAATAACCAATTCAGGAATGAATGATGCCATTTTTGAAACCAAGAATGGAAAATAATCTGGGAAGATGCTCAAGAATCCCATCGTGTTCCCCACTATCCATGCTAGAAATGGCCAATATTAATTCTCATAATGATAAAAGATATTATTCTAAGCTGGGCTGCCTGGTAAGTTGGTTCAGGAATTGAATGCAGTGCTATGCCAACATAAAATGTGTAAGTACTAGTCACATGGATAGATGGATGGCATTGTGAAAGAGAATTCTTCACTCTACTGTTTATCTTGAGTTAACACTAACTTAAGTACCCCTACTTAGTACCTCAGTAGACTGAAGACAGGATTAACTCCTCTACTTTTGAACTGACAACAAAAGATAAAACACCCTACTTAGTACTAGGTGAGAAACTAACAAAGTATTTAGAGAATTCACACACTGAGAAATTCAATCAGCCAGGAATCTGTGAATTTTTTTTATGAGAACTTAACCTTCAAAAAGCAAGAAGTGCTAGAAGTGTCTAGCAGTACTAGACAAACTGTGATTGGCCTCTGTGAAGAGGGGAAAAGTGAAGAAGTCACCATAAAAAAGCAAGCACTGAATTCCTTCAGGGGAGATTGCCTTTGAGAAGATAGTCTGAAGAGATTGTCTTCTGGAGATAGTCTTAGATAGTCTTTAAGGGAGCTTAGCTGAAGACTATGGTTTCGATAATGAGCTCAGCTTCTACTTGGATTCTGACTCTTGGATTACTTTGTTGGGTGAGTAAAAGACTGATTCCTTTTTTGAAGAAACTAGCTTCCATCTTGGAGGAGGTCTCCTGGTTACTCACTACCAGCCTTCCAGGTTTAGAGCTAATTAATCTCTGTCTGGATTAAGCAGACCCAGAGCAAAATATTTAGGTTAATAGGATAGATAACTCCTCTATCCCCCTCATATTTCTCTTCTTTATTGTTTTCCACTCTATTTATAAATAAATTTCTGACTCAAGATATATTATTGGCAACCATATAATGTCATATAACCATTATCCAACCATTAATTTTAACCTTTACAGCATTAATTCCCTTGAAGCAGAAAAGGGTCAGTTCAATAGGATTAATAGTTCATGAAGATCAACCCTATACAACCATTTAGGAGTTGAGTGAATGAATGAGTCAATGTGGAATACTAAAAAGGCCAGTGTATTTATAATTGGAGGACCTATGTCCATCCTAGGTCTGCACTTATGGGATGACACAGGGAAAGGCTCATTCTCAGTCTCAGTTTCCTCCCCTTTAAAAAAGAAGGATTTGGACTAGAAGGAGTAAAGCTTTAAAAAGTGCTACAAAACCAATAAATCCTCCCCTCAAAGAACTTGAATTCTAGTGAGAAAGAGGCCATTCTGTACACAGATAGGAGAATGCTATAGGAACTTTTCCAAAACATAAAATAATGAAGTACAAAGAAAGAGGAGCTATTAAAAAATAGTCAAATGTCTTTATGGACACAGGGAATAAATTTGGAATTGAATGTTAACATTCATGTTGATAATATTAACAATAAAGTTGCTTAAAAAAGCTGGAGAAATTAAGTTTTGCTACAGATCTGAATTGCAACAGATTTAAACTTTATCTTTTTTTTTTAGTTTATCAAAATGAAGAGTTTCATAACTTTAAAGGAAAAAAATTCAACTCTAAATAATCTAGGATGGCTGAAATTGAAAATGATATAAAAACTAGTGAAGGCTAAGTAACAGTCTAAAAATTTTATCTATCTAGGCCACATTGAATTATTCTACAAACACTTTAATTAATAGTGGAGAAAGCATAACGTGAGGAGCATGATAGCACATACTGAAATATAATTTATTAAATCCATATGAACAAACATGTATAGAATGACTTGAGGTTTTTTGGGCCAATGGCAGTGGATCCACTTGCCAGAAATATCCTACGTTTTAGACTGTATTTCCAACTAAGTCATGAAGGTGAACCAGGGCTGCCTCTCAGATTTGGGTAATGGGGAAACAGTCATCTTAAGTGAGAGGGGGGTGACAGGAGACACCACACAGAGAATACTTTTAAGAGAAGTGGGAGAGTGGTAGCAAGGGAGCAGAGCAGATAGATAGCCAAGCTTGGAGTCAGGAAACCTGGGTTCAAATTTCGCCTCAGACACTACTTAGCTGTTTGACCCTGGACAAGCGTCTTATCCCATTTGCCTAGCCTTGTTTTTCTGTTTTAAGAGCTGTTGCTAGAACAGAAAGTAAGGGTATGTGTGAGAAATAGAACCAAAAAGGACAGAAAAAATTAGAAATTATTAAAACAAACAAATAGATCTATTATAATTAAAACAGGAAGAGAGGTACAAAAAAATGCTTTTTAACTCGAAAAAACTCATGGTTTCTTTCATCATTGAAACTTCCAAAGAGTCTCTTTTTCCCAAACCACCCATTAATTTTCAAAGTGAACTCATTTTGCATTATAATGGGAAAAGAGATATAAAACAATCTAGGATCAAACTATTGAGACCTTTATTGACCCAAAAACAAGATGTAAAAGGATGCAAGTCACTGAGTTTTTTCTTAAGAAATAAAAAGAAACATGTCTTATTCAGAGACTTCACTGCCTTCTAAAAGCAGGCAAACAATTATTTGGACTTTTCTATATGGTTGGATGAAATTTGAACTTTTACTTGGGAAAGCATTAGGGGGTTAAACAAAATGGAGACACAGAAGAAAACTAAAGTTTTGGAATTGTTTGTTATGTAAAGGAATAATTTCATTAAATATATTACCATTACTAGTTAATGCGGATTCTAACTAGCATCATGATAAAACACTGGGCCTGGTATCAGGAAGATTTGAGTTCAAAACTAAGTCTGATATACTTGTGAGATGTATGATCCTGGGGACAAATCACTTAACCACTATTTGCCTCAGTTTCCTCATATGAAAAAAGGGAATAATAGCAATAGCACCTATCTGCCAAGGTTATTGTGAGGATCAAATGAGATCATAATTCTAAAACATTTAGTACCGTGCTTGGCACAAAATACTATATCACTATTATTAGCAATGGGACGATAGGAAAATATATTCACAATACAAAGTAAGTTACCAGAAAATTTCCCCCCAAACCACCAGCAAATACTGAATTTACTCTTTGATTTCATATATACAGGCAGTGTGGTGTGTATATTTGAGGGCACAGAGGGGGATAATCGAAGAATATGGATTCTAGTAATAGCTCTGCTAATTATGTGATCTTGAGCAAGTTATTTGGACCTGTCTGGGGATCAATTTCTATATCTATAAAATTAGAGACATGAACTAGATGATTTTCACGGCATTTTACACCTCTTAGGTGCTTCCCTATTTAAAAGCAAAAACAAATACCATTTCAAAGTTTCTCTACCAATCTTCATCTAATTCTTGTTTCTGTTCTTAAAATAAACCTCCTTATTTCACATTTTGGCTCCAGTCTACCCTTTCAAAATCATATTCATCACTCACTTTTACATACTCAGAATTAGCCAAACTCAACTACATGCTGGTCCTCTCACCATCTTTAAGTCTTTACTCCAGCATCCTCATTGTCTATTAGCACACTTACTGCTTGCCCTCTTTTCATCTTAAAATTTCTAGCTTCCAGTGCTACCTTCCTACATGAAGTCCTTCATGATTCACATAGTTCCTAGTACCACTTCTGCTCAAAATTGCCTAGTATTTACTTTGTATGAGCTGAAGAAGAGCAAAGACTTTTAACATTTTTTATTTTGTGTATCTTTATTGACAACAAAAAAGAAATATTGTGAACTGCCAGGGTAACTAATTTATTTTTTTCTTTCAGATCAACTTATTAGTAAGTTCTTTTAATACCTCAAACAATAGCTTCAGTCTCCAAAAACTCAAAATTAAACTTTAAATATGTAATTACAAAATACAAAATTTGGTGCTATAATTATGAAAATCTAAACATAAAATTACATAACTATAATTTAAAAATTTTATAGAATACATTCTATAAAAATCAAAAGTAAGCCAGCAAGGCATTATAATGCTTATTATTATTTCTAAGATTCCATATTAAATGTCTTTAATAAATTTTGCTAAATATAAATAACATCTTAATGTAAAACATTAATCCTGGAAAATGTTTTAATATGGAAAATAATTGTATATAAACCTAATTTTGCTGTTGGACTAGGTTCTTAATATTTATCTCAACGCCAAGCAATGAATTGTGGTTGAACATTGAATTTATTTCTTATTCTGATTAAAAACACCAATAAAGTGAAAATGCATGCTCACACAAATATGACGTCATTGTAGTGGAAGAATTTTACAAGTCCTCTTGCTTGAGAGATGAACGTTCATCTTTTAGTATTTTGCCCACTCCATCAGTTGATGATGATGAATAATCAGTGACAATTTAAAATATTTACTTTTCTACTAAAGAGAAGCACTTTTTAAAATGATGAATCTAGTGTAAAGTTTCATTCAATATAGTTGCTTTTAACAATGTTTAGATAAAAAAGAATTTAATATATGCATACATGTGTAAATTTATACACACACATACACAAATATAAAATGTTTTTTTAAAAGAACAAATCTCTTCAGATGTGACTTCCTGCTTTTCTACCACCAGCATACCAACTATACCAGTGCAGAAACTCAAATTAATAACAACCCAGGACTGTAAGCTAACTGAGTTGAAAATCTGCCAGACAGAAGAAGAGTAGCATAACTAAAAGATAAGTTAAAATTGGAAGACAGATTTAATATCACAATGATAGGAAATAAAAGTTTTGCTTCCAAAAGAACATTTGATTCCTGATGGTCCATGAACATGGTTTCAAGATGGCTTATAATGTGCATGCCAGGGATTATGGTTTTTCAATACCTAACATTTGTGATGGAAGAACATAAATATTCACAAACTACAACATTCATAATATCTTATTCACATGACTGCACACCTCATAAGGTACAATTTCAGAGTATGAGGGGAATGAAAGAGCCTGGATATGGTGGACTGAACACAAATAAGGGTATGTATATACATCTCACCAGCCTTGAGGAATCAGTTTGTAGTACAGTGTTGAACCCTCTCCGTTGTTTGGAAACAATCTGACAAGTTGTTCTCACTTTACTATTCTTAAAGATTTATGTTTTATGTATTTTAGCTCACTTTATTAATACTTTTATTAATTGTAATAGCATCACCACTGCCAAGAAATAAATCTCTAAACAAATGTACAGAGAACAAAAAACCTTTATAGATAACCATACTGGGTGATAAAGTTGAGACTCCATTAAAAAAAAAATCTCTAAAGACTAAAACTATGGGGCCAAATGAATATGCACTGAAATAAAATATATCAACATAGATATGTAACATGACAAGAGTAAATTTAATGACCTGCCTTTGGGTTCACTATAAAAATATCTGATATAACAAGATATGATTAGACACTCATTTATAAAGACAAGATCTGGGAGATCTATGTGTTCAATATGAATCACTAGTGTGGCATGGCATTCAAAAAAAACAAACAAACAAACCCTAACAATATTAGGTAATAGTACATGGTATCTAGAAAAAGGTAGGTAATTGTCCCATTGTCTTTTACATAGATAAGATCCATCATACTTGTTCAGTTATGGGCAAACCATTTTAGGAAGGACATTAAAAAATTACAAAATGTCTAGGAGGATGAACTTGATGGTAAAAGAACTAGAGACTATATTATGTTAATATTAGTGGAATTGATAAAATAAAGGGAGGGAAAAGGAAGAAACACATATAATACTCTTCTATAAATATCTGAAGGATTTTGATGTAGAAGATTTCTGCTCAAATACATGAGGGATTAGCAAACTGAAGCTAAAAACAAAATCTGCCTATCAGTTACCATATAATCCTGTAAACTATGAATTTAAAAAAATTTAAATACAATTACAACAATATGTATTTATATACAGTTTAAGCTGTATATAATCACTCAGGCAACAGGCCAAGTGGAGCCTACTTATTGAACCCAAGAAAAACAATGGAATAGATTATGTAAGATCCCTTTAAACTCAGATTCAGCAAAAATTCACTATCCTTTAAGGGACAGATAAAAGATGATAATACTGATAGAAGGCCAAAGAGAAGGAGAGAGATCTTAAAAACTAGAGGAGAGGGGAAGGAGATTGCTTTCCCAATGATGGCTAGGGGGGAAAATTCTTAACCAAACAGGGGAAAGAGGTGATTATAGAAGATAAAACAAGTAATTACAATCACATGAAATTGAAAGGCATTTGCACAAAATGGTTGATTGGGGGAAGGTGGAGAACATTTTTGGATCAATTTTTTTTTTAAGTTCTGATAGGTAGAGTAATTAGAGAATTAATGAGAGAAAACACACACACATTCACACACACACCCCTACATAATTATTTAAAGAATAAATACAAGTTTTTAAACACTATGTAAAAAATGCTCCAAATCATTAATAAGAGAATGTAAAATTAAAATAAACAAGTTCTATTTCCTAACTATCAGATTGGCAAAGAAGATAAATAAAAAATATAGTCCAAAATGGAAGACTATGGGAAGAAAGGCACATATACATTTAATGTTGCTTAAGATGTGAAATGATACAATTCTTCTGGAAAGCAAGACTATCCCCAAACCAACATAATTGTGTATACCTGATGACCCACTGATGAAAAAGACTCATTAATAAAAATATATTTATAGCAGCATTATATTAGTCAAAACAAATTCATAAACAAGGGGGAACATACCTCAATTAGGAATGATTGAATAATTTGTAGTAAATAAATGTATTTATTGGCCATAATATAAATGATGATTGACAAATTCCAAGAAACTAGGGAAGACTTTTATGTACTGATATAGAATATAATATGCAGAACCATAATAATCAAAATGATGACTACAATCATATCAATGAAAACAACTTTGAAAGACTTAAACTGTGATCAATTTTGACCAAAAGATTAATGGTAAATGAAGCATACCACTCAACCATTGACAGAATTGATGGACTACAGGTAAAGAATGAACTGAACATTTTAAACAGAAATCTTTAAAAAACAAAGAAAAGAAAAAGGTAAGAAGACATTAATAAAATACTTTTTATAAAAGTATTTTTATTTTATTTTTATAAAATACAGGATGGAAAACAAAAAAATTCACAAGTAGAACAATTTTCTTGCCACCATATATTCTGCATAATTCTGTATAATTAAAAAAACAGACTATACATAGAATTCTTTTTTATTCTTATTCCTTATGTACAGATATGTTCATATTTCTGATGCCTAAATTCAAGACAATATCCACCAGCCTCTCATTCCATTCCCTCATTATTGCTTCAGCCTGTTTCCTATGTCTTCTAGTCAGATACTAAAGGTTATTAGAATTTCCTCTATCTTGCATTCCCCCAAAATAAATATTCTGCCTCTGGACAAGGATCTACAACATGTGAATCTCTAAATTTCTTTTACATATTTAAGAACATTATTCTTAGAAGCACTCTATACACTTCACCAGATTACTGAAGGATTTGTCCATGACACAAAATAACCTAAAAAGGGTTTAGAACCTTTGTTCTAGGGTGACTTAAACAATAAGTTGAAGTGGTAGCAGCTGCTTAGTCCCCATTTTGGAATCAAACCAAAAAAACAAAGTAAATCTTTAAAAATACAAGTTACTTCTTTTTATATCACCTCCGTGTCAGTGTTATTCTTCAAAATATGGGGACCATAGATAGAGTTTCTTGCTATAAGCCAAACTTGGGGGGGAAAAAAGAGGAACTCCAGAATGAAGAAAGAAATATTCTAGATTCCATTTAAGTTTTCACTGGACTAATTTCACTATATTTTTATTGGTTCAAAAGCAGAAGAATGCTAAGGGCTAGGCAATAGGGGTTATGTGACTTGCCTTGGGTCACAAAACTAGTTAGTGTCAGATGAAAGAGCAGAAGGCAAGACCTTCTATCTCTTAAGCCTGGCTTTCAATCCACTGAGTCACCTAGCTGCTGCCCCTCCAGCAAAAAAGGACTAAGAGGCTGACCAATAAACAAAGGGTTTCAAAGCTTCATGTCACACATGGAAGGAGTATCAGATTTGAAGTCAGAGGATGACCTACGAGTGAACTCGGGATCTGTTGTGACTTTCAGGCAACACATTTCACTTTCTGGAGGCACCTCTATATAGTCTCCACATTATCCACATGCAAGCAAAGCATGGACCTACATGTCATCTAAGGTCCCTTTTAACTCTGATTCTACCACCTTCAAAAGAGTATGAATGAAAATATTTTAAAATTATGATTGTTATAAAATGAAAATCAGAGGGAGAAATATGAGAATTATGAATCTGACTTGTTTAAATCTAATATAGCATTCTTTCTGCTTGTATTTTCTAGCTTTCCATACCCAAACCATTCATTATAAGAGTTACACAGAGAACTATTGATAAGTAAGATAGGACAGGGATTCATAAATGGGAACTTTGTTCCAAAAGACTAAAAGTAGTGTATTAGCTGAGATCAGGAATCTGTACTTGGGGGGTGGGGGGGGGTGGGTTTGAGGGGTGGTATTCAATGCAATTAATCCCTGATTTAATTCAACAAATAAATACTAAATACATACTGTGTCAGGCACAGTATGCTGGGCACTGGGGGAGACAGAAAACGTCTTATTCCTAAGTAAGGAAATGTGTGAGCTCAGTGGTCTGTTCAAGAATGAAACTTCTCCTTAGTTAAACACCATGGGTTCAGATCTTCGAGACATAGAACAATAGCATTCGAGTATGTGTTGGGTTCTAGTCTATAAACTTTTCTCTTGAATTTAATTTTTTTATTCTAAGATGATGTTCAGTGATGTTATTTAAAACCAGATTGTGGATAGAACATCATTATTTAGTTAGCACTTAAAAAACTACTAGTGCCAAATTTAGCCTTTGATCAATTTTTGTATAGCCTGCTAGCTAAGAATGGTTTTTACATTTTAAAAAGTTATTCTATTTTAAAATTTGAAAATTAATCTTACCTGGTCAATATATAAAAACCAGGGGAGAAGGAAAAGATGTGACCTTCTAGTAGACCTCTGGCAAAACACCGTTTTTAAAAAATGCTTATGTTTTTTCATATGCCTTTTTTTTTTAAAAACACTTACCTTCTGTCTTAGAATCGATGCTATGTATTGGTTCTAAGGCAGAAGAGTGGTAAGGGCGAGGCAATAAGGGTCAAGTCACTTGCCCAGGGTCACACAGCTAGGAAGTGTCTGAGGCCAAATTTGAACCCAGGACCTCCCATCTCTGGGGCTAGCTCTCAATCCACTGAGCCACCCAGCTGCCCCCTTTAAATGCCTTTTAGAAAATTATTTTCGGTCAATTTTTCTTTTTTCCTCCTCACTAATAATGACAACCTAAACAAAGAGAGTTCTGAGCATGTGCTGTGGATTATAAATATGACTAAAATCTACTTTCTCAGAATGCTACCTATGGATTCATTCCACAGTTTCCTCTTTCATCCCAGGGTTTCATAGCCAAATTACCATGTTTTCAAATCCTAACCAAAATCTTTTCTTTGTTTATTTGTCCTTTTCTGGTTTTGCTTCTCCTTGGCACCTGGTATACTTAAAACAAATAGGCTTATACATGCACATGATAATTCTTTTCAAACACAAACATGAATAAGTGCTATCACAGGAAA
This sequence comes from Monodelphis domestica, assembly GCF_027887165.1. Classification (NCBI taxonomy): domain Eukaryota; kingdom Metazoa; phylum Chordata; class Mammalia; order Didelphimorphia; family Didelphidae; genus Monodelphis; species Monodelphis domestica. Next base: position 438,455,291 of record NC_077228.1, on the reverse strand, counting down.
TAACTGATGGATATGTTATCTATTCATTGAAAGATATATGTCACTACAGAAAAATAGAAACAATGTTATCAAATGTGAAAATTTTTCAATTTAAAACATGCAGAAAATACTTTAAAAGTCAAAATGATTCAAAAATGATATGCTGGCTGATATAAATAATTTTCCTTTGAACTTCTCCACTATTAAAAAGTGAACTAATAAATGATCAATATATATATATATATATATATATATATATATATATATATATATATATATATATATATATATATATATAGGCAGGTCTCAAGGAGAAATCCAAGTCATTAATAGTCTTAGTTCTAAAATGCTTCAAATAACTTATAATTAGAGAAGTGAAAATAAAATTATCTGAGGTTCCATATCAGCTTGGGAACTCTGAAAAGAAAAAACAAACCAGTAAATGACAAATATTGGAGGAAAAGAGGCAGATTTGTAGTGATCAAGGAAAGTAATTTGGAATTATGGCAAAACTCTGCTTATCTTTTGACCTAGTTATAACATTACTAGGTCTATACCACAAATGATTAAAAAAAATTCAACAGCTACCAAATATGTACAGCAGCTCTTTCTAAACTGCAAAAGAAAGAGAAATTAAAAGAACATCTCAAATTGGAGGCTGTACAAATTATGGTATGTAACTATAATGGAATATACTGTGAAGAAAGAAACAAGGGGACAGTTATAGGAAAACCTGGGAAGAGTTGTATAATTGATATAGTATATAATATAAAAATAATATATAATATAGCAACTTATATAATGTATAATTAATCTAGAAAGAAATAAATCAACAGAACAATTTTATACTGTAAAACATTGAATGAACAACTGTGAAAGACTTAAAAAGGCTGGTTAAGAAAATGAACAACCATGAAGAATACTATATACGCATTACATATATATAAAGACATAGAGATGATGGACTAAGCAGATAGAAGTGAAATACCCATCTTGGGACATGGTCAATGTCAACAGCTTGACAGTGCATTTATGTTGTAAGAGTTTGGTTTTTATTTATTTTCTATTTGTTTGGAAGACAACAAAGACAGGGAGATGAAAAAATAAATTCTTCTTATATGAAGAAGAATTTAATTTAAAAAATGAATATAAAAGATCTAGGAAGAACAATGATTCTTTCAAATAATGAGATGAGCATCTAAAGGCAATAAGAGCCTGTGAACAAATATTGTCCATTTTTTCAACTGTCCTTTTTCCCAATTATTTCCTCAATTTGTTTTGGGAATTTTATTTTTGATCAATTTTATGATTGTATGCACTATTGTTTGAAAATGCTAAATAAACTTGTTTGTAGAAATCGGGCCTCAATTCATGATCCACACTAAAAAATGAAGACCACCAGAGCAGTAGTGTCATGCCCTCATCTGAAGACTTCTGATGCCAAACTCTAATATGGAGGCTCTCTAGTCCTGGGCTGTCGATAGATGGGGGACCTACTTAGGGAAATGGTTGATTAATACACCGAGATCCAAACAGTGGAGCCTAACTAGCTCTTGTAAGCACCAAGACAGTAACCCGGGCTTCTACTGAGCTTCTAGCACTGAAGTGTGGGGTTGTTGACTAAATTATTAACTCAAATTACACATCTATAATACACTAAGAAAACATGCATTGGTACTCCCCAGTAGCAATTGCTGGTCAATGGCAGAAGGACTGTTGGGCACCTTAGACAATGGTTTGGATATGGTGGAGTTAGGAAGCCTCATGTTCCTGGGCTCATTCTGATCTCAGATTCTTAATAGCTATGTGACCCTGGGCAAGTCACTTCACCCTGTTTGCCTCAGATTACTAAACTATAAAATGAGCTGAAGAAGGAAATGGCAAACTACTCCAGTGTTTTAGCCAAGAAAACCTCAAATGGGGGCCCCAAAGAGTAGGACACAACTGAAAAATGACTAAACAACAATAACAAAGGAATGGATGACTATAAATTCCAAACCCAGATCATGTTCAATGAATCCATTCAGGAATGGTCCTGCAAACCTCTCTTTCTTTTGCTCTTCAGAAATGTTATCAGTAATTAACACTAAAATCTCCTTCTAGGATAAGAGATTCCTTAACTTAAAGGAAATCCCTCCAGCTGTAGTTAAAAGTCTACTAATATAGCAAATGGGAAAAGGCAGAGGAGAAAAGAGGAATCAAAAATTCAAATATAACCCGGAGGCTTGATTAGTAATCTCCTTTAAAACAAAATCATTTTTATCAACCTACAATCCAATAGTTTTATTATCCAGTTAATTAATAGACTCCGGTGCTAATATCTAAATGCTAAGCAATTAATGGCACTGAACTATAAATGGCCCTGTCTTTGCTCTCACAGCAAAATCTTATAAAGCAAATGAAAATCTATCACTTCAGTGATTTAACACAGACTTCTAAGGTTAATATTCCCAAGCAGTTGCAGAATCAAGAGCTATTTTAATTAACCTTGTGTAATTTAAATACTAGGAAACACAGTTTGGAAATTTAAATAATAACAATAACAATAAAGAAATCTTAAATCAAAACAGATCACAGCCAAAATGCTGCCAATAATTTCTGATAGTTCTTTTAATTAATTTATTTGAGGTGGCAAATTATCACAAGTTATAATTCAGGCTGAATATATTTTCGCTGCATGTTAAACTTGTAAAAAAGATTTTCTCCCAAGTTAAGCTTGCTAAATCTCTGGGGGGGGAAATGTTATCTATATTATTATATCACCTAGGAGCTAATATTTTCTTCTCAGAAAAGATTACTTAAGTTTCATTCTTTTTTTCAAGTTTACATAGCTTTCTCCTAATTTCCTAAAATCAAGTTCTCCAAATGACTGTCACTTACCTGTCCACTCTCAACCAAAACATATATGTGTGTGTATATATATATATGTATATATATATACATACATACATATATATATATATATATATATATATATATATATATATATATATAGAGAGAGAGAGAGAGAGAGAGAGAGAGAGAGAGATATGATTTACATGTTTCTATCTTTGTCAAATAAAGCTGCTGTGATTCCTAAAAGGCTTTAAGGCTTACATAAGACTTGCATCAACCTGATGAAGTAGATAGTGCAAAGGGAAAAGAATAGTATAATGGCAAAAACTCTGAACTTAGGAGTTGGAAGAAATTTAAACTCAAATTCCATGTCTGATAATAACTGTGTGATCCTGGGGAAGTTATTTACTCTTTATAACTGAAGTGTTCCCATCTGCAAAATGGAAATACTATTATCCATACATCCTTTCACTGGATTATTGTGAGGAACAAATGAAATAGCATGTGTAAAGTGCCTAGTAAACCTAAATGATGATAATTATAATAATTATCTCCATTTTATGGCCAAGTAAACTTAACCTCAGAGAGGTGATGCAAGTAGCTCAGGGGTAGATTCAAAGTCAATTTCAGCAACCAGACTGGAATCCAGGTTTTCTGATTGTGTATTTATTGCATTTCTTTTTCTAATGAATTTTAGATTTTTACTTGAATAAGAATAAAGTACAAGGCTAAATGTATAGAGAGATGGAGATGGGAGTCCTTGGTTTCAAAGTTGGTCTCAAACATCCTGTGTGACTCTAGGTAAGTCCCTTAATCTCCTGTGCTACACTTCTGCCTTCGAACCAATACTCGGTATTTTTAATTCTAAATCAAAAGGTAAGGGTTAAAAAGAAGGGGAAAAAAAAGAATGAAGTACTCCACTATTTGGATCTTCCATATATCCCATTCCATATAGAGAAATGATACCAATCCTAGTTATGGCTCAAATGTCAAATCCAAGAGGGTTTAAACCCCTTGGCTGGGCTACCTCTCTCCCCCAATTCCTTGACATGAAAAAGAAAATTCTGCAACATGTAAAAAACTATTACAGTCCCTAGCTTAATAGGCAAAGGTCTGTCCTCACTGATCCCCATTCACTCTATCAATAGGAACTTGGTTTCCACAGGAGTCGACTACCCTTCAGGTTATTTGATTCTTGGAATAGAGCCCAGGAAACCTAACAAGTTGGCATTTGCTAGGATGCGCTGTGTGGGAGGTTCCTGGAGCAGTGTGCACCACAAAAGATAATTGGATCGCCTTTTCCAGTATCTCAGGTGGGGAGGATGAAGAGGGCAAGAACGGGAGGCCCGAGGTAGAGGGACACTGATTCCAGAAAGGACTGGGAGGAAGGCAAAACACTGTGAGAGTAGGCAGAGAGGAAACCGTGTTCCAGGAATTACATCTGAGCTTGCCGCACTATGACCTAGAAATGGCAGATGCTTGACATGCTAGCAGCTGTGTTAGAGAAACAAGAAGGTGGAGGACAAGCTGGAACTTAAAAAAAGACTTCTAAGCTAAGGTAGCTTTTTTTCTTGCCACAGATTGAAAAATACTGATGCTCTGGCTCAGGAGTCAAAGGAAGCAGATTGCCAATGCAAACAGACACTAAACATAAAACAACTTATTACGGTCAAGTAGTAGTCGAAAGAATAGTTTTTACAATGCTTAAAAGAAGAGAAAATAGGATAAAGAATCATTTTGTAAATAAATAGTAAGTTTCTTTATAATGCAACTAAATCATCATTTAGTGTCTTTTAAAAAATAGACCCATTTCTTGCTTTGGTGATCTTTTCCTCTATCTCAAAAGCAAGTAAAATATGAAGATAACAACAACTGCCAAGTGTTTCATTCATTTCAACTGGTAAAATAAAAGTGGGTGAAACCAAGTTCCCTTTAAGATTCTTAATCTAGCACGATTACCATTCTTCATCTCTATTTCAAAAATATTTCAATGTCTACTTGTATAGCTTTTGTCTGTTTCCTAAAATGATAACCTTAGAAAGAAAAGGTTTTTCTATACACTTGACATCTTAAGGATTGGTTTTTCTGGAATTAAGTGATACTAGCCACCATGAAAATCACAAGTGGATAAAGAATGCCCACCATCCAGATCATGATAATATAACTGGCTGAATAAATCACACAATTCACCCAAATGTACGTTGGGAAGTATATTGGACAGTAAGCAGGATCAAAAGTGAACAGAAGGAGAGAATAGGCAGTATAGCGCATCCTAAAATGAAGGCATTGTCTTGCTTATACACATAAGATTCTTTTGTTTATAATGTGTGGTATCAGACAATGCCATAATAGCCTAAGAATAAGAGCTGAGATGTCCAATGAATAATAGAGAAGTTGATCAGGAGAATAAGCAGAATGTAAACCAAGAGAAGTTATATAAAAAAGATAAATGGAAGAAAAAACGGCAAGAAATAGCCAATGGGCAGTCATGTGTAGCACTGGTATCCATGGCAGGTCCTCAATACTACACAAGGGTCTCTACCACCAGCACATAGGCCAGAGGAGTCCAGAGTAGTCTGTATTTTTGGACGGAATACCAATAACGATGAAATACATTACATATTTCAAAGTTTACACAAGTTGTCTTTTTTTTTTTTAAAGTCTAAAAATCAAAGCAAATTGTGAACCAAAGGAAATTCTCATGTTTTTTTTCACCAGTAAAACACTCCGTACCACTGGTAGCCAAATAATTATGAATTAAATCTTTCTTTCCTCACAGGGATGTAGTAGCCAGAGCTCAAGTCTAACTATAATATTTGTAGCACTTCTGAAATGGCTTCAAGTAAAAGAGCATAAATGGTCTACCACCCTCTCATCCACCCAAAAATTTAAAACAAAAACAAAAGGGGGCGGGGGTTGGGGGGGTGGGGGAATGTCATAAAAGCAGAGATTAGAACTTCAATACCAGTCATCTCCAAGTGAACTAATAAATATTGACTTAGGGTCTCTAGTGTCAACAAGACTTGATTAAAAAGGATCTTGTCTTAAAGAGGCATAACCATCCACAGTGTAGCTCCAAAAGGAGCACTAAAGGATTGGTAAGAAACAGAAATGGTCACATGGACATGTAGTCCTGTAAAATGTAAATAAGATCCTGATGTGGCAAAAATAAAAATCTAAAGATTATTTGATTTTATTCAAATTTATGCACCAAAAACAAAAGTCAATATGAAGCATCTACTATGTTTAAAGCACTAATGTCTTAGGCACTGGGTAGTGATTCAAAGTTTGGGATAGCCCTTTCTTACAAGATTTCATTCAAGAATGGGAATCAAACAAAACAAACAGGTTTTTTTTACCTATAATTACTACCAAATCATGCATGATAGTGTCAAAGCCTACACGAATGGAGGAATAACCAAACTCCTAACTGAATGAAATAGATATATCATACAAAAAGTTTCATAGAACAATAAAGAGCTATATGGAGTAGAAGCAGAAAATAATTGTGGATTTAAGCCTATCAGGAAAGGCTTCTCTAAAAAAATAGCACTTAAGTTGGGGTTTAAAAAGTGGCGGGAGGAGAGGCAGCTGGGTAGCTCAGTGGATTGAGAGCCAGGCCTAGAGACAGGAGGTGCTAGGTTCAAATCTGGCCTCACTTTGCAGCTATGTGACCCTGGACGAGTCACTTAACTCCCATTGCCTAGCCCTTACCACTCTTTTGCCTTGGAATCAATACACAGTACTAATTCCAAGATGGAAGGTATGGGTTTAAAATAAATAAGTAAACAAATGAATGAATAAATAAATAAATAAATATAATAGGTGGTAGGAGGGCAGCTAGGTGGCTCAGTGGGATTGAGAGCCAGGCCTAGAGATGGAAGGTTGTGGATTCAATTCTGGCCTCAGACACCCCCTAGCTGAGTTAAGCAAGTCATTTAATCCCCATTGCATAGCCCTTACCAATCTTCTACCTTGGAACCAATACACAGTATTGATTGCATGATGGAAAATAATGGAAGAAGAGAAGAGGAGGAAGAGGGAAGAGGAGGAAGAGAAAAGAGGAGGAGGAGCAGCTATGAACTAAAAGTTTAAAAGAAGGAAGGAAAACATTCTAGTCATAGAAAATTTAAAAAAAACAGACAAAAGGAAAGAACAAAGAAAAAAGTTCAACAGGCAAAGTATTGTCAACCTTAATCTGGAGAGAACTATTAAATATTTTTGGAGAGGGGGAGTGACCTGGAGGGAAGAAATATTAAATATGATTAGACGAGGAGGAGTGGCATCAGATTGTGAAAGACATAGAAAACGAGTCAGAAAATTAAAATTTACTATAGAAATTCACTGAAGATTCTATGAATTATTACTATATCCAACAGTTGTGGGACAATGCAATAGCAATGTGATCTATGGCAAAGAAAAGATTCTCAGCTAATATACTCCATAAAACAAAATCAACATCAAATTAGGAGGGCTAAAAGCTAAGAGGACGTAGAATTAGCAGAGTAACAAATATATATATATATATATGTTCAAATGAACTGTCCATATAAACTTAACAAGCAGATAAAAATAGAGCTCCAAATTAGTAAGAATAAGTAAAATACAAGTTAAAATAACTCTGAGAATCGGCTTTATATTCATCAGGATGGCAACAATAACAAATGATGAAAACAACAATTACTGGAGGTCCCATGGAGGGACAGGCACATTAACGCACTGTTAGCAGGGCCATGAATTGATCAAATCATTCTGGAAAGCAATTTAGAACTATACCCAAAAAAGTCACAAACATGTTCATAACAGCAATACCGCTATTAACTATAAATGCCAGTATAGAGAAAAGAAAAAAAAGAGAAAATTAAGGGCAAACCTTTGAACACCTTTATAATGGTATTAGACACAAAATGAGGGGGTGGTCAACAATGCCAAATGCTTCAGAGAAGTCAAGAATGATGAGTTGAGGGATGGGGGGTGGGGTGGGGGTGGAAGACAGAAAGACTAACTAAATTCCACCATGAAAAGATTATGGCTGTGTAATATTAAAAAATATTAGGCAATATTGTTAAATATAAATCATAATTATAACATAGTATACATATCACCTATTATATAACCATATAATATATAACTATATATTATAATCGATTATATGATGGAAAGTAATTTATATATTTTATATACATAGAAACTATAGATATATAGAACTATATAAATTAAATGTAGGTGAGCTGAGTTTTAGTAGTGAGAACAAGAAGTTTAATTTGCAAACAGTTGAGCAGAAAGTATAAAGAATTAAATGTCAACTTTTTCCCCCTAAGAAATTTAACAATTAAAGGATGTATAGAGATGGAATGACCTCTTAATGACCAAATCTATTGGCCTTTCCTCATTCTTCTTGACCTTTCTGTAGCCTTTGACCCTGTTTATATATCACTTGCTCCTCTGAAGTCTTCATGACAATGGTCTATCCTGGTTATCCTCTTAACCAGTTGGACCACTTGGAGCTTTTTAGTCTCTGTTGCCTATGTTCCTAGGTCACACTCACTAATCTTGCATGTGCCCCTAAGGTTTTGCATTCAGCACTCTCCTACACTGCCTCTCTTGGTGATCTCATTACCTCCCTTGGGTTCAATTATCATCTCTATGCAGATGATTCTCAGATTTATGTCTAGCCTTAATTGCTCTCCTGAGCTCCAGTCTCACATCATCAACTGCCTCTTGGACATCTTGTACTGGATGTCCTCTAGACATCTCAAAATCAATATAGTGAAAAGAGAACACATTACCTTCTCCCCTTTAAGCCTTTCCTTCTTCCTAACTTGGGAGAAAACAAGCAAACATATATATCCAAAGCAAGATCTATCCAGGATAAATAGAAAATAATAGAGGGGAGGCATTAGTATGAAGTGGGGAGGCTTCCTGGAAAAGGTGGGATTTTATTTATGACTTAAAGACAGAGACTGAGAGGTCAATAGTCAGAGTAGAGGAGGGAGAGGATTCCAGGCATAGGGGACATATGGAGAGAATGTCAGAAGCTGAAATATAAGAGTGTCTCATTCAAGGAAAAGCCAGGAAGAAGAGTACATGTAAAGAAATAAGGCATATAAAGCCTTGGGGGAAGGGGAGGGGATTTAAGCCTTCTTGTTTTTAAATTCCCCTCAATCTTGCACATGTTTTCTTTCCAATCACACAATCATTACTCTGGTGCAAGCCCATATCATCACAAACCTGGGGTAAAGCTAAACCCTTTTGTATTATTTTCCTGCCTCAAGTCTCCCTTCAATTCAACCCATTCTATACTTGGTTATAAAAGTGTTTTTCCTAAATCAAAATTCTGGCCACATCAACCACACCCCCAACTCCCACCAGTGACTTCATAGGACCTCTAAAACCCTTCACAATTTAGCACCCTCCTAGGTTTCCATTCTTCTTATATTTTTATAGATAATTTTGCAATTTAGCAACATTAGTCTTTATTAATAACACTATATGAGTATATGCACATACAGATGTATCTTGTACGTATATATTTATTTACATGTTGTCTTCCCCATTAAAATGTGAGATTCTTGAGGATAAGGGGGTATTTCTACTTTTATTATATCCTCAGCACTTAGCCATGTGCATGGTTTAGAATGTGTGCTTTAAAAAGATTTACTGACTGATTTGATTCCATAGGCAATAATGGTATCACTAGTATTTACTGGGTAGAAAGCATGATATAGATTAACTTGAACTTTAGGGAAACTAAAATGGCAGACAAACTGAAATGTGGAAAAAAACTTTAAAACTATTAAATATTCCAGGAAAAAGGTGTACTAAGACTTTCAGTGTATGAATGGTGGGAAATGGAAAATATATATGAGCATAAACTTAGTTAATTAAGCCTTGATTTTTCTGTTCAGCTAGCAATGTATTTGAAAGCAAAGATACAGTAGTCAATCAAAGTCAACAAGTTTCAGAAGATGCTGACATTATCCATATGCATGAAAATATTTATAGAAGCACTTTTTGTGACACTGAAGAATTCGAACGAATACCAATTGGGTAGGGTACCAATAGATACTCATGGGTAGGGAAATGGCTAAACAAATTGTGGTACATGAATGTAATGGAATATTAATGTGATAAGAAATGATGAATGAGATGAATACAAAAAAGTACAAAAAGACCTACAATAATTGATACATAGTAATCAGAACAAAGTAAACAATATACACAATGACTAACAACATAAACAGAAAATCACATACCAAAAAAATCATGTTGAAAAATATTTAAAAAATAAGCATGGCTCAAAAGAAATGAGAAGACAACCCTTGATTCCTTAATGGAAACAAGAGATCCAAAGAGGCATATCACACATATTTCTAGGATTTAGGATTGTACTTATCATTGACACTAAATTTTTTTCCTCTGTGTTTATGTTTTTGTTTTAAGTAATATTTGTTAAATGGAATCTCTCTCTGGGATTTGGGGGAAGGGATTATGAATATTTAAAAGACTCCAATAAAAACTGTTGGTATTTTTCATTTTTAAGTCAACATGTTTCTTAAAGTTATGACAATAATTTTCTGGAGATTTTCTGGAGTCCCTGTTGCTTAGGACTTAAGAGTCCTTTCTTGGAACACAAACCAGGCCAATGAAATTGAAAGGCATCCTCTAAAGAAGCAGCTCTAATCTGGAACTAGCTAAGAAACAGAATGGTGGATAAATATAATAGATTAGTGGTAAAAAGAACTTGGCTATTTAGTGTATGAAGAAGCCAAAGATTTCCAACATATGGAATAAGAGCTTACTACTTGACAAAAACTGCTGGGTAAGGTGGGAAAGAGTATGGCAGAAACTAGGTAAAGATTAATATCTCACACTCTTAACCAAGATACAATCGAAATAGGTGTATGATGTGACATAAAAGGTGATAACATAAGGTAATTTGGGGAACACTGGATAAGTTTACCTGGCAAATCCATGGAGAAGGAAAGAATGTATGACCAAAGAAGAGACTGAAAATATTAGAAGATACAAAATAAATAATTTTGACTATATTAAAATAAAAGGTTTTTCTACAAACAAAATCAATTAGAAGGGAAATGACAAGGGAAATTTTTTTATTATAAATTTCTGATAAAGATCTCATTTCTAAGGTATATAGAGAACTATGTCAAATTTATAAGAATATAAGCCATTCCCCAATTGACAAAGGATATAAACAAGTAGTTTTCAGAAGAAATAAAAGCTATCTATAGTCATATGAAAAAATGTTCTAAATAACTCTTGATTAGAGATATGCAAAGTATCACCTCACAATCATCAGATTCACAAAAATGAGAGCAAAAGAAAGTAAGAAATTTTGAAGGGGCTGTGACAAAATTGGGACATAAATGCATTGTTGGTTGAGTTATGAACCAATCTAAAGATTCTAGAGGGTAATTAGGACCTATATAAGATCTATAAAACTGTATACGCTTTGATCCAATAATACAACTAATAGGTCTATATCCCAAAGACATTTTTTAAAAAAAGGAGAAAACCCACTTGTATAAAAATATTTTTAGCAGCCCTTTTTTTGATGGCAAAGAATTGGAAACTGAGGAGATATCCATCAATTGGGGAATAGCTGAGCAAATTGTGGTTTATGATGGTGTTGGAACACTACTATTGTGCTTTAAGGAATGAGGAACAGGTGATTTCAGAAAGAGCTGGAAAGATCTACATAAACTAATACAAACTGAAATAAGCAGAAGCATGATGAGTGCATAGTACACAGTAACAGCAATACTGTGGAATGATCAACTATGAAAAACTAAGCAACAGCCAACGATACAACAATCCAGGACAATAATAAAAAACATATGACAAAGAAAGCTATCCACCGTCAGAGAAAGAACTGTTAAAAGTCAGATGCAGATCAAAACGTACTATTTTTCACTTTAGTTTATTTGGGTTTTTATTTTATATGAGTATTCTCTTACAACAATGAACAATATGGAAATATATTTTGTGGGATAATACATGTATAATCAAATTATTTACAATCTCTGGGAGGGAAACAATTTGGATCCTTATAATTTCAAAAAACTTATGTGAAAAATTGTTATTACATGTAATTGGTAAAATAAAATAAAACATGTTTAAAAAGAAACCAGCAGTTCTGAGTTTATCATGGAAAGAATAAAGTTTTAAGAAATTAACTGGAAACTTGTCTGGTAATTACAGACACCCAAACCAAGTCTGTGTTATTCAATGCAAGATATCTGGACATATTTTCAAATTCCAATATACTGAAAGACATATCCTACGTCATCCCTTCCTATAAATGATTTCATGGCACTTTAACAGTTCTTAATAATTTTATCATCCAGAGGATACTCTTTACTTAAAAAAAAAATGCCACCAATACATTCTAGAAAATGTCCATTTTTAGAAAGAATAATTAACATTGTCTAGATATTCAAACTGAATTGTTTTGCTTCAGAACCCCAAAAAAATCTGAGTAGGACTAGCAAATGGATGGGAGTATCTTATGTAGAACAGAATTCACTGGATCCATATGAAAAACTAATTTCAGCCAGTGCATGGAAACCAACCAATGATGTCAAGTTAACTATTAAATTGCCTTTTTTGTGTTTCAGTTCTGTCTAACTCTTTAGGATCCCATTTGGTGTTTTCATGGCAAAGATACTAGAGCAGTTTGCCATCTCCTTCCCCAGCTCATTTAACAGATAGGTAAACTAAGTGATTTGGCCAGGGTCATGCAGCTGATAAGTGTCTAAGATCACTTTTGAACTCAGGTCTTCCTGCAGGCCAAGTAGTCCATCTGCTGTGCCACCAAGCTGCCCCGACAGTGGTAGTCTTTAAAACAGAGTTCTACTTATATCACACTGTACTGATTAAAGCTTGAAGGATTCTAAAAGAACAGTAGAAGTACTGCTGGTGAAATTTATCTGGAAGGACTTCCTGGCAGACATGAACTTTGAACCAGGTTTTATAAGAAGGCTGGGAAGAACCCCAATTATTTATTAAGCCTGTTTAGCTACCTAGGAAATGTGACAGTAATAGAGACCCAAATTTCTAAAATACTTTTGTTTTTCAAACTAGATAAAGTTGATCAAACTAAAGTGATTTATTTAATCCTTCTCAAGTTCTGATGCTGTCACACATCCTTCTACAAATGTGCAAAATGATTTGCCCTGCTTTGGAATTTTGTCAAATGCCCTTACTGTCTCCTCTGTACTGTCCTTCCCTGTATGTACTATCTTTCTTCCCATTAAGTTGTAAGATACAAGAGGGCAGAGTCTGTCTTTCTTTTTATTCTTATTAATATGCCCCAAGTTTAGCACAGTGACTGGTAAAAACTAGTAGTTTAATAAATGTTTATGGGCTAGGATACCATTTCAAAGCCGCTGGAAAAGCTTTCATAGTTCAAAAGTCTAAATAATAGTTACTATCATTTGAAAGGATGGATTTTCAGGAGAATTTTTATTTCTAATTTACACCAAAAGCTAAAAACAAACAACCTGAAAAGCCCTACCTAAACTAAATTATAAACATAGCAGGAACGTTGTTAGGTCTTTTCCTCAGATTTATATAGATATTAGCCGAGTTCTAAAATCATCAAGCTCAAGGTATCATCTTAATATTTCATTAAAAGTAAAATCAGGACAGCTTATCTTAGGCCTTAAAAATTTATCAACAGACAACAAAACAGAAATTGCTGTCCAGATAAACCTCTATAACTACCATGCTAACATTCAACTTGTCTACACATTTAATTTTAAAATAACAATACTAATTAGACAAATCACTAATAATATTAACAACTATTATCACTATATTTGGTTAGTTCATCATATTGCAAATAGAACCAAGTGTACTGAGATAGGAATATTCAGTGTCAACATAAGAAAATATTCTCCACTTAAAATAGAGCAAAACACAAGGAACAATTTGTATGAAATATGGTATTTTTCAGAGAAATTATTTAATTTACTAGAAGATGAAAACATCAGAGAAATTCTCCAACAGTTTAATTATGTAAAGCATTCAGAGTTTGTTGGGTTCCCCTGCTATTCCAAAAAAAACCAATATATATTTATTTTTTTTTAAATTCAGCTGATGAATGTATGCTTAACCTGTATAGAGAGCAACTTGTTATTAATTCAGTAATGGTTGAATAAAACACTGAAACATTTAATTTCTTTTTTACTGATTCTCTCAAAGCCCTGGACTCAGTTCAGTATTCATGGCTTGTTCATGAATTGCAAATACATAAAACAAACTCAAGTATAGTGAAGTACAAGTGGAAAATCACTCTTTATTTGAAACATGTCACCAACAAAATGTTATAAACAATTGATTTATAAAATGAGATTCTCCACTGATGAAAAAAAAAAAACAACATTAGAATATATTGCCAGCTCTTCAAAAACAGAACTCAATACACCTTTAGTGTTAAATAGTTAAACCAAAATATCTTGTTATGCATTGAGTACTAGATATATAGTGTGATGATATCAAGTTATAGGGCTCCACCTAAAAACAGCTCTTTCATTTCATGGAATCTTTCTATATTGACCAAAAAAAATAATTTGGATTCATTGAGAATAAACTTCTTAACATAGTCCAAGGAAAGACAGAGTAAGTTTCAAACCGGAAAGCCATGGTCAAGTTGAACTAATGGACAAAAGAATCATTTACAAATAAATGGGATTCTTCCAGGCAAGATAAATTGATCATAAAGCTATTTTTTAAATAAGCAGAGGTTCTGTATGTTAAAAGACTTATAGGCGACCTGAAATTAAAGCTGAACAGAAAGAACATGTTCAAAGCAATGAACACCTACACAATACCAGTCTTTACTTGTTTCATCCAGCAAATACTTATTGTTTGTTAGAAAATATCCCAACAAAACATAAAATATTAATACAAGATCAATCAGCCAAAGGCATCCAAAAAAGAAGGAAAAAAAATCTGAGAAGTAAAAATTCTCAGAGTACCTGTTAAAGCAATTCAAAAACCCACAGAAATAATTTTGCAGAAAGATTTGACTTCAATATAACCATGGGAAAATACTCTAATTAATTAAATAAAAAATTTTAATTGAAAAAAAAATTGGAGAAAATGGGAGAGGGGAAAAAAAAAGATTTCACTTCACCAGGCAAGAATAAAGGCTGACACTGGATTTGTCACATATACCTCAGTGATTTCCCTCCAGAAAAAGTAATTATGATCACATGGGCCATATGAACTCAGTAAATAACATGTAAACAAAGTTGAACAAACAGTTGAGTCATGCATATTTCTTTGTGGAAATAAAGGTCTATAATGACAATTCAGGACAAGTTCCTGATCAATAGAATAACAAAAGAAATATAATCTTAAGGAACCCAGAAGTTGGGATCAATGAAAAATATGCAAGAGAATGGTAAAAATACACTGATATAGGCTAAAAAAGTTTAATACCTCTTGAATTCTTTTCAAGGTGGTAGTTAGAATCACATCATTAAAAACGTGCTACCTTTCATGGAAAGACAAATCCCCACACTACAAATTTAGACTTTAATCACTGGGAACTCAATCAATGAATTTTCTAAGAAGGATGTGTTGAAGACCAAGTAGTTGTCAACAATTATCTGGATGTGACATTTATCCATAAAACATTAGAACAATTTTTTAAAAATATGAACAATTAAAAAAAAAAAACATGCAGCCATGTCAAACATTCCTAACCTCCAAATTACGTGAAAGGAAAAACTTGTATGATATAGAGACCTAGAAGAGAAAATTAAAATTATGACGGAACATATCATTCCTGTTCAACTGTTTGCTTGTAGAATTGTACCTGGTACATAAGGTCAATATGGCAAGCCTTCCAGTAAGCCTAAAGAAGATGACTATACCCTAATGCTAATGCTGAGCTAAAACAGTTATTTTTTCTGCCTGTGCAATGATCCACAAAAAATTTTAAAAATAATTGAATAGTAAAAAAAGTCATTTCTATCTTAATTCTTGTTTCTCAAAAATTCATAAATTTTCTATATTAACAATCATCACAATAAAAATTTCTAACTTCCAATTTTATAATTTTTAACAATTTACAAAGTAATAATTTAAGTAAAGTATTAACTAATTAATAACTAATAAATATATAAATTAAGTTTAAAAAAGAACCAGGAGAAAAAACCCTTCTCCCATCATTCAATAATTCTGTGACCTTAGTGAATCATTTAACTTCCTTGACTCTCAGATTACAAATCCCTAAATGAGTACATAAAAGGAATTTACAAATTACGAAGTAATAATATGGATTTATCAAAAAATATTTAATCCAATGAAATAAAAGCACCATGAAGTGATGAATCTAACTGCAAATCTATTACTAGCAGAACTAATTTTCTTTTCTAAAGTAAATAAATAATAAGTACTTAGCCAATGAAAGATTTAATTGTCCCTACATATACCATTTTGTGAAAAATGCTAAATAGTACATTAAAGAAACACTCAATGCATTTTGTTATAATTATTACTGTCACTAAAAGCAGAACATGAAAAATGAAACTCTACATTGTGTTTTAATATCAATAAGTCACCAAATATTTGTAACATTTAAAATCATCTATCAGTACATCAGCTTCCAAAGTTGTGTCATTTCTAACTGTAGGCAGAAAAAAAATAAGGCATATATTTGGTTTAAAATATTAAAAGCAGCACATATAATTTTAAAAATAGAGCAATAAAGTTATTCTGTCAACATAAAAATGCAGCATCCATTACTCATTTTGTGTTGAAGAAAACTATACTTAAATTGTCAGCTAATTACCAAGTCTGATGGGTAAAATATACTCAATATCCATTCAAAATATAATCTATCATTTGCATATTATGGCATCATAGTCACAGCAGTAGGGATATCCTCAGCAGAATTCTAAGCAGGCATAGAAATAAGTAGTTTCAAGTCACGACAAAAATATTCCCAAAACTAAACTTTGTATAACTATTTAACAAGTTGTGAGCATCATTTAGAAAAGAGTCTAATCTCAAAATCCGGACATCCATAAAAAAACCTCTATATAACAGGCATAAAGAAAATAGTAGTCTATTGAGTCTATAAACTAGACACTCCTTAAATATTGCTAGATTATATTGAGACCCGATTAAGCAGGGATAATATATCGTAAGCAACTTTTCCCTGGACTTTTAAGAATAGAAAACTAATCACAAAATAATACAAATACTCGGGGTCAGACGATCACTTTTCAAAGTATCCTACAATAATGTGATGTTTTTCGTAATGACCCTGAGGCACCATGAGGGCTTGAACTACCTGCTAAATGACCAAAATTTGAATTTTATCTTAATTTTAATAGATTGCAATTCTTACATTACCAAACTGGAATTCAGAATGCTTGGTTTTAATTCCAAATTCATCCATTTAATAATTATGCCTGAGAATTGCTTGAGGATGTCATATGCTGCCTAAGCCTCAGTTTTCTCATAAAAAAAAAAGGATTTATAACACTAGCATTAAAAATCACACATTCCCTAAGCTAATTCTTCTGCAAAATGTTGACAACTTACATTCTATAGCTCTTCCATCATCTTCCAGTAAGAAATGGTAATATACCTTTCTCTCATAATTACCACTATCTAATTTTTTATAGACAAGGTAGAATGCACAAAAAGGAGAAGAGGCAAAGATGAGCACATAAAATAAGAATAATTTGAGGCACTTTGATGAAAAGAAGTAGTTCTTCCTCTTTTTTTTTTTACACCTTCTTATACTGGAGGACTCAAACATGACTGGTTTGAGTGGATTATCTATGTTCTTACAAAAAAAGCAGGAAGCTTCCATGAATTTGAAGACCCGGGAACAAAAACCCTTCCATTCTCATCATTCAATAGCTCTGTGACCTGAAGTGAACCATATAATGTCTTGGACTCTGACTCCAAATCCATAAATGAGTGATAATATGTATAGAACTTATGTCTCACACTGTGAGGGGGGCAAAGACTAACTCATCTTTTAAAAAAAACTCGTTATACACTTCCACCGCCACTCGTTATACTGTATTTCTTCTAACTTTTCTCAAGAAAACTCCTAGCAATGGCCTTTGACATTAGTGCTTCCATTTCTCCTCTAAACCTGCTGGGTAATCTGACTTTCCACCTCACCACTCAATTGAAAACAAGGCCTCCAAAAGTTACCAGTAAAAATTCTCATCCTTCTTGACCTCCCTGCAGCACAATATGATGGTCCATGATCTCTTCCTGAACGTTTTCTCCTTTGTGACACTGTTTGGGTTCTCTTCCTACATGTCTAAGAGTCAACAAAGACTCATTCCTACACTAAAATATCCCAATAAGCAAAAAGAAAATCAAAAGAAGAAATTACTTAAATTTTAAACATAGGATTATTTTTAGGATGTTCATCCACTAAAAAAAAAAACCTGAAGCAGTTACTTGTTTATATGCCACAAGATGAAAAACAATGCCAGAAGCAACACCATGTTGATGCAAAAGTGTCTGCCATTAAAAAAGAAGAAGAAACTTGAAAGGTTAAAAACAATACATATGCCAACTGGCAATATCTCATGATCAATAAAACTATTTGCCAATATAAGCCTGGGTAAAACCATTTTCTTTACATAGCACAGAATTCAGATTCCAAAAAACGTAAAATGACTGATGTCACTTTTTGCTATCTATCTAGTAATCCAAGCAAATCTCTTCAATCCACTCTTCCAAAACTTCACACATAGCCATAAGGGGAAAAAGGAATTGAAATCATTTAGATCTGACCTCTATTAGAATTATTTTCTCTGACTTACACAGCTGTAAGTATGAGAATCAATAAAGAAAAAGTCTTCTATATCAGGCATTACCAGTGGCAGTAGAGTACATCTAAGTACAACCATTCCTTAGCAAAAGGAGACAAAATTTCTATCTTTCTCTCCTGAAGGAGCAATTAATTCATTGAACAAATTTTTATTTAGTGCCTGCTGTGGGGTAGGTCACTAAGCTAGGTGCTGTGGTGGATATAAGAATAAGAAATAGTTTCTAACTTACAATCTATCATCAATCTCTGCGACTCACAAAGCCCAGAGCTCTAATTCTGCCTTCGTGGCCATCTCAGTTCATGTCAAGACCAGCTATGCGTGCAGAGAGGGTACTCCCTTTGCTAGAATAAAACCCCTTTCTACCTCCTTTCAATTTCTTCCAACAGCCATCACTGGCATGCTAAGATGTCTAAGATGTCTTTTCAGGTAAGTTAAACAGCACAATTTTAAACTGGCTGGATATGGGGGCATTTATTAGCTGAGGATTCAGGGAATTGCCAGGGAAAGTCCTATTTTACTATACTGCAAAGCATATTGACTTCTGGTTTAAAGATATAAAGATCTAAAGCCAATACCTCTGCCTTATCAAAGAACTACAGAATTTTGGACTCGGACAGTTCCCTAAAAGTTCTCCCCTAACCAAAGTATGAATCCATCCCCAACAAGAGGTCCTAAAGCACTGCTCCAGGGACAGGGAATTTACTACCTCAAGAGATAACACTCCTTTTCTGGATATCTGTTATTAGTCATAGGAAATAAAGGTAGGTGGGATCTTAGATTCTAGTTTCATGAAATCCTGGAGCTCCAAGGAAACTGGAAATTGGGATCTGAGAGGAGGAGAGGATGTAGAGCTTGAAAGAAGCCCAGCAGTCACATTTATGCTGGACCTGAGGAAAGACTTCAATTTGGTGTGGTTCAGTTTCTCTGCCTCACTATGCTCTACAATACTATGACAAGAAAGTAAATAGGAATGTGATACTTTAGGGAAAGTTGGGTTGGAACTGTTCCAATATTTTGCTTAGGAACAATCTATTGTCTATTGCTGTGGTCAATATTATTTGCATTCTTCTCCATTTCACTTAACTTGAAAATGTTCAAATTAAGACTAAAAGAACTATCAGAGAAAAAAAAGTCTCATTAAGTTATGATAACATAGTTGTATAAATTAATCCATGTAGATTATCTCCATGAAGCTTACCTGCTGTGTTTGGTACCTCTGCTGGGACTGTGTTGACAGATATTGTGCCTGGGGTGGGAGGTGCTGAGGTTGCTGGTTGTAATATGGTTGTTGGCCCTGTTGGCAGTAACCACTCACACCTTGCTGACCATACTGAGGCGGCATCTGTGAAAAGAATTGAACAAAACAAGCCTGTGAATCAGGGGATATTATTAAATGAAACCAAACATAAGATTCCATTAAGAAACCAAATTTTAACCAAATGTAAGTTTCACCTGTTAGCCAGTATTTTTAATCCTCGTATTCATTAGTTAAGAATCAATACACTGACATGAATGTGTCTGGTATCAATAATAGTCCTAATACAACCTGACTTCACTTTGATGAACAATTATGTCTAGCAGAAATCAAGCATTGAAAATTTAATAAAAATCGAGTCTAACAAAGTACAAAATTCTATTAATACTGACTTGAAAAATAATTTAAAAGGCTCAGCTATTGTCCTTTTAAGCCTAAAATGAACCTATACAGAAATTTCAGCAGCAGCAGAACAAAGTAGCCACATTGTGATAACACCATTTTAATGCAAGTTTTCAAATAAAAATGAATCCCACAAAGTCAATGCTAACTAATTCATTTGTATCTATACACAATACAGGAAGACCTAAGTAGCTGGCATATATGTATGTATAACATACACACACACACACATTTACATCCCCCCCACCCCCCGTGTGTACCCATGTGTGCTTCAACCTAAGGTACAGATGGTTTATTCAAAATTGTAGTTACACTATTATTGTTCTTAGAATTACTCTTATTAGAATTTTATAACAATTAGAATTAATATTTCTTAGAATAGTGACATTCACTAAAATTCCTTTAATGAATTATTTTTCTATAACAGAGAATGAATTTTCTCCCATAGGCAGCACTTTCCTAAAACTGTAGCTCGATATATGCATACAAGCAATAGAAAACTAAATACAGCCATGAAAGACTTGACCAATCAATTAACATGAATTTCTGGAATGCCTACTATGTGCCAGGCATTATGGTAGAAATTCAGAAATATAATAACAAAAAAAAAAATGAAACAGTACTTGGTTTCTATAAGCTTGCATTTCTCTCAGACGAGATATATATCCCCCAATTGCTTAGCCCTTGCCATTCTTCTGCCTTGGAATTGATACTTAAGACAGAAAGTAAGGATTTTTAAAAATTGTATATGAAAATATACAATAAATACAATGTAGTTTTAGGAGAGAAAATCCATTGGAGCTCCTGGTATTTGTAGCTAAGTTTTGTAGAAAACATGAGATTCTCTGCAGCAGAGGAATGGAAAGAGAGTATCCCAAGACAGTCAGGTCCAATACAGAAAGCTTAGAAAAGTAACGCTGTTCGAAAGAAGTCTGGATTGGCTAAAGCATGTGAGTACAGGAAAAAGTAATAAATGTATACCAAGGCTCCAAAGACACTAAATATTGGGACCAGGCTGTGAAGGGCTTGTATACTGAATTTTTTCCTGGAGGATATAAGGAGACAATGGAGTTTGCTTAGTTGAAGGACATGGTTTAGAAAATCATTTTGGCAGTTTTGTGAAGGATAGAATGGAATCAAAAACTTGAGGCCGCAGTAGTTCAGATAAAAAGTGAAAAGGGTCTCATATAAGACAGTGGCCATGTGGACAATGAGAAGGATGTAGGTGTAAAAGATGGTAGAAGGAGAAAAGGCACAATTTTTCAAATGACTGGGGGACTGAGAATCAGGAGTCATGGATAACATTGAGGTGGTAAATGTAGAATACTGAAAGGTTGATGATGCCCTCAACAGAAATAGCAAAAAGAGAAGTGGACTGATGGAAGGCTATCGGACAATAAATTATGTTTTAGATAGGTTTGAAATGTCCAATGGTAGTTGGTGAAACAGCTCAAGAGAGATGTGGGCTAGGTAACTAGATCTGAGCATCAACTATAGAGAAAAGATCTTTAAATTCATGGGATCAGAAGAGGTCATTAAGTGAGAGTATAAAGAGAAAAAAGGAGAACCAGGGGAGAATTGCTGAAGGAGGAGAAGAGTCAACACTGTCATATGCAGCAGAAAGATTGAGGATTAGGGCTGAGAAAAGATCAGCAGATTCAACAATGAAGAGACCACTGGCAATTTTGGAGAGGACAGTTTGGGCTGAATGAGGTTAAAGACTAAATTGCTTGAAAAGTTGAGAAATGAGGAAAATAGAGGAAAAGACAATCTGCATTGATGGCTTTTTTAGGAGTTTGGCTGATCAGTAAAGGTCAGAATACCTTGAAAGGATAGCATGTTCTATCAAAAGGTAGCTTTTTTTTTTTTTAAGAGACTTGGGCATAATTGCAGGCGGCACAAAGTAAGAACTAGGAGATAAGAGATGAAAGATTGAAAAGAATGTTAGAAGTGAAGGAGGGAGGAAGGGAGAGATTAATTTAGAGAGCAAACTATTAGAAGAAGGCAAAAAAAAATTATTATGAACTACCTTATTTATATGAAATGCTAAAGAAAAAAGGGAGAAAACACAATACCAGAATATTTCTTCAGTCAACTAAAGAGTCAATCATGTCTAGAAAAATGCATGGTCCTTCCTTTCAAACTAAAAGGGACTAGATGACCTAAATAAATCTTCCTCATCTCTAATTTATGTAAGAATAAGAATACTTAAATCTATTGGCCAAAGAAGAATGAAAATTACCTATTAAGCAATGAAACATAATGCCGACAACAATGTATTTTTAACTGAAAGAAGCCCAAATGTATTATGTGATGATAAACTTTTAATTAAAAGGGGAAGAGAAATAGAAAGTCAATATGGATACTAAAGATATTTGAAAAAAGAGAGTGGTAAAGTCACTGTTAATATTACAATATAGTTCATCAGGAACTCGAAGGACATGTGTCCCCTTGACCTATATAAACTAGAAAAATGAATGGTAAATGCTAGATATGTATGTACATTGTATTTCAGTATAGAAGGGTGTGAATTTTAGATTTACTTCACCTGGCTTAGTCTTTAGAATTTTAGCCACCAGGAATGTATACACCCCCACTTAAGTTTTAAGTGGGAGGGAGGGAGGTCTATCTATGACCTGCATGTGCTAACAAGTGACAAATCAGAAACAACTGACTGACCCTCTGGACCTTCCAAAAACCAAGTTTAAGCCACCATTGGTACAAGTAAGACACAGGAAACGACTTAAAGAACTGCCTTTATATTTCGTACCACTTCCTGTGAGAGGAACTTGGCCATGGATTATGAAGGTGCTTGAGCTTGAGACCTCAGACTGCTTACTTTAGATGGTCAAGTGGTGAGTGAGAAGGCTGATTCCCCTTTCCTTGGCTTTTCTGGAGGCACTAGCCCCTAGAGAGATCCATCTCTTGGAGGAGGCCTCAGAACTCCTGTCTAGTTCAGACCAGCCCCGGGCAGCTATCTCTTCCCTTTTCCCCCCTCTCTCTCTCATTTCTTAATTTCTTCCTTCTATTGTAATTAAACCACCATAAAATTCCATTATCACTTGACTATTTCATTGGGATTTAGAATGTAAATCGCTGGCAACAAACTAAAAATATATTCAGTTCAACCCTAAATTTTACCCCCTTACAAGGGAGGAGAAAAACAACACAGAAATGTGAAACCAAAAATGCTTCTTTAATACGTCCCACTAACATAATAATTCAGAATAAGCAGAAAAAAGGGGAAATGTGGGAAAAGGAAGTGCATATATATCCCTCAAGACTGAATCTAGAATAAAGCATTCACAGAACTGCCAGGAATGATCACAAATAATTCAGTTGCAATCAGTAAAAAATGACTCACTGCAGAAAGCCAACATTAGTTGAGCAGACAAGTTCATACTGAAAAACCACTTAACTGCACTGCTGAAATCTCTGCTTTTATTTATTTTACAGCTTGATATCTCATAATGAATGTATGTCCCTACCATGAGCCTAGCCAAAGAATTTCCATAAAAACACAACTCCACATGCTAGCGAGAGTTCTGTATACCGCCACAACACATATCCTTCCTGTTCAACACCCATATGTTTTGATTTGATATCTAATACTATATTTCACACGCATCTTTACAGTTTCATTTGAAGCAGTTAGGGTAACACTTTTACCAGTGTTAAAAAGACTGTAAAGCTCAGTGAACACAGCCAGCAATCCCCTATGAATTATGCTTTAATATGTTGACGTTTCAGTTTATATGAATACACACAAACAATATGGAAGGATTGTGTTGGGCTGGAAGCCTTCTGTTTTGTAGATGAACACAGCAAATTTATAGGCATAACCCACAAGCATGGAGGCAACAACATAATCCAATGATGTTCAATTCAATATTTGTTGGACTGCCTCCTTTGTGCAAGGCACTCTACTAGAAACTGGAGGGATGAGGACAGAAATGAAATAGTCCTTGTGGTCAAAGAAATTACATTTTTATTGGAGAACTTGGCATGCCTATAGCAGAGAAAAATTTTTCAAGTGACTAAGGAAGGAGAGACTACTGACTACTAGGAAGGTCAGCAAAAGTTTCCCAAGGCCTCCTTAGAGGAAGCTGAGGATCCTAGAAGACAGAGGTGAGGTGGGAACATATTCCAGACCTAGAGGAGCAATTTGTGCAAAGTCATGGAGCCTGGAGATAGGAGGATTGACTTAAAGGAAACAGCTGGAACAGGAGTAGCTTGAATGTAGAGAACTTGAAGGGCAGTAATAAGAAACTGAAGAAATCGAGTCTAGAAAGGTAGCTTTGGTGCCAGAATGTTTAAGACTTTAAATGTCAGCCTGAGACATTTGTGTTTTATCTTAAGAGGAAATAAGCCTACTGATGAGTTTTGAGTGAGAGTGTGTGACATGAGCAGGCCCACGCGTTAGGAAAATTTTGGCACCTCAACTATGCCCAAAATACAGTTAATATGAAAGGTTGAGTATTACAATTGAGAGATGGGGGCAGTAGCCCTGGTCAATAGATATGAGGAGCATACTAGCTTCCACCCCCCCCCACATTCTAGGATTCCCTAGAGACAACACAAAGAAACAGAGATGGAATACAATCTATCCAGAAGATGAGAATGCTTATTAAAAAGAATACATGGGGCAGCTAGGTGGCTCAGGAGAAAGAGGGCCAGTGAGAGAAGAGGTCCTGGGTTCAAAGCTAGTCTCAGAGCTCTTAACTTTAAATCAATATGTAGTCTACTGAGACAGAAGGTAAGGGCCTACATAGAGAGAGGGGGAGAAAGAAAAAGGGGAAGTGTGTGTGTCTCCAAGAGAGGGAAGATGGAAGACGGAAGGAGGTGGGGGGAGAGACAGAGACAGAGAGACAGAGACAGAGACAGAATCACAACAACTAGGATGAGGAAAAGAATAGGATGAGGAGAAGAATAGCATTTCTTGATTTCTAATTAGAAGATGTACTATAATAGTTTGGATACATTAATAATCTAGATAATCCCAGGAGAGATGGAAATAAGGATGGGGAAGAGAATCAAATAACTATCAGATCACCTGCTTTCTTTTTGCATAGTGGATGTGGTTGTTCGGTTTTTCCCTTGAGTGGGAGGAAAAGAAAACTAGCTATTGCTTAGATGAGGTATTTCTTTAAATTAAGTGTCATATTAAGATTGGATTTAGGTCATAACAGACTAACAAGATACATAAACGGCAACATAAATATATGAATGGATTGTATGTGTATATGCAAAGGCAGTACAGCCTAAAGACAGAGCTATCCTTTAAGCCAAGAAGCCCCTGAGGAGTAAAAAGGCTAACAAATACTAGCCATATTAATCCTGGTCAAGTCACTTAATTTCTCAATGATCTAGGCAATCTGAGACAAGAAATTGTAGGAAAAGTGTCTATCTGCCTTGGCAGTGGGAAGTTTCCTCATCTTCAGCATTCCCCATAGCAGTTCAATCCTGAAGCAATGTGGCAGAAGAAGCAGAGTCCATTATGGCTAAAGTTGGGCTTGGAGTCAGGAAGACCTGAATTAAAGCATCCCTTCAAACCTCTGATGCATAGCTGTGTTAGCCTGGATAAGTCACTTAACAGAGTGAGGGGCAGACTGCTAAAGATGTATACATACAGAAGTCAGAAGTTTCCTTACCAATTTGATTCACTATTTTAATTCTCTCATTTATTAATTTAAAATTGTTATACTGTCATCTATGTACATACTATCAATAATAATCCTGAAAGAACTAAAGGTATACACACACATGAGGGGCAGCAAAGAGGAACACCCAACTTAATCCAATAATTAACTCTTCCAGCTGAGAGCAAGACTGTGCCTTTGGCTATTACTCCTAGTCACTCATTAATCTTCTAAAAATAACCTGGGACTTCAGTATTATGCTATATAACAAGAAATTATGATGTTCTGTGGTACAAAATAAATATGGTCTCTGATTTATAAATGGAAATCTCCAGACAAGATTCAGAATAAAAGTTTGTTTATTGTTTTTTTTTTAATCAACTGTCATTCAAGATTTTAATTCATAAGTAGTAGGCAGCTAGATGGCACAGTAGAGAGGCTGCTGGGTCTAGAGTCAGGAAGACCAAATTTTAAATGCAATTGTAGACACCAACCCAACCATGTGACTCTGCACAAGTCACATATTCCCTATTTGCCTCAGTTTCCACATCTGTAAGATAAAGAGGATAATAGTATCTACCCCAGGGTTGTTGTGAAGACAAAATAAATAAGTAACTGTAAAGTGTCTCATACATTGTAAGTATTATATTAGTGCTAGCTATTGTTATAACATCTAGATATTATGTGGGAAGCTGACCTAATTGATACAAAAGTGATACTAACAAAAGTTTTTTTTTTTCCCACCAACTCTAACATAAAAAAGAGATACTTATAACAATTAGAAGAAGGTGAAGAGATATATTTGTTTATATTAGTTTTCTTCTAAGGCAAATATGCTGATAATATGATAAAAACAAATTCCAGTTATCTCTTAATAAACTATTCATTATTTTTATTTCTTCTTTCTCATTCCCATAAAACTAAAGTTTTCTACCAGAACATGAAAGTGGTCTTCCTTCTCTTTGCTTCTCTAGTACTTTCTAGAAAAAGCAAAAATGGCTGTACCACTAAATTGAATCCCTCTCTCCTCACCCTCATAAGAAAAGCCAAATAAACATGGAAAAAATACATGACTGAGGAAAATTACTTTTTAAAGTTTATTTAAAATATACATGAGAGGAAATTTACTTTAAAAACTTTATTTAAAATGAAGGTGTTCTACCATAATACAGTTCCAAGAAAAATCTTGTGAATGGTCCATCTTTAAACAACTGACAGGTACCGCAAACAAAAGTAATGGATCTCTACAATGGACACAGTTACCAGATTTTTCAAGATAGACTGAAGATAAAACAAGTTCATTTCTTTATACACTTAAAATGTATGCTATTTTATCGATAAGAATTATTCTACAGTCTAAGAAAAATACTGGTCATACATAAATACTAATAGAGGGGAGGGAATCCCTACAGTTCCTAATATTTGGTATGGGCATAATGGAAAAAAAATATCTTCTCACTCCAGACCCACTTTCTTCTCCCAGACTTCCAACAAACTCTGTTGGGCCACTTTGGAATAATCAAACCAAGGAGTACTATTGGGTCTCTGCCTAAAAGCACTAGCCTCTGTTACCTTAGCAAAGGCACCTCTTTTAAATTGCTTCCCTGTAAGGGAAGGTCTCATCTTTCAAAACGGTAATCTCCAAATATTTATTACCATTTACCAATAGTTTTTTTTAATTGAGCCCCATCATATACATATGCCCATTTTATAAATTATATATTCATTCAATTGTATTACTAAACATTCTAGAACTCACATAAAAGTATAAATTTTAAGATGATATAAAGAATATTTTAAACAATGCTTTATTTACTAAGAACCTTTTTTCTGAATATTACTAAAAATTGCATATTATTAAGTCATTTGATGCATAAGCTTCATTATGTTTTAAATTTTGGCTTAGTACTCTGATCTAAGGATTTAAAAGTCTGGTTCTATATTTAGTTTATTCTGCTACTTGGTTTTAACCACTATCTTAGCATGCAAAGACAAAGACTCAAAGGTAGAAGTCTTCATTTCTATATCTATCCATTACACAAAAAGTATTTTAAAATTTAGTTACTAATTTTTCATTGTTTGTATTGTCAATGTTAATTCCTTTAAAATTATCAGAAAATGCTGTATTCCTAAATTTTTAACTAATGGGTTTAAATCATCTAAAATTCTTCAACAGTAAGATTTTTAAATAGAAACAAATATATTTAAAGGTTTAAGTACTTTTTTTAAAGGTTGAAGTACATAGCTAGGAGAAAATAAATCTTCAATGAAAAGTAACAAGTAGTGTCAAAAGAGGCACAGATGTCAAGAAGGATGAAGATTGAGAAAAGGCCACAATATGTGGTGAAATCAGTGGCAACTCTGAAGAGAGCAATTGAGAACCAGACAGTCTAAAATCTTGTTGGTTGCCTCCAAGGAAAAAGAAAAATTCTGAAGAGAGGGAGGATTGTGCAGTTCTTGCTTTATGTAAGTGGACATTTCAAATTACTTTTAAGCGAAGTGATTTTTATATAATGCCAATTTGCCCTCTCCATTAGCAGGGAAGGAAGCTGTGTGTCTATGGTAGGTAGGAGTCATGACACACAGCTAAGGATGGAGAAGCAAGGGCAGGAGGAGGACCGTGTGTGCTGGGAGAACCACCATGGGCCCACAGTCAGGAGAAGAAGGGCAACACATGCATGGCTAGATACAGGGAGAAGGACAGACTGACTCAAGACAGACCCTGTGGGGCTGAGATATCACACTGGCTGGAAGTCTCAAGCCAAATCCACAATTCATGGCTTTCTTTCTTCCGCTTTCTCGTAGAGATGAATGTGAGTAACAAAACTCTACAGTCTCCCAACTAACCCAGCACTGTAATTTGCAACTATTGACTCATATCCGATCTCTCGTAGAAAGCAGGGGATGTTTCTTAATCTAAATTATGAGCATCCCTTTGTGCCTAGCAGAAGGTGTTTGGTAGAAGTTTACTGAATTGGATCAAAGGAGCAATTGGATGGGTTTTGAATCCAAAAATTTTGGAGCCCAAAGCAGTATTACATACATCTTTTTCCTGTATACCTAGCTTTATCCAATAGCAATTAAGTATTTAAAACTATATTACATGCATTATTTTTTAAAAAGTAGTATATTTGCTGAAATAAAAAATGGGTGAGATTCCCAATTCTTCCTTTATTGGATGATGGAAAAAAGGAATAGCTAGTAGGTAAGTATGATCATTCTTCCATTGCTAGCAACAAAACATTTCAATTCCCTTTTCCATTACAGACACAGAATCCATGACTTTCTTGTTTAAAACCTTTGATGAATCTTTATTCCCATTCTGTCCCATCTCTAACATTTAATAAAATTTCTTCAAGTTTACTATTCATTGGACAAAAAACAATACATCTTATTTATCTTAAACTTATTTTCCTAATACTTTAAGAAGTTCTTCTCTCAAATCCTCTTGTTATCATAATTAGGGCATGCTAATTTCCATCCTTACCTTTCTACATACCCTTTTGTGACTATATCTTTCCAATTAATTTCATATGTTAAAAATAATTGTTGGGCCTAAGAAAGTATGACAGGCTGTAGGAATAAAAAAGAATACGTAACAGGCCCTTCCATCACACAGATGCTTAACAAATAGAAGGAGAAGAAATATAGATATAAATACATTTAACACCAGGAAAAATATAATGATTACAAAGGTACATCAAAAGATTACAAAAAATCTGAGGAAGGAGAAACATGATAGAATAGTTATAGGAAAATTCAGTTGTCCAAATATCTACTGGTATGTTTTCTCAGCTAAAAGCAGATCAGCCAATAATTTCTTGACTTGTCAGAATGATAATTACATCCTTCAGTGGGTGAAAAACAATAAAGAGAAGTTCTATTCTGGATTTGATTCTCAGCAAAAAGGAAGAACTTGGTTCCTCAGATAAAAATAACCATTCAAACTTGGAATTTGTGGCAGAAAAGGAGAAAAAAATGTATTTTCAGTTTTGGGAAAATATGTTTCAAAGGACTACTCCAAAAAAAAAAGGTAAGAACAATGGACTAAAATGTCACATATTACTGGAAGGGGCACCTCTCAAAAGGTTCAAAGGCAAATAGTTCAAAAAAGGAATGAAAAGGGGAGTTGTCTAAAAAAAATACATATGAATACATAGAGAAATCACTAAGCAACTTAAAATTTAAAGAGACATGTATAGAAAACTAGAAGCAAAAACAGAGAAAAGAGGAAAGCTGGGTAGGCTAGAGATAAATAGTCAGACCATGGGATAGGAAAATGCTGCGTTCAAATCTGGCCTCAAACACTTCCTGGCTGTGTGGCCCCCTACACAAGTCACTTAACCCTAGTTGTCTTGCCCTTACCACTCTTCTTGCCTTGGAACCAAAACATTGTACCAATTCTAAAGAAGATGGTAAGGATTAAAAGATAAATTAAAAGTAAAGAGATAATCTCATTGGAAAAGCACTATGGAGATGACTAGGAAAGGTGCCCTAATGAGATGGGAATTTTGAGCAGAACAGTCAAAGAACTCAGAAAAGTCAGCAGACAGATGTGAGGAGGTAGAGAGCCCGTAAAAAGGCACAAGTTCTCATATTGAAAGAGCAGCAAGGAAGCCAGTGTTACTGGACCTGGAAGAGTTGGTCAGGTTTTGAAGGACTATAAATGTAAAATAGTGTTTTATAACTACTTCTAGAGTTAAAATAAGGGCAGTCCATGGAGGGGGTATGTGCAACAAGGTCAGCTTGGGGGGGGGGGGGGGGCGGGGAGGCAGCTTGGTGACCCAGCAGATGGAGCCCTATCTTCATGAGTTCAAATCCAGCCTCAGAAACTTACTGGCTGTGTAACCCTAGGCAGGTCACTTCAACCTATTTGTCTCAGTTCCTCATCTGTAAAATGAGCTGGATAAGAAAGTGGCAAACCATTCCTGAATAAATTTTTTTTGAAAAAGAAAAAAGGAATCATTTTGGAAACTGGCTGAATAAAGAGACTTGAGGCAGAGAGATAAACCAGAAGAGTAAGTGAGTAAGAGAAAGGAGAGATATATAAAAAATAGTTATCAGCAACCGGATTACAAGACGACTTATTCTCTTTTCTCTACACTAAACAGCCTCTCTCTTATGTGCCCTGTTTCCTACACCTAATCATCTTAAACATTTTTTTGATCTCATGAATTTATGTTTAAAATATAGAAATACCACAATGGTCATCAAAACCATCTCTGCTTTAATGTCCAAGCACAGATTTTCCATTCAACAAGTTTAAAGCTCTGAATGCTCTTTGTAGTTTGACATGGAATTCCTAAAATTATACTTCCTGCAATGCAAAACAAAGAAATATTACATGACTGTTTTACCATCCTAAGGTCCTGCCCCTAATTCACTTGAACATGCCTCACTCCAAGGCACACAGTTTGTTTTAGGTTCTGCATTGTTACTTCTCAAAGAGCAACTTCAAACACAGATGACAGTTCACTACTCAATTCCAGGTAAGAAAACTCTCCAAGTTTTCTTTTGTTTTATTTTCATTGGAGAATTGGATCTCCCTTTAAATGTCACAAAACAGGAGGTCAGCAGGCTTACAGAGAACATATTAGTTCCCTGAACACTGTATCCAGTTTTGGGTGATTTCTGGGACAAATGTGATTTTTCCCAACTGAACTCACTTGGTTTTAGAAATCACACTCAGATCAAACATACATATTTTTCATGCTTTAGGAAAGAGAGTAAAGATTCCCCAGGGCAGGATATTCAGATGCTAATGTTTGGCTGAACCAACTGGATGAATCAGATTACATCAATATTGCTGGGGAACATATAGAGCTAGAAGATAATGAATAAATTTAAGTCAACATTCTACTGCTGACTATGTTAGGGTATCTCTTAAGCAAAAACATTCTACAGTATAATGATTTTTTAAAAATTATTTTAAAGGGAAAAGTAAAACTAGAGATAAGAGAAAAGAACAACAATCTGACCTGTTAATGGCAAAAATTGGGAAATGGATGGAGGAAAAAACTTCAATATTGACTAGAATCATTTCAAACAGAAGTCTGACCAATATAAATCAACCAATTTAAGGAAAATACCAAAAGAACCTAAAAACTATCTTAGTCAGCCAACATTTGACTTACCTCCCAAGTGGAATAGCTAACAATCATAGTTCAGCATTGCGCTCTACTTTTAAGACTTATGAAGCACTTTACATATATTATCCTATTTGATTCTTGTATCAGCCCTGTAAGGAAGATGTCATCATTATCCCATTTTACAGCAAAACAATGGTCTGGGATGTTCTTCCAACCTCATTCCTGTCCCTATTCCAAATTCCAGCTAAAACCCCAACTTCTAAAGGATGCTTTTCCCAACCTCTTCCTCTTAACTCTAACTGTCCTTGCCCTGTTGATTATCTCTAATTCATCTAGTGGACAGCTTGCTTATACATATTTACTCTGATATTATCTCCCCTATTAGATTGTAAGCGCCTCTGTTTGCATCCCCAGCACTTGGTACAGAGTGCTTGCTTATAACAGTCTTTCTATCTTCAGTACATACTACCCTGTTGGCATTATTATATCCTTTTATTAGCAATTGTGACTTAAATTTTAAAAAAATACTCCCTGTTATAAAACTATTATCTTCAAGATTAATGGTAAAGGTTAAGCTAAATTTTCCATAGAGTATACAAGATTGAATGAACAGGTTTCTGTTGTCTTTGGGGTATCATAGACATTGATTAAATCTTCACTACTCCCTCCCACCCCACTCCCCAAGCTCCCCTCTCTCCTGACTTAATCTTTCTAAGTTCATATCCATACTTTTTATACATATACAAATCCCTTCTCATATTTGGTTCTTCTGTGGTTCTATTAAGATCTTAAAGAGTGATGGCCAGAATATTTTCTAGACATAGACTTTTTTTCTACTCAGCTTTAAATCAAGGAAAAGTTATTTTTTTCTAATTACATCTAAAATAAAGCTTAGTCTATACATATGTGTATATGTCTACAAGTATGTGTGTATATGCATGTTTCTGCCTTCTCCCTATTACCTGCAAATATTTGATCTTTCCTTCCAGGTCAGTCTATTAAACCCAATTTTTGTTTATGTATTCATAAAATAAAGTCTTACAGTAGAGCAAAAATCTTCCTCTCATTTATAACCAGTGTTGAACTCCAGTCTTACTGTACACAAAATTAACACACAAGTGTATAATTGTAGTTTTATGCTCAAGTGCCCTAATTATGCACTTTAAAACACTTTCTTCCAGGGATCCATTGAGGATGTTCAATACCTCAAATCCATAAAGTGCTTTTTGACAAAGCAGAACAATGAAGAATTCAGTTTGATTAAAAAATACCCAAACAATGGAGATAATTTAAGATTTACTTTTTTAAAGATCTTCATCAAAAGGAAAATATATTTCTAATACATTTAGATATGGCTGAGGTGATCTTATTTCAGAGTGTCCATTCTGGAATAAAACAGGACTTCCACCAAAAAAGAAAACTCCCAGATCTTCCATAAACTATTTCAGAAAGGGAAATAGAATTTTGATTTCTTATCTACACAACAAAAACAGATGTAATTCTTTCACTGTTAAAAAGATGCAGAATTGATGTTAGATATATTTAATGTAGAAACTTTAAAAACCAAAGAATTAAAATATACACTTAAAAACAAATCAAATTTTGTTTACCATAATGAATAAGACATTTTAATAACAGAAAAACCCAAGTGTATATATGTGTGTATGTGTATATATATACGTATATATATATATAAAAAATACATTTTCATTCTATAGTGGGTACAGAAAAATCAAAGGTTTTGAATGTAATCCAGGACTAAGTAACATTTTAGGTCACTTTTGCACCTTGGAGTAACATTTTCCTAAAAAAAAACAAACAACTTAAAATGAAATAAGTTTGGGGGTTTTAGTGCCTATGTGTTTCCATTACAGGAATTATACAATCAAAGATACATGTAATATTTATTCAGTAATAGACCTCTCAAACAAATTGGAATTTAAGTAGTGCAAAAAAAAAATAGGAAATCCTAATCAGTGGCTTTGAATCAGTGAATGAAATACGTAGGTAGATTCTTTGTTTTATGATGTAAACAGGATTAAATTATGGAATCTTTTCAATTTACTAATTTATTTCTATAATCAAATTGAAATCTTTTACACATGTTAAAACAACAGAGTTGAGTTTTTTGTTTGTTTGATCTTTTGTTTAAGTATCAAAATACTCTGAAAAAAACAAATTCCTGCCACCTACTAGGTTCTCTAGCACATGCTAAAGAAGCCATGTACTCAAGTGTAAAGAAAAAAGGAAAACATTCAGCAAGCTGACCTGGAATGCATTTTAGAGGAAGCTTCATGCCAATCTGCCTTTCTGAGTCAAAGTTTTCTAATTTTTATAAATCATTGAGAAAGAGAAGAAAACAGCTTTCACCACTTTCTTATAGAAACCCAGCTGCAAAACTGGATGTGCCAACAGGGAATTTTAGGGAATTTTAAAGTGATAACCTGTGCTGAGGATGCAATGACAGCACTGTAACCTCCTGACTGGAACATCAGCACTGAATACTGAGATAAACAAACTGTCACAAGAGTATGAGTATATGAATGGGGGCTGGAGATAGGAAGGGTATCTATTGATATAATTATAGCATGAGGAGAAGGGGAATTTTAAAACACTGAAAAGGTTTTTAAAAAAGAAACAATTCAGAGAGCAGAAGAGAAAGAAGGGGAGGGAGGAAATGAGAGACAGAGACATCAAGAGACGGAGAGATAAAAGTAGACCTAGTCCACCTCTATTAAGTCCCTTTAAAAAAAACAAACACCCATATCTTTTCTTCAAACTTACTGAAAGCCATTTTGGCAATTGTGTTAATGTAAAGGACATTATATTCTTTATTGTAAATTTAAAGAGTATCTAAAGGGACAACATGATGTGGCAGAAAAAAAGATTAGATATGAAGTTGGGAAGCTGGATTCCAGTTTTGTGTTTTGTTTTTAATTTATTCAGCTTCTACCTCCTCTCCCCACACCACAGAAGGCACCATATGGTAAAATATATAAATTATGTCTTTCATGGTCCCAATTCTTAGTTCATTCGCTGAAGGTGAACATTCACAAATTATTCTTCAATTATTAAATCTATAAGTGTATATAACATTCTCTAGATCCTACTCATTTTAATCTTCATGATGTCATATAGTTCTTTCCAAATTTTAAAAAACTAACCTGCTCGTCATTTCCTATAACACAGCAGTAGTCCATCCCAATCATTTGCCACAATTTGTTTAGCTGGGTTCAAGTTTATAACACTTTTATTTTATTACCTGTATTTATTATTAGCTGTAAAACAGTGGGCATATCATGTAACCTTTGGGGATCTCATTTCCTCAGTCCATTATCCCATGATGAACATGAAGTCATAATTCTTAAAATTTAATCTAAAACTCTGTTCAGAAGACTGCTTGCACGGAGATAAACTATCTTTAAGTGGTTAAAAATGAATGTTTTTAAAATCATTAATTTCTACTATTTTCATATATAAAAGGCAATCACATGGTAGTCAGTAGGATATTAGATTTGGAGACAAAGATCAAAGTTCACATACTGCCTCAGAAAATTAACTGTGTCACCCTGGACAAGTCATATAACCTCTTTCCACCTTAATTTCTCATCTTTAAAATGGAGAAGATAATAACAGAACCTACCTTCATGGAAGTATTATGACAATGAAAGGAATTCACTTCTATAAAGCATTCTGAAAATATTAAAGCACTATATAAATGCTAACTATTATTACATTGTTCTCATCTATTGCCTACCTCATCTCTAATACAATTGAAGTTACCTTTTTAAATCTGTTCTTTCATAACAAATAATTTACTCGAAAAATACTGTTTTCATTTCTAAGAAGGAAAATATTGACAGATACAACCCATATAAACAAAAGTTCTTCGGGAAGTCCTTAATAAAGTCCACAAAGTTTGGGGACTACTGAAATATACAGCCATCATTGACATTTGGGACTGGCCTTCCCTGGCACGACTGACCTCTTTTGAGATTTGTCTCTCATGTCTGTACTTCAAGTCCTCCTCTGAACCATATTTTGCTATCTCCCTGTTCTTTCTACCCTTTGTTCTCTCCATGTCCTTCTTAATTAATGCTGTACCCAAGGTTGCAATGGACCTTTCCCCCCCAACATTGTTTCAATTCTGATGCCATTTCCTCTATGAAGCTAACCTACTCCCCATGGGTAAAAGTGCTGGCTTCATCCTCATACTTCTCATCAAATTGCCTGAACTTCTCCTCTTCACTCATTAAGGCTGACCTATTTATCCTATTATATGGTCAGCTCCTTAAATGTGGTACCTCCTTTGTGTACCCACCACCTAGCACAGTGCCCTGAACATAATATAATATGCACTTAATCAATGTTTAAGTTGCAGAGAGGAATACATAATTATGAATCCATCCAGACCTAATTAAGTGTAAGTAAGATGTTGGTGAACACCATAGGAACGAGAAATAATCAGCATTCATTTCAAACAGAAGCAAACTCTAGGAAAAAAAAAAGGGCCGAATAAATTTCTTGGACAGTTAGCAAGTGAAATGTATTCAATTTCCTAGAGAAGGTTGAAAGAAGTAGCTAGAGGACACAAGGAACAAAAAGTAGGTGTCCACACATAACCCTTAATTAGATATCATATTGAATCACTTATTTCTTTTAAAATTGGAACTGTCCCTGAGAAAATATAACTTTCAAATGCTTGCTGAAAGCAAGAACTACAAGAATTATCTTCAAGCCACAACTTTGCCATCTGATTTGGTATAGTCTTTTTTCTTTTGTAAATTCAAGCATAAACCTTTAGTGTACCTTTCTTAAATTTCAGTTTGTTGCACTTAGACCATCCTTCTAACCTGCCAACATCTTTTTGGATCCTGATTCTGTCTTCCAACACATTAGCAATTTCACCCAGCTTTGTGTCATCTTCAATTTTTCTAAGTAGGCAATCTTCTATCCCTTCACTCAAACCATTGATAAAAACGTTCGAGTCAGTTCAACATCTAGCAAAGGGAACAAGAATTCTGATTGAGATGGAAGCAGAAGGCAAATTTTGGAGAGAGGAGACAGAGCTGATTGAAGTCAAAGTCTCTAGACAGCCAGTCAGCAGCACAAGGGCCCAGAGTAGTACAGAAGGGAGGAGGAGCAGGAGGAAAAAATGGAAATGGAACCACAGGCTTCTGAAAGAGATATGCAATTTTCAATTAAACTCAGCAAGCATTTTTTGTATACTTTTAAAACGTTTTTCAAATATTTTTATACATCAAGATTCTTACATTATATGGGGACAGAAAGGAAGACAGACACTTACAAAATATAGACAAAATAAATAAATATTTGGTGCATGGGTGGAATAAAGTAAATAAATGCTGGGCAGTATCTCAAAAGGTTTAGAATAGGGAAGATCCTTAAAGTGACCTAAGTATTCTACGAGGGAGAGGCGAGGTAGTTATCCATTCTCAAAATGAAATACAACAAAAATAAAGAGACTTGAGATGGAGTGAGACATAAAGAGAAAGCAAGTAGATCAGGTTAGCTCCAAAACCAAGTCCATAAGGAGTACTGTGAAATCAATCTGATACATAAGATGGCAAGAGATTATGAAGAGATTTCAATGACAAAAGAGTTTGGATTTTATTAAGAGGAAAGAAGGAGTCAATGCAGCTTCTTGAGGAGTCCAATAACATCATTAAACTTGTGCTTGAGAAATGTCCAGTTCCCAACTTTATGGAAAAAAGCAAGGGGAGAGACTAGAGGCAGAAAAAGACTATTACAACAGTTTTAGGCCAGAGACAGCAAAGGCCCAAATTCAGGTGATAGCATGTAAGTGGAGAAAAGAAAAACAAGCAACAGCTAGAAAAAAGTTAAAAATATATATTTTTCAAATACAATAATAATGAAATGATATAAACAAAGTCATCTAGCAGAAAAGTCACTAACAACTGGCATTTTATTTTATGTAATAAAAGGCTATAGATATATACACATCCATACATAAAGCAAAATAAAAGGGGATGTCTACAACTTATTCATAAAATAAGCCTATGTCATTGTATAAATAGTTAAAGGGACCTGCAGGAGTGGGGAAGGAGATAAGTAGTGTGAGATTTAGTAACAGGAGATAAGAATTCTCTGGGCAAGACTGTATAGTCCTAGAAACATAAATATATCTGACTAAACAGAATGTGGGCAAAAAGTAAAATAATTTAATAGGCTCCCTTGTTAAATATGATCTATAAATCTTTTTTTCATCGCTCTCTAGCTAAGGTAGTATGTGCTAAGGAGTCCCAGACTGGTCAAGAATATATTGACCATTCTTTTAGTTTTAAATAGTTAAAGGAATGCCACCATTGAAGAAATCCAAAGGAAATGTATTTAATACTCAACTTTCAAATGAAGCAAAGGTGTTCGTCTCTTTTCTTTATTCCAATAATGGAAAATGATAAATGAGCTAAAACTTCAGTATCCCCCACTCCCCTTTTGATTCTTCTCTCACATAGATATGAATGCAATCCCACACTGTCCAAGCTAGGTTTTTCAATGAATTTTCCAGACATCCAATAGCCATTTAGATGTTTCCCTAAGAAGTTACAGGACATAAAATAATAATCTTAAGAAATAACCTTTCAAGGGTAGTAAAAAAAAAAAGCCATCAGGTAGAAATATTTTCTATTACTCTTGAAAGCAAGCATTAAAATGATGCTGCCTTATCTTAAACATAAGAAAACAACTTGTTATAGTACCATTTGAGTGGAAAGGAAAAAAAAAATCCTTCCTTTGGCAAGATTTCAAACAGGATCCCAAAAGAATTTCACTTTATTAAAACTTTTTATTTATAAGATATATTGTACATCTTTAACTGCCTCAGCTGGGAGTTGTTTTTTTCATTTTTTCAGCAATTTATGACGTATGTTTAGCTGTGCTTTCCAAAATGTTTCCTGCAAAGTTCAGTTCTTCATAAACAGTGAAAACCCCATCAGAGCAATGATAAGATGTAATGAGACATAGGGCAAGAAGGATTTCCTCAGGCTGAAGTGGAAGGGGAAAAGAATTGTGTAGGAATTGCTGAATATTTTAGACCTGGGAGGTATGTGGTCGGCCTAAAACTCAGGGATAAAAACTCATTCCTACTTAAAACAAGAATATCTCTTACAGCCCACAGGGCAAAGTTACCTTTAATAGGGAGGCTATGAAAAGGTGGCAGATATTAGAAGAAAGGCTCTTAAAAATCCCGCCTCAACTCACTGCTTCACAAAATTGAGAACTGTCTGGACCCATGGGCACAGCCAGGAGGTGACACTATCATGACCAGGAGGCATTGATACAAAGGCAACTTGGTTAGACAGAAGGCATCCAAAACAAATGTTTATATTTAGATCCACTATCCTTCCACTCCTCCATTATTGCACCCTCCCACCTCCAGGGTATAAAATCTTTGAAGGAGTCTCGACCAACCAACCAACCAACCAAGGAAGGATGTTAGGAGCTGCCACCAACTTCCAGGCAGCAAATAATGGCTCTTGCCTCCTGCTGGGACTTGCTGGGAGATGGCACTGCTTAGCTGAGAAAGCTGTGGAGCAGAAGGAAGGAGACCCGTCCTGACACTCACTGATTCTGATCTTGGTTGGGCCACTTAGCCTTTGGTTTAATTTTTTCCATCAGTGAAAGGAGACTAATACTACACTAGGGAGCCATCAGAGCATGTTCCTACTTGGGGGGTCTAGGTCAGAAAGAAGTATTGCAGGTGCTCTGGTATCAGAGCAAATCTGCAATCTACCCCCTACCTACCTGCCGGTGACCCTGCTCCCTGCTGCCATGCTCAGAAGAAGGCATTTTACTGCCCATCCTGTCAGGAGTGAGAAGCAGCAAACAGTCAAGGAGCTAGACTGGCTCCAAGTTAGACCCCAGGTAAGTTTTCTTAAGAAAAGAAAAGCCAATTTAGTCCTGGAAGGTGAGATGATCAACTAATTTAACTCCCTTCGTGCTCTTTCTTCTCTTTTTTATTTTAAACTGTGGTTGATTAGTCCTGGATCGCAAAAGAAATCGCAAAAGAACAAGACAATGGAACTAGCTTTCCTAACCCAAGACCTAGAGATGGCAAATTTCCCGTAAACAATTGCTTTACCCATTGGATAGGGATTTTGTGAGGTCTCGGATCACTGTGACTGGAGTAAAATAAAAAAAGGGATGTAAAGCAGTCACAATAACATGATGATAAACACAAGGAAGAAAGCTCTGTCAAAAGAGCATCCTGGAGATATCTAGGAAATTCTTATGAGTGCCAGCCTCAGGCATGAAGCAGCAGCAACAGAGAAGGTAGAGATAACCAGGGTTATCAAGGCAGTAAAAGAGAAAAACAGGGGGGGGGGGGGGGGGGGGCAGCTGGGTAGCTCAGTGGATTGAGAGCCAGGCCTAGAGATGGGAGGTCCTGGGTTCAAATCTGTCCTCAGACACTTCCCAGCTGTGTGACCCTGGGCAAGTCACTTGACCCCCATTGCGTAGCCCTTACCACTCTTCTGCCTTGGAGCCAATACACAGTATTGACTCCAAGACGGAAGGTAAGGGTTGAGAGAGACAGAGACAGAGACAGAGACAGAGACAGAGACAGAGACAGAGACAGAGACAGAGTCAGAGAGAGAGAGACAGAGACAGAGAGAGAGAGAGAGAGAGAGAGAGAGAGAGAGAGAGAGAGAGAGAGAGAGAGAGAGAGAGAGAGAGAGCGAGAGAGAGAGAGAGAGAGAGAGAGAGAGAGAGAGAGAGAGAGAACAGAAGAAAGTTCAAAAATCTAAACAGGCAGAGAAAGTCTCTGTCTGTCTGTCTGTCTGCCTTTCTCTCTCTCTTCTCTCTCTGTTTCTACTCTGTGTCTGTGTCTCTGTCACTCTCTGTCTCTGTCTGTCTATCTCTGTCTTTTTCTCTCTCATTTCTACTTTTTTAGAGAAGCCTCTGGCCACCTTTTTCTCACTCCCCATCTAGACCTAAAAGCCCAGAATCCTAAAGTTATTCAGTCTCTTTTGTGCCTATTCCTTTAGGCTCTGGTGTATCCCACCAGATTGAGACGTGGTGATCTCTAAAGGGTCAGAAGAGCAAACACCAAGGAAGGGAGCAATAGTCCTTGCCTGATGCCAGCTAAGGCCATTAAGAAGTCAAACCCCAAGCAAACAACCAGGCTCAGAGAAGACTGAGAATGAACTTAATGGAGACAAATGCTTTAAAAATATATATGCATATATGTATGTATATATAGAAAATAACAAAATAATACAATAAAATATTATTTAAAATATATAACCATAATTATATAAGATGAATATAACAACAAAGATAATTAAAATAATAATTTTAAAAGGGCAACAATAATAATAATAATTAGTATTTACAACATGTTATGGTTTACAAATATTTCATTTTATCCTCACAACAACCTTGAGAGACAATGTGCTATTATTGCCATCTTACAAACTAGGAAACTGAGATAGGCAGAGGTAAAGCAATTTCCCTATAGTCACAAAACCAGCAAGTGTCTGAGGCAGAATTCAAACTAAGGTCTTCCTGATTCCAAGTATTGCACCACCTAACTCTCCCAGAGAAAACAGTATGGGTATTATGGGGTCGTGGCTGGGATGAGGGAGGTGGGAAGAGGGAGGTGATAACTGTTTATGCTTTTGCTCTTGCTGTATGTTTTCAGAAAATATTACTTTGTTTTTTAAAAAAAAGTTAAAAATTAAGTTATTGGTGAAATAGCTAAACTTTTTACAAAGACTTCTCCAAAAGAAATTAAAAAGAAAAGAAATTAGACAAAAGAAAAGATGAGTCATTTGGAATCTCCACTAAGAAGGACAACCTCTCCATGGAGGAACCCTGATTACTAAAGTCATCAGTCATTACAAACTTTCTGACAGTGATTCATCCGCAAGGGCTCTACAAGAAGGAAGTGCTTTAGGAGGATGGGGAAATGACTGAGGAAGAAATATCTGGAGAAGTCTACAAAGGTCCCAGGCCAGTTTGGTAATGCCATGAAGTTGAACCTTTATTTAGAAAAGCTGAGGTCCCTAGAAATGACATGTTTTTACAGCAGGACTCTTCTCCTACACCATTTCTCGGGGTGATCTCATCAGGGGCCATGGATTCCATTATGATCTCTATAGCAATTCCCAAACTGACTTCAACAGTCTTTCCTAACTTTCCAGTCTTCTTGTCCTTCACTCA
Source organism: Monodelphis domestica (assembly GCF_027887165.1). NCBI lineage: Eukaryota > Metazoa > Chordata > Mammalia > Didelphimorphia > Didelphidae > Monodelphis > Monodelphis domestica. The sequence continues at coordinate 438,413,047 of NC_077228.1, read as the reverse complement.
GTTCCATGTGGGTTGGGATGCAGGGTCACCACTCCTTCCCCCTCTTCAGACATGTCTACAATAATTCTCCCTTTCCCTGGTTTTCTTTAAGCCGTAGCTCAAGTTCTGCCTTCTGCAAGAATCCTTTTCCAATTCCCCATAATACTGGCATTTCCCTCTTTTGATTATCTCCAATTTATCCTTGCAAATCCTTGTACGTCCATTGTTTGTACATAATTCTCTCTCATTATATCATGAGGCACTTGACAGCAGGGACTATCTCAGCTGTTTCTTTGTATTTTCAGGGCTCAGCATGGGCTCTGGCATATAGTAGGTAGTTAATAAATGCTTCCTGATTAACCCGCCAACAGCTAACAAGACTTTAAGGTACTATAAATCAAAATACAGAGAAGATTTGTAGAGCTGACAAGGGAATATGCAAGCCAACCAACTCTCCTTCCCTGACAAGCTTTAGTACATTATTTGCTATATCAATATGCACTTATTTTTCTTCCCAATCTTATCACTATCCCTTAGCACCAAAAAATTCAAAATAAGACAAATCTCCCATGGACCCTCCCCCAGATGGCTTAATGAAAAAAGTTCCAACTCAAATAACAAGAGCCAACAAATTAAAGTGTTGTTAATAATGACAAAAAAAATTTATAATATATAATATAATGAATAATCTCAATTGTTCCTCATAACCCCGTGAGATATGGAGTATTCCACTTCCAAAGCTCAGAATGGTTCAGTGACGCCACTGTGATTACATTGACAGTTCAATATCAGAAATAATATTTTAACACGAGTCTCTCTGCCATTCTACTTTTCTGACTACAAAACACTAAACATCATCATCATCATAACACTATGATCACTTCATTAATATCACATCTCTTTACAGAGAAAATAATACCACAAATAATAACACATAAGGTTTGCATAGTACAGATTCTACAAATTGGAGGGAATTTTAGAGTACTTCTAATATAAGTCCAATCTATAACTGAAAAAGAAATAGTGAAAAGAGTTCTAGGCCTGAAGTTGGGAGACCTGGGGTCAAATCTGGCCTTGAACACTTCCTAGCTGTATAACTCTGGGCAAATCACTTAAACCTGCCTGCCTAGCCCTTGCCATTCTTCCATCTTAGAAATGGAATCATATTAAGACAAAAATGAAGGGTTTAAAAAAAAAAGGAAAAGATACTTTTCTACAGAAATATCTAGGTGGCACAGTGGATAGAATGCCACACTCCAATCAAGAAGATCTGAGTTCAACTTCAGTCTCAGAGAAGTCACCCAATCTGTCTCCTATTCCTTATCTGTAAAAAGGGATAATAATAGCACCTATCTCCCATGGTAGTTGTGCCGATCAAGTGATAAATTTATCAAGCCTTCCTACGAACCTGAAACTCTTCAAGAATATTCCCTAGCTAAAACAGCAACACAAGCTATCAGTCTGTTTGAATCTCACCATCAAGGAAGATCCAACTCTATCCTAAAGTAACCCACTCCATTTTTAAATAGTTCTCATTAAGAAACTTTTCCTCATAATGGACTAAGATATACCCTCTTTGCATCCTCAACTTACTTGTCCATTCTGGAGTCAAACAGAACAAATCTAGACTGTGAAGATAGCCCTACCAAATAATGCTTTCCTATTTACTTCTCTAACTTGACTCCCACATAAGCCCTGACATTTACATAGGGAGGGAAGAATACCTGTGCCCGGCAGGTATAATCATTCCCATGCTGCACATGGGAAAGAAAGTGAAGGTACAGAGAGAATTTTTAAAAAACCCAAAGAACTTCCTAAGATAACCCAATTCACCAATGTTGGCACGAGGAACAAGATCCAAGGCACCTGGAATCTCAACCCCAAACTCTTTCCAACAGACCATGCTGTCAGAAGAGCACTGTATAATATGGTACCTATTATAACTGTTTGAAAGATGAAATCTGCTTGGTGAGTATCAATTCCAAAAAAGAGAACATGTTATTCATGTCTTACATTTTATCATTGGCTGGTTAGAGTAAAATATATAGACTACCCAGGTTAACAAAGACAGAGGCAATTCTTACCTACCCCACCAGTGGTACAATAATTTTTAAATTATTAAAAGTGATAATGGTTCCCATATGAACTCCTGGGTGGTCTCCTACCAAACTGGAAGGACTGGTCCAAGGAATGCTAGACTTGAAATGCAGACAACCAAGTCTGAATTCCGACTCCTCCCATTATCTAGTTTTGTAGCCTTAGACAAGAAAAATTACCTGCCTCAATCTCAATTTTCAACTCTGTAAAATGGATAATGGTGCTTGCCTTACCAATTCCTCATGGAATGGTTATGAAGATCAAATAATATAAATATGCGGAAATCTTAAAATCTCTCTGAAAATAACAGCTTAATCTCAACTTTCCCACTGTCAACCAAGACTACATACTCTTATTAATAATTAAGCTAAATAAGGGATAGCTAAGTAGTTTGATGATATAGAGTAAAGCCTAGAGATGGAAGATCCTAGGTTCAAACCTGGCCTCAGATACTCCTTAGTTGTTAATCCTCATTGCCTAGCCCTTATCATGACTTTGCCTTGGAAACAATTATTCAGTATTGATTCTAAGACCGAAGTACGGGTTTAAAAAAAAAATTAAAGCAAGATGGCATACAAACATAAAAGATCCAGAACTGAGTACAACGAGGTCATTAAAGCGATTAAATGTAATTGCACAAATGATGCAAAACTTGATTTACTGTGAATTACAAAATAATCTCAGATTTCATTTAATACAGACCAAAATTCAATTAATATCATACAGGTGATCAAGTGAGAGTTTTAACACACTCTGCTCTTGCCTCACACATGTGATTATAATAGTAAATATTTATTAAGCACCTACAATGCACCAGAAACTGGGCTAAATGCTGAGGATTTTTTTTTAAAGAGGTTAATTGATAGTTACTGATCTCAAGAAGCTCACAGTCTATCAGGGCAATGTAATATACTAAATACAGTTTTGTTATGGACGAAAGGAAGAATACACAAAAGAAATATAAATTGATAAGCTAGAAAATTAAAATGTCCAAGTGTTGCTCTACTTATACTGAGAAGAACTGACTGATGATATTCTCCATTTAGATGTGCAACAAATATTACTAGTTAATAATGATAACAAAGAATGGGCAGATGAAGACGTTCACTCTTAATAAATGTGACTATCTTTCAAGCACTTGAAGAACTGAAGCAAAACATTATAGATACTTATTTTAGAAATCAATGGAAGCATGCAAATTCTGTGAGACTTGGATAAAGCTGTCTGCACCTGCCAGCATATTTATGAAGACTTAAAAGAAGAGAAGATAATTCAGTCTATGTAGCTAAAATATTTTAAACAAATGATGAAAAAAGTCACTTTCAGGGTAAACTTTAGGCTCTTTAGCTAAGTTTAGATTTTGGTTTCTATATTCCATCACTATGTAATAAACATGAATCAAAAATATTTTCCTTTGCTGATATATTTCATTAGTAAATTATTTCTTAAAAATTTTAAATTTTCATTGCATATTTCCATTGGACTGGAAGCAATTACCATATTTTAAATAGAATTTTAACTGAAAATAGTGTGAATTTGAATAATGGGGCTACTTCATAGGATTCCTTGTTAGCATTAATTGGGTCCTTGCTGTGCATTAAATTATCAAGCCCTTTAAGACCTGATTCCAGCTCTTATTAAGTGCCTACTATGTGCCAGGAACCATAGTAAATACCAGGGTTACAAAAAGAGGGAAAAGATTCTTGAAATTTCATTTCGGTTCTTCCCTGCAACTAGAAAAGCTCAGAAAAGCTGTAGCACATTACCAAAACCAGTTTTAACTAATCAAATTTTTTGGCCACAACAACAAAGTTGATTTAACAATTCATAGATGAGAGGTGATTCATATTAGTGGAAAAACTACCCATCTTGATGAAGAAATGGATCTTCAGAGTAGTTAAACAACTGCATAGCTAGGTATGAATAATAGATGGATGGATGGATGGATGGAGATGAGGGGAAGGAAGAGAGAATAGATGATGGAAATAAAACAAGATATTATGGAAGACTGTGGGCAACTAGACTAGCAAGAATGACAAAAGACCAAAGCATTACCAACAGTACTTTGCCATAATATTGTATTCTTTGACTTAAGGTCCCAGCTACCAATTAATAAAACAAAGAAATTGAAAAACAAAATGATGTAAAAAATAAACATCTCCCCTCCTATTTCCCTCCAAAGTGATTTATAATTAAAGCAATTTACATACAAATTTGGTCTTTACAATAAACCAAATATCTCTCTTTTACAGCTGAAGAAACAAGCTCAGAAAGCATGCCTGTACACGTATACATATACACACACAATAATCCATAAATAATAATTCTGAACCAAAGATCGTTATTCTCGTTTTTTCAATGGGTAAACATTCAAAGAGATGGAAATGACTTATCTACCACAAAGCTAGTAAGTAGCACAAAAAACACTTCTACCCATGTCTTCTTATTTCCTTCTTCCATTACACAAAACTACAAGAAGACACTATTGTCCACAGGTCTATCTTAGGGTTGGTGACAAAACACAAAGGGTGAGGGATCCAGCAGAGGCATTCTCATAAAGATTGGGTAAGAAGAGATTATAAATTTCAAGAGTTTTGTTTCCTTCTCTTGACTAAAAACGAACAGGAACTATGGTCCATCCAATGAAAGGCCATCTAGATTTCACCCATAATATAATCCATTTCCATGCTTTGTCACTGTCCGTCCCCCATGCCTGGAACATTCTCCCAACTCATCTCCTTGATGGTAGTGTTTCATTTTTGTCTTTGTACGAGTGGAACTTGGCACTGAATGAGCACTTTAAAATAAATAATATGTTTGATTAATAACTATATGAGAGAAGCCCCACTCCCCGAGGTAATCTACAACTGCTTGGGTCATCAGAGAATGCATATAACCATCCAGCCAATATTAGTCTGAGTTAGAGGTTCCCAAATATATGATGGCACATTCTGAGCATCTGAAAAACTCACAGTCTAGCATTCAGCACTCTGAAAGAGCCAAAAGAGCATGTGCTATTTTTTCCCTTTGTTAATGAGCTCAGATCTTCCTTTTTTTTCTTCTGCTCTTAGCCCCATACAAATAAGAAAATTCTTCTTAGAGCTATTTTTTAATATAAGATGTGTGGGGATATTTCCTTCTTTATAATTTTGTTTCTTCATTATAATTCCATGCAAATAAAAAGGATAACAAGGCCTCTCAAAAAGAATAAGAGTGTCATATCCATCACCAATTGGGATTCATCAAGGTTTTATAAAGTCTAAATGGCTTTTCATTATGGGAGCTTTACTCAAGACATTTTAAAAAATATCTCTATAATTACAAAAGACTTTCTAGCCTATTCAGAAAAGTAACACATTTGCTACTAAGAAAATTCATCTATTAATCTTTAAGAGAAATTTGATCTACATATGTAACACATGTTCAAAAATAAGCATCTGTCTTTATGACTATATTTGTCACTCTTGTTTTATTCCTTTCTTTTCTTCTTCTTCTTGGCTCACCCTTCTCCACTTTCCTTTCTTCTCTCTTATCTTTTTCCCTTTCTCCCTCCCCCATTTACTACTAATATATTGTTATTCTCACTACCAAGCCTCCTCCCACATCTTTTTCCTCCTTCTCATTCTTAAGTTTTTTTTAAAAAAAATTTTTTTAAGACCCGTACCTTCTGTCTTGGAGTCAATTGACTTCAAGGCAGAAGAGTGGTAAGGGCTAGGCAATGGGGGTCAAGTGACTTGCCCAAAGTCACACAGCTGGGAAGTGTCTGAGGACAGATTTGAACCTAGTCTCTAGGCCTGGCTCTCAATCCACTGAGCCATCCAGCTGCCCCCCTTCTCATTCTTGTTGCTATCCATTTCTTCCAGTTTACTCTTCTTCTCAGAACTCTAAATTTCCCTCTGTCTTCTTCTCTCTGACATTAACTTTCACCCTCCTACCACCTGGCACATCTACCTGCCAGCTCCACTGTGCTGTCATGGGCAGCACTCTAGCTAGCAACCCCAGCTGGAACCAACTACTAAAATCCACTAGTATTGAGAGAACTTTTCTTTCTCTGATTAATGTTTGCCATCTGCTGCTGAGATGAGTTTTTGTTATGGTTGTTGTAGAAGTCAACCCCCCACCCCACTCACACATACAAACCCACAAAATGTTTAAGCAAAAAGCTATCTCCCAATATTCTTGGTAAAGGTGACAAAATAAAAAAAATCAAAGTACAACAAAGGAACACTAAAACACACACACACACACACACACACACACTCATGGTTTGAGACAATTAGAAGCTGATTGACTATCAAATAGATGCATTTTTAAAAGTCTCCAATTGGAAGACAATAAGGTGTAATAATTGGTCACTTGACTAGGAAGCCAAGCACTTGGGTTTTAGTCCTTTTACTCTTTCATTTAACTATTTTTATTACATTGGAGAAATCACTTCCACTCCTTGAATTTCAGTGTCTTATATAAAATAAAGTTAGATTAGATGATCTCTACAGTCCCCCAGATAAACTAAAAGTGAACAGATTTTCTTTTTAAAGGTCACACAGAGGAATACAGGTGGAAATGCTGGCCCTGGAAAATTGAACTAGGATTTGAGTTTCAATTCTGATAATTTCTAGCCAGGTGGCTTATGGGCAAGTCACTTAACTCTGAAACTTAGCCTTCTGTACCTACAAAATAAAGATTTAAGGACTGCACCAAGGGTAGTGAGGTGACTCAATGTGATGGAGAACCAGGCCTAGAGATGGGAGGTCCTATATTCATATATGGTATCAGATTCTCCCTAGCTGGGTAATCCTGGGCCAGTCACTCCAACTGCCTATCACTTTTCTGCCTTTGAGCCAATACTTAGTACCAATTCTAAGACAGAAGGTAAAGGTTTAAAAGAAAATAATAAAAGAATATGGAGAAAGTCCTTTAAAACTGGGGGGAGGGAACAGCTGGGGACTCAGTGTATTCAGAGCCAGGCCTAGAGATGGGAGGTCCTGGGTTCCAATGTGGCCTCACACATTTCCCAGCTGTGTGACCCTGGGCAAGTCACTTGACCCCCATTGCCTAGCCCTTACCACTCTTCTGCCTTGGAGCCAATACACAGTATTGGCTCTAAGACAGAAGGTAAGGGTTTATTAAAAAAAAAAAACTGGGGGAAAGCGATAAAAAAAATCTTGTGTAAATGGCACAAATGAGCTGAGCCTTGAAGGAAGTGGAGAATTCTAAGAAGTAAAAGTGAGAATCAAGTTGATTCAAGGCATAGGTCCTGATGAGATTCCTTGTACCAGGGACAGTAGGCAGGGCAAGCTGGAAGAATGTAAAAAAACTTGTAAAGAGAGATTAGACAGAGAATGGTTTTAAAACAGAAAGGTCTATATTGATCCTTGAAGACAACAGGGAGTCAAAGGGAGTTGACTGAACAAGAGATCGCCACAGTCAGACCTGTGATTTATGAATAATTAATTTGGCAGCTATGTGGAGAATGGATGGGAGAGTCCAGAGTGATGACTCCAATAGTTCGAGTAAGAGATGATAAGGCCTGAATTAGTGTGGCAACCTTGTGAGTGAAGGAAAATGAAGAAGTGTTCCATATGGTGACTGGCTACGAGGATGAGCAAAAGTAAAGTCTCTGATGACTTTAAGTTTGCCAATCTGAGTACATTCCTGATGGTGGTGATCTTGACAGAAATAGATGAATTAGGAAGAAGAGAATGGTTGTGTATATTGGAGAGGAGAGCTTCTATTTTGTATATATTGGGTTTCAGGTACCTATGGGGGTATCTAGTCCTACTGGCCCTTCCTTTAAGTCTCAACTAAAATCCCTTCTTTTCCTTTTTCTAACCCTAACAACTCTGAAATTCTACAGCCTTGCCTCTGCTAACTACTTCCTATTAGCCTGATATGTGTACCTTGATTTGTATACATTTGTTCGTGTCATCTTTCCTATCAAATTGGAAACTCTTCAAAGGAAGTGACTGACTTTTGCCTCTTTTTGTATCCCAGGCACTTAGCACAGTGTCTGGGATATAAAAGGTACTTAAATTACTGAGCAACTGAATCATTGAAATGTCCAATAGACAGTTAAGAGATGTGCATAGAAGAGAAACTAGGTCTGAATACAAAAAACTAGAAATAAAATACAGATGTATTTTAAACAGACCCCTAGCTCAATCCTCCTAAAGGGGAAAAAAAATCCCAACAAAAATTTGCAGAAGAATAATTTTATCATTAAGAAAAATTAAATAATAAAATTACAAATACCTCTCATTATGAAGAACATGTAGTTTTTGTGTAAGTTTGTCCCCTAAAAGAGCTTTCAGATTTTTATAAATTTCTAAAGTACTCAGCAACCTGATTAATCCATCTGAAATTAACAAATACTCAATTCATTGGACTGGAGGAGAAGAGATAAGGAGAAGAGGTATGAGAAGAGAATCAAGAACAAAGATAGTCTTCTGTGTTTCAACCAGTTTGTAATCCAGAATACACTCTTATCTGCCAAAGAATAGGAAGAATGGCAAAGCACATCTAGGAAAAATGCTTGTAAATTCCACTGGTCTAATGAACAGAGACGCCGTTTTTATAATTTTATCACTATGCTTCATGGCTGGCTGGCTGTCAGGCCAATGCCAAAGCACAGGTTCCCTTTGAATGACATATGGATTCAACCAACCAAAGAGATGTAGAATATTAAATACCCCAAATAGACAGAACAAGAATACGAAATGCCAAATTAACACTCATGGCTGTGAGGCCAATATACAGGTTAGATCCTTTTGTGGGTTATTTTATGTAGCCTGGGCTGGTATTCTAAAACTTATCCATAGCAGACTACACAAAAGACATCCCCCTAAAGTGCCATACAATTACCAGATGGCAAGATAGCATCACCAAGAATGACATCTGGAAACCTATCGAGCCTACAAGAATATAGTTCATGTCATACATCTAAAAGATGGACAAACAACTGCTAGAAGATGAATCAAAGTGGGATTAAGACAGATAGGGCAATGGAAACTGATGGGAACAGTCGAGATGCTGTCATCTGTTAGGAGGCAGCAGTGGTGGCAATAGCAACCACCACCAACAACTTTCCTGACTCAGAAAAACCAGAAATGAAGGAAGGTTGCTACCTTTGCAAAATTACAATAGGATAAAGGCAATGCAAATAGATATTATAACTCCCAATCAGGAATCTAATGTGAGAGAATAACAAACCACGCATATTAGTTTCCAAGCTAGATGTGATTTAAAAGTTCATCTCTGGCCTTTTCAGGGACAGTCATATTATGAGCAGTTGTATGTTAATAGGACAAAGACATAGGATAGTAACTGATAAAAAACAAATACTTATATTTGAAGAGTCATTTTACAAAAGCCAACGTACCAACTCTTCTTTGAAAACTCTTTATAACTCTGCCCAGCCGTTTATTTCTCTTCGTTTTCAAATTGATGGCAAATCCTGCTACTTCTTCCTCTAAGAATGGCATACAAAAGCAAAATGTTTTTCCACACTGGCTGGGTTGAAAAATATTATGTCTCATAACAAGTACTTCCTGGGGTGACTATGGGCAAGTTAATCAATCCCAGGGCCTTGGTTGTCTCTACCAACTAAGGGAGTTGGACTGAGTGAGGAAGTTTTCAAAGCATTTACCAAGATATCTCCTAGGAGTACCAGGAAATTTGAGATGTTTTATTATTACACTTAGAAGATTTATAAATGATTTATAAATTTTATTTACACAGCATACATAGAATATATATCACAAAATAAGCAACATTCAACTACTGGACATACTCATTAACCTCAAAACTCTTCTGACTTACAAAAAACTCCACAAATTCTTCTTTCTGAAGGGAAATTACACATACATGAGTCGACTGGCTTTCCTGAAATGTTGCCAACTTAAACATTCACCGTGCCACAATTCCTCAGATCTAAGAATACTATGTAATGCATGAAAAGTTAAGAACCATGGAACGAGCTATGTGTCAGCCAGTATCATTTGTGTCAGGAAGCAACAAGATAAAACACTAGAAATACAAAGAAAGGCGAATATAGTCCCTGTCCTCAAGGAATTTACAATCTAATACAAATAAACAGGTTCAAATAAGATATACATTAACAGGTAGATGAAAAGTAACCTTAGAAGGGAAAGATAGGAGAAAAGGGGAGGGGATTAACAGTTTGTAAATGCTTCCAGAGAAAATAACATTTAAGTTGAATCTAGAAGGATTCCAAGGAGAAACAGGTGAGGATGGAAGAAGTTTGGTAAAGTGAGGGCAAGGGTGTCCCAGGCAGGAAGGAGAGTTGGATAGACCAGGGCTATACAGCTAGGGCAAAGGCAAAGCCATGGCTTAAAAGAGATTATACAAGGAATGTGGCTAGATCATAGATATTCTAATTCTCAGAAGACCAGAAAGCTATGACAGAAGGACAAAAAAATCTGGAATCTATGCTGATGATACTCAAATCTACTTAGTCAGTCCTAAGGACTTAGCTGACTTCCAGTCTCACATCCAACTGCCTATTTGACATCTCAAACTGAAATGTCCAGGTCTAAATTCTTATCTTTTCTCTTTAAACCTCATTATGATGTCAAAGGCAATATTACCCTCCCAGGCTCCCAAACTAGCTATCATTCTCATCTCCTCCTCAATATTTCACAACCCTTCCCCTCCACTTTCAATCTTTTGCCAAGGACTGTCACTTTCATTTCTAATAATCTCTCAAATATACTCCCTCCTTCTGTCCACAGAGGGAAGGTACCACCACCATCACTGATGCCAGGGTCTGAGTCTTATCACTGCAACCACCTCAGATCTGTCTCTACTCCAGACTACCCTCCATTCTTCAACCATCATAGAGATTTCCCTAAAGAACAGAACTGATTATGACCACTCTCCCATGCCATCCTCCTCTCCAGTGGCTCTCATGTCACCTTCAGGAATAAATATATAAAATCCTATATTTGGAATTCAAAGTCCTTTATCACAACCCTCCTCTACCTTTCTAATGTATTTATATTTTATGAACCCCCAAGTCATCTGTGTTCAGGTGATAATAGCCAACTGGCTTTTCCTCCAATAAGACATTCCTTCTCTCCCTTCTAGACATATTCACTGGCTATCTCCCATGTTTGGAATCCCCCCTCAATCCCCCTGCCATTTCCTGGCCTCCTTCAAGTCTCAGCTAAAATCTCACCTCCAAAAGGAAGTCTTTTCTACTTCAACTTTAATTCTGGTTCCTACCCCTCATTGAATATTTTCTATTAATTCTACAAAGGTACAAAGGTGCCTGCATTTTGTCTCCCTGTTAAGATTAGATCATGAACCCTAGCACTTAGCACAAAACCTGGCATTTTAGCAGGTGATTAATAAATGCTTACTGGCTCAGAATATCTGAGTTCAAAAAATGTCTGGGTTACTTACTATTTGGGTGATCTTAGGCAAGTTACAAAGCTCTCTCTTTCGATGTTATTTAGAAAAAAGGAATCGACATTAATTCTCTCAAAGTACCTTTACACCTCTAAATCTATGAAACAATGTTACTATAAATATTAATTTACTAGTCTATATTATCAGCATTGTAACCCTAAAGCTGTATCTATGTATACTTTTCAAATCTACAGTTCTATATCAGTATTTGTTGTTCAGTCCTGTCTGACTCTGTGATCTGCTTTAGGGTTTTCTTGGCAAAGATACTGGAGTGGTTTGCCATTTCCTTCTCCAGCTAAATTTATAGATGAGAAATAGAGTAAAACAGGGTTAAGTGATGGGTCCAGGGTCACACAGTGTTTAAGGTCAGATTTGAAGTCAGGAATCTTCCTGACACCAGGCTGGGCACTCTATCCACAAAGCCACCACCTGCCTAATAATCCATCTTGTCCCCTTTGAAATGTAAGAAATCCCAGAAATGAGACAGCATGGGTTCAAATGCCATCTCTCATGCCTACTAACTCCAGATGAATTCATGTATCCTTTCTAGAAATCAGAGTCCTCATATGTAAAACGAGGGGCATGGACTAAACGACCTCAAAGGTTCTTTGGAGTTCCTAATCTATCAAGTCAACATTCGTTTTTTATGCCAAAAGGAGAGCTAAATAATTAATACTTTATCACAGATGAAAACAAAACAATTAAAAAAAAAAGCAAGCTCTGACCTAAAAAAACAGGTTAGGAGTAGAGGAGAAAATTGAACTGTCCCATCCTAAAAATAAAGGCATTTTTCATTTCCTCTGATAATATAAAAAGTCAAGAGTGGAAGACGCACTTTTACTTCTTCATGGAAAGCTGTTCCTTCCACAGAAGTGTTTAGGGTGTTCTATAAACATGTTATTCACTGAAATGTACAACACAGGAAATTCCCAAAGCATTAATTTCATGTGTTAGCCAAAACAGAGTAGACTAGTAATCACCGACAGGGCTGTAGTAAAATCTTTATATTAAATTAAAAAAGAGAAACAACCCATCCAAGTATGGGGGTTAGGGGGAGAAAGAGCAAATCTTACTAACTTGATTAAGCGCCGTTTTGTGTAGGAACTTCTTTAACTAAGGAAATCATTTTTGGTAACCTTACAGCAACAGTAAATGCAAATCACATAAGGGCTGCCTTAACTCTAGTATTCTTTGGCACCTCATCTTTGAAAGGAGGGGTTGGCAGGGAGAAGAACCACAGCAACTTTAAAGAGTTGATATTCTGTTACTGGCACATAAGATAGGAAACAAGTTTGTCAAAAACATTAATCCAGAACATAATTCAATTAGCCAAGTGTCTCTTTTGAATCACTCAGCCCTCATTATCGGAAAGCTTGGTTTCTCACTGAAAATGGAGCTGGACCTGGAGTCAGAAACATCTGAGTTCAAATCCAGCCTCAAATGCTTACCAACTCTGTGACCCAGTGCAAGCCACTTATCTTCTCTGCCTACATTTCTTTATTTGTAAAATGAGGACCATAACAGCGCCTATCTCAATAGGTTGCTCTGAAGATAGAATAGATAATATTTGTAAAGCAAGCCTTTAGCAACCATTTTAAAGCACTATGTAAATGCTATCTATCTACCTAGTATTATTATTATTAGATTATTATCTATAAAGAAGTAATGTTGGTTCTTTGTTTTTGTAAGGAACAAAATAGATAATTCATTAAATCACATAATCAATTTCTGGATGAACTCCTGGAATTTGCCTGACATTTTTCTGTACTCTAAACCAAACACTTTAGTCCAGTATATATCCTCAGATATTTTCCTAGAAGGCAGCAAGGCTGAACTAGAGAACAGGATGAATTTCCACTGCATGGACATGCATATCATCTACTTAATGTTTTTTTTATTTCATTTCATTTTCTGGTCTAAACCCATGATCCCACTGATGTGGGGGATACCTGAGTAGGGAAGCACTGACCAGTAATGCACAACAACAACCTCTCTGTAACATGTTATAATTTCAGAGAGGTATCTGGGAAACTAAGGGCTTAAATAACTTGGTCAAGTTCACGTAGCATCTGTAAGTGACAGGACTTGAAAACAGGATTCACTACCTGGGATGTCAGCCCTCTATAACTAATACCAGACTTCACAAAGGTGAAGAGACACCTCTAAAGCCATAGAGCTAGAGAGGAAGAATAGTATGGTGAAAAAGAACAGTGGCTATGGAATCAAAGGGCCCAAGTTCAAATTCTGCCTCTTGTTACTACTTGTTTAACCTGGTGAAATACACATTATATCTGATTATCAGTTTTCTCACTTGTAAAATGAGTTTTAACTAGGTGGACTCTGGGGTCTCTAGTCTATGATTATCTGAGCCTTCAAGCCCCAAATCTATGAAAGGATCCAGGATTCAAACGACTGTTGCCTGACTCCAAATCCCACATGCTTCTGCAATGACTCTACAAAAGCACAATCAAAACTGGCTAAAAATGAAATGGAGCATTTAATTATAAATAGAACAAGTTTCCAAAAATATGAAAAATAGGGGGTGCTAGGTAATATACTAGATAGAATGTTAGGCCTGGAATCAGAAGGATGTGGGTTCAAATCTGGATTCAGAAACATCCTAGGCATGTCACTTAACTCTGAAAGCCTAGCCCTTATTGCTCTTGTGCCTTAGAAACAAAATACACCCTTTAATTCTAAGACAAAAGGTTGGGTTTTAAAAAAATTTAAAGGTAAGAGGTTTTAAAATGTATAATATATATGAAAAAATAAGACAATAAAGCAAAATAAAGTATAAGACAGGCTTAATCAAAGGTACTACCAGGAGTGTGAAAGAAGAGAGATCATTATTGTCTGAGGACAATATGGGAAGGTCCATGGAAGAATGGCTCAATTCTTGAAAGGCCAGAAGGATCCCAGCAGGCACAGATATGGGTTGGGGAATTCCAATTATACAGAACAGTCAAACAGTTGTTAGGAGTAGCATGAGGAAAAGGCACAAAGATAAGACAGTATTATGAAAGGCACTGAATGCCACACTAAGGAGAGTTTATATTTATTCTCTAGGCCAATGTTCTCCAATTTTTTTTCTTCTTGCTACATTACTAGTTAAAAAAAAAAAGAAATTTCAGTTACTCCCAAAATTAAGGGGCTCTATGTATAAATATTCAATTCAATAAAGACTTAAACTAATTTCTACATCTGAGGATGTTACAGTCTATATGAGGAAACCATGTGCAAAACTACATAGTAAACATATAAAATCAAAATAAAGGAGTTACATATAAGGTAGTAGTAAGGGAGAAGAGAGAATTTCCATAATCCCTAGGTGACCTAGCTAGAAAGGCTTCAAGTTTGCAGAAAAGGATGGATGCTTGGCCTGGGTCACACAGGTAGAAAGGTCCATAACGATGATTATTTCAATCCAAGAGCCATAAAACTGTGCCTACCCTTTGACCCAGCAACACTACTACTAGGTCTGTATCCCAAAGAGATGAAAGATAGCAGAACTATCTAGTTGTCCAAAAGTATTTATAGCAGCTTTTTTGGGGTGGCAAAGAACTGGAAACTGAAGGGATATCATCCATCAATTGAGGAATGGCTGAACAAGTTGTGGTACACAATTGTAATGGAATTCTATTGTGCCAGAAGAAATGACAAACAAGACAATCCCCCAATAAACCTGGAAAGACTTCTATGAAGTGAAGCAAAGTGAAATAAGCAGAATCAAGAGAATGCTGTACACAGCAACAATAGTGAACAATGATCAACTGATCCACTACCAACAGACAGAACAGATGGCATCTGAATGCAGCTTGAAGCATGCCATTCTTTAATTTATTTCCTTCATCAATTTTTTTCTAGTGTGATGTGTCTTCTTTCACAACATGATGAACATGGAAATATGTAATTGTAGACAACATATGTACAATCTACATCATATTGCCTGCCCTCTTGGGGAAGGGAGGGTAGAAGAGAACAAGGATTCCAAAATGTCAGAAAAGTGTTATTAAAAATTTTATCAACATGTGAAAAAGAAAAAGAAGAAAAAGATAATGATTGAAAGTAAAACTTTTATCTTCTCTTGCCCTAAGCCCCATAAGGATAGGACTTAGTCCTGCTTATTTTTTTTAAGTTCTTTAGTACTTATCACAGTGCTCATGTACTTGAGAACCACAAATTGAATTTCTGTAATACAACATACTCTAACAGGGGGACTCAGGTTATTCTCACTCATATAGGATTCACAGTAGTAAACCTGCATCTAATAAAGGACAGCCATAAAAGAAAACATTTTTAGAGCAAACAGTTTGTAATCACCAACTTTCAAAAAAGATTCAACTACATTTCATAAATCATTTCTCACTACTGAAACCTGTTAAGAACTTCAAATCACACCAACGGCTGTTTCTCTAGTGGTCTTCACAAGAATGACTTTTAGATTTCCAGGGTTCCCGATTTTGCTTCTCACTTTTCTTTAGTGAAAATTTCCAATCAACCATTCTTTTATTTTTCCTTTTCAGAAACTAATAATTATCTTGATTTTTTAAAAATCAAAATATGAATGGTTTGCATTTATGTCTGATTACTTTTTCATATCCTAAAAAGGATAAAAGAATGATCAACATTAGCAACCTATCAGTAGAACTTCCTACTAAGGTTAAGCTGGAAGAAAATGCTTCACCGTTTCAGATCAGCTGCCTATAACCCATTATATTCCTTTGTGAAGGCCCTGGGACTTGTATAATCTGATTCCTGATCTAATGCCACTGACTTTTCTTTCTCATATCTGGCATCATTTCATCCTTAGTTTACTGAAGACCGGGGCATAATTTTATGACTTTTCTCTTATTATATAATAAGCTTTTGTCTGTATTTCTCCCCATAATAATTTCTTCCCTATAGTAACAGGAAAACATTGTTTAAATAAAATGTATGACCTGGGGGCAGGAAGGTGGTTCAGTGGATGGAGAACCCAGAAAATGGAAGTCCTGAGTTCAAATCTGACCCCAGCTATTTCATACCTGTGAAACCACAGGTAAGTCACTTAATCCCCACTGTCCAAGACAGTATATGTTTTAAAAATAACTAAATTTTTCAAAAAATAAAAAATAAAATACATGACCTTGGAGAAGTCAATCTTTCAATATCCTCACTTTAAAGGCAGGTAACATTATTGAGGATTGAAGAGAACACCCAACACCAATGTGATAGCAGTGAAATGTAAACAAAGTACCCATTTGGTACTCCTTTTTTCATTTCTTGGTTCGTCCACAAAAATGTTTTCTCCCTTTTTATTCTTTAGGGCCAGTGCTCAGCAGCTTCCATCTATCTCTCATGCTATTCAGAAGAAGACCTCAAGATAGATAATCCATGTTGAATGGTACCCCGAGGGGTCTCAAAGCTCAAGTAAAATTAAATTACATCTCTGAGGAATCCCCAGGCAATCTCTTTCCTATGACTCAGTAAAGTTATTTTATACATAACCATTTCTTTTTTGAATTTAAAAGTAAAATCAAATCACTGCTGATTATTTTGCTACTATGTTTGATAGAGGCACCATAAGGTATTGATAAACACTAGTCCTTGAAACCAGGAAGGCCTGGGTTCAAGTGAAACATCTGACTCAAACTGGCTATGTGACCCTCGACAAATCATTTAAGTTCAGTGCTCATCAACTCACTGAAATGAGCAATTACAAAGAAGGTGCCAATCTGCATCGGTAGAGAGAATTTCTTCATTCAGGATTTCCTCAAAAGCCCAGATTCTATCCCTATTTCTCCAATAATAGAATGAAAAGAAAAAGGGGTTTAGAATTACGAGACCTGGGTCCTAACATCTTTGGAAAGTGATTTATCTTTCTGAGTGTCCTAGTCCTCACATACAAAAATGGAGATAATAACTCTACTTTAATAGAGTTGCTTTGAAGCTGTGAACTGATCCAACCATTCTGGAGGGCAATTTGGAACTATGCCCAAAGGGTGCTAAAAGAATATCTACCCTTTGACCCAGCCATAGCACTGCTGGGTCTGTACCCCAAAGAGATAATGGACACAAAGACTTGTACAAAAACATTCATAGCCGCGCTCTTTGTGGTGGCCCAAAACTGGAAAACGAGGGGATGCCCATCAATTGGGGAATGGCTGAACAAACTGTGGTATATGTTGGTGATGGAGTACTATTGTGCTAAAAGGAATAATAAAGTGGAGGAGTTCCATGGAGACTGGAACAACCTCCAGGAAGTGATGCAGAGCGAGAGGAGCAGAACCAGGAGAACATTGTACACAGAGACAAACACACTGTGGTATCATCGAACGTAATGGACTTCTCCATTGGTGGTGGTGTAATGTCCCTGAACAACTTGCAGGGACCCAGGAGAAAAAAACACCATTCATAAGCAAAGGATAAACTATGGGAGTGGAAACACCGAGAAAAAGCAACTGCCTGAATACAGAGGTTGAGGGGACATGACAGAGGAGAGACTCTAAATGAACACTCTAATGCAAATACTATCAACAAAGCAATGGGTTCAAATCAAGAAAACATCTAATGCCCAGTGGACTTACGGTCGGCTATGGGAGGTGGGGGGGGGAGGAAAAGAAAATGATCTATGTCTTTAACGAATAATGCTTGGAAATGATCAAATAAAATATATTTAAAAAAAAATAGAGTTGCTTTGAGAATATTTGTAAGTCTAAATAAAAACTATATAATAATGTGAAGTAGTAATTAGTATAGTATTACTTCAACGTATTCCAACTGGCAAACTCCATTTTCAATGGCAAATTCAGAGGAAACATCTATAAAAGAAAATAATTCTACAGTGTAAAGCTTCAAAATCCTTTAGTGTTTGCAGGAAAGGCCAACTGCAACTATGTTTACAGATCTACAGAAATGTTTTAATATCAACTCTGAGCTTCTATAATAGCCACAAGTTTAAGCCTTAAGCTTTATACTTAAGAGCTGAATCTTTCTCGAAAGCCAGTATGGTGCAGTGGATAGAGGGCAGATCTTGAACTGAGAAGTCCGAGGTTTGAATCCTTCCTTAAACACGAATTAAATTTCTAGGGACTAGAGATAAGTCATTAAGTTTCACTTATCCTCATCCAGATCAAAGGAGCCAATAATATCTAGTGCCTACTACAAAGAGTTGCCGTGAGAATCAGATGATACTAGAAGCAGCTGGTGCTGTGTCCTGGATCTGGAGTCAGGAAGACTTAAATTCAAAAATTGGACTCAAAAAGTAGCTGTGTAGTCCTAGGCAAGTCACTTAACCTCTGTTGGCCTCAGTTTCTGCCTCTGTAAAAATGGAGATAGTAATAGCGTGCTCTTCCTCTCTTTCTCTCTCTCTCTCTCTCTCTCTCTCAAACATGGCATTTGTAAAGTGCTTTGTAGTCATGATATAAATTGCTAGCTATTATTAATTCTGCTGTCAATAAATGATGTTAAATAAATACACTGTTAGGCAAGGCCACTGATACTGCTCTGATGAACAAGAAGTCATGAGCAAGAAGTCATCTTTCTAGCAAGGTGGAAGATGCTAGATTATATATACATATATATACATATATTTGTATGTGTGTGTGTATGTCTGTGTGTGTGTGTGTATACAGGATAATATATACATATTCTCCTGCTCTTAAAATCTAGGGATTTGGAGTATCTAGAATTTAACATCTTCCCTAGTTTGGCTCTCTCCTGCCCTAGGGCATTGCCATCTACTCTGCTGATACACCCCCTGTACCTTGCCATCCACACTGCTACAGCATCCTATTACATAAGAGTCTTCTTAAACACAGTGAAGTCATTAAGGGCATGGGCTGTATCACTTCAGTATTTGTGTCCAGTATTCAGGATCCAGTCATTTGTATTCAGTATTAGTGCTGAGCTCAGCACCTTGTAAACCCTTCATTGGGGGACAGAATTGCAGGGCAGAAAAACATTTATTAAGGACCTACTACGTACCAGACACTTTACACTTATTATCGATTGGTCTTCACAACAACCCTAGGAAGTAGGTGCTACTATTATCCCCATTTTAAAACTTATGGAGATCAGGTTAAGTGATTTGCTTGGGGTCTTACAGCTACTAAATAAAAATCCTCTGTTGAATCATCAAAGCCTTTCATAGCCTAGACCCCTCCTAAGGAAACCCTAAATACAAAATCCCCTATTTGGCATTCAAGCTCTTCATCACCCAGCCTCCTCCTGTCTTTTCAGTCTTCTTACTCAGACGTGTCCTCTTTGATGCTGTGACACTGGTCTCCTGGCTGTTTCAAGAAGTCGTTTCTCTGGGCATTTTCTCAGAATGAATTCTAAGCCTGGAACACTCTTACTACCTCCTCTCCACCTGATAACTTCTCTAGTTTCCTTTGAATCCCAACTAAACGCACATCTTTTACAGAAAGCCTTTCCCAAACCCTCCTAAATTTACAGCCTCTGCCTATTAAATATTTGCTATTCATCCTATATATAGCTTGTGCGTATATATATATATATATATATATATATATATATATATATATATATATATATATATGCATTTTGCACACTGTCTTCCCCCATTAGTTTGTGAGCTCCTTGAGAGGAAGGAGTATTTTTTTCTTTAGTAACCCCAATGTTTAGCATAGTGCCTGGTACCCAGAAGGCATTTAATATTTCCTGATTGACTGGAATGTCAGAGGCTGTGTTTAAGCTCGTGTCTTTCTGATTCAAATCCAAGGCTGTATTTAGTTACTGTGCCACCTAGCTGCCTCTAGAAATAAATGCTTTTTTATGCATTATTTTTTTCTAAGCCCTTTACATCTGTTACAAAAACTCTGGATCGAAGGGAGCCAGAAGGAACCTGAGAAGCTATGTAGTCCAATCTCCTTATTTTTACTGATAAACTCATTGATGCCAAAGAGTTTCTGATCTTTGCCCAAGGTCACAAAGGCAGAAACTATCACAACCAAGATTTAAACCCTACGTCCTTTTCCTTCAAATCTAGCACTCCTTTCCAATGCACAGTAGTAAATCATTCCTTTAAAAAATCTACAAAGTGGCTAGGTTGCTCAGTGGATAGAGAGTTGGACTTAAGAGATGTGAGGTCCTGGATTCAAATTTGGTCTCAGATATTTTCTAGCTGTGTGAACCTAGATATGTCACTTAACCCTGATTGCCTAATCCTTACTGCTCTTCTATCTTGGAACCAATATTAAAAGTATTCATTCTAAGACAGAAGTTAAGGGTTTTAAAAATTTTACAAGAAAAAAAATTCTAACAAAGGAATTAAGAATCATAAATCTTGAAACCCATCAGTGAATTAATTGGAACTAATTTACATACAGTAGAGAGAGCACTAACTGGAATCAAAGGACTTGCAGTTATGATGCTTAGTACTTATGTCAGTAACCTTGGGCAAAAAGCTTAACCTCCCTAGTTCTGTTTCCTTCCATCTATAATATGTGGGTTAAACTAGATGACTTTTAAAGTCCTTTCAAGGTCTAGATTTATAATCCCATGATCTTAACATTTTCTTATTCATATCAGTACAAATTCTGGGGGTAGAAAAGTCTGAAAATAAATCACCAAAGGTTACTCACTAGGGACACTCAATTTCTGTCTTTCTCTTAAAAATATGGTAAAATCCTAGAATAAGGAGACCAAGGAAACTAAGTTTGTCCTATCCCTTCCCAAAACAACGGACATTCATCTCAATTTTTACCTTATTTGATTTAACTGGGGTCCAAGAAACTCGAAAGTTTACAACAAAGCCATGAAGAAAAACATAAGGAATGATGGCTTAAGTAGATTAAGATCTTGGGGCAGCTAGATGGCTCAACAGATTTGAAAGCCAGGCATGGAGATGGGAGATCTTCACACTTTCTAGCTGTGTGACCCTGGGCAAGTCACTGAACCCTAGCTGCCTAGCCCTTACTGCTCTTCTGCCTTCAAACCAATACTTAGTATAGATTCTGAGACAGTAAGCAAGGATTAAAAAAAAAAGTAAAATTAAGTTCTTTTGTCCCATTTATTATTACATATTACCAATGGACAAATATTTCACAAGTGTGTAGTTTTTTTTGGGGGGAGGGGATATTTTTTCAAAGTATGACAAGAAAGAAAAAAATCTAGAAAACTAAGGCCTCCGTCCAAATGTTAAGAAGAGAATGGGGAACTTCAGTTTGCCACAAAGAGAAAAGTCAAACCTATTCATAATCACCTTTAATTCTTCCAAATCCAAAGCACTACTGCTCCCCAACCTCTCCTCAGAGGTCCACTGGCACATTTCTAACTATCTGATCAGTTGTATTGGTAAATTCTTGTTGTCATTCAGTCATTTCAGTCACATTCAACTCTTTGTAAACCCATTTCGGTTTGCCATTCCTTTTTTTTTTCCAGTTCACCAAGGAAGAAACTGAGGCAAACAGGGTCAAGTGACTTGCCCAGGATCAACATAGCTATTAAGTGGCTGAGGCCAGATTTGAACTCTTCCTGATGCTAGACCATTGTGCCACTTGCCTTACAATGTTTAGTACATGACTCTAAAAATGATACATTTGTTAAGTTCTATC
Organism: Monodelphis domestica; assembly: GCF_027887165.1. Classification (NCBI taxonomy): domain Eukaryota; kingdom Metazoa; phylum Chordata; class Mammalia; order Didelphimorphia; family Didelphidae; genus Monodelphis; species Monodelphis domestica. Next base: position 438,390,986 of record NC_077228.1, on the reverse strand, counting down.
TCCATTGTTAATATTTTTTCTATCACTTTAAGTCAATCAACATTAAACGAAGCCCTGATCTATTCTGATTTCTGATGTGTAGATGTAAAATCTAATGTGTAGATGTGTTCACTGTAAAATGAATAATCCAAAAGTCAATTTGAGCTGGTTCCAACATATCCTTGAAATATATCCTGCTGAGTTGCTCTATTAGGATCTCAAATTCAATATATCTAAACAACTCATTTTCTTTCATGTAGCATCTCCTAATTTTTCTATTATCGATGCTTCCCTCCTATCAGCTACTCACAGTCAAAACACATCATCACTTTTATTATTTCTTCTCTCTGACCTAAAACATCTATTACAATCTGGCATTTCTCTGGACATTTGTCCTCTCTTAGCCACTCAAATTATACCACCACATTCTAAAGACCCATCCTTGCCTAGAGCCTGAACTACTCTAATAACTTTCTAAATGGTCTTAATCCCTCTCCAAACCATAAGGCTGCTTAGGCAGCCTCTGCACTACACCACAATTCAAGGATTCAAGGGCTCAAGTCTCTCTTCTGCTCTAAAAGCATCAAAGATGCCCCACTCTGTCTATCAAATCAAGGAAGATATCCTAGTCCTGGCATTCCAAGCCTCCCACAATCTGTCTCTAACCAGCTTTTCCAGCTTGATCTCATTATCTGTCCTTTTGTAAATACTAGGTTTCAGCCAAATTGGTCTACTTACCACTCCTTGGTCTTAACCCTGCTTTCTCTCACATCTAGGCCCATATTGACCCCTACAATGTAGAAATGCTAGAACCAAGTTTAAAGGAGGTGAGGAGTGAGGGTAAGGAGTGGGGATGGGGTGTGAACTAAAAACCAGATTTAAGGAGAGCTGGAAAGCACAATAGTGCCAGGCCTAGAGTTCGGAGAGCCTGGGTTCAAATCTGGACTTAAACATTTCCTAGTGGTGTGACCCCAGAGTCTGGGTGTAAACTCTAGAGTTTTCTGCACCCCAATGAGTTCAAATACTGTAATAAGTCATTTAAATTCCAATTGCCTAGCCCTTGCTGCTACTCTGTCTTAGAAGTGACACTAGACCAGATTGTAAGAACTTTCCAAAAAAATAAAAAAGGCAGATTTACAGATGCACCTTGCCTCTAATATGAAGAACAGAATAAAGAATTAATAGAAAATCATATCCATGGGTTTTTTCTTTAAACTGGACCCTTGTCCTCTTAGTATGAGACATCAAAACAGAGGTTGGTATGGAAGGTCATCAAAATAAAACTAATATTATCTTATTGGGGAAAAAAGACAATAAAAATGTCTGAGCTTCCTAAGTGGAAAAGAGAGGCAAGACCCATTTCCCTCCAAGTCTAACTTTAGAAATAAAGTATATATGGGGGAGAAGGGAGGAGGGAGATATTTCCCATCAGGGGTCACCTGCTGGGAGAAGTTTTCCTAATGGCCCCATTTGATTCTGTTCCCTCCTTCATCCAAGCCTCTCCAGCACTCATTGTCTATACCATTTACTACAGCATTTAATCATGTTCTCCCTTGTACTATTATTGAACTATTTTATAAGTCCACAGCTTATTTGTGCAACTCAAATGGCTGAACCATTATTAAATTCCTTTTATATTTGTCTCAGGGCTAAAGTCATAGGAAGTTCTCAGTTAAAAACACGTTTATGGTAGACTAGAAACACCTTGCTCTTGGAGACAAAGAAGATCCAGATTTAAGTCCTTCAGACTCTGTCACTCGTTCTCTATGAAAGCTTGGCCAAGACACTCAATTCACTCAAATTTTGTTGTTATACCTTTCTATAAAATGGGAAAAAAATAATAATAATGGTGATGATGTGGAAAACCTTTAAGTTCTATTAAAGTGCCAGTCAAGACATAACTAACATTTATTAAACACTTATTAATTGCTAAGAAACTGTGCTTAAACTCTGGGGAAACAATTTAAAAAAACACACACACCAAAATCCCTACTCTCAAGGAGCTCACATTCAATAGGAAGACACATACCAACAAGTTATTTATAGTGTAACTCATCTCAGAGGAAAGGTTGGGGAGGTGAAATAGGTAGAAACAACATAAAAAGGCTTTTAACCGAATGGGAGATATGAGTCTTCAAAGCAAGTCAGGTGGCCTCAGACACTTTCCTAGCTATGTGACCCTGGTCAAGTCACTTAATTCCCATTGCCTGGCCCTTACACAGTATTTATTCTAAGCCTGAAGGTAAGACTTGGGGGATGGAGGGGGGGGGGAGGTAAGTCAGGAAAGCCAAGATGAGGAGTAGGAAGGGAAATATTTACAGCATATGTGGAAAACAAGAGAAAAGAGTTGGGGTTAGAATGCATGAAAGGTTCAAAGTTTGAGAATAGAAAGGAGGAAGAGGCCAGGTGGAAAAGGACTTTAAAAGTCAAAAGAGAATTTAATATTTGACCTTAGTGGTAATAAGGAGTCATTGGAGTCTATGGTGACTGGCAGTAATATGGCCACTTTGTCACCTGAGTGAAGGCTCAATCAGAGTAGGGGGAGACTTTAGGCAAGAAGACCCAGCCAGAAGGCTTTTGGAAGAGTCCAGGTATGAGGGGCCTCTCTGTGTGAAAAGAAGAGGACATTAGTAAAAGACAGTGTGAAAATAGGACAGAAATTGCTGATGTGTAGAGGAAAAAGCTTGGATGACTGGGAAGATGATGATACCTTCAATAGTAAGAGCAAAATTCAAAAGAGGACTTGAGGGGAAAGATAGAGGAGTTTGGGGAGTTTTGTTGGCTTTTTTTGTCTGTTTTGCTAACTTTATGTCTGAGACATCCAAGTTTGAGATGTCCAACTGCTGATTGGAGACTAGAAATCAAGGAGAGATTAGGGCTAGATGAATCTGAGAATAGATGAGAATCATCTTGATAGGATAATAAAATATGAAAATAAAAACAATACAGCATATAATCAGAGAGGACATTCATAGTTAATACATATGGCCTGGATGATGATGATGATTCAGTAAAGAAGATGAAGGAGAATAATTCTGAAAAGTAAGAGGAGAATCAGAAGAGCTATGTGAAAAGGCCAATGGAGGAAAAAGTATACAGGAGAAAAGGATGACTGACAGTATCAAGGCTAAAAGTGGATAAAAATATAAGTTGCTCCTGCTCATATTATTTTGGTGTGACCAATTTTACAATGTTAGAAGAAATCAAAGAGTTATTCATTTATACAACATGCTAAGTGTGTCTAATTTGTTTAACCCACTATCTTAGCATTTAGATAAAACCCTCTGCCTTCAAAAAGTTAGTCAAATACTCATTATTTAATATTGAAAGAATAGAGAAGATTAAATAAATACATTTGGTTTCAAGTAAAAAGGAAAAATGTGCAATTATCAGGTTAAAAAATTACTATTGGATGGTTTTCCAATATATAAAAGATGATCAGTTAGATGAAACAAACAAAGATTACAAATACATGTTTAAGACCAAATGGCATCACTTCACGCTATCTTAAAAGAATAATTTTTTCACTATGGCAAAAAACGTTATTACCAAGTATGAATAAATGTCATATATGATTTATCACCTAACGTAATATTTATACCCTACACAGCCTTCAGTCAACAATTCAAGAGCTTCATTATATGTCTGGCAATGTGCTATGCTAGAAATATAATTTTTAAAAAAAAATAGACCAAAAGTGGGGCGGGGGGGTAAGCTGGGGAGCTCAGTGGATTGAGAGCCAGGCCTAGAGATGGGAGGTCCTAAATTCAAATCTGGTCTCAGACACTTCCCAGCTGTGTGACCCTGGACAAGTCAATTAACCCTCATTGCCTAGCCCTTACCACTCTTCTGCCTTGGGCCCAATATACAGTACTGATTCTAAGATGGAAGGTAAGGGTTTAAAAAAAAAAAAGGCCAAAACCCATTGGCTGCCCCGAGATTCATATAACACAGATAACAATATACAAAGATATGGGGGGTTGCGGGAGGGAGGGGTGTCAGGAGGGAAAAGGAAAGAGAGAGGGGGAAAATATATCAAGGGAGAAGCTAAGGAAGAGCCTCCTGCTGAAGATGGGCTTTGAGCTAAACATCAAAGGGGGCCAGGTAGAAAGCTAAGGGAAATATTCCAGGCACAGAACACAGCCAGTGATAAGGCATGGAGCTGGGGGAGGGACAGAAGGTCAGTATCCTTAGATCATGCAGTAGTTCAGGGGGAGAGGTGATGAGGTCCTATACAGTGATGATGGATGAACAAATGAAGAGTAGGCTATGCTTAGAGATGTTAGAGGTAGATACTGCAAAACTTTATAACAGAAATGTCAACATTATATGAATACTTCCGAATTTGAGATCCATAAGTGGAATGTATTATAGACAGGATGCTCAGATTTCAGCAAAATGTTCAATGTAGTGCCTCCTAGTCTAATGAGCAATATATAAAGATATAGGCTAGAAAATTGTACAGTGAAGTAGATTTGGAAGCAATTAAATGAAAATGCCCAAAAATTACCAAAGGAGGAAAAAAAAGTAATTGAAAGAAGTTGTTAGATAGGTACATTTAATTTTGAGGTAAAGAAAATCTTCCTAACACAGTTGGCCAAAAGTAGAATGGGCTCCATTGGATCATAGTACATTCCCACACTTAATGGAGGGTTACAGAGTAAAGTTAAATGATCATTTGAGGAGGATATCACTGAGCTGACTTTTACTCAAGTAAAAAGGCTGGGATAACTAGATAATTCTCCAAGGCTCTTCCAATTCTGAAATTCTGTCCTTTGCTTTTGTATAAAACCAAAGGATCCAAATTCTACATTTGGCTGGCCATGACTTTGCCTCCTTAAAGATAGCTAATAACAACAGTAGCTTGCATTTACGTAATCTTGCTTTGAAGTTCACAAAGTACTATCTCATTTTGACCTCATAATAATCCTGGAAAGTAGGTGCCATTATTATCCTCAATTTAGATATTATCCTCAATTTAGAGATAGGGAAACTAAGTCTGAGAGAAGCTAAGTGACTTGCCCAGGACTACACAACTAGTAAGTGTTTGAGGCTGGATTTGAATTCAAGTCTTCCTGACCTCAGGTACAATGTACATTACTGTGCCATCTATCTCAATCTATAAATTGGGACATAAGATTAAGATTCATATGGTCTTTCCTATTTATCCTGTAGATTAAACACAAGGCATGACAGAGACACCAGCAGCATAAAGAATGTAAATGATGAAAGTAAAATGAGTTAAAAACAGCTTTTACATTCCAAAGAATGAATAGTTCATTTTCTAGCATATTCATAAAACTGAAAAATTAAGACTTAGATATAAAAATGAATAAACAGCAAAAATATCTTGTCAAGAGAGCTAGATATCATATTTTATATTTAAAAGAAAGGTCTGAGTTAAAATTGATAACTTAAACAAATGATGTGTAGAGGGGTAATGATAACTGTTTGATAGCTCTGGGAAGGATTTCCATTTGGGCACATGGTGATAGTTGGTTATTATTGCAACACTGGGATGGTTTTATTAAAATAATCTCCCTAATTAAACATCTGTTCAGAAAGCTACCTGTATTTAACCCTGAAAAGTAATAGACATGCTAACACATTTTTATCCTTATCAAGTCTAAGAAATGCCTTACAACACTAAAATATGAGACCTGCCAACACAGACTTTTACCTGAGTGGATGATTAAAGCCAAAATCTTTGAATGATTAGGGAATCCCAGGTAGAAGGTTCTGAAATATTCAAGAGACTTTAATGAAATCAGTACAATGATATCCACAAATAAAACTTTCATCAATCATGAAGTTTTTAATAAGCACCTCCTAGGTACAAGGTACCCTTTTATTTTGGGAATCCCTTTTTGATTTCAACTCTACTGGATACCTTTCCTAACTCTATTAAGTATTTATCTGTTTATGCCACTCTGGACACGTGATCAAATAACATTATCAGTGTGGTGGAAACATTGAAGTATATTTTATGATTTTAACATACACATGGGAGACACCTCATTGGAGGAGAATTTTACGGTGGCATTTTATTCTACTGAATCTATTGAACCAAATGCTTTTTTACAATCCAAGGAGATCATGTGTCCCCGTGTATCTTTTAGTTAACAGTGTGACTATGAAGATGAACTATGTCATAGATTATTATAAAGACCACAAGCTGCTTCCTGAAACAAAGACCTATCTTTTCAGTCCAAAGAGTCTTTCAGGGAATCTATATGGAATATATGTAACTAACAGAATACTTCAATATCCAAAGAAACCAAAGTTGTAGGTTACTCAAAGGGCAATGAAGAGAAGTATGGTAGATGTGAAGAGATGGCAACATGTCATCAATGAAAAATTGCACATCCAAAGTAACGAGGACATCACAGAAACATAACCAGAAAAAAAGGAAACCTTAACAGAATTAACAGATGGAGAGGCTATGGACTCTACTTTAAAAAATAAAATCTTCCCCCAGCAGGTTATAAAGATCCCCCACCTTTCATTGTAAAGGATTTGTAAAAGAGGATGGACAAAAATGAAACCAGAGAAAAAGACATGGACCAGGATGTTAAAATTATCGTAGGCACCCTAGACAATATAAAATACTTAGGAATTTATCTGCCGAGACAAACACAGGAACTATATGAACACAACTACAAAACACTCACTCTCCCACACGATTAAAATTAGATCTAAACAATTAGAAAAACATTGACTGCTCATGGGTAGGATGAGCTAACAATAAAAATAACAATCCTACCCAAATTAATTTACTTATTTAGTGCCAAACCCATTGAAATACCAAAAAACTTTTTTACTGAATTAGAAAAAACCATAACAAAGTTCATTTGGAAGAACAAAAGATCAAGGATATCCAGGGAAATCATGAAAAAAAAATGCGAAGAAAGGAGGACTTGCAGTCCCAGAACTCAAACTATACTATAAAGCAGTGGTCATCAAAACAATTTGGTACTGGCTAAGAAAAAGAAAGGAGGATTAGTGGAATAGACTTGGGGTAAGTGACCTCAGCAAGACAGTCTATGATGAGCCCAAAGATCCCAGATTTTGGGACCAAAATCCACTATTTGATAAAAACTTCTGGGAAAATTGGAAGACAGTATGGGAGAGATTAGTTTGGATCCACATCTCACACCCTACACCAAGACAAACTCAGAATGGGTGAATGACCTGAATATAAAGAAGAAAACTATAGGCAAATAAGGTGAACACAGAATAGTATACTTTTCAGATCTTTGGGAAAGGAAAGACCTTAAAAGCAAGAAAGAGCTAGGGGAAAAAAAATCACAAAATGTAAAATCAATAATTTTGATTACATCGAATTAAAAAGTTACTGTACAAACAAAACCAATGCAACCAAAATGAGAAGAGAAGTAACAAAATGGGAAACAATCTTCATAACAAAAACCTCTGACAAAGGTCTAATTACTCAAATTTACAAAGAGCTAAACCAGTTGTACAAAAAAATCAAGCCATTCTCCAATTGATAAATTGGCAAAGGACATGAATAAAAGGCAAAGGACACTTTCAGTTAAAGAAATCAAAACTTTTAATAAGCACATGAAAAAGTGTTCTATATTTCTTCTAATCAGAGAGATGCAAATCAAAACAACTCTGAGGTATCACCTCACACCTAGCAGATTGGCTAACATGACAGCAACAGAAAGTAATGAATGCTGGAGGGGATATGGCAAAGTTGGGACATTAATGCATTGCTGGTGGAGTCGTGAATTAATCCAACCATTCTGGAGGGCAATTTGGAACTATGCCCAAAGGGCGACAAAAGACTGTCTGCCCTTTGATCCAGCCATAGCACTGCTGGGTTTGTAACCCAAAGAGATGATAAGGAAAAAGACTTGTACAAGAATATTCATAGCTGGGCTCTTTGTGGTGGCAAAAAAATTGGAAAATGAGGGGATGCCCTTCAATTGGGGAATGGCTGAACAAATTGTGGTATATGTTGGTGATGAAATTCCATTGTGCTCAAAGGACTAATAAACTGGAGGAATTACATGTGAACTGGAACGACCTCCAGGAAGTGATGCAGAGCAAAAGGAGCAGAACCAGGAGAGCATTGTACACAGAGACTGATACACTGTGGTACAATCAAATCTAAAGGACTTCTTCATTCCTGGCAATGCAGTCATCCTGAACAACTTGGAGGGATCTATGAGGAAGAACACCAACTACATCCAGAGGAAAAACTGTGGGAGTAAAAACACCGATGAAAAGCAACTGCTTGACTACAGGGGTAGAGGGGATGTGACTGAGGAGAGACTCTAAATGAACACTCTAATGCAAATATCAACAACATGGAAATAGGTTTTGATCAAGGACACATGTAATACCCAGTGAAATTGTGAGTCAGCTACAGGAAGGGTAGGGGTAGGGGAGGGAGGGAAATAATATGATTCTTGTAACCAAGGAATAATGTTAAAAATTGACTAAAAAAGTTAATTTAAATTTAAAAAATAAAATTAAAAAAAAATTTATGGTTGGAGTGAATATTTAATTGGTCACCAGGTATTTAATTTCCAAATCCCAAAAATGAATTACTAAAGTAAAATGGAATTTATGGTAAATTATTTTTACAATACAGGCAAGATATTAAGGAAGAGAGAAAAGGGGGAGAGAGAGAGTGGCAAGAGAGAGAGAGAGCTCCTTTCCTCTAAGCCAGGTATAAATTCTACGGCCCCATCCAGGGGAAAGGAATCTCAACAAGATGGGCCTTTCCTGGAGGTTCACTCCTCCAGAAAGGGCAAGGAAGGAAGTTAGCCTTTACACTCACCACGATGTCAGTTCAATCAGCAGATTATTTTTATTAGCCTCAACTCCAGCAGACTCCACTCCAAGTGTCCTTCTTCACTCCAAGTATCTTTTTTCATTCTAAGTGACTCCCTTCAAGTATCTCTTCACTCCAAGTCTGAGTGTCTCCTGTGTGTGTCTCTGTTTCCACTTTTAAAGACCTTTTTCTCTTGTGTCATTTCCCCTAAATTTTATGTCTACCAATCACACCCGAGACTCCACTCCAGGACTGCCCACTCTTTTTCACATCTCCCACTCAATGTATGAAATGGGTGTTCACACCTTTTTGTGGTTAAAATCCAAAATGGGTAGATCTCCATACTCAACTATAAGTACTACACTTTACATTTTGAGGATTAAAATTTTAAAATAGACAGGGGATCACAATTTAAATGTTCACAATCAAGGAAGAGCTAAGTACCTTCATTGTTACAATCAGGCGAAAGTCAAATCCAATCTTCACAAGGATTCAATCTGGCCTATCTAAATTATTACTCATATCAATGAGATAATAGACCTATTGGAATACTACAAATATCTAAAGTTAATTGAAACATAATAATTGTAAAGATCATGGGAAGTAGGAGCTTTTTCAGTTCAACAGCAAAGCACACATATAAATAGGAGATATTGTTGCCATGATGTTGGAGAACAAATAATTTTTAAAATATATATATTTAAATTGTTTCAATACAAATCTGTACATTACCAGTTTCTAGAATGTGACTATTTTAATCTTGTAACTTGCTAATATTATATCAGAAAAGTATCTGTTCTAATAAGTTAAATAATGATTTTAAATGTCTAGTTATATTCACAACTAGGCTTTCATTTACTTCCGGGGGGTCATATATTTTTCTAGATAAAGATGCTAATATATGTGACCTTTAACAAGTCACTACTTCCCCTTTAGGCATCAGTTTCTTTATCAGTAAGCAAAGAGATTGGATAATCTTTGAGTTATTTCTAGTTCTAAATCTATGATCCCATGATCCATGATCTGAAAGGATGTATCTGATTTTCTAATGAAACCAAATGATTATATAGGATCTAAGTTGGGAAATTAACTTTATTAACAACTCTTAGACAGGGCAAAGAGATAGAAGTACTTTCTGAGATCAACTATTTTCATTATTATTAAACTATTATTATTGTAGTAGTAGTAGTAGAAGTAAGAGTAATAGCAGCTAATATGTATATGGTCCTTTAATGTTTGCAAACTATTATCTCTCATTTGATCAACTTTGTGAAGTATAGAGAACAGGTATTATGACCTCTCTTTTTCAGACAAAATAACTAAGGAGATCTCTGTTAACTTGTTAAGCATATACTAGTTAAGTGAAGCACCTACTAGAACTTAACTTACTTGTTACCACAACTACTTAAGTACTAGAGACTAGATTCAAACCCATCTCTCCATACCCTAAATTCAACGACATTTCCATTATGCCAAACTGCCTTTGGTGCTTGGCACTGATTTCCCTCAGGTTCAGAGAGATTGTCTGGGATGGGGGGGGGTGGGGGGTGGTGGAATGAATATTTTTAGAGTGACAACTTAAGTCCATCTACATTAGTTTAAAAATCTTCATAATGAAGTATATTAAACCCAAGGGTACTCCCCAATTTCCATCTGAAGCTAAAACAGTGCCTTTCATCCAAAGATTTTACTATATTTTCAAAAGAGAAGAATACTTCATATTTTTCTGACAGAAGCTGAGGTACAGAGGTGAAATAATCTGCCTGAGATCAGACCTGTGATGAAAACTAGAAAAAGAATAAGAAATTCTGGACTAAGGCTAATATTTTAAAATGGAGACTACCCTTAGAGGAAATGTCAATGGAAAGGAATCATAGGCAGCTTTAATTGACAGGCCTGAGAATTAGGTTATTTGTATTATATTTGGCCACATAAAAATATGAAGGCAGTCTTTAACATCTTCCCCCCTCCCAAAAAAATTAAGTACCAGGCTACCTACAGAGGACACCAATTTAAATAAAAGAGGAAATATTAATTGAGAACATTGTCAATTTAATGTGTTACTTGTGAAAAGAAAATTGGCTCCCTCTATTCTTTTCTTTGAAAACTAAATTAGGAAAAAGTAATAGAAAAGTTTTGCAAACTGTCACAGCTCTCCCCCCCCCCCTTCCATTTCGAACAGGACCCACAGCTTCAAGAGATACTATTCACTCTCATTCATTCTGTCACCTCAATTTACTGAGCTCCTCAGGGTAGTCTTTCAATTTCATCATATTAAAACAGGGTATGCCAAGTATAGTGCTATAATAAAGACTGACAGGGATGGCCTTTACATCCTATATTCTAAAGAGAAATAATTTAGAGTTCTGGAAGGTTTCAGAAGTTTTTTCTTTTCTCTTTTTTATACTTCCATAATTTTGAGAACTATTTTTCAACATTCAAAAGCCAGTTATTTCTCATTACTAATTTCAGATGCTCAATATTTTGTGCTAATGTTAAGAGCAGGAAGTTTGGCAGATGTAGGTGACAAGAAGGGGAAGCTAGGAGACCTGGGCTGTAAGTTCTGATTCCATCCTTTACTCATGCTGTGAATAAAATTCCAGTCATTTAATTTTTCTAACTCCTCAGTTTAGTTCTGTGTTAAAACCAAGTAGTAGATGATTTCTAGAGTAAAGCCATGAGGCCATAGGAACAGTGTAAGGTTCACAAACATCCCATTCCTAGTTGTCATTCTGTCCTGACCAGTTCATAACTGATTACAACAATACTGTCCATGGGGTTTTCTTGGCGGTGGCTTGTCATTTCCTTCCCCAGTAAATTAAATAGGTTAAGTGATTTGCCCAGGGTCACCTGGCTACTAGGTATCTAAGGCCTGAATTGAATGCAGGTCCTTCCTGCATTCTATTTACTAATCTTACTCACTGCCTCCATCATTTCTACTTACATATATTTCTATTTCTTGCAGGTGTTGGGAAAAGATCAGGATATAGGAAGCAGCATTGTACAGTGGAAAGTCTCTAGAATCAGAGAATCCAAGTTCAAATCCCACCTTTGAGATGTGCTGCTACCCATGTGAATATTGAGTAAATCATTTAACATTCAAGGCTTCGGTGTCCTCAAAAAGAGGAGTTAAATAGTTGCTTTTCTATTTGCAGTTCTATGCTCCAACAATCCTATCACCCTCTGAGTTTAATTTTCATTTTAGTCAATATTTTTTTTAAGATAACTTGGATAAAACACAAATACATGGCTCAGAAGATAGTCAGGCCTAGAAATGGGGATCCTGGATTCAAATGCGGCCTCAGACAATTCCTAGCTTTGTAATACTGGGCAAATCACCCCCCATTGCTTGGCCCTTACCACTAAATCAGAAGGAAAGGGTTTAAAACAAAAACAAACAAACAAAAAAAGATCACATGATTTATAAAAACAAAGTAGAGGTCCATATTCTTTAATTTTGTCTTAGTTTTGTACTATTATCACTTGGCTTCTCACTGCCACAATTTCCTCATTCCAAAATGTAGGGATTATAATGACCTATTTCTTTAGAAGGATACTGTGAAGAATAACTAATGCCTGCAAAGTGCTATGCAAATAGAATATGAGTGCCTAGCAATGCTAAATAATAAAATGAACAATTTATCTACTACTAATGCAATGACACAATTTGGACATTAAATTAATTCTAAAAACACACATTTGCTTTCTCCATCTGTCTTTTTAGAAAAGATGATTTGCTTTGTAAATGAGTCATATTTTGGACCCCGCTGAACAGAGTGCCATTTAAAAAGAAATAGAAGTGGGGGGAAGAGACTAGCAAGAATGAGGTCTGCCAAAATACTTCTGACATGAAACGCTGCAACAAAGTCATGTCAAAAGTATTCTCTGTCTTTCCAGTTCTAAATCTGAAAAGACATCTAGAAAGCCTAAAGGGAAAAAGACTGAAAGCATTTTCCAAGTCTTCTTTTAAGACTTTAAAATACTCTATCCCAATGTATGCCATGCATTACAAATGAGTCAAAACAAAACAGAAATTTATACAAAAATGTATATCTTGTCATGTGACCTCACACAGCAGGTAACTTTTGTTACTAATAAAATATTTCCAAGTAAAACAGTCTGTTTTTTTTTATTTTCCATAAGGTAATTTGCTGTAGATTTAAGTTTTTAAGCGGTAAGGCATAGGTCTTAGTCAGATGAAGGCAAATAAAGGTAAGATATGGCATCAATCTCTAAACTTTCCACATCTGAGGACTAAAAGAATCTACCTAAAAATAGTTTTACCACTGGTAAAGCTTTGCAGGAGATAGGTAAGGGCCCACAAAAGGGATAATTCATCCTAGATTACCAAGAGTTGAGTATATTTCTGTTTCTAGTAGAGAGGAATTAGTATAACTCTCAAATTTCAAATCTTTTCCAACTTTGAAACGTATGAGTCAAGTCCAATATTATTAAGCCAAAAAAGGTATCAGTGACTAAAACACAATTTCATTTGATACCTCAACTATTTTTTGTTTTATTTAAGATAAAATTTTATTGATTTTTTTATACCACTTAAATTTCCTCCTGCATCATTCTCCCTACCAAAGAACCAGCATAGATAAAAAAATATTTTTTAGGAAAAAGAGAGAAAAGAAATCAGCAAAAGAAATTGATATTTTTTAAAATCTAAAAATAAAGGCAATAATCCACCCCTGTGGACCTTTGAGAGCTACCAAGGAATAGGGAGAAGATGGGAAAAGAAGGTAGCCCTCATGTCTCTTGATCAGTCAACTTCTACAGGGTGCAAGTGATATTTAAATGAACAAGTTAGCAATGAGTATACACTATATACTTAGTAGAGTACCAGTGCAGTAGGATATAAATGATACAAATTATCTGATATGAGCCCAAAATAAAATGATAACTTTGAAAATGTCCACAGAGATCATCTATTTGGCATTCTTGTTTGTCAGGTAGAAACCCAGGTTCACAGATGGTAAGAATTTTATCCTAGGTCACACAAGTTAATAAAAAGTAGAAAGATGGTTCAAACTGAGCATTTCTGATTCTAAAACAAGTCAGTTCCATCACACTGTTTCCCCTGAGGAATTAGTAGGTAATGATTTTCTTCCAGAATAACCCCAAAGATAATGGTAAGAATGTTATGGTTGGCATTTGCTGGAGGCATGAGAGGAACCATAAAAATTTGCTCCCCAAAGTTCAAAGGTCTATATAAGTTCATTATGAAATGGGAAAGATTTCTAGTCAAAATTATAGAAATGCCCCCAACATATGGAGTAATGAGATGTCCCTCCCCTTTAAAGTGGGAGAGGAGAAACCTACGCAAAAAGTAAGTCTTCAGCAATCTTACAGAAACTAACCTGTCTAATCTATCTTGACAGTCACATATCATTACATTCCAATTTCAGCTTGTTCTTCCCACCTTTCTCAAACTTTCGTCCAACACTAGTGGTACCATCGTGTCAACTGCCATATTCTCTCGAGGGAAAGAAAATGAGGCCTCAGTGTGGTCTACAAACCTAAAGCACTTTAAAGTCTGTAAATACCACTAAAAACTTTAAAAATAATAAAAATCCTGCCAAAAGTACCAGTTTACACAATCTTCCTTAAAATTAAACTAAATGGTTTTCATTCATGTAATTTTGTATTGAATTTCTAAGTGAAAGCCCCAGGGCGCAATCCACTGAAACCACTGAATGTCTAAATCTTACTGACTGGTAATAAATAATTTGACTTCTTGTTTAGTATCAGCTGACAAGCAACTATTTACCCATTAGCCTCCTCATCGATTATAAAATTAAATTCTTCAATTCACACTTTTTTATCATTGTTGAATGAAAAAAAATTAAAATATGCAAATCATACCAATTCAGAATACCACTGGGAAGTAATTATTACAGAAATTCCAGGAGACCTGCTGCAGGACTCCTCTCATTCCTAGTATTTCAGAAAGGATAAGGAGTGTAGGAAGATCTATGAAAAAACTCATAACTATTCTTCCAATCATTTCTGCGATCATGACAGACTATAAACACTACTAGTTACTGCTTAAAAGTAAAAAACGGGAACATTGATTTGCTGGTCAGAGTAAACAAATCTTTATAAAATAATAGAAATCAGTAATTTTATAAAACCATCAATTTAGAGAAAAATAAACACTTATCTACCAAATTATCTAAAACAATGCACGCTGATAACTTTATGATAGCATAAAGAGTCCATCTAGTATTATAGAAATTCACAAAAGACGAGTCAGTATTGGTCACAGAGTACTGATTCCCATCAGAGTAGGCATCTAATATAGAACAAGTCTGTGGCCACTCTATCAAGATCTATATATGAAAGCATGACAATAAACAAGATGCCTGATTAAAAAAAGGGAAAAAGAAATGCACTGAATTTTATTTAAGAGAATCATATTTAAATGAAATCACTACTATGGTATTAGGGATTTTAGCCTTTTGCAAACTGTATAAAATTTGTCCACACAAGGGAAAATACCCTGAACAGATCATAGCAAATGGATAGTTCTTGTAACTGTCAATTAAACTTGAATGCTTCATTCAATCAAATTAATGCGCACATACCTTTTCAATTTACTGCAAACTCAAAAGCATCTAGAACAAAGACTTAACTAAGAAACCAGAGAAGAGGGAGGATGAGATGAACTATCATAGAACTAAATGAAATCATCTACAAATGCATCCCTCATTAAATCTTCTTTTAATTATTGGGCAGGCATTATACTCCCCACACAGATCCAATCATGGAAATGCCAAAGACAACAACATTTGTCTAGTCTTTTTGTGTGATAGTGATTAAAACATTTTAATTCCTTAGCTAATATTTAGATTGCCAAAAGGTTTCCAATTGTATAAGTCACATAAAAGGCAAAGTTGCCTCCCATTAGCTATCATTATTTAAAAAAAAAAAGCCATACTCCATATTTTACCATTACTTAGGATCAAGGTAAAAACCCAAGGGATGAATTGAGGGTATAGTCACTGCTCAAAGCACATTTCTGAAAGACAAGATAACAATTTGTCAAAGAGCATCCTTCTCCTTATCTCCCTCAGAGGGATGCAAGATTATTAATCTTCAGAACACAAAGAATTGAAAAACTACAATTCCCAGTATACCCTGCAGCCCATTCAATTACTATAAGTACATGAGGCTTAGCTGGGAGGGGGATTAGTTTTAAGAAAACATAAAAACGAGTTTTCAAAAGCCATTTCCACCTTATAGTGCACTACACACATAATTTTCTCATTCTCTACTTGCAGAAAAAAAGGTTGGAGAATAAATCACCTGCTACGGATTGGACACTAGTTTTTTGTTTGTTTCTTTGTGATATGACACCAAAAGGCTATATTAACCTTTGGGACAAACTCAAATGATAGCAACAGCAACATGAAGTCCTTTAGCCAAGTAACTGAAACACAAAATTTCAAGTAAGGAAACTATGGTGAGATTTCTAGCTCTATTCTACAATCAGACCAGTCACTTAGTCTTTCAATTGCTTCAGTTTCCTCATCTGTAAAATATGGATACTTTCCTACTATATCCCACCGTGATCTTTATGAGAATGAATTATATAAACTGATGAGTTTCTTACAAAAAGATGCTAAATAAATACAAGATACCATATTATCTCTACTACCTTTAAGATCCTGGCTGAATGGAACAAGGAGACAACAAATTCTTGGTTGCTTAAAAAATATAATATTAGATTAAAATCCATAGAGTCTAAAAACAAAATATTAAAAGAAAAAAATAGCTTTCTAACTCTAGGTCTTTCTTTGAAGCAAATATGAACATATAAAATGCACATCTGACTTAATTCCTTGAAATACTTGGTATTTAATTAGTAAAATAAAATATTTCCTTTAGGTGCTGTAAACAATTCTAGGAAACTGTTTACAAACTAGATCTCCCTTAGCACAACAAGGAGAAGCTTTTTCTATGCTAGGTATCACTGTGTTCCATTTGATAAAAAGGGACACAAAGACAAACTATTTTCGAGGAGCTTATATTCTATTTTATAAGGGATTGGAGGGGAATTTCAGTATAGTAGAGAAGAAGAAAGAGCAAGGTGGTGGCTCATGAGATAAAAAGAGAGCCAAGTAAGTACAAGCCTTGGGAACACACAAACTTCGAAGAGCAGGAAGAACAGGTTGATTCGGTGAAGGAAAGCAAAGAGCTGTCAGATAAGTATGGGGGAAGGAGGGGAGAAACAATAAAAATGCTGCCATTAAAGGGAAAGAAGGAGAAAGTGCTCAAGAGGAGGGGGTGATCAATAATCAAGAAAGATGAGGATGGAGAACAGCCTACAAAAGATTTCACAATTAACGAATTAATGGTAGCTTTGGGGAAACACAAGTGTTGGGGTTAGGACACAAATTAAAAGGGGCTGAAGAATGGGTTAGTGGTAAGGAAGTAAAATCAAAGGAGCATCAATGGCTCTTTCTAGCAGTTTAAGAGTGATGGGGAAGAGAAATGACAGATGAGAATCTGAAGAGACATCAGGGACAAGGAAAGGTGTTCTTAGGATCAAGGAAACCTGAGCATGTGAGTAGGAGACAGTGGTGAGGGAGCTATAGAGATTAAAGATAAGAGTGGAAAGAAAAACAATCATCACTGGCAGAAGGACCTATAGGAGAGAGCCTCTGAACAATCCAGTCCCTTTTGAGGAAGAGATTTCTGCAGAGTAGTTTTATAAATAAGGCAGAAAAGGGTCTCACCTTATCATCTTGACTATTGGTGCAGCCATGTTCTCTGCATCCACTGTATCTGCAGTCCCAGAGAGCTAATTCATTCCCATGCCAAAACATTATCCAACAAAACCGGTCCAGATCCAACACCAAAAATTAGACCACCCAAAGGCATTGACAGCAGATAGCCATCCCAGCAGCTTACAAACCACAGAACCCTCATTTCTGTATCAGCAAAGCCTCAAGGATCACTGGAATTTCACCTCTGCTCTCCTATCAAACTGACTGCTTCCATTTACCAGTCTTATTAGCTTCACATTCTGGTTTTGCTCTCAGAGCCATATGCTGCACAGGAACTATATGGGCTGGCCAGCCTCTTATTTTCTCACAGGGCATAGCATCCACAAATCTTTCTCTGTGGAACAGGAGTTCTTAACCTTTGTGTCACAGAACCCTCTGGCAATCTAATGAAGCCATTAGACCCCCTTCTCAGAATAAAGTTTTTAAATGTCTAAATTAAAACACATAGGCTTTACAAAGGAACCCAATGAGGGGCTCTTCTTCCACAACACGACTCCCCATCTAGGTTTCTAGGTTTCAATATATCGTGGGTTGGCATAAGAAATCAAATGGAAATTTTTTTGGAGTTTAGTAGAAGCCGAAGACAACACACCAAGGCCAATAGACAACACACACACACACACACACACACACACACACACACACACACACACACACACACCGTTTAAAAATTCCAAAACGCATAAATATATTATGGTATTGGGTAATATCAACATATTTTATCTTTTAATGCGATCAATACAAACAATTTCTTTTTTAAAGATAAAATAAGTAAAAAGTTAATTTGTAAAAAGAATTCAAAAGCCAGCAGAAGATACACAAAAGGTAAAAATGTAGAGATATCTTCACATTTGGCCTACATACAGCCTATGATCAAATACATAACCCAAATTTTACAATAACGTACTGCAAACACCCAATAAAAGAAAAGGAAAAAAATTAGACCTTCTCTGGCACAAAGGAGGGCCAAAAAATTTTATACCAATTTTCCAGACTGCAAGGCACTGTGGCCCTAACTCCCCCACAATATGGAAGGGGTGCTGGTATACTGAAAAACTGTTAACCAAAATCCTTTTTTTTTTTAAATCCTGAACTTCAAACGAAAGATCTCCATTTTAGAAGATCTAATGTCCTCAATCTCAACTCCCAAATTGGGGTTACCACTGAGACAACTCTCAAAGCCGATGCTGCCCAGGAAATCTCCTTTCTCTGGGCTAGATTCCAAGATGTTCCTGCCTATGAAATTCAAAATGCCTTCTTCCTTGCCAATCAGGAACAGTGTCCTTGAACTCCCTTTTCAGGCAGCATGCAAGTGCATGTCTGCTTCTGCCATGTGCTTTTGCTCTAATGCCTCCTATCAGTCCATTATTACTGCACTTTAAAAGAAGGCAAGGGGGAATACACTCAAAATGAAAAAACACTACAATGCCATATTGCCTCTCCCTCAAGGAAAATCATGGTGCTCTTTTCAAACAAGTTCATTTGATTCTCTTCAAATATTATGTATTAAGCTAAATTTGTATGTCATGATCTACATTCAGTGGTTTGACAAAAATTTCTTTAGGTGCCCTAAGAGGGTAGAAATTGGCTTATCCAACCCCATTATTTTACAGATGAGGAAACTGAGGACCAGAAAGACAATGGGATTTACCCACGATCAGGTAAAATACCTGCAATCTAGTATGGATCCCTGCATTAGCCATTTGTAAATGTGACAAATCACAAAAGTGGAAGTGGTTAGGACCGAGTCTCCAGCTTAGCCAAAGAGACATAAAAGTCTAGTCATAAAAGTTCTTTCATTTCTATTTAGTATAAATGCGTATACAGTCTTCCATGCAAAGGTGCCAAGAAAACCCACCATTTTCTACCTAAGTGAAAAAGATAATGTGTTATCATAGGAATAATAGTAATAACCAATGTAAACATTTAGTCTAGTGCTTTAAAATTGTAATGAACTTTACAATTATCTCATTTCATATTCACACTCTGGGAGGGAAGTTCTAGTATTAGTATTAATTAGTATTAATTTTACAGATGAGGAAGCTGAGGCAGATGGGTGCTAAGTAACTTGTTGTATCTGAGGTGTTTTCTTAAATTCAGGACTTCACTGAGCTTCCTGGGCTGTTTGTTTAAATATGCTTCTACTACCACTAAAGTGAATCTATTCTTTTAAGAGAAATGGAACTGCCTAAACAGTAGAACTTACAGATGGTAAGATATTACTGCTGGTTCCTTCTGTTCTGACCATTCATGTTTTGTAAAAGTGAATTACCATGAATATAAGATAATTAACTACCAGGAAGATCAAAATTTATAGCTCTATAATACAGGAATACTATCAATTTATCTTACTACCTTTTTATTGGCATAAATCCCACTTTTTAATGGCCTTCTTGTTCCTGACTATAAGAAATTATTGGGCAGTTTACACTAACGGGTTTCCGTCATGTTTCATTTCTAAACACCATTTTTGGCATTTTATTCTAAATAAAATCAAGCCAGGTCATCGATGTAATGCTTTGGATTTTTCTTTTCTTTAGAGGAGGCATGGGAATGAAAGAGCTCTACATTTATTTTAGTCACACAGGGCCAAATTAAAATCCTTTCAAAAATTTTTAGAATAAATCACTGACATCAAATAAAATTGCAAGGAATCTCTGAACTATTAAATTCCTACATTGCCAGAGAGCAAAAAGTAGTATTTTTAAAAGTATTATTAGTATCCTTATTTACTCTCTGATGAAAAATATATAATTACTTTTTAATATGATTACTATATGCATGTATGTGTGTCTATAATCCAGGAACTGGGAGTGAATGATATTATTTTAAATAATTATTCATTCTATATGTTAGCATGGACTTTAAATATCGAACTTGCTCAATTTCAAGACTCAATTCTAAGCACCCACTTCCACAGCATTATCAGATTCACAGACCTGCACTGATAGCATAACACTCTCTCTCAAAATGTAAGCAGCCTTTTGTAAAGGCACCTGTTTTTCTTAATTAAATAAGGACAAGGCCAAATGCCTGCATACAACTCCTGTTAGAGTGCCATTATGGAACTTGAGAAGAAGAGTGTGAAAATTTGAATGAAAATATTAGAAATGACAGCTTTTCACCTTAGTATTACTGTGCCCTCTCCATATTGCAGGAGAGCAGATGGTAAATTTCAAGCAGCCTTCCCTGATCCTTCTTAATTTTAGTGCCTTCCCTCTGTTGATGGTTTCCACTTCATCCTGTGGTTAGCTTGTTTGTACAGTTGCTTGCATGTTGTCTCCCCCATTAGATTGTGAGCTCTGGGCTGTTTTCTGCCCTTCTTTATACCTCCACACTTAGCAGGGTGCCTGGAATGTTACAGGCATTTAATAAATGTGTGTTGATTATTTATACGCAGATGGGGTCTAAAGTTAAAGCTAAATATGCACATTTCTTTAGTAGGGTTTTCTTTCAAACTGCACTAAAATCCATATATCAGTTTTAATAAAGACAAGACCTGAAATACAGCTAATAACCAAAATAGAATACTGACGCTTAAAAGGAAGCAAAATTTTGAAATATTGCTTCAACTTTTTCTTAATTAGATTATAATTATGATTATTGTTTCACTCCAACATTACCATCCTCCAGCTAACATCAGAGAAGAAAAGTCCTTCCTCCCAATTCCCTTTTATATACCTTCAGATATTCAGTTTTTATTTTTTCAATAATTAAAGGCTGAATGTCATTGAAATAATAATCAGACTTGCATCAGTCTCCTCTATCATTTCATTTCCACCCCCAAGGTCCTCATTACATATTGTCCTATGGTGCAAAAATAGAATCCTAACTCATCTTTTTCCAGTTTCTTCCTGTCCCTTCATACTGCTTGCTGGAGTAATTTCACTAATGGACATGTCTGATTATGTCATTCCCCTCTTCAGAAATCTACAATGGCTCCCTATTGCCTACCAAATTAAATCCAAACTGCTTAGTTTCCTAACTTGTCACCAACCTACCTACTGTTCCCATCTTTGTTCCATAATACTATCAATCAGAACTAACCATTCCCTGAACCACTTTTAGCCTTCTGCATTGTCATGTATTTGCTCAGAATACTTAAACTACTCCATTCTTCTACACATAATTGTTGAAATCTAATTCATCCTTTGAGGGCAAACTTTAAAATCTCCATTTAGGCCCATCCTTTTTGGGTTTACTCATATCTTCTCCACACACATTAAAACATTTCCTCTCATCATCTTCCTCCTTTCTCAGAGAAGGAGGTAGCCCTCCTCTCCCCAACAAAATGAATCTCCTCACAATTTGGACCCTATTCCTTTTCCCTATTGTCCTTCTTCATTGAGGATTCCCTCTCAATTTTCAAAGTCTCTTCTTTCTACAATCTTCAAACATGTTGAAGTCATTCCTATGCTATAAAAACCTTTCCAGCTATATCATCCAGTCACTGTTCTCACTCCCTCTTCTCCCCTTCAAGTCAATCATCTGAAATGAAGAGTCTACAATCATCTTCCAAATTCTCACTACTGATGTCTTGTAATATGACTTCTGACTCTACATCTCCACTGGGAAAAACAAACAAACTTCTTCTCCAAGGTCATTTAATGGTCTCTCAGTTGCCCAAACCAGTGGATTTTTCATGGGACTCATCCTCCATCCCTTGAATTTACAGCAGCCTGTCCTAGTTTGACCTTGTTACTCCTTGGGGTCTCAATTTCCTCTAATGGGGCTATAGAGAATCCTCTATAGCTAAAAGCCCTTCACAAGCTGCCTCCAGCCCACCTTTCCAGGTTTATATAAACACATTTCTCCCTGTCACACACTACAGAATTTAGCCAGGGTGGCCCTTCTTGGTATTCCTCACCCATATTCCATCTCCCACATCTGAATCTCTAAACAATCTATCTCCTGTGGAATGCACTAAAACTCATCATTTCTACCTCTTTTTTGTGGTTCAGTCATGTGATCCCTGCTATCTCTTATTATTCCTTTAATTGCATTTGATCCTCTCCTAGGAGATTTCCCAACCTAGGCTAAAATTATTACTCCTATATGAATGAATCTCAAATCTGTGGCTGAGTTCCAACCTCTTTCCATTATACTGGACTCTCCACTCCCCTGTTTCCAATTCTTTGTCATATATATATACCATACCCTTCTCCATACTTCCCCATTTCTGTTCATGTCACCACCAGTCCTCTGCTCTTCCTCTTCTTCCTCCTCCTCCTCATCAAGGTTCACAATCTAAGGTCTTTGATCTTCCCCTTCACTCATAGCCCAACCCCACTCACAATCCAAGAAGTCTTTAAATCCCTTCAATCTTCCTGATATCTCTGGGATTCTTCCTCTGCTTTACATTTATATTGTAGTCCTCTATCATTACTTCCAGACCCTTATTTATTGCTTCTTCCCAACAGCAGTAACCTTTTAACTGGTATTTTCTCCCCACTCCTTTGGCCTTCATAAAGCAGCCAAAGTAATCTTTCTAATGCACAAGTCTAATCACCTCACTCTCTACAGAAAAACTTTCAGTGGTTTCCCCTTTATTTACAGGATAAAAAAATTAAAACTCTTTATCTTGATGATGGAAGCTGATTGCCTGAACCCCTTAGGGGTAGGGTGGAGATATAAACAGATAAGGCTAGAATAGCAGATGAATCCATGGGTGTAGCCTTAGATACCTAAGGAATTCTAACAACCCTGATAAATCCTTATCTAACTACTTGAGATTATTTTATTGAGGGGTGCCTAGGGTATGACTAGGCAATCCAGTTTCCAGAGTCTACCTCAGGACAAAACCCTAATTAATAAAAGCCTGGTCTCTAGCTACTCCAAACTAATCTGTAAGTTTTTTATAGTTATATTATCATTATTAGCCAATATTCATAAATCACTTTAAGGTTTGCAAAGTGTTTGCCTTTTATTTTTCATTTTATTTATTTACTTTATTACCTCATTTGATCCTTACCAACAATCCTGGGAGGTAAATACTATTACTATTCACATTTTTACTGGAGAAAACAGGGGGCACAGACTGGGTTGAGATTTGTCCAAAGTCAGACAGTTAATTAAGTATATGTGAGGCCATTTCTTAGCTTAGGTCTTCCTGCCTCCAGTTCAGTACTGTAGAAACTTCATCACAACTACACATGTGATTTCATTTCCCAGAAAAAGAACCAGATTGGCACCCCAGGGTGGCATGATTTGGAAGGTCTTAGATTCTTTCTTGTTGGAGTGAAAGTGCTTTTCATTCTACTAATCAATTCTTCAGTTGGATTACCATCAGAGACCTCAAGCCAAAAAGGATCTTGGAGATCATATAGTCTCAATTATCATTTGATAGATGTGGAAACAGAACAAACTGGGAGCCCATGACATTCTTTCCATTGTACCATGTTCAGGCATTTTTCAGTTGTATCCTATTCTCCATGACCCCATTTGGGGTTTTGTTGGCAAAAACAAGATGAGCAACTGAGAATTAAGTGACTTTTCCAGGGCTGCCACTGCCCTGGGAAGAGTAAGAGTCTGAGGATGGACTGGAACTCATGGAAATGAGTCCTCCAGATTCTAAGTCCAGGGCTCTCCATTCACATACCTGTGCACCATACTGCTTCCCCAAATGGAGGTTATTTTATTTCCTTAAGATCCAGAATCAGACTAGATATTTTGAGGCTCGTTCTTGCTCTAGGTTTCCTTTCCAGACTTATTTCACAGTAGGGATGAAAGAACTTAGTAAATCTTTAAATTATATAAATATGGGTATCTATTCCTCCCACTATTACTATTAGGTTGTAAACTTTCCAAGGGCAGTCAGTCAGTGTCTCCCTTCTCATTTTTGTATCTTCACTGCATAGAGCACATAGAAGGTGCTCAATAAATGTTAACTGAATTTACTGAACTAAAGGAAGCTTTCCCAAATTCCTCCAATACCTAAAATTTGAGCTTTCTACCCTCAGATCACTTTTACTACAATGTATTGGGGCACAGTGCCTTCCACAGGGTAGGAATTTAATGTTTGTTATACTGAGATTCAAAATTAAATCTGGTTCTCCTAGTTGTGTGAGCCTGGGCAAATCCCTTAACCCCCATTGCCTAGTCCTTACCACTCTTCTTCCTCAATAACCAATATACAGTACTGATTCTATGACTGAACATAAGGATTTTTTTAAATTAAATTTAGTTTAAGACATAAATCTTAGAAGACAGTTAGAAGCAAATACATTTGATTTTTTTTTTTAAAGAAAAAACTACCGTTCCAGGAATGGCATGAGGAAGAAGGGACTATTTTCTTCGGTGATTTCTTAGTCTATTCTCTCCTCCATATTAACTCTATTGGCATTTGTATGATATTTTATGAGTATTGCCTTGTTTTGATGCTCACAACAACCTTAGAAGATAGGGGCCACCCACTGTTATTCCCATTTTATAGGTGAGGAAAATAAGGCAAACAAGAATTAAGTGACTTGCCTAGGATCTGTATATTGTTGTATATTGTTGTTGGTCATATTGGATCTCAGCTCTTCCTGATACAAGGTCCAAAGCTCCATCCAACTCACAGTTTTTCACATCCTTAAAGCTCAACTGAGAAAATGCAATTCAGAAAGGGGACTGAAAATCAAATGTCTCTTCCCTTTCAACATCTATTCTCTCCTGTCAAGTTCCCTCCAGATTCTAGCTCAGTCTTATATTTCCAGTGAAACCAGAAGATAAGAAATACAGTTCTTTGCATACTAAAATAATTGGGGGATATGCCAAAGACCCTCATGCTCAAATCACAAAAACCAAACATGGTAGGAAGCTTCATCCATACATGCATTCATATGTCAACTGAATAGACATCAACTCTCTGAGATTTCAGATAATCTTGCATGAGCAAACATTTGGATACAGGTAGCCCATGGTACCTGGCTTCAACTTAGGGGTAGCCTGTGATGATGGTGACCTAGTTCCTGATCCAATTTTCATGGCCCAAGAAAAGGAAAGGGGAATCTTCTTCTATGTGAGAATCAGGTCACAGCTGTTCACAACAGAATACATAAGAATATTTTACACAAAGATAATTAAGCATCACTAATGTCTCTGAATTCAACCTGTGAACTCTTTCCCAGCCCTTACTAATAAAAATTCATTCACTCATTCAATCGTTTATTTTGAGTATTAATTGCATAGACATTAGAAAATACAAAGATAATGGAGGTCCCTTCTCTCAGGAAGCTTACAATTTTATTCTTATCCCTCTATACTGAACCTTCTAGATTTGGAACATTACATGATTCATTCTCACCCAAGTTTAGAACTATAGTAGCCACTCATGCATATGCTCTAATCCCAATCATCACAGAACATTTAATCTGTTCCATTTGCCCAACTTGGGCCTGTTAGCCCTTCCTTGGGCATCCTGGTGGCCCTCCACTCTCACAGGTTTATTCTATTTGTGTCCTCTCAATGTAAACACCCCCAAATGCCACCCCAAGTATCCAGAAGTTACAGATGAACACCACTTTGTGCTTAGACTTTTCCTTTTCTTTAAATGAACTTAATTTCTCCTATGTCTAATTTGGTTTTCTTATTTAACATTTCATATTAATACATATTATGAAATGATTATTTTACAACTTCCATTAAAACCATGTAAAATGCTAGAAATGTTGTTTAAAAATATTTTCTCTCTTGTCAAAATATAAAAACTAAAAATAATATTAACTTGTTTGCTCAGTTGCTCATCTTTTTGCAAAATAAACCCAAGTTAAAGCCTGACAGTCCATGAAGAGGATTTGTGGTGAGTGTCCTGCCTTCTACCTCCAATATTCACACTCCTCTCCCTAAGCTCTGGCTATAGATGGTAAAACTGACAATCTATAGAACATAAGAACATGTGTGTGTCCATTTTTAAAAGATATGGCTAAATTCCAAACTCCAATCTAAGTCTAAGTCTAGATGGTTTTGAGACTTTTAAAGAGCAAAGTGATTTGTACATTCCCAAGGTTTATGGAATTAAATGCATTTTGGGATTGGGTGGGTGGGTGGGGCACCAGGAGGAATTTCTTTGATTAATATTGCCAACCAAGCAATTACTCAATAAACATTTATTAAGCATGTACTATGCCAGGCACTGTACTAAACATTTATGCCACCAAGCAGAATATAATTATCAATTCCCCAAGGGAAGAATCCTTTTCATTTTTGAATTCTCAATACCTAGCACTGAGTCTATAGCATAATAAATAGCCATTGGCCTGCACTGACAAAATGCAGTTTAGATTTCACTTTGTAACACATCCACTAAAAGTCACCATCAGGTTATCTTTGTAGCCCACCACAGTTAAGTTCTCTCTTGGGCCAGGCCAAAGTATACTAAGGAATAATGGATTCTGAAAAATTATATGGTAAAATACAATGAATAAAGAAATTCAGATGACACAACCCAAAAGTTCTTTGTTGATTTATTTTGATAATCACATTTCAGTTTTAATTATTTGAAGGTATGATAGTAGTTAGTGGGTTGTCATAGTTCTGCAAAAGAAGTTGTTTCAGTATCATGAAACCTGCCAGTCCTCTTCTACTGTTCAATTTTGGTGACAAATGGGGAAAATGTAGAAAACTAAACAGCATAAAATATATTTCTTTCCCAAAGGCAATCCATTTATTCACTCATTCAACCACTATTTTGAGTATTGACTATGTACAAATGCAAGGGAAAATACAAAGATAATTGAGGTCCATTTCTCTCAAGAGGCTTACAATTTTATTCCTATTCCTCTATAATGAACCCTGTGGATCTGAATAGGAGCAAAGCGTGGCTCAAGAGAACCTTCACTGATAACTAGAAAAATCTGTTTCCTTGCTTTTCCTTGGACCTACGAAAACTAAATCAGTTCTCCAAACTTCAGTGAGCTGAGATGGCAGAGGGCAAGCTAGCTGTAGAAAGAGTTTCCTGACCTGAAAAGACAACAAAATGTGAACCCCAAAAAGGATATCAAAACATCCCAGTCTCCTAGAAGCCTTCAGCATCATGATTTTCTGATCCAATTGATTCATTTCAGCTAACATTATACTATCAAAGGAGGAACAATCCCTAATTCAAAGCATTGTTGCATACCTTGACTACTAGAAGGAATACTCTGGTCTTGATACTCAAACTCAAAAAGTTCTTTGACATCAGATTAGTCTTAGGAGTGCAACAAACTCACTTAATGTCCATCTCATTCAACCAATTTCTTGGCTTTGTTTCAGAAAGTATGAAACCGTATGTTTAGGTGAAATCTATGGTGTGGTGGTAGTAGTAGTAGCAGTAATGGCTAACTATTTTAAAAAGCATTTTAAGGCTTGCCAAATGCTTTAAATAAATTCTCTTATTCAAATCTCAAAATTTCGTCTTTGGTGCTATCAATTAAAGTCAAATCGCAAGCATTTATTAAATTTTACTATCTCCCCAGACACCAAAGAAGAGAAAAGCAGAAAGAAAGACGGCTCACCAATGTTAAAGAGTTTATATTTTAATGGGGAAAGAAGAAATTTTAAAAAATCAGTTTTAAAAGGAGGGGTTTGGGGGGGTGAAGGGAAGGGACTATGAGTTGGAAACAATCCAAAGCATGGTAAAATATGATAGAAAAAGTTCAGAGAATCAAGAGTAGCACCCAGAGGAGAGTGAAGACATGAATGGCCTGGGCATTTTCCTTAAAATGAAGGCTCTAAGAAGGAAGTAGCTAATCAGAAGGCAAGGCTACAGGGGTGGAACATACTTCTAATGTAAGAAATTCATATTATCTCTATTTTACAGATGGAGAAATTAAGACTTAGTTTCAATAACTTACACACAGCTTGAAAGGATCTGAGGCAGGATTTTAATTCAAGTCTCTTTAGCTACTTGTTTTATTTCAAGTGTTTATTACAAGGTCTTTCCAATAATAAGTCTCCCTAGATTGAATCTTGGACTTCTCTACTGAATTCTGGGCTAATGTGGATCACACCAGAGGCAATGAAATCAAAGAAGAAAATGAAGTGACTATTCCTGTACAATAAATTATCTTAAACACCAAACTCTGCTTTTTTCAAGTTTTAAAGAAACAAAAACACACAATTTCAAGTAAAGTCAAATGAGTAAAAAAAAAAGAATGATAACCTTTTTTCAGGAAGGTGATAAATTTTCATTTTTTTCACGTTACTTTTCTTCCAAATATTCTAAAAATAGTTTACCATTTTAAAACTACTTGTTTCACAAATTTCAGTTTATAATAACTTTACCTATAAAACAGTAGAATCTCATTTCCACACCCCCCTTAATGAAACAACAAAACAAACTGAGTATTTAGCAATTGTCCTATAACCACATCACAATATATGTACAAGACTAACTTATTTCAAAGGATCGTAGCCATTGGATGAAAGGCAGATGACAACACACAGGTAACATCTTGTGATTAATTTAGAAGATCAAGTCACTCTTTTGGGGCAGCATGAAAAAAAGGAGTCATTGAGGGATGAGCTCTATTGGGTAAACTGCAGAGATGGAAGACAAGCTCCTCAAAAAGAATCATTTGGAGGGTGTGAGGGATAATCTCTCTCTCTCTCCTCATCACCCTGAGTGACAAAGTTATTCCAATAACATAGTTTTCCAGGATCTGAGCCAGTAAGAGATAACACACCTAAACAGGGGCAGAGAAATATATATCACAGGTAAACAGAATATCTCCCAAGAAATATCTTATCTTATCTGGAAGGGGACAACTTAGCTGCTCTGTCTCCTACCCAAGCCAGGGAGGCACTAAACAAATGGGCATATCCATCTTTGTGTTTTTTATTTCCTAATCTTAGAGCATTCCAAGGTAATAATTTATCAAGGCATCAACTTTATAAGTTTGAAAGCTCCAGAGGTCCAGCAGAAATCTCACCTGAAACTATAGTAGGTATAAGAAGGCAGAAGAATCACAAGATGACTAAGCAGCTACTTTAAAAGTATTGCAATTTATGGAGAGATTTCAGGACAAAGGCTTAGCAAACTGGTCCAGCAACAGCTCAGGAAGAGCAAACTCTATCCAGCAGAGATGCCACACCCAGGCAAGAGCCAGCAGTGGACCAACTTATCCATTGCTGCCAAGCCCTACAGCCAACTTCATAAGGATTTCACCAAGGAATAAAAGGGCATGCAGAACCAAGAGTGAGGAGTACAACTTTGCCACAATTGTTCTCTACATATTTGATTCATAAACATTGTAGCCTAAGTTTAAATATGTTCTCATGAAACAACACTTTTGTAAGAAAGTGTGTCAGAAATTTTAAGTTTTTTTAAGCCAACTGCTTAAAAAAAAAAGCCAATTGCTCCTCTTATACCATCTCAGTAAATCCTTTTTGTCAAAGATAATTGATGTTCACTGGTTGGCTGTCAAAGAGGATACCAGTAAGGACCCTGGAACTATACAGTATAAGAAACACAGTTCTTAGGGTTACCCAATAAGACCCTGAGGAATTACTTTATTTTTTTAATTTTAAATTTCAAAATATTTTTCCACATTCAGGTATTTCATTTTCTTCCCTCCCACCCACAGATCCAATAAGCATTTTTACTGGGTTATACAAATGCTAGTGCTTATATCTATTTCCATATTGTTGTTTTTTGCATATATGAATATTCTAATTTTTTTTATTTTTAAAAACCCTTATCTTCTGTCTTATACTCAATACTGTGAATTGGTTCCAAGGCAAAAGAGTGGTAAAGGCTAGGTAATGGAGATTAAGTGACTTGCCCAGGGCCACACAGCTGGGAATATATAAATATTTTTAAGGGGGAAACTATAGAGCAAAAAAAGTAAGTTACTAAAAAAGAACACTGGGAACCATTAAGAAAATATTATTTAAGAGACTATTATTCATGTACAGAAACAGATCATAAAGCAAGGCATATATTTTTCACATACACAGTCAACCTCAATTATCCACTCTAATGAAAGTGCTTGCTTGATGACACAGTCAGCATGGCATAGTAAACAGAGTCATAGATCTGCAGTCAAGGAAGGAAACCGCTTCAGATTCCATCTCAGCTACTTGGACTTCTCTACTGAATTCTGGGCTACTGTGGGTCACACCAGAGGCAACAAAATAAGTTACTTCAACTCTTTGAGTTCTTCTCATGTGGACAATAGGGACACCGGACTGGACTCCATCCCAAGGTCCCTTTTCAGTCTTAATTACTATGATCCTAACAGCCTGAGATCTCAAAAGTACATAATCCAAAAAGCAT
Source organism: Monodelphis domestica (assembly GCF_027887165.1). Lineage (NCBI taxonomy): Eukaryota > Metazoa > Chordata > Mammalia > Didelphimorphia > Didelphidae > Monodelphis > Monodelphis domestica. The sequence continues at coordinate 438,360,169 of NC_077228.1, read as the reverse complement.
TTGCATCCCCCTCTAGAGGCATTTACAAGCTAATTATCAAACCTATCCAATTCCCTCCCCCAAGAGGTTCCTCATCTGAACAGTTCTCTCTGGAAGTCTTCAGAAGTACCTTCTAGTGCTCCTATTCTCTCACTTTGTACTTGAAAGTTTATTGAGGGTGATGAGAGGAGCACAGACAAGTTCTGTCTGACCTTTTGAAAAAGCACAATCCTTTTTTTCAAAACCCACACCTGATCTAAGTCTGATTCAAGTCACCTTTCCCCATCCTATCATCCTACACAGCTCTCTCTAAACCGAGTCAGAAACAGACTGCATTGTCTTTATGCAAAGCATCACCCTAAATTAGAAGTGGCTTTTCTCTCTAAATTTTGGCTTCACATCCTCCCTGTGGCTAGAATGTAACTTCTTCACTTTGATGGAGACCTCCTCTAACCCAAAATCTTATCATGAAAAGGAGGAAGGGTAGATATTAGGAAGAATGGGAAAAAGTACGTGGGTCAGCAAATGAATGATAGGCCCTAGAAGTGTCAAGGAGAAATGGGGTGCTACTTAGAGAGCAGGTCACTTGTGCATTTTAACCACTTAAGACTTCCAATGGGGGGAGGGGGGAAGGGCAGGCGGCATCTGGGTAACTCAGTGGAGGCAGATCCAAGTTCTGCTTATTTCATTCTCTATCAGTTCATGTAGGTCTTTCTAGTTCTTAAAAAAAAATCTTCTGGGGGGCAGCTGAGTAGCTCAGTAGATTGAGAGCCAGGTTTAGAGACAGGAGGTCCTAGGTTCAAATCTGGCCTCAGACACTTCCTAGCTGTGTGTCTCTGGGCAAGTCACTTGACCCCCATTGCCTAGCCCTTACCACTCTTCTGCCTTAGATCCAATACACAGTATTGATTCCAAGATGGAAGGTAAGGGCTAAAAAAAAAAAAGACTTCCAATCACACTCCATAAAAACCTTTCTGAAGTTGAGATTTAAATTGCCAATCGCCTCCAGTCGTCCCCCACCCCAGCTCTCTAACTAGTAAGCCAAACAATCAGTATCCATATGTGAAAGCTCCATGAATTCAATTATATAAATAAATACATTCAGATGTAATTGCTAATTGATCCAAGCTTCCTAGCATGGCACCTGGAGTAGATAGTTAAAATGGTAGCACTAGGCAGTCAGCAGGGATTAGTCCCAACTGAGTGCCTAGTTCAGGTGGGCTAGTTAATTAGGGAAATGAGACAGAGATAGAGAAATTCTCAAGGGAAGGGTTCCCAACAAAGTTCTTTTGTTTTGTTTTGGCTAGAGGTCAGCCAATCCATATATACTATACACCAAAAATTTTATTTTAATTTTTATTTAGTGCCAACAAAACATTCAGTCATTCAGTATTATAAACAAGATGTAAGATTATAAACAATGCCACCCACATATATTACTAGTTTGAAATGTATGTATATTCTGCTGTGATTTTAAAAATACAAATTCATTGAAAAGCATTAATAAATTGATATGGGCATTATTTATTTTCTCAATGAATGGATACTACTAATACTATAAGGACATAGCAGTCTGCGAAAATTTCTCCATATTAAAATTGGCATGCAAACTCAAAAAGCTAGGTGTTCACAGTTCAAGCAAGGAATCCAAAATATAAGTTCTCATGCTCTTCCTGCCTCCTGCCTATGGAATTTCAAACTGCCATTTTAAATACCCATTATTGATATGGAGGAATGACCAATATGACCATAGCCTCCTCCTCTCCAACTGACCCTCTCACAATTTTTACCAGTTGTTTTTTATGAACCTGTAGGAGAACAGTAAATACCTTGTTTTATTTTGTTTTGTTTTTAGTAAATAATGAAAAAGCCTATTCTTAGCTTAATTCACAGAACTAAATTAAAGACAAAACGAAGTATTATTATTAAAATATATCCAATGCCTCAAAATTTTAACCTAGACTTTTTTTTAAGGCAAGAAACATTTATTAAATCTTTGCTTTGTTAGATGCTATGTTAAAAGCTAGTGATACAAGAAAACTGATCATATCTTAGACAGAAAGTAAGGGCTTTTCATTTTTAAAAAAATGCAATTGTTGCCCTAGAGAAGTTTACAAAGTATTGGGAGAGACAGCATGCAAATAATATATACAAATAAGATATATTTGGAAGAAATTTAGTAAATATTATTAAGTTTCAAAAAGTGGAAAGGGGCCAGGTTAGGAAGGGCTTTAAAAGTTGAGTTGAGGGGACAGCTGGGTAGCTTAGTGGATTGAGAGCCAGGCCTAGAGATGGGAGGTCCTAGGTTCAAATCTGTCCTCAGACACTTCCCAGCTGTGTGACCCTGGGCAAGTCACTTGACCCCCATTGCCTAGCCCTTACCACTCTTCTGCCATGGAGCCAATACACAGTATTGACTCCAAGATGGAAGGTAAGGGTTTAAAAAAAAAAGAAAAAAGTTGAGCTGAATATCTGGTAGAGTTGTCAATTGATCCAACCACTCTGGAGGGCAATTTGGAACTATGCCCAAAGGGCACTAAAGACTGTCTGCCCTTTGATCCAGCCATGGCACTGCTGGGTTTGTAACCCAAAGAGATAATAAGGGAAAAGACCTGTACAAGAATATTCATAGCTGCACTCTTTGTGGGGGCAAAAAATCGGAAAATGAGGAGCTGCCCTTCAATTGGGGAATGGCTGAACAAATTATGGTATATGTTGGTGATGGAATATTATTGTGCTAAAAGGAATAATGAACTGGAGGAATTCCATGGGAATTGGAACAACCTCCAGGAAGTGATACAGAGCGAAAGGAGCAGAACCGGGAGAATATTGTACACAGAGACTGATACACTGTGGTACAATCGAATGTAATGGACTTCTGTACTAGCAGCAATGCAATGATCCAGGACAATTCTGAGGGACTTATGAGAAAGAACACTATCCACACCCAGAGAAAGAACAGAAACACCGAAGAAAAACAACTACTTGATCACATGGGTTGATGAGGATATGGCTGGGGATGTAGACTCAAGGGTCACCCTAGTGCAAACATCAACAACATGAAAATAGGATTTGATCAAGGACACATGTTAAACCCAGCGGAATTGTGCGTTGGCTACAGGAAGGGTGGAGGGGAGGGAAGAGAAAGAATATGATTCTTGTAACCAAGGAATAAAGTTCTAAACTGACTAATAAAATTTAAAAAAAAAAAAGTCGAGCTGAATTTGTGATATCTGATCCTAGAGGGGATAGAAAATGTAAGAGAGAAAGTCAGATCCAGCATGGAAAACAGCAATCCAAGCAGGGGAAGGGCAAGGAAGACAGAGGATTACAGAAAGGGACATAGAAGAGATGAGGAGAAACTGCCAGATCACCTCACTTCTCTTTGGGAACTCCCCTGGAGTAGTTGGTCAGAGAGAAATCTCTGAAACAGAAGACCTTTCTACTCTGAACCAAACCCCCTTGAATCCAGCTGAAGATAAAGGAGTGGATGGGACTTTGTTAGAAAGCAATTCACCCAAAGAAGAATTCTCTCTATTCTCTAAAATTTGTCCTTTGAACTTCAAGCCACAATTAGGTTAGGTAGAAGGAAGGACAAATCTAACAACTAACCAAGGAGGGCCAGGCAGATAAAGTACTATGAAGGTTCTTCTGCTTCCCTAAAGAAAATCTCTCCAAAGTTTGCTAGTCAAAAGTAAAATCTGAAAAAAATAAACTCCAAATGAAAAGACAGGATGTGATTTCAAGTTTCATCTCTGTGATAGAAGATGATTAAATCTGAAAAACCTAAAGTATATTAGAACATAGATCATGGACACAGGAGAAATAAAATGCAAGTCATTAACTATTAATAGAAACTGAAAGCTGACGGTTATAATTAAATTATAGTTTAACCTTCTATACAATCCTGTGAGTTAGATTTGACATGTTGCTTCCTTGTGGTCAGGTTTGGAAAATCATCTGCTAATTAGAAAGTTCTTGGTTCAAGGAATAAGAAATCGTAATCTTCTGTTTAGGAAAGAAAAGAATCACATGCTTCATGATAAACTAATTTTCATGAGATTATTGTACCTTTCCATTCTATTGATCTTTGATTTATAAAAATACACAAACTCTAAAAATAAAAGGACCAAGGGGTAGCTAGGTGGCTTAGTGAACTGAAACCAGGCCTGAAGACAGGAGGTCTCAAGAACTTCTAGCAGTGTGACCCTGGGCAAGTCACTTAGCCAACCACTGCCTAGCCCTCACTGCTCTTCTGGTGGTGGAACCAATACACAGTATTGATTCTTCAACAGAAGGTAAGGGTTTAAAAAATAAATACATAAATAAATAGACCAAATATCAAACTGTGTCATCCACAAAAATCACAACATTTTGATTCAAACACCCTCCATTTTTCAGCAGATACAACAAAAGCAAGATAAAATGCCTTGTTTTCCCATGAGTGAAAATTCATAAAATGCAATTATTTACCCAACAGTAGATATCGAAACCAATCTGAAACTGGAATATAGCATAGCACTCTGAAAAACAGAGATTCATTCAATTCACAGCCTACAGATAGTACTTGCCTAGGAGGAAGCTGAAATCTGTTCTGAGCATATGCAAGGCCTCCTTTGTATTTTAGCCTTGAACCCAAACCCTTCAACCATACATTAAATGAACTATTATTAAAATAAACTATCTGGGCCATCTGGACATGACTGTACTAGCTTATTTGAATTTTGCTGTATTCTTAAGTGTTCTCAATAACAAATTAATAAACCAAGTTGCAGTATCTGTGGGCTTAATCCAAACTTGCTTCTGACACAGCCAGAGTCTAAAAATTCTAGCCAGGGTTCCCCAACCCAGAGCAGCAAACTCACAAACTTATAGGCGCTTCAGTGAGATGGTTTAAATTTTCAAGGGAAAGTGTTAAAGCTCAGCGAAACCAAATTCCATTTACCAGCATCTCATCTGTGAGAAGTTGGGTTTTCAGGGTTTGGTGTGATAAAAAACAAGTGCTTCAAGAAATTAATGTGGAAATGGAGGAGGGGAGTGTTGTCCAATCTGATTTCAAGGTGCGAAGTGTCCCACAAGCATCCCATTAATATGGAATTGAGGTTATTTGTGAATGAAATAAAAAATATTTTTCTTTTCATTCAGGTATTATTTTTTCAAGTGGCTACTAAGTTGTTAGAAGATAAATATTTATTAAGCTGTTTAAACCTAAGAATTTAACAAACAGAACTTTTAGGTACTTCATTTGAGCCAGTAGTACTAAGAAAAAAATTACTAAGATACTAAGGGCGCTATAAACCAAGAAAGTTTGAGAATCTCTGTCCCATAGGAATTCAAAAGGAAACAGGCCACCACAGCTCAACAGCTAAGCAGCTGGACAATCCCAGTCTCTCAGATGTTGGTGGAAGGTAAAGAGAGAAGAAGATTAAAATGAAATTCAGAGTGGCAAATGAAATTCCCTAACAATGTAAATAGACACCCTAGAGGAGAACATGGACATTTTCTATTTTTTTTGCAACCCAACCAAGGTTCAAAGGAAGAGGAAGGAAGACTAACGTCTTACTAACAAGGAACTTCTGCCCCAAATCACAAGCCCAAATGAACACAACTATTCTAGCTTTTTATGTGTTTTTATCAACGACCTGTGCTGAAAAAATATAAGCCAAACTCTCTAATTTGCATCTTCTGCTTATAAAATTGGGTTTCAGAAAAGGAGGATAATTTCCCAAATCACCAGAGAAGAGATGCATTTATCAATTTTTAGACATGGTGACTTTCAAGTTTCAACATTTTACATTATTGATTGAGGGAAGAAAGGGAATTGTTACAGATAACTGTTTATTCTATAATCTATACACATATATAACTATCATACACACACAAACAACTAAAAGAAAATAAAAATGAACTAAAGAACCAATCTTGTGATTCATCCCAGATATCAGAAGTTTGGAAACAATTATGTCTGGCTTGAAAATATTTTACAAATTTCTTCCTACAACATTGTTTTCATCTTTTAAACTGTATTTTTAAGTAAGTGCTATACATTATGAATCATTAAAATTCAGAGGTTTCTTTGGTGAATTGTTACATTATTACCCTTTATTTTCTGCATTTTATAGTTAGTTGCTCCACACCAGGTGTCCAACTAGATTGGAAGCTGCCTGAGAACAGGGTCTATACTAAAATAGTATATTTTATAAATAAACTAAATATACTATATAATATACATATAAATAAATATAAACTAAAATATCTAAAATAAAATGAAATTATTTTGAAATCTAGCAATATCTATATAACTTCTATGTGGATATTCATTTTTCCCAGCTAAAGTAAAAAGTAAACCTGTGGCCTAATTTATGCTTTTTCTTCTTTTTTTTTTTTAACTGCTGGGAAGGGGGCAGCTAGGTGGCTCAGTGGATTGAGAGTCAGGCACAGAGATGGGAGGTCCTGGGTTCAAATCTGAACTCAGACACTTCCTAGGTGACTCTGGGCAAGTCACTAAACCCCCATTGCCTAGCCCTTACTGTTCTTATGCCTTGGATACAATACATAGTATTGACTCCAAGATGGAAGGTAAGGGCTTTAAAAATAAATAAATAAATAAAATAAACTGCTGGGAAGTATCTGAGGTCACATTTGAATCCAGGTCCTCATGACTTAGGGCCTGGCCTCTCTATCCACTAGGCTACCTAAATGCTTCTAACTCTTTTTTTCCTCCCCTAAACATTTACTTTCCATCTTAGAATCAATACTGCTTACTGGTTCCAAGGCAGAAGAGCAGTAAGGGCTAGGCAATGGGAGCTAAGTGACTTGCCCAGGGTCACACAGTGAGGAAATTTCTGAGGCCAGATGCACACCTAGGATCTCCTGTCTCTGAACCTGGCTCTCAATTCACTGAACTACCCAGCTTCTCCCTATTTTTATTTTTTGGTTTGCAAAGGTGTTTTTTTTTTTAATTCACCATTTATTAGAAATCCACTTGTTCCAGTTGGCATCCTTATTTTAAGAGGTGGTTACACTATTTGTTGAAGTTCTATTCCAAAATGGGGTCAGGATACATTGCCCTTGTTTATAAAATCCCACGAGCGCTGCAGTTATAGATTTCAAGTGAAAGAGGTTTAAAAAGAAAGCGTTTTTTTAAGGCTTTACAGAACCTATAAAATTAGTCATTCATGTTTTTAATATGACCATTCCTGTAGCTCTACAGACTTCAGGAACATGTTCTCCAGCAGAGAAAGCACTCATTTCTTTCACTGACAATGCAGCTCCCTCGTCTCACACCCCAGAAGTTTCACAGGCTTCGCAGGGTATGGGCACACTTGGAAAAAAGATCCACGCCACACCGGAGCCCCGGAGCAAGCAACAGAAACAGACCGAGGCAGGCTGTGCTAGCCCAAGTCTCACCGGCTCATCACCGCCCATCCTTCTCCTAGTCTCTGCATTTCCCACTCCGCTTTCTGACCCACTTTTTATTCTGAGAAAAAGCAACGATTCAAAATGGAAGTTCAGTCATTATTTACAGCCCCGTATGTAAACTGTAAAATGACTGGCAAAGTTCTGAGCGAATCCATTTAGATCTATGTAAGCAAGACATTCTTTCCCAGGTGGTGGGCGGCCTCATGTCAAGCGACTATGGGCCAGAACTTGTCCTGCGCTGCTTGTTCAAAGGGAGCCAGGCGAGAATATTTCAAGCTCTGACAGACACCACTTTGTGCAAACACATCCCCACAGGAGTATTACAAAAAAGACAGCAGTGATGTTTCAGCAAACCTCGTGTCAAGAAAGGTGCTCTCCTGCATTTTTAATCCGCAGGCAGGCAGGCAGGCAGGCAGGAAGCGGATTGTCCCTCCTACAATCAGGCATCAGGACTGCTGAGGCTGCCGCTTTCTGTGGGGTCTCTCCAGACGGGTATCAGCGCCTTCCCACCACCCACCGTTCTAAACATTTGCTCCCTCTGCCATCAAACAATGGAGGGAATGAATGGGGAGGGAGAGAGGAACAGAGGAGAGTTAATACTCTGGAGTCTGAATTCAAATCTGACCTCAAGATGCCTGTGAGGCCCTGGGCAAGTCAAATGACTGACCTTGGTTTTCCTCAGTTTTCTCATATGTTAAAAAAAAAAATTAAGGGGCATAATAATAGTACCCACCATCTGGAGTGGTTGCAAGGAACAAATGAAATAATGTTTTAGAGTGCTTGACACATAGTAGATGCTATGTGAATGCTAGTTTATTGTTATTATTATGTTCAGTCTTCAGAGACAGGAAACACCTCAGTGAGGGGGTGCCAGTATATTTAAATAAAATAAAATAAAAATATAAATATGCATATTTATATATTTTATATCACATTATTATATATAATACTATATTAGATACATATTATATCTATAAATACATTGTATTACATATTTATAAAATATACTCATAATACATTATCACATATATATTTATCATAAATCTATAAATATGAGTATATAATATATAAATATAAAATATATATAGATAAGATATTATATAATCTATAAATATAAATTTATATTTATTGTATATTGTATAATAGTATATATAAATATCATATATTCATACTTGGTTTTATTTTTATTTAACTATATGAACATATTGTTTGCACTCAGAGTTGAATTAAAAGCTCAAAATGAAAGTTTGTAGGATATAAAAAGTTCTATTAAAAACACTGAAACTTTAAAATCCTCCAGAAAAAAAAGCAATAAGTGATTGCATTAAGAGTTATTTACAGGAGGGGGCAGCTGGGTGGTTCAGTGGATTGAGAGAGACAGGAGGTCCTAGGTTCAAATGCGACCTCAGACACTTCCTAGCAGTATGGCCCTGGGCAAGTCACTTAACACCCATTGCCTAGCCCTTAACCACTCTTCTGCCTTAGAACCAATTCATGGTATTAATTCTACTAGGGAAGGTAAGAATATTATTTTTTTAAAAAAAAGTTATTTATGGGGACAGCTAGATGGCTCACCACATTAAGAGCCAGGCTAGAGATGGGAGCTCCTGGGTTCAAATCTGACCTCAGAGGTGTGATTCTTCCTAGCTGTGTGATTCTGAGCAAATCCCTTAACCCCTCATTGTCTATCCCTTGCCATTCTTCTACTTTGGAACCAATACACAGTATTGATTTTTTAAATTTATTTACTTATTTTTTTCACACAGTATTGATTTTAAAAAGAAAGATATGGGTTTTTAAAAAAGTTATTTATGTTTTGACTCTTAATACTTTGTAGATGTACAGATTTTGCTATGTTGTCCCAAAGGAGATTTTGCTGTTTTAACACTTAGAATACCGAGAGACCAATGGATTGACCCAGGCCACAGACTGGAAAAAGTATTTGTCTTGGGTAAAGAAAACTCTAAAACATCACCCTTCTCTTTACCAAATTGCCAGGCCATGTTTAATGACAAAACAAAGCAAAGCATCATAGATAGCTGGTATGACATTTATGGTTTGGGCCCTGAAGTATTAATATAGAACACTTTACACTGGGCTAGAGTATTGGGGAAGGAGAGAGGTGGCTGAAGGAAGTCAAGAGGAAGGGAACCCAGCTATGAGAAACCCCACAAAAAACATGTAAGGAAGAAATCGACACAGAGATGGGAGATTAAAAGTAAAGCTCCATGTCCCCCAATTTGTTGGTGTTTATTCAGTATGTTCTCTAAGAACCTGATGCTCAGAGGGTTAGTAAAACAGGACTTAGAGAATCAATTTCCTCCCTCACAGATGGTACAAGTAAAGCTAATGAAAAATAGAGGGGGGAAATCACTTCAAGTGGTCTTTCTTTATGACTTATCAATGAAATGTCAAAGGGAGAGAGAGGGAAAGAGAGAGAGGAAGAGGAAGAGAGAGGGCTACTAAATAACTCTTCTAGTCATTTACATCTCTGATATTTTTATTGTCATATTCAATATACAGAGCTATGGGTAAAGCCAGAAACACATCCACATTAGAGGCCTGAAAGCTAATGCTGAATCTATTAAAGCTGTCCAGACTTATTTGAGTGGTGCCCAGCTCCCTTCTCCCCCCCCTTTGCCCCACCACCCTGTGACTATCAAAGACTGGCCTCCTGCCAGTTGGCAGGGCACCAGGACTGTAGGAGGCCTGGGCAGCAGGACTCTCCTCTCTGGGCATCAAGGCACCAGAAGAGGTCCAATAATGGGCTCATCTCTCAGAGTCCAGGAAAGCTCGTAAATCAACAGCTACCACAAAAGCCAGCAGAAAATTGAGGTAATCCAGGGGAGATGGAGCTCCTGTGGAAGCTTTTGGTGGAATACAAGATTTTCTTCTAAACTATGTTAATCTATATGCCAGGCAATAATGATGATGGCAACCTAGCCAGCATTATGCATGTTAAAACTTCAAGAGTGACTTCATTTTCAGAGGACACCACCCGTTTAAATGAGCTCAAACTTGCTATTTTAAATGGGTAGCAGGACTGAACCCAGATGTTCTAACTCACTGGCCACACACATCTCCCTTCATTTCTGACCTTGACTTGCAATGCTGCAGATCTGGATTCTGACCCTTACAGTTCTCCAAAGATCCAAGATGCTGCTGGCATGAACCCAAACATATTTATACTACCGATGCTGTTCATTTAGATAAAGCTTAAATACAATAATAATCATGATGAAGTGAAATGCTCAGAGACTAGACTGTTCTAGCTAATTTAATTATCTGGTTAAATGAAGGTTAACTAGAAAAGCTTTTTCTATTTTAATTTATGGAGCTGAAATTCTAATATTACTTATACTTTTTCCTTTATATACATATATATAAATATATACACAAATCCTTACCTTCCATCTTAGAATCAATATTATGCATTGGTTCTATGGCAGAAGAGGAGTAAGAGCTAAGTAATGAGAGTTAAGTGATAGCTAGGAAGTGTCTGACTTAATTCTATCCACTGAGTGACCTAGCTGCCCCCTTTTCCTTTCTTTATATATCATGTAGTAGTAGTTGTAGTAGTAGTACTAAATAATATAAATAAAAGAATAGGATGCTACCCACTACTACTACCAGTAGTATATAGTAATACTACTAAATAACATAAATAAAATGTATGTTTAATGACAAAACAAATATAAATAAAATAAATAATAGGATGCTTACTACTACCACCACTACAACTACTTCTCGTTTCTTACTCCTCTATTAGACTCTTAAGTTCAATAAAAGCAGATAACATACCCTATCAAACCTTGTTGAGCCCTCATTTATTTCTCATATTCCTTGGCATGTTAGGCACAGTAATAAACCTTCACTGAATGGATCTGCCTTTCCCCTAAAGAGTCACATGTGGCAAGGAAAAGCATCTTGTTGACAAATTATGTTAATCATTATTTTACTAGGTAAAATATCAGCACTTACTCCAATGACTCAAAATTGTAGAATTCTCTTTGACTCCTTTATATAACCTGCTCTTCCATCTAATCAACCCCCAAATTATTTCATTTTCCCTTATCTATGTTTCATTTATGTAAGCCTTGCTTACAAACCCCACCATAAATAAGTATAATGTTTCATTTGTCTAAGGAAATCTCTTAACCAACCAATCTCCTTCCCTCTTCTCTCCCTGCAAACACAGATTTTAAGAACCTTTATCTGCTGGTTTCAGTTCTTCCACGAGACTTTCCCAGGCTACTATAAACAAGGGACACATCCGCACTAGGAATGCCTCTATAATCCATAGTAGCATGTAGAAATCAGTTCAGCAACTAGAATGAAATTATGAAACAGATGCTAAGTGTTTAGGGAAGCAAAGGAAGCAAAGACTTTATAGAATCTAGTCCACCTTTCTCATTTTACAGATGAGGAAGTGATGACCTACAGAGGCTGACTCACCCACATTCACACAGAGGCTCAATCCAAAATGAGGAGGTCTTTGACTAGACAGAACTGCCTTTAGGAAGTGGCAATTACTTAAAGAAACACAGGCTCATTGACAAAGACGTCTCTTCAGACCAACCATTTCCTTTGACAGGATTATGAGAATGGTAATCCGTCTGGAGTTCACAGAGGTATTTTTTTTTATGTCTCTTATAACATCCTTACAAACCAGATGGAGAGAAGGGAATTGAGGGTTCAAACAACATGACCCAAGAGGAGTGATTAATATGTTGATTTCAACTTGAAGAGAAGTCTTTAATAGGATGCTATAATACTGTATCCTCAGCTCTTATCTGATCAATATTTTTACCAATTAATTGGATGAAGAAAAAGTCCTCTGCCTAATGTCCTTTCCAGACTAATTTCATATTATTTTCCTTCACAGCCTCTACATTTCATCTCCCCTGGGGCTATAGAGTGAGACTTGGAGTCAAGAAGGTCCGAGTTCGATTCCAACCTCAGATTCTATGTGACTCAAACAAGTCACTTAAATGTCTGTCTCTATTACTTCCTTTGTAAAATAGGAATAATAGCAACTCCTTCCCAGAGTTGTTGTATCAGAAGAGATATTTATTTCTAAAGCACTTTGTAAACCTTAAAAAACTAAAAATGCTTATTATCACCACCACCATCATCATGATCATCTTCATCATTATTCTGGCATCATCATTATTATTCTGGCTTGTTTGCTATTGCCCAGGCTTAACAATTTCTCACCTCTATGCCTAGACTAACTCTAGGTCTAAAATGCAATTTTCTCATCCCTTTCTTTGTAAAATAGGGATACTAACAGCAACTCCTTCCCAGGATTGTTATATCAGATGAGATATTTATTTATAAAGCACTTTGCAAACCCTAAGGCACTATAAAAATATTTATCATCATCATCATTATACTGGCTTGTTTGCTATTGGGCTTTGCAAACCTTAGAGCACTGTAAAAATGCTTATTATTATACCAGCCTGTTTGTGATAGCCCAAGCTTAACAATCTCTCTCACACCTCTAATCCTAGGCTGACCATGGGTCTAAAATGAACTCTTTTCTCATTTCTCCTCCCTATAGGATTTTAGCTTTCTAAAAGGCTTATTATCTCAGGTATCACTTACAAAAGGCAGCCATTCCTAATCTCTTCAGTTGTTAGTGATTTCTCACCCTTAAGTTATATTTGCTTGTCTGGGTCAGTCTTTGTAAATATGATGTCACCTAAATAGAATGGAAGTTCTTTCAGAAAAGCAAGGCTTTTTCAAAAAGGAAAAAAAAATCGTGTTTGTATCCCTAACACATAGCACAAGAACTTACACATCTTAGGGTGTTCAATAAACGCTCATAGAATAAAAATTGGAAACAGGAGTGGATGTTCAGCTTCAATAGGAGGAGGAAAAGGGGTCAACAGTATCTGAAAGGCTACCACCTAGAAGGCTGAAAGAGTGATTAGATGTGTTCTTTGTAGAGGGAGAAAAAATTACTAAGTTTAGAGAGTGGAAAAGATAAAAGCCAAATTTCAGATCAATTTAAGAAACAATCCCTAATTTCTAACAATTAAGAGCTCAGCAGCAACAGCACAGAACACCCACCAAGGTAATGAGAATTCTTTACCAATTCACATCAGGTTGAAACAGGCATTGATCCCTTACTGGAGAGAAGAGTCATGTACTTGGGCTATATCTTCTTACAGCCATTCTACCTTGGAAAAGATTATTTATCATTTCCTTTTTCCTGATTCCCCCAGTTTTTAATGCACTACTCCTGAAATTATTTTGCATTAATTTTGAATATATAGTAATCTATTTATACACACACACACATATGTATACACACACACACACACACACACACATTATTCCTTTCCATTCCCTTCTTTCCCAATAGAATAAAAACTGGCACATACCAGCAAAATGATTCTGGATATGTCACTCAATTCTCAAGAAACCTCAGACATAGCATAAAACCACAGTAAATAAATATTTTGGGACACCTTGAATAAGACTCTAAATTGCAAAATAAATACTGATTTGCATTAGTAGAAGAAGATGCCTCACCAGAAACTTCCAATTGGACTCACAAAATCTCACACCCCAACAAAGTAAAGTGTTGTGTATCTCCACCACCACTGAGGGAATGTAAGGCTAAGTGTATCTCTATTCCAATGTCTACAAACACACAAAAGATCCTTTTTTGAATTCGTTTTTTGCATCAGGATTTACAAAGGAGAACCTCAACTTCACAGTCTAGATAATCAGAAAGCTCTTGATGGTGTCCTTAAAATGTCCATCCATGACAACTCTGGGGGAAGAGTTATCTGGCAACTCTTATCTCTTCAGATATTGTATACCCCCAACTCCTTTGTAGCCATAATGAACAGATACACTGAGAAGAAAATTCTCACCACTACCCAAGTCTTTAATATTTTCACAAGAATCACCACCAGAAATAAATATGGCTTAGAAACTTGCCCGGCAGACAAACTGCTCCCATCTGTGCTGACTCCCCCATTACAGCTCTCTGAAAGAAAAAATCTTACTTTTCTATTTGTGACCCTAGCCCTTGGCACAGAGCCTCTACACAAAGTAAATTCATCATTAATGCTTTCATTCATTCATTGTGCCTCTATAAGCCTCACTCTTAGACGGAGTCTCCTCATGATGTGTCTTCTACACTGAGCACAAGAACAAGCCAATTTATTGGTCAAAAACTTTGGTTCCTCAATGGACTATACTTGGGAAACTAATGGCAGAAATATTAAGTAAAAGAAGTTTTATTTTGTCACCAAAATAATGTCAATCATGTTCAAACTCCCAATTTCTCCTTTCCACTTCCTCTCTTCTCCAGCTCTTTTTAAAAAGAAAAAAGTTGTGCAAGGAGATATTGCTAAATGCTCATAGAATTCTGAAATGCAAGAAAACTTGGAGGTCATGTAATTTGACCCTCTTGTTTTCAGAGATGAAGAAACAAAGGTTCAATTTGAACAGACTTGCCTACCATCAGGATTTCAACTCAGGTCCTCCCACTGCAAATTCAGTGACATTTCTACTATAGAACTTGCATGATTTTGAAAGTAGAAAGTCAATCACACTGTCTAAATGATCAGAAAGCATTCAATGGTGGTGGCCACGTGATGTTCATCCATGACATGTATCTAAATTTTGAGTTGATCTATTGCTAACATTAAAACATTTTTTCTATAAAAACTTTACTATCAAATTTCTGAGTTTTATAATTAACACAGTATCTGAGGTGCTGCTAAAACTTTGTATATTTTGACACAGTAATCAAAACACAAATATACAATGGGTTTTCCCAAAGGCAGGAATAAGCCATTTAAGTTCACTTGGTGCTTGCTTCATTCACTTTATTATAGATGGGATCCTACAATAAATAACATCTAGTAGGAGAGAGATCAAAACAAGGTAACTCACTCATTCACCACACCTTCACTTTTTATTAAAGCACCCAGTGGAAGCTCTAGCTGTAGCTATGGGTATTCAGAAGAATTAATATTTAATAACCATGCTAACACCAATCTTATATCCTGCTCTTAATGCAAGATCAATGTTAACAGCCTAATGCTAATAAAATACTTTAATAAAAACAAATAAAATAATGAAAATACATGAGGGGAAACAACTTTCCATATTTACACATAGGAAAAGGATTTTACAGATCTGCTTAACAAACAGGATGAAGTATATTCTTCTTTTGCCTTCTGATTTAACAAAGATGTAATGCAGGCAGTTAATCAACACACACACATGCACACAAATACAAAAAATCATGTATACACCCTACTCCAGATAAGTGGAAAATTGATTCTAAATTTATATTTTGATTACCAGTCCAGTCTACCAAATAAAGACAGCCAAGAAGGCGGTGAAGCTTATAATAAATGATTTCTGCTCAAAGTCAATGTCTTCATTTCATACTAAGTTCAGTATATCACCATCACAGACTCTCTGGGTTAGATGGGACTGCAGGGATCAGGGGGTCCAAACCTTTGGGGGAAAAAATTGCTGTTCATGTTCCATGAACTCAAGAGTTTTTGCCATCCTGGTTACATTTCTCTTGGTTCTATAGCTAATCACTGTGGCACTTAGTACTGAATGCAATACACAGAAGGATTCTCACCTCTTTCTAACCCTGGACACTCCTCCTCCCAAAGCAGCATGAAATTCTAAGTTTTCTTGGTACTCAGCTGTACTATTAACTCATAAATATTAAAGCTTCTTCTCCCACCCCCAATGAAATACTATCTAGCCACGTTTCCTCTGTATCGCACATGTAAAGATGATTTTTTTAACCCAAGCCATAAGATTTCACATTGTTTCTGATTAAATTTCATCTTACTGGTTACATTAAATGTAATTTTCAATTAAATGTGTTTTTGAATCCTGAATCTGTTGTATATTGTTTTAACAAGCCCACCCACCTCCAGTTTCCAACCATGACAAATTTGAAAAGCCTTTATGTCAAGTCTTACTTTTGTTTACAAAAAGTGGAAAGAGGTGGTTAAAAAGAATCAAGTACATTGAATTTTTGGAGGAAATCTATTTTTAATTTTTAAAATTCATAATCCAACTTCTTAAATTCTAGCATATTAATGTTATGTCTAGGCAAAAATCCCACTCTTATGATGAAAACACATTATATTTGATTGTGTCTTTTTTAGCAAAGTTATCGTTTGCCTGTCGCTTGAGGTTTTTGACATGGTTTCTATTTCTGTAAGCAAAACTCAACAGCAGTGTGGCCTACCATGCCAGGAATAAAAATAATTCTTAATTTAGATTACTAAAAGAAAAAAAAAGCTAAGAAATTCAAAAGACAAGTCACAACTTATGATGAAAATACTAGCTTTGAAAATGCCTCAGTCCCAGAACCATGATTAAATTTTTGTATGATATCCATTTATTCTTTAAAAAAAAAACCACACACTTCATTTATTATAGCAACCTCTTAAATAGGTGGTATTCCTGAGACACAAATAAATATAACTTCTCCAGTCTGAAATCCTAAATTCTAAGTAAGTTTAGCTTGAGCTTTGCCTAAATCTCAGTTTATAAACTGATGAAAATCACAGGCTCAGACCATGAAACTGATGAATTCCTTCAATAATGTCTGCTGATGACACTCATCTTACTAATACCCAACGATCCTCCCATTGCAGTCAGCTAATTTTTAGATGATCGGGATTAAAATGAATAGTTTTATATACCAGACTAAACTCTATGCATACTTTTTTATTACCTTTCCTACTTTTCCTGGAGAATGTGGCTGGATTGAGAAGCAGGAAACATAGATTTTCTTCTTTAATATTCTGTCATACCAGAAAAGAAACTTGAGGGGGGCAGCTAGGTGGCTCAGTGGTTTGAGAGCCAGGCCTAGAGATGGGAGGTCCTAGGTTCAAATCTGGCCTCATACACTTCACAGCTGTGTGACCCTGGGCAAGTCACTTCACCCCCACTGCCTAGCCCTTACCACTCCTGCATTAGAACCAATACACAGTATTGACTCCAAGAAGGTAAGAGTTTATAAAACAAAAAAAAATTTTTTTTAATTCTGGCCTCAAGACACTTCCTAGTGATGTGACCCTAAACAAGTCATTTAACCCCAATTGCCTAGCCATTGCTGCTCTTCTGCCTTGGACAGAAAGTTAGAATTTAACATTAAAAAAAAATTTTTTTATTTAAAATTTCAAAATTTTTTATTTTTAATTTAAAAATTAAAAAAACTTGAACTTTCATCAAATTCAGTTTCCCTATCTATAAAATGATTTTAAAAAGAAAATTAAAAGAAAAGATGACCCCAAAATCCTTTCTCAAGCTCTGGGATTCAGTGATTACAAGCAAAGTCTGCAGACAAAAAGGAGACTAAGAAAGTAATTCAGTTCACAGTTTATTAAAGACCAGATTAAGCTCTGAGTAAGATTCTAACACTCAGGGTCAGGAATGAGGCAACCTTAACTATAGTCATTGATTGATTTTTTTTCCTTACCTTTCATCCTAGAATCAATATTGTATGTTCCGAGGCAGACAAGTGGTAAGAGCTAAGCAATAGGGATTAAGTAACCGGCCCAGGGACATAAAACTAGGATGAGTGTGAGATCACATTTGAACACAGGACCTCCCTTCCCTAGAACTTACTCTTTATCCACTGAGTCACCTACCTACCCCCTTATCTCTATACATTATTTATGAATTCTTTTGTATCCCATTTCTAACCTTAATGACCCCAGAAATTTTCATTTTACTAGGATGAGACCATTTTAAAGCTAGAAAATAGACTAAGAAATTGTCATTTTACAACTGAGGAAATCTAAGACCCAAAAGATGATATGCTCTACAAAAGGTCACACAGGAAATTCATTAACAGAGCAAGAATTGACACCTAGGCCACTCCATCATGCAAGTTTATAACAATCATTTATCCTCAAATGCTTTCTAGCAGTGAGACCCTGGACAGGTCACTTAAACTCTCTTTTTTAGCCCTTGCTGCTATTCTGTCTTAGAATTATGCTAAGACAGAAGGGCTTTAAAAAAAAATTACAGTAGGTAGACTTAAAATAGCTTTACATCTGTCATATTCTTAATGAAAACTCTTAAAGTCTTTTTAAATGTTTTAACTACACTCTATAAGACACTAATCTTGCCATCTTTCCGTGAAGGAAAAATGAGTTTTTGAATATACTCTAAAATATGATAGAATCATCATTTGTTTTTCA
This sequence comes from Monodelphis domestica, assembly GCF_027887165.1. Lineage (NCBI taxonomy): Eukaryota > Metazoa > Chordata > Mammalia > Didelphimorphia > Didelphidae > Monodelphis > Monodelphis domestica. Next base: position 438,341,555 of record NC_077228.1, on the reverse strand, counting down.
GAAGTAACCAAAAAATCTATTCTTACCCTCCATCCTGGAAACGGACTTCCTAAACAGTCATGTAAAAGTCATTTTTAGAAAGTGTTGAGGACACACAGCCAAGCAAGACAGAATTTGGAACAAAGTTTAAAGACAATATGGGTCTAACTTAATACTGAAATCATTCCCAATCTGGCCATGGCATCACCTTTCTAAAGATCCTCCTTCAAGGGAGCACTCTCATCAGCCTATCCTAAGGCATCCGAAAATCTACCCAGAACAGGTTCAGCTCATCAGTTTCTAAATGTCACAACTGAAGTTTTCTCTCCCTTAAAAAAAATACCAACCTTTTAACAATCCAAAGTAGCCATACTTTCATCATGTAGAGTATGAATTAAAAAAGCTTTAAATACTATCCACAGGCCCTGACACCTCTACCACTTTGGGGCCTTTATCAGCATCGCCCTGGAAGGCTCTGATTTCCCTCCAAATATCAGGGAGCTACAATTCTTGCTAGTCAAGATTTTGAAGGAATGGAGGGGAGAAGAGGAGACTCTGGCTTTGCATAATAATGGAACTCAGCCTCTTTAAGGATTTTCCTCAGAATGCATTGTCCAATGACTGGTGTTAAGAGGAAGATCTGAGCAGCCATGAAGATTCCAACTTATGTCAAATTTGATTCAGCTATTATCTCTAATCTAGGCTCACCTCCCCCTATTCAGTGAATTACCTCAATAGAAGGGATAATTCTAAGTGAGACAATAGCCAACAAAGCCTCATCCAGCCATGAGCTAAAGGAGCAGCTTTCTTCAATTTAGTCAATGAGGCTTAGTGGCAGAGAGAAAAGAATAAGCCACTAAACATTTTATCTCCCACCAACAGAAATTCTAAACAAATCCTGCTGTAATCATTTGTAAAAGTAGCACCAATTCTTGAGGGAGATAAGTAGGGGGGTCAAATTTTCCCCAAAAAATGCCTTGTAATGCAATATCCAGAGAGGCACCAGCACAAGGGAGTCTGGCTCAAATGGGCAACCACTGCTTGAATGCTTTGCCTTTAAAGAGCAAGGATGCCCCTGCCCACAGAATATTGAGAATATCTGTCCCATCAGTGGGCCTCTTCGGATCTCCCCTCCAGGAGCCATTCTCTAGTGGATCTTTATAAAGTGCTTTTCCTAAAGAGCAGCACCACTCCTTCACAATAAACTCCAGAAGCAAATATAAAATGCTCAGTTTGGCATTCAAAGCTCTTCCATCTCCCTCCTACCTTTAGAGTCCTTGCACCAGTAACTTTTGATTCCTGGTGTTGCAGGAAGAAGATGCTCCATCGATTGGTTCCTGGCCTTTTCTCCAGCTGTCTTCCACGCCTAGAATGTTCTTTCTCCTCTACTCTGTCATTCCTGGCTTACCTTCAGGCTCAACTAAAATCCCATCTTCTACAGGGCCTTCCTTCTTTTAGTTATTTTCTATTTCTGCTATAGGTGTCTATTTGTTTGCACATAGTCTCTCCCATTAGTGTGTAGCTCCTTGAGGGCAGGGATGGGCTTTTGCTTCTTTCTGTATCCCCAGGCACAGCACCTGGCATAGAGAAGGTGTCCAACTCTTCCTGACCCCATCTAGGGTTTTCTTGGTAAAGGTATTTGTCATTTCCTTCTCTGGCTCATTTTACAAAAAAGGAAACTGAGGCAAATGGGATTTCTATAACTTGCTGTTAAGTGTCTAAGGGCACATTTAAACTCAGGAGGATACGTTTTTCTGACTAGAACCAGGCACTCAAAATTCACTAGGCCACATAATCAATATTTGTGGAATGAATTAATGGAATAAACTAATATTTCTTAAAAAGATGCAGCTGGAATTCAAACAATTGAACTATAAGGTGGAAACTTCCATGCCTTCAGCAAGAATTGCTAGCTTTTTTGATTCTAAGATTCAGAATGAATTTTTCCCCAGGAACAGAATTGAAAATTTTGCCCCTACTAATTTCTCTAAGCATAGATAAGGGAATTTTCTAAAAAATCTATTTGGGCTGAAATAGCAAATGGGTGGAATTTATACAGCTTCAGGTTTGCAGGGTACTTTACATATGCTGCACAATGGTTTTAAGATTCAAAGGGAAAAGCCATATTGTTTTTATAATTTAATTTCTATCTGTGCAAGTTCTAGGTGGGTTCAAATGATTCTGGTGGGGACTATCTTTGAGGTTATTTTTCAGTCTTCTAGAACTGAAATTTACACACACACACACACACACCCACACACCCACACACACACACCCCATTACTAGCTTCAGAAATCTACCTCCTAAGCCAAGTGATTTTTATTGGCACAGGGATGACATTACCAAGTTGAGACCTTACCAAATGTGAGCACTCTATCCTCTTTCCGAAATGAGGTAATCATGTTGGGGCGGCTAGAGTTCTGGTTGACTTGCACTTTCCATTAGAACAAATCTCCATTTTCCCAGGGATCTTTAAAAATGCCTCCACAGCCTTGAGTATTACTCACAAGTTCAAATGCAGCACACAAACACAAGTTAAAATGCTTACAACTCCAAGAGTTGCAGAAGGTCAGAGACAAACTAATTTAAAGTAAAGGGATAAAATGGAGCTTAGGCCTGTGCTTCCTTACTAACTAGCACAGTGATATATCAGTATGTCATGAAGGATTACAGTTCAAGCTATGTCAAGCCAAATTTTCACCCTTGAATTATGCTACCACAGTGGGGAGATCTCAGCCCTGAGCAAAGCCAAAGGAAGAAGAAATGCTTTCCTAGACAGCCCTCTAGCAGCTGGCTTGGAAGAAAATCCTGCCCTTATTCCTTCCCCCATCTTAAAAAAAATAAAATAAAATATCATTGAGAGTGGGTTTCCCAATAGCTAAAATAAAATGCCCTATTCTCCTCTAAATCCTAAGAGGAAGAGGCTCCATCCCAGATTGTTCTAAGGGAGTTCTGATTTCAACTAAAGGAAATATTTCTTTAACCCTTACCTTCCATCTTAAATCAATACTAAGTATTAATTCCAGGGCAGAAAAGCAGTAAGAGCCAAGCAATTGAGGTTAAGTGACTTGCCCAGGGTCACACAGCTAAGAAATATACTTTCATGAAGCTTTAAGCAACAAATACCTTTCATGATACATGTGTATCCTGCACTCTCAGGAAACATGTTCTCACCTAGAGGTAGATTAAAAACAGGTGGGCCCCTGGAACAACATAACCAGGAAAGGCCCTATCCAATAAATAACATGGAGACAACATGTGATATAATGTGATGCCACATCATGTGATATGATGTCACGTGGAGTGGTAAGATATGCCACATGGTATAATGTCATGTGATGTGATGGAATGTCATGTGATATATGATGGCATAGTATATGTGATGGAATATGATATAAAATGATAATAACATGACTGATATGACCTGATAAGACATCACAACATTATACTATACTAAAACTATGCCAAATAAGAGTTAAGAGAGAGGATTAAGTCCTATCTCTTCACAAACTGGCTCTTTCCTCTCTCTCTCTCCAGACTTCTTACACATTATTCTATACCACGAACTGTAATAGTTCACAAATAGTAACCCCTTTCAAATTCCTCTCTGAAAGACCATTCATCTTACATCTCCCACATCTAGGCATTGTATAATTGAAAATCTGTTACCCTAAAAAAAGAACTACATTTTCCAGGAGTCCACTGACTTCCTGTAGATAGGGGATATTAGGCAGGGACATGGAAGGTCCCAGCTCTTTACTTGTGGTACTGAGCTTGGTGGTGGTAAGGTGGATGTTTGAACTGGTTGATCAGTCATGGGCACGTGGGCTTTATTTTGTATCTTCTTTATTCCTTGATTTCTAATGACTATTAATAAATCTCTTAAGATATAATATTTTTATTATTGAGATTTAATTTTAACCTTTATAACCTTTAGCTATCTCCTCTCACTTCACCTCTCCCTCTCAGAATCCCTAGTTTCTTTCAAGAACAAAAGGATCTATTTTGTATAGAAGCAGTCTGACTTAAGAACTGATCTCATCGGAAGTCCTGCCTCACATGTGCTTTTGGCTCAGTGGCTCCAAGTAAGCCACTTAAATTCTCAGGGGTCCAGGATATTATCCTTTAAGATGAAAAATGTCCAAACTTGTTTTAAGACCAGTTTAGGCAGAGACCTCTCTATATTAATAAAACCAAAGAGAGACAGACAGCGAGACAAATAGAAGAGGGGGACACAGAGAGGGAACAGGAGGGAAAGGGAGAAAAATCGATTGTGTGTGTGTGTGTGTGTGTGTGTGTGTGTACATATATATACACACACACATACTATATATTATGTATAATGTGTGTGCACATATATACTATACTACATATAGGTCTACACATGTTGTCTTCCTTGAGGGCTGGGACGGTTTGACTTTTCTCTTTGCACCTGATGCTTCAAAAATGCCTGATGGATATAACCATTGGGCCCATCATGTAACTTCTAAGGGTATGTTTCTCCATCTATAAAAATGACTCAGGTGGACTAGATCAGGTATAAAACTTGCCGCAGGGGTGGCTGGATAGCACTGTGGATAGAGCACCAGATCTGGAGTGGGAGGAGTCTAGTTCAAATTTGGCCTCAAGACACTCACGAGTTGCATGACCCTGTGCAAGTAATATAACCCCAATTGCCTAGTGCTTGTCACTCTTCCCTCTTCGAATGAATATTAAGACAGAAGGGAAGGGTTAAATTAAAAAAAAAAAAACCTCTGGAGTACAGTTGAAACTGGAAATGTCTTAAATAAACAACAATTTAACATAGATGATGTTAATTTGTCATTTTATAAATCAGTATGCAGTCAGCAGGGATCCATTTCTAGGAGTGTGACATAAATGGATCAGATGATGTCTAAAGTCTTCTCAGTGGAAACTTACAACCCTGAGAATTCTTCCTCCCTGTACCTAGTCATAAAGAACACACTTGATGACTTCCTCCAGATCCTATTACTTACTTGCTTTTTAAGTTTGCTAACACATTGTTTAGAACTTCCCACTTGACCTGGATACTAGCTTTTAACTAAACTTATGGCAAATGAATTATTAGCTGATTTATACAAATGAAACACAACTATGTTCTTACTATCAATTAAAAGAAATGATTATGCCTACTTCAAATACAAGTACTACTTTTGTTTTCCAGGTCAACAAAACTTCTTAATTCTATTGAGAAATGAGAGGGCTGGATGACCCCCCTATTGTTCCAGCAGGGTATTCAGAGCAAAATCTTGGGTTAAGCACATTTTAAGGAGTGTGGGCTAAGGCAAGCTTGTGCTCCAAAAATCCTGACTTCTCCAATTCTCACTTTTTATCCTCCTTCCCAAACACTCTCCAAAAACGTACAGGACATTCTCCAAAACTCTCAAACAAATGGGTCCAAAGATCCTCTGCAGGGGGGAGAGTCCCCATGACACCAAAGACCCTGAGCCATGAAAAGGTTATCCCATTAATGTCATAACTTGGTTTAATGCTGATGAGATGACACCACCAGGAAGAAGTAATCGTGCCAGGGTTAATCAGGGAGCTCTCTCCACAGAGGCACACTGGGAAGATGCTAGTTAATCAATTAACACTCCCTGGAGCACCACTCCTTACTAAATGCCTTCTAGGTCATTTTCAAGCCCTCCAAGTCCTATCTGTCTGTCTTTCTTCTTACTCTCTCTCTCATTCATTTCTCTTTCTTCATCACTCCCCATCAGTGGTACCTATTCTGCTTTTTAAATTTTAATTCCCATTTTAGACCTTTAAGAGATCATGGAGATCATCTATTTATCCATTTTAATTCATTTTTAAGGAGATAGTTGACTCTCCTGTGCCCACCACAAATAAGTTAACAAGAAAAAATTTTAATAGTGGGAAGCCATATCTAGGATATAAAGCCATGAGTTTATAATCTTGAATTTTGCCTTGAGCAGTATAGTCTAGTTTTCTAAGCCTGTGATTCAAAATGAATGTATCTGTATGTGACTCACTTTTAAATACATAGATATCTCAATGTCACATGGCTAACTCATAGCGCAACAGAATGAAAATTAATAATGTGTTTTGTAAAATAGCTTACACTTTTAGATGAATGATACTGTTTAAGAAAGAGCTTTTAAAAGCTAATAAAATGGAAAATTGGGAAGTAATTGAAAAGACAGTTTCAAACTATTTGTTAATCATGAATGGCAACAAAAAATGAAAATATTAAGTCTTTCAGCTTTAAGAAGTTACATTAGAGCATTTTGTAGCTATATTTAAAAAAAAAATTTCCCACAGAACAATAATTTACAAAAGATGGTTAAAAATGACCTTGGACTGAAAATAAATGATGAAATGTGCTTTGTGTAAGAGACCACTTCATACTTTAAAACATACTCTTCTTTAAAGCCATCCATCCCAATAGCTATTCCATACTACATGAAAGACAGCACAGAAGTATAGAAAGTGGGAGATCTGAAGAGTCATAAAGGCCTGTATTATAATTCTAATTTTGATTGTCATTAATTTGTTGTGTAAACTTGGACAACTCATATAACCTCTCTCTAGGAATCCATCTCCAAGAACCATAAAAAATGAGAAAGAGAAAGAGGAATGGCCTAGGTCAAAAGTGTCAAACTCTAAATAGAAATGGGAGCCACTAAACCATACATAAGGATCCCTACAGGCCATGTATTGACTTAGAAAACCACATATTAACATTCTGGTCGCCTGTATTTTTATTTTTATTTATTATATTTTGTTCTATATTTCCCAATTACATTTTAATCTGATTCAAGCCCAGAGAAGAGGTGACTACCAGTTTGTCATCTCTAGCCTAGATGATCTCCATGATCTCTTCCTACAGGTCTAAAAATCTATGAAAAAATGCTATGATTCTAGTTATTTATTACACATGTTTAGCTTGTCTACTAAACCATAAACTGCTGAAAGTCAAGGGCATTGTGGTCATTTTTTTAATCCCCAGAAGGCTTAGGTCAGTCCCATATTACACAGAGGATGCATATTAAATATTTGTTGAATGAATGATGTCAACTGAGAATAATACCAAGAGTTTAAGCAAAACATTAGGTTTGTGGTTCTGTGGTTTTTGTTTTGTAGCAATGGTTTATGGTTTTTTCCCCTTAATAAAAAAAAAAGTGTTTCCATTTCATAAGTGGCAAAAATAAGAAATGAAATATTTTAGAATGGAAAGGAAAACAGTCACTATAACTAAAGTATCTGTATCAAGGAAGAATATCTACCAGCAACTTTGCCATCAAAGCCAGTAACATCTGCCATCTACGTGGAAGCAGATGGCAAAAGTGCGGATGGATTCTGTTGGCAAGTATTAAATACTTTCACCCAGAATAAAGAGGAAAAGCTGAGGGTTCCCAGGCACAAGGAAACCAACCATGGGGACAACAAATACTATCCAAGTGCCTCGGCAAACCAGCTTCAGTCTTATTTCTAACTTTGAGTCCAAACCTTCACACAGCTTGGTGGCACAGTGGAGAGAGCACTGGGCCTAGAGTCAGAAAGCCCAGAATCCAATCTTACTAGCTGCATGGCCCTGGGCAAGTCACTAAACCTCTGTCTGCCTCAGTTTCCTCATCTGTAAAACAGGGATCATAAAACACTTTATCTCTCACGTTGTAAGGGTCAAATGATAATAATGGTCTAATGCTTAGTACAGTACCTGTCACATAGTGAGTGCTTTATAATTATTATGTATAATATATAAATATATGATATATGTATATAAGAGATTTATATATAAATATATGTAATTATGTATCATAATTATTAGCAATCATCATAATAATACATGAAAAAGTTATAAATAGCATACATAAAGACAAAAAATATCACAGATATCCAGGCCAAGATGTTAATCACCCCTAAAAGTACATATTTAGTATCCAATGTAACAAATGCTACTAGCACAGAAATTTTTTTTATGCATGTGTCTAATGTATACTATGGGAGTTTCTATGTATCATTTCAATATTACAAAAGACTGATTTTACCATTGCGGCTCTCCTAGCCACCAATCGATCCAGACCACAATGCCTCCAAACTTTGACTTTCATGAGTTGTAATTTCTAAAAATTAAAAAATTCTAAAAATTGATGCCCAATATCCTGGCTTGGCAAGCAAACCTCTGAGTGGAGTCAGGGAATTCCTTTCCTCAGAGGAAAGATCCATGTCTTGCCTTTCCTACAGGGAAGTCTCTTCCGTCTGTTAGGACCGGTCCAGGCTTGCGCTCCCCTGGCACTGTCTTCAAGAACACGGAGTCACTTCCCCTCTCTGATGAGGCATCAGAGGAGAACTTTATAGACTATTAAGCAAATTAAGAGCTTGAAGGAAAAATGATAGGTACCCAGTGTCTCTATTTGTATTCATCAAGCCCTTTTCTCCTTTGCCCTAACAACAGGGAAAAACTTTAAAAACTCTTCTGAAATGAAACCACATTTAAACTCTTAATATTTTGGTTGCTTTGTACTTTGACTAACATAAGCTAAGTTTATTCTTCTATGTCTTTGCAATTAATTTCCGAAACTTCTAAAAGCCTTTACTCTAATGGATCTGCCCCCCCCCCCCTTATTTTATTTATTTATTTGTTTTTGCCAAATCTGTGGATTTTATTCGTGTTGGGGATAGTTTGGCAGGAAATTCCCTCTGCCATAGGAGATCTGCAATTTAAAATCTTAAGAGTTTTCCAGGGTACTTAGAGGTTCAGTGTCTTAGCCAGGGTCACAAAATCAATATGAAGTATCAGAGGAAGAACTTCAACACAGGTCTTCTTGACTCTGAGGCTAACCTTACGGCTGCTACCCACTAAATGAGGCAGTCTTTCCAGATTAATTTTTTTTTAGCCCTTCACTTCTGTCTTCATATCAATTCTAAGAAAGTAGAGTGGCCAGGGGTATGCAATCAATCAAGTGACTCGAACAGTCACAGAGCTAGTATCTGAGGCCAAATTTGAATTCAGGTTCTCCCAAATTCAGGGCTAGCTGCCTCTCCATAATGAATCTCTAAGAAAACTGAAATAGCCATTCAAAGAAAATGTTTCCAAAACATTTACATATTCACCACAATTAAGATAGAGAAAAAATGTCTTCTAACAATCTAAAGTAATATAAGTAGAAAGACTCAGAAATTGTTGGCTGCCTTAACACCCTAAAGAAAACATTTATTTTGGCCAAAACAATTGAAATATTTGCCTCCTTTTGGAAACATCTGCTGCCAAAACAAACATTTGTTTTGGAAGCAAATGTTTTGGCTGTTAAGATGGTACTAAATAAAATGCTTGTGTTCTAAAACAGATATTATACACAGAAAACATTTGGCAATATAGACATGGCCAAAGGGTATAGAAGAAGATAAGCTTCTCAGCATTAAATTAAGAATAATTTATAATTCCTACCAAACTCCAATGTTCTTTTCAAGAGACTATCTTAGATTTTGATTTAGTTTTTATTCACTCTAAAGCCATAAGGACAGTGGAATCGCCTGTATATGCAAAACTATAATTTATACTTCCATTTGCCAGGGTAGCATTTTGAGTAGAGAGTACATACCACTTTTATCTAGATCATTTTGGTTCAGATGGCTTCGTAGAAAGAATGCACCAAACAACAGAAAAAGTTACATGCATGCTCAAAGGTTTTAGAAACGTGTGCATACATTCCTATAAAACTCTTACCCTTTTCCATGAATGGCATTATAATTGGTCAACAGATACAATTCATTAGATTACTTTATGTGGAAAAAGAAGCATTTTTCAATTAAGTTCTAGTCTTCAATGAGGCAAGAAAAGTTAAGTGATAGCAACATCACTGAATACCTGTAAGTATGTCACCCATCACCTTTCTGACATAACCAAATGTAGCCCAAGCTGTGAACGTATGCCTTTGTTTCTTGGGATCCTAGCTAATAAATCTTAAACGACAAAGATAACACACACATACCCTTTAAAAGTTGCAAAGAATAAGGAAAATAAAACAAGGACTCTTCCCCAAAGTCTTTGAGCCAAAGCTGGCTATCTTAGTGTTTCTTATATAAAATTAAATCTGAAAAACTCAAAATGAGTCAGATTCTGATAACTTAAAAGATTACATATTCTCTATGTACCATTGTATTAGATGAAACCAACCACAGCATTTCTGTTAACAGTCCCCAGATTTGAATTCCAGGAGCCTGAGGGCAGAACGTTATCCACAGAAGCATATAAAATTCATTTCCCCTCTTAGTTCGATAAAACCCAAGTGTTCTAGTTTTTAGGGCACCATGCAAAACTAATCTGTTTAGACAGGTACTTGCCTGATGATGTGGGAGGATCAGCAAGTAAAAGCCCACAAATCTAGTTCCAGATAATAAATACCAAAATGGTATATGATTAGCAGTACATGCTTCAAAAACCCAGACATGGATACATTTAAAAAATAAAATAAAAAGTATATTGCATGTATATACATAAATGTATATATAAACACACATAATGCATTTGTATATATAAGTATCTATATGTGTCTAGAGATATAAATATAATCCTCCAAATCAAATGGACCCCAAATATTAAGCTTTCAGTAGCCAGTTCCTTCTGACTGTCAAAGACAAAAGCAAGCAGCAATATTGCCCACAGTTAATTTCAAACAAGCAAGGCAAGTCTCCTCTAATGGAGTAGTCATTTAAAATTCATGTCACAGGAATGGAATGCCAGCCAGGAATCATACCATGACCCCTGAGCCAAAGACAACTTACCACTCAGCTGGTAAGTGGGCAACTCAATTTACAAACCTGAATTCCAGCATTTTAATCCTTCGCAGAAATATATAAGCAATATTAAATGAACTGGATTCAGATCATTAGAGGTTCACAAACCAAACACACGCAAGGTTTGGAGACTGTCCAAGGCAAAATCATGCCTAGGTGGTGATGTCCATTCAATAAAAACTCAATGTCATAATTATCCTCTTACTTTTCCCCTGAAGAGTATTAGTAATCATAACTATAATACTACTCAGCCAATTATAGTAGTGCCGTGAGAAGATAGATAGGGCTGGCAGCCAATCACTGTGCCAGATTATTGCCAGTTAGCTGATAATTCACAATTATCCAGAAATTAGTAAATGAAGTGAAAAAATACAAACCTCACCTCAATGGGAAATAAAGCAAATCTTCCAATATTTTTTAAAGTTTACTTTAAAATCACTGGCTTCAAACTTCAATTTTTTTTTTACTTTTCAAATTTCTACGAATTTATATTTAATAACTAAATGAGAGTATTAGAATGAGCATTACACACTGTTTCTAACTATGTGGAACATTTAACCTATTATAAAAGTTAAGTTTCTACAATGGTATTTGATCTCTTAAAACACTGCTCTTCTTTCATTATCAGAAAGAGTGTTTAAATGGAACCCAGCATACCTCTGGTTGGCAATAAAAAATTTTAATCTGAAATCTTAGCAGAAATTTGCTAGCAGTCTTTCTGGAAAACCTTCACCAACTGGCTCCTTTAAAAGAGCATTACCTAATCTTCCTAATATATAAGTGCCAAAAATTATTAAGGAGCCTGAGATTACAACATATACTTGCATATGCTTGTATGCTCTTCCCTTATGTGAACTTTCTTCTGGAGAAAGAAAAATAAATGAAGAAAATGCTTTCTTTACCCCTCCATGTGCCTCCTCAGCCCCCTATTTTAAACAATCACAGCTTGCTATCAGGAAAAATTTCTCCTGAAATTCACTTTCTCCAGATGGACAGTGTAAGAATGCTTTAATCTGCTACTCTAAATTCTTAAAGAACAAGAAAACTTTCTGAGCATTGGGCAAAAATTCTATGAAGGACTTATGGAAAATATGAACAAGAATCTTAGACTCTCATCACCTCTCAACTGGTCACCTGGTTGACTGAAATATTCTTCTAATTGGATTCCACGTTTCAAAACCCTCTCCATTCGAATCTATCCTCTCCTAAACTATCAAAAGTGATTTTCTAAAGCCCAAGTCTTTTCAAGTTGTATTCTACCCCAACACACTCAATAAACTCTCATGGTTCCATATTGCCTCCAGGATAAAATATAAAGCTCAGGCATTTTCACAAGCTGATCTTCCAATCTTGTTACAGCCTACTCCCCTCTATGTAGTCTAAAAGGTAGAAAGGGTCTAAGAGGTAACCTAGTTCAGCCTCTTCTTTTTACAGAAACCAAGAGATGTTTGCCCAGTGTCACAGGGAATAAAAAGCAGAGCAGGTATCTCAACACAGGTTCTCTGATCCCAAAAAGGATGTCAGTCATTTCCTCTTTGCCACAAGGTTTCTCACAGAAAGAGTGACAATAAGAGCCACATTTATTTAGTACTTTAAAAATATTACCTCATCTTATCCTTGAAACTAAAGGGTAGGTTATTTTTCGTACCTTGCAAATGGGAAAACTGAGGCAGGGAGAAGTTAAGCAACTTGCCCCAGGTCACACAGCTAAAAAAAGTATCTGAAATTGGCTTTGAATTCCAAGACCAGCACTTGATCCATCTTGCCAATTTGGCTACCAAAGAAGAATCAAAATCTGAATCAGTGGAAGAAGCATCCAGATTAGTGAAATGACTAATTCACTAAAATAGCTGAATTGAACTCAAAAAAGAAGGTGGCATATTGACTTAGGAAACCATAAATTAACATTATCTAGGTTGTACTGTACTTTCACTTATTTCTCCATCACATTTTAGTGGTCTAGGCAGCCTTTCAGAGGTTCATTCTGCAGTCAGTGTCTAAAACCTCTGCAGTAAAGTAGCAAGGGACCAGCTCCTTGTCCCCAGGTGGAGAGTTCTTCTATCTACCTCTCACCCCTTTTCTTCCTTTTTTCTATTTCCCTCGATATTGAGAATAGGTTTATAGAAACTCAATATATTTCTATTTCTATAAGCAGACCTAAAAATAAGCTAGTGCTGCAGCAGCTGCAATCTGGATTTTAAAAGCATAAACCTCAAACCTGAAACTTAAAAGGACAGGAAAAAAGTCAAGAATACCACCTCATAAGCAGTTGGAAAATCGTCCTTCTTCCTAAATATATGTTCTTGTTCTCTCTCTCTCTCTCAAACCAATTTTTAAGCAAAGGACAGAAAAATGCCAGGACCGGAGTATAACTATGTTACTAATTACTCTAAGTCTGGGTGGGTCACTTTCCTTAGTAAGTGGAGTTATTCAATTTAACAAGGATCCATCAACTTACTCCTGTTTCCTATCTCCCTCTACCCCCTGTTTCATATTGATAGTATTTTGGAAAAGGGAGAAAAAAAATGAGTATATATATATATATATATTTCCACTTAAAAAGACAGGGGAAAAAAAACTGAAACCTTGTCTCAGAATGGGAACTTAATAATGATAAAGAATACAGATGTTCTGCACATCCACATTAGACAGAGTATGAAGTTACCAGCTTCTCCTGCATCATACAGGACTTGGATTAGATAGTGGGAAGAATTCCCGAGAATGGGTTAAATCCTAGAGCAGATAACTAATATGGTTGGAGCATCTTCTCCTCTGTAGATGTTTATGGTAAGAGCAATATCCTAACCTCATGCAAGTCTGGCTAATTTTTTCCTACTGGGTATTGCGACCGTGCTCCAGTTTTGGCTGGCTTGGGACATCACTTCGTGAGTAGGAAAACAGCCAGGAAGGAGAGGCTCCAGGGGTGTTCTGATGCTTAGCCGGTAGGAAAGGATAAGATAATGCAGGCAAAGGAATTTGACAAAATTGAAACAACTGGAAGTGTTGTCAATGCCTATCCTTACTGAATAGCCTTCCTCAATTCTGGCTAAGCAAATCTCTTTTTGTCAACTGCTGAATGACCTAAAATTATCTCATTTTGTTCCAATATCATAAACAATGTAAGCTACCTGAAAAGCCAATCCAACCTAAAATAGTATTAAACATTGTATATTCATATGAAATATCAAGTAAAAATATGGGAAGTTCTACAAATATTAGTGTTGTAAAGTGCTTGGTATCATCAACATTGGTAGTGGTAGTAGTGGTGGTGGTGGTGGTATCATTATTATTCATTGGCAAATCTAAAAATCTTTGGGGTCCAAGGCATAATATTGAATTGTAAAATCACTTGTGAATCATCTTTCTTTCTGATTATTCTCCTCCCTCCCCAAACAATGGCCAAATCCTAGTGTTTCTCTCTTTTCCATTCTCACCCCTGCAATAGATTCTGAAGATGTCTTGCTTGCCCCAAGTCTCTCACAATGACCACCTAACAGGTTTTCTTGACCCTAATCTCTCCTCTCTCCAATACATCCTTCACCCTACAGCCAAAATAATCTTAAACAAAAACCTTTGGTGACTTTTCACTGATTTGACTACAGAACAAAATGCCAAATCCTCAATTTGATTTTCAAGGCCTACAACAATCTGGCTCCACTCTGCCTTTCTAGCCTTTGATTGTACTCTTTTTACATAATCAACACTCAGGCTAATTTTAGAACTGGTTGGACATCCCCTAAACTCATCCCATTAGGGACTTTTGTCTACTACAATAACAAAGGACAAGCAATGTTACAATATCACAATACGTGCCTCAGTGAATGAATTCTCAACTCTTCTTTTACTACAATCTGCAAACACATGTAGGGATAGGATTTGTCCATTAAAAGTACCTTAGAAATTATCTGTTAAAGTGATAAAATTATCTGTTTTAGTGATAAAAAACAAACTCAGAGATCTAATTTATCTTGTTAAAAGTTGCATAGGTAGAAACTAGCTAAACAGAGATTTGACCCCAGATCTATTTATCCAGCCCTAGTCTCTCTTTTGAACTTTGTTACCATATCACTAATTGCCTACTGGACATTTCTAACTGGATGTTCCATAGTTTTTAAACTCATCTTGTCTGTTACATAACTTACATCTTTCCAAGACAGAAAATTAGGAATAGCCATGCAGCAAAACTCTCCAGCATTCTCCCCCAAATAATTTTGAAATAAACATATTGAATCAAATTTTTGAGTGAGAAAGCTACCAAAGCTCAGGGGGAAAAAAAAATTTCAGCCTAAGAAAACTTAAGAAGACAACAGAAGTCAATGTCAAAGTCAAAAAATAGACTGGAAAAATGAACAATTACAAAAAAAAAAGAATTTGATCAAGAACTTGACAGGAAAGATCAAGACAACAACAAACACAAAAGACAACAATGCAAAAATAGCTACAAAAAAAAACCTCCAAGAAAAATGCTAATTAAATGAAATCACAAGAATTTCTGGAAGAGTTCAAGAAAAAGAATAGAGTGGTAAAGGAAAAATTAGGAAAAGAAAATGAGTGGCTCAAGAAAAGCATGAAAAATAAATTAACAGCTTAGTAAAAGAGATACACAAATTCACTGAAGGAATTCCTTTAAAAAAGAAAATGTAGAATAGGCCCAATGGAAAAGGATACAAAAATTCATGGAAGGAAAAAGAACTGGCCAAATAGAAAGAAGTACAAAATCTCTCCAAATGGAAGGTAATGACTCCAACAAGACGTCAAGAAGCAATAAAGTCAAAAGGATGAAAAAAGCTAGAAGAAAGTGTGAATTTTTTTATCGGCAAAACAATTGACCTAAAAAACAAAACAAAAAAAAAAAAACAGATCAAGGAGATGATTCAAGAATAACTGGACTACCTGAAACCTGTGATCAAAGAAAGAATTTATGATCTTTTCCTGAAACCTTCCCTTTCTAAATTTCTTATTGGAAGGAATCACCACCCCTCCAGTCACCCAAGGTTTACAATGCTGGGGTCCATCTCCAGTCCTCTCCATCCTTCACCCCATATATTCTGTAAACTCTTTCTCTATAACATCTCTCAATTTCATTTTCTTCTCTCCACTTATAGAACGCTGGGGTCCATCTCCAGTCCTCTCCATCCTTCACCCCATATATTCTGTAAACTCTTTCTCTATAACATCTCTCAATTTCATTTTCTTCTCTCCACTTATAGAACCAGCATCCTGGTGTAGGCCCTCGTCATCTCTGATGTGGACTGCTACAATAGGCTTCTAATTGGTTTCCTTAACTCAAGTCTTTCCCTATTCTTCATCTAAACTCCACTCAGGGGCCAAAGTGATTTTCTAAATAATATATTTACAGATTTCATTCTCCTGCTCAATCAACTCCAATGGCTCCCATCTCTCTGCTTTTGCATTAACTGCTGTCCATTGCTGAAGACTTGACTCAAGGAGGGAGTATGTAGATGGTTCAATGGATAGAGAGCCAGGCTTGGAGATGTTAAGTCTGGGGTTCAAATGTGGCCTCAGACACTTCCTAGCTGTGTGATTCTGAGCAAATCACTTAACCTCTACTGCCTAATCCTTATTGCTCACAATATTGATTCTAATAAGAAATTAAAAAAAAAAAAAACCTCAAGCCTGCCCCATCCTGGACACCTTTCCTGTTCCCAAAAGCTATGGGTATCATCCATCATTCTACTCTATTTATCTCATGAGTTCTGATTTGTCTCCTTTAAATTCAATGCTCTTTCCACTTTATCCTACCATCTTGAATTATTGTTAAGAATATGACCTCACCTTCTAAGTTCCTTGAGGACAGAGATAATTTTTCATTTTTGTATCTCCAGGACCTAACACAACACCCTGAATCTAATAAATGTTTACTGACCTGAATAGGTTCATCATCCTGGTATTTTTAATAATTAATCGCACGTAGGGCCAAACATGATTTATATTCCCAGTTCCACACTAACAAAGTTCCATATGGAATAGTTTCAATTTTGCACAATGATTTAAATATAGTTCTAATCAAAAATCATTTGAAGGAAACTTCCAGCCCCTTGAGTCTAGAAAAGGAAAACACTATGTCACCGTGTTAGAATACAGGACCTGGAAGGACTAGGTTTCAATCCTGCCTCTGACCTTTACCAGCTGAGGGAGTCTGGACAAACCACTTAAATTTCCCTCCGTCTCACTTTCCTTTTCTATAAAATGAGAATACTTGGTGGTCTTACCTACACAGGGTTGTTGTGAGGCTTAAAGAAAAGATAGTAGATACATAAAATGCTAATACTAAACTAACAAAAAGGGGTGGTAAATAACATTTTTTTTTAAACCCTTACCTTCCTTCTTGGAGTCAATACTGTATATTGGCTCCAAGGCGGAAGAGTGGTAAGGGCTAGGCAATGGGGGTCAAGTGACTTGCCCAGGGTCACACAGCTGGGAAGTGTCTGAGGCCAAATTTGAACCTAGGACCTCCCATCTCTAGGGCTAGCTCTCAATCCACTGAGCTACCCAGCTGCCTCCTGTAAATAGCATTTTTTAAAAGAGAATATGGCAAATTAATTTTTTAAATAATAAACAAATTGATCCAGTTCTAAGAAATTAGTTCTATTTAAAAATTCACAGGAATCATTTTTCAGGAAAAAAATGCAGACTAAATGACTACACAAGAAGCTAAGCAGAAAAACTCAACGTGATACAATGATATGGGCAGTTTATCTTTCAAATATGGCCATGATTGGTCTCATGCCCATTAACAAGGAATTTTGCAAATTTAATCTCACCGACAAATGAATTAAAGAACTAAAAAACAAGTAT
This sequence comes from Monodelphis domestica, assembly GCF_027887165.1. Taxonomy (NCBI): domain Eukaryota; kingdom Metazoa; phylum Chordata; class Mammalia; order Didelphimorphia; family Didelphidae; genus Monodelphis; species Monodelphis domestica. The sequence goes on along the minus strand of NC_077228.1, from coordinate 438,323,975 downwards.
ATTTATCTCAAGGGAAAGTCTAAAGGATTAACTCTTATTAGAAGACTTTTACTAGAGAATATTAAGAGAGAATTGCTTCAAAGCTTATCACTTACCTTTATTCCCCCAACTCCTAAAAAATGAGAGCAAGAACCAAACACCCAAAGTAAGAAAAAAACCACCACCAACCTGTTGTTGTGGATATTGCATTCCTCCCATGGCACCTGGGGTCCGTCCCTGGATTCCAATTGGATAACGCTGTGGCCCAGGGGGACCATATGACCCCCCTGGGTATGGACTGCTTTGCTGAGGCTGGGAATGAGGGTTATTGCCCATTCCATACAACTGAGGTCTCTTCATTACCATTGGATCCATTGGACTGCCCTGTTATTAAATGGAAAAAAGGGATTGTTTTTTAAAAATATTCTTCATATAGATGACAGAAAAGTTTATTGAGAGGATATATAAGCATCAGAGATATTCAACGCAATGAACCTCTATTTTGAAAACATTAAGAACAATTACTTGACAAATTAAAATGCAGAAGAATGTTAACTAACAGCAACATTACACAAATTTTCTATTTTTTTCTCATTAATTAGAAAGGTTTTTTAAATTGGGAGGGCCCTGAGTCAGAGATAAAAAAGATTTTTGCACCCTAAGCAGAGAAAAAATTTACATCTGAATTTCTATTATGTATGCAGGAAGTGAGCATGATAATTAATTTCACCCAACTCCTTTTAGCTTAATAGTATTTTAAAATGAAGTACACTTCTATGTCTGGTGATTAGTAATACTTTCTGCCTTCAAAGTAGTCTCAGAATAATAACAATTTTATTTCAGTCTCAATCTGCAAGTCCCAGGCAAACATTTGTGACTGAGTGAGCTGAAGAGAGTGCGAAAGGGCAGGTTTTTAGAGTTGAAAAATACTATATGGAAAGAAAATGTCAAGGCTTTTACATAATATACATGTGTACTAATAAGCCACCAAGCCATAATGTAAACCAGGAGCCAAGCTTTCTACCAGACTTAACAAAAGCCAAACTAGACTTTTGTTTTGATTTTCCTTTTAGGACCCGTGTTAAGTTCAGAATGGCCTCTGGGACACAGAGTCAACTGGGAGTCTGAAGCAACAGCAAGGATTTTCTCACCTACCTACAGAAAATGAATAGAGGCATCTCTGTAGGAAAGGAGGTACTGGACCTGGACTCAGAAAGACCTGAGCATTCAAACTAGCTGTGTGACCTTGGATAAGTGGCTTAATCAGTGTGCTTGTTTCCTTATCAGTAATACAGAGATAATAATTGCATCTACTTCCAGAATTATGATGGGGATGAGATACTATTTGTGAAGTGCTTTGCAAACAAAACAAAACAAAACAAATATAAATACAGCTGAGAATGATGATGATGACCATCACAAAAATATCAGTAGTGTGAATGATCTAGGCCAACCTACTCATTTAACAGATGAATAAACCAAGGCTCAAAGAATTAAAATGATGACTCTATGGCTGGTCTCCCAATTGAATTGATGGCACTGCCATGATTAGAACCTGTCTCCTGACTCCAATTCTAGCATTTTTTCTAGGTAATGCCTAAACCACTAATCATATCAAAACCTTGACTACTAACACTGACTGTTTTACCTCCACTCATTCTTTTAATCTTCCTGGTAAGAGAGCAAGAAAGTAGCCACAAAGCTGAAAAACAGAAAATGTAAAAACCAAGAAAAATCCACATCCTGAATATTTTGAAATGACTAGCCATTCAGCAGTAAGACCAAGGTTAATATTATCCGAGCTCAGGGTGATATGGAAGGAGGAATATGGGGGGATAAAGGAATGACGTTTGCTTGAACAAAAGGACTTCCTCCCAATCTCTCGTCCTAGAGATGTTTGCCCCCCAGCCCATCAAAGTAAGATTATTCCTCAGATTCTAATGGGTATGAGTGATGAAAAAAGGAAAGATAAACACTGTAAATCACAAGGAAATAAGCACCGAGAAAGCATAGATATCTTTAGTGGATGAGGAATAAGTAAGATTAAGTGACAGATAATTAGTATCAAGGAGGGGGAATGAGGCAAGGAGAGAGGCCATGATTTTCTGGATCCAGAGGAAGGGGACTAAATCCCCGGAGTCATTCACCAGGTGACTCAGACAATACTGTAATATGTCTAGGGATCTGTAGATGAGCCAAGGCAAAATATTCTTTCTGGCTTTATGGAAAAACAGGCCAAACAAGGAATTGGGAAAGCCTAGAAATAAGCTATTGGCCTAACAGAGACCCAACTTGAGTAAACCAAATTAACAGGATATATTTCCAATACAAAGTCATCATCTCTCCATGATGTTCAGCTACTCCATCTTTCCATTCAATCTGGATTAGCCCAGGGCAATAGAAAGGTCCATTTATTTCATTTTAAACACTACACAACCAAAACAGGCTTAATTAAAACGGAAATTTAAAAATGGGGAAATGCTTGGAATGTCTATATTTTAGTTTTGCAGATAACAGTACAGCAATTTCCTCTATCAGTCTCTGGACTTGCTTTTTTCTAATCTGGGACATCATTGCCATAAACTTCCACAACCTTATTTAATGTGGATTTAATTTTAACTAATATTAAATTTCTCAAACTACAAAGAAATATCTGTGCACTGTATGAAATGCCTATAATGTATAATTATGAAGAAATCAACATAGATTAAAAATTAATAGCCCAACTATCAAAATATAGCTAGGACAAACTCTGCAAAACACTTCATTTCAATCTTCTCTCTCTAGTCCTCTATTACTTGCTATTTCATAATCCACCAATTCAGTGGAGAATAAAATTTCTGTGATTTTCAATACTAAAATGTCCAAAAATTAGCATGTCAAACCTGGCTATGCTATTATTTGCTTTCCAGGAAAAAGAAATTAAATCCTTCTCTTTTCTTGAATAGGTAAAAATTCAACAAGGACTCCTAAGAACAGTGATTTCTCCTACTCCCAATTCAACCTAAAAACCTACCTTGTATTTTTTATCAGACATCCCTCCTCCAACAGTGCTTCATTTAAAGCATCACACTAGTCATTTTTAACAAGCCATTTAAGCAAAAGGTTTATGCTATATTTTTTAAAGAGATCATTAGCATTTCTGATGGTCCTTGAATCTTTCTTTACGCAAATATTTCCAAAACATCTGTTTTTCTAATCTCGATAGCACGCTTATGACAGCTGTGATTTGAGTTCCAATTTGGTAGAAATAGGCAAATGGTTTTGAATACCACAAAACATGCTGAGAGGAGGAGGGGGTGGCTGGGGTAGAAACCATTTCAAAGAGAATAAAACATAGCTAAACAACGTTAGGCTAGTTATTATGACTATACATTTCAAAGTACTTTTGGAGAAATGAAGCTTTATTATTGCATAATATTTGCTTTTCACAGATCATAGAATTTAAGAGTTGAAATGAACCACGGAGACCCTCTAATCTAACCCTAACCTGACTCAAGATCCCTTTGACAGCATCCAACAAATAGGGGAATGGGGGAGGTAGAGACAGAGAGACAGAGTTGGAAGAGAGGGAGAGAAAGAGAGGAGGGAAAGAGAGAAACTCTACCATTTTAGAAAACAATCGATCTACTTCTGATCATTAGGCTGGAAGTTTTTCCTTAAATCAAGCCTAAATCTACCTATGGAATTTCCGTTCCAGGCTCTTATTTCTGCCTATCCTGGGTCTGAAACATAATTAAATCTAACACTCCTCTTTCGTATAATAACAGTTAAAATACTTTAAGACTGTTCTATCTTTTCCTAGTCTTCTCTTCTCCAAGCTTAACATTCCCAGGACCTTCAGAAGATCCTAATATGACATTGTCTCCAGTCCTCTCACTATGGGATCATCCTCTTTTGGACATTAGAAAGGACTTCTCTCTCTGCTCTCTCTAAAACAGTTGCACCCAGAAATAAACACAGCACACCAGGTGTGGTCTAGACCACAACACAGCACAGTAGAATGATCTTTTGTTGCTACCTAGACACTGTTCTTCTCGTTAAGTGAATAAGAAAGGCAATGTTCACTTTGTTGCCTTCCCTAATAACTTCGTTCAAGTAAAGACAATCCCATTCATGGAGAACACCAAAAACCACAGACATCTACTCCCTCTAGCCAGTACCTCTTGAGCGCCTATGACTGCTGCTAACCACCAAAGCCCAAATTGGAGGTGAAGCCAGGGCAGGAGAAAGGCGTGGAGGAAATATATTTTGGTGTCTCAGGTGAAACTCTAATATTTCCTCAAAGAAACAACATCCAGATTTATGTGTTGTAACCAACTCATACAAAGCACCCCTCCATTGTCCTCTGAGAAATACTAAATTTTAATTCTTCTGATACTAGTGTAACCACTCATAATCATATAAAAACATTGGTTGAATATTGGTATTGAAAGGGACCAGAATTTAAAAAAAACAAAGGTGGCAAGTGCATTTTTGCATCAACTGATTTAAAACTAGTACTTCTAGGGTTCAAAAATATGCGCCTTGATTTCAGGATGATTAAAGGAGCTCTGTAATTTTCCACACACAACCTAGACTGCTCTATTCTTGTTTAATTCTGAGCCAAATTTGGCCATTTTCAGGCTTTATCCATCCAAATGCATGGCATAGTCTGAACAACAAGCATTCTTCATCCATGTGGTTTTTTCCCCAGGGGTACAGAGACACCAAACTTTTCAGAGTTGCCCAGAAGGCTTTGCAGTGTTCCAAGGCTTGATACAGTGACTATGTTATAAAAAAAAAAAAAAACAAAAACAGACCGCCAATGGTACCTAACCATCAACAGGAAATCCTTATACAAAGATGAACTCTACACTAGATGTTCTCAATGACATCAGTAAGCAACTTTGATTAGCATGTATTTAATTATTTTATGTCCTGTCTGATGTTCATGATCAACAGGTCGACTAAAGTTACCTGTGTTGTTTTAGTCAAGGGATTTTGAATAATTTTAAGGTATGCATAGGAGACACCTAGTCGGAAAAGAGTCTTTAAAGTGAGTTTTGGCTTTACCAAAGCAAATGCTTTTTTATAATTAAAAAAAAAGCATACTGGGATCTTATATTCTCTATGTCTTCTAATCAATGACAGCAATAGGGTGGTCTACTGTGAAGAGTGCTTTCGAAAGCCTTCCAGATCCATTCTAATATCCTCACTTGGGATGCCCTAAATTAGAAGTAATGATAGAGTAGATAAAAAGGCAAACACAGAGTTAGGAAGTCCAAGTCCTTCCTCTGATGCATCATTATCTAGATGACCAAAGGCAAGACACAACTTCTCTTAGCACCAGGCAACTCTCTAAGACCAAGTTAGAGATGAAATGTCTATCTGCACTGAATTTCCATACAAATGAAAGTACAGATCCAGAACACTCTTCTCTCCCTGCCCCACTCCCCAAACCACGAACACTAAGCCCTAAAGGATGCAAATATAGATAGAACCAGCTCTAGCTCAAGAAGTATGGCTAATAAGAACAAAATGTGCACAATCCTTCAATGGATATGTGCCCTTTTGGTTAATTCTCTTCATTAGTGTATTTTTGATAACTGTCTGCCCACTTTCCACTGTGAAAGCTGTCATAAACTTAAAATTTTATTAAGAGTTACAGGTCACAACACACTGTGGTATAATCGAACGTAATGGACTTCTCCATTAGTGGCGGTGTAATGTCCCTGAACAATCTGCAGGGATCTAGGAGAAAAAACACAATCCATAACCAGAGGACACACTGAGGGAGTAGAAACACCGAGGAAAAGCAACTGCCTGACTACAGCGGTTGAGGGGGCATGACAGAGGAGAGACTCTAAACGAACACTCTAATGCAAATATTAACAACATGGCAATGGGTTCAAATCAAGAACACATGTGATACCCAGTGGAATCAAGCGTCGGCTACGGGGGGGGGGGGGGGGGGGAGGAAAAGAAAATGATCTTTGTCTTTAATGAATAATGCATGGAAATGATCAAATACTATAAAATTTAAAAAAAGAGTTACAGGCCACCCTAGTATATTTCTTATCCATAACTTTCCATATATAGGTATATACTTTAGAAAGTATCTATGGAAACTGCTAGAAGCCTTCCTCAAGGTTTGTTCATGTTTTTGAGGATACTAAGGGAACACCTGGACAGTTCTTTTCTTACTCTACCATTTTTTCCATTGTGGACTTCTTCATTGATCAATAACCCTTATACTTTTGAATATAGTTCAGAAAAATGCTAGAGGTTACTTGTGCCTTCTGTGGGTCTCTCTGTTGTCCTGTTGGGTCAATCACAACTTTTTAACTCTTCAAAGAGGATGGTATTTCAAGACTTACAACCATAGAGCGCTGCCAAGAGAATATTCATACTGAAAAAAAGTAGGTAAGATAAATTATAAGAGGGAAAAATCATTTTTATGTGAAGAGACCAGTATGAGGGAAGTCTCCATGCAGAGTAGCTGAGCTAGGTTTCAAAGCAATGGAGGAATTTCAACAAAGACTGGAGCAATGAGAGATGGCAGACTTCATTCTAGGTATAGGGAATACTGCTAGTATTAAAAACATGTGGCACTTAACATTGTCTTGTGATATGTCTTATATCATTATTATTCAAATATTCTCCCAGGATTTATTTCCCTTTCTTCAACTTCAATCACAAAGTTTTCTTAATGGCAGGGTTATTGCTATATATTCTCTACAGTGCCAAGGGCTGTGCAATACATTATGCTATGCATGAGTTCTTTGGAATTGAATACTTCCAAAAGTTAAAACTAGAAGGGTCAGAATTTAACAATACCTCAATGGACCAAGCTGTGTTCATTGCCACAATGAATTTGTTTTTTATCACTAAACCAGAGAAAACAGATAGTAAAATGAATATTTTTTTATTCAAAGTAAAATTATGATTGTAGTTATGTCAGTTCTGGACACACTTCTGAAATAGGAAACAAAATGCTCAAGAACACCAATGAGTGAGTACTCTGCTCACACCATTAGGCTCAATAATTTTCTATTCATTACAGATGAATTCAACTAATGTCAAGAATGGAGGAGAATCACAAAAGAGTATTTATTCCTTCTTATTAAAGAATGTGTATTCTCTCTCAAAAAGAGCAAACTCAATCTACTGATTACTGAACTCACCATTACCAATCTGAAATGATTAGAAATATAGGAACGAAGATACCTACACTATCAAGCCTGTTTGATTTATAATACTGATTATAATGATTTATAATTTATAATCTATGTGTTAGATATACAATTAATCTTAAATAAAATCAATTATTTGCCCTCCAAAACTTAGAGCCAAGCGTTTTATTTTGTTGAACCAATGAAATTTTACCAAGTTGGTCAAATGGGGATTTGACAATATAAAAAGTATATAGAGTTCAAAAAGAATAGAAAAGAAAAGAAATAAACTTATTTCAGAGTAGCCCTAAGAAACACGCAAAATTTAACACCATTCAAGAAATGAATAAAGGCAATGGGAAAATACAAAATTAGGGACAAGAGAGAAAATACATATGGGGGCAGTGATGGAACAATGGGATATCAAGATTCCTTAAAAAGCAAAAATGTTGAATGATTACTTTTTAAATAAAATATTTAAGATAAAATGTCTTTAAAAAAATTTTTTTCAAACTACAATCAGAACTCTTTTTAAACCTAAAGCAACCTGTAAGGCACATAGCAATAACTATGCTATGAAGCCAAGTCATTGGCACAGCTCTCAAATAAAAGCAGGGCACATTTCTGCCAAAGTAGCCTCTCACTTGTCATTCTTACATACTTCAGATTCCTTCATCTTTTGCAACATGTGGAAGATCTCTTTTGATGTTGGGAAATAGTCACACTAAATCAAAAATAAATAAAGCAATAAATAAAGCAACACAGAAATCAGAAACGTTAAAGGGGCCACAGAGTTTGTTTAGTCTAATGTTCTCATTTTACAGATGGAAAAACTAAAGATCTGAAGAATGGTTAAATTACTTGCCTAATACCACAAATCTAGCTAATGTCAGAGTTCCAATCAGAAGGCAGACTCCTCATTTCTAGTTCAGGGCTGATTAATCCAGGGGGGAAAAAAGGGAAGCTTGGGTCAATCCAGAGAAACTCAGTTTGGAGTAGTGACAATTTTAAGAATTCAGTATCAGAAAAAGCAGAAAATCTGTAATTAGAAAGATGATCCTAGTGAAGAGGGCATGAGATATGCTGAAGATGCTGTAGCAATAAGTGCAGTGATTTGTAGACTGCTTTAAGGTTTATGAAGTCCTTTATAGTTCTATATAGAACTCACATTATCCTATGGATGATTTAGGTCCGACTATTCCCATTTTACATATGAGGAAACATCCTTAAAGAGGTTACGTGATTTGCCTAGGGTCCCATAGCTAATTTATATTTACTATTTTATTTTTGTATTATTCATTTATACTTACAAGTCACTGGCAACATGAGAGACATTAGGGGCAGACAAAGAATCAAACAATGCCTACTTTCACAGAACTTACCTTCTAACAGGGGAGACAAGAACGCATAAGTATATTCAAAATGTACAGGACACTGCCTGAGTCTCTATATGTTAACATTTATTAGTGGTGTGAATAAAGAAGAAAATGTTCATTTAATTGGGTTAGTGAAGGGACGGAAGGGCCAAGAGTATTATTAAGCACCTTGAAAATAAGAAAATAATTTAAAAGTAACCTTAGTGAATTGGGGGTAGAGGGGAGGGCAGGGAGAATAGGATAAAGGTTAATAAGAACAAATGCAATAAAATGGACCTTGGAGAAAAATAAATGTCACCAATTCAAGATGGAAAATTGGTTATAGGCACACAGAGCAGAAGAGGATCTGAAGGTTGTAGTAAATCAGTAATGGAGCACTAAAATTTCAAAAAATACATATGTGGTACTCATTTTCATAAATAGGCGTTAGGTAACTTCAGATGAGACAGTCCTGACGGCACTTTGAGAACTCAAAGAAATCACGGACTGCATCTAGTACAAAATCTCCTACCAAGATATTTGGTTTTGGTTAGAAAGAGACTAAATTATCATTCAAGTTCCTTTCTAGCTCTAAAATGTTAGAATTTTAAACAAAAATGTCCACAAGGCAAATGCTGTATCCAAAAATGTAAAGCTATTTTTTCCCCCTTTTTCTCAGCTCTATTATGGAAATCAACATTTCTGTCTCTTGCCTTACTTAATCTTAGAGAGGAGACCAAAGTCAAAACACAGAACTTTCTTTGTTTTAGTGTAAAACTGATCCTTCAGTTTAAGTTTTCACATACTTCTCATAGATAGGAAAAAAATAGGAAACTGGAATTCTTAAAGTATCCCAGGATTGTGGTTGTGTCTATATATATATATATATATATATATATAAAATTCAATCGAAACAAATTAAATTAGTATAATTGAATTATTTTCTATTAAATACATTATTTTTTTAAATTGGGCATATTAAACCTGCTAATTTTGTGATATACTATATGCATATTTTAGGTCATGAATGAAAGACCTTTAGCTCTCTCAGAGGGCAATAAAATAAGTATTAGTCAAGTCAGCATACAAGCAATTATTAAGTGCCTACAAATGTGCCAAGTCCAAAGGAGTAAGGGGCTCAGGATATGAAGGACAAAAAAAAAATTTAGACAGTCATTGGTTCTCATAGAGCCCACAATCTAATAATGAGGAAGATAACATGAAAACAACTATGCATAAACAAAATCTACAAATCATAAATTAGAAATAATCAGAGCTTGGAAGGCACTAACATTAAGGGAATTAAAACGGCTTCATGTGACAGTGGGCTTTTAGCTGCAACTTGAAGGGAGCCAAGAGGAGGGGAGAGGAGGAAAAAGTAGTAGAGCCATAAAGGGAGGTCAGTGGAAATGTGCGGCCAGAAGATGGAGTATTTTGTAAAGGCAAAGGAAAAAATAAAAGATGGAATATTTTATGAGACCATGGAAGCCAGCATTTGCTTAGGCACACTCTAGTTTGCAGAGTATGTGGGATAAGCAGAAGGAAGACAGTATCAGTAGAATAAAGATGTTTAAAGATTTTGATCAGAAGGTCCCTTCCAGGTCTAAATGTCTCTGGTCCAATAAACTGGAGAGACATGAGGGAGCTTTTCTTTTTCTTCCTTTTGTTTCTATTTCTTTTATTTTTTTCCCATTAGTTTATTAGATTAAACCAGTATTTTACCTATTTTATTTGTTTTTTCAAAGTACCAGCTCCTAGTCTTACTTATTAGTTCAATAGTTTTTACTTTCAATTTTATTAATTTCTCCTTTGATTTTTATGATTTCCTATTTAGTTTTTCCCTGGGGCTTTTTAATGTGTTCTCTTTCTAGTTTTTTAAGTTGCATGCCCAATTCATTGACCTCTTCCTTCTCTGAGACCACTGGATAATTCTTAGTAAGACTAGCATGATCAGATTAACAAATAAGAAAGAGAAGTCTGGCAATGGTATAAAGATGGAATGGAGGCCCAGAGGCAATGAATGAGGTGGCTCAGTGGTTTCAAATCTGAACTCAGACACTGCCTAGCTGTGTGATCCTGGGCAAGTCTAGCCTTTATTCATCTTCTACCTTGGAACCAATAGACGTTATTGATTCTAAGATGGAAGGTAAGGGTTTAAAAAAAATGGCAGTAGTTAGTGAGGGGTAGGAGTTGGGAGGGAGTAAATAAGATCCAATACAAGAATGATAGCTATGTTAAGACTAAGAAAGGAATAAATGCAGGCAGTATTTCAGAGATAGGACTAGGGAAGTGATTGGTAATGACATTTCAGTCTGACAAGCATTTAGTAAGTGGAGCACATTTAAATTTCCCTCCAAAATGTTTTCCTTACCTTTTTCCAAAGGGAATACGAGAGTAAGGAGGGAGGAAAAAGAAGAGAAAATGTTTATAATGGCTTCCAAGTACTCTGATATTTTGCATAGAGATGCATAGAGATGCAGCATTGAAACAAAGTTATTCAGTTATTCTGTGTTTCATGAGCTCAGGCACCACTGTGTCCGCTGAAGTAACGTAGTTCTTATTCAATATTTTCTTCTTATTTATTATTTTATTATTATTATTATCCAAAGAATAATAATGTTATATTTGATAAGTAAGCAATTTTTAAAAATCAATAAATATGTGCATTGTTTTCACAGTGGAAATTATGATGCTCCACTTAAGTCAGGAAGATCTGGGTTTGAACTATGTGACCCTGGGCAAATCATTTAACCTCTTCTGGTCCTTGACTTATGAAAGGGAAATAAGAGCACCACCCTAACAAAGTAGCTATGAAACAGTGGATAAAGAGTCAGGCCCAGCATCTGAAGGACCTGGGTTCAAATCCTGCCTCAGATCCTTCCTAGCCATGTGACTCCTGGGCAAGTCATTTAACCCCATTTGCCCAGTCTTTGCCCTTCTGTCTCAGAGTTGTTACCTAGGCAGAATATAAGAATTTAAAAATAAAAATAAATTTTATTTAAAGATCAAAGAAGTTAATTTATGCAAAGAGCTCTGCAAACCTTAAAGTACCACCTAAATGTCATCTTTGTTCTACACAGCTGTTTCTCCCATGGCCAATAGAGAAATTAAGAGCTTCCCTCTGTTTGGGTCCTACGTGAATCACTTTTTAGGTTCACATGAGTTTGGTCGCCTTCAAACTATCTTCTAAGTGACTTAACCAGCCACTATAGTAAACATATGACTATTGGCACAAAAAGATAGGATAAATTAATTACAAATAAGAGAGGACAGTAAAAACCCCTCCTAACCCAAAAAGAAAAAAAAAGGCTTTAAAAATTCTTTCCCCAAAACTTAAACAAATTTCTCTAGCCTGGTGCTTTTCCCAGCAAAAATTCCAACTTCTACAAGATGCCTTTCCTGAATCTTTCACTCTCATCTTCCCTCTATTGATTACCTCCAATTTATCCTGTATATAGAGTGTGTTTCTATACAATTGTTTTCATGTTGTCTCATTCATTAGACTGTGAGCTCCTTAAAGAGTGAGCAACTGTCTTTTTTGCCTTTCTCTGTATTCCCTCACACCCTGGGATTGTGCTTGGAACACAGCAGGAGCTTAACAAATGCTTACTGATTGACTAATGGCAGGTCTAATGGGACAAAAGTAGCACTTCTGCTTTGGTTTAGGGGATAAAGGTAAATATTCAAATGCAGAAGTTGTGGCAAGGACAGAAATCCCCACAAGCACCTCAAATCTTTTCAAGTCCGAATCCTTCAGCTGCACAAAAATTCTATTGTTAAAACAAGCGAGTCAGTGGCTAGGCTTCTTCTAACTGACTATACAGGACTCTTTGTAGAACAACAGCAGTTAGAACAAGCCTTGACCTCAGCGCTTCTTAAAGGTGAGAGTTGAAATAAGACAGGGTAGAGGTGGATAAGAGATGAGAGGCGTCACAAGGTCCCTTTTCCCTAAGGTGGTTTTATTCTGTTTCTTTTCTTTTTTTTAAGATGCTTTGTATAGATAAACTATCCAAAAGAAATATTCCTGGGTGAAGTACAAGAGTAGGGTCAAAAGTTCTGAAATTGCTAAAATCCTCCAGGCAAACTCTGGCTAGGAGGACCATCTGCCTCATTTGATAACTTGTTAGAAAATGGACTTCAGGGTCAAAAAAGGAAAGAAGCCAAAGACTTACAGACAACACAGAAACTTCACACCTGTATCTTGTGAATTTTCTCTGGACATGGCAAAAATCAATAACATAATGGGAAAAAAATCTCAAACTACATCTTAATAAACGATTCCACTCTAAGTCGCTGACATGACTGATTAGCCTCCTATTACTGTTTTAGGATTAACTCACTTCTAAGTGAGTTATCCAGCCACCGCAGTAAAGGCAGGGTCAAGTTAATTTCTACAATAGAAAAACTCACATTTATATGCATTTCCCCTTTCAAGTTTGCAAAGCACTCTATTCCCAACGAAACCAAAAGGGCTCTCTTTTCTCTGTTGTATTATCTTCTTTGGTTGATATCAGTCATGAAATAAATTATATTCAGGAAATAAATTCCACCCCAGGAAATAAAATATACTTATGAAATAAATTATCAGAACTTCTCTATAGAGACAATCCACCCAAAAGCAGCCACATCTGGACTCTCACCTGAACTCCAATCCCACACAACTACCTGCAGTAGAGGCACCCAGAGAAGCCTGTCCATCCCTTGAACTCAAGATAAAACAAAACTTATTTTCTTCCTTCCAATCCATCCTTAATCCAGTTTCCTTATTGCTTTGAGAAGATGTTGTATTCTACCACCCTTCTTATCCCTTCTTACCTGATTACTGCCATAGTCTCTGACCTGGTCTCTCTGCCTTTAATTTATCCCTTCTCCAATTTATCATACACAAAGCTGTCAAAATTACCTTTCTAAAGCACATTTCCTTTCTCAAAAGCCTTCTAAGTAGCAACTCCTTATTGCTTCTGGGATTAAAAACAAACAAACAAGCAAGTAACAAAAATTAAGAGCAGCTTTCAAGGCCCTCTTCCCCACTGGGATTTAAATCTTCATTTCTGGCCTTCCTTTCATGGTTCTAGGCAAATGTACAGATTCAAATCATTCCATCTCTAGGCTAGGTATTCACAGAACCAATCCCACCCACCCCCACCCCAGCCCTTATCTCCACTGTAGCAACTCAGCTGCAGCTTCCTAAGTGAAATTCTCCCATCACCCAAGCAGGTGTGGTTCATAGAATTAGAGAAACTGAGTTAGAAGGAAGCTCCCAGACTTGCAGTCAATACTCTTCCCCCTCCTCAAACTATCTTGCATTTATTTATATCAGGAGTTATTGACCTGGGGTACATGAACTTTTTAAAAAGAATATTTTGATAGCTGCATTTGGAGACAATTGGTTCCTTTTGTAATCCTATGCATGCATATAATTTTTATTTAAATTGTATTTATTTTGTATTTGTATTATGTTGTAAATGTATTTATTTAAATTGTATCTAAAACCATCTGGTCCACCTGCCTCACCAGAATGCCAAAGAGATCACACACACACACACACAGAATGCCAAAGAGATCACACACACACATACACACCTTGAACTTTGCATACATGCAAAGTACTTTACAGAATTTTGACTCAATTATAATGGCAACATTTCATAAGATATTTGATCACTTCAATTTGCAGTGCCTGAGATGAGTGAGTCTGTGTTAAAAACAAAAAGGATCATTGATTATGCACCAATATTTGTTGGAGAAGATAAAGTAGAGAAAGGCTGTTAAAAATTTAATAAAATGGGTCAGTGAGGTTGATTCAGCAGAGAGAGCCAGGCCTGGAGATGGAATGACCTGACTTCAAATATGGCCTCAGACACTTCCTAGTTGTGTGATCCTGGGCAAGTCACTTACTGCTCTTTTGCCTCAGAACTGATATTTACTATTGATTCTAAGACAGAAGGTATGGGTTAAAAAAAAATGCAGTAAGTCTTCCCAATCTATGTTTCTTTTTTTCTATTTACTAATTTTTTCCCTCAAGTTTATGAAAAAACAATTTTAGCCTTCATTTTTTAAAGTTTAAACCAAATTCTCATCCTTCCTACAACAATCTGATATAGACTTTTACATGTTTAATAATGTAAAACATTTCCATATTATAAACTATATGCTTTAATATTCCTTGGCTTCTATATAAAAGTGTTTTTTTTTTAAACTTTTAACCTATCTTGAAATCAATACTCTAAATTGCTTCTAAGGCAGAAGAGCAGAAAGGGCTGGACAATAGGTCACACAACTAAGAAGTGTTTGAGGCCACATTGGAACCTAGGACCTCCACTCTCAATCCATTGATTAGCTGCCCCCTAAAAAGGCTTCTTGACTGTTTCTGAAACAAGGCACTCCAACTCTCAATTCCCTATGCCTGGAATGCTCTCCCTCCTTATTCTGACCTTCTGGCTTCCTTCAAATCTCAGCTAAAAATTCCACCTTCTGCAAGAAACCTTTCCTATCTCCCTAAAGCTAATGCCTTCCTACTGAGGATCATCTCCAACTCTCAATTCCCTATGCCTGGAATGCTCTCCCTCTTTATTCTGACCTTCTGGCTTCCTTCAAATCTCAGCTAAAAATTCCACCTTCTGCAAGAAACCTTTCCTATCTCCCTAAAGCTAATGCCTTCCTACTGAGGATCATTTCCAATTTATCCTGTATAGAACTTGGTTTTTACATATCAGCTCCCATGTTGTCTCCCCCACTCAACTGTGAGCTCCTTCAGAGAAAAGATGTTTACCCTTTTGGGGGGTGGGATATTCATTTCCCAGTTCTTTGAGGAAGAAGGCAAAAAATGGTGGGAACTACACTTCAGAGTCAAGAATAGAAAGAGATCTAAGGCTTGTAAACTATACAGAAACCTTATACCTGTATCTTGGGAATATTTAGTAGAAGAATAACAAGGTACTGGACACTAGAGCTCAATAACATAAAAATTATAATAATAATGACAAAACTGGCTATATCTTAATAAACAAGAAACTCTTGTTGATGCAGAAATCATTACCAAATCAGCTTTTTCTGTGAATCCAAACCATTAACTTAAAAAAAAATTTTAAACCATTAATTTTTGAAATAAAAATTAATAACAGATTGAAAGAAAAGTCTCTTTGTGTCTCTATGCTGATTTTCTCATCTATAAAATTTCATCATCTAAAAAAAGAGGAAGTTGAGTAAGATGATAACTAAGATCTTTCTAGCTCTAAATCAAAGATGCAATGGATCCTAAGCATAAAAATGAAAAGAAAACTAGATATAATGCATGATAAAAAAAATGCCTCCAAAATTACATAATTAACAAAATACTGTTTTAAACTTTTTTAATTTTTAAATTAAAAATTTTAAAAGGGGAAATAGAAAAAGAAACAGACAACAGGGTTTAGCATGTTTTAGGAAAGTTTAATCAATGTAAAGCAATTAGCACAAGGAGGTTAAAGAGAACCTAAAAACTGTTCATGCTAGCAGATACTTTATCTCCTTGCCAAGTTGAAAAGATATGACAGCCAAGGGCAACTCTCAGGATAGAATATAAACTCATTTGTAAAATCTCATGAAAAAAAGAAGATAATAATCAATCCCACTCATAAAATAGCAAAGAATTGGTAGATGGAAAAATGAGTAGAGAAAGCTTGGCAGAAAATATAATTTATTAAGATCATCTCAAGCATATTTACAGATAAAACAAAAAAGAGATCTGTCAAAATTTGTACAATACATTATTTCCCCTTGGGTTCAACCCTTTCTTCTGATATTTATTAGTTATGTGGCGATGGGCAAATCAAGATTCAAGGGGGTACCCACAAGACTGAGATCAAACACTGACTGAAATATTCAAGTAAACACATGTGGTTGCATCTTCTCAATTAAATTCAACAAGTATTGTTAAAAGTATAAACCAATTTGAACAATGATACATGTTATAACCCAGTGGAACTGCTTGTCAGCTCTGGGAGTAGGAGTGGGCGGATCATGAATCATGTAACCATGGAAAAAAATTCTAAATTAAAAAAAAATTTAATACAATAAATATATAAATAAAAGTATAAACCAACTGTAAGGTATTTTGTTGGGAACTGGGAGAGACAAAGAAGAAACTGAAAAAAAAAACAACAGCCCCTACCCCCAAGAGACTTGCCTTCTATTAGAAAATATAAGGTATAAAAAGAGAAAATCTGACAGAGAGACTACTAACAATTGTAAAAATCACAAAAGGCTTCTGGTGAGAAATAGAAGCCAAAGTAGGCCTTGAAAGAAACTAAGAATTTTTAGCAGCAGAGGCATGAATGAATGAATGAAAGAATGAATGAATGAATGAATAAAATCATACATTCCAGACACCAGAGATCTACTAGATTGGGGGGTGGGGAGAGGCAGCTTTGCCTCTAATTAGGACCATGGCCCAGGAAAAGCTGTTTATTTCTCTCTGTAACTCAGTTTCCTCCTCTAAAATGGCATTGTGATACACAAGGGATCAAGTGCTGAACACAAAATAGGCACATCTCAGTCCAAATCTCACCTCTAATATTTTATAGTCATGTGATCATGGCCAAATCACTTGATAAATTTCCCCAAGCTTCAGTTTCCTCATCTGTAAAACGGACATGGAAACACCTGTAGAATTTCCCAGGACTTCTGTGAAATTCAAATGAGATAATATATTTTTTTAAAAGATCTGCAGACCTTTAGACCCTCTAATAAATGTCTGCTATCGTCATGCTCTGGATAGCAAGGTGGTTCTGTGGATAGAGGGCTCAGCCTGGAATTAAGAAGATGCCTCTTTCTCCGAGTTCAAATCCAATCTCAAACACTAGCCCTGGCAAGTCACTTAGCCCTGTTTGTCTCAGTTTCCTCCCCTGTAAAATGAGCTGAATTAGGAAATGGCAGACCACTCCAGTATCCCTGCCAAGAAAACCCCACATTGGGGCCATGAAAAGTCAGACATGATTGAAAATGACTGACCAATAATAACCATCGTTATCATTTATAACATCAATGACACTGAAGAGGCAGGCAAGGCAAGCAATGAGCATGATGTGTAACTGATGGACAACTACCAGGCTCCATTAGCATCTACACAATGCCAGGGAAGGATGATCAGGTTTACAAGACTTTCACTGGATGATAACTTGTGGCTGCAATATGCATCCCTGCTCCAATCAAACAAGACCTAACAAGCTTTACAAATATCTCTAACATGGAGTTAGACAATGTGACCCTTGAGAGGACTGAAGTTCAGATAAGCCACCAGCATAGCCCTAAGTCTCCAGTGAGACTAGATTTGAAACTCGGTTTTCAGAAAATTCACAGAGGTGGGATTCTGGGCTGCTTTCCAACCTAAATTCTTGCTGGTCCGTCTCCTTGACTCAAGTCTGTTTCCATTCTACTCAGCCAATTCATCTTCCTAAAGCGTAGGTCTGATCTTCCTTCCCCATTTAATAAATCCTTTGGCCCTCGATCATCTCCAGGATCAAATACAAAGCCCTGTGTTTGGCTTTGAAAGCCTTTCATATCCTGAAACTTTCATACCTTTTTCCAGTCTTCTTACACCTTATTCCCCCCTCCAAGTACTCCAGGATCAGCAATATCACCTCCTCACACATAACATTCTATCAACAACTCTGTCTTTTCACTGGTGGTCCTCTCTGCCTGCAAACATTCCCCCTCCTTAGCCCACTTTCTCCATCTTCTCTGAGATCCCCTGCTTTCCATCTGGCATCTGCTAAAAGCTCACCTTCTGCAAGAAGCCATTCCCCTTGGTTCCTCCTTGATCTTAGTTGCCTTCCCTGTAGGAGTTTCTCCAATTTATCTTGTGTATATCTTGTTTGTAGTTTGCATGTTGCTCCCTCCATTAGATTGTGAATTCCCCCAAAATAGGGACTCTCCTTTTCTCTAAAGCTTAGAGAACTGGCCCATAGGAGGCATTTAATGAACTCTACCAGTTCTCTATGGTCAGCTCTTGTTTTAACATTTTTTGTGGCTCCTATTCAACCTCATCCCCATTCATCCTTTTACTAGACCAAAAACATCCAAAAATGCAAACACATTCAAGAGATCCCCCTACAATTCTCAAATCTGGGACAGTAAAGAGTAAAATAACCAAAAGATTAAGAACCAAAAGAAGAATAAAGAAAACCAGAGGGGCAAGATTATTGACAACAAAAATAAATCATCAAGAATTAACCAGCTAGGTAGCACAACAGATAGTGAGTCAGGTCTGCAGACAAGAGGTCCTGGGTTCAAATTTGTTCTCACACACTCCCTAGCTGTGTGACCCTGGCAAGTCACTCAACCCCAACTGCCTAGCCCTAACCACTCTTCTGCCTTGGAACCATTACCAATTCTAAAACAGAAGATTAAAAAAAAAAAGAATAAACTAAGAGAAGTCAGGAGGCTAAAGGAAAATCAAAAAGAAGCAATCAACATCCCTATAGCACTCTGGGCTCCCCTCCTCCACGTATTTCTGAATCTGTTATTTTAAGGAAATAGCACATAAAATGTGAGATCCTTAGAAATGTTAACGAAATCTATTTCCTGCTCTATTAAAGTTATCCTTCCAAACATTGATACCTTTGATGAATATAGCAGGTCAATTCCATTATCTCTAATGTCCTTTAAGTATATTATGGTAATAGCTAAAGTATCCACTGTTCAATATTAAGTAGGTTTAGTTAGTGAAATAACCTAAGAGTGAATAACATGACTAATATGAAAATGGTTTTACTTTCCTAGTAACTAGGTCAGAAGCCTAAAAAAAATTATATTTCATATATACACACACACACAGCTTACCTGTAGATTTTTTTTCTACCCAAATAATGGTTATATATAGTAAAGACAGAGACAACCAGAAAAAAGTATGCTGGTCATATATCCTTAGCATTTACAGCAAATTATTAATCAAGTCCCACCTGAAACAATTTGTTAAATTGATTTTAATCACTGGGCCTCTCAT
Source organism: Monodelphis domestica (assembly GCF_027887165.1). NCBI lineage: Eukaryota > Metazoa > Chordata > Mammalia > Didelphimorphia > Didelphidae > Monodelphis > Monodelphis domestica. The sequence goes on along the minus strand of NC_077228.1, from coordinate 438,304,503 downwards.
GTGAAGCTTTGTATAATCAGCATTTCATTTACAAAATTAATTGCCTGATTGATTCTCGAGAGGCAGTGGCTGTCATTGCACTGCTGTCATAACTTTTGAGTAGGGGTGTCACAACATGAAATTCTGACAGTATGAAAAGTACTGCTATTTTAAAAATGGGGGTAGAGAAGGCAAGAAGGGGAGGAGGAAAGGCTACTGGGGTGAGGTACAGAACTAGAGCATTCACAAAGTATTACTTCTTTAGGCTAAAGGAAAATAAAAAGCATCCCATGCTAGTTAGTCTGGTTCTAACAACTTTCTACTGAATTAATTTACTCATCCAGGGGCATGAAGAATTCTTACTGTCCCAACGTAATAATGAGAATGAAATTGATAAAGTATGACCATATCTACCACCAGACCTAAATTTTCATCTATGCTATAAAATATGGATCAGATAATACACAGCAATAGATTAGTGACAGAATAGGACAACCATTTCAATTTCTCATCTTCTTCCTTAAATTTTTTTTCATAATAATTAAGAGGTATAATCTAAAAACCTCCTTGAGCTTACGATTTTAAAGTACCAACTTATTCCCATTTTGAGCATGTCCTAACAAAGGCATACAGATATTTTTTGATTTGCATATTATTGGTCTCCAAAGTAAAAGAAGGGTACATGTAAGCCACTATGTTCAACTAAGGCAGAATTTTGCTTACAAGGTATTTTGTGAATTGTGGGAGTTAGGCAAGGAAAAATTAATAAAGTGTTTGAGCCCTTTAACCCAAAGATTTCAGTACTGGGACTCTATTGCAAGGAATTTCTTGAAAGCAAGAAAAGATCGAGAGGTACAAAAATATTCAAGGCAGCTCTACTTGCAGTAACATGGAGCTAGAAATAAAGTATGTGCCCAACCAATGGGGAATTGGAAAAAAAAACTGGTATATGAACATTATGAAATATTACTGAATTACAAAGGGATGACAAAAGTGAAACATTCAGAGAAACATAGGGAGATTTGTATGAAGTGATAGAGAGTGGAGGGAAAAAAAGCAAAATGAAAACAATACTCAAGGACTAAGACATAAATGAATTCAAAAAGAACCAAACTAGAATAAAATACAAAGCACAATAATACATATTGTTAAATTCAAAGGACATGCGCCTACTTTCTGTTATCAAAAAACTGTTTTCTGGAGAAGAAAGAAGCTTGGAAATGTCCCCTATGTCAAAACAAAATGTATTCATTTTTTTTAAGATGGGGGACAGGTAGGAGACTCAGTGGATTGGGAACCAGGTCTAGAGACAAGAATGGAAATCTGTTTGGAAAAGATAAGATTTAAGAGGGGACAGGAGAGAGGTTGAAGAATTAGAAGTAAGGGCCATCATGTGGAATAGGAATTATTTGTCATTCATCCTCAAAGGATTGAATAATTACAGTCCCTAGGCAGTTAAAAACCAACTGGCTTTAAGTTTGATGCAAGAAAAAACTTCCATCACCATCATCATCACCACCAACACCACCACCACCGCCAGCCACGGCCATCGCCATCGCCATCGCCATCGCCATCGCCACCACCACCACCACCACCACCATCATCACCACCACCACCATCACCACCATCATCACCACCACCACCACAACCACCACCACCTGAATTTATATAAGCACTTGAAGGTTTGGAAAGCACTCTAATGTAGTCTCACAAAGACCTTGTGAGCTAGGTGCTAATTATTAGCTCCATGTTACAGATAAGGAAACTGAGGCTTAATTGGATTTGCCCAGAGTCCTCCTGACTGCAAGTCTAACATTCTTACTCCCTTATCTTTCCTCCCTTATAACAAGGAGATCCAAAAGTAGGCTTTGGTGGAAGGTCACAAATTTCTCAGTGAAACTTTTCCATCAAAGGCTAGATGATAACTTGTTGGGACAGTTAAGAGGTGTAGAAGATAAAAGTGTCAGGTCTGGAGTGAGGAAGACCTGAGTTCAAATGTGACTTCATTCAGTTTCCAGCTGTGCAAACCACTTACTTTCCTGTTTGCCTCAATTTCCCCATCAGTAAAACAGGGAAAATAATATCACCCATGAGTGAAAATATCACATATGAAGTAATAAGTGTAAAGTGTTTGTACCTGGCACATAACAAGCATTATATAAACGTTAAATGTCATTACTGAAAATGTAGGGTAAATTCTTGTTCCCAGTATAGCTTGGACCCAATTCCTTCCAACACAGAGATTCTGGATCTTTCCGAGAGGAAAGCGCTATTATCCCCATTTTTACAGAAAAGGAAATGTAGATAAACAGATTCAATGACTTGTCCAGGGCCACACAATGAAGTTAGGATGCTTCCATCATGTTCTATTCTTGTATTTATTTCTTGTTGTTCGTGTCACTACTCTCATATCATGTCAAAATATTAAGTCATCTCTAAATCTCATACCTCCAATAATTCTTCTCAAAGAAAAATCTAAATGGAATCATGAGTGTTTATGGATACTATACAACAAAGCTCCTCCACTTATAGATCTCAGAAAGTCACAGTAAATAATCAATAAATGAGGCCCAGAAATTAAGGAACAGAAGAAGGGATAGGAATACCTTTGAGAAGTCATCCATTGTATTAAATGGCCTCTAAGCTCTTCATTAAAATATTAGAAAAAAAATTTCAACATTAATATCCTTCTGATGATGTTTTCTGGCTACCTGTCACAAAATGCACACCAGTCTTTGAAGAGTTATGGTTGCAAATCCCCCTGAAGGATAATGGAAAGACACATGATGGGAATGAGTAAGACTGAAGTACAGAAACTGATGTGGGGCAAGGCACATGCTCCACTTGACATCTATGCAAAGACCAGAGGTCTAAAGGAAGGCTCCCCAGCCTGCCGCAAGATCCCTGGAGAAGATCTGGAAGAGGATGCTGAGCAGAACTGCACAGCATCAGGGGCACACGTGGAGATTCATGGGTACCCTAGGTGGAATTATCCTTATCAAATGAGTCCAATGACCCGCTGAAATAGGCTGCCATGTGGAGCAATGGATAGAACAGCTGAATGACTCTGGGCAAATCACCTACCTCCCAAAGTTGAAAGGATAAAATAATCTTTGCTTATACTCTGCAGACCTCAAAGAGCTATATAAATGTTAGTTACTGAATACCAAAGTGACCCCAGTACCAGACATCAGGTCCAGCACACAGATGCAGAATAATAAACATTTAAATGAATTGTTTAAAAATAATTTCTTAGGGGACAGTTGAGGAGTTCAGTGGATTGAGAGCCAGGCCTGGAGATGGGAAATCCTGGGTTCAAATCTGACCTCAGACACTTCCTAGATGTGTGACCTTGGGCAAGTCATTTAACCCCCATTGCCTGGCTCTTACCACTCTTCTGCCTTAGACAGAAGGTAAGACTTAAAAAAAAAAAAAGGAATATGTGTATTAGTATCACAGGAGTGTATAAGGTGTTCAGGGAAGACTAACAGGGTTAAAAAATAAAATTAAAATGTTTCTATATAAAGAATATATTGTGTTATTTATATTTAATATATTTATTTATAGATATATTTAGCACTTATATATTTCTATATTTAAAAGTTTCATTTTGTCCGATATAAAAGAGCATAATGGATAAGGGTATATAAGGTATATAAGGGATAGGCTGAAAATAAAAAGATGTGGTTTTAAATGGCAATGCCTTAGAAATCTATCATTCTACCAAAGAATTCAGATTTTTAAGGAGTTTTATTAGCCTCTAAATAATAAAAGAATATCATTTTTAAAAATATAACATAAATATGCTTCTTTTTTAAGTACTAAGGAGCTCAGAAACAGTCTCTTCCTGGGTATTCAAAGACATATATTCAAACCCTGGCCCCAGCTCTCCATCCCACCTGCGGAATTTCACAAAAGCAGGGATCAGCCCTAGGAAAAGTAGCAGAACTAGAACAATTAGCATTAGTATAGAAGGTGACTCCATTAAAGCAGGCCCCATTGAATGCAAACCGGTTCCAAAGAGAGCCTCCTTTAAATGGGTCACTCAGAATTTAAAAGAGGCATCCTCAGGAGGATCAACTTCCATTACCAACCTTTCAAGAAAGAATTTGGCTGCCTCCACAAGCCCAGGAGTTCCCGGGAAAGAAAGTTCACCTTCTTACTCACTTGCCCTATTATCTGTCTACAAGGACCAGGAGGTGTTTGGATCTCACCGCCTGGCCCAGGGAGGCTGGTCGGCCTTCTTTCAGGGCTTTCTGCTGCGCCAATGTGCTGAATCCCTAGCTGGCAGGCTAAGATGAAAAACTAAGGATGGAGTGAGCATGAAGCCAGATTCCTTTTGAGGAGATGCAGGCACACAGGCAGGACACCTTTTTAAGTGCAATTTGTCCTTGCTCTGCCTCAGTTTGCTCCTTTATAAAATGAAGCCAAGGAGCCCCGACTTCTGCTTCCCTCATAGGGAATTCTAGATGGGATAGCCATGAAGTGCTTTGAGTTCCTGAGAGAGAGGCACGATATATAAACAGAATACTTTCCTGCTTATGGCCACTCTCAGGTACCAGGATGGCTAGAGCTGGGCTGTGGTTACTGTATGCTTCCAAAATGGATATCCATTGGTCTTTTTTTTTAACATACAAAATCAATTTTTAAGAGGGAAAGGGCTAAATATAATCATAATTCTTAAAAATGAATGCAAGAGATCAAAAACAAAACAACTTTGTCAATTGACTTGCCCACTTCCTAAAGCAGAATTAGTTTAAAAATAAAAAAGTCTTACATACAAGACAGTTTTCATTGAGAGGTCCTAGATTCAAATATAGCCTCAGATACTCCCTAGATGTGTGACCTTGGGCAAGTCATTTAACTCCCATTGCCTAGCCCTTACCATTCTTCTGCCTTAGAACTAATACACAGTATTGATTCTAAAACAGAAGGTAAGGGCATAAATAACTGAATAACCAAACAAATAAATTAAGTAAATAAATAATGAATGAATAAATAAAAGATTGAGTACAGGAAGAAATGCATTGCAGTTAAGAGAGATGGTTAAAAGGGTTTCTGCTTGGGGCCCCAGTACAAGCCTTAGTGGGTTACAAAATTAATGGCAGCAACATGACAACTCTAGGACTAAGTTAAGAAAGCCAAGGCTGTGAGCAATTCACTTCACCTAGTTTCTTCGACTATCACTAAAGATCATCCCCATAATTCAGTGCTTTAGCAAAAAGGGGGGCTCTCTAGTACCAAGTACTACCAAGGAAAGTTCTTGACTGCCAAAGCTCCAACATAATATCCTTCCACCCTATTCCTGCTCTACAGCCTTACAGAGAGGCACCACTCCAAATCCTCAGAATGAGGATCCCATATACCCGCTTAGCTGGCTTTCCTACCAAGTTTGTGGTGCGTGACAGGGAGAGGGCTGGACTTGAAGAATGACATCTGGGTTTAAATCCAGGATCGGTCCCTTACTAGCTAACCCTGGCCAAGTTCTTAAAGCCAGCTGAATCTCTGTAAAATGAGGACAACAGCAAACAATTTCCTCAAAGGGCAGTTGGGAAGCTCAACTGGAATAATGTGGGTAAAGGGCTTTTGAATGTTGAATGAATCAAAAACATTAAGTGCCAACTATGTTGCAGGCACTGAAAAACTGATTTTGGGGTGCTTAAGAATTCTTGGCAAAGAAAAAATGTATAAACATAAGTTAAATTATCAATAACATATTTATTTTAGGTGGTAGCTAGGTGACTCAGTGGATGGAGAGACAGACCTAGAGACAGGAGGTCCTGGATTCAAATTTGATCTCACACACTTCCCAGTGGTGTGTCCTTGGGCAAATCACTTAATCACCCTTATTACCCTCTCCTGCTTTAGAATCAATGCTAATATTAATAGTAATAATAGCATATTTATCAAATACAATAAATAAACTCAAGTTGAGAAGAAAAGTCCATGGCAGGCTGAAACCAATCTATACATGTAATTGTCATTAGTAGTAGTACTTGTCTTTTTCATAGTCCTTAACCAAGAGCAAGTGACCTGAAGACCTCATATATAAATTCATGTGACTCAGCTACCCCAGATTTGCTAATACTGTGCTATCTTCAATCTTTTTCTGGAATGGGGAAGGATGAATAAATCTTTTGAAAAGTGAGTCTGGTCCTATTTTCCAAAAGCTTTTGGAGAACAGGCACTCACAGAAAGCGACAGCTACCCCAGCAATTCTTTATAATGCACAACTGATTCCCGGGTATCACTTTACAATTCTGATTAGGTCTCACTAAAAACCTGTTTATTAAATTGCTTTCTTTAGGCATGCATAGCTGCTAATTTGTTTCCAACTAAATCATGTATCCTATGAAAAGATTACATTGCAACAGTGAAGGAAGACTCCTGGGATTATGTTTCATCTAGATTTTAAAATTAAAAGGACTAAAATTTTACAGTTGTAAATCTCCCTTTTAAAGAAGAAAGGCGGCTTTGTTTACACACACATTTCTGGATCAGTAAAATTTCAAGAGCCCATTACCACATCGGGAGCATAAGAGATGCATATGAGGTAAATAAACAGAAGGACAAAAATGTGGTTGTCATGTGGCGACTGTATGAATCAGGAGGTCAGTCATGCCTTACTGCTGATGCTCCACAGCCCACAGAGCAAAAAACGGTTTTATTTAGCCTTTAGGTATATCAGTTTTTCTCAGCAAGCAACACACAAAGGAGGAGACTCCAAACAGCAAAACTAGTATGTTGTTATAGTTTGGGGGTGTCCAGACTTAGTTTTGTTTTGGGTTTTTTAGGGGGGAGGGGTGTTGGTTAGTAACACCAAATTGAGTCATTTTTTTTAAAAAGGGAACAGTATAAGAAAAGCTTTTTTTTTTTTTAAGGCAGATTTTTACTTAAGTCATACAAATAAAACTAAAACAACCTGGACAAATTTCTCCATAGCCCATGGAAGCAAAACTGGTATTCTAATATGCTTTTGAGAACTGTATATCTTTTATCATCTAATTACCATTGACATATTACTTTCCCAAAGCATGTTTATAAATCCTTTTGGGCAAAGATGGATGACCTAGATAAAAGTTCAAATTCTGCCCTAAACACTTAAAAGCTGGACTTTTTGACTCTGGACAAATTTAACCTTTTTCTCATACTCAGTTTCCTCATATGTAAAACAGGTATTATAATAACATCAATCTCACAGGATTGTTATTAGGCTAAAATTATTTGTAAAGCACTTTGCAAACAAAGCCTCATATAAATAAATGCTAGTTGTTTTAAAATACAAAAAGTTTGTTTTTCCATTACTAAAACACACAAACACATTTTTTTTCAAATGTGGTCAAAATCCATACCACAAGGAATAAGTAGGTAGCACAGTGGATAGAGAGCCAGGCTTAAAGTTAGAAGGATTTGGGTTCAAATCCATCCTCAGATACTTCCTCGTTGTGAGACCCTAGGCAAGTTATTTAACTCTAATTGCCTAGCTCTTCTGCCTTAAATATTGATTCTACAACAGTAGGTAAAGATTGGAACTCCTCCCCCTTCCAAAAAATCTCCCCATCCTATACAAATCAGTACTTTACAGTAGTTGTGTCAAACTGAAAAAGAAACAAATTCCTATGGACTCTGTGTTGACAAAGAAACCACAAAAATGAACATGTTTTACTTTGTTTTTATTTCTTTTGTTAAATATTTCCCAGTTCATTTTAATCTGGTTCAGACCTCTGCCAGCCTCATGGTTTGCCACCTCTGGTTTACAGAGCTATAAAATAAACCCTTACTAATATGTAACATGGCCTGTGACAATTTTAAATTAGCTTTTTTTTTTTTTTGGCCACACACAGGTTAGGAGATGGTTAACTACCAAGGTACAATGACACTTTAAGAGTGCAATCATTACAGCCCAAAACCCTGCATCTGCACCTGTGTGTGAGAGCAAGATGTCAGATTTCAAGGAACTCTGTAAGGCTGTGAATAAAAAGGAATTACAAGTATTGATTTTAGCAATTGGACTGCTCCAACTCACATCCAATTAGAAAGATGTTATGTGCCAGGCTAAAACCCACCCATACACTAGTGCTGGATTAAAGAACTGGTTGTTATTCCTGGGCCTTTTTTCATCCCCCTTAAAAGCACTTTTAAAAAATATGTACTTTTATCCTGCTAGATTGCCGCTTCATTATTTAATACCTACAAGAGGGATGAGATCTTTGAAATGTTTAAAAATGCAGGTGTTCGTGACATTTGCTTTGTACCTCATTCAAAACCGTCCTACAAGTTAATTATCAGATCCTGTTAATAGAAAACCTCAGGGGTACAAACTGCCCTGCAAAACAGTCAACTCCACCACCAGTTCCCAACATGCCTTAAAGCACAAAAAAAACCCAACAAGTCTCCTCCCTCACAAGCAAAAAGGATGATAGATCAGAGCTAGAAATGTCATTTAGTTCATCCTCTCATTATACCAGTGAGGAAACTGAGGCCCAAAGCCATTAACATACTTGCCAGAGGTGTCTTTTATTAAGCCCCAGCTTAATAAATGTGCCAGGCCTTAGGCTAAGTTGTACAAAGAAAAGCAGCAAATGCACACTCACACTTTGACATCAAATCTAGTGAAATCTGTCTTTAGCACCAGCTGCCTCCTAACGTGGGAAATCTGCTTACCCATCCAGGTTTTCTTCTGTAAATTCACCGTAATCATAGAAAACATTTGTACAGAGCTTTCTCAGAGAAATGAATGATCATTGACTCTTTAGACAGGAGAGCTGATCCCTTTCCATCCAAACCCCTCTTAGGGAGTTCACACCGACAGTAGGGGGATTCCTGAAAAGGATGGCTACCAGCATCCTAGAGCTGCAAGTCTGAAAAAATGAGACGGGAGTATAAAAATATCTGGAAAGTAATACTATCTAAATGGCAGATGTGATTGATACAAGGAGAGAGAACATCTCCTTCCTCTTTTTTATGTTGGGACCAAATGTCACCAGTTGTCTAAATACATGCCATTCACCCTCCAAACCAGTTTAGGTCCCTCCTGACTCCTCCAGCCTAATCTCTTCCAACAGGATGGAATTCCAGATAGTGCACCAAAGGCCAAATAGTGGGAACCCCTACAGTTTGCTTTAGGACCCAAAGCAAAGCCCTGTGAACCCCCCAGGGTGTAATCCTCTAAGAGAAAAGAGGGGAAGGGAAGGCCAGAAAACAGGGCCCAGGTAGCTCCCCAGGCAAAGCAAACAATCCCAGAGTGGATATCGAAAATTCTGTTTCCACAAACCGCCAAATGCTCCACCACCCCGACAAAGCCTCGTGCAGAAAGACCTCCAAAAACCATCCTGCCCTTTTTATTTGGGGATGGAACCCCAGCTAAACACAGAAGTTCAGATGCCCAGGGTGAGAGGATGCCTAAGCTACTTAATTGAAAGTGTGACCTTGTGCAAGTCTCTTTAACTTCAATACCCCTCGGGGCTGGAATAAGGAAGTTTCCAACCTGAGGGTTCAGTCTTAGAGATAATACCATTTACACATTCCTCCATATTTAAAGCTGTATTTCTAGAGATCCAAGACTGCATATTTTTAACCTAATGGCCCTCCTGGTCCTCCACCCATCTAATAATTGGAAGATAGAGTTAATCAAAGTTCAAAGGCCTCTCCCAGCTCACCCACCAGATGGTTTAGGGAAAAGTAAGGTCCTGAAATTCTTAGTGCAGTTTTAAGCTTAAAGAATAGCAGCTGGGTGGCTCAGTGGGTCTGGGATTCAAACTTGACCTCAGACACTTCCTGGGGGTGTGACTCTGGGCAAGTCACTCAACCCCCATTGCCTAGCTCTTACCACTCTTCTGCCTTGGAACCAATACACAGTATTGATTCTAAGAAGGTAAAGAGTTTAAATTTTTTTTAATTAAAAAAATAAAATAACGTCAGAAGTATAAATGCCAACAATGTTTTTAATCATTTCAAAGTTTAATTATTTCAACCTCATTTATGAATATTTGGCTTTGTGAATTTTTAATAACAGTTTAGTTGTTTGTTTTTTAACAAGAGAAGGACTTTGTCATTGTGCTGGACTAGTGCATTGCAAGCTGGGAAGTTTCTGAATCATACTTTGTCATTCCCCTTGCTTGGCCACCTCAGTCACCTGATCTATCTCCTTTAGACTTTTTCTTGTAGGATCACTTTAACACGGTGGTATAGGCATCAAAATCTCATTCTCTGAATGATCTTATGGGTAAGATTACAAATACAATCCTTTCAGTCCCTGAGCAGCGGCTACAGACAGAAAATTATTTTCCCCCAAGTTTGAAAACCAACAGGAGGGACGTATGGCACACAAAAAAAGTGATTATTATGAATTTGAATAAATCTACCTGTATTTTAAAAGTTTAAGTAAATAACCTTCAAAATGAAAATTTCAAGTAAATAACCTTTAAAATGAATTTGTATGTTTGGTGCATTTATATTTAGCCTAGAACAGAAGGTGCTTAATAAATGCTGGTTTCCTTTCTTATATTTGTTATTAAAGTTTAAAACTTTCAGGACACCCTGTCCCATCCAGTGATAAATAAATACGCTCATTTTAGGGGAGGGGATAATAAAGAGGGTCTTAAAATTCAAACTAAGAAAACTACATTTGCCAGTGGATTAAAACACAAACATCCAGGACATCTCAATATAATATATATGTATTATATATATATCCTTAGTTACCATAAGGCAAATTCCTGGTTTGTTTCCATTTCCCAGCATATCATGAACATCTAATAATCACATCGGGTAGTCTCTTTGTCATGTAACAAACCTGAGGGATAACAGCCACATCCTTCACTAGTTGCCCAACAAAGTAAAGGACCTAGAAAGACTCCAGCCCATTAGCTGGACTTTGCAGCAAAAAGCTTGCATCAAACTACTAACAAGGCATGAAACCACAGATCAATGCATTCATCATGTAGTAACTGTTAACATAGATTAACTCTTGTTTGTCTATTTGATTTTTAAAACCTAGAGGGAAAAAATATACATTTATCTAAACAACCTCTAAAAGTACCCATAAATATAAAAATAATACTAACAGCTCTAGACGGAAGAAACCAACAAGAAGGTTCAACAGCTGAGATGGAGATGCAGCAAGGCACTGTGGAGTGCTTAGGGCGTGTTGGAGCACAAAAGACAACAGGGCCATCCAATGCAGCTGAGAAAAGTCTCCAGGTGTAACGACTTTTCGTGCCACTGGGCCCAGGCTTACAACGCCGAGAGAGTGGGACTGTCTCTGTGCATCGACTTTTCCACTTAAATCTTCATGCACAGGTGTCTTTGTGCACAAAAACGCACAAAGACAATCGTCATCCTCGGTTCGAGAGACAACCAACAACTAACAGCTCAATTTGTGGTAACCATCAGTTAGAAACTGAGGACCATCCAACAAATGGGGAATGGCGAAACAAGTTTTGCAAAGTGAATGGGATGAAACAGTTGTGCTGAGACTCACGATTATGGGGAAGGTTTCAAGGAAACGCAGAAGATTTCTATGAACTGACACAAACTGAAGTGAGGAAAACCAGGTGAAGAACACTTTAGAGAATAGCAATATTTATAGACAAACCACATGGGCCATTGGATAAACCACACAGGCCATTGGATCAACACGAAAACCAAGCAGGGAGCCAGAGGAGTTGCAATGAAACACATGCATGGATGAAACATACACGTCGATGAAACACTTGTTGCCTCCAGACAGAAAAATGGTGAACTTCGTGAGGCAGGTTTTGGGGGGGAAATGGCCAATGAGGGAATTTGTTTTGCTTAACTCTACATATAAGGAATGGGCTCTTTTCCCCCTTTCTTTCTCAATGTGGGGGGAGAATGAGGACATGAAAATAAATAAGACTGATTTTTTGTAACCCTTTCCTTCTGATTTAGAATCAAAACTAAATAAGGAGAAGGCAATTGGGGTCTTAAGAGATTTGCCCCAAGGTCACACAAGTAGGCAGTATCTATGGCCACATTTGAACCCAGGACTTCCTTTCTCTCTATTCACCTAAGCTGCCCCTAATAAAATTGAATTATAACAAAAAAGGTTTACCACTGAGTGGGCACTCCCTGGGCCATTCAACATTTTAAGTACCTATTATGTCCCAGGCACCATGCCAAAGGCTGGAAATACCAAGAAAGATAAAGGGCAATCCCATAGCTCCTAAATCCGTGGCATTAAGGGAGATAGGAGAAAATAGGAATTGAGGGGGGAAATTGAAAGAAGCCCAGAGGAAAAAATAACCTAATGAAGTCTTGGGAAAATACTTGAGGATCACAAAGATTACGTCGTGTCTCATTCAGGGATAGGTCAGTGGTAAATAATCAAAGGGAGTATTTTAAAACCAGTTTTCCCGACTCTAAGACAAGGACTTTATCCTCTATGTCAGAGGTCTCTTAAATTCTTATTATTCAAAGGTAAAAAAAAAATCACATTTCAACTTTGAGAAATGTGTTACAAGTTTTTATCTGAAAAAAAAAATTGTATGTAGAGAAAGGAAAAAATGACTAAATAGTAGAGGAAAACAAACTATGTCCCCTGTCACATAAAAAAAAAAGGCAATATGGTATAGTGAAAATAATTACTAGCTATGACTTTGGCCAGCACTTCATCTCTCTAAGCCTCATTTTGTTCATCCATAAAATGGAGTATTTCACAATACTTCAACAAGATGGTTAATCCAGAAGAGTCAAATAAGACTCTTAAGTTTCCTTTTGCAACTATAAAGCATTTTTTAAATGTCATCATCCTTTTGGGGGGGATTTTTTGGCAGAACTGTGCTTTCATAGGTAAAAGGAACTGGGGGGCAAGGGAGGAAGCTAGGTGACTCAGTGGATTGAGAGCTAGGCCTAGAGAACAGAGGTCCTCAGTTCAAATCTGGTCTCAAATACTTCTTAATTGTGTGAGCCTGAGCAAGACACTTGACTCCGATTGCCTGGCCCTCACCACTCTTCTGCCTTGGAACCAATACACAATATTGTTTTCAAGAGGAAGGTAAGGGTTTTTTAAATGGAATTTTAAATTATTCATTATTTTTTTATTTATATTTTGTATAATTTTATATAAAATAAAGTAACATATAAGTATATAATGTAAATGATATAAATTTATATAAGATAAGCATATATTATATGATAAAAACAAATATGAATTTATAACATATTAATATAAATATAAATGTATGGCTTATTATTTATATTTGGTTATTAATTTTTATGGTATTAAAAGAATAAGGGGGGGGCACCTGGGTGGCTCAGTGGATTTAGAGCCAGGCCTCGAGACAGGTCCTGGGTTCAAATTTGACCTCAGACACTTCCTAGCTATGTGACCCTGGGCAACTCATTTAGTCCCCACTGCACTTAACCTCCATTGCTTAGCCCTTACCACTCTTCTGCCTTAGAGCAAATACACAGTATTGATTGTATGGAAGCAGATCCTGCAGCCTAGTCCTGGATTCTCAAAGGTGATGACATGAGGGAATAAATTATTAAAACTTAGGGATACTCCAGGCAGCTACTCAGGTCTGGGCCTAGAATCAGACAGGCCCACATTCAGATCTGGCCTCCATTCTGGCAGTATGACCCTAAACAAGTCCCTTAATCCTATTGGCCTCCTCAAAAACCTCACAGGAGTGGAGTAAGAGAAATAACGTCCATAAAGCACTTAGCACAGTGCCAGGTACTTGCAAGTACTTAATGAATATTTGTTCCTTTCCCTCCCCCAAAGAATTAAAAAGACACACAGGCAACTGAACAATAGAGATCAGAGTCAAACCTCTTAGGATTGTAATAATATGTAAAGGACTACATACAAATAAACTATATTTGGAATAAAATGTAAATGATCAACAGAGAAAACATGCTAGAATTGAGTAGCATGTGGGATTTGGGCCAGTGCGGTTTAGACCTTAAAGTTCCATATAAATATAAGCCACTGTTATTATTAGAGGTGGAAATATCCAGATTATTTAAATTACAAATTCTCTAAGTATCCGTTTATATGGTAGGGTATAGCCAAGATCTGTGTAAATCCAAGCTTGTAATCAGAAGCAAGTTCTTCACAACTAATCTTTCCAGACGGGTAAAAGAAAAGAGGAAACTTTTGGTGAGCCAAATTAAGTGCAAGAACTCTTGCAGCAAAGAGAATGTGTCAACTCTTGCAGCAAAGAGAATGTGTCGGTGAAGGCAAACTAATGCTTTCTCTTTATTTAATCATAAACTGGTATTTCACTTTGTTTTGAAAGAAATAAAATTAATAAAAACTGCTAACATTTATAGAATTACTTTAAAGTTTAGAAAGTACTAGATAGACAGACTGATAGAAAGGTAAGTAGGTAGATAGATGGATAGACAGATAGGCAATTTCATCCAAGAAAAGAACTTTTGATGCCAATACAACCTAAAGCCTCTGAGCCTAGACTATAAAAAAGGCTTAGAAAGGATTTTAATCACAAGTACATCGCTTATTAAAATTAAATTCAGTTAAATAAATATTTATTTAGTTCCTACCCTGAAAAGACCACAGTGATAAATACTAAATTATTAAGATTAAAGGAGAGTTGAAGAACTTGAATTCAGATGGGAGTAAAACAAGAAATTAAGTAATGATTAATAAAATTTAAGAATTATGGAGCAAGGAACTTAATTGTGCCTATGTGTTTGTATTTCTTTAAATCATAATCTGATTGTACGGTACCTTTTTAAAAAATGCTTATTAGTAATACTGATTAATATTTATGGTTAGCTGTTTCAATTAAGAGTTGTATTTTTATTTGGGAGAAAAAGGAATAATCAAGTAGAAAAACTGTTGATTCTTCCTCTCATTTAATCACACCCAAAGGAATATAGGTGCTATTCAAACCGTTCAGTCATAGCTAACACTACAGGGCTCACCTATTGCTGGTTTACTCGCGGCAGGCTGACTACCTAGGAAGAAATGAATAAATTCTTAAGAGTATACCTTACAAAATCAATCCTATAAATAACTGGGTTCTATTTCAATGCATGCTGAGATTTAGAAGCCAGAGTCTAAAACAATCTAGTCCTTGGACAAGAACATCAGAAATTTGAGAATTATATCATTTAATAAATTTTCTTTGAAACTCAGCATTATCTCTCCAACCTATTTATTACACAAGTTGTCCTACACACCTGTAATATATTTCCACTCCTTAAGTCTCAGACTGCTTATGAGGATCCCTTCCCAGAAACTTGCCCACTCAAATCCCAACATCCTTAAAAGGAGATCTGCCTCCTCATATTACTTTGTATTGACTTATCTGTAGGATTCCTATGGAATCTCTCCCTCCAGTTGAATGTAAGGTTCTGGCAGGCATACATTAGTGTTTGTTTTTCTCTTTTTACCTTCAGCATTCAGCACAATGCCTGCAATTAGGTGCTTAATAAATATACTGAGTTTTCTTTGCCCTTCAATCATACTCAGAAGCCCAGGAAGTTTATTTCTTTTAACAGAGAGGATACTAGAAGGAGACCTAGAAAGGCCCTTAGAAGTTATTTACTGAATTCTCAATTCCTTTTATCCTAAAGATAAAATTACATAAAAAGGAGGAAACTGAGTCCCAAAGATGTCAAGTAATTTGTCCAAAATCACAAAGGTAGTAAGTAGAAGCAAAATTCAAGCCCAGGTTCCCTTTCTTTACATTCAGTGCTTCTTCTATGATACTAAGATCCAGTCAAGATAAATCCTAGGCATTGTAATACACTTAGGTACTCGTAAAAAGATAAATAAAAATAATGAATTCCGAAACACACGTCCATCCATCCATATATTTTCTATTTATTTTTCCAGCATAGTGCATCTACCCCAATAAATACCTACACCTGGATATATTCAAAGGGAAAAGTGAAAAGGTTCCAGCACCCTGGATGGCAGCTCTGGGAGGATCTGGCAGGAGGGAAGGAATAGGATCTCTAGGATGTTGTGGTCCAGAAAGGGCAGGGACTGTCTCTGATCTTTCTCGAAATCCCCAGTTGCTTAGAACATAGCAGACACTGAATAAATGCTTACATGACTGCCCTCATATAGAGGGTGTATCTTTAAAGATGAAAGCATAGACCCTAAAGTATTTAAAGCTACTCTTAAATCTTGAATTGCTATAGGAAAAGATTAATAATTACACAAATTTACAACACCGCAATGTCTGTTCCATACTTGAATTGATCCATTTAGCCAAAGGAAAAGAAATACTTCCAACAACAGTGATTTCATTATATGGGGTCATCTTGTCTCCCTATTCCTCTAACCCAAAAGGCAACCCCTCACTTCCACACCTTCTTATCCTATACAATTCTCACCCTTGGGAAAAATTCTTTTCCCATAAATCCTACATTAAAGGCTCTATGCACACCATGCAACTCCTAAAATGCAAAACTCTGTAATCAATTTATTACACTGACTATAAAAACACTTATCATTTATTAGCTGCTGAAAGCACTTAGAAATATCAAGATAAGCACAGAAGAGAAAAACAAAGACCTATTCACCACCCATAAACTCTTTCCTTGATTAGCTTAAACCTTACTCCCCTGGCACTGTAAAAGAACATTAATCTTAGTTATTTCTTGACCTATGTTTGAAAATAAAAAGCCCCAATGGGGCAGAAGAAGCCATGAGAAAGAAGTTAAAGAAAAGCCTGTTCAATAATCTTCCTTTTGGTCTATGTCTACAGTATAAAAATATTCTGTTACAGGAGCTTAAAAAAAAATCCTCCATAAAAATCTATACTTATAAAGCTCTATAAAATAAGAGTTCAGAGGTGTAAGCTACTCCTAAGTTACAGAGGAGGTACCAACCTGCCTAGGTAGAAAGAATGTTTCTTCATCCAGGAGTTCCCTTTCATCAAGGAAATAACAGTTCCAGTCCCTATCTCCCTATAATAAAGTTTCTAAACTATATCCTTCTAGTCCTTTCTTCATGTCCTAATGAGAAATGGTTTAGATTAGTGGTGTCAAACTCAAACAGAAGGAGAGCCACTAAGCCAAACAGAAGGATCCCTGCAGGTAGTGTGTACACTTAGAAAACCACATATTAACATTATGTTCTATTTTATTTTTTTTTTAATTCTGTTACAGAATCCCCAATTACATTTTCATCAGACTCAACCTGGCAGGAGGACAGCAAATTTGACCCTTTTGGCTTTTAGATTCATTTATTTTAAAGGAAGAAGTTCCAAAGGGGAGGTGGGAAGGTTTTTAACTTTTTTGTGTCATGGGCCTCTTCTCAGAATGTTTTAAATGCATAAAATAAAATATATAGGATTATAATAGAAGCACTATATAAAAATATGGTCATCAAAACATTCTTTAAACAAATACAAAAAATAAATAAATTTTAAAAATAAAGGGCAGCATTACTAAGATCAAAATGAATCTGTGATCTAGACATAAAAGGAAATCTCATAAGCAAATTTGAAAAACAGGGAACATACTACCTATCAGACTTATGGGTAGAAGAGTAATTTATGAGTAAACAAGGAGAACATTGTGAGATGTAAAATGGATCATTTTGAGTACATTAAATTGAAAAGATTTTATACAAATAAAACAAATATTGCCAAAATTAGAAGGAAAGCAGAAAACTAGGGGGAAAAAATTCCTCTCAGATAGAGGTCTCCTATCTAAACTATATAGAGAACTTTATCAAATTTATGAGAATAAGAGCCAACCACCAACTGATAAATAGCACAGTTTTCAGATGAAGAAATCAAAATATATATATAGGTACACTAAAAAAATATGTTCCAAATAATTTCTGATTGGGGAAATACAAACCAAAATCATTCCAAGGTATCCCCTCAAACCCCTCAGATTGGCTAAAATGACAAATATTAGAGGAGATGTGAAAAAGTGGGGACACTGATACACTGCTGGTGAAACTGTGAACTGATCCCACCATTTTGGAGAACAACTTGGAATTACACCCAGAGAGCTATAAAACTCTGTATATCCTTAGACCCAGCAATACTGGGTCTATTTCCCAAAGAGATCAGGGTAAAAGGAAAGAACTTCAATGTTCCAAAATATTTATAGCAGCTCTCCCTGTGGTGGCAAAGGACTAGAAATGGAGGGAACATCCAACCACTACTGGTGAATGGCTACACAAATTGTGGCCTCTGATTGTGACAGAATACTAATGCACCATAAGAAATCAGGAGCATATTAATCTGTTTAAAACTTGCAAAGAACTATATGAGAAAATGTAGAGTAAAAGAAGTAGAATCAAGAGAATATTATCTATAGCTACAGATTAAAATCTGAAAAATAATTTGTGAATGATCACCTCCAGAGGATGAACAGAGAAGGGGAAACACAAAAGGCAGAGTTTTTGGTTTTTTTGTTTTAGGTATTTTTATTTTATCTATTTGTTTGTTCAATCATTTATGTGTTTGTTTGTTTACTTATTGGCAAAAGATCCCTTCTGTGTGGCATGGGGCTGAGAGGGAGGGCGAAACAAATAAATAAACAGATAGATAAATGCCAAGATTTAGGGATTTCCAAATTAAAAAAAAAAAGTTCACTTGTTCATTTGTGTTCAATTCTGCCTGACCACATGGGTCAGAGCTATCCACGGTGCTTTCCTGGCAAGGATAGGGGAAGGCTTTGCCATTTCCTTTTTCAGTGAATCCTTCTGTCAGGCAATCAGAGAATAAGTAACTTGCCCAGCATCCCATAGCTGGGAAGTGTGGGAGGCTGAATTTGAGCTCTCTAGGCTCAGCTCTATCCTGGGGGCCTCATAGGCATCCTGGTGACTGGCTGAAGGTCCCACAGCTAGGAAGTGTCTGAGGCTAGGTTTGAGCTCTAGTCTTCCTGATTCCAAGCCCAGAGTTCTAACCCTCTGTCTCTTGGGTTAAAAAACACCTGACTTAATGTGAGTTGAGTCCATCAGCCTTTCTCAAAATCAAGCCATTTTTTCCCCCTTTATGTCTTTTGTGTTTACATCACCATTATTTCCTTTTGCATGTCTATAAAGCATTTTCCTTTTATCAAAACTATTTAGAGGAAAAGAGAAAAAGGCACCTGGGTGGGATGTGACAACAGATCCAATATTCACAACCACAGTCCCCCACCTTTGCAAAAAAGGGGCCAACATGGTCACTGCAATAACTGGCCACCAACAAGAATCAAAGTGAAGATTGCATGTTCCTGTTTAATCCACAGCCCCAAATAGACCCAAAGATCCAGATGAACTGGGTCACATACAATCAGATAGTTCCAAAACACTGAAAATTGCTTTTGATTTATCTAATGAAAAAGAATGCAAAAGAAATATTTGTAAACAGAACCATTACTTCTGCTAACCGGCGGCCTCCAGCATTTAATTATCCCTCAATGCAGCACTGCGCTCTAAGGAACAAGGCTCTGAATAGGGCTGTGGTTCTGCTGACATAGATTTAGGTCCTCCAGTCAAGGCAAGCTGTGAAAAACTAGGTAAGGAGGAGGAGGGACAAAGGTGCCGCTTACACATTTATTTATCTGTTAGGCTCACACCTTGGGTAGAACATCACCAGCCAGTTTAAACATTCAGTACGGCAATAATTTGGTCTCCATCCTTTTGACAATTTGTTTCACGCCTCATTTGCTACCAAGAGTTAAAACGTTTTAGTCAACCTTGAGAAGGCAATTCAAGATTTTTTTTCCCCACAGCAAAAAAATGCCTAACCTATTTTAACTACTGGGCCACTGGTTAAAGTTCAAACTGTGACAAAGATAGAAATCAGGCATTATCCCTCAAATCCTTGAGGAGAGAAAAAAACAAAGCCCTTTTCTGGCCTAAAATTTCTTTTCAATGAGCATCAAACACTCAAACCAAAGCACTTACGAACTTGATTCAAGACCCCTACCACAAATACAGATTCCTCTCCTTTCTAGCTGCATTGTAAAAAGGCGGCAACCTGCTTTTTTCAGCGTACGTGCCTGGGCCTCTGCATTGAAAATGGAGTCTGGAGAGATCAATCGTTATTATATTATTTTATCAGTAATTAGAATAATTGGCTAGGGTTGTTTATAGGACCTAAGTATAATGCCAAATAAGAGTTCCCATAAACATTCAAAAAGACGTGCTCTCTAGAACAGTCCAAAATTCAAGTACCTTATTTTTTTTATCGAATATTAAGTAAATTAAGTAAATGAACAGTATTTTTTTTTAATATCAGCAAACCTGGTTTAGAAAAAAGACACAATAGAGAGCTTTCAAAGTATATTCTCATAATTATTCAAGAAGATGTGCTTTCTTTATAGAACAGAGTTCAAAATTCTGTTTTTAAGTAGCTAATGAAAATTAACAGTCTATATTTTGTCAAACTTGGTTCAGAAAAAAAAAAAGACAATATGGAGCGCTTTCAAAGTGTGTTCCCATAATCATTCAAGATGTGCTTTCTTTATAGAACAGAGTCCAAAATTCTGGGGGGGGGGGGGGGGTTATTCAGTATTAAGTATAAGTAGCTAATGAAAATTAACAGTAAGTCTATATTTTGTTCTTAATATTAACAAACTTGGTTCAGAAAAAAAGAGAATACAGAGCGTTTTCAAAGTGTGTTCCCATAATCATTCAAGATTTGTTTTCTTTATGCAAAAGTCCAAAATTCAAGTACTTTATGTTTTTTATTGAGTATTAAGTAGCTAATGTAAATTAAATAAGTCTATATTTTGTTTTTAATATTAGCAAACTTTTTTTTTATAAAATGACACAATACAGAGGGCTTCCAAAGTGTGCCTTCTATTTTAAAATGCCTTTTTGCCAGCAAGAGATTTAATCAGGCCCATCACATGCACCATGATGTTAAAAGAATTTTCTCTTTTTTTTTTTAAACCCTTACCTTCCGTCTTGGAGTCAATACTGTGTATTGGCTCCAAGGCAGAAGAATGGTAAGAGCTAGGCAATGGGGGTCAAGTGACTTGCCCAGGGTCACACAACTGGGAAGTGTCTGAGGCCACATTTGAACCTAGGATCTCCCATCTCTAGACCTAGCTCTCAATCCACTGAGCTAACCAGCTGCCCCCCAAGAATTTTCTCTTAAGAAAAACAAGAGTATAACATCTAAAAAAAATTTTTTTAATATTATATAAAGGGGAAATCAACTTTCAAGATTCTCTCCACATTTCTCTAAGAATAAACATGACAACTAAAAGATGATATACTTTTGTATATATAATTTTTTAAAAGGTTTTTACTAAGGGAAAAGATGAGAGCATACGAATGACAGGATCTTCATCTTTTTTGTGGCATGGTCCCTTTGGCAATTGATGAAGCTTATGGACTGGCCAAAATGATGTTTCTTGCCTATATTTGTAATTGAAGAAAATGCTAAATTTCAGATAGATATTACTAAAAATAAAGATTTAACTTTTTTCCCCCATCCAAGTTCCAGTCTCGACCCTCTCAAATCTATCCTGGCAGCTCCAGCTTTAAAATTCCTGCACTTAGGGACAGCTGGGTGGATCAGTGGACTGAAAGCCAGGACATCTTGGGTTCAAATGTGGCCTCGGACATTTTTCCTAGTCACCAAGTCACCTAGCTGCCCCCTCTTCCATCAATTGTTTTTTTTTTAAACCTAATACATGTATTAACATGTTCAAAATCCAATTCATATTAGTTTTTAAAATCTCTATATTTTATTTACTTTTAAAAACCCTTACCTTCCATCTTAAAATCAATACTGTATATTAGGCCAGGAGTCCCCAAACTTTTTACACAGGGGGCCAGTCCACTGTCCCTCAGACCGTTGGAGGGCCGGACTATTAAAAAAAACTATGAACAAATCTGTATACCACTGTCTGGGATAGCGGAGGCTGCAAAGCTGGCTGTAATGGGCCTGTCACACCTTGCATAGGCCCATTACCACCACCACTATATCAGGCAGCAGTATACACAGTACAGAATGCCCTCCCCCAGATCACCACTCACTACCATACTGACACCTTCCATTGTGCAGCCACATAATCCTTTGCCTGGCACCTCGTTCTTGTTCAGTTACTCTCAGAACAAGGTGCCACACAAAGGATTATGTCACCAGAAGTAGTACTGTACATGAGTGATGCCGAGCTTTGAGGCATTGCCACATACAGTGCTCCTCTCACTGACCACCAATGAAAGAGGTGCCCCTTCCTGAAGTGCGTGGGGGCCAAATAAATGGCCTCAGGGGGCCGCATGTGGCCCACAAGCCATAGTTTGGTGACCCCTAGGTTAGGCAATGGACCTCAAGTGGCTTATCCAGGGTCACACAGCTATGACGTTTCTGAGGTCATATTTGAACCCACGACCTCTAGTCTCTAGGCCTAGATCTGCATCCATTGAGCCACCTAGCTGCCCCCTATACTTTATTTTTACAAATACTTTCAAACAACAGCAATGGCCTACTTTTCAAGCAACATTCAATACAATAAAATGTTAATACATGTTATTAATTATTATATAATTATATATAATATATATAACATAAATAATAATAAAAAATTTTTTAAATGTTAATACAATACAATGAAAGAACCGAAGACATCCTCACTTGAAAATCCTTACATTGTAAGCATTTTACACCACTTTATCATCCTGAAGATCAAACATGGATAGAGATGCAAAGGAGAGCAGTCTCATTATAATGACAGGCCTGATACAGTGCTGGATAGTTCAGCTGGTGTCACCTTAGCTAAGGGCCCAGAATATGATTATCCAAACGTTTTATTTAGTTGTCTAGCTTGTCTGGTACCACAGCTGAAACTGGCTCTCCAAAGGAAGAGAATCAGGGGAGAGACATGAAAGGAACAAGTACCTACTACATGCCAGTCACTATGCCAAGGACTTTGCAAATATTATCCCATTTGTGGCACAAGAATAACAGAATCTACTAACAACTCTCACAAGCACTGAAAAGTGTGCCAAGAAAACCTCCCATCTATGGACATGATAGTGCACAACTACCACAAACAAGACCAGTTTGAGGTGATAAATTTAACTGTTATTACTCACTGGTTACATGCACTGTTACAGATAAAAACAAAGAAAAATATGCATGGTACTACTATTCTAGGTTCTGGGTCAAATACCAAAATTAAATGAGAGCTCCATAAAGTTTTCAGTCTGGGGACTGGGGAGAGGAAACAAGATTATAAACATTGTTAAATAATATACAATAACCCATAGACACATGCTATGCAGAATAACTAATAAATGAGATCAGAGAAGCCTTGGTGAAAGATGTGGCATTTAACTGGGCTTTAAAGGACAAGGGCTTTGGCAGGTAAAAAACAGAAAAGAAGGCACTTAAAGAGAGAGAAAATGGTAAAACAAAGTAAAAGGCAGGAAAATGAACAGGTGGAGAAGAAAGGTGCCAAGGCAGACACAAAACTTTACATGGCAGGGTCCATAAAGCAAACAGAAGATAATAATACATAATATCATTTTAGATTTTTTTCTCAAGATATTCAAATAGACTTCTATTACCAGACTACCTTGGTCATAATGGCCCGGGTATGTAACAACCTTAAATTGACTCACCAAGTCAAGAAGGGAGCTAGAACACTGGAGGAAATTCAAGAGAGCTCATTGATATGATATTTCTAGTCAACAAGTACTTTTTAAAACAAATTTTTAGACTCCTTCCTTTTGTCTTATAAGTATTATTTTGGCAAAGGCTAGGCAATGGGGGTCAAGTGACTTGCCCAGGATCACACAGCTAGGAAGTGTCTGAGGTCAGACTTAAACCCAGATTTTCTGACTCCAGACCTGGCACTTATTAAGCACCTACTATGTACTGGGCTTTCCCCACAGCATCTCAGCTGCACAAAGAGAGAGTCATATTCTTAAGCACCCAGGAATGCATTAATTCCATGTGAACCCTAAATTTCCCTTATTAGATCACAACCTTTTGTCAGTCCATCTCTGTTCACCCTCCTCAGTGGGGTCTCAAATAACTCCACCACATAGGTCTTCCCCAAGCCATCAGCCCTGAGTTGGCTATCCTTTCCTCCCTTCCCTAGGAGGACTCTCTAGAAAACCTAGTCCAACTATACATTGTCCTCCTATACAGGAAGTCTGTCCTGATTCCCCTTAATTCTAGTCCCTTAATATATAATGCCTGTGGGGGCAGCTGAGTAGCACAGTGAATAGAGAGCCAGGCCTAGAGAGAGGAGATCCTGGGTTCAAATCTGGCCTCAGACACTTCCTAGCTGTGTGACCCTGGCCAAGTCACTTAAGCCCAATTGCCTAGCTCTTACCACTCTTCTGCCTTGGAACCAATATACAGTATTGATTCTAAGATGAAAGGTAAGGGTTTAAAAAAAATAAGTACTGAGCACAGTGCCTTATTTATTAATGAATGAATGTTTATTGAATGCACTCAAGTTTGGGCATTTAGAGAATGGTAGAAACAGTCCCTGCTCTCAAGGTGCTCACAGACTAATGGGGGAGATAATATGCAAGTTACTATGTACAAACAAGCTACATACAGGATAAACTGGAGGGATAGAAGGGCCAACTAGGTGGCTTAGTGATGATGAGATCCACATAGGGAGTCTAGAGAACTGTAGGTTCAAATGTGATGTCTTAACACTTCCTAGCTGTGTAATTCTGAGTAAGTCACTTAACCATCCCCCAAATGCCTAGTCCTTATCGCTCTTCTGCCTTGGAACCAATATTACTGATTCTAAGACAAGAAGGAACGGGTTTGGCTTTTTTTTAGAGAAAAGGAAAGGCTTCTTGTAGAAAGCGAGACTGTAAGACTAAAAGAAGCAAAGAAAAAGAGGAGGTAGAGATGAGAAGGGAGAGATTTCCAGGAATGGGTGATATCTTAAAGTTGTCTTCCAGGATTTCCAATGTTATTAGGACTGGTAATCTTCAAGTAATGTATTGCTTTTTCTCAATTATGTATCAAAATAGAATTTAATATTAGTTTATTTTTTAAATTTCTGAGTTTCAAATTCTCTTCCATTCCCAATCTGAGATGGTCAGCAATTGGTATAGATTTTATGTGTAGAGTCATATAAAACATTTTTCCATATTAGTCATTTTGTCTTGGCAGATTGAAGTATCATTCTTAATTTTATTTCATCCATGACTTTTTCTTTAGTGTAAGCAATATGTGTCTTCTTTCACAACATAATGAACATGGAAATATGTACTGTATGATAACATATGTGCAACCTATTTCATATTACCTGTCATCTTAGGGAAGGAAGGAGAAGAGAGAGAGAGCACACGAACCACAAAATGTCAGCAAACGATCATTTTTAAGTTATTTTGCGAACGAAGACTCAAAAAATATGAAGAAATTGAAATATAGTACCATGAGTGCCCTTTACACTCTTTCTACATGATTGAGGCACACATATATACACGAAGAGCTTATGTTTACAGACATTCTATTTATTAATATTTATGTTAGAAATCAAAATAGTTTCATTATAAAAATAGTTTTGACCATGGCATCCCCTGAAAGGGTGTTGGGGACCCTCCAAAGAGCCACAAAACAAACTGCTAATCTAGTCCAATGTTCTCCATTATTACAGATAAGGAAACCTAGGCCCCCAAAAGTCAAGTAACTTGGCCAAGATTTAAACCCAGGTTCTAGGACTCTAATTCCAGTTCTCCCTCCATGATGTCAAATTGGCTCTATTCCTTTTTTTTATCTGAATTTACATTATTATAACACAAAATATACTCCCACACTGGTCATTATTGTAAGAGAATACTCATACAAACCCCAAACCTCAGAATGAAACCATAAATAAGCTAATGTAAAAAACAGTATGCTTTGATCTGCATGCTGACTCCAACAGTTCTTTCTCTGGAGGTGGATAGCACACTCTGTCTAAAGACCTTCAGACTTCTCCTGAATGACTGTATTGCTGAGAATAGCCAAATCTTCCACAGCTAATCATTGTACAATATTGCTATTACTGTGTAGATTGTTACCTTGGTCCTGTTTATTTTTCTCTGCACCTCTATTCTCAAAAATAGCCTTACCGTCACAACCTAGTTTGCCTCAGTTTCCTCATTAGTAAAAAATGCCAAACCACTCTGGTATCTTTACCAAGAAAACCCCAAATGGCATCCCAACAAGAGGGACACAACTGAAACACATTGAAGAACAGAAAGTGGCTGGAGCTACTTCCTAAGAAAACCATGTCTGAAGAACTATTCATCTAGGTAGGATATTTCATATGCAATCTAATTCTATTATTATTACAATAAAATGACATTGTTCTTATAAAGTAAACATTATACATACTGTATAAGAGAAAGTGCAGTGCACCTAGATGGTGCCATGGATAGAACTGCTGGGCCTGGAGTCAGAGACTCATCTTCTGAGTTCGAATCTGGCCTCAGACACTTATTAGCTATGTAATCCTGAACAAGTCAGGCAACCCTGGTTGCCTCAGTTTCCTCATCTGTAAAATGAGCTGGAGAAGGAAATGGCAAACCACTCCAGTATCTTTGCCAAGAAAACCCCAAATGGGGTCATGAAGAGTTGAACAGACCTGAAAAACAACTGAACAAACATAGAAAGTGACTGGAATAGGAAGGATGGGAAAAAAACAAAAACACCTATTTAATTCCAATATAAGAACATCATTTCTTTCAAGGACATGGCAAGGGTCACTTGAAACAATCCTCAAACCCATATTTTATTATTATTATAAATGCCCCCTATGTAAAAAGACTTGTACAAGAATATTCATAGCTGCGCTCTTTGTGGTAGCCAAAAATTGGAAAATGAGGGGATGCCCTTCAATTGGGGAATGACTGAACAAATTGTGGTATATGTTGGTGATGGGATACTATTGTACTAAAAAGTGGAGGAATTCCATGGAGACTGGAACAACCTCCAGGAAGTGATGCAGAGTGAGAGGAGCAGAACCAGGAGAACATTGTACACAGAGACTGACACATTGTGGTACAAGAGAACGTAATGGACTTCTCCAGTAATGGCTTTACCATGTCCCTGAACAACCTGCAGCGATCTACGAGAGAAAAAAAAAAACTATCCTCAAGCAGAGGACAAACTGAGGGAGTAAAAACACCGAGGAAAAGCAACTGCTTGACTACAGAGGTTGAGGGGACATGATTGAGGAGAGATGCTAAATGAGCACCCTAATGCAAATACCAACAACAAGGAAATGGGTTCGGAGCAAGGACACATGTGATACCCAGACAAATCCCTAGGGAAGGGGTGGGGGTGGGGGGTTGGGGGGAGGAAAAGAAAATGATCTGTTTCTAATGAACAATGTATGAAAATGACCAAATAAAATAATGTTTAAAAAAATGAAATCACTAAAGAGAAGGAAAGAAATAAACATTTATTAAGGGAAAAATAAATGCCCCCTGTGAAAATGGGATAAAGTCCTTCAGATAAAAGAACCACAAACCTAGAGACCAATAGGAGATTCAAGATCATTTAGTTTAACCCCTTGTTTTCACAAATGAGATGGGAAACTAAGCCCAGAGAGGGCAAATCACATGTCTGAGGTCACACAGGGACCAGGGGGCAGAGCTATGATTTGAACTCAAGGTCCAATGACTCCACATTCAAATTCAATTCAAATTCCAAACTATAAGAATGATATTAGAAATTAAGGCTTGTTATATTAGTTTAGAGATAAGAAGAGAAGCTGGTTTGAGAAAGAACTGGAGTTGGAAGCAGATATTAGACAGTGTCAGAGTATCTAATCAGTTTATAACTCCATAATCAATTCATTTACTTATTATTTTTATAGTTTTCTGGTTATTATTTTTACAAAACACTGCACTGTCTCTAAGTTAAGATTTTTGCAAAAATCAAAACATACCAAGTGATTTTTGTTTATAAAATGCAAAACCTGAAATGAAAAAGTAGAAAGATGAAGGGGAAAATAGCATCCTAAAGGAGACCTAAACGACCCGCTTGGTCAGGCAGACAAAGAGATTCTCAGCATAAACCATTCCAACACCTTTGTTATCTCCAGTTGGTCTAGGATTACTAGGTCAAAGTTCCAAAATTAAAAAAAAAAAAGGCAAAATTATCTTGGGAGACAAGTTAGATGTGGCAGGGATGTGGCTGCCCCAATGTTTCCTAACATATGGCAGATAAATGGATGGAAGAGTCCTAATTCTCTTCTATTTGATTCATGTCCCGGAAAAAGCTACATGCATTTTGTTTTTTCATTTTTATGTTTAAGCATTTAACCATCTCATTCATTATGGTGCTTTTAAAGAAGCTATTTTCACTCAGGACACAATGAGTATCATATTGAATAATAATATTATTATGAATAATATAATATGGTCAGCTTCATTAAGTAATAGAAAATTCCACTCATCTCTTTCTGTGACTTACGTTCTCTCCAATGCTTAATCATGTCAGCATTGATTATCTGGCCCCTATTTCCCTTATTCTCTATTCCTTTTATAGCGATATTTATATTGCCTCCTTACTCCTCAAATCACTATTCATAAATGACCATGTGAGATCATTTGCATCACTGTTCAAACCACTACCCAACTTCAAAGAGGCCTTCACTTAAGTCCCCATTCAACATCAATCTAAATTTTCTAAACATCTAGAAATGGTTTTTTAAATTATTATTATAATAATATTTTATTATTAAAAAATAATATAAAAAATAATAATTATTATTATTATTAGTTAATTATTACTCATCTTGTACTTTATTTTCTGCATATTAAGATATTATTATGTGAAGGCATTTCTAGATTTTACTGGACTTTAGCTCCATGACACCAAAAGAGTTAAGAAGCCATGAATGACAGAATAACCCTCTTTGATAACTCAATCCAAACATTCACAGTCAGAAAATTCTTTTGTACCCAACTTTAATTCTTTCATGGCATGGTTTGAGTCAGTTTTGTCTTCTCTAGTCTACAACAGCCATGAAAAATTCCTGGGCATTATCTATTGTTCAAGAATCTTTAATATGATGGACTATTAATACTAATATAATTCACAACCTTCTTTTCTCCAAGCAGTAGAATCTCAGCTTATTTATAACTCTTAAATGTTAATTTCCAATTCTTCATTCATTTCTGTGGCTCTTCCCTTCCCTGTTCAGTTGTTGCATTCAGAATGGTGCGCCAGTAAATACTGGAAGGAAAATTATGCTCCTATTTACATAGTCTATCATCTCACTTATTTTTTAAATGCCTACAATGTCGTCTCACCATAACCCTTGGATTACTTTCTGTGGCACTGACATTGAGGTCCAGAGATTTAGGGTTGGGAAGAATCTTAAAAACCATATAGTCCAACTTTCCCATTTTACAGAGAAAGAAAACAGAAGCCTCTCAATATAAAGGGACTCAGCCAAGATCACAAAGGAAGTGAGTAGCAGAAGTGAAATTTAAACTCCTGACTCAGACTACAGTTTTCTTTCCACTACATCACAGAATCAAGAAATCTGAGACGTAGGAAAAAAATGACCTCATCTAATTTCTTTATTTTCACAGATGAAGAAAATAAAGTTAAGTGACGTGGCCAGGGTTACAAAATGGCAGAACCAGAACCCAACTCGGAGTTCTCTCCCATTTACTGCTCTTTTCCATTCTGTCCTGATCATCAACCCATGTCTATCCAAGTTTCTTTTCCTCCCAGGTATAATACTCTGCTTTTGGGCTCACCAACCTTCCGCCTATTTGTTTCTACTCTGTTTCTACTCTGATTCACCAATAACCCTTTTGAATGTTTTCTTCCTCTGTCAAGGCATTAATTGAGAGGGGAAAAATGGAAAAAACACATGCAAAAACGATGGAAAAATATTAGGAAAGCAGCCATAGCAACATATTCAAAATAATACTTTCTATAAAAAGGTTAGAGTTATATAGGAATGCAGGACTGGTTAAATATTAGGAAAATTATAAACATCCTAGGGTCATCTAACTAATAAAACAACAAAAATCTCATGATTATAAATCAAAAGGTGAAGAGCTTTTGACAAAATACAACACTTAATTGTTTTAAAAAAACACTAGAAAGCATAATAGATTTTTCCTTTTAAGATAAAAAAATAAGCTAAATAGATTTTTCCTTTTAAGATAAGATAAAAAATAAGATAAATTTAAGATAAATAATATTCCATCACAATAAGAAAAAAACAAAATGATCACAAAAAGAAACTGGAAACACTTAAATGTAGTGATGAAAAGTGAAGGAAGCAGAACCAGGAGAATATTACACATAGTAACATCAATAATGTATGATGAATGAATTAACTATTATCAACAAGACAAGGATGTAGGACAATTCCAAGGGACTCATGACTAAAAATGATGTTCACCCATAAAAGGAATGCAGATGGAAACAAACCCTTTTTCCACTTTTTTTCCTCTGTGAATTTTCAACTACTTTACACAATATGTGTCTTCTTTCACAACATGATTAACAGGGAATTAGGTATTATATGATTTTATATATAAAACTTTTATCTCATTACCTGCTTTCTAGGGGAGGGACAGGTGTAGAGACATAGCTAAGAATTTATTTCTCTTGGACAAAGCTTATTTATTATAATTTACTGCATATTTGTAACAAATCACACGTATATTATATGTTATATATTTTTAAAATGATAGATCTAAAAAAAAAACAAACACCCCAAGTAAGTAGCATATTTCTGTAATGTAGAAACAGTAGAGGCCTTTCCAGTAAGATCAGAGGTAAAACAAGGGCATCTGTTCACTGTCACCACTATTACTTAATATAATTCTAGGAAATGCTAGCTATAATTATAAGGAACAAAATTGAGGGAATAGGCAAACAGGAAACCAAGTTATTGCTATTTACATAAAAAAATAATGGTTTTATTAAACTCTAAATGTTGATGCAAAAAGTTAAATTAAATAATTTAAAATTTTAATAAGAATATTAAAAAAACACATAATTTTAATACATCACTAGCAATATCTGACAGGAACTAATAGAAAAAAAGCCCATTCAAAATAACTACAAAACAAATAAGGTATAAATTAAATAAAAAGAAAAGCTAGAATAATTAGAAAGATATTTTTTATTGTTGTATGTTGCCAATATATCTGAAATGACAATATTAGATAAATTAATTTATGGATTATATGCCACACCAAACTACCAAAAGGTTTACTTTATAGAACTAAACAAAATAACAACAAAGTTCATGGAGAAACAAAAAGGTCAGCAATCTTCAGAGAAAAACATTTAAAAACAGAAATGAAAAATCCAAGAATACCAGATGTCAAATTATACTCTAAAGCAGTAATGATCAAACCTATTTGGTATAGTTTTTTAAATGGTTAAATTGATTAGTAAAATAGAAAACTAAATAAAATCCAGAAATAATGCAACATAACATTATGTTTGAGAAACAAGAACAACAATTTTAGATACTCAACAACTGGAAATTATAAGAATGTAGTAGATTAGTATACCTCAAAATGTATGACTGTTGACAAGATTCAGAAAAACACAGGAATATTTGTTAATACTGATCCAAAGTAAACTGCTCAGAACCAAGAGAAGAAATTCTATGAAAACAACATGGAAAGGAAAAACTTAGGACATCCCAACTGATGAAAAGCTGTGAATGATAATTACTTCAAAGAACTGGTGATGAAAAAAGATTTCTCACCTTTAGACAGAGTTTTAATGGTCTAGAGCTAAGATGGCAAACCTATGGCATGTATGCCAAAAAAGGGCACACTGAGCACTCTGTGGGCATATTGTTTCCCTACCCAGACCCTGAGTTCATTACTAGAAAGGTAGAGGGACTCAGAAGAGCTGCTTCCTTCTCCCTCTCCATTTTGCTGAGTACCATTTTTCACTTCACCCACCCCTCTGTCCAGCTGTCCAATAGGAACACTTCTTCCCCTGTCTGGGATGAAGGAGGGCGGGCCAGAGCACTTAGTCTCTAAGGAAATAGGGAGGGGCATGGTACACCTTCTCTATAAGATTTGCCATCGCTGATCTATAGCTACAAAGTGAGAGATGCATTCTCAGACATGACCAATATGTTCATTTAGTATGTGCATATATATGTATACACATATGCACACACATATGCAAATTGCATGTATGTGTGTATGTATGTGTGGGTATATATATATATATATATATATATATATACTATACGATAGGACAAGTTAGTAGGTATAAACACTTCCCAAAAAATAAAGCTTTTTTTTAATGCACATAATTAAAAAATACAGAAAGGGACACAAACAAAAGCACTTTTAGTACTATCTTATTAAATGTAATATATAGTATGCTTTAAAAAATCAAAATAATCATAAGGGTTCACAAATTTCTTATGCAAGCCTGTTTCTTATCTTTTTTATATTGAAATGTTTGTATATGTTAAAATTGATTAAGTCACAAGAAATTTTAATTTTAAAAATAAGAAACAAAAAATACAGATTATAGTGTCCGAAAGACTCCAAGGTTCAAATCCCACCTGTGATGTTTATAGAATTATGTGACCTTGGACTAGTTACCTAAGTTCCTTGATTGTCAAGTTTGTCACATCATCTGAGGCAGATGGAAAAGTGTTGCTAGGTCACTTCTGGCCACAGATCTATGATCCAATGGGTATCTAATCCTTCTCCCCTACCATTTTTTAAAAATCTGACTTTATTACCAGGATTTATTATAGACAAGTCAATAAGCAAGAACTGGTTTTTGTCCCTAAATTTTGTATCCCAATAGATAGACTAAATGTTTACTAACAACTCAAACCTGGCACTTGTGGCATATCTATCATGTGCCCGTCATTGGCTAACAATAATATGAAGCCTCTGAATATGACCAAACAATTACAGATGTAAATCCCTGATGATCAATTTTCAGAAAGTATTACCAGGGACAGCTAGGTGGCTCAGTGGATAGAAAAGACAGGAGGTCCTGGATTCAAATCTGTTCTCAGACACTTCCTAGAATTGTGACCCTGGTTAAGTCACTTACCTTCACTGCCTAGCCCTTACCACTCTTCCACCTTGGAACCAATACATGGAATTGATTCTAAGATAGAAGGGAAGTATTTAAAAAAAAAAAGTACTGGGTGCAAGGCACAGTAGGTAACAGTGAATTGAGAGCCAGATCTGTCTGGAAGCAGAAGTTCCCTGGTTCATATCTGATCTACATTTCCTAGCTTTGTAACCTGGACTACTCACTTAAATGCCTGGCCCTCACCTCTCTTCAAAGTGTTGATTATAAGACAGGAAGTAAGAGTTTTTTAATATATATGTTTATATATTTATTATATGTAATGTTATATTCTATATATTGCTATATTCTTATTTATTGATTTATGTTTAAGTCCTCACCTTCTATGTTGGAATCAATACTGTGTAGTAAGAGTGGTAAAGGCTAGGTAATGAGGGTTAAGTGACTTGCCCAGGGTCACAATGCTAGGAAGTGTCTGAGGCCAAATTTGAACCTAGGACGGACCTCCCATCTCTAGACCTGACTCTCAATCCACTGAGCTACCCAACTGCCCCCTATATTGTTATATTTTATATTACATTATATATTTATATAACATTATATATTATATTGTGCTATATTGTATTATATTATGTTATGTTATATTATATTACATTATATTATGATATCACAGAATTCTGAAGTTCTAAAGTTGAGTTATCATAAGGTCCCAACTCTTGTGGAGCTTACAGCCTAGGAGACCTTAATTATACTCTTCAATTTATCAAGGACTTAGTTTTGCTAGAATTGTAATACTGGAGTTCTGAAGATTCCCTGGGACACAAACAAATACTAGATGAGTGCCCCTAAGCCAGTCAACCCCTAAGTGCCTCCAGGCAATTGACTAAGAATGTAAATTACACAGAAGTGACTGATCTGCAAAAAAGGAAGGCATTTAGCCACCACCTACTCTAAATCAATGAAATCTCTAGTCTGGTCCCCACCCCCATCAAAAACAAAAAGCTAAACTCAAAAGACTGGGGTGGGGGGAGGGGAGGGGAGAAGCTTTTAGGAAAATCTATTCCACCAAATAGAAATAGTAAGGTTTCTATGCCTCCCCAATCCCCTACCCTAGGATGGATAGGAAAGATCTTTTGTGTTCTAGGGAGACTGCCATCCGGAAGAAGGAATCCAACTCTTAGAATCATCTTTCAGTTGTAAATTAAAATTGGTAACTGAGGGAGATTAAAGACAGGGGGATGAGTTTTGAGGAGAAACTCAGTAAAGGGCCAATATAATCCCATCATTATGTTTACAAGGAAAAGGTTTTTTTCAGCATATGTAATCTCATCTATGGGGTGTATGAGAAGCTCAGAGAGGGGTAGTATCTCTGGTATGGAGGGCTTGTCATGCCCTCCTAAGGCAGCTCTCCAGCCTCTGACCCCCACCTGACACCCAGCTCTCACTGGTAGTTCCCAGTAGCTGCTAGCATGCGGCAGCAGCCACACCCCGGGCAACAGCTTCGACAGGCCGGCCAAACCTTGTGAGGGTAGCCATCAAGTCGTCGTGGACCCCTGGTGAACTAGGGCTTTGCTCACCCAGCATGTGAGGACTGCTTCGGTGGAACAGGAGGAAGAAACCAACAAGAAGGTTCAACAGCTGAGATGGAGATGCAGCAAAGCACTGTGGAGTGCTCAGGGTGTGTTGGAGCACAAAAGACAACACGGCCATCCAATGCAGCTGAGGAAGTCTCCAGGTGTCACGACTTTTCGTGCCACTGGACCCAGGCTGGGACTGTCTCTGTGCATCGGCTTTTCCACTTAAATCTCCTTCACACACAAGTATCTTTGTGCACACTCATCTATCCTAACCCCGGCAATGGGGTAGTGACGATGCAACAGGTGGAGGTGACCACTGGCAGTTGTAGTCACGATCCTGCACATAGGCGGCCCATGGACCAGTGGTTGCTCGGCCCTGTGGGCAGTAGGGACGTTCGACAGCATCCTGGGCAACTGAGCAGCCCTCTCTAGGACAGCACTGCTCACCCTAATCAAGGGAGGGGACTAGAAAAGGTGTCCCAAGCATTGCCTGCCCTACAAACACCCGGTCAGCACACCGCGACTGGCAGGTCATCCCCTTTATGCGGTCGAAATCAAAGAAAAAATACAAAGCATCTCCTACTAGGAGCATGGAACATCAGGACATTACTTGATAGAGAGAATACCCCAAGACCTGAGAGAAGAACAGCTCTAATCGGTAAAGAACTGGCACGATATAACATCGACATCGCAGCCTTAAGCGAAACACGCTTATCAGAAAAGGGATCACTCAGCGAACCCACCACTGGATACACCTTCTTCTGGAAAGGCAGAGCCTCAAATGAAGGCAGAATCCACGGGGTTGGCCTGGCCATCAAGACCAGTTTGCTCAAACAGCTGCCAGACTTGCCTGTGGGCGTCAATGAGAGGCTCATGAAGATCCGTTTGCCTCTCAGCAAAGACCGGTATGCCACAATCATCAGCGCGTATGCCCCAACACTGACCAGCACAGAGGAGACCATCGAGCAGTTCTACTCTGACCTGAGTGCCGTCCTGCACTCAGTGCCCACAAATGACAAGCTGATACTACTGGGAGACTTCAACGCCCGCGTTGGCCAGGACCATGAAAGATGGAGAGGAGTGCTCGGCAAACACGGCATGGGCAAAATGAACAACAACGGCCTACTGCTACTCAGCAAATGCTCAGAGTTCGAACTCACCATCACGAACACTGTGTTCAGAATGGCGAACAAATATAAAACAACGTGGATGCACCCAAGATCAAAACTGGCATCTCATTGACTACATCCTTGTCCGCGGCGAGACATCCAGGATGTACAGATCACCAGAGCCATGAGAGGAGCTGAATGCTGGACAGACCACTGATTGGCTAGAGCTACTCTTCAAATGCGCATTGCACCTCGCCATCCAAATCTCATCTATAGCTTATCATATATACTTATACTGGAAATTTTATTTAATTTGTTAGGGTTTTTATTTACAAGGCAAATATAAACATGCTTCAAGTTAGTAAGAGGTTACAAATAAAAACTCTGCTTATACCACTTTAGAACTCATTTCAGAGAGGAGGTAGGTAGGTAGTTGAAGGGATAGAGAACTAGGCCTGGAGGCCAGGTTCTGGGTTCTAAAAGTGGCCTCAGACACTTCCTTTTTGTGGGACCCCAAGCAAGTGGCTTAACCCCAATGGCCTAGCCCTTAACCACTCTTCTGCCTTAGAACCAATACAAGTATTGATTCTAAGATCAAGGATATGGGTTTAAAAAAACACCTCAATTTGATAATAATGCTCAAATTATGCAAATATGGGTTTCACCTCAAATTTCAAAAATCATATCATCCAATAATTGTTTATTGATCCATCTGAACTAGAATTTGTACAACTGCACAAATGGGACCTCTCCTCAACAGAATTCATTTTCAATTTTCAGCAGAAAAACAGGAAAATGCATATTCTTCCAGAAACAAACAAAAAAAATACTTCTTATTTATTATACTTTTTATCTCAGAAATAAACATGTTTCCCCTGCATTAAGTATACAAGTGTTTATAATATTAAAAAATAAATAACAAATAAATGAAAACAAAGGTTCAATCATGATTGCTTAAAACCAAGTAAGTAGAGTTTGTTTTCCTAGCTGTGTGACCCTGGGCAAGTCACAACCCCTCCTTACTACTCTTCTGTCTTAGAATCAATTGATTCTAAGGCAGAAGGTAAGGGTTTGGGGGAGGGGAGGGTCAGTTGTAGGTAGGTAAAAATGGAATGAAAATTGATGAGATGGGCTCTAAAAGGAAACCACAAATTTCAGAACTTGGGTTTTTTTCTGATCCTCCACATCAGCTGAGTTTGTTTTTTTATCCCCTCCTAGGTAGGAGAAGCTTCCATGTCTGCCCATATACTGCCTCCATGTGTTATCTCTACGCATTCCATTTGAATCCAATTTCCTGGCATTACCTCTGCCCAGGTCAGGGATGAATGGCTGTCAAGTTCCCAGAGGAATAAAAAAGAAAAACCCTTTCTTCCTGAGGCAGCAAGTTTCAATTCACAGAGCACATGGCTAATCTGCATATGTGAAGGTCATGGCACTTCAGTCAAAGAGGTTAAGAATGGAACAGCTCACGTAAGGGGCTGTCTTAAACATCTTGGCATGATGCCCAACAAGTGAGATTGTTGAAAAGCAATAGATAGCTTCTGGCAGCAGCGAAGGGAAAAATATTTTGATCATGTGACACCATGCAAACTAACCAGTTTGCTTCCAGTGTGAAACTTTTACCGATTCCCCTCCCCCACTCCCCCCAATGGGCTCACTCCCCCCGCCAATCAAACCCCGGCTGGGAGCTTCCCTGAACTGGTCAGGTCCCTTCTCCATTCGCCCCCTCCCCCCACCCCCACTGCAGCCCCTCCCCAACAAGATGCTGGGAGCGCCACTTTAACGAACTGAGGGCCAATTTAGCCAAATACCTCAACAGGGCATGATGCCCTTTGAGACAGGTTCTCAGCTCTAGAACACACAAATGCTGGAAAGCACACACACACACACACACACACACACACACAAATATTGGAAAACACATGCTAAAAACACGTTAGAAACACAAATACATACCAGAAAGCACACAAATACTTAAAAAACACACATATGCCCATAAATACTAAAAAACACACACAAAGTGGAAAAAACACAAATACTAGAAAACACATACAAATGAGTAAAACACACAAAGACTGTAAAACACATATACAAATACTGGAAAGCATATATAAAGACTGAAAAACGCACACATTAAAAAACAGACTGTAAAACATACATACAAATACTGAAAACACATGAACACTGGAAAACACACATGTGCAAATGCTGGAAAAACACATGCATGGGGACTGGAAAACACACACATACAAATACTGGAAAGAAAACACACACACACAGGACCAGAAGAAGATAACTTGTACTCAAAGAAAGCTCCACTTCTCAGGTTGTACAGTTGTTTCTAATAAAAATCATCTGTCAAGAAAAATTAGTTTTTCATTGCTAATTCAAAACTCTGCTGAAATTACACCAACTCTGGTGCCTAATGCTCTTACTTCACATTTTTTAAAGGCCAAGCTCTCCACATACAAAGTGGCTTTTCACTCCTTGGCTCCACCAATTAAGTTTAATTATAGAATAAAAGGTAAAATGCCCATGGTTTTTTGTGTGCTTTTTGCCTCCCTGTCAAGTGTCACAATGAAGAGGAGGCATGGAGCCCGTCTCACCACACACAGCGCATAGTGGGTGAAAGGAGAGAAACAGGCCCTGGGAAAGCGCAACTTAGCATGTTTTAGCCTGTTTCTGGCTTTGGTAACTCACGCACAGTTGTATAAAAGCCAGGTAGGACAATAAAGTAAACTAGTATTACCACCCTTTAAAAAAAGCAGAATCTTAGCAAACATTGTGACTGAAACTGGTGATAAGCCCAAGAAACAAACACTATTTAAAAGCTTTTTGGTAGGTAACAACATAAATTCCATTTTGAAGCACATATTTTAAAAATATATTAAGATTCTTTCAAGACATGGGTACTTTTTGCAAACCCAAAATTACCAAGAATTCTACTGGAATATAACAGACTACAATTCCATCCAAATTTCTCTTTGGAAGATGAAAATGAAACAAAAAAAATTACAGGAATACCAAAATAAGTCACGTGGATTGCTCATTCTATTATTGATAATAATTTGCAAAATGCTCAAATAAGACATCTTTGTAGAACACTAACCACCACATATTTTAAATACTATACTCAAGTTAAGTTCCCTAGGCCTCTCCAGATATACCCAGCACCTGACACAATGCCTTCTTTGCCTGTTGTTGGTAAGCCTATTCTGCATCTAATGACATTAATTTGAAATTTTTATTTCCTCCTTTCAGTTTTTTTACTTAGGAAAAAAAAAGGCAAAGTCTAAAGATCCACAAACACTTCACAAATATGATCAGCTTCTTCTGAATAGACAACAAACAAGGTACAATTGCATCATGTCACTGCAGAAGTAACTTTCCCTGGATTTAGAAACAATCTCTAAATTTTACCATATTTTTCTAAAGATTGAGCATCCACAGGTTGAGTCCCTTCCCCAAAAAACTAGTAAAGACTATCCCTTTACCATTCTAAAGAACACTAAATTCATCATGTTTTCACAGATCTCTAGGCAAAGTTACTAAGCCCTCAGCCATTCCATTGGCTCTAAATCTTTCCAACAGTGAAACCTTCCATGTAAGCAAAATTCCTCTTACTAATAGTATGAGGCAATTTCCTTTAGTTGAGGATTGTCTAAAGGTAATACCGCACAACAGAAAACTTGACTTTAAATGAATGCCATTACCATCAACATGAAACCAATTTAAAAGTCTCCAAATTTTTCTGATCTTCTACCTACAAAAAAGTCATGTTTCTGGCTGAATATGCTAACAGAAGGTGATACTATAAGTCCTCAATAAATTCATCAGGAAAATGAAATTTTGGTGTGAATATCAGTTGATACTTTTCAGATATTTCTTAATTAATAGGTGCCAATGGGTAAGGTCAGTGAGGACGGAAAGATGGCATGGAGCAAGGTTTGAATGATACATTACAAAAGACTTCATCCTCCTATTTGAGAATTATAGGATGTACAGTTAAAAAAATGTATTGCCATCTTCCATATGACTATTGTAAAGGGCTGAGATAATTCCAAGAATTACATGCTTGAATCCTCCATATCTAAGTGTCTTACTACAATAGATGCCTCATATATATAATGATGAAGAAATTAAAATTTAATCCTAAAATTATAAATGTCAGATTAACAAACACAGCAGCCCTACACTGTATAAAATATACCTATTTACAGTATTATTCCATTCAGCTGTCTAAATTACATAAACTGCTTAGATACCATACAAGAGAATTCCAAAGATTAATCAATTTTTGGAGTTTAGGAGGCCTTAGATAGCATCTCATTCAATGCCTTCATTCTATGTAAAAGAAAACTAAGATCCTCTAGAAATTAAAGAACTTAAGCAAGATGATAGTCATCTAGTTAAGTGGAAGTCAGGATTAGAACCCAGATCTCTGGATTATCAGTCCAACCCTCTATGATTCTATTTTGCATTAATGTTCTTTTTTAATTTATAAGATTTTATATCTGTAGAAACTCACTATAAATAATCTATTTGTTTCTTAAAATGACACCTACTTTATTAGAAAGGTGCTTGTTCCAAATTAAGTGACAATGTTCTGAGGTTCTTAGTGTCATTGAAAACTCATGGGGAAATTTGAATTTCCTAAAGAAAATATAAAGTAGAAGTCAAAATTTTTAAAAGATTTCAAAATAGGCTTTATAAATCAAGACAATCACTGAATTAAGAAATTTGATCTTTATAGTTTTTATACATTAGATGATAAATTCTGAAAGGATTTTGGAAATATGCATGATTCTTTCAAAATTAAGTGGGCCTCACCACAAAAACAACAGATATTAGAAGATTTTTTAAAACATTTAATCCTTTACATTAATCACAGCTATCTCCTTTCATCATATAGAATCAGGTATTCACAGGGTAACTAATTTGTGCTTTTGCCAGAATACATTAAAAAATCACAAATAATTGCCTAAATCTGGAATAATTGTTAACTTTTCTTATGCACTGTTTAAAGGTTCAAAGGGGGGGGTGGGAGCCCACAATTCAAAATTCAAAAGTCAGGAGTTTTTCTCCTCTTAATTTTTACTGTTTTTCCTTTTTGTGCATTATACTTTTCTGTGGCAAAGATTACTAGAGGAATATTGTTAGAGATGAAAAACATCTACTAAAAATCAATGCGAAGGGGGCAGCTGGGTAGCTCAGTGGATTGAGAACCAGGCCTAGAGACAGGAGGTCCTAGGTTCAAATCTGAACTCAGACATTTCCCAGCTGTGTGACCCTGGGCAAGTCACTTGACCCCCATTGCCTAGCCCTTACCACTCTTCTGCCGACTCCAAGACAGAAGGTAAGGGTTTAAAAAAAATCAATGCAAAACACCCATCTATGATATACTTCTTTTGCCCTGAAAATAAAAAAGGACACAGTTTGTATCAACTATATTGCTAATCATACATCATTCAAATGAACCAATTCTAACTAGAACAATCCCATTATCATTTTAATAGACTATGACCCAGGTAGGAGTTTAATGTAGAAATTCTTCACATGGAATAACAAAAATATTTAGTTATATGGAGA
Source organism: Monodelphis domestica (assembly GCF_027887165.1). Classification (NCBI taxonomy): domain Eukaryota; kingdom Metazoa; phylum Chordata; class Mammalia; order Didelphimorphia; family Didelphidae; genus Monodelphis; species Monodelphis domestica. Next base: position 438,263,310 of record NC_077228.1, on the reverse strand, counting down.
GCATTTTGAAAATTTAAAAACCCTTTCCTATACATTAATTTGAAACTCAAACAACTCTACGAGATAAATATTACAGTCAATGTTATCCCATTTTATCAATGAGGAACCTGATGGCCCATGGAATATAATAGCCCACACAGCTAAGTGTCATCGGGGCAAGATTTGAACCCAAGTCTTTCTGACTCCAGATCTAATAAGGACACTTTTAGGAGAAACCTTCTTGGTACTGGCAATACCCAATACAGACTTGGGTACATAAATGTAACCAAGCTTGCTGATCAATCATCTTAGTACAGATACTTATTAAGCCTATGCCTGCCTCCCAGATATGAAGGCAAAAAAAAAGGAAGGTTTACATTAAAAGAAATCAGCTTTTAAAGTACAGACTCTCAGAAATAGTTTATTTTCTTCATACTCACTGTGGCAAAGGGTTTTTAATTTGATGCACATATCTGACAGCAGAAAGACAGGCCTGCATTTCTGCCCCACCAGCAGCTAAAATAGCATGCCAATGTTTTACACAAAGAATATATTCAACAGAAAACTGACTTGAATCTAAGTAAGAGTCCCTTTGAAGCTCCAATTTTTTAAAGTTAGGAAACCAGTCATCTTTTAGTAGCCTTCTATATGCAAAGCATTCCTACAGTTTTTCAAAAACCAAAAACCACTAAAAGGGAGCTGGGAAAGAGAGGGAAAAGCAAAGGAAGTAACAGGAAAATACAGGAAAAAGAACATATATACATGTACCTAGATATCTAAAACACACACACACAAAAAATGAAAATTGTTTTTAAAACAACAACAACCTGTTAGTACAACCTAAAAAAATAGTCTGAAGATTGGGGTGGGGTGGGGGGAATGAAAAAGGGGGAGGGGCACAGTAACCACTTTAATGATTCAATTCCACAACGTTTTTTCTACTAAATCTTAGGTTTCTGCAGTTTCTATAGACAGATTCAAAAGACATGATCTCTTAAAGTTTCAGCAAAATACAGTGGCAGCAATATGACCCTATGATTTATAGCACATCAGTATAAAGCACCAATTAATTATGAAAAATTTGTGCTGCTTCCTAAGAGATCTGGGGCTTCTTCAAAGTGAGAATGAAGACCATTTACAGTGCTAGTGTCTCCTCTGAAAGAAATTAAGTTATTTGTTACTGAAGAGGAAAAAGGTTCTTGATTATAAAAACAAATTATTTTACCTATTATATGTTAACAGCTCATATCATTACGATGAAATACGAAGATTGGGAAGGAAAAAAAAGGCATTTTTTTCCAGCAACCCATTACAGGGGAATAAAAGTGGCATTGTGTTTTAGGATTTTCTTCTAGATCTTCATCAAATAAGGCTTCCTTTCCAGAGTCATCTAATAAGGAACGACTTCCTGTCTGGTTCTCGGGATTCTGCTTTTATCAAGGCCCCAAACGAGAAGCATCTCTTACAAAAGAGCGTCAGCAGAGGCAGAATCTTAGTTTAATTCAAAATGATTGCCTTGCTGTGACATATCTATTCCAGACTCTGCTGCCATCCATCTAATTTTATTAATAAAGAGTCAGTATTTGTATATAGAATAGGTGAATATGCCCAAATTTGGGGGAGATCCAGCTCTTTAATGCCATTCAAAGAAATGGTGAATTTCTTCCATCTGGCTTTTTTTCTTTTTTTGCCCTAAACATGGTAGCATTTTAATACTCTTTAGATCTATTCCATGTAGAGGAATTATTATAAAACTTTTGTGAATATAGGCAGAGGTTTAAATCTACACATTTTCTTAGGAATATATTTTCCTCTTCTCACCAAGTTAAACAGAGTCTACATTTTTTAAACTATCTTTTGAGAATCCTCCACTAGGCCTATTATACAATGCTCCATCTCAAGGACCAAGATTGCTTCTAGAGTTGAAAGCTAAACGAACAGACCCCAAGCTCCAGCTCTTCCAAATGTGAAAGGCTTTTGAGTTCTAGCCAGTGAGTGACACGCTTCACATCTTGGTCAAGAAACAGCCTAGCCAAGCTGGCTAAGGCACCTCCCTCCCCCAAGCTGGCTGTAAGGGGCGGGCTTTTTAAAGCCGGTCAGAAATAACTGGCCACCAGCAAAATCAGTCATTTGCTGAAATGACTTCTGTTTCTTTTAAGATCAGACCCCAAGCACAACAAAGTTTCAATCGCTTAAAAAAAAACCTGTTTATGTTTACAAGCATCAAACAAAGTTGTACAATTACTCTCTGCTTTCTAAAGATAGAAAATAACCAAAATTTGCTGGACAGAAAGATAGAGAAAAGATACCATGTGAATTTATGTAGGTTTCATATACTTAATTCAGTCACAGAATAACAATATTGACACATTAAATTAAAATGACAGGATAACCCTCTTGCTATGGAGTCATCTCTAAAGAGATTTGGTTCACCATCAGGGGAAGAATGAAATAAAATAAAAAAATCCACTCCCTGAATCTCCAATTTTATTTTATAAATTTTGAATGATTTTTTAAATCACAAAGGTATACCAGAAATTTAAAATTATAATTTATTCAAATACCCAAACCAACCCTACTCACACACACACAATTACTTTTATGTAAATAGCCCCTATATTGAAAAAGCAATATTGTATAAAATGCTTATATCTACAGTGCAGAAATATGTTCTGGTTAGTTAGCAGTTCTGCCTACTCCATACATCTCAACACTACAGGGAGCTACAGCCTGAGATTCTCAAGCCTTAAGCATGCATCCCCAGCAAGTGTGGTAACACTGCTTTACATATCCACTGAGAATCTGCTTTGGAAAAAAAAAAAAACTCCTGATAAATGGCCCATTTGAACAGGCACTGAGACTGCATACCTCATGTCCAAAAATCCTGAAGACATTTATGCAACCCAAGTATTAACTACAGATTTCTTTTTTTTTTCCTTTTTATGTCACAGGCAGCTTTACAACATCCATACTGAAAACTTAAACATTAACAAAATTACTCAGTAGATGTTCGGTGTTATTAATATGCAGCCATATTCTCCATAAATTTGTTGTTTTAAGTAACATAAGACAGTTCTGTCAAACACCTGCTAGCAGCCCCAAATTTACAAATCTACGCACATCCGAAAATGAAGCACAGGTGGAGTGTTGAGTCCTCTTTCCCACAAATTTGGATCAAAGCACCATCCATCCCATTAACTGTTCAGCTGTCAAAAGTCTGGTGGCAAGAGTGATAAAAGCTCGCAGACATGTGGGAAAAGGCAAATATCAATGCTAACATTAATGAACTGAAGTTCAGATCCTTAAAACCATCTTGCAACTAAGTAGCTCCATTGGGTAAAGTTACACAATTATTGATTAACCCCCTCCTCTTCCTAGTGGAAGTAAGCAGAGTAGTAAAATAGATTTGACTTAAGTTTGGATTTTTTTTTCCTGTTATATATTATCCTTTATTATTTTCATTGTGATGATCACTATTTCTAAGGTGAAGAAGTCAGGAAAATTACTTTTTTTACTTATCTATCTCCACACAGTAAGTAGAAGGAAGGCATAAAACTAGAAGTGAAAATACAAATCTATTCCAAGATGCCCTTTAAAACTACGCCCATTAAAATCTGATAAGTTATTAATAATTCTTATACCAATTGTCATAATATACATTTGGCTATATGCTTTGAGAAAGTAACCAACTTCAAAGATTTCTATCTAAAACTGAATGTGTCATTTGCACTAACTTCTTAGTAGTAACAAAGATAATAAACCTATGTAAAGAAATCTGCATTCTTGGTAGTATTCAACATTGGACCTAGGTAAAAGTTACTGCTCTAGCCACAGGTTTTTGAAATCATTTCTATTCTGGTAACCTGAATTTGAGAAAAATTAGGTACAGCATACACTCATCTGCTACAAATTTACAAATGAGACTAAAATAAGAGTTAAGATTTCCTATTGTAGACTCAGTCGTGGGGGTATCAGTTCCCTGGAATTTACTGCCAGGTCTGCATAAATATTTGTGCTATATGACTTGAAAAGGTCAAAATCAAAAGAAAAATTTTGCCAATGACATCACTTACTCAAAATTAAAAGACCCAGAAACAGTTGTTATCCCAGGCATATTGTACTGAATAACTGGAAACTATACCATATTAATTACGAGGACTTGAATTTAGGGGAGGGGGTCATGTACTCCAAACAGGCCTCTCCTATGAATTACAGTATCCATTCCTTTTCTCTATACCAAGAAATAATAAATGTTTGTTGAATGACTGAAAAACAGATGCAAAAAGTTCATTTCAGCATTTACTGTCATGATATTAAAATGAGGAATTGAGAGGATTAATGGTGGAAATCTTTTCACCTAAACCTATATACTTTTGGTAAAACCAATGGGCAAATGTCCCCACCTCAGAGTTTCACTCATTGTGACCTACCCACTGATGACCTTTTATTTCTATGGGGGAGGGTGTGGGAGTGAGAAGGAATGAAGGAAAAGGCCCAGTGAGCAAAGCAGATTTCCTATTGATTCATGTTATATTTTATAAAACTAAAGTTAAATTAGCATTAATTAAATCCAAGACAAATATAGACAGTACATAAATCTAATGTATATGGATGAAGGAATAGCCACATTTATGTAAACTGATCAATCCAGTTTCTCACACAGAAATCCAAAAAATTAATAATACAATTAAATAGTAAAACATCCTATTTTACTTTTTGGAAAAAGGCATCTCCCAGAAACAAATGTCTACCAAGCAAAAAAAGATATGCCACACAAAATCCATTTTGCTAAAAACAAAAATGAAACTAAAGTACCAATTAGAAGCCATAAGAAATTTTCATCATAACACAATTTAGCTTAATATATTTTATAACATGTATATAATATGACAAATGACTTATTATAAACATCATACGAAATACTAAAGAGCAGTCCTTGCTAGAATCCTTACAAGACACCCTTAAAAGAAATCTGTAGCCAGGAGACAAGTCATAATGCCATAACTATATTTTCAGTGTGAATTAGTATACAACATACATATATATCCACATATAATTTTAAAGTATTCCCAAGAGACATACTAATAATACGATGAATTTATTTTCATTCCAATAAAAATAAAATACTTGTAATTTCTGCCATGAATAGCACTCAGAAGTAACATGTATCTACATCTGTCTCTATTACAGTAGAGTTGTTTCTAGCTTCTAAAAGCTATTAATTTTAAGCTATCTCTTTAAAAACAGATTTGCTTTGTCAGCTTGCTTTTATGAAATTATATCCATGTAACATCCTTACAACCCTTTTTATCAGTAAAACTCTCATTGAAAAATAGGTGGGAAAAGCTATTATCCTTGAAATTTCTATTTTCCCATCAAGAATAAAGAAAATATATGCTAACATAAAATAAAATCTTCCTGTAAAGATATATAGGTTGTGAATATCAATGTCTGGTCTGTCAAAAGTTCTCACTATTATTTATTAAGTTGAGTCTATCTCTCACTCTGATGACTATCTTTATTTGAATACAACCCTTTTTGCTGACCATCATTTAAACACTTCACCAAAACTAACTGACCTGGGTAAAAATTAAAATTGTATGCAATGGCATTTATATACATAGAATTCTAATCTCAAAAAAAACAAACCACAATCTAATATATAAAAGTCCAAAGAAAGAAAAATGAAAGGAAATGTACGATGTAGTTTTTCTTAAAAATTTCCTGTAAGCAATTTAAATTTTTTTTAAAGCTCAAGTTATCTGGTATACCAAAAAAAATCAGATGAAAACTAACTCCTGGTGCCTTTTGATTTTTTTTTTGTTTTCTTCAAAACTGAAGCAGAATGCTTTCACTGGAGAGGATTCACACAGAAATTAATAATAATTTTTTTGAGCAATGCTTGAATGTCCATTCCTTTTCCCTTACAGCATGTTATTTTTACAAATGATTGTGTCAATCTTCATTGCATATTTACTAGTCAGCCCAAACTCCTGCACAAATACCCCAAATAAAAAGTCTTCTGTTGTTCAACACTAAAGTGAGAACCATATGTGTAAAATAATCAATTATGAAAGCAACTGAAATTAAACCTTTAGTGTTGCTATATCTTCAAGGTTAAAATCCGATTACTCTAAGATATAAAAATCTGCTGTGATACAACTCAAATCATTAAAAAGGTAAAAAAGTAAAAATAAGTATTGCTTTAATATTAAGATATTCTAATAAAGCATTTTCCTATTAAAATTCCACTTCTCTAAATCAAAGTCTATGATAATAGCAATGCATATAATACAAAGTCACCAAAGCTGTTTTTTTTTCTTAATGCAAACAGCATAGGGATTTCTGTTGATGTTCATTTAGTCCTCCCATTTATGAATAATAATCCTTTTAACTTAAACTCCTAATAGTATTTAGCCTTGCATCGGCTAGTAAAACTGCTCAGTTATTATTTGTTGCAAGAATTTTTGTGACTGTACTGCTCAGCACTTCTATTTACATCAGCAGTGCTAAATGCCCAATGGTGAGAGGGGAGCCAATCAGATGGCAGATTAGATGTCAACTCAGAGGCAGCTGTCTGGAGACTATTACAGCCAGTTTACCTCCACAATTCAAATTCCAAACCTTGCAAAGGAGATCAAGTCAGTCTTAGGCTCAGTCTCCTAGCAAGAAACAGCAAGTGTGCGGGCGCTCCCTAATCAAGCTATATGGTTTGGCTGGTGACAAAAAAAAAACACTCCCCCAAAAAGGAACCCCATATGAACAGGTTCCAAAATGATCCATTTCCTAGTGATCTGGTAACTTATTATTGTATTAAGCACATCAAATATATGCCTATTCAATGATCAAAACAAGTACCACTCATTAGAAATGGAGCCCTTGAGGTCAGTGTGTCATTTAAAATGTCAGGTTTCAAGAAACCTCTATGCCAAATTGTGGATCTCACGATTTGTGTTATGTAACACAAAATACTTTAATATATTTCCCATAAACCTAACTGAAATTTGGGGCTTGTGCTACCAAAACATTCAAACTCAAAAAAGAAATCAAAAGCAACTCCACAATGATCACGTAAGGTGTCCACAACTATAATAAACACTTTAATTGTCAACAAGGAAGCCTATTTTCCTCATTATTTCCAACTTTTAGCCTTAGGAGCAAAAAAAGGCTAATGTGAGCAAACAGGTAAAAAAAGAAAGAACTGTTCGTGCCTTACTAGATCAAAGCATTTAATACACAAGACTGGTCAAGATCCACTTCTAGAATTTACTAGCTTTTAGAAACACTATTTATTATAAAAACGATTTCAGTCGCCCCCACAGCTTTCTACAGCCTTGTTGTTCCCTTCCATTTTTATAAGACAAAGCTAAAAGGGGGGGAAATAACGTGTTAATCAACTGTGTACATAAAATAGCTGTTATTTCTTCAGTGAAACCACCTTCTAATGCCCCTGGACTAATCGGAGTCAGACATTGTGTGTTACCAAACATTTTCTAGTGAGGCAGCTAGGAGTTAAAATGGCTTTAGGAATCTACCCCCGCCTCCCTCCCGGGGTGGAAGGGAGGGGGGAAGAGAGGGGGGAAAAAAAGTAAATTAGAAAGAAACTAACTAAATCTTGCCTACATATTTAGGTGTATTTCAAGCCCTAGAAGAAGGCCCTGGTTTTTTCTAGTAGTTACCTGGGATCTGTTAATGGTCTGTCCAGTGTTTCCAGGGCTCATAGCTGGATGATTTCTTTGTTGTGCCGCTGCCCAGCCGGGGTTTGCAGTTCCATACTGGGAGCCCAGATCTTTGCCCATGCCCATGCCCGCTGCTGCCTGCTGGCTTCCTGGAGCTGCCCCCGCCGCTCCCGGCGCCTGGGACTGCTGCTGGCCTGGGGCATTAGGGTTGCCGCTGTAATCGGGGTAACTGCTGCCGTAGCTCCTCATCATAGGGCTTGGGGAAGTCAGCAGCTGATTGAGGGTCGGCGTGGCCCCCGAAGGGTGCTGGTTCTGCCCGGCAAAGCGCTGAAAACCTCCCGCGGCAGAGCTGGCAGCAGCGGCAGCCTTGCCCAGGCTAGTAGCTCCGCCGCCGCCTCCTCCTCCGCCGCCGCCGCCGCCGCCTCCTCCGCCGCCGCCGCCTCCTCCAGGGCCCATCATCATGTTGCTGCCCTGCTGCCGGGGGGAGCTCAGCACCCCGTAGCCCGAGGACGAGCCCCCATAGCCGCCGCCGCCGCCGCCGCCTCCCGCTGCTGCTGCTGCTGCCGCCGCTGCGGCCGCCGCCGCCGCCACTGCTCCTGCTCCCGCTCCTGCTCCTCCTCCTCCTCCTCCTACTCCACTACCTCCTCCTCCTCCTCCTCCTCCTCCTCCTCCAGCACCGCCGCCGCCACTGCCACCGCCTCCTCCTCCGCCTCCCGCGCCGGCCCGGCCGTAACCGGCATAATGGTTGTACTGGCTGTTGGGGTAGCCTTCGTGGGAGTTTTGCAAGGGGTCCATGCTGTTGGGGGGCCCTGTGGCGGCGGCGGCCGGGTGCATCATCCCCATCCCGGGGCTTTGTTGTCCGCCATGTTGATCAAAGCAAGGCCCGGCTCGGCTGCCTGTGCCGCCGCTCGCAGGGGGAGCGCTGCCATAGTAATTATTAAACTCCGAGACCCCCACCGCCGCGGAGGGGCCGCCACCGCTGCTGCCACCGCTGCCGAGGCTACCATTGCCGCCGCCGCCGCCGCCGCCGCCGCCGCCGCTGCTGCCGCCGTTCCCGGTGCTTTGGGGCGGCTGCTGCTGCTGCTGTTGCTGTTGCTGCTGCTGCTGCTGTTGCTGTTGCTGCTGCTGCTGCTGTTGCTGCTGCTGCTGCTGCGCGCCCAAAGCTCCCAGGCTGGGGTGCTCGTACCGGCCGCCCATCTGCTCCCCCATTTTATTCGGGAGCTCTTCTTCCTCGCCTGACTTGCTCAGCAACTGCTGCGCTTGGGTCTCGGCCTGATTTCCCAAAACACCGTCTTTGCCTCCTCCATGTTGCTGGGGCTCCATGTCAGGACTGGGCTGAGCAGAAGCACCAGCAGCAGCAGCAGCAGCAGCACCAGCAGCAGCGCCGCTGCCCCCCGCTCCGTTGTTGCTGCCGCCGCTGCCGACGACGACGAGGCTGTTGTTGTTGTTAGAAATTGGATGTTGTTGCTGCTGCTGCTGGAATTGATTTAGCTGTTGCTGTAGTGCATGATGGTGGTGGAGGAGATGGTGAGGATGGTGGTGGTGGTGGTGGTGGTGGGCATGATGGTGGTGCTGCTGGTGGTGGGGAGGTGCAGCGGGGGAATCGCCAACGTTTTTCAGTTTGTGGTTGGGGAGCAGCCCCGTCTCCATGGCCCGGGCAGACGAAGAGGAGGAGGAGGAGGAAGAGGAGGAGGATAAGACCTCGGCGTTCCCACCTTCCTTTAGAGCTGACTCGGACGAGCTGCTGCTGCTGCCGCTGCCGCTGCCGCCGCCGCCGCCGCCGCCGCCGCCGCCGCCGCCGCTGCTGCTCTTCGTATTATTATTACTGGCAGCCGCGGCGGCGGCGGCGGCAGCGGCGGCGGCGGCGGCAGAGCTCGCATTATTGGCCATGTTCAGTTCATTATGGTGGTGGAGGTGATGGGGAGCTACATTATTCAAGCCGCCGGTGCCGCCGCCGCCGCTAGTCCCATCGCCGCCGACCCCTAGCATGGATCCTGGTCCCGCCGCTCCGGCTCCCCCCCCGCCGGGAGATCCTGGGTCAAGTGAGCCGGCTACGGACGCAGAATGGGGTACCCCGATCACTGTGGTCTGCACCCGCCGGGGCTGATGCTACTTGCGCGGCCATGATCATTGCAACATCGCGAGTCAAATGTGCCCCCCCCAAGCAATCCACCCCCCCAAAAAAAAAACAAAAGAAAAGGGAGGGGAGAGAGAAAGAGGGAGGTAGGGAAGGAGAAAACAATAAAACACTTTTTTAATAAACAGCAACACTCGGTCTCTAGTCCACATACCCCCAAATTTTAAAAAAAATACCCCCCCTACCTTCCGCCTTCCCTCCCCCGCCCAAAGCCCTAGGTTGAGATTAGAAATGATAATAATATCTTACGGTCTATGCCTGTTCCTGCTGTGGGATTTCATGTTGAAAGTTTTTAGTTCAGGTTTAAATGAAACTTTTTTTTTTCTTTTCCTCTCTAACCCGGATATGGGTAAATACACGTCTGACTGAGCCTATCTGGCCCAGCATGGCATGAGAGAGAGAGGAGAGAGAGCTCTAACAACTATTATCCACTTCTCTCTGATTACTCCTGTGCACTTGCAAAACGCGGACTGGACTTCTCCCTCTCCCTCCCCCGCCCCCCCCCTTCCAGCACCACCATCACCACCACTCCCTCCAGAGCTGTAACTACCTTCTCCCGTCTCCTCCCGCTGCTCTAGCGGTGGCACACGGAGGAGACTCACCCGCGCAGGCACGGATGGGGGAGTCTTTTCTACAAAGCCCAGCAGCCGCTTCTAATGCAACAGCGTGGGGCAAAAGGGGCCTGCACTCTCCCCTTTTGCATCTGTTTCCCTGCCAACTAGGCATTAATGTGTTTGTTTTCATGTTTAAAAGGAACGATACAAAGGTGGAAAACGGGTCTGACTGGCAGACAAAAGAAAGAGACGGATTGGGGAACAAAGTTGTCTGTCTGGCTCAAAGGTTACATTGAGCTGACTAAAAATAAAAATATTTGGGCAATCTGAGGGAAAAAAGCATTAGCTATTTCAGAATTCATTATGTAATTTGCAAATGTTAACCCATTATGCTGTGGTTGGAAAGTTAGTCAACATAATTTCTACAACTTTGACTCAAACTATAAAATGAGCAGGATTAATGAATTTTTAGGAGGTTTGCAATGGACTATCCCATGTTTATTTTATAATAGCGCAGTACAGCTCTCTGTCTTAAAATGGTAGTGCTCTGGGCACAGGAATTGTTTGATCAAAGTTTCTTTACTAACCGCTCCCATCTACCTCTCAATTTTTATTAATATAATCATTGCCTGTGGTACAACTTGTTATATTTATATGCAAGACTATCAACAAGTAACAAAAGTTCGTTTCCTTTCTTGTGCCCATGGAGGGGCTTGCACCCCACAAATACACACACAACACGTGTGTTCTAATATTTATGTGAATAATTTTCAGTCATGCACACGTGTGTGTACATATAAACTGTACATGCTTTTTATGTGTTTCTATGCATCTGTTGTGCACACTCCCTGGTGCCTGAGTGCATACCTGCATTTGTGTATTTCTATATATACTCATATGTTCTTGCACAAATATATAAGATTCAGGTATGTTCTGTGTATACCTGTGATTGGCATGTGTGCATGCATACATATATTTCTAAATATACATGTACACAGGTAGATACCTTTCCATGCATGCATGCACACATACATACATATATTGTTGGTCACTAGAACAAACACCAAAATCTGAACTAGTTTTAGAAAGAAATGTATTAGGTCATCTGTCTGTTTCCACTAGGCACTTTTTGTCTCCACTCCTTAAAGGGGAACACTTAATTAAGTTGTGTAATGTTGTCTGATCCAAACCACTTTTAGAGGGAAGTTTAACTGCCAGTCATAACAGCAACAGCTCATGCTCATCCTCATCAGGACACCTGTGTGGAACCTTTCATCATGTTTCTAAAGTTAATGTGCAAAATAATCGTCTTAATATCAATTCACTGCCCAATGATGTGAAACAAAAGATATTTTTGCAGAGATGAGAAACCAAACAGCACCGAGTTTATATAAGATCCTCTAAACACAGATTAGTACAAATAGTTCATGCCCTGTTCTCAGAGAAATTATCATAATTGTTTTATAGCTTAAAAATAATTGAATATCATGATATTGATGTAAGAACTAGGGCAGTAGGTGGAAGAAAGTATTTAAAACTACAAGTTTCATTAGGCAATATAAAATTATACTACTCTAAAGCTAGCAATAAATACCATTTGACTACTATGAAATGTTTTGGGGGCTCTTTTTCTGCCTTAAAAAGTATGAGTGTAATTCAGTAGGATTTATTTAAGTTCCCGAAGTCTTCAACTGTGCACAAAAGTATTCCACTTTATTTCAAACACACTAGTTATTTTTGTTTGTTTGACCAAGTGTAAATATGTTACATGACTAATAGAAAACGATAGAGTGGAAAAAATTGGTGAGTAATTGTGGTGGGGGGAAATCAGGTGCATCCCCAAGGGTCATTACAGACTGTAGAAAAAACAAATTGCAATTCTATGCAAACCACTGGAAGGGGGGAGGTATATCATCTTGTAGAAGAGAGAATAACAGAACTGTAAGATGAATTCATGCCAAATCATTCATCAGCTTTTGCCAAGAGAATACTACATCTTTGTTACTGTGCCTTTTTGACATTTTTTTCCTGGATTTTCTTCTTTTCTATATTCAAATACATACTAATTATACACATTACACCATAAGTTGAATTTTTAAAAGTCTTTCATATGCAAATATAAATATATGTCTCTATGTATATGTTTATATGCATACATATATTCTAAAAATCCATTACATATTTATGGTTTTAGACATTTATGCTCACACTGGAGATATGTACACATAATCATTAAAAAAAGTTTAAAATCTGATAAAATGTATCAAAAGAAATCCAAATTATATTACCTGTACTTTGTGGTTTGTTTTCATAACTAACCCTGAGGGAAAATGAGTCACAAAGTTACTATTGACTCTTCTCCAAAAAAAAAAAAAAAGAAAAAGAAAGGTGGGGGGCATCTCATGTAGAAAAATCATGAAACTGGGAAGGTCCGAGGGTGTCAAGAAGTTTGTAGTTTTAAGTTCTTTTAATTCCATTTGCTTCAGCAAGTCATCTAGAAGATTGGAACCAAGAGGCTATAAAATAGAGGCCCTCAGCACAATGAAATCAGTCTGCTATAAAAGGCAACACATGCCAGTTTTTCCTCCCCAATGGCAGATGCCACACCCAAAGCAGACAGAAGGCACTGCAGTCTGTGTAAGTAAAGCACAATATAAAGCATCAAGGACTCAGTTTTGTCTCAGACCCTGAAGAATTTGCAGATACCTTTTCAGCATCCTGGCTGAAATGAGGAGAGCTTTATTCTCTTCAACTTGGGCTTTTCTGATGCCTCTTTCCAGAAAACAAAGTAAAAATCCCTAGCAGTCTTTATTAAGAAATCTCCTGTCTTAATAAACAAAACTACAATTGCCATTGATCTGTTAGAAAGGGATAAAATCACATTTTAAAGTCCACCAAAGCACAATTGCAACTTTGTGTGGTAATTGATACTGCTTCATTTTCTTTAATTTACTTACAGCCACAGTACAGTCCTCACCCTAGTTTCTTTTCGACAAATTAAAACACTAGTAAGTACTGCATTCATTTCTATGCTAAATCCCTTGGTTTTTTGGTGGTGGTTGTTTTTTTTTTGTACTCTTCTATATTAATTCCAACCCACAAAAAAAACATTTTAGCAATTTACCACTGAACTAATATACCATCACAACATGAAAACAGTGTAAATGTCCACTCTGTTGCAACTACAGGTTCTCCAGTGGGTCCCAGCATTTCTCATTTAAGTGAGGGTATTGCCCATTATTTTGTTATTATTCATAATTTATTATAAACTCATTTTTATTTACAAAACAGGAAAACCTAATCTTCAAATACTGCTCCTTCTGAATCAGTTTAAGGACATTGCCTAAAGCATCCTTTAATTTGCCTACATAAAGAACATTTGGGCCAGATGGTAGTTTTAGAATTTCAAAATTCTATTCTTTTAATGTTGTTAGTACCCTGTTAACTATTCTCTTTGGTTTCTGATTAGTCCTTTTTTGCTCTGTTGCTTGGTTTTTCAATGACTCTATACATTTACTACCCCTCATATTTTTACATGTAATTGGGAGTGATTTGAAATAAGGAACTGTTAAGGTTTTATAAACAGGAATTATTAAAGAAGAAAGCTTTGAATGCTCTCTTTCCTCAAAGGTTTATAAAAAATTTTCAACGAATGGAGTTTATAGCATTTCCTTACTAATGTTCAAGGAGGCATTTTTTTTTTTAAGTATCAAGCGATTGTCTTTTTCATGTATAAGCAAAGAGTACACATGAATATTGGATATTTCAGCTGTTTTATATAAACCAGGCAGGTTACTAGTGGCCTATAAGTTCATATTTTGAAGGCATTAAGTAGACCTTGAAAAATATCTGGGTAGAGACAAAATAGCAATTTAATTAAATCTAGAAACATGTCACCTAGGCCCATTACTAATGCTGCTTCTTCTAAGTCTTGTTTTTCTCTACCATCATCATTATTATTATGGTACTGATAAGCATGGGTGGAGTTGGAGAATAAAAGTGTGTGGGCTAGTTAAACCTGAAGTTCAGAGTTAGGGAGACCTGCTATACAGGGAGGGGTGCATACCAGCATGGCAGGCGCCAAAGCTTAGCTCTGGCAGCCAATCCACAGCTCTGTTCTTACATTTAAACTTCTCAGTCTTAAGACCCTCAATTGAGACAATATATAGCCCTCCATGGTCCTGAAAGGCCAATGGCTAGGAGAAAATAGTAAGCTGCCTTCATTATTTGACTTATTCACAGCCATATCTTGATTCCATCTCCAAACTAACCCTGTCTTTGACTCTACCTCCGAACAAAGATGGAGATGGACCACAACCACAGGACACCTGTAGTGTCTGAATTCAACAATGGACCACTTGGTGTTAATGGTGTGGCCAAATTCATATAATCTACATGCTGTTACTCTATCCAGAATATGAATGAAAATTAAGCATAAGATAATCTTTATGCATTTGGGGGGGATATAGTAGTGTCAAAAAAAAAACCTTACTAGAAGCACAGCATGTCTATTGAGATACATGTAGACGATGGCATATTCTACTAGAATATGTTCCATTTTTCCCAAAGCTCCAGTTGTGTCCATAATGTTCCTTGCAAACTAGACAACTAGCAATTTCTCTTCACAGTAGCTCAAATTCATACAGCACCTTGCAGTTAGAAAATGCTTTATATACATAATTGCCTCTGATTCTTACGACAGCCTTGCGAGGTAAGTGGTTCCTTATTTTCTGACAGTCATGGTTTTCCCACCCAGTTTCTCGGATTCCTATGTAAGTGGTATCAAACACAACTAGAACCAGAGCCACTTAATGGTGCATAAAGATCTCCATGGACTACATATTAACTTAGAAAACCACATATGAATATTATCTATATTCTATTGGTTTTTATTTTATGAAATATTTCCTACTTATATTTCCTACTTATATTTTAATCTGGTTTCATGTAATTGCAGTAATGCTGCCTGCTTTCCTTTAAAGTTTAATATCTCTATTCTAAATCATGCCCCCCTTCAAGATCACTTTAGCCCTAGAACTCACACTTTGTTAGTATCCTCTGCCCCGAGACCCCATCTCCCTCTGATTGGATGGATAGAGAGACCTCTCCTAGAACCTCTGTTTAAGGATGGAGACAGATCAGCTATCTCTTCATCTCTGGTCCACTATATTCCTCAGGATTTCTCGATCATGCTTTTGATCAAGTGCCTCCATCCTACCCCCTCGCCCTTTCTGATTCCTTAGCATGTTGTCTTCCCTGGTTATATGTTATGCTTCTTCAGTGCAAGGACTATCTTTCTTTGTAAACCCAGCACTTAACAAAGTGACTGGCACATAATAGGTGCTTTACATTAATCAGATAAACATTAATAAATATATATATAACAATAAATAAACAGTAACATAACCTAATAATATATAACAAAACACATAGTAAGCAAATATTAATAAATATCTATTAAATGACTGATTACCTGGTTTACTTCATTTTGCTCCTTTCTCTGACCTTGATTTATTGTTATTATAAAGAATCATTTCTTGAACACCTACAGCGTAAATTTATCCAGTTTCCTCTTCTGTGATTTGGAGATATTGCACATATCATCAATGTACATTTGATCTGGACCTATTACTTAATCAGTGTTCAAAACTCACTGACTTAGAAAATCCCTTCACCTGTCCTCAGCATCCACTCATGTGCATAGAAATGCCTAGACTGCAGAGAGGTTAAATGACTTGTTTAGGATGTACCAGAAGCAGAACTTGAACCCAAGGCTTACAGGCTGGTCCCTGGTCCTCTATCCAGGGTGCTATTATCTATTTTCCTGAACTCCCCATTTGTTACTGCTTCCCCTAGAAAATTACTTTGAATTTCTATCTGTTGATGTTGTCTTCTCTACTAGGTTGTAAATGTCTTTAAGGCAGGAATTTGATTTTCATCTTTGTATCTAGTAACAGTGCCTATCACATAGTAGGCATTCAGTAAATGCTTATTGATTAATTAATTGCTATGCCATGCTGCTTCTCTATCATACATCTCCATATATACCTTACCACAGGTATGATGATATATTTAATGCATAGGTAAAATTTTAATGTAGAAAATTCCTCTCCAGCATCTATAAAAACAAACATTTGAATAATAAACTCACTCATGGTAAAAGAGTATGAGCAGGTACAGTGTATGAGACTGCAATCTGGAGGTCAGGATCATCTCATTTGTCTGGGATGATTTCTCAGTTCCACCTGAAGGTCAGCCTCTCCCCTCTACCTGTGATTCACAATTTTATTGTATTTTTTAATAAGGTTATGCTTATCAACTACAATAATAAGCCAAACAACAATAATCATTTATACACATTAGAGTAATATATTCAGGATTTTCATTTCACCCCACTTATGGTCAATTGTTCTGTTCCTAATTTATTACGATATTCAGTGGCAACCTCTGTGTCCATTAATGACTGTCATCAGACTTCTCTGGTAAGAGCCAAGGTACAAAAGGGCTTGGCTAGATTTGATTCTAAACAAAATCAGTCATTTTCATTAGGGAATGTATCCATTAATATTTTTTTCAAGTGGTCTTCTAGTTCTTGAAGCCCTGCACTTGGAGGATGTCACACAAATCATTTTGGTTTTGTCTTAGTTTATTATAGACAATAGATTGTCCAAATTACAGCATTTCTCTGTAAGGCTCAGATCTACTATGTGATATACTCTGATCTGACAGCATGGATTTGTTTTTTTCCCCATTAAGCTACTCAGTGAGTAGAAATTCCATGCTACCCAAGAGGCATCTTAATATACGGTGTTCCCCTTTTGGGATTCCTTGGATAATGCATATAACAATGGGCTTGGATACAGAAAGAACCGGGTTCAACTCCCACTTTGCATGCTAGCTGTATGACTTTAATTTAACTAAACCTCAGTTTCCTTATCTGTAAAGTGAGAATGATATGATGAAATGATATGAATGAAATGAAATGATAGAATGACCTATTTCCTAGGACTTCAGAGATCAAATGAAATATAAAAATAATACAATATTATATAAAGTGCTACAAAAAATGTGAACTACTTTAGTAAAGAAAAAAAAAACTGGAGGCAGCTAAATGACTCAGTGGATTGAGAGCCAGGCTTAGAGAAGAGAAGTGCTGGGTTCAAATTTGACTTTATACACTGGACAAATCACTTAATTCTCATTGCTTTGAGCTTACTGCTCCTCTTGGGAACCAACACACAATATTGAGTCTAACATAGAGGCAAGGGTTTAAAAAAAAAAAAAATCTAGCCAGAGCTCCACCCCCTTCCTTTTAAAAACCTGTCTCATTTCTCTTCTCTGGTCCCTTGCCTTTGATAAGTTCCACTCCCTGATCGGACTCACTGTACCCACCAATCTGGATGCTCTGAGCTCCAGCTCCTGACCCTTTTTCTGCTATATTTTGTCCATTTTTTGTGCCTTCTCTCAAGTGAACTCAAATATGACAGTATTTTTAAGGCACACAGCACACTGCCTGGCACACAGAACACGTTTAATAAGTGCTTGTTCACTTCTTCCCTCCACTTCTCTCCATTTCATTCTCTTCTCTTCACTTCACATCCTGAACCTTAACCCAACTCTATTCAAAAGGACTAGGGAGTTAGGGGATACTCTCCCTAATTACAATGTACATAGTTTGTACTATATACATAGTTTCTGTCCTGAGGGTTTTCCCTCTTAGTTGAATTCAATTCAATAGATATTAACTGAATGGTTACTGTTCATCAACTAATTAATTAGCCTACTATGAGCTAGACACTAGACTGAAAGCTATACATTATGGAGAATTTGCCAACTTGGCATCTGCCTTCAAAGATAGTAGTAGGCAGCTAGGTGTTAGGCTCAGAGCCAGGAACCTGAGCTCAAATTCAGTCTCTGAAACCTAGTAGCTAGAAGATCATAAGCAAATCACTTAGTCTCTATTTGCCTCAGTTTTCTCATCTGTAAAATGGCGATGATAAGAGCGCCTCCCTCCAAGAGCTGTCCTGAGGATCAAATGAGATAATAATTGTAAAATGCTTAGCACATTGCCTGGCACATAGTTAGCATTATATAAATGTTATATTTTTATTTTTAAAAAGCTTACTCTTCTAGGAAAAATCATAATAATGGTGGTTATGGGAGTAATGTCAGTGTGAGGATAGTTTACCTTTATATAGCCCTTAAAGATGTTCATAGCATTTTGTACTCATTATTTCATTTGATCCTCAGAGCCCTGTGAGGTTGAGAGCTATCATTATCATCCTGATTTTACAGATGATGAAACTGAGGCTCAGAGAGAGGTCTTATGACATTTCCAGTCACAAGCTTGTATTTTCCATGCCATTTCGTGTTCTGTACACAGTAGGCACTTAATAAGTACCTTCTGACTGATGGAGTGTTTGATGCTTAAACACATATATTCGATTAAAGCCATTATTAGGATTCTTTTCTTTTTTTTTTTAAACTCCTACTTTCAGTCTTAGTAACAACTCTAAGACAGAAGGGCAAGAGATAGGCAAACAGGGTGAAGTGGCTTGCCCAAGATCACACAGCTAAGAACTGTCCAGGGCCAGATTCAAATCTATGTCCTCCCAACTCTTGACTTGGAACTCTACCCACTGTGCCACCTAGCTGTCCCTGATTTTCTAAATGCATGCTATTTCCAGGGTTAGAGAATTCATGTACTTTAAGTGACATCACAAACTCCTGAGTTTGCTGCTTTAAAATGGGGAGACATTTCCTATCTTAAAAATCAATGGTATCTTTTCTTAAATAACTCAGAAAACGCTTGTTATGACAACATAAGTATTGAATGGTATTCAGAGAACTGCTAAAGACAGCTAAAAATTCCTCAAGTCAAATTTCCATCCCACTTCTCTAGACAGGATTCCCTTGCTAATGAAAAGGAGTTTCACATCTCTAAAAGGTGCATAATGGTAGGAGAAAAGATGAAGACTGGCTTTTTATATTGTTTTACCCTTTAGCCATAATGGTAATAAGCACATAAGACCTTGTCTATACTAGCCCACTTATTGTAAATAGATGCTGGAGGTTGGTTTGCCACTGACCTCATTGTAACAATGCAGAAAATCCACCCTTTTACAGAAGCATCGCAAAACTGTTGTGATTTTGAAGCCAAACTAGGGATTCATGTGGAGGCCCTTGGATTATTTAAAGTGAAAGGTTTTTTTAAGTCTCATTTACTTTTCACCATATGCTGTTTATTTTTTGCATTCTGTATCGCCTGGAAAATGAAAATAGACTAGACTACTGTGTTCACTTTGGGGCACATCATTACCAAAGAGCTTTACACAAACTGGAGGGAGTTCAGAGCGGAGCAGCAACAGAGAGAGAGAAAAGATTTTAAGAGACTTGTATGTAGCTCAGCTGAGCAAAAATGGAAACAACAAAACTGCTTTCAGAGACTTGACGATAGCGGAATGTAGTGACCATATTCATAGGAAGAATAGATCTAAGTGGGATGATTTTAAGGCTTCCAGGAAATCCAATTACCCCTATGTCCCCCAAAGAACCCATTATCTAATAGTCTGAATATTTACCATTAGAGTTTTATTCCTTAAGACTTTGATCTCTACAGTATGTGAACCACAGTACTCTAGTAACACACCTATGAATGATAATAATTAAAATAGTGTACATTTATACCTTGACATGAACAGGTTTTGATAGTGGAAAGGGAGAGAAGTAGTATGTGAGATCCTGGAGGTGTAAGGGGGGGGGGAGTGTCTGTCAGGAATGTGGGGGGAGATCACAATAAAGAGAGACTAGGGTACATCAAATTTTTCCCAGATCATAATTTCTGCATAGGGTATTTACATAAAGGAGGAAAGAAAAAGTATTTATCATAAGGAAAAAGACTGAAATCAGAAAAAGAAAATTATAGCCCAAATCAGGAAAATGTTTCTGGCCATCCTAACATTACAATCTACCAAACCATGGATCAGTTTCCCAAAGCATAAGATTAATGGAACTTGAGTTAAAGCTAGTCTTGATAGACAATCCCAGGGATCTCTCTGGGCCCTTGGCATAGAGATGAAGTCGATAGTCCAACGCAATTGTGTGTTGTATTTTTTTCTGGCTCTATTTAGTTTCTGTGAGTCTGTGATTAGTCAGTCTCTATTTGAAAGAGTCAATTTTACTTTCTGGGATGATGAAGAAGTACTAATGCCCTGCTTTCTATATTTGAATTCTCTTCAGTACAAAGGGATGTTTACATGACAGCATGGGGAAAGAGAGAAGCACAGTGGGAGTTTGGGAGTCAGCTAACCCCTAATCCTCTGGCTCTTGCTGCAATCCAGGGTTTTTGTAACTGCCTTGTCAGGGATCTGGTATAGTCTCAAGAACTGAGATCTTGCTGCACCTGATGTCTGCTGAGAACCACATCTATTATATATACAGAAAGAAAAGCATTGGAATTAAGAGAGGAAAGAGAGATAGAGGTGGGAGAATTCTAGATCCATGCAGGTACTAATAAAAAAAAATTATAATCATTATTATTAGTAGTAAAGAAAAAATGTTACATTTTTTTATTTTCTAGAGTTTATCATTAAGCTAGACTTTGTTCCAAATAGGACTTTATCTAGAATTAAGCCTTTAATTGCAACATATTGTTGTTGAATTGTTTCAGTTGTGTCCAATCTTTTGTGCTCAGTTTGAGGTTTTCCTGGCAAAGATACTGGAGTGGATAGGGCAGTTAAGTGGTTCAGTAGATAGCCAAGCCTGGACACGAAAGGTTCTGGGTTCAAATTTGTCCTCAAATACTTTACGACTTTGTGACTCTGGGCAAATCACTTAACTGCCATTATCTGACCCTTACCACTTCATTACCTTGGATTGATTCTTAATAACAATTCTAAGACAGAAGGTTAGGGTATTGTTGGGGTTTTTTTAAAGATCCTGGAGTGGTTTGCTATTTTATTCTCTAGCTCATTGTACAGATGGGGAAACAGAGGCCAACAATGTTAAGGGATTTTCCCAGGATCACACAACTAGTATTGTCTAAAGCCAAATTTGAATTCAGGTCTTCCTGACTCCAAGCCCAGTACTCTGTCCATTGTGCCATCTAACTAAAACATATGTCCATATGTAAAATATACCTATATATGAATGTGAATCAAGCAACAATAATTTAGTAATTACTTCATACCATACTCTGTGCTAGGCGTTAGGGTTACAAAGAAATGGGTAAAATTGTTACTAACCTCAAGAAACTTAAAATGATTGAAAATAAAATAAAATAAATCAAATCAAATCAAAATAAATTGAGAATAAGCATTGTATTTGTATAAATAAATTTTATTATATATATGTACATCTATATATGAATCAAATTGGAGATGAGAAAGTAATGCATAGCAGGGCTACAGGACAGCCCATACCAAGTCACAGAGACAGAAGATGAAATGTCACGTGGAAAGAAGGTGGCCAATATTTCTGGGTCACACTGTAATACATTATAAGAGTAGTAATGCGATCTCAGGTTGTAAATGCTAAAAAAGAGCAGTTTATATTTGATCCTAGGTGGCAGAGTAGATAGAGTACCAGCTGTGTTCAAATATGACTTTGGACACTTACTAGTTGGGTGGGTGACCCTGGGAAGGTCACTTGACTAGGTTGGCCTCAGTTTCCTCATCTGTAAAATGAGCCGGAAAAGGAAATGGCAGACCACTCCAGTATCTCTACCATGAAAACCCCAAATGAGATCATGAAGAATCAGACATGATTGAAACAATTGACCATCAACACTAACCAGAACTTCATTCTAAGGCTTCATAGTTTTGTGTTGTTGCTTTTTTTCCCCTTCTGTGGAAGTTCATTGTTTCATTACTATTTATTTATATTTATCATCTCTGATGTGTTCTTAAAAAGCAATAATAATTTTAAGTCCTTTGGTAATTTTATTTTGTGTAAAAATGTTTTAAAAGATCCTCTAGTTCGCAGCTCATGGCATGTTTGTTCTTTCATGAATGTCCGAATTTTCATTTCCTGACTATTTTTAGCGTTTATTGGTTTAAAGAAAGCACTGATTTGGTAAAGAAAGTATAGCCTTGAAGGCTATCCTTAGAAAATGCAGCTTCACTCATATAACAAAGTCATACAACACTGCACAACAAATGGGATCACAGCGAATTTTATTCAATGATCAGCTTGCAAAGGATTAAAAAGATATGTAGGTTGAGAGATTTGGAGGTGAAAGAGAACTTCAAGATCACCCTATCCAACACCTACCATGAGGAAGTTAAAACCCCCAAAATGAACTTACTTAACCCAAATCACTCAGATAGTAAATGATTGATAAGGGACATTTTCCTCTTTATACCAAATTGCCTCTGACCTTGTATTTGCCAAAGGACATGGATAGTGTCATAGGAAATGTTTTACATAAGATCCAAATGAAAGAAGAATTTCTTCTTGATGGTGAAACTCAATAAATGCTCATGCTTGTGGCAGAGGACATAATATGCAATTATATATTTTATATAATATGATAGAATTATAAGATATTTGATTAATTGAATGGAATCCTAGAACACTTGTGAAATCCTAAATAATATGTAAGTTATCAGACCATCACATTGGAAAACACTATAGATCAAAAAAAGTTTATTGCAGGAGCAGCTAAGTGGATTGAGAGCCAGGCCTAGAAATGGGAGGTCCTAGGTTCAAATTTGATGTCAAATATTTCCTAGCTGTGTGACCCTAGACAAGTCAGTTAACCCCTTTATCTAGCTCTTACTATTCTTCTGCCTTGGAACAAATACACAGAATTGTTCTAATATAGAAGGTCAGTGTTTTTTAAAAATACATATTGCCTATATTATGACTTGCAGCTAGATGGAGAGCACATTTTATTCATCTATAAGTTTGTCTTCAATAAATATTATATATGGATAATGAGCTTGATCTGGAATAAAATAAAGGAGATTGGACCAAATAATATTTGAGGAATTGAATTTTTATTTCAAAGATCCCAATTCATACACTGTTGAAAAAAACCCTTTCTTATAACACTAATATTCTCTTAGTAATACCATATGGCTGAAAAACATGTAATATCATAGTCACAAAAGAATTAAAATTACAAATAATCAAAAGGACAATGGAAAGACACAGGGTGGAAATAAGCAAGCTGCAGCATATTGTTATTGATGACATATATAAGGAGAAGCATTAAAGATATCATCAGAGACCTGTCTAATTAGAAAAGGAGGTGGGTGACATGTTTGAGTGGAAAAGGAGAATGATGGACAAGAGATGAACAAACTCCATTGGTGCCCCTGATAGATGAGATCCTTTAGAGAGCATTTATAAAATAACACTAATAAGAGTGCCTCACAATGAGACAGTTTGGGAAAGTCTATATCAGAGGAAGGGAATATCTATGCAGACAATATCAAGAATCCATTCTAAAAAAGAAATAAGCATTTATATACCAATTATGTGCCAAGAACTGTGCTAAACTCTTTACAAATATTATCACATTTGAGCCTCACAACAGCCTTGCAAGGTAGTTGCTGTTATTATCCCCATTTTATAGCTTAGGAAACTGAAGAAGAGGTTAAATGGCTTGTCCCCAGTAACATAGCTAGTAATTGCCTGGAGCCATATTTGAACATAAGTTTTCCTGACTCTAGGTCCTGCTCCTTTGGCTCTATGAAAAGGTCCAGAAAGAGGAAATTGATGAGGAGGTCAGAAAATTGACCAGAGGCATGGCACAAGGGCATATTCTAGTAATGACTAACTTTGATGTTTTTTCAGTGGTCACAGGCACTAATACATAAGGACTAGAGAATTGGACTAGAGGCTGGGAAAACCTGGGTTTAACTCTGTCTCTGATGCCTGAAAAGTTACTTAACCTCTAAGTGTTCTAGGCATCTCCCTATGAAACTCTGTTGAAGAGAAGGAGCCAATTTCAACTGGCAGAGGGAGTTCCCTCTTCAAGAATAATACCAGGAGAGGGCTAAAATTCAGAAGGAGCTGGCTATGTCTATAGGAATGCAGACATAGAGCTCAGTGGACCCATAGAGATCACTGAGTTTAGTCCTATAAGAAATAAATTACAGAGCTTGATTTGAACTAAATCTCTGGATTCCAATTCCAAAATTAAGGAAAACAAAATGGAGTTCTGCATTTTTATTTGTTTGTCTTTAGCTATACTAGAGAAAAAAAGATCAAAGAAGATCCAAGAGGCTACAAGCCTACAGTTCACGATGGGTGATATTGTTGTAACAGATGACTTAAAGAAGACAGCTGTTTACCCCTTATTTTACTCCTGTTTTCTTTCTAAGAATAGTTTTTGGACTAGAAAAGACAAAACAAAAAATGGCTTGGAAGGTGAACCCACGATAAAGAGGGAGATATGAATAGAGCACCTGCCCTTGATCAGTTAATGTCATCAGGCCCAAATGAACTATATCCTTGGATACTGAAAAAAACAAAAACAAAAACTGACAGATGCAATTGCTAGGTGACTACTCAAGAGCTTTGAAAGACTGTGGAGAATGGAAGGGGTGCCATATTTTTGGAAGAACAGAAACAAACTGTGGCATATCAAGACTAAGGCAACAAGTATGGAGACAGGACTGGCAAATATGCTATATGAAGATCTGTTGAAGGAGCTGAGATGTTTAAGAAAGAAAAGATTTAGAAGAGAAATTATGGTGAAGAGGGATTGATTCGTTGAACCAGAACTGCAGAAAAGCAGATGTGAGCTTGACTAAACATTAGAGCTATTCTAAAGTAGAACATACTTTCCAGGGAAGTGGGCTCTATCTCACTGGAGGTTCATGACAGTATATTTAGAGCTGGAAGGTATCAATTGATGAGGTTACCTAGGTATTGAGTGGAAAAGCTAGAGTTTGAATTCTTGATCCCATGGCTCCAATCCAGCTTTCAGGAAGAGGTTAGATGACCTACATTCAAGATGTTCTAGTAAATATTCTTGTACAGGCTTGGCTTGGACTCTGAGATGCTATGTTCCTATGATTCTGTGGCTAAAAGAATTGGATTTCCTTAATCTAAAACTGGTGAATATCCTAATAAGAGACAAGTATCTCCAGTGACTCTAGGAGGAATTCACATAATATGCTTTTCCCTGAAACCCTCTAGGGCTCTGCAGAAGCAGGTTATAGAGACTCTAGTAAGAAGGAATGCAATGTACACATGACCTGCCTAGACTGGAAGTATCAGGAAGGACACTTATCAACAGATCTCCCAGTCAGCCCTTTCCTTGCTCTCTCTCCATGGTGGGTAGAGTAAAAGGCACAGTTCAGCTCTGGCACACACACAAAAAAATCTGGCATCAGCACACTCTTCCCCTTTGGCTGTCTCTCCTTTGGTTTCTGTGTGGGAGGTACAACTGGAAAGCCCAGGACAGGTAACTTTTGGGAAATAGCATTCCATGCTACTTAGAGTAATGTTTGTGTGTCCACATCTTTAGGGCTTCTGAAAAAAATATATCCTCAGTTTGTGTTTTTTAAAAAATAGATTTACTTATTGCTTCTAAGTGAGAAAATTTCCCTGAAGGCGTATATACAAAAATTATTTGTTTATCTGGTGGAATTTAGCCAGGTAAGAATCCTATTATTGATTTCTAGATATTCCTGAGACAAAGCACTGGTCAGAAAGGGTGATGGTGGTGGAATTATGTCCCCAGATCCCTTCCCAGAACAATGACCTTAATGATGAATACAAGTCTTTTACCTGGTCTCTCTGACTCTAGTCTCCCATGTCAGTAAATCCTGCACTCTGCTGCCACCATTCTTTCAAAAAATGATTTTTGGGGGTGCATTTCCCCCCTTTTTCAATATTTCTCAGATACTCCTTATTTCTACTATATCAAGCCTAGATTCTTTAGTTCACTATTTAAGGCTTTCCTCAAACTATCCCACCTATGTACCTGCCCAGATACATCTTTCATTACTGCCAACATGGGGGCCACTTGTCTCTATCCAGAACCATTTCTGTCATTTCCCAAATATGTCTCTGTCTCTGCACTCATGCTGTTGGGTCCTCCATTCCCTCTGAAACTTGCCTTAATTCACTCTCTTACCAAGACATTTTCATCACCTAATAATACACTTGATCAACAATTTGTGTTTCTTTCACATTTTCTATTTAGGTCAGACTCTATATTTCATCTCTAGAAACTGAACTAGGAATGTTTTCACTTGGAACAAAATCATTTGAGGTAGAGCATGGCATATACCCCAGAGATTTTGGCTTTTACTGCCACTGGGATTTGGGAGGTAAAGGAGAGCACCAAAAAGAAATGCCACAGCAATGGGTCCCTGGGACTACTGACTGAAAGTGGTGATACCTACCTAATAGCTGTGCTGGCCAGCAGAAGATTGAGAGGTAAAGGGTAAGGACACAGGTTGCCATGGGAAGGAAATATATTCTCTCTCAGATAGTGGAATTCTGGGATAATGGCTTCATTTGCTCTGTACTATTTACAGTTCTGATGAGCTGTTTCTTACTTGTTTCATGAAGATCAATTCTTTCCACTGAGAGAACTAGATATGGATTCTTGGGGTCTGGGTTAAAATTCTGATTCTTCTGCTTCCACACTTCCTGTGTGATCATAGGAAATCATTTCCCTTCCCAGCTATAAAAATATTTGATTAAATGATCTGTAAGACAACTTCTAGCATTAAATCCTATGAAGAGTTCTACATGTATTTTCTTCTCAGTTACATATAACCTTCTTGAAAAAAAAGTACTGTGTAAGCATCTCTCATAGTTATGAGTACAATTTTGTTGGGAAATGTACATATATATGTATGTATTGTTGTTGTTTGTCTTTTCTTTGTAAAGGACCAATGACATCATGGAGTGATATCTTGATTTGCCCGTGAACTGAATTTAAGTGAGGCAGAGTTGTACAAAGTCATCAGTCTCTCTCTCTTTTCCAGAATCATCAAAGTCCAGTGGCAGGACAAAAGTCAGGATGGCTGGCAATGGCCCAGAATGAAGTGGATGATCTTGATGTTTTTAATGTCTGTCCAAGCTCTAAGCACCCCACAGTTCCTGCTTCAGTCACCTTCATGGTCAATAGAATAAAGTCTTCTCATCTACCCATTCCTCAAGGGGAAGCCTTCACATGCTTGGGGTAGACACCTCCCTTACTCAGTCAATAGGTTTGAGAACTGCCAGTTATCTTCAACCTGGTTTAGTCCATATGCACAAAAGGTTTTACCATGGTGTGGCTACTGTGCATGCTTGAAGACACAGGTGAGAGTTGGGTAAAAAATGGGCATACCAAAGATGAATGAATATTGTTGAAAAGGGCTCAGTCAGCCCTCATACCAGAGGTGCTACTCCTCTTTGAACACCCCATACATCCTAACACACACACACACACACACACACACACACACACACACACACATACTCATACACACAGTCTCTCTCTCTCTCTCTCTCTCTCTCTCTTTCTCTCTCTCTTTCTCTCTCTCTCTCTCCTTTCCCTCTATATATAATATGATATTATATATACACACATATATAAAATGAATGAGCCAATTTATCATTGGTGCAGTGACAATGAGATGCATCATTGTTGCTTTTTCTGTAACAGTGAATTTCAAGTGTGTTTCACCCCCATCCCACCTCCTCAGCTCCCCCCAAACATCAGCTATGCCTTTGTTTCAGGCCTTTTTTACTTGAGAATCACTTTAGCTTTTGCTAAGATTTCCAGCTATAGGTCTAGCCACTTAACTGTTTCAGAAAGGGAAGGTTCCTACGTTTTTCTTGGTAGGGCAAGCCACTAGGAACATTCACAATCTTGTGACTTGATTTTCAAGCATCTCCCAAACCCTAGCGGGCTTTCATTTTCAGACATAGCCTTGATATTTTGAACCGATTTTATAGAAACTGAGTGAAGCATGAAGCTAACTTGGGAAAACCATTAAACTAGATTGTAACCATTTTTAAGTTTTAAGGAAGGAAAATATCTACTAAAATACTTGAAACCTGATATATAATAGTTACTGTATATAATAAAATTCAAAAAATGTTTTTAATTTTAGAACTTTAAAACTAAAAAAGGTGCAGCTGGATGGCTAGTTATGTCTGGAGATGAGAGATCCTGGCTTCAATGTGACTGCACACTTCCTAGCTGTGTGATCCTGAGCAAGTCACTTAACCCGATTTGCTTAGCCCTTAACTGCTCTTCTTCCTTGGAACAGTACTTGTAATGATTCTAAGACAGAAGGTAAGGGTTTAAGAAAAGCAAAACTGAAAAGGACCTTGATATTCTCTTTTCCTCCTTTAAGGTTCAACTCAGGAGCCACCTCCACTCTGAAGTCTTCCCTCATTCCCCCAGCTCAAAATGCTTTTTTCTTCCTCAAAATTCACTACAGCATTTTGCCCAAATCTCTAATGAGCTCCTTGAGAGTGGGAGTGATATGTTTTACTTTTCTGTGTGTCCCCAGTCCCTGGCACATAAGTGCTTAATAAATGCTTATCATTCTTATCTGGGTGTATCTTACATATATCATAGTAAATGTTTATTAAATGCTTATTGACCAACAGACTGTAAGGGACTTATCTGTGTACTTCTTGTAAAGATCGCAAGCTTCTTGAGGGTAGAAACTATGTGATGTTGGGTTTTTTTTTTATGTAACCCAAGGGCATAGGAGATAGAAACTTTACTAAATACTGAATTAATTAAAATTCTTTCATTTTATGCAGAACTAAGGAAAATGAGACCAGAGAGGGGAAACACATTCTTTGAGAACACACAGCTAAAGAGAGGTAGAGAAAGAATTAGATTCCAACTCTCTTGATTTTCAATGTAATGAAATTAAAATAGAATGATTCAAAGATCTATATTGTTCCAATCTTATATTCAATTTCATATGAATACTTTTGTTCCAGAGACTAACAGTAGGTAGGTTTACATTTGTAAAATGAAATAAATATTTTTAAAAATTGTAATGAAAAATTTTGTGATTAAATAGCAAGATGAAATCTTTGTTTATTTTAGACCTATACAGGAGCAGAGCAGATGAAAGAAATAGTGCTGATGGGATACTAATGTTGTTCGTCTTTCATTTTTGAAGAAGACCAATGTCTTGTGCATGGATTGGCTTTAAGTGAGGCAGTCACACAAAGTTGTTGGCCTCGCTCTCTGTTCCAGTCATTCAAGTTGTCCAGTGGCAAGACAACTGATGATGGCTCAGGATACAGCGGGTGACTTTGGTGTCTTTGATATCTAATCAAGCTCTAAGGGCTCCACAGTTCCTGCTTCAGTTGCCTTCATGGCCATTGATTGGAACAAATTGTTCTCATCTGTCCATTCCCTGCTGGGGTAGACACTGTCCCTACCACTGAAGGCTGGTCCTTTATCCTCAGCTTGGTTTAGTCAGTTTATGGCTGGATGTGGCAAGCTATAGCTTCTTGAAGCCACAGGTGAGAATTGGGTGGCAGGTAGACAACAAAAGAGGAAAGTAGCCCTGAAAATGGCTCTCACCAGAGATGTTAGTCGTCCTTGAACACCTTGTATACCCCTGTGATACTAATACACATATTCTTTTTTTTTTTTTAAGTCTTACCTTCTGTCTTAGAATCAATGTTGTGTATTGGTTCTAAAGCAGAAGAGTAGTTAAGGGCTAGGCAATGGACATTAAGTGATTTGCCCAGGGTCACACAGCTAGGAAGTGTCTGAGACCAGATTTGAACCCAGGACCTCCCGTCTCTAGGCCTGGCTTTCAATCCACTGACCCACCCAGCTGCCCCCTACATATTCTTTTGATATGTCTTGATTTCACTGACATGCAGATTCATAGTTTAAACATGCCCAAGAAGCCCTAAATGAAATTTATAATTTATTGCCGAGTTGGCATGGGTCAAGTCAAGTATGATAAAAATTCAGAAAGTATTATTGTAATAACAGTGTATATATTTATATTTTTATTTATTTATAGACTATTTTCCCATGGTTGCAAGATTCAGGTTCTCTCCCCTCCCCTTTTCCCTTCCCCCCCTCCCAGGGCTGATAAGCAATTCCACCAGGTTATACAACTCTTATTACTCAAAACCTCATTTCCATAGTATTCACCTTTGTAATAATCTATATATTTCTATACTTGTTATATATCTGTATATCTGTTTGTGTATATGTATATGTGTGTATATACATGTACATATGCATATACATATATATATAAAAAACACACATATTGCTTTAAAGTTCACAAAGCCTTGTTGTGAGATAATTTGGTCACAATGAGAGCAGAAATTAAATGGGAGATTTATATTATTATATTATATATATATATATTACAGAATTATGAAGTCCTTCTAAGATCAGTGAAAAGTTTCTGGACTAAGTGGAAGAAATTAAGGATAAGAAAGGCACAGTCCCAAATTGAGGAGAAGCAAATCTTTCTGTTCTGAGTTATATGGATGGTGCAGGTTTAGGAAAGAAGGGCTGAGACTCTATTAGCCTCAGTGCTTTCCCCTGCAAGACTGTATTAAGTCTAGGGGAGTGGCGTACGCACCGAGAATACATAGGTCTTTGGCTCATTGGAGGGATGGGATGCTTTCTGTTGTTTAGTTATTTCAGGTGTGCCTGACTCTTTATGACTCCATTTTGGGTTTTTCTCAGCAAAGATACTGGAATGGTTTGCCAGTTCCTTCTCCAGCTTGCTTTAGAGATAAGGAAATTGGGGCAAAAGAGTTAAGAAAGTTACTCAGGGTAAGCTAGTAAGTGTCTGAGGCCAGATTTGAACTCAGGAAGATGAGTCTTTTTGACGCCAGGTCCAGCACTCTATCCATTGCATCACCGAGGTGCTCCTTGACTCTCTGGTGATCCTGAAGACCCCCTGGTAAGTGGGCTTCACAAACTGTTTATATCCCTGGGGAAGTAGAACTCATCAGAGAAGGAAGGTGATCTGTCTTTTTTTTTAATTTATTTTAATTTATTTATTTAGAATATTTTTCCATGGTTACATGATTTGTGTTCTTTCTCTCCCCTCTTCTCCAGTTCCACTGGTTTATACATGTATCATTGTTCAAAACCTATTTCCATGTTATTCATACTTGCGGTAGAGCTATCTTTTAACACCAAAACCCTAATCATATCCTCATCAAACCACACGATTGATCATGTTTTTCTTCTGTGTTTCTGCTTCCACAGTTCTTTCTCTGGATGTGGATAGCGTTCTTTCTCATAAATTCCTCTGGATTGTCCTGGATCATTGCATTGCTGCTAGTAAAAAAGTTAGTTACATTCAATTGTGCCATAATGTATCAGTCTCTGTGTACAATGTTCTCCTGGCTCTGCTTCTTTTGCTCTGCATCAATTCCTGCAATTCTTTCCAAGTCACATAGAAATCCTCCAGTTCATCATTCCTTTCAGCACAATAGTATTCC
Source organism: Monodelphis domestica (assembly GCF_027887165.1). Classification (NCBI taxonomy): domain Eukaryota; kingdom Metazoa; phylum Chordata; class Mammalia; order Didelphimorphia; family Didelphidae; genus Monodelphis; species Monodelphis domestica. The sequence continues at coordinate 438,231,541 of NC_077228.1, read as the reverse complement.
AAGGTGATCTGTCTTGACTGATTATGATTAGTATAATAGTTATAATCAAAGGTTCATAGCTTTAGGGGTAGAAGGGACCCAAGGGGCTGGCTATTTATCAAGATCAATCCCCTCATTTTGCAGATGAACTAAGTCAGGCACAGAGAGGGTAAGTGACTTACTTAAATCTCAGATCTAAGAAGTATATGAGGTATGATTTGAACCCAGGTCTTCCTTATTTCAAATTCAGTATTTTATACATCATGCCAATTTATCTCAAAAATCTTGGTTTTGCATTGGCTGAGAGTCCTTTGTAGTTTTTGTAAAATTAAATAAAACCTGTCCTCTGATTTTTGTTGTTGTTGAGGACAGCTAAAGCTCCCTCTCTCTCCCTCTCTGTCTCTCTGTTTCTCTGTCTCCCTCCCTCTTTCTCTCTCTGCCTCTCTCCTCTTTCTGTTTCTCTCCATCTCTGTCTCTCTTTCTTTTTCTCTCTTATCTCCATTTCTCTCTTTCCCTGCTCTCTCCTCTCTCTGTGTTTCTATCTCTGTCTCTCTTTTTCCCCTCTGTTTCTCTCTTTCACTCTCTCTCACTCTGTCTCTGTCACTATTTCTGCATCTCTGTCTGTCTCTCTCAATCTCTATCACTCTCTTTCCCTCTCTCATATGAGAGATGAGTAAAGTGCTCATGTTTCGTGAGGAAACTCTGAGTAAGGGTATGAGAAACACAGTGTCTGGCACATAAGAAGCATCTAATGAATGTCTGTTGACCTTGAGCCAGGATCATTATGGAAACCCATAGCCTTGGTTCTAGACCATGGTTTACATTCTATTATCTTTGCTCTGCGGATAGGGAAAGCCAGTTTGCTAAGCAAATTAGTGTCACTAATATTTCCAGAGGACGTTTGAATTATCCAAGAGAATACCTTGAAGGATTTTAGAAAGAGTATTTGTTGTTAATAATAATTATAAGTATAATAATAGGTTGATGTTTATATAGTACTTTTAAGGTTTTATAAAGTGGCATAAACAGACTAGTTTTATTTGATCTTCACAAACACACTTTGAATTGGGTCCTACAGGTCTTTTTTTTTTAACCCTTACCTTCCACCTAGAATCAATACAGTGAATTTATTCTAAGAAAAGCAGTACAGGTTAGGCAAATGGGGTTAAATGACTTGCCCAGGGTCACACAGCTAGGAAGTGTCTGAGGCAAGATTTGAAGCCAGGACCTTCTGTTTCTAGACGTAGTTTTCTATCCACTGAACCAGTTCCCTGCTCCTCAAAATGTTTCTTATAAAATAAGTGATATACGAATGTGGCATTTTATTGTTTTATTACAATAAATATTCTAATCATCTCTCTTAGGAAGCATATTTTTCTGAACCCTTTCCCTCTGTCTTAGTATCAGTTCTAAAAGAGAAGAGCAGCAGGGGCTGGCAATTGGGTTTCAGTGCCTTGCCCAGGGTCACGCAGGGAGGCAATGTCTGAGGTCACATCTGAACCCAGGTCCTCCTGACTCCAGATTTGGAGTCCTCTCACCACTGTGTCACCTAGATGCCCATAAGAAATGTTTTAAATAGAGTTCTATATGCATTTGGAAGTAATTAAGCTGAGTAGTAAAATGGACCCAGACGTGTGGGTCAGGAAACCAAAGTTCTTCCTGGTTCTGCTAGATACCATGACCTTAGGCAAGTCCCTTAAAACCTCTAGGACTCAGTTTCCTCATCTACAAAATAAAGCTGTTGGCCTAGATGATCCCTAAGGGCTCTTCCTACCATTCAATCCTATAGTAGGCAGTGTGGTGTAGAGGGAAATGTGAAATCAGAGAATCAAAAGGCCTGTGTTCAAATCCAGATGCTGCTGTTTATTATCTGTGACCTCAGACAAATTGCTTCTCTGGGCATCAGTTTCCTTACTGTCGAATACAAAGGTTGGAGGAAGCTGGGTGGCTCAGTAGATTGAGAGCCAGGCCTGAGATAAGAGAGGTCCTGTGTTCAAATTTGATCTCAGATACTTCTTAGTTGTGTGATCTTGGGCAAGTCACTTAATCCCATTTGATTAGCCCTTACCTCTTCTGCCTTGGAACCAATAAAATATGGAAAGTAAGGATTTTTTCAAATATAGAAAGTAAGGATTTCCCCCCCCAAGATGTAAAGTAAGGATTTTTTTAAAATAATAAAACTTTAAAGTTTGGATCAGATAGTTTCTTGGGTCCCTTTAAAACTATTATGCAAAGAAAACTGCATTTCTTTAGAAATCACAATTCAAACATCATTTATTCAAAATAGTCTTCTTCAATCTACCCAGAATGGTAACAATGAACTGAAACATTAAAAAACATTCTTACTTCCTAGCTGTGTGACCTTGGGCAAGTCATTTAACCCCAATTGCCTGGCCCTTACCACTCATCTGCCTTGGAACCAATATAATATAAAGGTTATGTTAGCATAGATTAAACAATAGCATATTAATTCTATTTCAGTCATAGATATATCACATTCCTCTTGTTCTGTTTTCAACCAGCCATTTCTGAAGTCTATGCTATTAGCAGTCCTTTGAGTTAGAAACCTTTGAGTTAGAAACCTATGAAGTTATTACTTATAACCCCCATGAAGTTAGTCAACCAAAAAAGTAGTGAGCTCATCCTAAGCACTGATATAAAATCTAAGTTTTGATCAGAGTTGATGGGAAAGTTGGAACACAGTTTGACAGGAAAGTTGGAAGAGCCTCCCAGAAGTACAAATGGCGTGTCAGTAAATAAATCACATAGCAGGCAATAGGGAGACTGGATTATTTTAAGGAAGAAATTATGATGGGGATATTAAGTGCATCAGTGTAGGGGGGGGAAGCAACTGTTGATATATATATCCTGACGCAACTGAAATTTGGCTTAATCAATGAACCATAGCAGGGTTCTAAAAACAGGGCATCCTCTTCCTCCTTCTTGGTCTTCATCCTTCTCACTCACTTCTAAGTAGCACGATAGTTAATAATCATGACAGCCAGCATTTATATGATGCTTCACAAATATTACCTCATTTTATTCTCACAATTCTGGGATGTAAGTGCTATTATTATTCAACTTTATAGTGGAGGAAACTGAGGCAGACCACAGTTAAGTGGCTAGACCAGGATCACACAGCTATTGAGTATTCGAGGCTGACTTTGATCTCAGATCTTTCCCTGATTCCAGGTCTAAAGTATTAGATGTTACCAGGTGTGGGTCACACTTGACTCTAGCCAACAACCTTTTCATTATTCCACCTTTCTACATAAAACAAGTGCTATGTTCATTATGACATTCATATTTGTTTTTACAGCAAACATATTAATAACCTCTCAGGAAACACTGTTTTAATATTTACTAGGTGTACACTGAAAGCAATAAAATCGAGAGGGAGCTGTATTTCATTTCATCTTCACAGGCAGAGCAAGTATTACCTCCATTTTGGAAATGAGGATTTTGAAATTCAGGGAAGTGAGAAGACTAGCATGCAGTGAATGGAATCCCTGGGAAATTCCAATCTGGTTCCTTTTGTTGTTGTTGTTAAACCACCTCCCGGCCCCTGTATATATCATTTCTGTACACTATTTTGCACGCTATCTCCCCCACTGAAATGTGAGCTCCTTTTAGGGCAGGGACTATGTTTTTGCTCTTTCTGTGGGTCCCCAGTGCTTAGTACACTGCCTAGCACAGAATAAGCATTGAATGAATGCTTAGTACAGTATCTGACCAATGATAAGCACTTAAAGAATGCTTGTTAACTGACAAATAGAGAAATCTGGAAGACAGTTGGGTTTGGAAGGGAAGATAATGATTTCTGGGTTTGGACATGTTGAGTTGGATACCTTCTGAGACATTCAGGTAGAGATATCAAGGAAGCTATTGGAGATATGAGACTGGAACTCAGGAAAGATGAGAACAGGATATGTAAATTTTGGTTATCTGTGTAGAGGTGCTCATTGAATACATGGTAAGTGATGAGAGAATAGAGAGAGAGAAGAGGTGAACACCAAAAGTTGAACTCCCAACCAAAACTCTTATATGTAGCAAGAGTTTCTTCTTTGAATATGAGTTAAGAGGCTCCTATGGAATAGTGAAAAGAGCACTGAAGGGCAGGTAGGTAGGTAGCTCAGTGCATAGAACACCAGACCTGGAGATAGGACATTCTGGATTCAAATCTGGACTCAGATGCTTCCTAATTGTGTGATTCTGGGCAAGTCACTTAACTCCCATTGGCCAACTCTTACTGCTCTTTGTCTTGGAACCAATACTTAGTATTGATTCCAAGTAGAAAATTAAGGGTTATAAAAAAAAACCCCAAAACCTGATATTGTTGCATCACAGAATTAATGAAGGGGGCTGAAGTATAGGAAGATTAGAGGGATCAGGTTGCAAAGGGTTGTAAAAAACAAAGGATTTTGTATTTGATCTTGGAGTTAAGTGCTCACTTACATTTATTGAGTAGAGGAGTGATGTGATGAGATATTTGCTTCAGGAAAGCTACTTTGGCAGCTGAGCAGAGGATGGATTGGAGGGGAAAGAAAAATGAGTCAGAGAAACCAACCAGAAGGCTATTGCAATAGTCCAGGCATGAGGTGGGTGTAAGGATCTATGTTCCTGCTCAGCTATTTTAAGTGAATAGAAGGGGACATACATCCAAGATATGAAGGCAGGAACCCTAAAACTTTGCAATGAAGTGGATTTGTGGGGTAAGTACAAGAAAGGAGCCAAGGATGACACCCTATATATATGTATATGTGTGTGTGTGTGTGTGTGTGTGTGTGTAAACATATATCTCAAAGATACCAGTTCTCCATATAAATGTGTATATGTACATATATATATATATCATTTCATGTGGCACTTTTGACAGTGATAGAGAAGTTTAGAAGAGGAGAATACTTGTTGGGGGATGTAGTAGTGGAGATAATAATGGGTTCTATTTTAGCCATGTTTAGTTTGAGATGTCTACAGGATACCTAGTTCAAGATGTCTGAGAAGCAGTTGGTGACTGAAGCTCACAACAGAGATTAGATCTGGAAACAGAACTGAAAATCATGTGAAAGAAAAGATAAGTTAAATCTTTTGCCCTGGGGAACACCCACAGTTAGAGGGCAAATTAAGGAAACTCAGAGTGGCCAGGAAGATAGAAAAACCAAAACCAAAACCAGGAGTGACCAGACAGTCAATAAGAATTTATTAAGCACTCACTCTATGCCAGGCATTATGTTAAGCACTGGGGATACAAATGCAAATACAAGCAAAAAGAAAGTCAGTTCTTGTCTCAAAGAGCTTCCATTCTAAAAGGGGAAGACACAACAAAAAAGGGAATTGAGAAGGAGGTCATGGTGATGAAGGCTGGAGAGTCAGAAGCAGAACCAGAAGAGGGATGAAGGATGACTCACTTCCATGCTCTCCTTCCCCATCTCAAAATGAAGACTTTAGGAAGAACTCACCACTGGAAGAAGGGGGCTACAAGATCATAAAAGCCTAGAGAGGAGAAAATATTTAGAAGAGGATAAGTGACAGTGTCAAAGGCTAAAGGAAGGTCAAGAAGGATGAAGATTGAGAATAGACAATTACACATGTCAATTAAGAGATCCCTGGTAACTTTTAAGAGACTAATTTCAACTGAATGATAAGGTTGGAAATTAGATTGCAAAGGGAGAAGAAAAGAGAGAGGAAGAGGCAGCATCAAGGGCAAATAGCTTTCTTGAGGTTTAGCCACAAAAGGGAGCAAGGAAATGGAGGTGGTTGGATTAAGTGGTTTTTTTCTTGTTGTTGTCGTTTTTTTTTTAAAGACTAAAGGAGACACTGTCATACTTGCAAGTAGCAGGAAAACAGACAGTAGAAAACAGTGAAGACTGATTAGAGAGTAGGAATGATAGAGGGGCATTCTGCTAGAGAAGATGGGATGGGATAGAATTAGTAGCATATGTAAGTTTTTTACGATAAGAAGGAGGGCCACCTTTTCATGTGAGATATGGGTGAAGGAACAGACAGTAGGGCAGTGACAGGGGAGGGAGGAAGTGCTCTCATTGGGCTGCTGGGCAGGGGAATAGGTCATGTGAGAAATGTCCTCAAGTGGATGGATCAGGGAGGGGAACAGCTCCCTCTGGATTTCTAGTAATGAACTCTGGTTGGTGATGGGTGTGTGACCACAGAGAGGATTCTGCATGCCCCTTTTAGCACTTGTGCCATAGGTTTACCATCACTGCAGCAGGTGAAGACATCTGAGTGATGCAAATGGCTTCAATATTTTTATTTATTATTTCACTATTCTTCCAGTCATCATCCAGACTTAAAACCTAGAACTCATCCATGATTCTTCATTCTCTCTAAGCCCATATCCAATCAGTAGCCAAGCCTTGATGGTTCTGCCTCCATGGCTTATCTTGCATTGGTCCTTTCTTCTTTACCCCATACTCCAACAATCTACATCTAGCTTCTCATCACCTTTTGCCTGGATCATTGCGATAGGTTTCTAATTTGATCTTCCTGCTTCCAATTTCTTTCCTTTCAAAACAATCCTCTACAAGCTTCCAAAAATGATATTTCTTTCTTTCCTTTTAAATTCCTTGATTTGTTTTTTTATTTTAAAGATAATTTCATTTTACCAATTACATGCTAATAACACATTCCCACATGAGTTTTCCTAAGCTATATGATCAAACTTATCTCCCTCTCTCGCTTCCCTTCCCTCTCCCAGTTGGCAAGCAATTTGATCTGGGTTATATGTGTATTGCCATGCAAAACATATTTCCATATTGTTCATTTTTGTAAGAGAATAATTATATAAAGCCCAAACCCTAAAACAAAAAAACAAATAAGCAAGTGAAAAATCACATGCTTTGATCCTCATTCAAACTCCAACAGTTCTTTCTCTGGAAGTGGATAACATTTTTTGCCATAAATCCTTCAGAACTGACCTGGATCATTACTGAAAGTAGGTAAGCCTATCACAGTTGAACATCCCACAATACTGCTGTTACTGTGTACAGTGTTCCGCCTGGTTCTGCTTATTTTACTCTGCATCAATGTAGGTCTTTTCAGCTTTTTGTGAAATCATCCTGTTTATCATTCCTTACAACACAATAGTATTCTATCTTATGCCCAAAGGGCTTTAAAAGAATGCATGTCCTTTGATCCAGCAATACTACTTCTAGGTTTGTATACCAAAGAGATTTTTTTAAAATGGGGATGGACTTGTTTGTACAAAAATACTTATAGCTGTTCACTTTGTGGTGGAAAAGAATTGAAAATTGAAGGGATGTCCATCAAGTGAGGAGTGGCTGAAGAAATTGTGTTATATTATGGTGATGGAATACTACTGTGCTGTAAGGAATGATGAACCAGATGATTTTTTTATGAACTAGAAAGACCTACATGAACTGATGCACTGTGAAATAAACAGAACCAGGAGAACATTGTACACCGTAACTGAAACATTGTAGGACAATCAAATGTAATAGATTTTGGTACTAATAGCAATGCAATGATCTAAGACAATTCTGAGAGACTTAGAATGCTATCAACAACTAGAGAAAGAATTGTTGGAATAGAAATGCAGAAGAAAACATACTATTTATTGCTTGTTAATATGGGTACAGGATTTGGGGTTTGGGTTTTAAAAGATTGCTCTATTACAAAAATGAATAATATGGAAATAGGTTTTGAGTGATAATACGTGTATAACTCAGTGGAATTGCTTGTTGGCTTTGGGAGGGGGAGGAAAAAGGGGAGGGAGAGAACAGGATTCATGTAACCATGGAAAAAAATTTTAATTAAAAAAAAAAGATTAGGGGCAGCTGGGTGGCTCAGTGGATTGAGAGCCAAGCCTAGAGATGGGAGGTCCTAGGTTCAAATCTGGCCTCAGACACTTCCCAGCTGTGTGACCCTGAGCAAGTCTCTTAACCCCATTGCCTAGCCCTTATTACTCTTCTGCCTTAGAACCAGATCACAGTATTGATTCTAAGCATAAAGGTAAGAATTAAAAAAAAAAAAAGATTGCCTAAAGATGATCATCCACATCATAAAAAAAAAAGATGGTATTCCATTACCAACATGTGCCACAATTTGTTTATCCATTCCCCAATTGACGGACATCCCCTCAATTTCCAATTCTTTGCCACCACAAAAAGAGCACCTGTAAATATTTTTGTGTGACTAGGTCCTTCCTCCCACCCCCTTTTTATCTCTTTGGGATACAAACCTAGTAGTGCTTTACTGAATCAAAGGATATGCATTGTTTTATAGCTGTTGGGACATAGTTCCAACTTGCTTTCAAGGATGGTTGGATCAGTTCACAACTCCACCAGCAATGCATTTCATTAGTGTCCTAATTTTGCCACATCTCCTCCAACATTTATCACTTTCCTTTACTGTCATACTGACCAACCTGATAGCTGTGATGTGCTACCTCAGAGTTGTTTTAATTTGCAGAAAATGATTTTTCTAAACAGCAGTTCTGACTATGTTACACTGAAACTCCAGAAGTTTCAGTGGGTCCCCATTGCCTATAGGATAAAATACAAATTCCTCTCCATGGTATTTAAAGCCTGTCACAATCTGGCTTTAGCCTATCTTTCCAGGGCACAAGTTACTGTCTCTTATGCATTCTATGCTCCACCCAAACTGGTTTACTTGCTTTTCCCCTTAAGCAACATTCCATCCCCCTTCTCAGTGCCTCTACATAGGCTGTCCCCCATGCTTGGAATGCTCACCCCCCCCCCCCAACCCATTTCAATGTCCTACTCTCTCTAGGTCCCTCCAAGACACAACTAAAAGGCTGTCTCCTTCAAGAAGTCTTTGTTGATCCCTCCAATTATTCACATTTCCCAAAGCATAAATTTATTTTGTACGTATACTTTATACACTTACTAGTGAACATGTTGTATCTCCTTTGTAGAATGTAAGCTGCTTGAGGGCAGGGACTATCTCACCTTTACGCTTGTATCCCCAGTGCCGGTGCCCTTTAATGTTTGTGGAATTATTGTTGTAATGTTCTGCTTATTAACATCAATCTGCTTATCAAATCAAGTTCACTCACTTGCTCTACTAACTAGCCAATCATTCACTCCAGAAAAATGTATTTAATTGTTCTTTAATATAATATATTGAGTACTGGTTCCAAGGTAGAAAAGTGGTAAGCGTTAGTCAATTGGGGTTAAGTGCCTTTCTGTCTGAGGTCAAATCTGAACCCAGGACCTCCTATCTCCAGGTTTGACTCTCAAGCCATTGAGCCACCTAGTTGCTCCCTCCAGAAATCATTTTTAACCATAACATTACGTTGGCACTGCAAGGTAGCTCAGTGGATAAAGAGCCAGGCTTGGAGACAGGAGGTTCTGACCCTGGGCAAGACACTAAACCCCAACTGACTACCCACTCTTCTGCCTTAGAACTGATATGTATTGACTCTAAGACAAAAGATAAGGGTTTTTAAAAAACAAACAAAGCAATGACATTACAGTAGAAGTAATGTGCTACAATAGAAAGATCACTGGATATGGCACTGGATATCAGAAGATCCAAGTTCAAATTTTGGCTCTGCTAGTTACTACTTTTGAGATCTAGGGTGAAAGGAGGATGTTGGAGCAAATATCTTCCAAGACTCCTTCAAATTCTAAATCTAGGATCTTGTAAAACATTTATAGAACACCTACTATGTGCTCAGCACTATTTTCACTTGAATATCTCTTCTACTTTCAAAAGTCTATTTTTTCAGGATACCGGAGAAGGGAGCATGTTGAAATCACTCACAAAGAAGTAAACATTCCCCAGGTGCTCCTTTATTTTGTACAACAGAAATTTATTTGGTCAAGTGGATGCATGATTGATGTTATTTGATGATTCATGCCACAGAACTCCCTTAGTTTACTCTCTGCAGCAGAAGTCTCTCTCTGAGCCACTTGGGATGTGAAAGTGCCTCATTTCTTGAGAAACTGCAATGGGATTAGGGAGGGAAGAATTCATGAAGCAATTAACAAGAGAGTAATTTAATTCATCTACTTCCCATTCATTTCATGAACACCAACATCAATCTGTGAACCTTCTTAACAAAAATAAACAGAGGGTCAACAAAGGACTTTATCAGTACATTTGATTAGATAGGAAAATGAGAGAAAAAAAGTAGATATTAATAGAGACTCTATTTCACTGGAGTTTTTTTTTTTAGTACATGAAAGCAGAAAATCTAATTTAAAGAAACATTTCTCAGTATATACCAATTACATGACATGCCTCTGAGACCACTTTGCTATCATATGAATCCTTTTTATCAAGTGGTAGCCAATGTCTACACAACAGCAAACAAATGTTTTTAGAAGGAATAAACCAATCCTAATAGGCATAGGTCCTAGTGGGAATTAGATCTCCACTTTGAGATAATTCATTACAATGTTTGCTTCAAAGAAAACATTTGATGCTTTAAAAAAATTCTATCTTCATTGTGATACAGTAGAGAGAACACTGGGTTTGGAATCAGAAGACCTGGGTTTAAATATTTGTACAATGCTACCAGTACAACTTTGAGCAAGTAACAACCTTTCCTGGCCTTGGATTCATCTGTAAAATGTAGAGATTGGCCAAATGACTTCTGAGATAATTTATCTTCCTGTTATAAATTTATGATCCCTTCAATAGTTTTGACTGTTAAGTGGAAGGAAGTATGGAAGAGGAAAAAAGAATTGGATATAAATAAGTATTAGAAAACAGAAGGTAAGAAATTCCTCTGTTTGGAAGAACCACTTTGGTTCTCACTTGTGATTCTTATTCCTCTCCTCAAAGTCTCATGAGTTATAGATAAATCTTCCAGCTATGGTTTAAGTTAATGAAAGTTAGAGAAAAGGGCATAGACATCGAGCAGGGAGGAATCTCAGAAGTGATCTGATCCAACTCTCATTTGTAGCTGAGGAAGCCAAGGGAAGCCAAATGATTTGACTTGGCCATGGTCTCACGGTTAACAAGTGTCAGAGTCAGGACCATGCATCTCCCAGATTAGATCACTCTTTTTTTTTTTTTAACCCATACATTCTGTCTTAGAATCATTCCATCCATCAATTCTAAGACAGAAGAGTAATAAGGGCTAGGCAATGGGGATTAAGTGACTTGTCCACATTTGAACCCAGATTCTCCTGACTCTAAACCAAGTACCCTATCTACTGTGCTACCTAGCTATCCCCCAGATTAGATAATTCTTAGTTCTATCTATAAGGCAACACAACATTTTATTGTCCTCAAAAGACTTGGTACAGAGGAACAAAGTATTTAAAATATAGGGAGAAAATTCAGTATAAAGAGAATATTTGGTTTTACTTACTAAAGAAGGTTCTATTCCTAGTGTGGATTTGATTTGGAGTGTACTGATTTAAATCACTATTCATGAAATTTGATTTAATCAATTTTCTTTAAAAAAGGCATTATTATTTGATATAGCCTCAATATTGATATTTGATATAATGTTCCTGCATAATCTTTGCATCTCAGAGATATATGTACATTTCAATCTGGAAGAAGAATAGGAAGAGAAAAGAGAAAAGCTGAAATAATAATGATGCTCTCTTTTATACTTCTTGAAGGCTTTAGGAAAAATGTCAAGAATGTGAAGGATGGAATTATAGTCGGATAACATTCATGAGGTCTTTAAGCTAACTTAGAATTCTCTATTGAGAACTTCCTAAACATTTTTGTTCAGGAAATTTCTCTTTTTGCTTCTACTATATAACCCTCCCCCCACCTTTTTTCTAACCTATTGCCAGATTCCCAGTTCCTCCACCAGATCTATTATTCTGTCCATTAGTTTTCCATTTATTTTCTAGAAACCATATTTTTCAGAAGTACTTTTAAAAAAGATTTTATTTAATCACTCACTAAAGAGTAAATTAAACCTCAAGAATAAAATGATAGGGTTAACCTAAACTAGGCATAGAGTAGGTACTTAATACATACTCATTGACTTATCTTACCTTCCATTTCAACATAATGCTAATAAACATCATGTTATCTCTCAAGGTAATTTGAGAAGTGGAACCAGGCATTTTTAGTGTTTCATTCAGTAATCTATAGAGCGATTTAATTTTTCTGAATTGGAAATCCCATAAGATTTGTGATTTTAGTAATAAAATAGCCACAGTATAGCTTTTTGTTTAAAAACTGTTCTATTATGTTCCTATATGTTTAAAATAGACAAGGGTTAGTGTTTCAGAACTGTGTGGTGATTTCATTGGTTTAGGGAGCTAGTGGTAAGGAAAGCCCCTCTCACCAAAGATCAGTATATATAGTAGTCTCTCAGTGACTGAGAATGACTATTGTCTTTGTGCAGTTTCATCTACGGTGTACCCTCATGTGGCTTTGGAGTCCAAAGGCTGAGGCGCACAGTTTGTGGCACATGGGGCATGGGACGCCCGTTGTTACGGGAGGTGCGGGTGTGGCGTGGTGTCGGCGTTCACGCTCAGCGGCAAGACCGTTGATGTTGCTCATCTTCAAAGGTGGTGGCGGCATGGTTAATGTGGGCTCGCCAGCTGTTTCTGTCAGAGGCATCGAGTTCTAGTTGCTTTGGTGTCATGCCAGCCCACTTCAAGTTGGACTTTAGCTGATCCTTGAATCTTTTCTTTGGTCGGCCTTGTTTCCTGAGTCCAGCTGACAGTTCATCATAGAATACCTGTCTTGGTATTCACTGTGGGTCCATGCGGATGACGTGTCCAGACCATCGTAGCTGGGCTTTGAGGACCAGGACTTCGATGCTGCTGGAGTTGGCTCTGTTGAGGACTTCCTGGTTGGTGATTCGGTCCTGCCATCGGATCCTCATGACTGACCAGAGGGAGTGTTGGTGGAATTGCTCCAGCTGTTTCATGTGCTTCCGGTACAGTGTCCATGTCTCACACCCGTACAGGAGCGAGCTGAGGACCACTGCGTTGTACACTTTGAGCTTCGTCGCAGTGCTTACACCGCTGTGTTGGAGGACTTTGGAGAGCAGCCGCCTGAGTGCCTGGCTGGCCTTTTGGATCCTGCCATTGATCTCATGGTCTAGGGATCCGTCGTTGGCGATGGTGGATTTCTTGTTGTGAATACATGGGTGGACATGGATGAGAATCACATGTGATGGGCAGATATAGATGGATCGAAATCTGATTCATAGGAGGGAATGTCCACACTGATGAGATAAAAAATCAGTATAAGTGAGTATCAGAATCTTGTTGTTTTTTTTTTCTAGAATCAGAAAGCTTCTGGTATCTATTTGATACCCAACAGAGTTTTGTGTTTGGGGGTTTCAGAAAAACAGTATGATTCATTGTGAAAGCTTACTGCTAAAGCTATACTTCCCCTTTTCTCCCCTAGATTTAAAAAACCCTTAATTAACTGGTTACCCTAATTACTGTACTTTTTATTCCAGCCTTCTGCTAACCCCAGGCACCTGAAGTCTTTTCTCCTTCAACAATCATGTAGAAAAGAAAAAAAAATATTCTCCTGTCTTTATAAAGCTTTCATGATAACTTTCATCTAATCAAGAAAAAAATACTTTAACAAGTTCCCAACCTACACTGCATTACATCACTAAATTCTTCAGTTTTACAACAGGAGAAATAAGTTGCTTCCTAAAGGACCAAACATCATCATCATCTTCATTATGATTATTTTTATTATTATTATTATTATAATATTGGTGGAGCCAAGAGTAAACAAGAGTTGGGGTCAAGCTCTACCTCTAACATTTACTGGATGCTATTTGCAAGTCACTAAAGTTTTCAGAGCTCCAGGAAATTCTCTAAGACCAGTGATGGGCAACCTTTTGAGCTTGGTGTGTCAAAATTCTCCCCCCCAAAAAAATGAGCATAACTCAGGTGGTGTGTCACTTCAAGAAAAAAACCATAATTTTGTGATATTTATAGTTTAAATAACAAAAATGTATAATTGTAATATATAACTATTTAATAAACCAAAAACTAATTATTTAACTTACCTTCTCAGTGACTTCTTTGTTCATCTGTCAGTCAGTTTCTTTTGTTGATTTTGATATTATTTAACTTGTGTGAGGTGCCATGAACTAAGATAAGTGATGGAGGAGGTAATTCTTTAACTAATCTGCCTATTAGTGACTTTTTTGTTGCTGAATTTCATTGGCTAAATCTTCAATTGAAGGTTGGTATTTTGTACACCTCAAGCTCAAGCCAGCGCTACTAACTTCATCTGTCAATCTGTTTCTTTTGTTGGTTTTGATATTATTCAAGGCTGAGAATAAGATCTCACAAAAGTACATAGAGGGGAAAATTGTGAATAAAGCCATTGCTATTTTTCAGGGTGCTAAAAATGTCTGGTAATTGTTTCCAGGTCCTCCTCCATTGCTCTTGGCCCAGGGTCACCACAAGAGCAGTAGCTACCACCTACCAGCCTGCCTGCCTAAAGCCAGTGTGTGGAACAGCCCTTTCTTCCCCACCCCAGCTGAGCCACAGCTGTGGGTGCGCAAACCCCAAACCTGTTGGTGAATTAGGAAAATGTTTACCCCAAACATGTGATGATTCCCCCACCAGTTGGGGCAGATAAGAACAATTTGTTCCCCTGGCCATGAAGGCAGCTGAAGGAAGCATTGTGGGGCACTTAGAGCTTAGTCAGACATCAAAAATTCCAAGGCCATCCACTGAATCCTGAGACATTACCAGTTATCCCAACTTTTGTCTTGCCACCTGATTTCAATGACTCTGGAAGAGAGGGTGAGGCTGATGACTTTGCTTAGTTCTCTCTCACTTAAATCTGATTCATGCATAAATCAAGACATTGCCTCATCATTTCACTGGTCTTCTTTGAAAACCAAGGACCAACAATGACCCTAGTTTAGCCTTTTATCAACTATTTTCTGTATTACTGTAATCAAATTTTATTTAGTCTCCTTGCTTTTAGATTACTTCCCTTTCCAATCAATCATTCACATAGTAAAAAAAAAAAGTGATTTTCATAAAGGGCATATCTGGTTTTTTTATTGCCCTATTCAATAAACTCCATTGGATACCTATTGACTCCTTCAGGTAATATTTCATTATTCCATCTTTTAAAAATAACTATTTTTTGGTAAGTTTTATAATCTAAAATCTAAAAAATTATTAATTAAATAATAATAATTAATAATAAAGTTCATATATGATTTTGTAAATAAGTAAATATACAAATTCTGGGAGTCAAGCTTGATTCTTTTTTTATTGTCAAGGGATTCATAATCCTCCCTCCCCTCCCCAAAGTAAAGAATACTGCTCTAGGTCACTGGCCCTGGCTTTTCCACAAATAGTTTTTAAACACCTATTAGAGAATACAGGGCACTATGTTAGGTGTTATAGATACCAAGATAAAAGGGGAGAAAAAGTCTTGGCCCTTATAGAGATTACTTCTAGAACAATTCATTGACAGAAATTACAACCAACCTAGTAACATGACTTTTCTAAAAAAGGTAAGTGACTATATTCCTAATTAGATCTCTGGCTATTAAAGATAACCAACAAGAATTATTTTTAAAATGGTTTCATTCAAAAACACAATTTATATTTTTTTTTAAAATCATATTTTATGACTGCAATTCATTGATTTTTATAGCCTTTGCCTCTGTTTGACTCCCACCAATGTTTTGGAGTAGATAGATGCAAAAATGAATAGGAATATAACTTTTAATGAGTAGATCAATGAACCTATTTTTGCCACACATGCATTTTTTGACCAAGCCATCCAATTCTTAGTGCTCTCAACTCACTTCTGATTGCTTAGCTGTACCATTTTTAAGGAAACAAAGTGCAATAATAGAAAATGGAAATAATTCAACAGGAAATCCCTCTTTAAATAATTCAAAATGAGTTAATTCATTTGTGTATTGGTGAAAGAGTTGCATAGTGGAAAGTCATGGAATTCACAGAGTTACTCTTTATTTCAGGTCCTGAGAGAGGAGAAGAATGAAGTTAATAGCTGATAGGATGAACTGAGTCAAATTTATAAGAATACAAAGCATTCTCCAGTTCATAAGTGGTCAAAAGATATGACCAGGCAATTTCCAAATGAAGAAATTAAAACTGTCTTTAGTCATATGAAAAAATGCTTTAAATCACTATTAATTGGAGAAATACAAATTAAAACAACTCCGAGATACCACATCACATCTATCAGACTGGCTAATATGACCAAAAAGGAAAATGATAAATGTTGGAGGGGATATGGAGAAATTGGGACACAGTTGATAGAGCTGTGAACTGATAAAATCATTCTTGAGAATAATATGAAACCATGACCAAAGACTCATAAAACTGTGCCAGTCCTTTGACTCAGCAATACTACTACTAGGTCTGTATTCCAAAGAGATCAAAGAGAGGAGAAAAAGACTTACTTGTACAAAAATATTTATAGCCGCTCTTTCTGTGGTAGCAACAAACTGGAAACTAAGGAGATATCCATTATTTGGGAAAGGGCTGAACAAGCTGTGGTATATTATTTCACCATAAGAAATGACAAGATTATCAAAAAAGGTCCTGTAAAGACTTCTATGAAGTGATGCAAAGTGAAGTGAGCAGAACCAGGAAAACAAGTACACAGTAACAGACATAACATTCATTGATCAGCTATGAACAACTTAATTGATCAGCAGTGCCAGGATCCAGAGCAACTCCAAGAAACTCACGTGGGAAAAAAAAGCTATCCACTGCTGTAGGAAGAATTGACAAAGTCTGAATGCAGATTGAAGCATGTCATTCTTCACTTTATTTCCTTCATGAGTTTTTCTCTTTGTCTTTTTTCACAATATGTTGAACATGGAAATATATTGTATGATAAAACATGTTCAGCCTATAGCATATTACCTGCTGTCTTGGGGAAGGGAGAGGAATGGAAAAGAGGTAGAAAACATAGATTGCAAAAATCAGAAAACCATTATTGAAAAATTATACTGACATATAATCTGGATATTTTTTTAAAAAAATAGGTAGTAGGTTTTAGTACTGTGACAATGATAGCATTAATAACAACAACTAGCATTTTATAGTGCTTTATGGTATGCAAAGTGGTTTACAAATATTAAAAATATCCAACACTTATTTGATCTTCAAAATAACTTGGGAGGTAGATGCTCTTATTATCCTCATTTTACAGATGAGGAAACTGAGTCATATCAGAGGTTAAGGCCAAGTTAAGTGACACACCTACTAAATATCTGAAACTGGATATGAATTCAGATGTTCCTGACTTGAGACAAAGAAAAACAATTTGATGATATAAAAATCAGATTTACAAATAGGCATATATAGTCATACACCCTGAGTGTCTGAAATATTTGCCCTTCTATTTAAAAATAAGGTGTCAGAACAGTAAAAAAGTATATTATCTTTTATTTTTTATTCAAAATGATTTCTGTTTTTCAACCATGCAATCTACCCACAAATCCATAAAATAAGTGCTATAATAATGCCATAATATCTATCTAGCTCTAGCTCTTTCTATATCTTGGTTATATTTATTTGGAAAAGGGGATATTAGGTAAAAACATTTAGTTAGGATATAAAATCAACTCTGCAGGATGGAACTGGTAGGAATATTTGTCAGGTGGTAAATTGTAAATGTTTTTGAGGCGGGTATGTTAGGAGAAATGGGAAAAGGACTTAACTTCATCTTATTACCAATGGAACTTTCTAAATGTATCACTAAGAATCACATTTCTAAGCTTTTAAGATATCATTGCAGGGGCAGTTGGGTAGCACAGTGGAAAGGGTGCCAGACTTGGAATCAAGACATCCTGAGTTCAAATCTGGCCTCAGAGACTTCCTAGCTATGTGATCCTGGACAAATCATTTAATTCCAATTGTCAGATCATACTGACCTACTTTGGCATATATACTTCTGTCTTAAGACAGAAGATAAAGGTTAAGAAAAAAGATATTATTATTATATTATATTCATCCATACCTGAAAGTGTTGGAAATATCAGCACCAAACAGTTTTAGATCTAAGATTATGGTATGGTCAAGTATACTAATATAAGACTAAGAGACCCTTCACCCTCATGTATAAGATGAAATTGTAAAGCCCTCAACATTTTCATTTTTGTTAAATATACATGTTAAACAAAGTTGCGCTGTGCTTAGTTTTATACATTTTTAGTCACATCTCGGTTTTCTGGGTTTACTTTGACACTGCCTAAAGGCCAATTAGTAGAAATAGTGGTTTATAATCATAGAATCCTAGACTTGGATGGGATGTCACCAGCCATCTGGTTCAAACCAAACAAAACATACATCTCTTCCATAACATCCTCAAATAAGTATTCATCCAGACTTCTTTTGAAGACTTCTTACTTCAACTCTTCACCAGGGAACAGACTCCTTAATGGGAGAGCTCATTCCATGGCTGGAGTGGTTTAATTATGTGACTATTTCCCCTCATTTTGGGCCTACTTTTAGAAAGAAGGTAGTATTTTTCACTTGTCCCAAAGTCATTCACAATTCTTTCACATTCCATTTGTCATTCAAAGCACAGAATTTTTTTCTCCATTCTCCATAGATCTTGTTTCTAACACCTATTGAGTCTGTGACCATGGGTAATACACTTCATCTTTCTGAACTGAACTTCATCTTTTTCAACTGAAAAATGGAGATTCTAGTATCTCTGATATTTATCTTAGATGGTAGTCAGTCTCAAATGAAATAAAGAATGTGAAAACTGTATAAATCTTAAAGCTTTATTTATAAGTCAGCTGTTATATCTACCCACCGAGAGGGCACTGATGTCCAGTTACCTGGTCTTTTTCAGTGATGAGGTGAGCCAGGGGCTGGCAGTTCCATACTCATCCAACAAGAAGGGGTCTTCTGGGACAGAGGAGTCAAAGGTGGATTTACTCCCTAATGCTAAAGAGGAACCTGATTAAAATGTCATTGGGAAATATTTAACAATGCAAATAAAAATATAATAAAACATGTTAATATGTGGTTAAAATCAAAATGGCCACAGTGACCCTTGTGTATAGTTTCATGGCCCATTTCTATTTGTTTGACATCACTGCTCTGGGAGAATACCAGGCTCTTTGGTTCTCAGACAACTGCTACCTCTATCCCTCATTTGCATCCTTCTTTGTGTTGGAATTTGCCTCTAGTTCCTGAGCATGGTCCCTTCCATTGAGCTAAATCAATCCTTGACTCATCCTCCACCAGGAAGCTTTGTCTTTCCTTCCCTAATGTATTTCAGTGGACCATATTTATTTGAGTGTGACACCAGGGATATTATCTTATAAGCATGGCTTAACTGTCTAGTCTACACTTGCAGATGCCCATCACCTTTAATGATTTTGACCTACCCCTAGGAGATCCCAACCATAGTTTAGGAGCTGAGACTCAGCAACTCTGTCAGCTGCTCCTAAGCAGAACCAATAAGCATCCCTCATTGTTATTCCACTCATGTTCTTCCGGAGGGTAAATGACCAGTCACTTCAGGGAACTGGTAAGCTGGGACAACTCCTGGCTCATCCCTGACTTCTCAGAGATATCCATCTGGATTCAGAAGCCGACTTCTTCTCTGGTTGCTTTTACTTGAGGCAAGCTGCTTCAATCTGGTCACATCTATAACCTCTGGCTTCCCTGCTAAAGCTCCATGAACCTCTTTAGCCAGAGGCACAGGCTCACTATCATAATATCCTTACAGAAGATTGAGTGCTAGTCCAGAGGCAGATCCTCTCCATGCCATCTTGTCTTCTCATGGTCACTGCCTCGTCTCCCAAAGTTCATCTGCTGGTCAACCCTGTCATCTTTGTCCCAGCTCTCTTCACATTAGCCAAAGTATTCTAGGTCAGGACCAACATGAAACAAGGTTTATGATCTGGTGCACAGATATAACTCCATCTATATCTATATTTAAATTTATATCTATATGGAAATATACAAGATGTATATCGACATTATATATTTGTATATTATGATAGATCATCTATTATTTGTATTATGACACATACATATAAACATTTATCATTTTTATATTTAAACATATAAAGTTATAGATCAGCACCCCATATGAGAAGCATGTTTCAGGCACATGCATACACACACACACATATTTTTGGAAGTAAGTAGATATATTATGAAAATCTCTTTTTAGCATTTATACCAATTTTATTTTGATGGGAGGGGATGGGTGGGTCTAGGCTAGTGATTTGATCAGTGTTGTTAGCTCTCTCAACAGATTGCTGATTAACATGTTAAGGGACTTGCCCACAGTCACAAAGCCAAACTAAACCAGACTCTAAGAAATGTTCTCTTATTCATCACAATACCCGGTTACCTTTCTAGTCCTCAAATCACTTGACATCACAATCAAATCAGTTGTATTTTGACCACCCCAAATTTTCAACATTCAGAATATGGTCCAGTTCCTTTCAAGACCAGTTTCTCTATTTATGAGCTCTCCCTGATTTGAATTAACCCTTAATTATTTAAACTAATTCAATGTTCTTCTTTCCTATTCAGCTAGCTCCAGTTTAATTGTGATTAATGCATTCAAGAGCCCACAGCATCAGGCTTCATGCTGAGAGACTTCGGAAGATCTTACCAGGATGTAGTCCCCAATAAATAGCATGCCTGAGATTTAATGGATGAGATGCACATGTTGTAAGATCTTTGCAGACTTCTCTTACCCATTTTTGTTTGTGGCAGGATGAAGAGGAAAATGTGGATCAGTTTCCTGAAAATAAGAAGGCTCCTTTCAGGGGATCATCATAGAGCTAGAGTAGAGGGGGAAGAGACTTCAGAAGCTTCTCATTTTATAGATAAGAGAACCGAGGCTCAAAGGTTAAGGGAGTTGCCCAAGGTTACATGGGTACTAAGAATCTGAGGTGTACCTGAGCTGACTCCTGATCCTGTGTTCTGAGCTGCATATCACTCTGCTTCCATGACCTTCATTTCAGTCTGATTGAACAAGTACTTATTAAGCACCCACTGTGTGAAAAGGCACTGGACTAGGTGCTAGGGATAGAAAGACAAAGTTTAAAAAGCCTAAAGCCAGACTGCCTTCAAGGAGTTTATATGTGTGCAGATGTACACAAACTGTCAGGACAAAATCATTTGGGGAGGGGATGCTAAAGGAACAAATAAAACAGCATTCCTCCAGGAAATAAAACCTTCATTGTACCTTGAAGGAAGGTAAGCATTTTCAGAGGAGGAGGCAAGAAGGCAGTACCTTCCAGGAATGTGGGACAGTCTGTGCAAAGGGTCCCCTGTGGGAGATGGAATGCTGAGTTAGTGAAACAGCAGGTTGGCTGGTTTGGCTGGAATGGAAAGGAGTGTGAAAGGACTTTAGTGAGGTAAAGTGGAGCCAGATTGGGAAGGACTTTAGAAGCTGAAGGGAGGAGATCAAGGCTGGGCATTCACTAAGTCATTAAAAGAAAGCCTGAGAAGCAGACCTCATGGCACAACAATTTGGATGACCTCCTCATTAAGTCACAACTATCCTGCCTACCTTATCTAGTCTTCCAGTCCCTGATACCACTTGATTCTGTCTTACCTATATCCTTGGTTCTTCTACCTCAACCCTTCAAAACAACTGTGGCATTTATTCTTTGTACTCTTTCATAGTATCCTCCATATTTGTTCTAATATATTCTTTTTACATTTACTTATCATTTAAGTTTCTACTCTCTGAGGTCTTGACTTCCTTCCACCATATTTAATCATCTGCAATTCCAGGAAGGTCCTTCATTGATCAGAACCACTTCCATAGGCTATAAATGTGGTATAGGGCTTTAGGCATGGTGCTTAACACATAGTAGGCACTCAACAAGTGTAATGGGTATAATAGGAAGAGTATATCATTGAAATCATGGCCTTTCAAAAAACATTTTTTTAATACTTACCTGCTGTCTTAGAATCAATTTGTGTATTGGTTCCAAGATATTTGGTTGGTAAGGGCTAGGCAATGAGGGTTAAGTGACTTGCCCAGGGTCATACAGCTAGGAAATATTTGAGGCCAGATTTAAATCCAGGACTTCCCATCTCTAGGCCTACATCTCAATCCACTGAACCACCTACCTGCCACAGGACATCCTACTTCTTGTTCAGTCCTATGTAAGTCATTTAAACTAGTTGGGCTTTAGTTCCTCATTTGTCAAAAGAGGAGATTGGATGACAGGGTCTCCAAGTTATCTATGGCTGTAAATCCATGATTCTAGGATGCTATGATTTTCTACCATCTTGTGACTGGGAGTGATACTCTTTCATTGAAATTACTATATTAACACCTTGAAATCCAAAATCAAAATCTATTAAAATGACAGTAAATACCGTTCTGTTTTTATAGTAGACAATAAATGTCACTATGAGGAGTAAGATAAAAGTTTAGAGATGAGGTTCTTAGTTGCATGTCTGAACAACACTGCCCTTTATCATTGCCAAATTGTAGGTACATCAACAACTGCCTTTTGGATACTACTACCTAAATATCCTATTTTGCTGTTATTCAGTCTTTTCAATCTTATCTGACTCTTCACGACCACATTTTGGAGTTTCCTTGGCAAAGGCGCTTGCTAACTTGGGGGAAAAATACAGAATTATTCAATAGTCAAAAAAACCAAGTCTTTAATCAGGAGAGGGATAGTGTTCAATATTTAGGCCACCACACAGAGTCAGGCGCCCCAAAGCACACAGAGCCAAAGGCTCTGGCACTCTGGCAAACAGTATCTCTGGGAGTATCATCATGCTGGATGATGGCTCCGAAGCACCATAGAACTTGGGGGAACTTATATACCTCCTGGGAAACTGGGAACAAGGAAGTATGATTGATTGACTTTATAAGTGGCTACAAGGAAAGGAGAAGTCCAAGCCAGGATCATCAGGGAGAGGCTGATGCTTTACAATGGATACAAAAGGGAAAGATGCAGTCAAGGGCTGGGCTACCTGGGAGAGGACTTTGATACAAAGGGAGAAACTACCAGGACAAAAAAGGGTTCTTAACATCTGATTCAGTTTGCTAGCCCCACCTAATGGGGACCACCAAGTACTTAAGGTCCATTATTAATCTGAAACTCCTGAGTCTGGGATCTTCCTCCAGGTGAAACTTCTCATGTGACAAGGTCAAACTTGGGGTTCTTCAGATCTCAATTTGCCACAAATTTGGGGTTTTTAGATTCCAAGTTGACATGCTGGAGTGGGAATACTATTATGCTATAAGAAATAATGAATGGGATAATATGGAAAAACCTGGAAAGCCTTTGAGAACTGATAAGCAGAACCAGAAGAATATTGTACACAGTAACAGCAATATTGGATTATGATCAACTGTGAATGATTTTGCTGTTAACAGCAATACAATGATCCAGTACAATTCATGATGAAAAAATTCAACCCACCACCAGAGAAAGAACTGATGGATGCTCAATGCAGATTGAAGCATACCAATTTCATTTTATTTTCTTCAAGAGTTTTTTCTTTTAAGGACGTCTTTTTCTACAACATGATTAAGGTGGAAATATGCATTACATAATAGTGCATGTATAACCTATATTAAATTGCTTGTAGTTGCAAGGAATGGGGAGGGAACTCAAAATGTGGGGAAATGAATGATAATTACTTTTACATGTAATTTGGGGGGAAATAAAATATTCTATTAAAGATAGTGAAGTGGTTTGCCATTTCCTTTTCCAGCTCATTTTTATAGATGAAGAAACCAAGGCAAACAGCGTTAAGTGAGTTGCCAGGGTCACCTGGCTAGTAAGAGTATGTGGTCAGATTTGAACTTAGAAAGATGAGTCCTCCTGATTGTAGGGACCCAGCTGCCCTTAATATCCTATAGGTATCTCAAATTCAACATGTTCTAAATAAACTCCATTATTTTTACCAATAAATTCCTTCCTTCTTCTTATGTTCCTATTTCTGTCAAAGTCACAGGCATCTTTCCATTTACTCATCCCCAGGTTTGAAACTTGGAAGTCATTCTTGACTTTTCCCTCACCCTCATCAACCATATTAGTTGATAGGTTTCTGTTTGACCACAACATTCTTCCATATATTCCTTTCTCTCTATTCACATGGCCAATATTCAGGCCATCATCACCTTTTGCCTGGACTATTTCAACAACCTCCAGATTGGGCTCCTGACTTCCAGTATTTTCCTTCTCTAAGCCATCCTCAAAACCATCGCCAAAATAAACTTCTGAAGGCACAAGTCCAACCATGTCATTCATCTCTTTGAGAAACTTGAATGACTCTGTTGCTGCTCAGATAAAAAGTAAACATATCAACTTACAATTTTGTAAAGTCCAATCTCCCATCTCCATGTTTTTGTAGAGGCTAACTCTTATGTAGTATGCACTTCTCCTTCCAGTGGTCTCTTAGAATATTCAGCTTCCAGGCTTAATGCAAGTGTCCTTCTCTTTCCGGATTCCCCTTAATTGCTAGTGCTTTCTCTCTCCTTAAATTATTAAGACTATATTTATCTGTAAAATAGAACAGAGGTAAAATGGTGCAGGGGATGGAGAACCAGCTGTAGAGCCAGGAAAACCTGAGCTCAAGTCTTGCTTCTGTTAGTGGATACATGACAGAGCAAGGCACTTTAGCCTGTTATTTCCCTTAGTCTCAAAAGAAGACTGGAGGTTTATTTGTCTGGGAGTAGAGCACATACTTATCGGTTTTATTAGTTGCATTCACATTCCTTCCTCCAACCTAAATGTAATCTCCTTAAGGGCAGGGGCTATTTTTGATTATCTTTTTTGATTGTCTTTGTACTCTGTCTACCTTAGAGATTTAAGCCTAATAGAGCTTGTTGGATTGGCTTTTAATTTAAACTTCATTTCCCATTCCAGACCTTTGCATTTCATTGCCACTGTAGTTTGGGTATTAGAGATGATTCAACTTGTTCTTTAGGGTGTTTTTTTTGTTTGTTTGTTTGCTTGTTTTTAAACCCTTACCTTCTGTCTATATCAATTCTAAGGCAAGGGCTAGGCAATGGAGTTAGTGACTTTCCCAGGGTCACCCAGCTAGGAAATATATGAGACCAGATTTGAATGCAGGTTCTTCAGACTCCAGGCTTGCTTATCCATCCATTATGCTACCTAGCTGGCCCATTTAGGGTATTCTTAAAAGTATTTCTTCTACTGGACTATCTCATTCTCATTTTCTGCAAACCATTGGCTTTGTGACCTTATTGTCATTCAATTTCCATAAAAGATATACCCTAAGAAGTAGTCATGGTTTTCTCAAGGGTGAACTGAAGATTCTTACCAGTATCATTATATTTGATGCTAAGCAAAAGGCTTAAATGGTGGCAGAGATGGATAGGCTGTATATATGTAATAAGCCAAGTCTCAGATTATCTATTTGTATATCCAGTTGGACGACATCATCACTTGAGCCTTTCATTTGGCCATGATTCTACATTGATGCCAGACTTTGTCAAAGCAAGACATAGTACTTTAGTACCAATTTTCTCCTTAAGTAGTTGTCTACAGCATTGTGGACTTCCATTAATCAAACAGTACAGCTCTCTCTTTTTAGTCATTAATAATATCAAACAAGATGGAGGCTTTCCATTAACCCAATGTGATATATACAGTTACCAGGGAGATCTCTCTCTCTCTCTCTCTCTTTCTCTCTCTCTCTCTGTCTCTCTCTCTCTCTCTCTCTCTCTCTCTCTCTCTCTCTCTCTCTTTCTCTCTCTCTCTTACTTAACAAAACCTAATATTTAAATCTATGAATGAATCAGACAATTGTATTTTCCGTTTCCATCTCCATTATGCATAAATACAACCTTGCTCATGAAAGCTAACTTTAGAAGCAAGGACCTGCTTTCTTTCAGGTTAATGGATTTCCCCTCATCAAGCTGTCCTTCTTTCATGTAAACTAGACCTTCCTTCACTTATTTATTTTTTTATAACAGTTCTTTTTCTTAATAGGATTATTCATCCTTCTAATATCAACAGCAATTAGACTCACCTCATGGTGTGTCATGCCAAGTCAATCTGGGACTGTCTGAGTGGGATGATCTTAGTCTTGTCTCAGTAACAAACTTTGACAACCAAAACAAAGCAGCGGGCATAATACACGAAGAGAATTAACAATAAAGGATCACAGATGACAAGAGCTACTTGAGCACTATGGTTGGCCCTGTCTGTTCCCCCCAAATGAAAATAATGAAGTGGATGCATTATGCCAGAGCCAGTGAGATCTGGGTCTTTGCAGGATGGTGCCTAGTATCACATTGTATTTTTAAGGAAATGACTCATAAATTACCCCCCCCCCCAAAAAAAAAGATTCCTTATACATCTGTGGAACATTAGCCATATTTTCAAATTTTAAATTTCTTCTGTAATCTTATTGGAACATATTTGTATAGATCATAAGTAGATTCTCCTGGGCTTGGTAGTTCAACATATTGTAATTATGAGGAGAAATTTAGATTCGATGGTGATTTTTGTAATCAATGGAAGACATTCCACTTTTTAAAAATCCTTTTAGTCAACACATTTCAAAGGTGGGAAAATACTTAACCTTCACTTTATTTTAGAATGCTGACTTTGGAGTCAAGAGATCCTCAGTTTGAATATTGCCTCGGATGATTACTGGTTTTGTGATCTGGGCAAGTCATTTAACCTCTGATCTTGTTTTCTCATTTTTAAAATGGGACTAATAATAGGAAGATATATCCTAAAACATTGGAGAAATTATGTACAAGGAAATAAATTTTGTTAGTATTATTTGTTATGATGCTGAATGAGGCACAAATTCCACAAATTTTGAAGCTAAATCCCAAAGGCAATGATATATATATATATAGTGTTTTCCAAACTCTAAAGTGCTATGTGTATTCGTTTTTATTATTACTAAAGTTATTTAACATCAGATATGCCTTTATCTCCTATTATGTTGCTGTTCAGTCATTTTTCAGCCATGTTTAACTTTTAACAACCTTACTTAAGAGCTTTCTTAGCAAAGACACTACTGTGGTTTGTCATTTCCTTTTACAGATAAGGAAACTGAGGCAAACAGAGTTGTGACTTGCCCAGAAAGTGTTGGAGGTGAGATTTGAACTCAAGTAGATGAGGTTTCCTGGTTTCAGGGCTGGTACTCTAGCTGCCCATCTCCTATGCTACTTTGAATTAAACCCCAACCCCAGATCCTGATGTGGCCAAATATTCCCTGTCTTTTAGTGATTCAATTCAAGGAACATTTAAGTCTCTGTTATTTCTGAATAGTGTGTCTAGAACTGCTAGTTGAAATGTAAAATTTAGATAAGCCAGACAGTGCCTTCAAGGAGCTTACACTCAGTGTAGCAGCAACGTTATGACACCAGATTAGAGATTTGGAAGGAAGTTTGGCCTCAGTGACAACATATAAATGACACAGAGGAAAACACTCAGAGAATGTTTAATTCCATTCAATCTTAGCTAAATGGACTTGACAGCATTAATAGCAGTTTCACTGGTCGTGAACAAATGCCAAATGCTACAAGAAATTTCTGACTTGGGATGGGTCTAAATGCGTGCAAAAAAGAATAGGGTTCTCTGCCCTTTTTCTGCATGTCCACATTTATTAAGCCCAAGATAATGGTGAAACCTTTCATGGACACAGAGCAGCTTTTGGTTTCACCATGGAAAAATGTAATAACATCTATCTACACGTGACACTGGATAAAGATCGTGGAATAGAATAAGCCCTTGACCTTTAAGTATTTATCTAAGATATATGATAATGACATAGATGGATATTAGGACTCTGCAGCCGACCCAGACAAATTAAATGAGTTATTTATGTACATGAAAGCAAAGAATTAACTAAATAGATATTTGCCAGTGTCGTGGCTGATGTTTGTGTAGAGTCCAAGCAAAAGGAAGATTCCCTAATTAATTACAAGGTTTTCCACATGCTCCTATTTGCACATGATATTTTGCTAATTGCATTGGACCTTGGTATGCTTGGGAATCTTCCCAGTGAAATCTTTAGCAAAATGAAAAAAACTTGGTCTAATGATTCCTCCTGGAAAAACCAAGTGAATGATTAAGGTATATTGCCAAACTATGACTTGTAGCTCAACTGATGGTCCATCAAATTAGTCCATTAACATCATTCCCTCTCAAGTTCTAATTAGTCTTTGAATATTCTCTGTCTCTACATTTGAAATATGTGTGTATAGATGTATATAAATCCATGTGGATATATGTATGCATATTTATGTATATGCAGGTGTGTCTATGCAAAAATATGAATGTGGCATAGGATCAAAGCTCCAAGCCATTTTTCTAGCCTCATTATATATGACTCTCCTTCTCACACTCTATTATCCGGCCAAACTGACCTTTTTTTGATTCCCTCTCACAGATGTTGTGCCTTCACGTTGGCCATTTCCCAAGTCTGGAGTGTACTTACTCTCTCCTCACTTCCATCTCATAGAATTCTTCTTTCCCTTTATGACTGCACAACCTGATATATAAAATCTTTCTTGATTCTGCCAATTGCTAGTGCCCCCTCTCTCTAATATCTTCTATTTAATTACCCTGAACTTATTTGTATTTATTTCTCATTATATTCAGTATATACGTATCCAAATCCCAATTCATGTCTACTACTTGGGATTTCTCAATATAATGCAAATCCTGTTGTTGTGTAGTCATTTCAGTCATATGTGTTTATTTGTGACCCCATTTGGGATATTCTTTTTAAAAATTTTTATTTATTTAATTTAGAATATTTTTTCATGTTTATATGATTCATTTTTTCCCTTGCCTCCTCCCTCTCCACTCCTGTAGCCAATGAGCAATTCCACTGTATTTTTTTCTGTATTCTTATTTCTGTGTTATTAATTTTTGTATTATTATTCTGTATCCTGTGTTATTAATATTTGCAATAGGGGGCAGTTGGGTGGGTCAGTGGATTGACTGTCAGGCCTAAAGATGGGAGGTCCTAGGTTCAAATCTGACCTCAGACACTTCTCAGCTGTGTGACCCTGGACAAGTCACTTAACTCCCATTGCCTAGCCCTTACCACTCTTCTGCCTTGGAACCAATACACAGTATTGATTCCAAGATGGAAGGTAAGGGTTTAAAAAAAAATTAAAAAAATATTTGCAATAGAGTGATCATTTATAGTCTACATCCCCAATCATATCCCCATCATTTGAGATATTCTTTTTTTTTTTAAACCCTTACCTTCCATCTTGGAGTCAATGCTGTATATTGGCTCCAAGGCAGAAGAGTGGTAAAGGCTAGGCAAAGGGGGTTAAGTGACTTGCCCAGGGTCACACAGCTGGGAAGTGTCTGAGGCCAGATTTGAACGTAGGACCTCCCATCTCTAGGACTGGCTCTCAATCCACTGAGCTACCCAGCTGTCCCCCATTTGAGATATTCTTGGCAAAGATACTGGAATGATTTTCTATTTATTTCTGTATCTAGCTCATTTGACACATAAGGAAAGTGAAGCAAAGAGGTAAGTGATTTGCTCAGAGTTACACAGCTATCAAATGTCTGAGGTTGAATTTGAACTCAGGTCTCCCTGGACTGAGGTGAGATGTTCTATCCATTATGCCACCTAGCTGCCCAGGAATTATTTCATTCTTTTTATTTGTATCTCCAGGCACTTCACAAATAGTTGTTGATTATGTGATTTTAGAAATGGGAAAATAATCAGATTTCTTTATTATATATCTGGTCCTTCCCTATAGAGCTCTTAACTTTTCCTGAGCAATCTTGTTGTGAGGAACAAACTATACCAACCTCAGAGAAGTCATGAGAATTTAACATTACCTGAAACCTCAGGTTGAGGGCTGTACCACTTCCCCTCCTCTCATGACCAGAATCTTTCCCAAAGACCATCTTGCCTGGGGCAAGGACCGTCTTTCCTCTGGCTGAAATGAGGAGAGATGTCCTATGCTTCAAGAGATTGGTTTCTATCCTTTTCTCTCCATCTCCTGGGATCCAAATCATCTAATCACAAAGCTAGAATTGGAAGGGATATTAGTGGTGGAGTCCATTCAACTCCATCATTTCATAGTTGAGGAAATTAATTTCTGGAGAGTTTAAGTGACTTATCCAGGTTCATTCAGCTATTACGGGTCTGAAGCAGGATTCATATGTTTCCTTTCTCCTCATTTTGTGCCCTACAATGTCTCTGGTTAAGTCATGTCTTTCCCTGCAGGAGTTAAAACCCACGAAATAAAGGCACTGACTTTTTAGCATTTGTTGCTCAAAGTAACCTACTTCTTCTGTTTAAAAAAAAGACAAATGAGGAAGTCTGATTCTTCTGTAAAAACCTCAGCCTCAAAAAGCAGTTATAACAGAAGTAGGAAAATACTAGGCTCAGATGTTCAGGTAATTGACACTTCTTTCTAGGAAACCAAAAATGTTAATATTAGAATGTTGTAAGTAGAAGGGAACCCCTGGCTTATACTTATCTTTCATAGAATGATGGCATGCTGAAAGGGTCCAAGGAGCTCCGGAGCAGGAGGCAATGCAACGAAAGGACATAGCACTTCTGGAATCAACAACAGATTATCTAAAGGGAAATGAACAGACCAACACGGAAAAGAATTTAGAGATGCAAACCTCTAAGGAGGGTTAGGATGACACATGAAAGAGTATTTTGAGATCTATAATGGTGGAGCTAGTTGCTAGGAAAAGAACAATATAATGGATCACATTCCCATTATCTTCTCAACAGAGACCATTTGGAAAAGTGATATAAAATTTTTTTCTTATATTTGGAGTTTCCTTTGTACACATTGCTGCTTATATTTGGCAAAATGCATAGTTAGAAGCAAAAAAAAATCAACCAGTAGATAACTGAATTGTTCTACTTGCATCAAATCCTGTGATAATGGCAAGAACAAACCTTTCCATGGCAACAGACGCTTAATATCAAGCATGAACACTATCTATTACCCTGGAAGAAAGTATTAAAGTTTCAACAGACAAATTCAAAATAAAGTCCATGATTCCATCATTTTAAAGCGTACTCCCTCCTAAGCTCCAGAGAAGACAACACTGAAACCCACCTTGCCTCATCTTCTTGAAGCCCACTTCTTGGTCTCTTCCTTTAAACAGCAAGTCAGCTAAAGGGCAAGTCTTTGCAGCTTTTGAGGGGAAAAAGTATCATCACCCCCAAATAAAGGGAAAAATCCAACAGAATGGCACAGTTTAGAGGAGGCATAGGTTGGCTGCTAGTAAATCGCTTCTAGAATGTTTGGTTTTTCTACTCTGATGTGATATGGGAGGCATTGCTGTTTCCCCATAAATCCTTGAGAGTGTTTCTACCATTTTCCATAAACACTGGCTACAGGACCATGCACCTTCTGCCACTAAATGGGCACTTCATGTATGGAAATAAGGCAGGCTGCATGTGCAATAGCTTGGGATGTTTTCATAATTACACACTGAAAATACATACTACTTTGCAATTGGAAATGGGGGATACAGCGTGTGCAATTCTGGGCAATCTTGATTGCATATTGCAGATTGCAATTAGATTTTTCAAAACACTTAATTGTACAGTGTGGATACCTCCCCTTGCTTACTCCAATTAGGCAAGTAGCATTGCCTGGGGCCAGAGAGTAATCTACTCACTATTGTAACCAAGTGGGTAGGGAGAGTAAAAGCTGGCTGCAGAGTGAACATTGTGCCTTGTTTTTTAACATGCAGAACTGATGTCTTGTGGACTCCATTGATTATGCTTTCTGAGAGTGGAAGCTAATGACATGCTGTGAATATATGTACTGTACATAATCCCTATTCAGGTTTTAAACTGCGTTCTTCCTCCAAACTTCCATTCGAAAGAGTGACTGTTGGAAAGGGAAATGGATGGTCCCATTTTAAATTTCTTTCACTTTAGAATTTCTGATGCGAGTTAGGCATCTGTGTCTTTTGGGACTCTAAATTACATTTCAGTGTTTCTGTCTCTCTCTCTCTCTATTTTGAAATTAAGATGGTATGTAAAAATTATTCATAATTCACGTGGCTCTGGCCTCTCCGTTGGCTCTTAGCATGTGTGCTGTGTGCTATTCATTTTAATTGAAAATATTCTAAAAGCAAGATTGATGTGTTTTCTATCCCCCCAAAATAGAAACAGGTTCTGGGCTCATAATTGAACACTCAATGCCCCCTTTCCTTATTAACATGCCCTCTCTAATTTGTGCCTCTGTTTGCACAATATAAATGGCCTTTAACAGTCCTTCATTCATACAATGGTCTCTGGAACCCAAAGAAAATTAGTGGCAGGCTAAAACCTATTTTTACTGACACTGAGACAAAAATGCTAATTACTTTAAAATATTCTCAAGTGTATCTCTCTGGCATGTTTCCAGGCAAGCCTCAAAACTTTTTTCCCTCTCTGTTTATTTAGTGGTTATGATGGAAATTATTTTATGTATTTTAATATATACTCATATGCACATTTACATTTAAAATCCTATATTTATATGTGAAAGCCTGGGTGTGGATTATTTGGAGGGATTTTCTTTCTTTCTGCACTTGGGCTCATTTGAACAAGTTGCCTACTTAGAATTAATAATTTTCTCCTGATTTTTGGTAGTGTATGTTGAGGTCTTTGAGGAAGAAAGACCTAAAAATTTGGATTTATTTTATTTAAGTATGCTCTTTTTTGTTTTAAACCCTTATTTATTTATTTTTTAAAATATTTAATATTTAATAATAAATAAAAAAAATATTTATTATTTAAATACTATGCATTGATTCCAAGGCAGAAGAGTGGTAAGGGCTAGGCAATGGAAGTTAAATGACTTGCCCAGAGACACACAGATGGGAAGTGTCTGAGGCCAGATTTGAACCTAGAACCCCCTGTCTCTAGGCCTGGCTCTCAATCTACTGAGCTACCCAGCTGCCCCCAATTTAAGTATCTTAATTATCATTAAATATTAGTTTTTCTACTCCAAGTCATTTTCAAGTTTTTCTCTAATCATTTTTTTTCAAATTTTTATTTTCTACCTTTGTAACAATTCTAGGACAGGAGGGAGAGGGCTAGGTGAACAGGGTTAAATGACTTGCCCAGGGTCACACAGTGTCTGAAGTCACATTTGAACCCAGATTCTCCTGAATCCAGATGTGGTGTTTTATTCATTGTACCACCTAGCTGCCATCTCTCTAATAATTAAGAGTTTGTTTGTCCAAGTTATTACTCTGATAATTCCCTTAAAAAAGTTTAAAATAAAATTTTGATAGGATAAAAGATCAAATTCATTATGACCCACTTAAAAAAATTATGAAAACAGGACTGCCAGAATTTATACACAGAACTGAACTTTTTTTTTTTACTCCTTCATTCATTTTATAGTTGTTTTTTGAATGTCTCTTATGAGCTGGGCACTGTGCCAGGCACTCTGGTGTATACAAAGAAGCTTGACACATGATCCCAACCAGCAAGTAAGTGTAGAAGTACAGAGTCAATATAATTTTTAGGGACCCAAGATACACACGAAAAGTTACATAATGACATTAAAGCTAAATAGTAAAATGAAGCAATAATATGAGAGCTATTACAAGACAGTATATGATTAAGAGCTTAATGAATTTCTCTAAATAATTACTATGAATTGAGGTCATATTTTTTATATGGATTTCTAGTACATTTCCAAATCTATATTCTAGTTCATGTGGCTAATCCTTCCATCTGGGCTCGTCTCAAACTATCCTAAACTTTTCATATCATACAATTCCTGTTTTATCCTGAAATAAAATTTAAATGCATCCATTCTTAAAGATTGTTAACTGGAAAGCTACTAATTACCAATGGATCATAAATATATAAAGTGTTATATACTATGTAATTTTAAATTTAATTTATCCTTTTTACAACATGACAATCAGCAAGATATAGTAGAAAGGACTCTAAATTTGAAGCCAGAAGACTTGGTCTGGAGTCTTGGTCCTGCTCTTTCTCAGTCATATATGAAAAGTGACTTCCCTCTCCGATGACCAGTTTCCTATCTGCAAAATGGGGATGAAAGGCTTTCAATAGTACCTTAAAGAGGGAGAGGATTAAATAAAGTAATCTAGGACCATAGATAAATAAGATAACAGTTTATAGATAAACCAAAGATTTATTTATTTCTTTAAAAATATTTTTCCATGGTTACATGATTCATGTTCTCTCCCTTCCCCCTTTTCTCCCCCCTCATGGAGCTGACAAGAAATTCCACTGGGTTATACATGCATTATCACAATACCCATCTCCATATTATGCATTTTTGGTTTAATTAATTAATTAAATTTAAAATATTTTTCCATAAACCAAAGATTTAGACCTGGAAGATCTTAGCAGTCATTTAATTCAACTCTGCCATTTTACAGATGAGGAAAATGAGGGACCAAGTGATTAAGGGACTTGCCCAAGGTCATAATAATAATAATAAAAACAACTAACATTTATATAGTACTTCAAGGTTTGCAAAGCATTTTTACACGTATTATCATATTTTTATCTTCACAACAGTCCTGAGAGGCAAGTGATATTATTATCCTTATTTCACAGATGAGGAAATTATGGCTGGGACATTGAGTGATTTGTCCAGGATCCTACAGCTGGTTTGAGAAACTGAATTTGAACTCTGGTCTTCCTGAATCGAGGTCTAGCATCCAATCCACTGTACCACCTAACTTACTGCTTCATACAAATAGATATAAGATTTGAACTCAGTTCTCATTCCCAATGCAGCACTGTTTCCCTAGGATTGTGCAGCCTCAATGAAGTACTTTGTAAACCTGAAAAATAAACACGAATTCTTTTTTTTTTCACTTTCACAATCTTACAAGGTTGTTGTAGGGAAGATACTTTGTAAAGTATTATGTAAATGTCATTAATCTGATGCTACAGCAAAGAATGCAATAAGTATCCTTGGGAAATGTCATCTGAGAAAAATGTACAACAAAGCATTATCGTTGACCAAAGTACCCCCAAATGCTTTTACACAGATCAGTAACTTCCATTTGCCAACATGCAGCCTAAATTTAGATCCCCCCATTAGAAACCTAATTACAGTATTCTGAAAAGAGGCTTGTACACTTGACCACACCTCCAGACCTACTCACTTGTCTCTGTGCTCTCATTCAAGCCCATTGTAGGTTTTTTCCCACTCTAAAGTGGTCCCTTTTAAAATGTTGTAATGCATATGAGATAATTGTACATCCAATTAGGCAAATGCTGACTAACATTACATGATTTGATATCCCCCAGTAGAAACCTGCCTGCCAAAGAAGTCGAATTAAATGTATTAACTTGATTTACATCACACCTCTCTTCAATATTTCTATCAAAAGCTCCAATGAATTTGACAAACAAACAAAAAAGAAACACACAGAAAAAACCAACGATTTCCAAATTGACCCAGACCATAATAGGATGTTTGAAGAAATATGGCTTACAAATAAACCATAAGAAATAGGAAATGGTCTGTTGTATATTCACACTCTGTTTAATGCTTCAGAATCACAATCTTACCAGGGTGGAAACTCCTTCCACTGATAAACAACAATTTATTCATATTTTCTCGTTCTTGGTGATTCATCTACATCTTCCCATAAATTGTCACATGGGGAGCTATCCAATGTCCTGGAGGCTGTGGCAGGTTAAAAAAAACAAAGTTCTGTGAGTTCTAGGGTAGCCCAAAGTATTGTCTATTTGTTGTCACTCATTTTTGCTTTCCAGTGCTACATTTTGTAGGTTATATGTTTTTCATGCCACTTTTCAGACATAATTCATCATAGTAACAATGCCGATAGCCTACTATCTGTACATTGGTCCTTTGGGTCATCCACAATTTAGACTCTAGAGACTGAGGTGTTCCATGATTCATAGTTTTGTAGAAGCACTAGTACAATACTGGGCTTAAAAAGATGTGTTTTTATGTCAGAGAGAAGCTTGGGATTTCTGAAAGTACTATGCATTTTCCCAAATGAGAGATAACCTCCTCTCTTTCTCCCCATTTCTTTATTATTGTTTCAGAATTACTGGTGCACTAATATACCATGTTTCAATTACATGCATGCAAGAAAGCTGGAACCAGAATTAGGCAGCATAAGAAAATTATAAGGTTTAAGTGGAGAATCTTACACACAAATTGCCTAATTCTACCATTTCTAAGACCAGGGATTAAGTGAGGGGAGAACTCATTTTAAGTATTTGAGAATGGGGATCTTCTAAGTCAAGCCTAAAATATTCTTCTCTATATATATTAGTAACATCACCATTGACAAGTTTGCTTGGTTTTTTTTAACTTTTACAATATTAAATTGTACAAATACTTGCTTTACAGAATGGAATAAACACTCCTTATACCATCGATAGGGTGTCTCCCTGTGTGACCCACTTTGAGTAGCACTGAGATCTTTTTTACAGCTGACACATGTTGATTAAATTCATGCATTTGATTTGCACCTATAACTCAGTCTAGGAGAAAGATTTACTCCTTGACTTAGAAAGCACCTTTCATTCTTTATCTCCCCTTCTGTTGCCAATTTTCTTGACCAGGAGTTTCCTAATTTTGGGTCCACAAACCCCAAAGAGATCATAGAGAGATTTCATGGAATCTGAACTTGGATGGGGAAAATTATATCTTTATTTTTTCCCCTTATAACTTCTTCCAGTTATTTGAAACGATTAAAAACTTAAAACCATTAAAAAATTTAGACGTCCATAGGTTTCACCAGACAGCCAAAGAAAGTCCATGACACAAACAAGTTAAGGAACCCTAGACTCTGTCCCCATCTCTTACTCCTTAATGCTGTGTACTACAGAGGGCCACTGGGTGGTTTAGTGGATTGAGAGCCAAGATCAGAGGACCTGGGTTCAATTCTGGCCTCAGTCAATTCTTGTCTATGTGACTCTGGGCAAATCATTTAGCCCCCATTGCCTAGCCCTTACAGCTATTTTGCCTTGAAATCAATACTAAATATTGATTCTAAGACATAAGGTAAGGGTTTAAAACTTTTTAAAAAATACTGTGTAATATAACTCATCCCCAGAGCTCTACTGAAACTTTTCTCTCCAAGGAGCACTAATGATCATCATCAAATCCAAAGGCTTTAAAAAAAAAAAGTGCTTATTATTCTCCTTCACTTCTATATGGAATTTAATAGTAGTACTAGTAGTGATAAATACTAGATTTCTATAGTGTGAAACTATAATGAGATAATATTTGTAAGGCACTTTGTAAATCTCAAATCCTAAAGCATTTATAGAGCAATGCTTTAAGTTTAATAAAGTGCCTTACAAATATCATCTCATTTTATTTTCACAACAACCCTGGGAGGTAGGAGGTATTATTACCCCCATGTTACAGATGAAGAAATAGAATCAAGTAAAGATTAAGAGACTTGCCCAAGATCATATTGCTAGTGCCTGAAGCAGGATTTGAACTCAGATCTTCTGATTCTAAGCCCAGTGTTTTTACTGTGCCACCCCACTTTCTCACTGAGCATTTGAAAACTGACTACTCTCTTTTTGGTAATGTCTTCTTTCTTTTATGAAACTGAATTCCCATCATTCTCTTTATACTTCTTTGATTAATCTTTCTTTGTCTTCTCCAATGTCTACTCTTCCTTTTTTTTGCTAACCCTCTTTAAACCTGAATGCCCTGCAGTATTTTGTCCTTTCTCTCTTCTCTATGTGTCCCATGATAATCAATTTCTATGACTACAGTATATGACTCCAAAATCTTGATATCCCCCCCAGTCTTTCCTAGAGCTCCTGTCATATATTTCTAATTGAATCCTATCTATTTTCACTTGTATGTTCTGCCGGTGCTTTAAACTCAATCTTCTTTAGAATTGACACCTTTCCCTGAAGACCTAACTTCTTTATTTCAGTTCAAGGTACCACCATCTTCCCAGTTAACAAATTTAAAATCTCAAAGTTATCATTAATTATGCACTTTCTTCTATTAAATTAGTCACCAAGTCCTGTCAGTTCTACCCCTGCAATTTCTCGTTTCCAACTCCGCCTTTCTATTTCTGCTACCCTAGTTCATCACTTCTTGCCTGAACTATTATAATAACTTCCTAACTGGTTTTCCTGCTTCCACTCTCTTTGCTTTCAAGTTCATCCATCACAGAGATGCTTGAGCATTTTTTAAAAATGCACTGCTCTGATCAAATCATCCTGCTACTCAAAAGCCTTTTGTGATTACCTTTTGCTGACTAGATATAATACAAACTATATTTTGGCATTCAGAGACCCTCAGAAATCTGACCACAATCTGCTTTTCCAGTTTTATATTAAACTTATCTCCTTAGCACACATTCCTTTCCAGACAAACTACTCATTATCCCCCATTATTATCCTACAGTCTCCTATTTTTGTGCCTTTGATCTATTCCACATGCCTACAATATACTCCTCTCTTTACTTTTCCTATTCATCCTTTACCTGTTGAAATTCTTCTATTCAATCAAGACAAGTCAGACACCACTGCCTCTGTGATGTTTTGCATATTGTTCCCCCCACCCCCAATCTGAAAGTGAGCTCTTCATCTTCAAATTTCTCATAGAATTTTATTGCATCTTTTATTGTACTTCCCATATTCTTAATTTTTTTTATTTTTAAAACTTTTATTTTATATTGCATATAGAAACAATTTTAAACAAATTTTCTGACATTTTATAACTCAGATTCTCTACCTTTTTTCCACCCCCTCACTGAGGGTCAGATATTATTTATTATACTGGTGCTTTCGTGCAATACACATTTCCATTTTGCTTATGCCACAACAGAAGACATATCACATATACATTTAAAAAAAACTTATGAAGGAAATAAAGTGGAAGATGGCATGCTTTAATCTGCAATCTGACTCCAGTAGTTTCTTCTTTAGCTATGGAGAGCATTTTTCATCATGAATCCCTTGTGGGTATCTTGGAAAGTTGCTTCGCTGATAAGAATATAGTCCTTCACAGTTGATCATTATACATTATTTCTATTACTGTATAGTTTTCTCCTGGTTCTGTTCACTTCACATTGCATCAGTTCATATAAGTTTTTTGAGGCTTTTCTCTACTCATCCTGTTTGTCATTTCTTATGGCAAAACAGTATTTCATTACAACCATAAATCTCAATTTGTTCAGCCATTTCCCAATTGGTAGACATCCCTTTAGTTTCCAGTTCTTTGCCACTATAAAAAGAGTTGCTAAAACATTTTTGAACAGATAGGCCCTTTCTCCTTATCTATGATCTCTTTGGGATACAGACCTAGTAGTAGTAATTCTGGGTCAAAGGGTATGTAGCTATGGGTATGGTTTCACACTGCTCTCCAGAATGGTTGTATCAGTTCACATTTCCACCAATAATGTATCAGTGTCCCAATTTTCCCACATCCCCTTCTACATTTATAATTTTCTTTTTTGGTCATATTAGTCAATCTCATAGGTATAAGGTAGTGCCTCAGAGTTATTTGACTCTGTTTTCTATAAGAGATTCTTGAAGCATTTTTAGAATCATAGAAGAGTTGGAAGGTTCCATCTCATCATTTTACAGAACAAAGTATAGGTTCAAAAAGACTGTGACTTGCCTATAGCAGAACCAGTATTAGTACCTTTGTTGGAGACACTTGCTATAATTCCCACCCCCCTCCAATTTGTTGTTTTCCCTTCTAGTCTTGATTGTACTGGTTTTGTTTGCACAAAACCTTTTAAATTTAATGTAATCAAAACTATCCATTTCATTTTTTGTAATGTTGTCTATGTCTTGTTTAATCATAAATCCTTCCCTTATTCATAAGGCTGACACATAAACTTTTCAGTGTTTTCCTAAATTGTTTATGATATCATCCTTTATTTCTATGGTTTACTTCTTATGTTCTTTTTTAGAAGCAGTAAAGTGAGTTTGGAGTAAGGAAGACGAATTAAAATTCAACCTCAGCAACTATACTTGCCCTGTCATCCTGGGTGAATCATTTAATCTTTGTCTGCCTTGGATTTCTCTTCTATAAAATGGCATGAATGATGGATTGCAAGTCAGTTGACTTGGGTATTAACCTTGGCTCTGCTATGGGTAAGTCACAGTCTGTCTGAACCCACGTTTTGTCATCTGTAAAATGATGAGATTGACTGAATAGATGGTCACCTTCCAACTAATTCTAAGATTTAAAAAAAAGACTTCAAGAATCTCTTACCATCTTGGTTGGTGTATTCCTTTCACTGATGATTGCTTTCATAACTGGGTTACACATTAGTATACTATCATAGTGTGTAATTATAGCAGAAAAATTGACCACCTGGAGAGCAATGATCCAATGATTTACCTCTTCAAAACTAACTGAAATATCCTCTGATAAAAAAAGATATACTCCTGTCTCTCAGCTTATACTTAGTCTTTCTATCTCATGAAGTACCTACCATAGGCAATACTTGGCTGGGAGGAGACTTCAAGAACCCAGGGTCACCTCCATGATATGATGAGAAATAGTTGCTGATCAACATTGGTTGAAGGGAGTTTCCTCACTGAGAATATCCTATATTCTCACAAGGTCACCAATTGCCTCAATATTAGACCTCAAAGGAGGACCTTGAATGATCTAATCATATACTTTCCTTAAAGGATCTCTCTTTAAACACTAATATTATACCTGATCTCATTTCTCAGTCCTTAGTATACTTACCACCCCAATGATTGTGTACCTCTAGATGCCCACCTACTACGAGTCCTTCCTGATTCCTTAATCCCATCACCCTAAAATGTTCCACTTCAAATCTTCTTATCCTTTCTACTGTGCCCTCTGAAATATCTATAATTAACCAACATTTATTTTTTTCTCCTTCCATCATTTGGCATTCTGTGAGACCTGGCTCACTCGCTGTCACTGTCTTCCTGACCACCTTTTCCTTTACTGGCCACATTTTCTCTCAAACCCCCTCAGAATCTTCCTCCCCATTCCCACTTCTAGAATCTCTTTCTACCATAATAATTTCATAACCTTTCTTCCTTGGAGGTTCACAAAATCCATCATGTATCACCTGTCAGCACCCACGTTATTCTCCTCCTTTCCTGAATAAGTTCAAGGCTTGACTGGAGTCATTTTATTCACTTTAGCTGCTGTCTTCTTACCAAAGGACTTTACCACATACTGATGCTCCCTCCTTCTACTTATCTTCCCACTCTGTATCAGCTCTATCCTTAGGTATTTCACTTTTGTGTTCATGAGCCTCCAAACTCCTTTTTTTGTTCATTATAATTTAATATTCATTTCTCTCTCATCCCTACCATTCCAACTCTATTTTTTATCCCTACTATGACATCCATTCCTTCATTCTCTTTAAGGCCATTGCCTCCCCATCAGTTATGTTCTTTTCTCTTCCCCTTCTCAATCTCCTTAGAGAACTAGTTCAGTTCCACAGCATCTTCTCCTCTCAGACCACTCTGCCTCGTTATCCAATTTCCAATCATATCTTGTCAACCGAAACGTTTATTATTCTCACCATCTGATTCTTTTACTCCTCTTCTTATGCTACTGAATGGAGCAAGAGGATATCATGAAATCATTTTGATTGTGGCCACTACAAATTTATATTATCTAATCTCAACTAGGTACTCATTGCAGTAAGGTAAACTTTCTATTCCTTCCTAATCACTTTGAGATCCCACTTTCTATGGCATATATTCCAAACTCTTTCATCCTACCTTAAGCCTTCTATGGCATTTCCTCTCCCCACTCATTCACTGAGAATCTCAACTAAACTTCACAAAAAAAATATAGTCATTTGCGAAAGGTCCCCCTTTCCTCTTCTTCATCATCTAGTACTCAGACATCTCTCCCTATGATCTTTTCCTTTGTTCCTGTCTTATTAAGGTCAAACCCTCTACATACATCCTTTATTTCAAACTTTTCCCACTCCCTGATTTCTCTAGTAGATTATCTCTATGATCAGCTCTGATTTCTCAATCTATTCAGTTTCCCTGATTGATTCCTCCATATAACCTACCTGCATACAGAAATGAATATACTCTTAAAGTTTTGGAGGCTTCACTTAAATATATTTCTATCTTCTGGTTCCTTCCTTGCTGTCTATAACCGTATTCATATCTTCTCTACCCTTTAAAAAGTCTTATTTGATTCTACCATCCCTGCTAGCTATCATCCTATATCTCTCTTTCATTTTTAAAATTTCTTAGGAAAACTGTCCGTAAGTGTTTTCTCCTTTCTCTCTGTAGGACTTAAGTTAGTATCCAACACTCCAAGAATTATATTTTATAAAGTTTACTAATAATTACTTGAAGTAGAAGGAATAAAAGGGAAATAGAAGTAAAAAAACCCAATTATTTAACAAAATTAAGACCACATGACTAAGTTCCCTTGCCCGTTTAAAAGGCCTGGTCCACCAAAGCCCAGACAGGAAGACAAGAGAATGAGAGGCAGGGATACACCCAATTTATGTCCTCCTTACATCAGCATGTACGTGAGGAGAGTGGGGTGCTAGGAATTGTAGTTTTTAGGGTAACAGATTCTAATTACACATTTCTTCTCACAGTCTTTTAAGACCTTTGAATTCTAGCACATCATTCAACTGAAACTAGTCTTTCTGCATTTTCTGATATTCTCTTAATTGCCAAATATAGTTGTCTTTTTCTTAATTCTCATCCTTCTTGAATTCACTGTAGCATGTGACCAAGTTCATAACTTCCTAGAAACTCTTCTCTCTTGGTTCTTGTCCTCCCAGTCTAATCCCTCCTCACTCTCCTCTGATGGATACTTCTCCATGCCTCTCCCACTAACCATTAGTATCTCCCAAGGTATTCAAGGGCCTTTCTTTTCTTCTCTTTCTAAATCATCTCACTTG
Source organism: Monodelphis domestica (assembly GCF_027887165.1). Lineage (NCBI taxonomy): Eukaryota > Metazoa > Chordata > Mammalia > Didelphimorphia > Didelphidae > Monodelphis > Monodelphis domestica. Next base: position 438,188,805 of record NC_077228.1, on the reverse strand, counting down.
GTAATTTTATAAACTCCCTTGGGTTCAATTATCATCACTATGCTGATGATTCTCCAATCTATTTTTCCAGGTCTAATCTCTCCCCTGACCTCCAGTCTCACACCCACAGCTGCCAAATGGACATCCTGAACTGGATATCTCATAAACATGTCAGATCCAACTCATTAATTCTTTCCTAAAATCCTTTTCTCTTCTGAAATTTCCTACTACAGTGAAAGGCATGACTATCGTTCCAATCAGCCAGGCTGCATATTTGTGTCATCTTTGACTCCCTATTTTCATTAACCCAACACATCCCATCTATTGCCAAGTTTCATCATTTTTACCTTCACAATATCTTTCATATACATCCCTTCAAAGTTCAGAACGTCATCATTTCTTGCCTGGATTATTGTAATAGCCTCCTAATTGGTCTCTCCACCTCATGTCTCTCTCTACTCCAATCCATTCTCCACACAGTTGTGAAAGTGACTTTTTTCCTAAAGGGGAAGTCTGTCTTTATCATTTTCCTACTCAGAAAAATCCAGTAAAATTCCTGTGACCTCTTTTCACATAATACTCCTTTTCTATACTCTGTTTTTTCACTGGCTATCCTGCATGCCTGAAATGTTCTCCTTCCTCACCTACATCTACTAAATCACTGACTTTTTTCAATACATAGATCAAAATACTCCTCTGTAGGAGGTCTTTTCTGCTCCTCTCTAACAATTGGTAATATCTTTCTTCTAAAATTTCCTCCCACCTATTTTGTATATATATTTTATATGTTTATAGTTATTTGCATGTTGCCTTTTCCAATAGAATGTGAATTTGTTGAGGGCGGGAACATCTTTGCTTTTCTTTGTATCCTAAACCAGTGCTTAGCACAATGCCTGGCACACAGTAAATATTTAATATGCGCTTTTTGATTGAATAACTCAAATGCACACATACACACTCACGTGTTTATACACACAGTTATAAGGAAGTTTTTTTTAAATAGCATCTTTCATATATTCACATTTTTATGATTCAATGATTCCCACTGCTTCATAAAAATAAAAGACCTAAAAATATCAGTTGTATCTTTCTTTCAAAAAAGTCTGATGTCCTACTTATATATGTTATAATATTATACCATATAAAATACAAGTCATCCCTTTATAACATAACGTAAGTAGTGCCAGCATATAACCAAAGTCAAGAAAATAATTTTTATTGAAGCCTTTTGAATTATTCTAAATGACATTCCATATTTAATTTTATAATATCCCTGGACAAATCATCAAATACTTTAATAACTATACAAATATTAATATTTAATACAAGGGATCCTCTCAGTCACTGAATAATCATAACTCTGGATTGATAGGGTGCTAAATGGGAAAATCCTGTTTAGACAGTTGTAAATGAAGGGAGTTTTTTTTTTTTTTAATGAAACAAGTTTGATGGTCTTGTCATCATAAAACTGATAGATATTTGGCACAATTTATATCTTTGCTGAATAGAAGTTTGAGAATGGGAATGTTTCTAATATAGATTAATCCCACCCCTCTACTCCCTACCCCTTATGCTGTGAATGAATAGTCCTTTTGGTCATTAACTGAATGATGTAGCAAACGATAGTGAACCTCATGATTTTATTTTATTTTATTTTTATGTACACACATTGATCTTGACTTCTAACACTGTGGACCCTGCCACCATGAGTATCATTGGTTTTCTGAGTTATGGTTTTATGACATAACAAAGGAGGGAAAGGAAAAAGAGAGGAATGGATTATTCTCACTTTAATCTTCTTTTCAGTCTATCTATGAATCTATTTATCCATCTGGACAGAGGCATTATATTTCTGGGGGAGTTTCTGTTCAGCAAAGGATAAGTGATTTCAACCATCTTGCTTCAGTAACTTGGTAGTCCATATACTTCTCACAATAACAAGCATCTAGTTTGTTTTATAAAGTGCTTTGGGGACTACAGAGATAAATGCCATATAAATAACTGCTCTATTGGGATGAAGTAGAATGGAATCCTTTTTGTTCATCTAGATAGAACACCTACCAGTAAGTAGCAGGGATATGTACGTAGAGAGAGTTGCTATCGACACTGTTGAGAGTTAGCAGTGGGGTAATTTCCTATCTTGTTTTATATCCCATGGAGCTGACAGTGTGGAGTCGTTATCAATCTGGGATTCTTTATTCTTCAGGCCTCATTTCCAGTAGATATAGGTCACCTTGCAAAGGAAGAAGTTAAGGGAAAGAGAACTATCCTTTGTTTTGGGGAATTGGTTGCTTGTTTTCCTTTTATGGTTTTCTTGCTGGAAACCTTTTTTTCTAAGTCTCAATCACATTTAAATGATGTTTTTAAAAAATTATAAAGTTGATTGTATATCACACAAAAGACGTGTGTGTGTGTGTGTGTGTGTGTGTGTGTGTGTGTGTGTGTGTGTGAATGAAGCAGTTCTTACCAGAATCAAAACTCACACAAAGATGATCAGGACTTTGTTCTAAGTCACCAACATCATAGGGCACCATGTTGAGCATCATTCTTGTACCTTGTCCTAAAGTCCAATAGCCTTGGCTGCTACACAGTGTAGCTTCAAGTTGTTGGTACTCCACTACCAGTTTTTTGAGGCTTGCTTTCTTCTCCTGACTTTTGACATCTTTAGGATGTGGGGCTAGATTTCCTGGTAGGTGATTTATACCTTCTCCAGGCATTAGCTTGTCCTCTTGTCTAAAGGATCCTGTGGTTTTCTTCTGCCCTGCTCCTCAACTAAATATGTCCCAGGGTGCAATAATTTTTCTTGTGGCTGCATCATCATAATCCCCCCCTCCCCATGAGACAAGAAAAGATTGTGGAATATATTAGGGGTTTAGAATAGAGTCAATGAAACCCCACTCTTTTTTCTCCATCCCCTATAATTAGGGAACTATTTCTTTTATATGATACAACCTTTTAGTCTTGAATATTTCCTTAGTTGTTTAATTCCATATCTGGAACTCCCCTCATTGGCTAGGGACTTCGAACCTTAAGAAACTGAACCAATTATGTCTATGGCCTTCTCAACCTAGAATTTCCCTGTATAAGGCCTGCCCCCTTCTCTCAAAGGTAAGTTTCTATAAGAGCATATATTTGTTTGGGCAGGTAGAGGCAGGCCAGTCTTCATTATTGACCTAAGGAAGGAAATTCCAAGTTTTAGACTTAAAAACCATGTGTTCCTCAACACCCTAAATTTTTTCAGCTCCTTTTTGAGTTACGTTTTCTTCCGTGACCATACTCCTCAAGGGCAAGGACTACCTTTCTTTATTGCTCATAATTGCAACTTAACCCTTTCCATAATGCCTGGCATATAGTAAACATTTAGCAAATCCTTCTATTGTTCTTTCTTTCCTCTTATCTTGCTGTTAAGCATTTGAAAGATAAATATATCATTTTTCCTTGAGCAGAAATAGATAGGCTTCAAAATGAGTAAGGTATAAAATAACTAAACCTTATGCCTTGGACTGACACAGATGCATTCCCCCTCATTTATTTGTTTCACTAGTAAATAAGGATTGGTTGTGTGCTTGGTGTCTTGTAGAGTAACAACAAAAAATTTTAAACTCTCCTCTTCTTCTCTCTCTGAGTTTTATTTATTTTCATTCTGAATTTAATAACAATAAAATGAGTGCTTCCATACAAGTAGAATTGAAAATGAGGATAGTTGTATGTGTGTATATGTTTATACATAAGAAACTGTGAATCTCTTATATAGAATTGCTTTTCTTTTAAGTATATAATTAATTCAGCATTTAACTTTCAAAGCTCTCCTGCTTGTCTGTGCTTCCTTCTTGCCTTCCTTTTTTACTCTTCTATGCCCTGAAAAAAATGTCAATGACTGCCTTTTCTTTTTCCCTTTTTTTTTCTTGGCAACCCTAGTTCTGGGTTTAAGGGTCTTCTTCCCCCTTAAATCCCCCTCATCAAAAACGAAAAACAAAAGCCCTGTAACAAATTAACAGTTAAGAGAAACAAATTCACACGTTGTTTATATCCCCAAATGTGTCTCATTCTGTCCTGAGCCCATACAGCTCTTTGTCAGGAGGTGGGTAACACGAAAAGCACTTGGTTCTCAAGCAGGCAGGGTTTGTGGCAAATGTTAAAGCCTGCTCCTGAGAGACTCTGGCATATGTCACAGAGAAGGAGAAAGTTCCACAAACAACACCCTGGCCCCTCCACCCAGGTCTTGTTACACCTGGTTTCTCAAGAGCAGATTGCCTAGCCAATCTTAATAGTCCCCGAGGAACATCGGGCAAGAGGCTGTATTCCAGCTACCTTTGTCCTAATTTATTGAGGGCTTTAAAAGTTGAAAATCAAACTTTGAACTCAACCCATCTGCAGCTTTACAATTCAGGTGTGCTGCTTGCCTCCGGGGGCACCAAAGATCATTGAAATGAGGGTGACCAGGAATTTAGCAAGCAGCCTAACTGAAAAGCAAGTACAGACTAGACCTAGCTGGTTCCCTTTCCTCTATTACCTTGGCAGGCAAAGGACGGAAGTCCCTTGTTCTGTGCTTGGTATGTCCTTGCCCAATGGATAGGACTTCCCCTGCCTAAAGGTCTTCAATCTGTCCTCCTCTATGCCCTTCGAGAGATCAGAAAGGAGTGATCTCCTGGGCAAGCCTTAAGTAGGAAGAAAAGGAGGGAAGCCAGAAGACAGAGGAAAATAGGGAGAGGAGAACAAGAAAAGACCTGGAGAACAAAAGCAGGAGGATGACAGCTCAGCCAGCTTGGGCATTAGTTATACCTACTATTCTTAAATTAGTATCCCTTGAGGGGCAGCTGGGTGGCTCAGTGGATTGAGAGTCAGACCTAGAGACAGGAGGTCCTAGGTTCAAGTCTGGCCTCAGACACTTCTCAGCTGTGTGACCCTGGGCAAGTCACTTGACCCCATTGCCTAGCCCTTACCACTCTTCTGCCTTGGAGCCAATACACAGTATGACAGAAGGTAAGGGTTTAAAAAAAAATTAGTATCCCTTGGAATACAAGTAATTGATAAGTAATAGGCAATATCAACAGATACCCTTGTAGGATGGGGGAGACACTGATAGGAAGGGTGAGCTATTTTCTTAGCACTGCCTTCTGCGTGTGTAGACTAGTACCTTCCGCATGTGTATAACTGTTTATATAGTTAAAGAAGCACTTTAAAATCATGGCCCATCGCTTTTTGTGGTCTGGATCAAAATTCGCTTTGGGATAATTCCAACTTGTTGAATTTAATTACTCAGAATTTGAGATTGAATGGAAAGGCAGCTCTTCTCAATTCTCTGTTGCCTAGTATAGAGATGGCTGTGTGTGGATTGTTGTTTATAAATAAACTATGCTCCTTAGGAGTCTTCATTCTCTTGAGTTCTTCTTATTATCCTTAATCAGTTAGGATTGTAGATGGAAACATCAACTAATTTTACTCTTCACTAGCCCCTCCTACAACTAGGTAGTTAATTTGTGGCTGGAGAGAAATGTAGCATGACAATTTGTTCATTCATTCATATATTTGTATTTCTATTTATTCAACAAATAGAGGGAAGAAAGGAAAAATAAAGCACTAATTAAAGTGTTCCAGGCACTATTCCAAGTGTTTTACATATATCTCATGTGATCCTCACAATTCTGGGAGGTAGATGTTATTTTACAGAGGAGAAAACTGAGACAGACAGATGAGATTTGCCCAGGGTCACACAACTGGGAAATATCTGAGGTCAAATTTGAACTCAGGGCTTCCCATCTCCTAGCTCAAGAGATCACTTAGTTGCCTTCAGTTTGTTGTTATTGTTGTTGTTTTTAACTTTTATCTTCTGTAAGGGGTAGCTCCATGGCTCAGTGGATTGAAAGTCAGCGCTAGAGACAGGTTCAAAGCTGGCCCCAGATACTTCCTAGCTGTGTGACCCTGGGCAAATCACTTAACCCTCCTTGCCTAGCCCTTATCACTCCTCTGCCTTGGAAGTAATATACAGTATTGATTCTAAAACAGATGATAAAGGTTTTCTAAAAAAATGTTGATTACATGGCTGGAGAATACAAAGACAAAAATTAAAAAGTTCCTGCCCTCAGGAGACTTTTATTGTCTTAGAAAGAATCATTAAAGTGATAAATAAAAACAAATCACATATAAAGGAAATACAAAATGATTCTAAAGGCACAGAAGGGCAATCGAGAGAACTCGAATAGGTCAAAGGTAGGAAATGGTGACTGATCAAAGTTAGAGGTCCTAAAGCAATTGTCTGAGACTCTCCCTTGTCCTTATAGCCATGGCCACCTTGCCTTCTTCCTTAAGTATTATCTTATTGACTCAAGTTTTTGGTGATGTTTGAACTACATGAAGAAGTAATTTAATGGAATAGATGGGCTTCTGTATGTGTAGATGATAAGAGAGTTTGTGAAGGAAGTTTTATTTTTGGAGCTAAGGATGTTTTGGGGATTTTTTGTTAAGGAATTTTTGTAAAATAGAGAAGCTTTTTTTTTTTCAATATCAAAAGTTAATCAACTCCAAACTGATGTGCTTTGTAATCTCATTTTGTATATTATCACCATATATTTCAACACACGTGATCTTTCCTGTAATGGTCAATGACCAAGGGGAAGGATCCATATTCTCCAGAATATTGGTGAGTAGCAGAACATTTTTTTTGTAGTGGCAAAGGACTGAAAACAAAGTAGATGCCCATCAAATAAAAAAAAATGGCAAAATAAGGTGGGGTTCATGAATAAAATGGAATTATTTCTGTGATATATAACATCCCACAGGTACAGCTAGGGCTAGGGCTTCACTGAGACAAATGTTGTGAATGTCAGTCAAGCGTTTTGGGAATTTTGGCCCTTTGCTTTAGTTTTCTCTCCTCCCAAGAGAAGACTAAGGAAACATCACTCCAGATTTGGGGTTGTGGGTCTGGAAGTATAAGAAAGTTGAATAGAAGAAGAACTCAGGCTGGCAGAAAATGTAGGCAAGACAGAAATTATAGCCACTGCTGGAGAAATGGGGAAGCAAGGCAGCAACTGTCCAATGGCATGGAAAGCAGCCAGGCTCTCTTTGGAGCTACCCCTGTCATCATCCAAGGCAGGCAGATGGAACTGCAGCAACCCAATTACATGAAGGGTCTAATGATAGTAAACTCTTCCTTCCATCCCTCCTTCCTTAACACTTTAGGTGAAGTTGAAAAAATTCCCAAGATGTTCTAGTTTTCTATCCCCCCATTATTGATGGTGGTTTCTAAGCCTGGTTCTGTTTATAATTGTTGCCATGGTCTGTGAGCACATAAATACTTGTGATCAAAGTATGCATTAGGGATAGCCAGTCTAGGTTTTATATTTCACAGACTATCTAGCTAGTTGGGACCCTGAGGTTCTGGGGTAGCAGTAGCAGGTTAAAATACCTTCCCTGGGGGTTGTTGAGTGACTGGTTAGTTTTATGATTGATCCTATAACTCTCCCAAACAGATTCTAAAATTGAAACTCTTAGGGCTGTGAGGGCTTCTAGAACTTCTAGGGTAGCAAAGAATGAACAGATTGGAAGCCTTTTGACTCTAATGGTGTGAGCTTCAAAACTATTTGCATAAAACTCTCCTCCATGTTGGAGACTGATTACTCAATGCTCTATGCCTGTTCATTGGACCAGATTAGGTGAGAGCTTGGGTGAAGAATGAAAGTGTGCTCCTGGCTTCTAGCTTTGAGAAAGAAGACATGATTCTTTTTTTTTTTTCATGATTTGAAAATTTTTATTTAATTGATTAATTTAGAATATTTTTCCATGGTTACATGATTCATGTTCTTTCCTTCCCCTTCTCCCATCCCCCTCCCATAGCCAACAAGCAAATCCACTGGGTTTTACATGTAAGACATGTGATTCTCAACCTTCTTCAAGTCCCTGAAGAGAGAGAAAGACAGGAAGAAGGAAGCTGACATAGAGAGAAGTCAGCACCTCAATCATATCCTCCTCCCTGGCTCACTTACAGTAGAGACTTTGGGGAATTTCCCCTTATGTGAGATCTGGGACTCAGAATTGATATATTTTGCTTCCAATGGTACACTCATTTGCTCTGGGTATTGTCTGGTATATATTCTTATCTGTTGACTTTCTCTGAATTCTCTTTGCTTTTGGCTTGGATGAATAGGTTTATTTGTCATTTGCCATGTGTGTTCATTGGAGAACTGCCATTTGGTGGGAAGGGGGAGTGGATCCTTAGATATAATGCTCAGGGTACTCCTTCCCTGTTAAGCCATAGTGATCAGGAGCTAAGCTCCAACCTAGGGGGATGGATACATGTACCAGTATTCTTTTTCTTTGGGCTAACTATTGACCTAGGCCTCCTGTTCTTCCTAAGACACTCAGGCTCACTACTTGTGTGTCCTTGAAAAAGGACATTTCTGTTTGAATATTTGGTTACCTATAAAATAAAGAGTTTAGCCTAAATGACCACTAAGGTCTTTTCTAGCTCTAAATTCCATGAGTCTATGGTTATCCCTTCAATTACTCACAATGATGTTTTAAACTAAAAAGTTTGACTCCTGATGACTGTAACAACTCAAACAGTTCTTTCATTTTGGCATGAGTTCAGTATTTTAAGGGTAAGGTGAAGTCCCATATTCTCAAAAGAGTCAGCAACTAGCATTGAAAATTCACACTATAGCCTCTGATTGCTCAATGTTTCAACTTCATGAGTAAATAACCTAGATAGGATAAGACTGGAAGTAAGTGAAATTATTTTTAAAGGTCAAGACTCTTAGAAATTTGGATTTTGAAGGTAGAAATGAGGCAAGCAGGTTCTATCCTAATGGCAGAATACACCATTAATTATAAATTTTCCCAAGATGGGGACCAGAAATAGAAGCCTTGCCAAATTTAAGTATGAGAGATATGTCAAAATCTGTGTCCTATTTCCCACCTGTCCTATTTTCAGGAGGTTCAAATCTCAGTTATGAAGAATGGTAATGGAAAAGAACTCAAAATACACCTTATCCCATTAAAGCTGTCCTTTAGAAAAAGAGTGGATTTTAGCCAGTAAGGTTTCAAGTCACTCAATTTTAACCAGTGCTAAGCACTAAAATCAATAGCATGATCATTTAATAATGCTCCAAGATCTGAGGATAGACCAGAAGAAAGGTTTAGGACAAAATAAAAAGATTTCAGAGGAGGTTGCTTTTGTGACTGTTGTTCTTTTCATTTAACTTAGATAACTATTAGTAGCTGTGTGTTCCTGGTTGCTGGAGAAGTTAGCCTGGAATTTAGCCAAGTACAATGTAAATTCATTTTTTTTATCAGACTTTTAAAAGAAGAAATAGGAGAGAATTTTGACAAGAGAAGAAAAAATAATTATGAATCACTCTTTCTGAATACATGTGTTGAGATCTGTTTAATAGGAAATCAAATATTTTAAGTCATAGGCTTCTATGTTGAATATTAGCTACTTTACTATCTAAAGGAAAATAGTTCTTGTGAAAATAATTCTCTTCCTCATGGTTGGCTAATGCTAGCTGCTCTTCCATATAATGCCTTCTCATCAGATTTGAGACTGGACTACTGGTTCTCAAAGTTCAAAGAAAAATTTTTGAAATAGATAAGAAAGTGTTCAACAGATACTAGGTTCAAACCTCATGGTCTCTAACAAAGACAAAGAACATCAGAGATCATCTAGAGCCATAATCCTTAAATTTTAATTTATTCACTTTGGTGATTCAGGAAAAATCTCCAGGTAATCTAAAACTCTGGTCCAAAATGTGAGGGAAGAGGCTGTGATACTATTAAGATGAGGTTCCCAGAGAGGACCCATCATTGGGTCCAAAGAAGAAAGAACGCTTTGGTAACTGCTCCAAACTCTACCCAGAGAATTGAATATAGTTTCAAAAAAAATTTTATTCATACTTTAGAAGTATTACTGTTACATCTCAGTATTCATACCTTCCAGAACACTACCTTGTAACAAAGAAGAAAGTGAAGCAAAAGAGATTGTCCCATTGACCATGTCTGTTAACCTAGCCTTGACCATGTCTGTTAACCTAGCCTTCCCACCACATCCATAATCCATCACTTTCCTACAGACAGGAGAAAGGCATATGCCATCATTACTTGTCATTGCATTCATCTATTATTGTCTGTAGGCTAAAAATATAAATGTTCTCTCTGGCTTTTAAAGACTCTCACAACTTGACCACAACCTATTTTAAAAGACATCTATTGTACACTGCTTACCATCTGTGATCCAGTTAAATTGGTCTTCTCTCTCTTTTCTTCACACATGGCACTTAATTACTCAACTTGGCATTCTTTATGCCCGATATGTATTTTTTCTTCACCTCTGCTTCATAGAAGCCTTCTCTTCCATCAAAGATCAGTTCCTGCATCACCCTCTTTATGGAACTTTTCTGACCACCTCCCCCCAACGATTATTGTCTTCCTTTCCAAACTCTCTTGTATTTAGCAAATTTGAATTTATTGGGAATATATTTATACACTAGACTTTGGGGACACACAATGTATGTACCTTGTTAATTCCTACAGTAGAATGTAAATTCCATATAAGTAGGAATCCTTTGTACTTGTATTCCCATCATATAGCATAGCTTCTGACACATGGTAGATGCTTAATAAATATTGGTTAATTGATCAATTTAGCTTAATTCTAATACCATCTAGTGTTATATGACTTTAATTGTAATTATATATATTGTCCTCCTGGGTCAAACAAGTCCCTCCAAATTTCTGGGAATTTAAAAAATTTGTTATATCTCAAAACATAACAGTGTTCATTACATTTACATTTTATAATTTGTTCAGCATTATGAAACCAATAGGTGCTCACTTTATTTTTAGTATTTTAGTACTACAAAAATATGCTGACATGAATATTTACATACAGAGATCTTTCCTTTAACCTCTTTGTGGTAATATGTTTAGTTGTGGTAATGATGGGTCACAGGATGTGAATAATTTAATCACTTTTTTTGGTTGAGTTTCAATTTGTTTTTGAGAAAGAGTGTATCAATTAATGGTTTTTACAACAATGAATTTATGTGCTTGTCTTTTACTAGGCAGAGTTTTCACAATGTCCTCATGACTGGTTTGCTTGGATCAGAAGTGATACAAATGGATCCTTCTATGTCTTGGTTGAGGCTATTTGCAGGCATAGGAAAGAAAGAAGTGAAAGGAGAAGAGATGTAGAAAGTCTCCCTGAAGGAGATTCTATCTGGTGTTCCCTCCCAACTCAAGTTACATAAAAATATGACAGGAATAAAGCAGGTTAGTATTGTGGTTTCAAAGGCTCTGCATATGATGGAAAGTTTTTGTTTTTATTTTAGTGGTGATAAAGAAGGACATATAAGGTAGGTGGTTTGGGAAGTCATTAATTGTAATTTTTTTAATGGACAGAAATCTATTTTTTCTACCCCAACTCCTCCCCTCCCCCCCAGCAAAATTGGGGGGAGGAAAGAAGACAAAATTTGTTTAAAAATGTGTGGTGAAGCAAAACAAATTCCCTTAGTGGTCATGTCCCAAAAATAGATGTTCCTTTTCCATTGCCTCTGTTAAAAAAGTAGTGTGCTCCATCATTTGTCCTCTCAAATCTTAGATGGCGACTGTGTTGATCAAAACTCTTTTCACATTGTTAACAATCTAGCTTATCCTTCTGCATGCAGAAAGGAATACATCTAAAACATTCACATTGGAGGGGATTTGTTCTTTTGGCCATATTTTTTCCAGGTAAAGAAGCTCTCCAATATCTTTTGAAACTTGTCTAAATAATTCTTAGAGCCAGCCACCATTTTTTTCTTTCCAATTTAAGCCCATTTTCACTATTATAACTTCTTCCAGGATAAAGTTCGCCTATGTCAATATGTCTTCATATAAATGAAGACAAAGATTGTCATTGACTCACCCTTCAGCCGTCTTTTCTCTAGGCAAAATAAATGTTTCTCATAGTTCCGAATTTATATTTAGCCATATTTTTTCTCTTTCCACTTTTCAATGGATATTTAGGATTATGGTCATGAAATTATTCAGTATGTAGCTCATTCCTTGTCTTCAGGTTGGAAAATGTGAATGATTTCAAATTAAACATAATTTTGGTAGACATACAGCAATAACAGATGAAGTAAACCTCTCCGTCCTATTCTCTTCCCTTTGTCCTCCAGTACATTGGGGGTGGTGATACACAGGAAGGATTCATGCACAAAAAGTATTGAGTTAGAGCTTCCAGACTGGTGGAGCATGGAAGAGAGAACATGAAGGTGTGAAATTAGACAGTAGCTTGGGATACCACGTGAGAGAGATGGAGAGACCATGGAGAAGACAGAGAGCCATGGCAAGAGAGTAAGGGGAGATTCCAGGACCATAGACCATAGAAGTGAAACCCTTGAGAACTGCTGGGGTCAGACTTACTAAACTATAGTTGTACCTGACAAGACAAATGTAGACTTGCAAACAAGACTGTGACTTTTTTCATAGTTCATCAATAGTACTAAATGTGGCATAATGAGTTTGTGGGGACCGAGCTGAACCTCTGGGGAGGGTTGCTTTACTAAGTGCTTTGGTATGTTCTTTATTGTCTTTTTTTTTTAAACCCTTACCTTCCATCTTGGAATCAATACTGTGTATTGGTTCCAAGGCAGAGGAGTGGTAGAGGCTAGACAATGGGGGTCAAGTGACTTGCCTGGGGTCACAGCTAGGAAGTGTTTGAGGCTAAATTTGAACCCAGGATTACCCATCTCTAAGCCTGGCTTTTAGTCCACTGAGTCACCTAGCTGCCCCCTGTTCTTTATCGTCTTAAATAAATCTGCTCAATGTTTAAAACTTTTGTTCCTCTGAACAATTTGCAGGGGCATCTGAGCATACTTTCAAGGACATAAGCCATTCATGTTCCAAGTTAAAACCTTGGGTGATTATAAGATTATATTATCCAAGCAGAACCAAGAGAACATTATATAATCGGCTACAGAATTATTGTTTGAAGAATAATTTGTGTATGTCCACCTCTAGGGAAAGAACTGCTAAATAGAAATAAGCAAAACATAGTTTTATCTATATACATATCTTTTTGCCAAATGGTGCCTTCTCTAATGGGGGAAGCAGACAGAGGAAATGAGTTACCTGGTTATTTTCCTATAACAAATAAATAAATTTTAATTTTGAAAAAGACTGAACTTGGTCTTATTTGTCAAGGGTTAGGGTTTGACAACTAGGTTATATAATGATGAATCTTAGATCTGCCCTTTACTGTTTGTGTGACCTTAGGCAAATCAATTCATTTTTCTGGATTCTAGTTTCATCATTTATAAAATGAGAGGGTTGGACTCAGTGATCTCTGAGTCCCCTTCCAGCTATAAATCTGTGATCCTGTGATTCTTTTGGGTATATTTTCTCTTATGACAGCTGTTAAAACCACATACTGGGATAAAGTATTTAGAACTACACTTTGCTTTATATTACCCACTCTTAAACCAAGATTTTAAAAAAGAATGAAGCATATTCAGTCACAACACTCTTACTAAAATGTTTTTATTAATTATTTTAGAGGATAAAATTTTTTATGTTAAAGCAATTTTCAGTAGTATTGCTTATTTTATCTTCATACCATTCTTTTCTAGTGTCTATATATATATATATCATATTTATAATATAGTAATTAAATTATACCTGTATATTTGGGCAACTAAGTGGCAGAGTGGAGAGGCCTAGACCCAAGTAGGTTCATCTTCCTGAGTTCAAATCTGGACACGGACACTTACTAATTATGTGATTCTGGGCAAGTCACTTAACCCTATTTGCCATATTTTCCTCATCTATAAAATGAGCTAGACAAGGAAATGGTGAACCACTTGAGTATCTGTGCCAAGAAAACTCCAAATGGGTCACAGAGTCAGATACAACAACAACAAAAAAAGACTGAACAACATGTGTATATTTTGTAAATATATGCATGTGTTTTGAGTGTGTTCAAAAATTTTTTTTATTGACAGATAAGTTCAAAGATAAGAAAAGTTTGAAACTGCTGCTATCCAGAGTGGTATGTGGCCCTGCCCTCAAGGAACGTAGTGTTTAGCGAAGAAAGACATAAGACAAGTGAAAATATGAATAATTATCAATTTGGCTGCCCCTTCCATTAATCTTCTCACTCTCCCCCTCCCCCCCTATCATTTGTCCTGGGTAATTCTTGTCCATATTTTTTCCATCAGTCTTCAGTCGAAGATGTACTCCCCCTTTGTTACATGGACATTTTTTGCTGAATGGGGAAGAAAATTCTTTGGTGTGCAACACAAATTAAATCAATAAGAGATGAGCATCAGATAAAAATGCCAGAGGAGAGACATAGGCAGTTCAGGGAGGTCCAGAGGGAGTTCAATCTCCTTCAGAGGCAAAAGCCTTGACTTATGATGGAGAGGGTAGCAAGTCTCTGTTGTCCAACAGTTCATTTACATGTAATCATTTTTAAGGTTTTAACTGAAACATAATTCAGACAACAGTTATGGGGATATAGGATGATTATAGAAACAAAACTTACTGAAGATGAGCTCAGCTGATAGGCAAGCTTTACAGAGGATGAACATAGCTGTTTGATTGGAGGAGAGCCTTAAAGTGGCTTAGAGTTAGTTGGAGGAAAGAAGAATCCTGAGTGAAGTGTTGATTGGGCGCCATTTACAGCTTGCCTTTGAGAGGGGAAAATTCTCCAGAGTTTGCCTTGGTGGCCCTTTCTGTCCTCCCTGGCTCAAGAGGGAGAAACAAAAAAGTGAAAGGCAGACTTTGCTTGCTTTGCTGTGAGTGGTGTTGATTGAAGAAGAAGCATTGCTTTGATGAGGCTTGAATAGAATAAACATGATCCTCAGCTTTTTGAAGAATTGGCTGGGAGAAAGCTTGGATGTCCAGTTTGAAAGAGGGGAAACCCCTCAGGGGCTTGGCAATGTTGACCTTTACTGCCCTCTATGGTTTGAGAGGGGGAAACCCCTCATAATACATAGAGTGTAGAACTAATTAGCTTGGCAAATTTCAGATTCCAGTATATGACACGGATATATTTTTGCTAAAGAAGCACAACACTCTCTTAACTATGTGCTAAAACAGCTTGACACTGCTTTAGCAACCCAAGAGTAGCAGAGAAAAGGCTTTGCCCAACAAGTGAACTATGTATGAGGACCAGAAAGGGAGGAGATACCAGAGAAGTGCTTTTGCCAAGCAGGGGGTGCAGGCTGCTCTTTAATAAGACTAAGGACATCAAGGCTCGAGGTCCAAAGTTGTGAGTTGTCTGGGTTTATTGTTTTACCTATTCATGAGCCTTTCTGTTAGGTTTCTATAAGCATATGGCCACTCTTCTTCACTGATACTGCTTGTTTTGGTGGAAGAATATAACTGAGAGTTATTTGTAGACCATTTTCATGATACCTGCTTTGTCATCTATTGGGATATGCTATCACTATTTTTGCTTTTGTCTCACAGTTTAGTCATTATTTTGTGTTTAAGATTTTGTACAAATGGGAAGTGCACCAGTGGGGGCTCAGGAGGTACAATGATTAGCAGTATGGTACATTCCCTCATCTCTCAGAAAGATTACCACAAGGATCCTGAGAGGTGAATATGTTTTTATGGAGATATGCTCTAACATTCCATAGTGAATGTAGGTTGGGTGAATAAGCTAACCCTAAGTGGGGGAGAGAGAGAAAAAAAAAAGACAGAGACAGAGAGAGACAGAGAGACAGAGACAGAGACAGAGAGACAGAGGGAGAGAAAGAAGAAGAGAGAGAATTTGAGAGAATTAGAGAGAGGGAGGAAGGGAGGGATTGAGGAGAAGGGCTATTATCTTTCATTCTTATTGAATAATCAGCACCCTTTCTTTTCTAGAAAGTCCTTCCTAATGTCTTTTACAAAACTTCTCAAATGTCATTCACTATAGGTAGTATGTTACAATCTCCTTATCTGCACCATGAATCTTTCCTTTGGCCTTTGTGTCCTACTTATCATTTTGATTCTTCTGAGATCATGATGTTCTGTGATATGCAGCCACATTGCATCACTGAGAGGATAATGATAAAGAGATGAGTTTTGGTGATACTGAACAGCTTTGGATGATAGAAATTATCTCCAAATTTCACAAAAATAATCTAAGGTTACCTCTTTCTGTTTGTTCTGGGCCAAATAATTGTTCATAATCAGGTGTGTGTGTGTGTGTGGTCAGTAATGATCTGGACTCTCATAGCCTACTAGGCTTTGTAGCTTTCATTTGTTCCTCAAAAGAAGGAACTATAGCATGGCTTTGGTACAGGGAAACTCTTATAAAGAGACCACAAAAAGAAAGGAAAATCACCAAGAAAGGAAGAGGAAGAGAATTTTCCCCCAAAGGGCCGGGGTGGGGGTGGGGGGTGAGGGGGGGCGGGGGAAGTAGCATGGGGACAGATAAAAGCAAAGGAGAGCATTTTTTTAAACAGTAGTTTCTCCTCCTCAAGCCCACAGGGAGAAGTGATAGCCGAAGAAGAATACGGTAAGGTACAATACTATTTTTATTTGGGCTGCTCACTTGGGCAGCTAGAGCACTTGTTTAAAAGCAGATTTGTTGTGGGGGAAATGCCCTGTTCTAGGTGGGTCTGAGATTGTTCATTCTCTCTGTGAAAGTCTAGACTTTACTGACTTAATTCTATTTCTTATAAACTTCTGGGGCAGACACTTGTGTCCATTCCTTTGTGCATTCGACTGTGAGGTATGGCCTGGGGAGCAACACAGGATACAGTGACTTTTCCTACTGCAGATCTGGGATTCTGCTCTCCAAGGCTTTAAAGAGACTTTTTTCTCTTACTGGATGCATACTTATGACACATTCTTACGTTCCATATGAGCCAGGATCTTTCATTCAGTCTGCCACCCCCATCAAACTATAAGCCTAAGTTTTTGTTTCTCCATGTAACTCCGGTGCTGGCTCACAAAGAATAGTGGGGCTTTGGAGGTCCATGGTGACACCAAGCATTAATATCAATAGACTAACTGAATTGTCTATCAGCTGAAAATTATAGCCTGGACAATATAGATTTTTTTCTTCTATTTTTTCCCCCTTCAGTGTATTGCTATTTGGATTCTTCTTCTTCTTCTTCTTCTTCTTCTTCTTCTTCTTCTTCTTCTTCTTCTTCTTCTTCTTCTTCTTCTTCTTCTTCTTCTTCTTCTTCTTCTTCTTCTTCTTCTTCTTCTTCTTCTTCTTCTTCTTCTTCTTCTTCTTCTTCTTCTTCTTCTTCTTCTTCTTCTTCTTCTTCTTCTTCTTCTTCTTCTTCTTCTTCTTCTTCTTCTTCTTCTTCTTCTTCTTCTTCTTCTTCTTCTTCTTCTTCTTCTTCTTCTTCTTCTTCTTCTTCTTCTTCTTCTTCTTCTTCTTCTTCTTCTTCTTCTTCTTCTTCTTCTTCTTCTTCTTCTTCTTCTTTCTTCTTCTTCTTCTTCTTCTTCTTCTTTTTTAATTACTGTGGATTTCAATGAGTTTTTCTGGAGTTCTAGGTCATTATGCAATTATTGTGATGATTAAACCTTAATATTTAGAGGTAGATTTGATTTTAATTTTTAAAAATGGCCTATCTTGTTTTTACACAGCAAACATCTCAAAAAAATGCCCTCTATGGTGGAGGTTCTTTATCAAGGATCCATGAATTTTGCTTTAAAAATATTTGGATAATTTGGAAATACTTCATTACAATTAGTTTCCTTTGTAATCCTATGTATTCTATCTTTTTTTTTTTAACAGCATTATTTTGAGAAAGAGTCCATAGTTTTACAATATGGCCACAGGAGTCCATAACACAAAAAGGGTTAAGGATCCCTTCTCTTTAACAAATCCCTCTATAATGTACATTCTTGAAAACAGTTCAACAAAGCTACCTAGCACTGTGATTACAATTGACAGGCATCTCTTTTTCTGCTTTTGTCATTTATCTTTTGTTAATACCCAGGAATGATGTATACTACAATGATTTGGTATCAACATTGGGATTTATACCTAACTTGAGTTTTGTTGCCTTTTGATCTTGTCCTCATTTACATTATTATAGTTATTAAATACTGTAATATTTTTTTGACTTGGCTTTATGTATTACTCTATAATTTTATATATATCTTATGATGTTTCTCCTAATCCTTCATATTTGTCATGCCTTATAATACAATAATATTTCAATACTGCATATACCAGTTTTTATAGTTTTTTTGCTGTTTTAGATGGTATAGATATAAATATTTATACAAATGAAGTTATTTAAAAATTATTGAAATATTTTGCTTATACACCACTTATATTTCCCATTTTGTCAAAAAAGTGGACAAAGAACAGTTGAACAAAACAAACCAACATACTGAAAAAGGCTGCCATTATATGTAGCATTCCATGCCCATAGTACCCAATGCCAACAAAGAAGTGATAGAAGGTAACTGGTCACAACTCTTCTTTAGCCAACCTAGGTCATTGTAATTTTGCAGCACTGAGTTTCAATTGTTTTATTCTTGTTTTTATTTCCATTTCTGTTGTCAATAATCATATATGTTGTTTTCCTGGTTATGCTTACTTTATTTTCCATTAGTTCATTTGCCTTACTCTTTTTGGTAGTTCAGATGTCTATTTTTTTTTTTTCAGATATCTACTTTTGAAAACAATTAGTCCACAACTTGACCATTTATATATTAGGAAATGGTTCAATCTTATAGAATCATGTCAATTACCTACTGGTTTTAGATATCAGACTTTTATCAGAGATGTTTAAGGGAAATTTTCACTCAATTTGTATGCTCTTATTCTAATGGCATTGATATTGTTTATTTGTACAAAATCTTTCTAATTTTTCATTATTGTGATGATTCTGTTTTGCCTTTCAAAATCTCTTCTAACCAAGATTAGCTAATAATTCTTTCCCTAACCATATTTGGGTATCAAACTTTTGAATTTTATTTTTATGTGAAATTCTTTTATCCATTTGCAAAATCTAGATATGGAACATAGTATAAAGCAATCTGAACAAATCTTTTTTCAAGCTACTATTCAGTTTTCTCATCAGTTCTTTTCAAATAAAATGTTCCTTCTTAAGGAAATCATGTTCTTGGATTTATTAAGCAATATACTGCTACTACGAATACAAATATTGCTCTAATTATTTTAATCTTATTTTATGACTATAAAAATTATTTCTTATGTATTTTCTTGGTAGGTAAACTCCCAGATACTTAATGAATTTTCCTGTTATTTTAAGTGGTGGTTTTCTTTCCATTTCTTCTTCCTGCTAGTGCTATTCTGACAGTTTTCTACTTTATCTGTCCCTGGTCTGGGTTTTAGATCCATATTTTTTTCATTGTGGGAATTTGATAAAATGTTTTCTTTTTTTCTTGACCCCCAAAAATCATTTAATGAAACAAATGCATAAAAAAGTTACATGCAAAACCACAAACTCCACATTGTTTATTAAAATATGTAAATTATATATGTATAGAAAATAGAGTTTGGATTTGTTTTATTTGGATACTTATTTCTCTTGATTTTGTGGCTATTTTAAAAATCGTAATTATTCTTGTTCTCTTTTCTTCTCTTTTTGCCTCTTCATATATTTCCCTTATTATCTTCATATATCCAATATTTGTCATTTCTAATAACATAATACAACCCATTACATTCAAATATTATAATCTATTTAACCATTTCTCTCATTTCATTGCATTTGTGTTATTTCCTGTTATTTTGTCATAACAAAGCCCCATGAATATTTTCATACATAAACAGCTTTTTATCCTAACAATAATGCTTTTAGGGCCTACCCTTTGTAATGGGATCACTAGATCAATGAGCATGAACAGCTTTACAGGTCTTAATATATATTTCCTTCCTGTTTTCTAAAAAAAAAAAAAATTCACAGCTGCTCTAGAAATGTAATATTAGATCTGTTTCTCCATGTTCTTATCAACATTTAATTTAATCACTTTAGCTCTCAGGTAATATATATCACCAGGACCACATTTTGCTAGATTGGTCCTTAGGCAACTGAGACAATCTGTTGCCAAGACCATATTCTTTCTCAAACAAATTTTTCCAGCTTAGGCATACCCAGTGGAATTTTTGTTCCAGTGCTACTACCCCTCAGAGATGCATTAATACCTCCATAGTAAGATAAATGTTGAAGTAAGACTTTTGCAGAATATTTTTTTTCTCTCTAAGCCATTATTATCTCACCAGAAACTACATTTAGATTATGTATATGCTTAGGCTTAGCAGTTCTACTAACTGCATGCAGGTGTGTGTAGGCTTTCTAGATATCAGATTTCACTTATCTAAGGCTCTATTCATCTCCTTACCATCTTTCTTATTCATTTTTGGTTAGAGTTTATCTAGTTCTGAGAGGTTGTTTATGGGTTGTTTATGAATAGTTTTTCATTACCTTCATATGTTTTAGATTTATGTCATACATCAAATTTTCTGCTGAGTTCTGGGTTTTCTTCCAGGAATAGTTGAAGCTCCTTTATTACATTTTTTCCCCTTTTATAATTATGCTCACCTTTGCTGCATATGTTATTCTTGTTTATAAGCCCAATTCTTTTGCTCTGTGAAATGCTATATTCCATGTCCTGCATTCTTTTAATGTTGTGGTTGCTAAGTCTTGTATTAGTCTGACTGTAGCACCACAGTATCTAAATTTTTTTCTTCTTGTTTGTAGTTTTTTTTCCCCTTAACCTGGGGACTATGGAATTTAGTAATGATGTTCCTGTGCATTTTTATCTTTGGGTCTCTTTAAGGTGTTTCCTTTAATCATTGCCTTACTTGTGTCTTTTTCTTTTTGTAAAACCCTTACCCTCCATCTTGGAGTCCAAGGCAGAAGAGTGGTAAGGGCTAGGCAATGGGGGTTAAGTGACTTGCCCAGGGTCACACAGCTGGGAAGTGTCTGAGACCAGATTTGCATCTAGGACCTCCTCTAGGCCTGGCTCTCAATCCACTGAGCCACCCAACTGCCTCCTCTTGCTTGTGTCTTGAAACAACCTCATCAGTTTCTAACCTTCATACATAGACATTCTCCTAAATTCTTGTCCTATTCCTAGGTTCCTGGACTCAATATTTGCTTATTTAATCTTTTTTAAAATCTTCCATCGTAGAATTAATATTATATATTGGTTCTAAGGCAGAAAAGTGGTAAGGACTAAGCAATGGAGATTAAGTGACTTGCCCGGAGTCTTACAGATAGAATGTGTCTGAGGCCATATTTGAATCCAGGATCTCCTGTCTTTAGGTCTGGTTCTCAATTCACTGAGCCACATAGCTATCCCTTACTTATATAATCTCACCCCCTCCCCCAACTCTCTTGCTCAATTCAAATAATTATATAGTTGATGATTATTACCTCCCCAACATACTCCCAAGCACAACCTAGCCCCTGGCCTAGCTATCTACATTTGTTTGAATGATCTTCATCTGTGATATTTTCATTTAAATTTTCCTCTAAGCATTTAGTTACAATGTTACAATAACATTTGATACATGTATTTTTAAAATAGATTTTTTTCCCCATCATGTATGGTGTTTTAAAACATAAGAGTTTTTCTTTTTGTCTCTTGAGAGTATCAGTTTTTACTGTTTCTTATCTAAATCATAACTCCTACTTTTTTTCTCATTCAATAGGAGCATAATACATTTTATTCTATCCCTTCATTTTTATTATCCTCAGTTTCTATTTTTTGCATGTACTTTACAGAAAATAATTTGGTTTTGTTTTCTAATCCACTTTGCAACTGTCTTTCATTTTATGGGTAGATTAAACCCATTACCCCTCAAAGTTATGATTGCTAAATGTTTCTGTCTCTATCTCCTTCCACTACTCTCTTCTCAATCTCTTCTTAATTTCTTATAATTTAGCTTATAATCTTATCATTTTTACTAATTCACTAATGACCTCTTAGTTGCCATATCCAATGACTTTTTTTTAATCCTCATTTCCCCTCATCTCTCTGTAGCCTTTGACACTGTTGATCACTCTCTTCTCATTGATACTCTCTTCTCTCTAGGTTTTCAGGGTACTACTCTCTCTTGGTTTTCCTTCTATTTATCTCATCACTCCTTCTTTGTCTCCTTTGCTGTATCTTCTTCAAATCATGTCCTCTAACCATTCGTGTCCCTCAGAGTTCTGCCCTGTATCCACTTCTCTTCTCCTTCTATATTGCTTCTCTTAATGATCTTATCAGCTTCCAGTGGATTTAATTATTATCCTAGGCTGATGATTCTCAAATTTATATATCCTGTTCCAAATTCTATGTTGTCCTTCAATCTTATATCTCCAACTATCATTTCAGATTGGATATTCAAAACAGAATTCATCACTTTCCCCCATAAACATCCCCATTTCCTATTATTGTAGAAGGCAACATCATCTTCCCCAGGCCCTTAGACTCAACCTAAAAGTCATCCTGGATTCCTCATTGTTTTTTATATCTTCCCCCCTCACCCTCCTAATCCAGTCTGTCCCCTAGGCTTGTTGATTTTAACATCTCTTGTACATATTTCCTTCTTTGTTTTTTTGATACTACTATCACTTTAGTACAGTCCCTCATTACCTCACACCTAGATAATTACAATAGTCTGCTGGAGGGTTTGTTGGCTTCAAATCTCTCACCTTTTTAAATTCACCCTCTATTCATTTGCTGAAATGTTTTTCCTAAAGTGCAGGTCTGATAAGGTTGCTTTTTTATTTTATAAATTTCAGTGGCTATTTATACCCTCCAGGATCAAGTACAAAATGCTCTTTGGCATTCAAAACCCTTCATAAACTTGTCCCTTTCTACCTTTCCAATCTTCTTATATCTTACTTCCCCAAACTTTAATACAATGAGTGATACTGACCTCCTAGATATTACATTAAGGCACTCTGTCTCTTCGCTCTGGCTGTCCTTGCTGCCTAGAATGCTCTCCCTCCTTTGCTTTGTCTACTGACCTCCCTGGCTTCCTTTAAATTCCATCTAAAACACTAACTTCTAAAGGAAATCTTCTCCAACCTCTTAATTCTAGTGCCTTCCCTTCATTAGTTATTTCCTACTTATCTTGTATATAGCTTGCTTTGCATATTTTTGTAAGTTGCCTCCCCATTAGACTGTAAGCTCCTTGATGGCAGAAACTGTCTTTTGCCTCTTTCTGTATCCACAATGCTTAACTCAGTGCCTGGAACATAGTAGCACTAAATAAATGTTATTGATTAATTGATTGGCTTTGTATTACCTTAAGAAATAAGTGGAAGATAATGTTAAGCTTGTTTTGCTTGACACATTCTGAGCCCAGATTCTACTTTCATCTATATCCCACTCCTGTTCCCATCTCCTTCCCAGCTTGGATGTAAGTTCCTGATTTTACATTTACTGTGTCTTTTTTATAATTCCCTTGCCAAGGGAAGTATATGGTTCAATAGCAATCCATCCTTCAACATATACCTACTTATTTACTTGAAATGTTTTTATCCTCTGGTGGTACATTTCAAGAAATATTAATTCACTTTTTTCTCACACCATATCCTCTTTGGTAATTCTAGTATTTTTCTTCTGGCTGAGCCCCCACCAGTGGGACCAATTCCTCAAACTCCTGGCCTTTGTTCTTTCAATGACTTTCAGATAAAATGGAACTTCCTAAGGAATAATTCTCTCCTATCCTACTTAGAGAATCTGGAGTCAATTTGGAGTCAATAATGATTTCAATTTGGTGTCAATAAGAGTCAAATATCTCCTTTAATGCTATATAGACTTGTTAATCTTGTTATATTTCTTTTGTTTGCTGTCTGCATGCCAAAAGATCCATTCGTTTCTAGACTTCTTAGGAGGAATGATTGAAAGTTTGTGATCCTGTTAAAGATTTATATATATTTTCATAAAATGATGAATTAAATTTTGTAAAATGTGTTATTTTTGGTAGAATATTTCATTTGGTAGTACAAATTGATTTCCTTTGTTTTTTAATATATAATATTTTCAGGTACCTTGAAAAATTATTTTTGGTTCAACTTGCTTTTTGCTATATGAATTGCTTCTTCCTAGCTGTTTACAAGAATTTTTCTTTGTTTTTGAAGGTCTGGCACAATATGTTTAGGTAAATTAAGTGTAGTTCTCCTTCCTGCTGGTCTCTTATGGATTTTATCACTCTGAACTTTAACACCTGTTTCCCATTCTTATAGGCAAATTTTGGGGCACAGTTTCTTGAAATATAGCATTCAGATCCTTTGTTTCATAATTTTTTTTTCTCATGAGGCCAATACTTTTTATATTGTAACACTGAGATCTGTCTTTAAGGTGTTATGGTATGTAGTGACATCAAGTATTCTTCTAGTTATTGTCTTTTGATTCTACTTTTAATATTTTTTCTTCAAACATTGTAATTTTGAGTTCTTTCATTGCCTTTCTTCCTTGTGATTGCTTTATAAAAATTTTGCAAGTCTATATACTAAACAATCTATGCTTTTGTTTGACTTTTCACATACTTCTTTTAAAGGTCTAATTTCTTTAATGTTCTTATTGAATACGTAAAGCATTCTGGAAATTTAGCAGTTGTTGCATTCTCTCTTGTAAGGATTTACCTGTCATCATAATAGTTTCATATATCCTTTTATTATATTTGGGACATTTAATACTGTATTGATCTGAATGGAATATGATCATTTCTATCAACTCTTCACTTCTACTCCTTTATACCTCAAACATCTTTCTCCCTCTAGCCATGGGAGTGGAGTGGGGAAAAGTTCTCTACTTGATTCTATATCTTCTCATCTCTTTTGTGATATCTTATTCTATTACAATTCTTCCTTTTTACAATCAATTTTTATTGGTTTCACTACTCCACTTGAAAAACATACTAAGTTCTACCTATTCTAACAAGAGTTGGACATTAACCCCAGTCTCACTCAAGTTGCTATTCTTTCTCATTCTTCCCTTTCACTGTTAAAATTCTGAGAATACACTATAATTACTACCTTCCCTTACTTGCTACCTATTAATTCTTCAAGCCCTTGTAATTTGGCTTCTCTATCTCTCTCTCTCTCTCTCTCTCTCTCTCTCTCTCTCTCTCTCTCTTTAAAAAAAAAAAACAACCTTTACCTTCTGTCTAAGAATTGATATTAAGTACTGGTTCTAAGGCAGAAGAGCAGTAAGGGTTAGGCAATTAGAGTTAAGTGACCTGCCCAGGGTTACCCAACTAAGAAATGTCTGAGGTCAGATTTGAATCCATAACCTCTGGTCTCTAGGCTTGCCTTGCTATCCACTTAGCTGCCTAGCTGCTCCTAAGCTTCTCTTCTGATCATCTGACTAAGATAACTCTTTTCATATAACTAATTTTATTAACAAATCTAATAGCTTCTGCTTTTTAAAGTCCAAATGCCCTTGACTTCTCTGCATTATCGAAATTGTTAAGTATTCATTCAATATTTCTGCCTCTTTTGCCAATTTCTCCTTTTTCTCCTGCTCCTCAAACCTGCATTCCCCCAAATTTTTGTCTTTGAACCACTTCTCTCTCTATAGCCTCCCCTTTAGGGAGTAGATTATAATGTCATTTTATTTAATACCTAGATATCTACATCTCAATATGCTCGTGGCATCATGAAGTTAATATATAAAACTAATAATCATTTTTTATCTGCTTATACTATCTTTTGTCTTTCTAGTCATCCAGGATCGAAACGTTTCCTTCTCTTTAAGATTTCTCCCTTCGAATTTTTCCATGTTCATTCAGCTCCAAAAAACATCATATTAGTTGGAATTAGAGATTTAGGAGTTCTTTTTTTAATTTTAATTAATTAATTAATTAATTTTTTTTGTTACAATACTCACTTTATTTCCCTCCGTCCCCTCCACTCACCCTTCTGGCAGCCAATGCGCAATTTCATTGGGTATTACTTGTGTCCTTGATCAGAACCTATTTCAATGATGTTGTTTGCACTAGGATAAGTATTTAGAGTCTATATCCCCAACCACATCCCTTCCACCCATGTATTCAAGTTGTTGTTTTTCTTCTGTGTTTCTACTCCCCAGTGTTTCCTCTGAATGTGGATAGTGGTTTTTCTCATAGATTCCTCCAATTTGTTCAGGATCACTGCATTGCCACTAATGGAGGAGTCCATTACATTCGATTGTACCACAGTGTATCAGTCTCTGTGTACAGTGTTCTCCTGGTTCTGCTCCTTTCACTCTGTATCATTTCCTGGAGGTTGTTCCAGTTCTCATGGAATTCCTCCACTTTATTATTCCTTTGAGCACAACAGTAATCCATCAACAACCTATTCCATCACAATTTGTTCAGCCATTTCCCAATTGAAGGGCATCCCATCATTTTCCAATTTTTTGCCACCACAAAGAGTGCAACTATGAATATTCTTGTACAAGTCTTTTTCCTTATTATCTTTTTGGGGTACAAACCCCGCAGTGCTATGGCTGGATCAAAGGGCAGACAGTCTTTTAGCACCCTTTGGGCATAGTTCCAAATTGCCCACCAGAATGGTTGGATCACTTCACAACTCCACCAGCAATGCATTAATGTCTCAACTTTGCCACACCCCCTCAGCATTCATTACTTTCCTTTGCTGTCATGTTGGTCATTCTGCTAGATGTGAGGTGATACCTCAGAGTTGTTTTGATTTGCAGTTCTCTGATTATTAGAGATTTAGAGCACTTTTTCATGTGCTTATTAATAGTTCTGATTTCTTTAACTGAAAATTGTCTATTCATGTCCCTTGCCCTTTTATCAATTGGAGAATGTCTTGATTTTTTGTACAACTGGTTTAGTTCTTTATAAATTTGAGTAATTAGTTCTTTGTCAGAGGTTTTTGTAATGAAGATTGTTTCCCAATTTGTTGCCTCCCTTCTAATTTTGGATGCATTAGTTTTGTTTGTACAAAAACTTTTTAATTTGATGTAATCAAAATTATTGATTTTACATTTTGTGATTTTTTTCTAGCTCTTTCTTGGTTTTAAAGTCTTTCCTTTCCCAAAGATCTGACAAGTATACTATTCTGTGTTCACCTAATTTACTTATAGTTTCCTTCTTTATATTCAGATCATTCACCCATTCTGAGTTTATCTTGGTGTAGGGTTTGAGATGTTGATCCAAACCTAACCTAACCTAACCTAAACCCAGATTTAGGAGTTCTAATTAAGATGACAGCAGGAGGAACAATTAGGTAGCACAGTAGATAGCAAATCAAGCCTGGAGTTAGAAGAACCTGGTTTCATAAGTGGCCTCAGACACTTCTTAGCTGTATGACCCTAGACAAGTCACTTATCTTCAATTGCCTAGCCCTAATCTCTTTTCTGCCTTAGAACTAATACTTAGTATTGATTTTAAGACAGAAGATAAGGGATTTTTATTTTTAATTTTGAAAAGATGGCAACTAGATAGAATTAAAAGGAGCCTTGCTTCTCTATCCATATTCTCTGACAATGTTTTAAAAATGGCACCAGATTGAAATTAACTTTATAAGTACAATATTGTAGAATCATGGTTAAACAGCAGTTGTTTTGTTAAAGATCTGGAGTTTTAAATATTACACAAGGTCAATATAATTAAATGATATCATGTGGCAGTCAAAAAAGCGAATATAACCTTGAGCTGTATTAAGAGAGGCATAGCTTCTAGGAATAGAGAGGTGATAGTATAATTGTAGCCTGCTCTTGCTAGCCATCACCTAGAGTAATATATTCCATTTTGGGTGTCACAATTTAAAAAGGTTATTGATAATCTGGAGAATATCTCAAGTAGGGATACCTAGATAGTGAAGGGTCTTAAAGTCATGTCATATGTGGAATAGTTGAAGGAATAGTCATATTTAGGCTGGAGAAGATTCAGGGGAAACATTATAGCAATCTTCAGTTATTGGAAGGACTCTCATGTTGAGGAAGGTCTAGACTTGTTCTGTTTGTCTCCAAAGGGAAAACTAGGAGCAATCAGTGGAAACTACAAAAAAAGGTCAAGTTAGGATTAATGGTTGAGAAAACTTTCTAACAATTAGAACTGTCCAAAAGTACAATGGATTGTCTATTTTTTTTAAAACCCTTACCTTCTCTCTTGGAATCAATACTGTGCATTGGCTCCAAGGCAGAAGAGTGGTAAGGGCTAGGCAATGGGGGTCAAGTGACTTGCCGAGGGTCACACAGCTAGGAAGTATCTGAGACCAGATTTGAGCCCAGGACCTCCCATCTCTGCTGAGCCACCTAGATGCCCCCAACAATGGATTGTCTACATATGGTGAGATCCCTTCTCTTGATCAAGCAGATGCCGGCTGATTACTTTTCTTCTACGTGAGAGTGGATATTCCATTTCTTCAAACATTCTCAGGGCTGTCATATAGAACAGGGAATCAGACTTGAGTGTGCATAGAACCAGGAGCAATGGTGGAAGAGTGCAGAATCAATGGTTCAATGGTATAGAGTCAAAATGTAACCCTAATATAAGGGAAAAAATCTCCTGATAATTAGTTATCCAAAAAGGGGATGAACTTCAGAAGATCTTCAAGTAAAGACTGGATTTCTGTCAGATATGATGTAGAATGGTTTCTTGGTCAAGTAGGGGTTGGATTTGATAGCTTTTGAGGTCCCTTCGTCAAGTTGTCTTTGACAGTTTGTGATTCTATGAATATTGAAATGACCTCCTTGGCTGCTCTTTCTCCCTCTGGCATCTTGCCTTCCCAATCTGTCATCAACATAACTGCTATTGTAATATTCTTGAGTTGCTACTCTGATCACATAACTCATTTACTCAGAAACCTTTAGTGTCCCTCTATTACCTACAGTCTGAAGAACAAATTTCTCATCCTTGCATTCAAAAACCTCCAAAGAATGTGATCTCTCCTCCTTAATATGACTCCAACTTATCTTGATATTTTTTCTAAAACCATTTCCCTTCATGAATTCTGTTTCTGCTTGCTAGAGCACACTCTGTATTCTTTGCTCATGATATTTTCTATACCTTAACTCCCTTCTCACTCCCATCTCTACTTTTTGGAATCTTTACCCCCTCCCCAAAACCAATTCAGGTATTACTATTATCATAAAATCTTTCCCGTCTCCATATCTTTTCCCAAATGGGAGTGATTTCTTCTCAATTTTTAAAAATACTCTTACCTTCCATCTTAGAATCAATACTGTATTGGATCCATTGGATCCAAGGTAGAAGAGTAGTAAAGGCTAGGCAATGGGGGATAAGTGACTTGCCCAGGGACACACAACTAGGAAGTGTCTGAGGTCAAGTTTGAACCCAGGACCTCTTGTCTTTAGGCAATGGCTCTCAATCTACTGAGTCACCTAGCTGTCTTCCATCTCTCCTCAATTTCTCATGGTTCTTTTCCTTTCCTTTGTACTTAACCTTTCTTTTTAATAACAGCAGTGTGTGAATGTATTTACCTTTATTATTAGATTGAAACTTTCATGAAAGCAAGGTATGTTTAACAAATAACTCCCAAGGAAAAAAGTTTGTATTACAGTTAAATTTAATCTTCATAATTAACATTTCCCCCTCACCTTATTAAGTCTAAACAATCAATGAAACAATAAATCAAACACTGATTTGTCATATTTACTGATTCCCTAGGTGAATGCTCACACTATAAATTTAACATTTGGCTTTCTTAAGCTGGTTTGAAGTGGCTCCAGAACACCCTTGGATATAGTCAGATTCACTTAGCACAGAGTCTTGTATGAATAGAAATAGAATAAAATTTTTAAAAATTGAATAAAATAAAAAGAATCAGTGAAAATAAAAGTATGGCCAGACAAAGGATAGGAGGGATCTATAAACCATGGCAAAAAGGAGATAGTTGAAGGAACTGGAGTTCTATTTAGAGAAAATAGTCAATGGGGGAAGGTGAAATTTCATGAAAATAATCTTTTACTCTAGAAGGCAGATCAAGGATAGATGAGTAAAAGATGCAGAGTGTCGTGCTTTGTCTTTATGGTGCTGCTGTTGAGTTGTTTCAGTTATGTCTGATTCTTCAGGGCCCCATTTGAGGTTTTCTTGAAAAAAGATCCTGGAGTGATTTACCCTTTCTTTCTCTAGCTCTAAAATTTTAATGATGAGAAAACTGGGGCAAGCATGGTTAAGTGGCTTTCCCAAGGTCACCCAGCTACTATGTGTCTGAGGCCAGATTTGAACTCAGGGAGATGATTCTTCCTGACTTGAGACCTTGTACTTTATCCATTGGGTCACCTCGCTGCCTTTTCTTCTCTTTATATACTTTCAGCTATCATAGCTATTTCTATTTGACCCTTAATCTGAAGTGCGGAGTCAGGAAGACCAGACTTTTGAATCTTGCTTCAGTCCCTTACTAGTTATGTGATCTTAAGCAAGTTACTCAACTCTGTTTGCCTTAGTTTCCTCATCTCTAACATGAGCTGGAGAAGGAAATAGCAAACCACTCAAGTGTCTTTGCCAAGAAAACAACAAATGTAGTTACAAAGAATTGGACATGACTGAAATGACTCAATGGCAACAATATCTAAGGGCTGAGACAATTTTGGTCTCTAGGTAAGTCAGCCTTAGCACTGGTTCTGTTCTGGCCTTGAATTCTGATTTTAGTGACACAATTTTCAGAGTGTTCCTTATGACAAAACCCCTGCTTTTGTCTTTGTATTTCTTTTTTTTTTAAACCCTTACCTTCCATCTTGGAGTCAACACTGTGCATTGGCTCCAAGGCAGAAGAGTGGTAAGGGCTAGGCAATGGGGGTTAAGTGACTTGCCCAGGGTCACACAGCCGGGAAGTGTCTGAAGCCAGATTTGAACCTAGGACCTCCCATCTCTAGGGCTGACTCTCAATCCACTGAGCCACTCAGCTGTCCCCTATGTCTTTGTATTTCTAATAATTGGGTCTCTTCTAATTTCTCTAAGTTGTGTTCCTGTCCAATGCTCAATTTCAAATGGGACTGGGATCCTTTTCTGGAACCATAGTCCCTTTGTTTAGCTTCCTGCTTTTTGCTGCCAGACCTCCTTCATCTTAACCATCTGCTTGTTTGGTTCATCGACTATTGTCTCCTGTCAGATTCTGAACTTCCCATTGTCTGCTGTTGTGACTATTATCTTTGCCCACCTGCACCTCAGTGTGTCTTTCTAATCTCCAAATGCTGATCATCCTTTCCCATCCTTTGTTCCTCCATCTATCAAGCTCCTGTTATAACACCCAGTTCTATTAAGGCTTCAGACTCATGGTTACTTAAATAGTGGGAGACAAATAGCTTACTTACAGTGAAATAGAAATTAATTCATTTAAAATACTTAGTTATAGGATATTAAGCAGCACATAGGATGAAAAGAGATGCAATATGTACAAAAACAAATTGTCATAATTTCACTTAACTGTAATAGCTACTTTGACCTCTATTTTTGTCCCATAAGCTAAATAACTTGGTAATGTTACTAAGAGTGTCAATGTCTTAATCAGGTTTCTCAAATTTGTTTGTCTGATTCCTTTTTATCTCCCTGGATAGCCAGTCTTTTAGGGAGTCCATGATATTATTTTGATGTTTAAAAGGAATCCTCATATTCCTGAAAAGACTGTGAACTGCTACTCTAGAGCAACATTTTTCAAGAACAGTAGCTTTTTGTAATAAGTGAAGTGATGAGCTTACATCCATGAAGACCTGGAGTCAACTCCTAATTTTTATTGTTGGTGGAGGTGATGGTCCTTTGTTTGGAAGAGGACCAATCATGGGGTGATGTCTTGACTTGCTTGTGAATTGGATTTAAGTGAGGCAAAGTTGCACAAAATTGTCAGATTCACTCAGTCTTCCAGAGGCAAGGCAGAAATCAAGATGGCTAACAATGGCCAGAGATGCCATGATGACCTTGGTATCTTTGATGTCTTACCAATACCTCTTTATGACTATGGGCAAGCCACTTAGTCTCTCTTCCTTGGCTTCCTCATCTGTCAGAAAGACTTGTACCTGTTGTATAGAGTCTTAAAAAAATAAAACCCTTACCTTCTGTTTTAGAATGGATACTAAATTATTTAGGCAATTGAGGCTAAGTGACCTGCCCATAGTCACACATAAAAATATGAGACCAGATTTGAGACCTCCCATTTCCACTATTCTACCTAGCTGCTCCCCTTCTTCTCCCATAGAATCTTTTATTATTTTACAATTCTTAATATTTGTTCTCTGACATTTTCCAATCCATGAATAGAGTCTTAAATGAAATAAGCTATGTAAGATTATTATAAACCTTAAAGTAATGTACAAATACTAGTTGTTATTTTGTCCCTCTCTTGTCTTCTCTAGAGGAAATGTGATGTCATTGTCTGCCCCAGAAGTTTTCAATGAGCAACTCCCCCATTCTGTCTCTGAGTGAATGAATCACCAACATGACCTTTTTTTTTAAAGGAAGTCAGACTATTTTACAACATAATTTTGTTTTACATATATAAGTATATGTAAGAAAAACAAATTTGTCTTTCTAAGTAAGATTCATTCACTCAGTGTTTCAGAGGGTGGCATAAATCAGTGTGGGCTGAAGTGATCAGGAATGGTCTTATGGAGAAGGGAACCATGAGAGAGTAAATTTAGAAAGATGAAAAGGATTTAGGGCATTCAAGGAAGAGGGAAGGGCATGAGCAAAGGTATATATATATATATGTATATGGAGTATTCAACATATAATGTGTAGGACAATCTGTTTGGAGTGGAAGATCTTAATGAATTTATGGTAAAGACTTTGTAGTGATGTTGTGGGTTTGTTTTATTTTCCTTTTGTTTTTAAACCTTTACATTCTATTTTTTTTTTAACCCTTACCTTCCATCTTGGAGTCAATACTGTGTATTGGCTCCAAGGCAGAATTGTGGTAAGGGCTAGGCAATGGGGGTCAAGTGACTTGCCCAGGGTCACACAGCTGGTAAGTGGCTGAGGCCAGATTTGAACCTAGGACCTCCCGTCTCTAGGGCTGGCTCTCAATCCACTGAGCTACCCAGCTGCCCCCTACATTCTGTTTTAGTATCAATTCTAAGATAAAAAATATCAAGGGTTTGACAATAAGGGTTAAATGACTTGTCTAGAGTCACACAGCTAGGAAGTATCTGAGGCCAGATTTGATCTCAGATTCTTTAACTCCAGATCTGGTTCCCTGTCCACTTGGTTACCCTAGCTGCCTGTGGGTTTCTTTTCCAATCTAATAATAAGGATAGTGAAACTAGACTGGTTCAGGGAGAAAAATAGGAAATTCATTCAGTTGTTTTTAAATCATGTTCAGTTCCTTATGACCCCATTTGAGGTTTTCTTGGCAAAGAAACTGGAGGGGTCTGCCATTTCCTTCTCCAGTCCATTTTTACAGAGGAGGAAATTGAGGCAAACATGGTTAAGTGATTTCCCCAGTATCACACAGCTAATAAGTGTCTGAAGCCATATTTGAGTTCATGAAGATGAATCTTCTTGACTGCAGGTCTAGCATTTTATCTCCCTAAAAGTCTAACCAGAAGTTGAAAAAATAAATAAGATTTTGACTCATTTCTGCCTATTTCACATAAAATGCTTATAAGCAAGTTTAAAAAGTGAACCTGAATTTGATAAATATGGTAGAAGAATATAACATAAAACTAATTTTAGGAATAATGTCTTCTTAGAATTAAGGAAAATACATCATCATTTTAATCTTTTCTTGTGTCAAGGTTTAATTCTTCAGACAATTTCTTCACGATGCCAAAATGATCACTTCATACTGTGTTATTAATAGAGAAAGACTAAGATAACCTTTTATAAGGCACCTGGTCTCAAAACCACTATTTCAATACTTACTTTTTTTCTTTTATAAGGCACTAAATCACTAAATAACTATTTCAATACCTACTTTTTGTTCTTCTTTTGCTTTAATATCATCTGGTCCAATCATTCTAAGATAGTTGTTGGCTTTCTTAAATACAGTGATAAATAAACAGGATTTTGTTGAATCAGACAATGGCTTTGAATTTTTAAAATTCCATAATCTAGCTTCTGCATGGCCAAGTCTCAAGTTCAAAGAGCAATGCGTTAGTTATTATTGTGGAAAAAATATTCTATTCCTGTTATTACTATTATACTAACAACATCTTATGTGCTTGATTGTATTTAAAAACCAAATTCTGTCCTGTCTATATTTATAGTCTAACTTTTTCACACTCATCTTGTATCATGTAGAAAGGATAACTTTTTTTAGTCCCTCCTCAGATCAGTGGCACTGCCTCAATAGCTATGTCCAAATTAAAAAAAAACAAACACCTTAAAATGATAAATGTAAACATTTCTTTCTTCTGTTCTACTGTTTTTTTATTATATCAGCTGTCAACTCTAGCCCTAAGCAGCTCAGAACACATGGGACATATAAGTCATTATTATGTAGAAAAATCTACATATCTCACTTTTTCCCATGTTCTGCAGTGGTAGAGGAAGTACCTCATCAGGATTGCCCTACACTGATGAAATTGAAGGTTTGTTAAAAAAAAAAAAGCAAATTAATCTAATAGAATCTTGTAACATTGATGATCAGTAAGGACAAATTTTACAGGGTACAGATTAACACCTTCTGGGGAAATGTAATTATTATATATATTAAATATTTAACATAACACATAATGAATCTTTAAGATGGTGAATAATCAGCTGAACCAAAAGCAGAAAGGAATGAAAATCATTTGGTGCCACATCAGTTTTCACTGTATGTAAAATGTGTCAAGTTTCACATTCTGAGTATGGGATGAGTAGTGGAAGATGCCAGTTCTCCCCAGCGGACTCTGAGGAATGGAGGTGCGTAGTATTTTATGAAAGTTATCCAGGAGCCTCCATAGAAGGAATTGATGGAATCTGTATGCAGATGAAGCATATCATTCTTTATTTCTTCCATGAATTTTTCTCTAGTGTAAGTGGTAAGCATCTACTTTCACAATATGACAAACATGGAACTATCAATTTCTTGATAACATATGTACAACTAATATAATATAACCTGCCTTCTTGGGGAAAGGGAAGGGGTAGGAAGGAAGGAGAAAACATGGATCACTAAATGTCAGAAAATGATTATTAAAAATTGTATTCACATCTAATCAGGAAAAAATAAAAATAATAAAAAAAGAAAGGTAGAATGAAATAAAGGTGGGACCACCAGATGTGTGTGTGTGTGTGTGTGTGTGTGTGTGTGTGTTTATTGTCTTAGTGAGTTGTTTGGGAGAAGAGATTAAGTGTTTGTCCAAGGTCACTAGGATATGTGAATAAAGATCTTCATGACTCCACGACTCACCTTCTATCCACTCCTCTACTATTCTTTTAGTTCTTTTTACCTCTGAAACTTACTAAGATTTCCCACTCAAATTTGCCTTTGAATTTCTTATTAACTTTTCTTCATTATTTAGATCTATGGCTTTCCCATGAAATGTTAGATTTTTCCCAGGCTGCTGCCTTCTTGGATAGATAACATGCAATATGTTCTCTTCATATGGAGAGGGTGGAGGAGAATTTATTTGGATTTCAACTGAGAGATTTATTTGGAAGTTATTTCATGTAAATGGGGTTTTTCCCTCAATTTGAGTGTTTCCCACAATATCTCAAAATAATAACTACCACCAACTGCAAGCAAACAATAGCAATGCATATAATTTTTTTCCTTAGACATACTGACTTATCTTTTACTCTTACAACAGAACATGCTTTTTCTGAAAATAAACTCATTTGCTAAGCCTAAAGTTACCTGTCTCTTTTTTTCTCAAATGATCTCTACTCTGACCACTTCAGCCTTATGCCTGGAAGTAGTAATAGTATGGATACATTCCTTGGGTGAATAATATCACACTGGAAGATCAAGATGGCTCTAAGGTCCTCTTTTCTGATTGGCCAGTTCTTCCCTGAAACTTCATTTTAAGGAAAGTGACTAGGTTAGTTATGTTCACACCTCCATTCTTCTCCAGGCTTGGCTTCTGACTTGACCTCTCTCCTCTTTTTCCTTCTCCCCACACTCTATAGGTTCTTTAATGTGTTGTCTTCTCCCATTAGAAAGTGAGTTCCTTTCTTTTTGCTTGTATTTGAATTACTAGCACTTAGCATAATTCCTGGCATTTAGTAAGCACTTAGTAAATGGTTCTTGACAATATCCAATAGCTAATCTTTCCAACTTTGGAAGCTGGTAAGGTCATTTTCATTAATGACTTCCTAATGCAGTACTATAATCCTGATGCAAGGTCCATGCTGGAGAACCTATGGTGTGAGTGCCAAAGGGGCCCACTCTCCTCCCCATTTCTACCCTGCCTGAGGACATTTTTCTCATCACCTGCCCTTCTGCCCAGTAGCCCTTCCTCCTCTGTCTGGGGTAAGGAGGCAGTTCACATGCAGTTTCAGGGTTGCTGTTTGGGCACTCGGTCTCTAAAAGGTTCACCATCACTGTGCTGGGTACATTTTCATGAATCCTATTGGGAGGCTAACATAACTCTTTTTTATCTCTGCTCAAACTTGGAGTCAGGAAGATTCACCTTCATAAGTTCAAATCTGACTCCAGATATTTAACAGCCGTGTGATTCTGGGCAAGTCCTTTAACCCTGTTTGCCTCAGTTTCCTCATCTGCAAAATAAGCTGGAGAAGGAAATGACAGACCACTTTAGTATCTATGCTGAGAAAATGCCAAATGGGGTCATGAAGGGTTTGACACAACTGAACAACAACAACCACTTGACTAGAGAAGAGCTAAGGTCCTGAGCCTTCACACTGAGTGGAAGAAAGTGTTCCCAGATACTTTAAGCTTGTTATTGCCTTTCTAAACCATATAACCAGCAAAAAATTGTCTTGGTTCTTATAAGGTTATTAAATCCAATTTAAGATTCAACTTATGTAGAATGTATTGTTCTTGCTCATTTTGAGCAGCTTCTTTCTAAGTGGACTAGCAAAAACAAAAAAAAAACCTAAAGCAACCTAGTTTTTAAAAATTATTAAAACCTCTGAAATATTGTATGACACTGGGATCAAGAGAAACACTGCTCTCCAAGTTTACATCAGTACTGATCCATAACAGTTTGCTGTTACCTCAAATTCAGGTCTTTTTTTAAAGCAATGCTTTTTTTTTTAAAACAATCCAGGTACAAGGACAGCCATTTTACAACCAATCATGCTCTAGCTGTATAAAGAACTACAATATCAATTCAAACTGGCATGTAACTTAAAGCTCACCCCTGGGCAGCTTAAATTTATACTATGAGTCTGGGACTTGCTCATCCTTTAACTTTGAGAATCATAACCCCATGATCAGTGTAATACACATGCACACAATCTTAGGAATCAATAAACATGGATGCTCTGTTATATTATTATTAGATCCAATTGCTTGGCAATTAACCCAATATGACACCTGTACAAATGATTTTTAAAAGGAGCCTCACATTTTACAGCTGAGAATCAATAAAGGAAAATCACAGCTACTGACAACAGTTTTACTTTGGCTTGTTACTACCACATTATGTTGGGTTTTTTTTTTAAGGTAAAGCCATTCATTCACCATGCTGAATCACAGCGATCATAACTTTCAACCACTGACAAAGAGCAAGCTGCATAAAAACATAACATTAAAACAGGTTTTTCTAGTACTAATTAATGTTAGCTGGAGCCATGGAAAGGTATTTCTCCATCTGTGATATGTTTAAATAATAATTTTTTACTTTTTCATATCTCCCAATAATGAGTAACTCATATTGATATAGTATTTTAAGGTTTATTTAGTACTTTTTTCACCCTTTGATATAGTGGATAGACTATTTGTCTGAAAGCTAGGAAGATATGAGTTCAAGTCCTACTTCTGAATCATACCAGCTGTATGACTCTGGACAAAACACTTATTTTCTCAGTTTTCTAAAATTGTAAGATTGTAAATTGTAGAGAAGGTGATGACGACCTATTGGTAGTTTTCTCACCTGGGAGCTCTCTATGCTAATGAAATTGCAGATATAGTCTCTATCCTTATCTTTTCTTTCCAACAATTCTCTGAATTTGGTAGAATAAGTAATATTTGCAGGTTAAGACAAGGAAAGTAAATTTCAAAGAAATGAAACGAAAGTTTTCTTGCTCTCTCTAATTCTTAGCGATATTTTTCTTTCTTCAGATTATCATGTATTTTCTTATGTGAATGAACGATGTTTCTCCTAAGTATAACTTCCATGTCAAAAGTATGAAATTATGTGTGGTGTACAACACTTATGGACCTCTCACCTTTGCAAAGGGGTAGATTAAAGATCTCTTCTCATATATCTTCTTACTAACCATACTTATTTATAATTTTGCAACACTAATGTGGATTCTTTTGTGGTGGTTCTTTCCATTTACATTTGTGTACTTGTGTTGTTTTCTTGGATCTGCATGCTTCACTCTTCATCAATTCTTATAGATATTTTCATGATTCTTTATATTTCTCATATTTGTCATTAAAAAAAAAAAAAGCCCTTACCTTCTCAATACCATTCCTAAGCCACAAGGACTAGGCAATCAGGGTTAAGTGACTTGCCCAGAGGCACATAGTTGGACGTATCAGTTCATATTTAAACCCAGGTCCTCTTAAACACTAGGAATTTCTTATAGCACACTACATTAATTTTGTTGCTTTGATTTTCTGGTCTCAATTTAAAAAAATCAGATTTCCCAGAGTTGTATTGGTTTTATTAGTTATTTTTCAAAAGAATCATGTTACAGTTTTATTTGTCATTTCTATAGTTTTTTTTATTCCAGCTTTACCTATTTGTCTTCTAATTTTTAATACCTCTTCTTTTGGGCTTATTTTAGATATATTTATTTATTAGTTTTCTAATTTTTAAACAGATATTCAATTCTTCAATCATCATTTTTTCCAATTTGTTAATGTATACAATATGATTTCCCTCTGAGGATTGCTTTAGTTGCATCCTAGAAATTCTGACATTATTTAATAATTATAATTTCCTTTCACATTATTATTCATTCCTTTTATGAGATGTTCTTTTATCTATTCATCATTTAGGATTTCATTATTAACCCTCTGCTTGGGTTGGTGCCTTTTGTTTGTGCTCCCTGAATTGATAACTATTATGGTTTATAAAGAATACTTAGTATTTCTGCCATTTTATATTTATTTGTAATATCTCTATGCCCTAATAAATGGTCAAATTTTGTAAAAGTTCCATGTAGTTCTACAAAATATATAAGCTTTAGCAGTTCCATTTAGAAGATGCCATAAGTTATTTAGCTTTTGTTACTCTGGTAATTTGTTCAATTCCATATTCCCTTTTGTCTATGAGATTTATTTAAACCTGAGAGAGGGACATCAAATTCTCTTGCAATTATTGTATTACTGTTTATGTTTCTTGTAACTCAGCTATTCCTTCCTTTATGAATGCAGATATTCATGCATTTAAAATATGTAGATTTACTATTGATACTGGTTTGTTTTATGGTTTCTTTCAGCATGTTATAGTTTCCTTGTATATCTATTTTCATATTGTGAATGTTTTTTACTTTGTGTAATAGCATGGCTGCAACTCTGTTGTTTTTTTTTTCGCATTTGCTTGATGTATAGTTCAAGACTTGATTTTTATTCTGTGCTTGCCTTTGCTTTTGAGATGTATTTCTTGTAAGAAACAGATTGTTGAGTTTTATCTTCTTATCCAATCTTTTCCTCTTTTTCCTCTTATTGGATTGTTTAATCCATTCACATTTAAAGTTATAAGCATTAGGTTTATTTTTTTAAATTTGTCTCATATTTATTCCAAATTGGATTTTTTTTTATCTCTTCCTATGTAAACACACTACTTTTTATTTCTTTAGTTATTTTAGCCCAATATGCTTAAAAGTAACCCAATTCCCATAGGCTCTCTTCCCTTTACATTTAAGGCCTCTATTTCCCATTTGTTACTCTTTTCCTTGTTTTAGATGTTTTCTTAATTTACTAGTTTTTCTTTCTTTAATTGCTTATTTCCCACTTTTTTATCTCAAAATCCCGATTCTTCCTATCTTCAACTTGTTTTGTTAGTTTTTAAATTTCCTTTTTTGTGATTTTTTTCTTAAAAAGAATTTTCTTCCTTTTCCTTATCATTATTTATCTTCCTTTTATGTCTATTCTAGTCTTTTATTCTTTGATTCATGAACCTAACTCCTAATTAGTCCTTTTTAAATCTCAGTATTTCTCATGGAATTAAGACTCCTAGGATACTTATTTTTGGCTCCCTATTCTAAATAATTTCTATGTTATTGCCTATATAGATATTGTTCTATGGTCATATTTTTCCTTGTGTGCCATATTTAGAAATATCAGTTCTGGCAGGTGAT
Source organism: Monodelphis domestica (assembly GCF_027887165.1). Lineage (NCBI taxonomy): Eukaryota > Metazoa > Chordata > Mammalia > Didelphimorphia > Didelphidae > Monodelphis > Monodelphis domestica. The sequence goes on along the minus strand of NC_077228.1, from coordinate 438,148,583 downwards.
AGAGAGAATATTACATCATGGTAGGAATTGTATGTTGCTAATTATGTAGCTTATTATTAATCTTTACCCTTTCTTTGGTCTCCCACCACCACCCCTGAAATTTGGTATGAAATCTCTGTGGGTTCATGCCCTCCCACTCTTCTGTGTACCTGTTGCCTCCAGGAAGACTGATTTCCCTTATCCTAAGGGGAAATAGTCTCTCTAAGCACCAAATTCCTATAATTTATACTGATTCTAAGATCCCCATTACCTTTTCTAGGGTATCTCTCTTCCTCTTTGGGAAAATTCATCATTGGAGATCTCTTACCACTGAAACAAGATTTCTTCTTGCTTTTTTCCTTTTTAATCTCTCTCTTTGTCTATTTGCCCATTCTTCTGCAGGCTGTTTTCTTCTTGAGATATTATAAGAGTTATTTTCCCTTCATTGTTTATGAGTTTATTATATGTTTCCCTCTATTTTCTTCCTCCTTTGTCCCTTTTTACATGTCTTCCAATTTTGTAATTAATTCTACCAAAAAAAACAAAAACAAAAACAACAACATTGATTCACCTATAAGCGGTGTGTTGGAAAGGTTGGGTGTGATGGAACTGACTTTGAGGTAGTTAGTGGCACAGTGGGTTTAGAGTCAAGAAGATCTGAGTTCAAATGTGATGATACACCTAGCTTTGTGACTCTGGGCAGGTCATTTATCCTCTGTTTACCTTAGTTTCTTTAACTTTAAAATAGGAATAATAATGCTGACTTCAAAGGATTGTTATGAGAATCAAATGAAGTAAAAAAGCTCAGAATAGTGCCTGGAATATAGTAGGTTCTATGTAAATGCTTTAATGGACTTATGAGACTTGAATAGACTTGCAAGAATCTACTTTTCAAATTTCAGTGTGAGTATTCATGCCTTAAAAGTTGGCAAATGTTACAAATCAGGGCTTGACTTATTGTTTCATTGATTTGCTATTTTCTAGACTTAAAAAATGATGGAGAAAATGTTAAGGCAGATTAAACTGAAAATTGTATCATGTCTACATTATCATCTCAGAGACCTGGTTGTTAAACATTTTCCAACATATACCTAATTTTAAAAGTCCATCATGTTTCAGGTCTGTTTTGCCACCATTTCTTTAATTTGACTTTTGTACTTACCCTTGTTTTCTTGTGTATTTCTAGGAAGAAATCTTTTAAGGGCCTTGTTGTTATTCTGTTGCTGTATTTGTTACCTTACCTGTATTTATATTACCAGGGGTGTTTGAAAAAACAAATAATTTACTTATGTATGGTTTTCTCTCTAGGAATCTTTTGAATGCTTCATTTTCATTGAGTGTCTATCTTTTTTCATTAACATTTAGACTCAGGCTAGGTCACCTTAGGTTGTATATTGAGTTCTTCTGCCCTTCATAACACATTATTCCATGCTCTTCTACAGTTTCTAGTGGAGAATAGTCTTGTGATATTTGAATTTCCTTTCCTCTTGAAGTTCTTTCTTCTAGTTGTTTGGAATATTTGTTTTTGTTCATTATTAGAATTTTAAAATTTAATCACTATATTTTGGAGTTTGTTGCATAGTTTTATGCCTCCTAGAGATGTTTTTTTAGATTCTTTTGATTGATACTATTTTCACAATTCAGAAGATCTAAACAATTTTCTTGTATTATTTCTTTTGTTAGGTTTTTTTACTTGTTGTGTTCTTCTGGAATACCTATAATACTTAAGTCATTTTTATGTATCTTATTTTCATTATATGGAGATCATATTTTATTTTAATGTTATCACTTTTTCCTACTTTTATGCCAGTTATTTCTGTGTATTTGCATTTCCTATCAGTTATTCTCGTTTGTTTGTTTAGTGAGACTTGTCACTGTGGATTAAATGTTTTCAATTCTAGCATTTTTTTTTATGTAGGACAGGCCATAAATATCTGCCTTAATAATCCTTATTTTTCTTTTAAGCCATTCAAGAACTTCCTGCTGTAGTTCCATATTCTTTTGGGGATCCACAGGGTCTTCTGCCTGATTGTGTTGATTTATTTTCCTTTTCCTTCAATATTTATTCACTGAAGCCTAAACTCTTTTACCTGATCTAGGGACCATATTCTCTTCTGTCAATAAGATCTTTCTTTTTAGGTTATCTGCTTGTCCTTTAGGTCTTTTGAATTTCTTCCTTCTGAGATATTGAATAATTTTCATCTTTCTTCCTTATATTTTCTTAATGTTTACTTTCTGAATCCTCTTTTGTTGGTGGTTTTCCTGGTGGCTGGATCTCAGTTTCCTCCTATGCTAAATGATTCACATTTCACAAGCTCTGGTCTCTTCCTCAAATGACTTATGGCAGACCAGAATTGGCCCCAACTAGATCCCAGGTTTTTTCTTTCAAACTTAGTGGAACACTCCACAGCAAAACAGAGGTGTCCCATTCCAGTTCCCTGTGTCGTAGCAGAAATCACTGTGGCTTTATTGGCACAACTTAAGCAAGCTTCTGCCTTTTTGTTTTCTTCAATATAAGGAGGAGGGGTAGTAGAGATAAGTTCTATTGCCATCTTGAAAGTTGACTTATGCAGCCCTGGTGAAACATGGTGGGTGGTAGAGTAGAGTGACTTTGTTTTGCTATTAGCTCATCAAACTTTTCCTCATTGTGGTTCTTTGTGTCATAGATTGTGGATATAGCCAAAATTGCTTTTTCTCTTGCGTATAATTACTCTTGTGGAGAAGTTTGAAAAGACATGAGGCTCAGAAAAAAATATGTAGTTGTCTCTTTTGTTGGTCATGTAACCTAGAAGTCAGGGAATATTCTTATAATGCATGGAGATTCATTATCCAAATCAACTTCTCCCTCCCCCCCCCCCCCACGACATTATCCAGTACATTTTGTGGGGGAAAGCTTTCTGTGTAATCTTGAGTAAGTCCAGATCTTATAGGTCTTACAGGTCTCAATTTCCTTCTCCTTAAAATAAAGTTGGCCTAGATAATCACTTAAGTTCCTTTTCAGTTCTGAAGTTCTAGAATTTTATAATTCTATGATGCTCAAGGTCATTGAATTGAGTTAGTAAATATCAAAAACAGGTTTCAATTTCTGGCCTCCTCATTCTGCATCTAGTGTTTTGTTTTGTTTTTCTACTATAGCCATTATTGCATTGGCTGCCTCACCAATGATTTCTTTTCCCCAGAAAATAGTATTCTGCTGATGAAAACCAAAACATATTTGATTTTTGCTACCATATAATAGAGGGGGAAAATAAATGGTTAAAATATTAATATGTTTGCCTTTCTTTTATGTAATGCTACTACTATTATTATTACTTTGATATAGACCTCTGGTTTCACTATTGTGGGGTGCTTCCGCAAGGAAATTCTATCCCTAGTACATATCAGAAATTCCTCTGTAACTTAGAGAGTTGCCTTGGGAACTAAGAAAGGCAGTGACTTGCTCATCTGAAAAAAATCACTCAAACTACAAATGACAACCTTGCCCTTTGAGCAATTATTCTTGTTGTACTGAGACAACATCTATCCTTCAAATGACTCAAAACCTTGGCAGACATGATATTTCCTGAATAATACCAACCACTTTCCCCAAACTAGGGAAGTCCACAATCCACTTGCTCCTTAAATGGACATTCCTTGAATTTATATATATTGGATCATTTGGCTTAAATCGAAAACTCCTTGAAGGTAGAGGTCAAGTATTTGTTGTTGTTGAATCATTTCAATTATGTTCAATTCTTTGTGAACCTATTTGGGGTTTTCTTGGCAAAGATACTGGAGTGGTTTGCTATTTCCTTCTCCAATTCACTTTACATAGGAGGGAACTGATGCTAACAGGGTTAAGTGACTTGGCCACAGTCACTCGGCTACTATGTGCCTGAGGCCAGATTTAAACTGAGGGAGATGAACCTTCCTGACTTTAGATCTGGCACTCTACCCACTGTGCCACTTAGCTACCAGTAAAGTATTTAGTTAAATGCTACTCACACTATGGAGGCACTTATTCACAGATTCCATTATTAGGAAGTCAGGGATAGGCACTCCTTTTCACTCCTTGTTCCAGTAGAGCATTATAAACTATTAGGCAAGAAGGTATTCTCCCCACTAACCTTCTCAGCCTCACCCTCAAGCATAGACCAGTCCTGCTAGGGCACTGAGCCCAATTCCACCCCCTCAGGTGGAGAGAACTACACACACTGAGTACTGGTAGACTTTCCCTCTTCTTCTAGAGAGGGAACAATTTAAACAAACCCATTTAATCCTCTGCACGGGTTGTTCTGAATGAGTCATGCTGTATACATAACCAGGATGAAAATGCTCATTTTGAAATTTCTCCACAAATCTGGAGGAAAGAAACCTGGGCAGTGGGGGTGGGAACAAATTTGTGCTCCTCAAGCTGACTGTCCTGAAGCTGAAAGTTACAACTAAATAAAGAGGTACAAATGAATCAAGAGGATGAGAACAATGGTCAACAAACTCCAGGAGGCAGGGGGCAGCTGCGTGAAATGGCTTGGATCAGCAGGATAGCCGCCTGTAAGAATATATCTTTCACATGGCAACCTATTTTAGAGATGTGCTAAAAGCAAAGAGGAAACGGCACATAACACCCCCCACCCCCCTCCATGTTTTGGTGCAAGAAGCAAAGCTTTTTTGGAAGGAAAGAGGTGAATCATTTACAGAAAGATGGAGGCAACTAAACTTACTAACTTTTGTTCAACTTTAAGGTAAAGAAACTTAGTTAAGATTTGAATCATGGCAGCTATGTAGCACAGTGGATAGAGTGTTAGGTCTGGAGTTACGAGAACCTGGGTTCAAATCTGGCCTCAGATACAACCTAACCAGTATGATCCTGAACAAGTCACTTAACCCCAATTGCCACTCTTCCTTCTTTGAATTGATACTAAGACAGAAGGGTTAAAATAAAGATTGAATTAGAGGTAGAGCTATGCATAGACAACTTTAAGGAAGGAAAGGGATGAATAAGAATGAATAAAAATTATTATTATAATATACTATTTATTACAAAGTTACAAATAGCAGCTTCATTCTAAATAAATACAGTGAAGTATGACAAGTTACAGTCTGTTTTTTTCCCCTCTGACAGCTTGGTACAGTGTAACAAACATCAGGTTGGCATAAAAGGACCTCAGTTCAAATCCTGATCCTGCCATTTGCTAACTATGTCAACTTGTGCAAATCATTATTCCTTTCTGGACTTCATTTTCCTCAACTGATATAAAATGAGGGAATTGAACAAGATGGCTCCTACAGTCCTTTCCAGTTTTAGTTCTATGATGGATGGATAGCTAAGATAGATAAATGATACATGGATACATGATAGAGGAAATAGATAAGATAGATGATGATTCAATGACAGATAGATAAGATAGATGATAGATCTGGTAGTGAAATAGAGCTTTTATTAAGAGTTTACTATCTGCCAAATGTAATAAACACTGAGGTATTAAAAAGAAAAGAGAAAAAAGAAAAAAAAAGACATTCTATTCCCAAAGAGCATATGTTCTATTGGGGGAAGACTCCCCTAAAAGAGGAAATGTAAAAGAGGAGATGAGTGCACCAGAACTAGCTCATATCAGCTCAGCCAGTTGTTAAAATTTTCAGTATGAACTTTGAAAGCCAACAAATTAGGGTTTGATTTACTGTTTTGATGATTGTCTAGATAAGAAAGTGATAGATATAATTAGTTAACACTGCAGTTTACACTTAAAAGTGTTTTGTGAGAGTGCATTTTTCCCCGAGAGTTGGTTGTTAAACATTTACCAGAACACTTCTGACTAAAGCAGTACTTTAGTTGTTGTCTTAGATCAGAGGTATTAAATATGGTAGAGGCAACATTCCTGGGTATAATCCTGAACCAGATTAAAAAATGATTGGAAAATATTTAATAAAATAGAATATAGATGATAGTAATATGTGGTTTTATAAAGCAGTATGTGGCCTGCAGTGGTCTTTATTTATGATGTAGTGGACAGTTACTTTTAAATTTTACTTTCATTTAAATCTTTAAAATTTGATAAATTCTTAGGTTAGGGAATAAATTATAACATTAATTCCAAATCTCATGAAAAGAAAAAAGCCCCCAATATTTCATGGGTTACATTTTGGCAAAAATTAAATATAATATTCTACTTAGCCAGATTTCCTATACAGAACACATCTAGCAATCAGGAATTAACTCAAAAGGCTTCTGTGTAGTAGTAGTAGTAGTAGTAGTAGTAGTAGTAGTAGTAGTAGTAGAAGTAATAGATATTTATGTAGTGCTTTTAAAGGTTACAAATTGCTTTACATAGATTATCTTACTTGGATCTCACCACAATCCCAAATAGATGTCATAATTGGATATTATGAAAGGCCATATATTAAAAAGCTAATGCTATTTCTAATAGAAGAGTACCTTAGGCTTCCACTCATAATGTATTATCAAACTCAAAAGGAAATGGCTATTGACTTAGAAAACTACAAATTAACATTATCTATGTTGTTTTGTATTTTTATTTATTTTGTTAAAGATTTCTCATTTGGTCTGGTTTAGTGAACTCTGGGGTTTTGTAGCATATACCAGGACATTTTACCCCTCTGATGTAGATAAGGTATTAACCCAAATACTTGGTATTCTAAGTGTCTAGAGCTACACTTATTATGTGGAAGAATAAACATCACTTTGCACCTAGGAAGTTACAAAGGATGAACTACAGTCTCTGATAAAAATTCTAACAAGCTTCTAACAAAATTATAACAAGCTACATAGAATTCTAACAGTTCTCTCCGGTTTCCCAGCCTACAGCTGATTACAGCAGAGGCAGTAAATTAGGAGGAGGCTGAGAAAGATTGCTTGCTTTCAGAAGGCTCACTGACAATAGCAAAAAGTGATATCTGACAACTTAATGGCAAGAGAGGAAACCAAAAAACCATACAAAGCAGACATAAAGACCTCAAAACTACAACAGTCTGAGGTCATTAAGTTTAAGGACAAAGGCCTCATGACTCCTTGATGGGCCAGGATGGAACTGCTATACTATAGCAGAGTATGATAATTCCAAGACTCCTAGAAAAGATTAGTTAAGTATATGCTCATAGAAGCACATAATAGATTCCTATCCAGAAACTTATAATATGAGGAGGGAGCTAGGCAGAATAGTAGATAGTGTGCTTGACTTAGAGTTAATGTACATCAGAATTCAAATCCTGCCTCTAACCCTGGGCAAGTCACTTAAACTCAGTTAGATTTCCGTTTCTTCATCTGTAAAATGGGGATAACAATAGCCCCTGCCTTTTAGAGCAATTGTGAGGATAAAATGAGATAATATATGTAAAGTGCTCTGCAAACCTTAAAGTGGCGTATGAATGTTAGTTATTAAATTAAAAAAAAGTTTTGGCAATCAAAAGGATAAATACTTAATTTTCCCAAAATTAGCCCCTCTCCAGAAGTACATGTTACCCAGAATTCCAGAGACCCAAAGGTTTTCTGTGACTACAATAGAATGAACTTTGGATAGAGTAGGGGGAAAAAAATTCTGATCTCAGAATCTCAAGACTGAATACTATTCTGGTGCTGCCACTCCTTAGCTGTATAACCTTGGGCAAATCACAAATTTTTTTTGCATCTCAATTTCTGTCACCAGAGTGAAGAGAAGCATCTTGGTGAAAATAGAGAGCTCACCTGAAAGTCAGGAAGACTTGGCTTTAGGCCCTTTCTCTGAAACATCCTAGCTATGTGACTGAGCAGTACTCTAAAACTTTAATCGTAGAGAAGATGCTGAACTGCATTGGGAGTTTTCTCACCTAAGAGTTCCCTAAACCAGTGAAATCACAGGTTAGTCCCTAGAGTGAAGAGAAAGAAACATGCCAGAAGATGGAAATAGGAAAATCATGCCACAGTGACTGAGAGTAGCTGGGTTAAGTTTGGCTCACCTGATAGCACTTTTGTGCAGGGCTGCATTAGCCAGGGTATTTGAAGAAAGGGAGTATTGTCATTTTGGACACATTACATAGATCAAAGAAAAGCTACCAGGGAGAATAAAGGAGGAGTCAGGGGAGGCTGGTGAATGTGTTTGGGCAGTAGAGTACCAGTAACCAGGCATCTTCATGGAATGTGGATTTGTGTACTTGGCTGATTGCTCTTCCCCCTGAAAAAGTAGCCTTGGGAGTTTTGATACCTATGTTCTTATGAGGTTCTTCATACCTATGTTCTTATATCTGAGCCTATGTTGGGCATTGCCCAAGGACAGAGATCTGGGCATGTTGGAACCAAATTGAAGAACAATGAAGCAGATGGATCTGGATTCAAGGGCACACTCCATCACCATCAGAATCCTCTTCTACAAAGTAGGGATGAAGTATCAGATGCACCTACTTCAAAAGGTTGTTGTAAATCCACAGAATGAATGAATAAAAAGTCATCTGTTAAACCTTTACTCTGTTCCAAACATTGTGCTGAACACTGGATATACCAAAGCCAGCCCCTACCCTCAAGGACCTAACATTCTAGTTGGAAAATCATAAATAACAGACTTATTTCCTCTTCCCTCTCTAACTAGGGATGTTGGTAATGGGTTTATCTATCCATCTATCTATTTTTCCATCTATCCTTCCTTCTTTTCTTCCTTCCTTCCTTCCTTCCTTCCTTCCTTCCTTCCTTCCTTCCTTCCTTCCTTCCTTCCTTCCTTCCTTCCTTCCTTTCTTTCTTTCTTTCTTTCTTTCTTTCTTTCTTTCTTTCTTTCTTTCTTTCTTTCTTTCTTTCTTTCTTTCTTTCTTTCTTTCTTTCTTTCTTTCTTTCTTTCTTTCTTTCTTTCTTTCTTTCTTTCTCTCTCTCTCTCTCTTTCTTCCTTTCTTTCTTTCTCTCTCTCTCTTTTCCTTCCTTCCTTCCATCTATCCTTCCTTCCCTCCTTCCCTCCTTCCTTCCTTCCTTCCTTCCTTCCTTCCTTCCTTCCTTCCTTCCTTCCTTCCTTCCTTCCTTCCTTCCTTCCTTCCTTCCTTCCTTCCTTCCTTCCTTCCTTCCTTCCTATCTACCTGTGCCTTAGGAAGTAAGCTAAAAGCATAACCCTAATTGAAGGGAGGTTTCTAATTACTTCAGATAACTGACTGCCCTGAGTAACTGGAAGAATCCCCACTAAGCCCTTACTGCAATACTTAGGAGTGTTTTAACATGGATCTGAGTATTTTCTCCAAATAATACAGTTCAAAATCTATCCAATCTTGCCTGTCCTAAATGATTATCTATGTCCTCCCATAGTTTCTTCAAGGGTTCCAGTGTGTGTGTGTGTGTGTGGGTGTGTGTGGGTGTGTGTGTGGGTGTGTCTTCCTCTACTTTTCTTGAGCACATGGAGATCAGTAGAATCTGTGGGCTATTGATCTGGTTATCTTTTGCTCTCACTAAAAGACTAGCCCTTCCTCTTTTTCAAGCATCTGTCTTATGGAATCCTTTATGTTTCTTCTGTGTGAATCTTCATTTATTCATAAGTGTGTTGCAGCCTGCTCATGCCTGTCATGAGCTACTACTTTGCCTGCTATTACTCATGTTTGATACTCTGTTGAGCCCTGGACAAGAAAGGAATGTTTCCATTCTTAGTCCTAAATAATTACTACTATAAATGTAAGCCATTATTATTAGCACTTCATTAGTATTATAGTAATCACACAGTGTCAGTTTACTAGATGAGAAAAAAGACAGTAGTATTGGGTGAAAAGAACAGACAAGAAAGAAAATGTCACTTAGCAGAGACTTGCTACCCTATCACCTTCTCCATAGTCTTCATGATGGCTTGGCTCATCTTGCAAAACTACTTAAAGCATAGCTATAGCGTCAGGAAATAGGAAGTTTAAATTGTACATGTGTATTTGCTATTCCCTGAGCATGGCAAAGTATGCCACATAATTCATAAAATGTACTATCATTATGCAACCAAGAACAGGAGGTGTCAAAAGATATAGTAATACTAAGCAGTGCATGCCTGTCAAGCCTTGAGGGGAACACAGAGCATAAGCTATCAGATGCGGTAGAGAACTAGAACAGTAGAGGGAACAAGTGAAAAATATAATGGAATTTGCCTATTTAAACCTTTCCCAATTTAGATTTTAAGCTTTTCTGGTTTAGGGAGCATATCTTTGCCTTACTTTTTGTGGCATCTAAGGAAAAGCTTAATAGTTATAATTAGTTGATTATGAAAACATAAGAAATGTCATTCAGACCAATATTTTTGTCTCTACAATGAAAGAGATCTTTGTGGGAAAGCCTGGTAATTTCTTTCTAGAACATTATCCTTAGAGGTTAGGGATGAAGCCAGATATTAATTAAGTCTAACTGAGACCTGATAGGATACAATAGAATTTGTTAATTCAAATTACATAGTACAAACAAGTCTGATTTACTCAAGAAGCTTATCAGTCTCAGTTATCACTTGCCACTGGCTTTGGTTCCTATTTTGGAATCAGGATTTTAGCATTCAAAGAGATCTTAAAGATCATCTTTCCCTCAGTCTCTTCATTATTCATCTTCTGCTGCTCTCTCTTCTAGACTTTTATTCCTTAATTCATAGCCCTTATACAGAGTTTGTCCCTGTTAAATCTCTGTGTTTCTCATAGAATTAAAGCCTTTAAAGAAAGGTCATTTCTGGGTTCTTTCTTCTAAACAGTCTCTATGTTATCACCTTGAAGAACTTATTCCCTGGCCTCCTTCTTCTATAGTGACTCACTCTTAGAAATATCAATTTCTGCAGGTGATAGAAAGGATTTTAAATTTTCCTAAGCCTTTGACTATGCATTTCATTGTTAATCTTTGCTTTCCCTATGGTCATTTCCCCCATTTGAGATCTGCTGTAAGTCTTTGAGTTGACTTCTGCAGCCCTGTTGCCATAGCATGATAAATGGTGGGATGGGGGATACTGAATAAATAGTGAGAGGTTGGGGATTGTTGTATTTAGTTCTTTGGGTTTTTATCTTGTTTAGATTCATGGAGAAAGTGGACATCACTTTGTCTTTTGTGCATAATTCCAATTTTAGAGAGGTTTGAGGATTAGAGAAAATGTCTAGTCCTCCATCTTTTTGGTTATGTTACCTAGATGATCTCCCAAGATCATCTAGTTCAATTTACTCCTAAATCCTTTTTTCAACATTTCTAAAAAGTGATCCTCCACTCTCTTTTTTAATACTTTCAATTGGTATGGAACTCACTTCTTCATGAGGCAATTTATTCCTTTTTCACATAGCTCTGATTGTCATGAAGCTTTTTTTAAAATAGGTTAAAATTTTTGTCTATAAGGCTCTCCCCATTCAACTTTGTCCAATTCAATTTAAGAGATGTTTATTAACCATCTGTGTGAAGAGCACTATTCAAGGCACTAGATGAGATAAAAAAATTTAGATGAGACATAGTTTCTGTGTTCATGGAGTTGCCAGTGAAGTAGTGTAAAATGACACAGAAATACTTAACGGCATAAAATAATGCACAATTAGTCTATCATGTGCTAGCAAAATACCATATGAGGGCCAAAGGTGGAAAAGGTTAGGGCATGAAGAAAGGTTGTACCTTACTAGGAAAGGGTAAAGTCGAAATAATAGTTTTTAGACTACTGATAATCATTTGACTATTTGTATCCTAAAAATTAACTCTTTGTTCAATGACCAATGAGTAGACATATTCTTGGAGAATTTTGAGATTCCTTTTAGAAGTTTAGCTGGAAGAAATGAGGAAATTGCCATTAAATAGAAGGCTGACTCATAGATCATCCTTACTGAGGTGAAGAAAGAAATTGGCAGAATGTGTTTTCTTGTCCCTAAGCAATAAGAAACATTATTTAATGGGATGTTTGGTCATAATAATAAATATTTACAAATAGACTACTAGAGAGACAGGTGTAGCTTATGTACCAACATTAGTGGATAAAAATGAAGCAGAGAAATTTCTGCAAAGAACTTAGACCTTCTAAATCAAGTCAACCTATACTCTAACACTTAGTGATTTCAATGCAAAGGTGGAAAAAAGTAAACATGGAGAGAAGTATATGGGAAAAGATGGTTTAAAGAAGGAATGAGAGAAAGCAAAAAACTTATAGACTATACAGAAGCCTCACCACTCTATCTCTGAAATATTTTCTTCAAAAAAGGAAGTATTAGGTTCTGGACATAGTGAACACTAAGCAGCATCATGAAGTATGAAACAGATTCTATTATAAATACAGAGAGAGATAGAAAAGGCTATTGATGCCAGAGTTATTAATGAGTCAATTATTTGTGAACAGTTAGACCATCAACTCATCTGACCCAAGATCAGAATTAGAAAATACACATTTGCACATGTGCATGTGCACATATAAACACACAGAATAATAATGAAAAAATATGACTTACCACCTAAACAACTAAACCCTAAACTATATAAACAAATGACCAAAAGTAAAAATGTGAAATGGACAATAGAAATGACATTGACATCTATTATAATAATTTCATCCAAAAGATTAACAAATATAAATGTATTGCCATAACAAAAAAGAGATAAGAGATCACAACATACCTTGGTTAGCAAATAAATTACTTCTATGACAGAAATATATGGTTGACTCCTGTTATGCTCAGTAAGAAAATAAACTAATTTGTAAAATCTTAAGAAGGAAGCTGGACAATTATGAGCAATATTATCTCATAAAGCTGAAAGAAGCAGTAAAGGCTAAAACATTTTAAGGAATATTTGACAAGATATTAAACTAAACAAAGACAAAGAAGAGAATGGCTAAAAAAATATATTGGGACATAAGTCTCTATCACATGAAGATGATAGTTTTAAAAAACAACAAACTTGAGACCATGGAGAATAATACAAATTCTTTTCTTTTTGCTAAACCATCAAATACTAATAGCAATTATATTTTTCCACCTCATGTCTTCTTTTCTCTAGATAAAATACTTCAAATTATGTCTTCAAATCATTCTCAGCTGTTATATTTTTATCTCTTCTTTACAACTTGGTCACCGTCTTATGGACATGCTTCTGTCATATTAAATCAAATGAAGTCAACAACTATTTCATGTGCCTAATGTATGCTTAGTACATTATTTGTGAATGCAAAATAAGTAGAAGACATGCTCCCTGCTTGTGAGTAACTCACAATTTAGTTGATGAGATAAGAATAGATAGAGAACAACTAGAGAATGAAAAAAAATTTTTTTTAAATCTAAAACTGGGAGGTAAATATATATCCCAGATTCAATGGACTTCTTCAAAACTTATTTATTTATTGGTGTATGACCTCTCTCCAATGGTGCAACTAGCAAGCTATCTACAGTTGATTATTGGGCAGGTGAATCTAGGTGGCTCAGCTCAAGGGATAGGATTCTGGGCATAGAATTGGACCTCAGACACTTAATTGTATCACCCTCTGTAAGTCACTGAACATGTTTGCCTCAGTATCCTCTACTGTAAAATGAGGATGGCTAACAAACAGCTCTTTCCTCCCAGGATTGTTGTGAGGATTTTATTCAAAAAGTCCTCAGCACAGTGCCTGGCACATAGTAGGTGCTTAATAAATGTTCATTCCCTTCCTCCCTATACTTTCTCATCCTATGTAATTCTGGTCCATATTTACAACTTCAGATGATACATTTAATATGCTTTCTAATTCTTTTATTATTTCTGGGATACCAGAATAGTACTCTCAGTGTCCATTAGTTATACATGAGAATAATAATAATAAGTAAGTACTTAATAATGACTATCCACTTGGATTACATAGTGGATTACATAGTTGGTTTTTCTATGCATGTTTTACTACTGGAGCTAAGGACTGGACTTGTGATTTCATTGGTATTCAGAATTCCCAGGTGAGAGTTCCAACTCTAATGCAAGTTAGGACCTTTTCTCTAACTTAATTTTTTGAGAGTTGCCTAGAACAGAGGTGTCAAAACTCTTTGAACCAAATTAAAATGCAATTGGGAAATGTTGAATAAAAAAATGCAATACATCATAGATAATGTTAACTTGTGCTTTTCTAGGTCAATATGACTCTTCTGAGAACCATTTCCACTTGAGCTTGATTACACTGGCATAGAGCACTGGGAGGTTAAATAATTTGCTCATCATTACCCAGGTAGTATGTCAGACTGAAACTTGAATTGGTCATACTGGTTTTGTGGCTATTTCTTGCTGTCTTCCTTGTATAACAATCTTTTTTGAATGGGAAAGGATCTCACTGAAGCCTTCTCATGCTCCCATTCTCAATTCAGTTATCAAAATGTCATCCATAAACACAAGCTTCTGAAAAACTTTACCAGCAGTTAGTTCTTATCCATTCTTTTGCCATGGATCCCTTTTGTAGTTTGTTGAAATCTATGAACTTCTCAGAATAATGTTTTTAAATGAATAAAACACAAAATAGATATAATTACAAAGGAAACAAACGATATTGAAATTACAGTTGTTAAAACAGTCAACAGGTTTATTAAGAACTCCTGATCTGTAGGGAATCCTATAATTTGTACTTTACATGGGACAGCTACTATCAATGACTTTGGTGAAGATGCATCTCTCTTTTTCGTGCCTTTCTTGATAATGACACTAAAAGAATCATTGAAAAAAACAATATCTGTAGTTATATCTAATAAGAAATCTTATATGAACTCAATATAGACATAGGAGATATCTTGAAGGAGAGCAACTTAAGATTTCATTTTGATCTGTACAAATGGATTATAAAAAACAATAAATAGCAAACCCAGCAGAATCTCGTATTCTAATCTTTCAGTCAATAGTGTGATTATAAAGATGTAATCTATTTTAGAGATTCTATAGTTGCCCTCCTCATCAAATCCTTATATTCTTTCATGTTTTCATTGAGAATTCCCTTCATAAGAATATAGACCTGTGTCATCAAACTCAAATAGAAAGAGGCAAACCCCAAACCATATATTAAGGATACTCAAAGATGCATATTGACTTAGAAATCCAATTATTAACATTATATTTTATTGTATTTTTACATAATTTGTTATTTTTTCCCATTTCATTAAAGTTTTATTTTATTTATTTAAAAAAGTTTTATTTTATTTTTATTTCCTTCTGTTTTAGGATCAATACTATGTATTGGTTCCAAGGCAGAAGAAGAGTGGTAAGGGCTAACTGATTCCCCCCACCATATTTTTTTAATCTGGTCCTGGCACACTTGGGAGTATTTGGCCAGTGTATGCTTGGCACCTCTATTCACAGAATGACTTTAGAGAAAAGTATGCATTTGTCTTGATAGTTGTCAGTGTTATCTTGGTTGCCTTTTTTGGGGTGGGAATAATATTATCCATGATCTCTTCCAGTTTGGGGGGAGAACCTTCCCCCTTTTTTGTAATTAAAAAAAAACCCACCTCAACTTCTCTCTTAGAATCCTTAGTAAGTATCTACTCTAAAGTGGGAGGGCAATAAGGATTAGGAAATTGGAGTGAAGACTTGCCCTGGGTCACACAGATAGGAAGTGTCTGAGGCCACATATGAACCCGTGACCTCCAGGTCTGGTACTCTATCCATTGTGTTACCTAGCTGCCTCTCCCTCTCTGTTGTATACTTCAAATAGATGTGATTTATTTCAGGGGAAAGGAATATTTTTCACTTTCTGTTTGTCCTTACCACCTAGCACCAGTGCCTTCTACATAGTAGGTGCTTAATAAATGCTTGCTGAAAAACAAAACAAAACATTTAAAAGCAACTCCTGAGTGGTTTTAAAATTATGTCATCTTCAGCACAGATTTTTTTTCCCACCACTGATTTGTTCAAGCTAGGTTACAATTCTTGGCTTTATATTAAACATCATTTATACCTTTTCGTATAACACATTGGTAATAGGCCATTAGATTATAAATATGGTGATTGTATTCTTGTCATTGGTCACTGATGATTATAGATTGCTATAGAAACATTGGCCAAAAAAAATTAGCCCCTAGTTGTTATTTGACTCACAGCCATCCATGAGCTCTCATATATATGTGTAATTGCATATACATGTAAATTTACATATATACATATAAATATGTTATTGTATATGCATGTGTATATAAACATACATGTGATTGTGTGTGCATGTATATATAAACATATATACGTAGATTGTTGTTTGGTTCCCTTCTACAGTAATGATGGTGTTAGTTGCAGAAAAAGGAACAAAAGGTTCTAAGAATAACCTAGCTTTTATAGTCTACAAACATTAGCTTAACTATATGTTTTTTTTTAAAACTATGTTTTCTAAGCCTGAGTATGATATATACTACTGGAGGAAATTGAATTGCATCAATATTGACAAACTCACAATAAACGAAACAAGAAGACAAACAATACTTGCAGCTAAATGGAAGGTTGGCTCTTTGAGAGGCCAAGAAAGGACCTGGCACATTTAGTTTCACTGTATTCCCAAAGGCAGCAAGAAGCATAGCAGAGGGTTCTTGCTAGTGTTCATTATAAGCATGGCAAATCAAGCTGATCAAGGGTTCCATGAAATATCAGTCAGCTAACAACATGCATTTATTAAGTTCTTACTGAATACCAGATATCAGTCTAAGGCTGAGGATGCAAAGAAAGGCAAAAAACAGTCTGTTCTCAAGTCTAATGGGGGGAGACAGCATACAAACAACTATATACAAACAAGATATACACTTAGATATACCTAGGATAAAGTAGGGGTAGTCACAAAAGAAAAAGGAAGAAGGTATGGCAAAGAACTGGAAATGGGGGGGGATGCCCATCATTTGGGGGATGGCTGAACAAGTTGTGATTTATGATTGTGATAAAATACTGCTGTAACACAGGAAATTATGAGTGGGCTTCATTTTAGAAAAATCTTAGAAAGACCTCCATAAAATAAGGAAAAGCTAAGTGAGTAGAACCAAGAGAACATTATATACAGCAACAGAATTAATATTAGAAGAATAACTTGTGAATGTCCTCCTTCATCAAAAGAA
This sequence comes from Monodelphis domestica, assembly GCF_027887165.1. NCBI lineage: Eukaryota > Metazoa > Chordata > Mammalia > Didelphimorphia > Didelphidae > Monodelphis > Monodelphis domestica. The sequence goes on along the minus strand of NC_077228.1, from coordinate 438,131,657 downwards.
TTAATGAACAGAAACATGGAAGTCATAATTTATATATTTTGTCAGTTAATGTCTTCTATATGTACAGAGGTGAGAGATAGGGTGAGATACCTGGAAATGAATTTTCTACAGTTTAAATAAAGAAAAATTTTAAAATATTAAGTAAGAGGGAAGGAAATAAAAATGTTACTTGCCAGGAGCTGTGCTAAGTGTTATACAATTATCTCATTTTGATATAAACACAAATATTATTTCATTTGAGGTTCTTGTAGGAGGTGTATTTTACTGGTATGTGTAGAAAGTCAGAGAAGCCCTGAAGCAGAGATAAGGAGGGAGAGAATTCCAAGCATGGGAGATAGCCAGTGAAAGTAATGAAATTTGGGAGATGGAATATCTTGTGTGAGGAAGCATCTTGTATTTGGTGCACTATGAATGAAGTTTCAAAAACTCCTGTCTTTGACTTTGAGGAAAAACTTCTATTTATCCAGAATTTCCTTATATCTTCAGTATAATATAAGGGACTATTCTCTCTCTCTCTCTCTCTCTCTCTCTCTCTCTCTCTCTCTCTCTCTCTCTCTCTCTCTCTCTCTCTCTCTCTCTCTCTTCTTTCCTTCCATTCTTTGCATCCTCAGTACCGAGCACAAAATACAGTAGGAGCTTAATATATGTCTATTGAATTTGTTGAATTGCTAGGGATATTGGAGCTTTTGTATTGCTAGCACAGCCCTTGGGATTCTATAATGATCTTGATGCCATGAGCAGGCACTGGAATAGGATTTTTCTGGAGAAGGACTCAGATTCAGAGAAGGTACAGTCATTGTGATTGTGAGGAAAGCAGCACAAATGTTATCTCTTCCATGAAGGATTCCTGAGCTTCCTAATTAGTAATGTACTTCTTCCCCTCCAGATCTCCCAAAGATCTACAAACTCTTTAATGCGCTTAGAAAACAAGGTGACATAATTGAAAGCTGAAAGACTTTAGGGATGTTTTGGTTTAACCTCCTAATTTCTTTGATGAGAATTTGAGGTGTTTGGGAGGTTAGGTGAGGTGGAGGGAGTAATTTACCAAAGATCACACAGACAGTATATGTCAGAGCCAGGTTTTCCAACATGCCTATGGATTCAAGTAAACTAAAAACAATACTTATTAATCACCTAAAAATGCCAATTATGACACTGAGTTGATGGATAAATATTTTCAGCCAGGAGGGACAAGAATTATTTTTTTTAATCCTATTGTTCCTTATTTTTACATCATATCATTTCCAATACACTTCAAACCCAGAAAAACCTGTTGTTAAGAAAAAAACCAAAATATTTTAAAAAGTAGTTCAGCAAAGCCACTTATCTACTGTTTCTCCTGCATACAATACACTCCATTCTCATAGTCCACTACCTCTCTGGTTAGAGAAAGGAGATTATGAACTAATTTATGTTAACTAAGGGCAAAATGATGATAAACATTCTTTTGATGCTATTTCTTTTAGAATTTCACTTTTTTCTTTGTTTTGGAGAGGAGGCTAAATGCTTCATTTTTAGTTTACTAGAATATCCTTGAAACCCAGGTAATAGGAGCTCCTGTTATATTAACTGAAGGAATTTCAACAGGCTCAAATATCCCTTTCCAGTTAGGGAAGGTGTGATAATACCTCCTACTGAGCCTCGAAGGAGAGAAGAACCTTACTTTACACCCCTTTTGGACTGACCCTATACTTGACAAGAAATTCATTTATTTGTTATTTTAATCTTGATTCTGGCCCTGAGACAGCAAAAACAATGGTTTGCTATTCCCTGAAAAATTACAGTTATTGTTGTAACTTGTTCCCCTCATCCCTAGCCCCAGCCCAAAGCAGGATAGGCTTCAAAGGGAAATTCACTTGAATTGCAGCTGTATAAGGAGTAAATTTTACACAGGCACATCCTTAGTGTCCTTTCCTCTTTGATCCTTCAAGAAAGGACAATAGAGGCTTCACCTTGGGTGAAATGATAATTGGTTATGGACCACTCACTACTGAATAGCCATGCACCTACCTGAATTCAATTTCCATCACTGGAACTCTCTACATGGCCCTAAGGCTTACAGAGACTTTGTGGGCATCTGATTTCAGACCAGGTCTCTTCTAGATTAGGATAGAAAACATGGATTTAGCTGGCTGTGCAGCTGCTAAATCCATTTTTGGCTTGTGTGCTTGGCAATTCAACATCTTTCCCTACAATGAAAACAAGATTATCAGTAATATCCAAATGAGATTCCCTGTCTTCCCTCCCATCTCCTATCAGTATGTCAATAATAATTTTTATTTAGATGGTCACAGTACAAGCTCATCAGTTCTGTATAAGCAATAAGTAATATCTACAGCACTGCTATTTCTTTCATTTAACAGAGATGGAAACTAAGGTAATAATAGAACAAGAATTTTCCAAGGTCACAGCAATCACTTGTCAGAAAAATAGAATTTTAGTGGCCAAAGAACTTTGTTAATAGACTGCTTGTTCCAATTAATGTTACCTATTCTATTCTTCATTTTCCTTTAAAGATTTTTTTCAAAATCATTTTTAAAGTGCACTGAATTATGGTATGAAATAAAATTAGCCAGGTTTTAGCCTTTCTGGCCTATACTTCCTTTCTTCTTTTTTCATCATTTCTTAGGCATATCCTTGAAAACTGCTTCATTTTGCATTTTCTCTCTTCTATTCTTTTTTTTTATCATGCTCTTGTTGGTTATCCGAATTTCTTCAGAATATCCAAAAAGAAAATGTTTTTGGTATTTTTGTGTTACTCAGGTGAGTGAGTTTTGAACAAATTTTGGGGTGGACCCCAGGCATAGACTCAACTAGCTTAAACCAGGTTTTCTAGAAACCAGTTTTCTTTTCAAATTAGTCCTGCTCTCCTAGATTGTGTACTAGATAGACTCAGTAAATTATTTCTCATGATAGATTTTCCACAAATGATTTGGTTTGTTGGTGCACTGGAAACAAATTTGTAGTCAAAAGACCTCGGTTTGAATTTTGGTTCTGCTATACGTGTTGCCTGTATGACCTTGGGAACATCAATTGACTGGCTATTAGTTACCTCATTGTAAAATAAAGTTTTAACTAAATCAGAGGTTCAACCTAGGGTCTATGAACTTGTTTTTAAATTTATTTTTATTTCTTAAAAGAAAGTGAGAAAATAATACTTCAATTTGCACTCCAGTTCATCAGTTCTCTCTGGTGGTGAATAGTATTTTTCATCATGAGTATTTTGGAATTGTCTTGGATCACTATTGATCAGTGGCCAAATCTTTCACAATTGCTCATTACAATATTGCTGTTGCTATGTACTTGTTTTTTTTTAAAAAGAATAACTTGATAACTATATCAATATGATTAGTTTCCTTCACAATCCCACGTCTTTCATTTTATGTGTTTAAAGTCACTTTAAGAATAGAGCTGTCGGCTTTATTAGATTGCCAAAGAGATCTACATACAAAAATAGTTAAGAATACAGTTCTTAGCTTTTTTTGTTTTTTTGTTTTTTTTTTGTATCATGGACCCATCCCATTGGAAGTCTGGCAAAGCCTTTGGACTTCTTTCTGAAAACGTTTTTAAGCAATTGTAAGAGATACTAAATATAAGTTAATAAAATAAAAATTTACTTCCCCCTCCCAATTCGTTTTCATGCACTTTCTGGTGGAACAGGAACCCCAGGTTTGACCCTGTATCACTATCCTTTCGGTCTTTAAGGATGCTCTTCTTTGGTCCTATCTCATTCCATGGTCTCCCTTGGAATGGAGTTTCAGCATGGAAGCAAAACTCCCTAATTGCAACATCACGAGGCGCTTCTATTAAAAAAAAAAAAAGTAACGTGTGCCCTCTAAAGCTACTCTCAGTTTCCAGTCTTTCCCCCTCTCCTTCTGGAAGACGCGTTGGTCTGTGAAGCTGGGTGATGGTAAATCAGTCTCTTCTCTCCGCCTGGGCCTCCGTGTGCCAGGGGAGTCCATTCCGGGTTTTGCACCCAGCCCCACCGCTCCTCCAGCTGAATCCCTCTCCAGCCTGCGCGGCCTCGGCTGCTCCTGCAGCCCGGGGAGTGCGCGAGGCAGAAGCTCACGCAATCACAGGATAGTCGGATCCTTACACCGCTCACTCTTAAACTGGAGCCGGCGGACAGACGGGCGGGCGAGCGAGCGGAGACTACTCCCCTCCCCGCGCATCCCCTCTCCAGCTTTCTCAACGTTCTCCCCACAAACGCGGGCTTGACGGAGAAAACAAGCCGACCTTGGGGCCGGAAGGCTGGGCCGAGATTCCTGCGGGGGCGGGGAGGCAGGGACTATTTTCTCTCCCTGGGTCCTCGCCTAGCAGCCTGTAATGAACAACATTCCTGGGTTGCTGCGCTCGCTCTCCTTGCTCGCTGCCTATTAGCTGTTCCGGCTCCCTCCCCCTGCTGCATGTTTTCCGCCCTAGTAAAGATCATGCAAACAAAATAAGCATTGAATGCCCTTTGCAAAGTGAACTAGAGTTGGTCGAGGGGAGGGCCTATTCCCCCCTCCCCCCTCCCGAGTGCGTGTTTCTGAGCTGCTAAAAGTCTTGTTTTAGCTTAAAAGTGGAAAGAAGGTGAAGGCTTGGGGGGGGGGGGGCGGTGAGGGGGAAAGGAGCTACTTTCAGTTGCTCCACAAGCATCAATAGTTGTCACTAAAATCAAACTGACGTCAGCCCTGGGTAAAAAGATATGTCTCTTTTGTTCTCATTTTCTCTCCCCCTCCCTCCCCCCATTTGCAATCAAAGGCAAGAACATTTTGGGGGGAAAGACAAAAAAAGAAAAAAATATATTAATTACAATTCAAAGATATCTTCCATTAGAGATCCTGTCTGGGCGGTCGGAATGTTTAATGAATGCATCAAGCCTTTTGATCTCTCTGAGTCAGTCGGGTTCAGTTGTGCCGGAAGGTTAGTTGCATATCCTGTGGCTGATCTGAAATTCGATCAGCAGAGGGGGCAAAGAAAAGAAAAGCATTTTAATGGGAATCAATAGAGGATCATAGGTCCTGGAAGGAAATACGTGTTGATTAAAAATGCCATGTGATTTAAAAAAATGTACACTGCTTTCTTAAAAACAAAAACAAAAAGGAAAAGGAAAAAGCAACCTTTAAAAAGAGAGGAGGAGGGAGGGGAGAGGAGAGGAGAGGAGGGACAAGGAAAAGAAAAAAAAAGCAACACCCAACCCAACCCAGCCCTAGCAATCTATTTTCTGTGTGTGTTGGTGCCAGAGAGGCAGTCAGCAGACCAACAGTTTGTGTAATGCTGCAAGCTACAGCGGGCAAATTTAAAGCTGTATGCTCTAAACAACATCATAAATACTTATTGAAAATGCATTTCTGTTTCTAACTAAGGTTCATTCATGCATTATACAACACACCTAGGGCTGCAGTTAGAAAGACTTAAGAGGAAAAACAAGGGGTTCTCTGACACTCTTAAAAACTAAACTAAGCCTTACTTTTCCCAGCCTTTAACAACTGATACTGAGAACATTTTTCTGGCTTTCTTAAAGTGCGAGTAACAACTTTCAAAGGTAGAGTTGCTACTGACTCGAATATCCTGTTTTAAAAAGTTGTAAATTTATTTTTTTTTAATGTGATGTTAGTTCAGATAGGAAGGAGAGAGAACAGTGGCACACAGCATATTGATTGGGTTAGAGTGGGAAATGATTGCCCTGTTGGAAGAAATAGTGATCAACAATGTAATAAAATGGTTCAGGACTATTTAGTTATCTACCTACTATAGTGGGAAATGTGGAGAAAAATCCCTTTTAAAGGACCCTATAACAAACACATGCACCAACTTATCAAGGCTGTTCTTCATTAAGTTTCTGCCTTCTGGCTGCTGCTTTTCTCCATCTTTTCCTTATTCTCATCATTAAAAAAATCACCCACTGAGAAATATGGAACGGAGCAAGAACATTTTATTTGCATATTATTCTAACATTTCATATTTAGAGTATCAGGACCTGGCAGTAAGAAGAGCCACTATGCAGCCACATCTGTTTGTCTTTTACCTTAATATTTCTCATCACACATCTAGTAAGAGGCTTTTTGCTCTCCTGGCAAGGCTTAGTAACTTCACTAAAGGGGGAAAAATAAGGTTCACACAAGTAACAGAAGTAACAATTTAAAGAAATATGTGAAACATTCTACTTGTCCATTGAAAAATCTAGAAGGAATACAAATCGCAGATTAAATACAACAAATGAAAATAAAATTTTGTTTCAAATTATGATCAGTTAAGGGGAAAAGATGGGGGTAGTGGAGGTAAAAAAAGAAAATAAGAAGGTAAAAGCGGGGAAAGAATCAATTAAGAAACATCTATCAAGTGCCTACTTTGAACTAACTGGGCTCTATCATTGGTTCTCCAAATATAAAAGTGAGGCAGGTCTAACCTGGAAGAAATTTATATTCTGGTAGGAGTGTACAGCTCATTGTAATAGAGGGAAGACAAGGGAAATAGATTTTGGTCTAGGCTGTCACAGGAATTGTGAGAGAAGTTATTTTTTTTTAAACCCTTACCTTCCATCTTGGAGTCAATATTGGCTCCAAGGCAGAAGAGTGGTAAGGGCTAGGCAATGGGGGTCAAGTAACTTGCCCAGGGTCACACAGCTGGGAAGTGTCTGAGGCCAGATTTGAACCTAGGACCTCCTGGCTCTCAATCCACTGAGCTACCCAGCTGTCTCTCCATCTCTCCCCCTCTCCCCCTTCCCCGTGAGAGAAGTTATTAAGGCAGAAGACTGTTTCAAACTTTCTGTAGCAATGACTTAATTCTTGATCCCAAAACAAGAAGTAAAAGGGGAGCAGGGCACAGTATGTGATGTATGTGGCTTAGCAAATGACAAGATACCTTGGCTGGGAAGGTTCTGTTGTTCCATTGGGTGCCTGGAGAGGATGTGAAGGAAGCATAGTCCACAATTCTGAGATATAATGCATTAGGTAAGTTTCTACTTGCTCCCCTTAATAATTAAGACAATTCAACAATAGTCCCAAACTAAATGTATTTAGTTGTATTAGGGAGGGAGTTGCCTTTAGAAGCTGATAAATAGGGTTGGAGAACTGCTCTTTTGTTCTTGTTGGAGAGAAGGTCTCAGAAGCAGGGAAGATAGCCAGATGCTCATTTTGGATAGGACCTGGCATTGTGGTAGATGCCTGGGTAGGACAGTACAGCAGAGAATGAATTGCTTTGTCTTCAAAAGGGATATTCTTAGAATTCATTTTGGGTTGTAAGGCGTTTTCTGGATAAATCAGGTTATAGTACTGAAGACTGGATCATATCTTGCTGTTAGATCCAGGTATGTGTGGAGAGGGGAGTCATCATCATTGCCCAAGACCTTCATAGAGTTTTTGGGGGTGTATTTGGTGTTCAAGGAAGACTAGTGCCTTTGGTATAAGGGCTGACTGAACCCTTTTTAGGGCTGCTCATCTTTTGTGTCCACCTGTCACCTGGTTCTCACCTCTGGCTCCAAGAAGCTGTAGAACATCCCAGTAAAAATGTCTTATCAAACCCTAGTCATACTATATCAGCATATGAGCTAAATCAAGTTGAGGGTAACTGATTGGCTATGAACCCCAACGAGAGTTAGGGGGACGTCTACCCTAGGTATGTGAAGACTTCCTTTGGTGGAAGGAGCAGGTGAGAAGAATTTGTTCCAGTTGCCATAAAAGAAGCTGAAGCAGTCACTGTGGAGGATTTAGACCTTTGTAAGGTCATCCACTGAATCCTAGGCCATTGACTGTCATCCTGACTTGTCTTGCCACTGGCCTTGGATGACTCTGGAAGAGTGAGGCTGACCACTTTGTGCAACTCTGCCTCACAAATCCAGTCAAGAGCAAGTCACATAGTCATCTTGTGATATCATTGGTCCTTTTCAAAAAAACGAAGGCTGAACAGCAACAGTAAAGTCTTTAGATTTGGAGTACAAGTTTGGTATAACTTTTCTCGGACCGATGAGGGTAGTTGTTCCGGAGATCTATTTTATCCAGATGTATTAGAAGGGTAAATGGAAGGGAATGATGGAGAATTGGGAGGAAAGTGGGGATATTTTGCTTTCTGTTCTAGTACTTGGGGATTTTGTTAGTTTACATACAAAGTAACTTATCTTGTTGCTTTGTCCTTTGGTAGGTTAATAACATTCTAATAACTGAAGATTACATTTGAAACTATCATTTATTTTTCTACATATGAGAATTGCTAAACCAAGTCAAACCTTAAGAATAATAAACATAATGCCCTCCATCCTTTCCTATATTCAGTGAAAAACAGCTTTCACAAATACATGAGTTAAATTCTATTCATAGCTCTTCAACTGCTCTTAGAAAATCTTTTTGTAATGGCTCTGAAGAGGATAGAATATACTACTGTACCATCCTGTGGGGAAGTTATTGTCTGGCTCGTTATGGCCATACTATCACCTCATAGGATACTTTCCATGTAATATTTCAGACATATTTTACTATCCATGCTCCAAAACTTTAGTTATTTTCTCAACACTGGTTTCTCTTGAAGGTAACCTTCTTAACCCTATTAATCAGTAATGACACTATTACAATAATAAAAACAGTAATAACCATTTTAAGAAAACTATATTGCATCTGCTTTCATGGATGTCACACCTTTAATTTACTACAAATGTCATTTTTAGTGTAGTGGTCCCAGACATTTCCTTTTGTCCAGACAGAATATCCTAATGTATTTATTTTTATTTTTTACTTAAGATTTTGATATCATTTTCCATTAAAAAATGATTTAGAGTAGAAATAACTAACAAGGCAAAAAAAAAGTGCTGGAGAAAGATGTTATCCAAGGTATTACTAAATGTATAATCGATTTAAATGTTTTACACCCACACAGGGTTTTCATTTTACAAGAGTGCCTGATGTGTTATGGTATTGGCTGTACAACCTGTCTTAAGTCATTATCTAGGGGGTCAATAGGTTTTACCTGATAAAGGCTATTGAACAATCTTTATTGTATAACTGCAATGTAAATTAAATAATGAGATTCTGTCTAATCTAATTGGATTGTATCTCATCATATTGTATAGTAAGAGAGTATTTAAATAATCTTGTTCTTTGTGCTACAACCCCTCTTTGTTATATCAGTTCTCGATTTGGGGTTTAGGATCATAGAATTTTAGAACTGAAAATGACTTTAGAGATGGGTTAGTCATTTTGTAGAGCAACAAATGGAGGCCCAAGAATTAAATAGCTTATATTTGCTTATCTATTTACATTTTATTTATTTGTATTTACTTAGCTATTTGTGTATATTCTCAGATTTAATGTTGTAAGGGACCTTAGAGATCATCCAATCCAACTGCTTTATTATATAGATAAAGAAACAGAGGTTCAGACATAGGTAGAAAGGGGCAGAATTTGATCTTACATTTTCTGACTCCAAATCCAGTTCTTTCCCCTGCACCACTCATATTCCCCAGCTGTGGTTATTTGTTCTTTGTCTTTGGTTTTCTTTTTTAAATTACTATTGTTTTTCTTTTTGTCTAGATTACATGTCTATATAGTTTTTAATACTCATTTTCTGACATTTTGTAATCCATACTCTCTCCCTCTCTCTTCCCCTCCTCATTCCCCAGGAAGGCAGGTCATAGAATATAGGTTGTATATATGCAATCATATAAATACATAGTTTCATGCTCATCATGTATCATCCTTCATTTTCAAAGAGGACCAGTGACATCATGAGAGACAACATTGCAAAAAAGTTAAATTTAAGTGAGGCAGGTTTCTAAAAGTTATCAGCTTCACTGTCACTTCCATAGTCATTAAAGCCCAGTGGCAGGATAAAAGTAAAAATGCCTGATGATGGCCCCAGAATGCATTGGATGACCCAGACATTTTTGATCTCTTAGTTCTAAATGCTCCATCAAGGTAGCTCTTCAGCTACCATCAGGTCTATTGGAATGAACTCTGCTGGGGAAGTCTTCACATGCATGGGGTAGTTTTTTGTTGTTTACTTGTTTTAATCATGTCATTAACCCATTTGGGGTTTTCTTGGCAAAGAGTGGTTTGCTAATTTCTTCTCCAGCTCATTTTATAGATGAGGAAACTGAAGAAATAGGATTAAGTGACTTGCCAGGGTCATATAGCTAGTGTATCTGAGGCTGTATTTGAGCTTGTCTTCCTGACTCCTGGACTGATATTCCATCTGCTTTGCCACCTAGCTTTTGGGGGCTAGAAGTCCCCTTTAACTCACTGATAGGTTTGAGGTCTGTTGGTTACCCTCAATGTGGTTTTAGCCCATTGGCTGAGACAGTTTTATTGGTGCATTGCTACTGTGTAAGTTACAGCCTCTTGGCATAACAGGTGAGAATTGGGTGATAAGTAGACACAAAAAGTGGATGAGCATCCCTGAAAAGGGCTCAGCAAACTCTCACACTAGGGATTCTAGTTCTCCCCAAATATCCCATATACCTTACCTCCATTAGGATGTATAAAACAGGGTCTTTGTCCCCCTACCCTTTTTTTGGTGATTGTCTCCCCAGCATCCAAACTAATATCAGCCTTGCACATAAAAAGACAATACATTTTGCTGAATTGAGTTGTCCAGTGTCTCACAGGTAATAAATTGGAGATTCTATCCAGATCTGACATCAAATCTATTGATAATTCAAGATGCATCCAATGTTTCAAAGAGCATGGGTTATCAAAAGATATATTTAAAATCATACATTTAGCTGATTATCTGGGTGGCAAAGAAGCATGGTGGATGATGACTTCAGGGACAAGAAAGCTAAGGTGGGTCCTGGCCCCTGGCACAAACTAGCTATGTTAGAGGTTGTTTTTTTATTCAATAAGACTACAATTCATAGTGGAGTTACAAACATCTTACCTTCTATCTTAGAATCAATACTGAGTATTGGTTCCAAGGAAGAGAGGTAGACAACTGGGGATAAGTGACTTATCTGGGGTTACACTGCAAGGAAATGTCTAAAGCTAGAATTGAATCTCATCTTTAGGCCTGGTGTTCTATCCACTGATCCACCTAACTGTTCCTACAGTAAAGTTTTTGATATACTTGGGTGGAGGGAGTTTCCCATGTAGGAGTTCCCTCATGCTAATAAAATCACAGCTGCTGAATGGAGCAAAACCAAATAAATCAACCCAGAAAAAACTTTGGTAAATAGTAAAGATAACATTCTGTTTTTCTCTTTTGCAAACAAAAGTATTAGGAGTCATCAGGAGAAATAAAGATAGAAAAATGGGTCTCCTGTTGTTCTAAACCATTAGGGTCCAAATTACAGAGTAAGGCCATAGACATGCACTTGCTCCTAAGTAATTTTGCTGACAAATTACCAGTTGGGAATTTTCCTTTACCTTGATTTTCAATGATTAAAAAAAATCTTCTACAAGAAAAATGAACTAGCTGATGATAAAGTCCAGTCTTTTCTAGCCTCCTGTTTTATGCCAGAATGGTGTATCTGCCATAGCAGTATGGAGGGGCGGGGGAGAGCTCTTCCTACTAGAACTAATTTCTTTACAGGAATTCCAGTTCTTATGTGGTAGTAAATACAGCAGAACCTCATTAATTCTCACTTTGCTAATCCATAAACCCTATAATTTCCACAAAAATCCCTCAGCAATATCATTTCACTTCTCAGGAAACATTTTATAGCCAGGAGCTGTAGGCAAATCTCAAATCACTAAGACTTCATTACTTTTGCCAAATATACTACAGGCCATTCTCGAGCATACGATCATAAATTATTATGACTAAGCTACATTTATCTAAATAAACTAGGAAAGCGAGTTTCAGGATTTCAAATCAAGGCACTTTTTTGGAAGGTTGTTTGTTTCTTAGTTTAAAATCATATTGTGGACATATTTGCAAATCTCCCAAATAGAAGAACATTCAATGAGAATTTGCATTTCATTTATGGGAATAAAGGAGATGCTGAACAATTTTGTCCATTCATCATAACATAATTCTATTGGGAGATATGTGGAGAATGAATGATAGCAGGATGACCTTGTCACTGTTGAATTGCAATTGAAGTAGGGTAGTAACAAAAGCTTATATTTACATAGAGCCTGAAGGTTTACAAAGGTTTCTCCAGCAACAACCTTATAAAGGAGATAATAAAATTATGATTATTCCCATTTTAAAGATGAGGACACAAATGCTCAGGAAGGAAGTTGAACTACTGACCTACTGTTTAGATAAGGTAGATCAGGTAAGGTAAGGTACACTAAACCAGTAAGTATAGGAACAAAGAGTCAAACCAGGGGTGAGCTGATAAAAGTCTAACAACTGGTTCTCTGGAAAACAAAAAGGAAGCAAGACACACTTTTAAGTTAAATCCATTTTGTTAACATTTTCTCTATTACTTTCTTAAGTGTAGACAACCAGCAAAACAATAAATCAAGCCTTAATTTGTAACATTTGCTGATTTCTGAAGGTATAAATGTTAACGCTGAAAATTTCACAATCAGTCTCTGAGTTGGTTTGAGTTGGCTCCAGCACACTCCTGATCCAAACCTCCATATGTCCTAAGTTTAGGGGTTCCTTGATAACCCCATTGTCTATAATAAGGAAAGACACAAGAAATACGCTGAGGATCCATTACAAGTGATAGCTACAACTGGTTGACCAAGAAGCTGGCCCCTTTCTAGAACCTGTGGGCATTTCCTTTGGGAAAGGGGATGTGGACAAAAACTCTAATGGTTCCTTTTCCTGAGGTTTCAGGACTCTCCTACAGGGAGGGATGTATAACTCAAGGCCAGAGGTGAGTTCCTTCCCTCCCCTTGACCTTAATACTTTCCTTTTTGTTACCTAATCACCACCAGGCTTCAAGGAAATAAAATAAACAAGTAGCATTTTCCACATACTAAATATTTTCAAATCCCTGGACCATAACAACTTCTTGTCCTTTTAGTGGCACAGTAGAGAGAATATATAGAACTTGGAGTCAGGAAGATGAGAGTTTGTATCCTACCTCAAATACCTTCTAGCTGTGAATTTTAAAATCTCCATCTTGGTCTAGCACCCAAAATTGTGCACACCCACACTACACATGTGCTTGTCAATGACAAATCAGAAATAACTAACTGTCCACCTGGGCTGTCCTAAGCCAAGCTTGAGCCACCATTGACACTTGTGAGGCACAGGAAGTGACGGAGAGAGCAGCCTTGGAAATTCACTCACTTCCTGTGGACAGGGCTAGAAGCCAGTTTGTGCTAGAAGCTTGAGCAAGGTGGAGGCCCACAGAGAGCTTCCCTTCAGATCGGTCATGTGAGTCAAAGACTGTTTCCTTCTCTACCTTGGCCCCTTTGGGCCTAACTCCCTCTGCTACTGCCTAGAAAATAAAAAAAAAAAACAAAAAAACATCTTGATCAGCTCCTGCTGGCCATCCGCTTCGGCCCTTTTTGATTCAATATCAATCACCTGGTCCCAGTCCCACCCCGGCTACTGGATCCGGCTCCCAGCCCTGCTTTAGTGCTTCGAAGGTTTATCGAACCTCAATAAATTTCCTGAATTTTCTTGCCTTTTCACCCCACTTCCTCTTCACTCAAGTCAGTCCTTTTTACCAGCTAACTTGGCTTAAAGACACAGCTACCAGAACAGGTGAGTATGAAACACCTTTTCTCTCTTCTCTTTTCTCCTTAATTTAAATTGGGGTCAACAGGTTCCCCCCCCCCATTTCCTCCTCCCTTTACTTTAAGGAGGTGGCTCAGTGGATTGAGAACCATGCCAGGCTTATCTAATCAACTGATAAGCATCGGGGAACCTCTGGAGAACAGCCTAGCCCGCAACAAAAACAGCTGAATACAGCTAGGGAACTAAGTTAAAACCAATTTTCCTGTTTTCCTGCCTTTCTAGTCTTAAAAATTTAAGTGGGCTTTGCTCAAAGGAGGATAGCACATGGTCCTAGCAGTTTTAGCCTGAGGGCTAAGGGAAGGGAGCCTCAGTCTTCCTTTACACACTGATGAACTAAATAGGTTCCCACCCAAAAGCCTAACCAAAAAGAAAAGGAAAATTTACAACAAAATAAGACCCTTAACAGTAGAGCCATCTACTGACTAGGGGCAAAAGTTACAGGCAACTTAGTGATTGACTTTAGAAAAAAATGTGGCTACAGCCCCTTCCTGATTTATTTCCAAATTGGTTTATCAGCTCCATGACCAAATTTGTAAATGAATTCCTTGTCTCTCTGAAATGGCTCATCCCAGAGGATTTATGGACTTATCTGATCCTTGCACTCCTCCTCCTTGGGATTGTAATTGTTAGAGCTGTAATATTATATTTAATTTCCTCTAAGAGAGCCCTGAAAAATACCTTACATGAGATAAGGACACACTTAGGTTTACATCAGCCTCCCCCTCAAGACCATGTTTCCCAACTGAACCAACAAGTGCTTGTTCCTTCTATTACTCAATAAATTGCAGAACAAAATACTTTTATTAATCAACGATTTGCTGAACAAAATACTTTTATTAATCAACAATTTGCGGAACAAGCTCAGCTTATGGAGGAAAGATGGGAAGAGATCAAAGATTTTCTGCAAAGCATTGAAAGAGATTTAAGGGCATCCCATAATAGGAGTGATTTATCTCTCCATTCTCCATCATTATCAAATTCCCTGTCCCACCCTGCCCTACACAATTTGGCTCCTAGTTCTCAACCAGCTCCTCCTACTAACCAACCCTCTGCTGCCCCCTGCCCTGCCCCCTCAACCCTAGCTCCGCCCACAACTCATGTTGCCTATCCTGCCTCCTTAGTCTCAGCCCCTCCCCCCACCCATGCTTTTACCTGCCCTGCCCACACCACTGTTGACCATCCCAACCCTTTCCCTTCTCTTACCTACCCCCCAGCAAGAAGCCTAGAAACAGGAACACCAGATAATTTGGATAGAAGTTCATTTCCAATGAGGTAAGTACCCACCTTTAATAAAGAGGGGAACTTTGTGTCTGTAAGACACTATACATCTTTTAAACCTGACGATTTAGAAAAATTCAAGCACAATGTTCCAACATTTGAGGCAGAACCAATATTGGTTATAGAAAAATTAGAGAATATATTCAGGAACTTGACCCTTCTTGGTTGGATGTGGAAAACTTGTTAGATACATTTCTGACAAAGAGAGAAAAGAATAATGTCATCTCTCTAGCTAATAAGAAAAGCGGTAGAGGAGCTCACCATTGGCCAACTGCAGATCCACACTGGAACCCCAATGTTGCACAAGATCACACAAAACTAGCCTTGGCCAGAGAAGCATTATTAAGAGCCATGAGAGACTGCTCTGATAGACCTGATATATGGGAAAAATTTGAGCAGTCCCGACAGGAAATTGATGAGACCCCCCTCCCACTTTATGGACAGACTTATTGACGTAGGAAATACATATATGGACTTTGATTTGACCAGAGAAAGGGACATTAAATATATACGCAAACAATTCGTTAGGAATTGTTGTTCAGCAGTAAAAGACTACTTTGAAACTAGCTGTCCCAACTGGGAGTCTATGGACCTCGAAGAAGTGAGGAAAGTAGCAACATATGCCTATAAGGGTCGTACAAAAAAACCTGAGACACACATCAGTGGCAGACTTAAAAAAAGAAATTGAAAGAATGATACAGGAACAATTGAAAATTAAGGGAGATACCATGGCCCCCTTGCAGGAATCCACAGATAAATCATTAACATACCCCTTAATATGCCTCTTCTGTGGGAAGAGAGGCCATGCAATGATAGCCTGTAGGAGCAGGCTACGGGAAAAAAGAAATAATAACACCTTTAGGAATAATAACTATAGGAATCACAATGCCAATCAAAATGACAGTGCTCAAAATACAGAAAATGATAATACCCAACAAAATGCCCAACAACAATATATAATAAATGGAACTCAACCATGCTACACTCAGGGTGAACACTCCCAACAGCATGGAGGGTCCCAAAAAACAGCCCAATCATCTTTATGAAGGTGTGAAGGGGGGGGTGAGGGCCTTGGAATCAAAGAATGAAACCTTTGATTTTCCAGACCCTGATATTTTAATGCCAATAATCCCTATATATTCCCCCCAAAATAGTAAGGAACCTCATGTCACTTTAAAGGTGGGAAATTCATACTATGACTGTCTTTTAGACACTGGAGCATCTAGGTCAGTTCTAGTAAGCAAACCAGATGAGAAATGTGATTCTCTTGGCTCCCTAAATGTAGTAGGTGTTTCAGGAAAACTGTTAAAGGTCCCAAAAACTTTCTCCTCACATGGTATGCGTGGGACCCCTAACTGTTGAACATTCTTTTCTTTTAATGCCTGGATCTCCTACAAATTTGCTGGGGAGAGATTTACTATGCAAATTACAAGCCACAATAATGTGCACCCCAGATGGCTCTCTTTAGAAGTGCCCAAGGAAACCTTAAATTTACTCCCTGTATTTCAATCAGAGAGCCAGGAGGCAAAGGAGCCTCCTACCTTTGAAATACCTACAGATATACCAGAGTCTCTTTGGGCCATATCTTCTACTGATGTAGGCTTACTTAAATCAGCTGCTCCCATGCAAATAAAAACTAAATCCAGCCCACCTCCTTGCATTCCTCAGTATCCTCTCTCCAAGGAGGCAACAGAGGGCATTACCCCAATAATAAACTCATTAATTGACCAAGGAATAATTTTCCCTTGTAAATCTGAATACAACATGTCCATCCTCCTTGTTAAAAAACCAAAAAGGGGGCCCGATGGCAAACACCTCTATAGATTCGTACAGGATTTGAGGGCTGTGAACAATCACGTTATAAAGAGACATTCCGTAGTTCCCAATATCAATACTATTATTTATTCTATTCCTAGCACAGCTACATACTTTACAGTAGTAGACTTGTGCTCAGCCTTCTTTTCCATACCCATACATGAGAACTTGAGGCATATTTTTGCTTTCACCTGGAATGGCACCCAATATTCCTGGAGTCGTTTGCCCCAGGGTTATGTAGAAAGTCCAACCTTATTTGCACAAATTTTGGGACAAGATACAGATAATATAAAATTTAAAAACAGCAAATTAATAAACTATGTAGATGACCTACTCTTGGCTTCCGCAGATACAGGAGCATGTCAGGAAGATAGCAAACACCTTCTTTTGGAATTGCACAAAAGAGGTCATAAGATCTTGAAGGATAAAGTTCAGTGGTGTCTCCCCAAAGTAGAATATTTGGGGTTCATTCTGACAGCTGGTACCCATTCTATTTCTCCCAAGTGAATTGAGAATATTCAAAAATTGAGTGCTCCTACCACTAAAAAACAGTTAAGAACAATTCTGGGAGCAACAGGGTTTTGCAGACAATGGATTCCTTGCTATGGGGAAATTACTAAACCTCTTATAGCACTAACAAGGGATTCAGTTCCTGAACCCCTTAAATTAGAGTCTGAACACCTGTCAGCTCTATCAGAGCTAAAAAAGGCTATCCTGTCTGCCCCTGCTCTAGGCATCCCAGATTACAACAAGCCATTTACTTTGTATGTACATGAATGAAGAGGAGTAGCTTCAGGCGTTTTAACTCAGACTCTGGGGCCTTCTCAGCGCCCAGTTATTCTTATTATTCATATATGCTTATTATTCAGCCCAGCTGGACCCAATAGCTTCAGGAGCACCACCATGCCTTAGAGGCATGGCTGCTATTGCTTTACTAGTAACAAAAACTGTTGATCTAGTATTAGGATGCCCACTAACAATTATGTGCCCACATGAGATAGAAGCATTATTGCTAAGACAGAGAACACAGGCATTTTCTGATCAGCGAATTACAAGGTATGAAATAACCTTGCTAAATAATGAAAATATTACTCTAAAACGCTGTACAACCCTTAACCCTGCCACCTTGCTTCCAGACTTACCAACTTCAGGAGAACCATTACACAGTTGTGAAACATTAGTGTCCATGGCAGAAAAGCCTCGAGATGATCTCCTGGACACTCCCTTAAAGAACTCAGACCTGATCTTATTTACTGATGGTTCTTCTTTCATGAGGGATGACATATGCTACAGTGGAGCTGCTGTAGTCACAGAATTTGCCACTGAGTGGTCAGCTTCACTGCCCTCTAACATTAGCGCTCAAGGGGCAGAACTCATAGCTTTGAAACATGCCTGTATAATTGCCAAGGATAGAAGGGCAACAATTTATACGGATTCTAGATATGCTTTTGGCATTTGTCACTCAGTCAGAATGCTATAGCTCCAGAGAGGATTTTTAACCTCAGCTGGAAAATCCATAGCTAATGCTGAAATTATTAATGAAGTCCTTTCTGCTCTTCAGCTGCCTGAAGCCCTAGCTGTAGTTCATTGCTCAGCCCATACAGGTGGCACCGACCCTGTCTTTAGGGGAAATGACCGAGCAGATGCTGCTGCAAAGCTAGCAGCCATAGAAGGGCCTGAATTACTTTTAACATTAACAACTACTGATGACTTAAATTTATCACTTTCCTATAATGAGAAGGAAGTGGGAAAATGGAAACAAAAATTCAAAGCAAAACAGATCAATGGAGTGTGGGTGTCATCTGAAGGAAAACCCCTGCTCCCTAGAAATTTCTATCACCAAATTTGTCAATCTGTTCATAATAATGGCCACTTTGGTACCCAGGGCATCGTGGACTCTGTTAAGAGAGTATGGATAGCCCCTGGTATAACTACCATAGCCTCTAAAGTGTGTTCAGCCTGCTCTACCTGCCAGGCATATAACCAACATGCCTTTCATGGCAAAGCCTTTGGTGGGCATCCTCTGGCTTGCACACACCTTTTGAGCACCTGCAGATAGATTTCATAATGATGCCAAAGGCTGGACAATATAAATTTTGTCTGGTCATAGTAGACCAACTGACCAGATGGCCGGAAGCATTTCCTACAGCCCGAGTCACAGCGGCTTTTATTTCTAAGGTGTTTTTAAAAGAAATTATTCCTCACTTTGGCCTGCCAGCACGTATTGATTCCGATAGGGGGAGCCATTTTACTGATTCTGTTCTAAATCAGACATATTCTTGCTTGGGGATAACTCCAAAATTCCATGTTCCATATCATCCCCAGAGTCCAGGCCAAGTTGAGAGGATGAACAAAGAACTTAAAACTATGATTGGCAAATTATGCACTGAGACCCATTTAAAATGGCCTGAAATTCTCCCTCTGGCCCTATTTTATCTTAGAAGCAGGCCTAGAGGAGATCTCCACATCTCACCATTTGAGATGCTTTTTGGACATCCGCCTACACAGGCTAAGCCTTTCTCCCCGGCTTATACATCGCTATTAGGGGGAGATACTACTATTGCTTCCTATATACACGAATTACAGCACAAACTGCGTGAGCTACATGAATCCAGAGCTGCAGTACAAGCTGGAACACTAGACTTCTCACTTCATGACCTGAACCCAAGAGACAACGTGTATATAAAGAACTTCCAGCGTACGGGAGCAACCCAGCCTTCCTGGGAAGGACCATTCCAAATATTGTTAACTACTCCAACATCTATAAAGGTTGGAGAAAAGGACTCTTGGATTCACTGCTCATATGTAAAGAGAGCATCTTCTGTTGAGACTGATTGACTGTATCCTATACATGCATTGGAGATAACTACCCAATGACAAGTGGAACTGTTTTATTCTGCTTTTGACACATTGAATTCCTAAATTTAATTTTTTTCTTTTTTCCTTTTTTCTCTTTTCTTTATTTTATTATTATTCTTTTATTACAATATTTTATTTTTCCCCCTTTTTCTCATTTCTATGTACTTAAGGTACATACAATCAATATTAATTTTTATTCTACAATAATATTAGTTTAAATAGAAGTACTTGCTATTATTATTAATACGCACCCAAACAGCTTTAGACTATGGGAACCTGCCATTTATTGATAATTGTTGTGGGACTATGATTAATGTTTGTGTCTGATTCTAGGAACAGGATCAGAAAAGGAGCACAGAGATGACCTGGATAATGCCAAAAGAGCTCACAGGTCTAAAAAATCAAAGACCAATCCAGGTAGGATTAATGCACTTCTAAGCCAATACTAAGGACTTGAACCTAGTGTGAGACTCGGGGTTGCAACACTTGACAGACTTTAAGATGTAGGCCTTCCTTGTATCCACACTCTTCATGAAAATACCTACAGACAAGTACCAAAGGTTAGCTACCATCCTGGCTCCCTCCATCCCTGAGAATGATGGAAAAATCAGACGAGGGAATGACACTTCTCTAGATATAAAATTATAAAATAAAAATCTGGTCCTTTTTTCCTCTCTCCTATAGTATGGCAACTTCCTGTAGCCTTGGCTGCAAATGGGTAAGTGAAATCTGCTGCATTCTGTCCTACAGACTTTTGGGATTAGAAATTACTTAACTGGACCCTAATACAGGAGCCTGTGAAAAAAATTTTTTTTTTATTCTTGCTTTCTAAAAAATTTTTGTATATATAGATTTTGGATATTTTGATACTAATTTTGAATTCTTCTTTATTATAAATATATGTACATATAAAGGGTCTATATTTTTTCCCTTAATTTTTTCCCTTTTTCTTCTTTTGTTTTTTGTTTTTTATTTTGTTTTCTTTTTGGATTAACTCACACCCCCCCCACAACTAAACCTTGCATCCTCAGCTGGACTCAGTGTTTTTTCAACACTTTCTTCAAGGTGGATTGTATTTCATAAAATCCAAGATTTAAATTTTGTTCGAGATAGATCTTCAGAGAAGAAGCTTGCTAACTAACTGAATCCAGAGAATGAACTGTTTGCAGAAAGATATCTAAACCTTTTCACTACAGGAAGATCCAGAATGAACCTTGGGGTGTGGTTGATTAAACATTTTTTTGAATGTACACTCTTATGCCAAAAGGGACTGCCCCCTAATTGGCTTTTGTCAATGCGCCCAGCAAAACATTGGTTTGCTGTCTTTTTCTCTCCTCTATTTCCCCATATCTACAACTATTATAGTTTTCCTCTTAGTGGGTAAAAATTTTGTATACACTTACAGTTAGAGTTTTTTGGGGTGAAGTATGCTTATGTTTAGTGATCATTTGGGGAGACTAGTCCCCCAATCATCATCAGGGGGGATTGTGAATTTTAAAATCTCCATCTTGGTCTAGCACCCAAAATTGTGCACACCCACACTACAGGGGCATGTGCTAGTCAATGACAAATCAGAAATAACTAACTGCCCACCTGGGCTGTTCTAAGCCAAGCTTGAGCCACCATTGGCACTTGTGAGGCACAGGAAGTGACGGAGAGAGCAGCCTCAGAAATTCGCTCACTTCCTGTGGACAGGGCTAGAAGCCAGTTTGTGCTAGAAGCTTGAGCAAGGTGGAGGCCCACAGAGAGCTTCCCTTCAGATCGGTCACGTGAGTCAAGGACTGTTTCCTTCTCTACCTTGGCCCCTTTGGGCCTAACTCCCTCTGGCTCCCTGCTAGAGGTTGAGTAAACCCTTTCCCTTTTCTCCTTCTTTTCTCCCTCTCCCTTTTTCTTACTCCCATTGTGATGTGATTAAACCTCCATAAACTCCATTCTGACTTGAGTGTTTCATTTTAGGAATCTCATAAGTAAATTCCTTGGCGGCCATAGTTTTAATATTATATCAATCTTAAAGGGTGAAAATTTTCACTATAACATGTGACCTAGCGCAGGTCATTTAACCCCTCAATCTCATAATCTCAAAATACCTGCAATATGGAAGTAATAATAACATATCCATTCAATGGTTGTTGAGAGGATCACATGAGATACTAAGTACTTTGTAAACCTGAAAGTATAGACATATAATAATAATAATAATAAGCATTATTATGTGGGAACTGCAGTCACATAAGTGGTTTTAGAAGTATCCATGTGTAAAAAATAATATCTTACAGTTTTGTAACATATTTTTCTTAGTCATGTTGTACCTTTTGATAGGATCATAGATTTAGAACTGGAGGGGATCTAGAGGTCATTTAATTCTATTCCTTCCCTTCTCCTTTCCTTTAAAAAAAACAAAACCAAACCTTTACCTCAGTTTCTGTATCTGCAAAATGGAGATAATAACAGTACCTACCTCCCAAGGTTGTTGTGATGATTGAATGAGATAATAATTGCAAAAGACTTAGCATTGTTCTTAACATTTAGCAGATACAATATAAATTCTAGCTAGTTATTATGGTTATGATTAATTATACCTCATGGAAAAGACATTTTGGTGCAAATAAGAATCTGAAGCCATATCCTTTTAGGTAGTAGTTGATGTTGGCAAAATGAAATGGAAAAACAAGGAACAACAGGGCAGGCTACAAAGTGGAGTCCTGAACATCAGAAGCTCAACCCTCCTATCAGTCGTTTATATTTCCAAATTTTATTTTTTTTGCTAGTTTCCTTGTTTTTTTAAAATTTTTTTCCTCTTTTTCCCTCCACCAATTGCTAGAGCTTTCACCACAAATCCAGTGGCACAAGCCTCTTTGCTGAGTCTTTGGCATAACTGTTTCCCATCTCTCTGGCTTTCCCTATTGTCCCTCATGCCTAGAATCCTCTTTCCTCATCCATCTCCTAGCTTCTGTAGCTTCCTTTGAGTCTCACCTTCTACAAGAAGCCTTTCACAGTCCTTAATGTCAGTGATTTTCCTCTGATTATTACCACCCCAACCCCAATTTATCCTCTTTCTATCTCTCTTTTATGCATGACTGTTAGCATGTTATCATCCTCAGTTGTCTGTGAGCTCCTAGAAATTCCAGCATGGACTATTTTTTCCCTTTTTCTGTACCTCAGCACTTAGCACAATGCTTGGCACACAGTAGGGACTTAATAAATGCTAGCTGACTGAATGACCTTTATTTTGTATGCATTTTGTACATGTTGTCTACCTTGATATAAAGTCATCATTGAGGGAGAAGACTGTTTCCTTTTGTCCTTGTACCCCTATTGATTAGCATAGTGCTGGGCACATAGTCAGCACTTAGCAAATCCTCATCGGTTCTCAATATGCAAACTGGATTGGATCACTGAACTAGATGATCTAATAAATCCCTTCCAGCTTTAAGTCTATTGTTCTTTTTTATGTTTTTGATTTTCTTTCTATTTTCTCTTTTATTTTATTTTAAATTTATTTGTTTGTTGCATTAAAACACCCAATTAATTCCCTCCCTTTCTCCCCTCTCCTTGTTAGAGAAGGCATTGTTTGGTAAAAAGATATGTGTATATCTAAAACTGTGTCTGATTTCTGTTTATCAGTTCTTTCTCTGGAGGTGGACACTCACAAGTCATTCTTCAAACAATATTTCTGTTGCCCTATATAATGTTCTCTTGGATGATTTGTTTTCTTTCAAATGTAGGATCTACACCCCTTCTGTCTGCCTTGTTAACTACCAGGATATTATTGAAAATTTTATAGCAAGTGACCAGTAACTCCTACACATGAAGAATCTGGTTCAAAATAGCTTTTGTGGAAAGCACACTGAATTTGGGGGGCCAAGAAAAACCTGGGTTCCAGCTATGCCCCAATCTCGCCAGTATATGCTCTAGCAGATGGAGGATTGACTTTGAATCAGAAGTGATTTCAAATCCTTATTCTAACACTTACCAGCCTTGTTATCATGGGTAATTCATATAATTTCTCTGAGTCTTAGTTGTAACATGGAGATAAATAATGCTTGTAGCTCAAACATGAGGGTTATTGTGAGAACCAAATGTATGTAAAGTGTGCTACAAACCTTTAAGTGCTGTATAATTATCAGTCTTTTTCCTTTCCATTTTATATCATGGGCAGAGATGGCGGTGAAGACTGACCCAGTAATTCTGGGAATTAGACTAAGAGTTTTCAAAAGCTATTATCACAGGGAGACAGTACACATATTTCAATCTTAAAGATTTGAAGAAACTTCCCAGGCCAAGTATCTCTATTATCTCAATTAGAAAACATAGTGCCTGGCTCCAGAAATTTTGCAGGTTCCAAAAAAAACCCAATCTTAATATTTTCTGGATTGATTTAACTCTAAGACATCAAATTAAAAAACAAGTATCACCAACGCCTTCTCTTATTAATGCCTACTAAACAGTTCCTCCCCCTTAATTGAAGGTTCTATAGTTTATTATTATCTCCATCTTCAAATTTCAGGTAATAAGACATCCCATCTTCCCTGTATTATAGTTGAGCCCTTTGACATGAAGTGGAAAGCTTTATGTACAGTGTCTAGGGACTGTTTCTGCTTTCCCTCCCTTGCTTCCATGAAAGTCTTAGCAACCTCTCAAGATCTGTTCTTTTGCTATCTCCTTGCCCAGTCTCTGTATTACCAAGAGGTCAAAAATCCACCTGAGATGAAAACTGTGTGTGTGGTGGGGTTGGAGGTAGGGGTGCCTCTCCATTTCTTATGTTGGCATATTTTTTCAGCAAGTCTGAATTTACCCTTCCTAGTCCGCAGGCTATTTAGATCAGATGGAATCTCAGAATTTCTAGTATCTTAGGAGCTAATTAATAGTATTATTACTTATACCATCTTACCTTTATAATATTTCAGAAAATACTTTCCATAAAGCAATCGTTTGTGGAAGATAGAGTAAGGATTATGGTACACAGGAAGAAACTGAGTTTCTGAGGGGCGAAGTAGTTAGCTTATAGTCACATACCCAGTTATCAAGAGTTCTGGGGGCAGCTGGGTAGCTCAGTCGATTGAGAGCCAGGCCTAGAGATGGGAGGTCCTGAGTTCAAATCTAGCCTCAGACACTTCCCAGCTGTGTGACCCTGGGCAAGTTACTTAACCCTCATTGCCTTGTCCTTACCACTCTTCTGCCTTGGAGCCAATACACAGTATTATTTCCAAGATGGAAGGTAAGGGTATATATATTTAAAAAAAAAAAAAAAGAGTTCTAATTTGAACCCAGATCTCCTGACTTTCTATCCAGCCCTCAGGCTACTTTGTCATACTCTCTTGTAGGACAAACTTCTTCACTACTTTTCCAGGTAATGTAGTAAGGCTATCAGCTGATTTATCTATATTTATGGCAAGGATCCCTCCATTCCCTCTGGAGTCAGATTGAGGACAGTTTTGTCTTCCTCTGTGACCAAGACCCAGAGCCCTCAGGCAAGGCACAAGAACTCACACATAAGGGTCAAGCAGGGTAGAGAAGCAAATAGCTCTTAGGAGGCATCATCCAGGCACCCAGGCAAAGAGACAGCAATGGAAAACCATTGCCCAAGGCAGCCAGGAAGCTTGTTACCTCAGGGACAATTTTTTTTTTGGCCAGTTTTTTTTATAACACTGCTTGGGTCACAGTGGCTTCTTTGATCTGTCCAGCTGATCAGCAGTTGGCATGGATCAGCCTCTGAGCTCATCAGTGGGTAAGGATGCTGGCAGAAAGAAAAAGAAACATTTAAGCAGGAAGGTCTCAATTTCAGCCCTGTGAAAACCAGCCATTCTATTGTGCAATTCTGCTATATGATTTCTTCTGGAGGGGAGCAAAGGCACTGACATAATTTCATTTCAGAAATATGCAACACATTAGCAGTTGTCTTTCTGTGATGTAAGCTTGTTTGAATTTAGGGCTGCTATTTATTTAAAGAGAATTAGTACTGGACCCTATAAATTAGGCGTGACTGCCCTCAAATTATGATGGAAAAATAATTAATATAATGTCCTGAATTTGCAATGGAAAGAGAATACATTCATAGTTTTACAGATAGTTTAAACGAAAGCACCCACTCCAAATCCCTTCAGTCAAAGTTATGATCCATCTCCCATCAATCAATTAATGGGAATTTATTAGTACATTGTGTTGGGCACTGGGTCAGATATGGGCTGGGGCTGGATTGATATAGAATTAGATAGGGTGATTGTCTTCAAGAAGCTTCAATCTAATTGAGAGATAAAAGTAACAAAATATGAAAGAATAACAAACAGCAAACTTGTATATTTTCTGTACTTCATTTCGAAGAGGACACATAACAGCATGAGAGTGATGTCTTTTTTTTTAAACCCTTACTTTCTCTTAGTCACAACTCTAAGACAGAAGGGCAAAGGGCTAAGCAAATGGGATTAAGTGACTTGCCCAGGGTCACATAGCTAGGAAGAATCTGAGGTCAAGATTCGAACCTAGATCCTCCTGAGTCCAGACCTGGCTCTCTAGCCACTGTGCTATGCAGTTGTTCAGATCCTTAATAACTTTTAAACATGTAAAAGGATTCTGCAACCAAAGAAGTTTGAGGACCACAGCCACAGAGCACTTCCTCTTAATATTTTTAACATCATGGCTCATTTTGACAGTCTGCTAAAACTGAATATTTGAATCTTTGAATATTTTTTTAAACATTATTTTATTTGGTCATTTCCAAACATTATTCATTGGAAACAAAGATCATTTTCTTTTCCTCTTTGAATATTTAAATTGCATAAAGTAAAACACACAGGATTACAAAGGAAACCAATCATATTGGACTAACTACATAATTTTTCCCATCCTTGAAAGCTACCTGTGAACCAAGGGAGCAGTGCCTGCTCGAGGGGTGTAGGTTCTCTGTTCCTGCCATTTCCAGACCAGAGCTATTGATGGGATGGGAGAGGGGCAGCTAGGGACCATAGTGCATTGAATGAGCACCAGGTTTGGAGTCAGGAGGACCTGGGTTCAAATGTGATCTCAGACACTTTCTACCTGTGTGATCCTGGGTAAGTCACTTCAACCTGATGGCCTAGCCAAGCCCATTCTTCTGTCTCGGAATTGATAATAAGGCAGAATGTAAAAGGTTTTTAAAAATAGAAGGGATGGTAGAAAGCCCCATTGCACTCAGGAAGTATGAGTTCATGCTTATTCTCATCAATATTTAAGACTAGGGGCATTTAGGCAAGTTGCTATGCAGAAAAAGTAACACAAAAGTAGGAGGATACTAATAGAAAAGATAATCTTATTCTGAATCTCTGTAGCTCATAATTCAAGGCCTCATCAAATTGGTTGAGAAATCTATTATATTTTTCAGCTCCGACTCCTGAATTTGAAATCCGTTCTAGTCAGTGGATGATTTCATAGTTTTAACTCACATTGTTTTTCACCTAATAAAATTGGGGATTCCTTCAAGCTTCACAAGCCTAAACTCATCTCCCTGCTCTACTCTTTCTCACACACCCTGTATGTAGCAAAAGGATATCTTTTCTATTTTTTATTTCTATTTTTCTATTTCTATCTAGTTTTCTATTGAGCCATATGTGTATAATGTGACTAGCTGGTTTTTAGGATTTCTTTTCAAGTATCATATTTTTATTATTAACAAATTTCCACATAAATTTCTGAAATCATATGACCCAAATTGTCTCCCTCCTTTCCCTCCACAGTCCTGGAGTGGGTGAGCATTGTGATCTGGGCTATACATGTATTGTCATCAAAATATATTTCTATCTTGTTCATTTTGTAAGTGAATAATTATCTAAAACCAAAACCCCGACATAAAAATCTAAATAAATAAAAAATCACATTTTTTCATCTGCATTCCAACTCTAACAGTTCTTTTTCTGGAGATGGTTAATGTTTTTAGATTTTTAATGTTAGAAGTTTATTACAATGTCTTTATGGTTGCTAAGTACTCTATCTCTTTCAGGTAATTTGGTAATGGGCAAGACAACTGTAGTAGACTGATCCCTAGATCTGAAGTGAAAGTACTGGATTGAAATTCTATTTGCTCCTGTATGACCTTGGGCAAGTCAATTCATTGTTCTTTGTTTCAACTTCCATATCAGTAAAATGGGGGTAGGGATTGAACTAAGAAACTTTTAAGGTCCTATTTATTTATTTATTTAAAAGATATTTTCTCATGTTTACATGATTTATTTTCTTTCCCTCCTCTCTTCCTTCTCCCTCCCAGAGGCAACGAGCAATTCCATTGGGTTATACAAGTGTTATCACTTGATATTTAAGGCTCTTTTAATGTAAGTTCATGTTCCTGAGAAAGATATCTGGGTAGATTTGGATCTAGTTTTTGAAGTTACTCATCTGGGGTTTGTTGTGAAAATTCTTGATGAAGTAGGAATGCCTAATCATCTTGATTTCTTTAAAAAAAGAATTCATCATCCATCCAGAATCCCAAGTTCTTCTTGAACAGGATAGGGTTTGCTTATTTGGGTATTCTTTCCTCCCCCCCTCCCCCCCCACTCCCTTCTGGTTTGTGAAGGTCCTGTTCTTGGGGTCATGCACTTAGTCAGTGGCCATTATGTTGGCCATTTGCCACTACCTGAGAAAATACCTTTCCAGTGTTTTTGCTGCTTCTGTGAACCCCAAGCCCTACCTGTTCTCATAGCCCAAGCCATTACCCCTACTTGTACAGACTTGTTCAGTATTTAGTCCCTCCAAAAGGTGGCAACCCTGCACCTAGAGAAGGTGTGGGAAGGAATGGAACCTATTTGGGTGACCTACTTTGGAAGATCTCTTTAAGCCAGTCTAGAGAGCGTACAGATGCCCTCTAGAGGTTAATGGCTGGCCAGCTGCTCTTTCTGTAAGGATTTGAGCAGGATATTCTGTTTACAAACTTTGGTGCACATGGAGGGTTGACTGCCCCTTCTTTTAGCACATGGAAATCAGTCTTTTTAGCCAGAGAGCCAACGAGAGCAGCAAATGAGGGAAGAAGACAGAGAGGAGATGGAGAGCGATTTCTCTCTCACGTTGTAATTTCCTCAAATCAAGATTGAGTTGCTGTGGTCCCAGAAAGCTGAGATGGATAGCCTCCTAATGTGCATTGAACCTAATAGGCACCCATACCCCAAATTCACCTGGGTAATAGAGATAAGAACATTTTATTACTTTGGAATGAATGGCTTGTCTTCATACCAGGTTTTCTTGGTGAAGGGAAACAAGTGAATATTTCATCCTGAAAAAGTGTAGCTTTCATTTGATTTGCAAATTGTTTTCAGATCCTAATTGCAAAAGTAGATAGTCCTGAAGAGTGAAAAATATACAGTGCAATAAGAGAGATGTGTGGTGAAAAGATTCTATTGTATCTAGTGATCATTATGTTGTAGGATAATTTGAGAATAAATACAGTGAGAGGTTTTTAGGATTTGCCCAACTGTCGTTAGACTGGAAAATCTGCCTGCTTTTTTTTTCAGGTTGATCTAGCTTTTGCATTGACTTGAAGAAGAATTTTCTTAGACTACGTGGGGAGGAGTTCCCTTCTCCCAGAGGCTGGCTCCCTCTATGTGTGTAGTGCTTTTGATTAGCTCTGCTGTTTTGCCTATGGCAATCATCCTTGCAAACACTTCTTTCCTCTGCATCACTCAGGCCTCTCTCCTTCATGAAGTTGCTTCCTTTTTTCATCAAAGCCAAACAGGGTGGTATGTTTTTTCCTCAGTAAAATTCTCTTTCTCCTTGGCCCTGCACCTGGCCCTTCTTCCCAAGGTGCTTTGGAAAAAAGACAGAATTGAAAACACCATCCTTTGTTCTTGAGCAAATCTTATTTGGAGAAAGCTGGTAGGAATGTGCTTCTCTAAGGGGACTTCTGCCCAGAATGGAGCAGGATGTTCCAACTGGTCTTAAAAGTGCACTGTAATAGTATTAACATTTATTCAGCATTGACATTATGCCAGATGTGATGTAGAACAAAGATAGCCACAACCCCAAGCTCATGGCAGCTTGCAAAAGAGAAAATGTTTGCTTGAGTTTTCTGTCGATGAAATACAACACATTTCTCCATATTTCCCTTCTCTATTAGCCTTATTTCTAATATTCTAATACATGATCCCATCTCTGCTCATCTGCACCTATTGCCCAACTCCCATAAGAGTTATTGAGGAGTGAAAAAAAAAAAACCCAAGCCAATGCTTTCTTAATGGAGGTCACATTTTGTTAGGCAATAACTGACCGAGAGGATTTCATTATTTGCCTGTTCATCCATTCGTATGTCCATCCTGGTTATGAGGTCAGATGGGAACAAAGGAGCTGAGAAAAGACTCATCTTTAGAGCATCTCCACTATGGGGATAGATATCCTGCCCACACTGTACCAAATAGAACCAAAGGCAGGAGAAGAGGGAGTTTCTTATCATGATGCTCAGTAATCACATTAAAGGAATACACTTTTAATGTATATTATGGAAAAACAGGAAAGAAAAGAGAAAATTAACTGGAAAAAATGAGAACTGATACAACAGATTTCTTTAAAAAAAAAAGATCCTTTCTATTCTCGTAGCTGGTACAGCATTGCTGCCTTAAAGGAACCGCCAGTTAAAAGAACACATTTGTGTGTGGAGCAAGGTCACGCACTTATTGGTTTTTTGCTGCAAAGCATAAATATACTAGACAAGTAGAATCAGTTTGCTTTTACTACAGTCTTGTACTTTACACAAAGGCTGCAGGACATATATATTCTCTAATGCCACCAGCGCCAAGGTCCAGAGGGGCACAGAGTCAGGGGTCTCAGAAATGGTCTTGTAGAGCAGAATAGTCAAGTGTTTGTTGTAAGGAATAAATATATTACCTGCAAATGCACTCTGATCTTACCATCATTGGACTCGAGGCTATCAGGCTAGGGTACAAAGGAAATGGGTTAGGCCCAAGTGATCCAGACTTCTCTTTGAAAATGAGGCAGATTCTCTGAACCTCTTTCTTAAATATGTGATTAAAAAAAAATTCCCAACCATTTTCAGTTGCTCAAATGTCTCCCCTTTTAGCACATTCTAATCTTTGGAGATTATAATAGTATTAATGATGATAATCATTGTAATGATGATATTAATAACAACAATAATGTAGCACCTCTTTTATGTGGTATTATCAAAGAGGAATTGTTCTATATAGTTGTATTTTTCACCATGAACTTAAATCCTTTAATTAAGACTTTTAAAATATATATTTTTAAAAACACATGCTCTATTTTTTTTTTTGTCAGACTCTTCGTGACCCCATTTGGGGTTTTCTTGGTAAAAATAGTAGAGTGGTTTACCATTTCCTTCTCCAGCTCATTTTACAGAGGAGACAACTGAGGCAAATGAGCTTGCTCAGGGCTACCTGCTTTTAAATATTTTTGAAGGAGATCTTTCTATAATGCATTGCACAATTATACTTCTTAAGCTGAATATTCAGACATCATTAAAGTTTTTCCTAATAACATTAGGACCATTATAATTAGCATCAAATTTTTTTTTTTTAAGGAGTACAGAAGAGACCATTGTTGTATATGAAGCTATCTGCTCATACTCTAAATACCCCCAGACCCGTGTGTTGGGCATTTGTTACCTTCCTTATAATGACTGTCCCCTCTTTTTGTTGTTGTTGTCAGTTTGTCTGCTTATAGCTTCCTACTTTTCCCCTTCTAATTTTTGTCATTTCCCTGATTGTTGGTTAGCAAATCAAACAAGCAAGACTTTTATAATTATATTTAAAATCTGAGTAGTGAAAACCAGAAAAATTCTCTTATAAGAACTGCATGAGCTTTATAAGTAGGTGGGCTTTTGGATATTTATCTTGGCTGCCCAAGGATCTTCTAGAATACTTCCTAGTTTTCTTCTGTGTAACTGGTAATCAAAATGGCCAGATTAATGAATTATTACAGTGTAACAGTGTATTTTATTATTACATTATTATATTTTATTATGTATATAATATTATATAATAATATATGTTAATATATTATATTGATATTACAGTGTAACAGGGGGAGGGGGAAGAGGAGAGTCTGAGGGCAGTTAGTTGGTGCAGTGGATAGAGTGCCAGACCAGGAGTCAGGAGGACTCATCCCTTCCTTGACCTTGGACTCTTACTAGCTGTGTGTCCTCCGGGAAGTCACCTAACTCTGCCTCAGTTTCTTCATCTGTAAAATGAGCTAGACAAGGAAATGGAAAATCACTCTAGCATCTCGGCCAAGAAAACCCCAAATGGGGGGTCACAAAGAATTGGACACAACTGAAATGACTTAATAACAACTAAAAAAATAACGGGGTCACTAGAGTTGGGGTATCTCCATGAGCTTGCTTCGAGGAGGGAAGTATCTCAGAAAGGTTGTGGAGAGTGCTTGTTCTATAACTGGTTGGTATTGCTAATTAACTAAAGAATTTGGCTGAGAGGGGCTTGAGCCCTGGCAGAAGAGAAGAATGACTCTAAATCCTTAGAACTCTTGAGAAGGAAGCTGTAGTAGCCTGGATCTTAGAGAAAGCATCAGAGGGACTTGCTGAAATAGTAATAAAAACAATCACATCAATTCAATTCCATAGACATTGGTTAGGCAATTAACACATTCAGAACTTTGTGCTTGGTTTTGGGTAGGTACAAAGGTAAAGAAGACAAGGTACTCCCATGGAGGTGTTTACCAAGAATTTATATATATGCATACCTTCTAATATCTAGGATTTCTAAGAATTTGTCTTAAAATCAATACGAAGTGTCATTTCCAAGGCAGAAGAATGGCTAAGGGGGGCAGCTGGGTGGCTCAGTGGATTGAGAGCCAGGCCTAGAGACAGGAGGTCCTGGGTACAAGTATATTCTACTTTAGGTAGAGCCCAGTGTAAGAGAAGGTTTGAGATTTTGGAAGGCAAATAAACTTGGAAGAGCTGCAGGATTCTACAGCAGTGGGGGATGGGCAAAAAGAAGGGGGGTGGGGAGCTGATCCAGGCCGATGGAGAGAGACTTCTGGAAACACACACCACAGAAGTCGGCTCCGGCTAAATCTCCAACACAGCGATCTCTCTCCTTGTGATTCCTGACCCCAAAATCCTCCCAAGAAGACAAGCCAGTGGACTGGACTTGATATACAGAAGTTGTCCATGAAGAAGATCTCCACCAACCTCTTTGAACCCTGAACTTGGGGATACTCATTGTGCAGGGTTTCTTACCCTGGCCCCAAGGGGTTCAGGTTGACCAAGACCTGATCTGCCTGACTTGGGGGTGGAGAGTATTAGACAGCTAGGGACCCCTTCTCCCTCCTCCCCTCTTGAACCTCAATTTCCTACCCTTTCATCTGCCCTGTCCCTCTTTCTGTTTCCTTCAAATAAATTCAGTTAATAGACCCAGAGACTGACTCCAGCCTTTACTGGAGGGAAGCCTGAGATGGAGGGGGAGAGAAGTGACATTTCTTTCCTCAGGAAGAAAGAGGGTTTAACAACCACAAGCCTCTTCAGACCAGATCCTCAGAGAAGCCAGTAGTCAGGAGTTAAGGCTGGCATGGGGGGGGGGGAGGGGGAGCTTGTCAGGGAGAGTTTAGGGGGTAAAGACAAACCCATCCTCCTTCTCATCCTTGGCTTATCAACATCACCTCCTCACTCTGTCCCTGCCTTAAAAGGAAGAGGCTCCATTCCCATTCTCCCCCCTTCCCCATTATATTACACCATTCTTCTTCTTTTTTAATTTAAACCCTTACCTTCCATCTTGGAATCACTACAGTGTAGCTCTCAATCCACTGAGCTATCCAACTGCCCCCCTTATCCATTCTTCTTCCTTGGAAATGACACTTAGTATTGATTTAAAGACAGAAATTCTTAGAAATTCTAGATATTAGAAGGTAAGAATTTATATATGTATACATTATATATAAATTCTTATATCTATTATAATGTATATGTATTCTTATATGTATTAAATGTATATATATATATAAATTCTTACCTTCTGTCTTAAAATCAATACTGACTAATGAATTCTATATATAATGCATATGAACATGGGAAATATATAACATAAATAAAATATAAGTTATATACATTATAAATATATATCACATAGAATGTATATACACACACATATAAAATAAGGATTTATATATGCATACACACATATATTACACATAAAAGAAGACCAGAGTTCAAATCTTAATTCTAGCTCAGGGTTTATTCCTACATTGTGACCTTGAAAAAAATCTATCTCCTTTGAGTCTCA
Organism: Monodelphis domestica; assembly: GCF_027887165.1. NCBI lineage: Eukaryota > Metazoa > Chordata > Mammalia > Didelphimorphia > Didelphidae > Monodelphis > Monodelphis domestica. The sequence goes on along the minus strand of NC_077228.1, from coordinate 438,097,863 downwards.
ATTTCTTCATGTATCAAATAAAGATATTTGCACTATTGATCTTTTCCATCTGATAAGAAGATCACATTAAATAATGTATTTTTAAAAAGCATTTCATCAACCATCAAGTGCTATGTAAATGTGTTATTGCTTTGTTTTCTTTCTGTCCTTGGTACTCAATTTGTTCTGTAGAAATGATTACTTGTGGATACCTGGCTTTGTAGATGTCCTTTGAAAACAAGTTTACTTTGATTGTCATGCAAAACACACTTCCACATCGGTCATTGTTGTAAGAGCAAACTCATACATAACCAAAACCCTAAAATAAAACCAAAAATACACTGATGTGAAAGACAACTCCAGCAGTTCTTTCTCTGGAGGCGGATAGCATTCCCAGTCATAAATCTTTCAGGATTGTCCCAGATCATTGCATTGCTGGGAGTAGCCATGTTTTCACAGATGATCATCATATAATATTGCTGTTACTGTGTACAATGTTCTCCCAGTTCTGCTTATTTCACTCTGCATCAGTTCCTGCAGATCTTTCCAGCTTTTTCTTAAATCATCTTACTTATCATTTCTTTCTTTTTAAAAAAAATTTATTTAGTTAATTCAGAACATTATTCCTTGGTTACAAGAATCATATTCTTTCCCTCCCTCCCCCTCCCCACCCTTCCTGCAGCCAACATGCAATTCCACTGGGTTTTACATGTGTCCTTCATCAGAACCTATTTCTATGTTGTTGATGTTTGCATTAGGATATTCATTTAGAGTCTACATCCCCAGCCCATATCCCCCTCGACCAATGTAATCAAGCAGTTGTTTTTCTTCTGTGTTTCTACTCCCACAGTGTTTCCTCTGAATGTGGATAGTGCTCTTTCTCATAGATTCCTCCGGGATGTTCAGGATCACTGCATTGCCACTAATGGAGAAGTCCATTGCATTCGATTGTACCACAGTGTATCAGTCTCTGTGTACATTGTTCTCCTGATTCTGCCCCTTGCACTCTGCATCACTTCCTGGAGGTTGTTCCAGTTCCCATGAAATTCCTCCAGTTTATTATTTCTTTGAGCACAACAGTATTCCATCACCAACATATACCATGATTTGTTCAGCTATTCCCCAATTGATGGACATCCCATCAATTTCCAATTTTTTGCCACCACAAAAAAAGCTGCTGTAAATATTTTTGGAGAAGTAGGCCCTTCCTCCTTTTTATTGTCTCTATGTGATACCAACCCAGTAGTGGTATTACCCAATCAAAGGGTATGAATAATTTTATAGCCCTTTGGGCATAATTCAGAATTGCCCTCCAGAATGGTTGGATCAGTTCACAACTCCACCAAAAATGCATTCGTGTCCCAATTTTGCCACATTTCCTCCAATATTTACCACTTTCCTCTACTGCCATTCTGATAGGTGTGAAGTGGTACCTCAGTGTTGTTTATTTTGCATTTCTCTAATTGAGAATGATTTAGAGCCTTTTTCCATATGATTATTGATGGCTTTGACTGAATTTCTTGGCCATTTATCAATGGGGAATGGCTTATATTCTTATAAATTTGACTTAGTTCTTTGTACATTTAAGAAATTAAACCTTCATCAGAGACATTTTTTATAAAATTATTTTCCCAGTTTGTTGTTTTCCTTCTAATCTTGGTTACATTAGTTTTGTTTATACAAAAGCTTTTAAATTTAATATAATCAAAATTATTCATTTTACAACTTATAATACTCTCTATCTCATTTGGTTATAAAGTCTTCCCCTTTCTAAAGATCTGCCAGGCAAACTATTCTGTGTTCCTCTAACTTAGTAATGGTGTTACTTTTATATCTAAATCATATATCTATTTTGACCTTATCTTGGTATAGGTGTGAGATATTGATCTATTCCTAGTTTCTGCCATATTGTTTTCCAACTTTCCCAGCAATTTTTGTTAAATAGTGAGTTCTTATTCCAAAAGCTGGGATTTTGGGGTTTATCAAAGGCTAGGTTGCTAATTTACCCCTGTATATTATGTATCTTACCTACTTCATTGATTTACCATTCTATTTCTTAGTCAGTACTAGTTTTGATGATTACTGTTTTACAGTACAATTTGAGATATGGTACTGCTAGGCCACTTCCCTTCACATTTTGTTTTTCATTAGTTCCCTTAATATTCTTGAATTTTGTTTTTCCAGATCAATGTTATTATTTTTCTAGTTCTATAAAATAATTATATGGTAGTTTGATTGGTAGGATACAAAATAAATAAATAAATTTACTAAGAATTGTCATTTTTATTAGATAATCTTGGCCTACCCATGAGAAATTAATATTTTTTCCAGTTGTTTAGAACTGACTTTATTTGTGTGAAAAGTGTTTCATAATTACGTTCATATAATTCCTGTGTTTACCTTGGCAAGTAGATTCTTAGATATTTCATTATTTAGAGTGATTTTAAATGGAATTTCTCTTTCTAACTCTTGCTACTAGACTTTGTTGGTAATATGTAGAAATGCTAATCATTTATGTGGATTTATTTTGTATCCTGCAACTTTACTAAAGTTATTATTTAGACTAGTTTTTGAGTTGATTCTCTAAATATACCATCATATCATTTGCAAAGAGTGAAAGTTCAGATTCCTCATTGTCTTCTTTAATTCCTCCAATTTCTTTTTTCTTTCCTTATTGCTAAAGCTAGCATTTCTAATGTAATATTAAATAATAGTGGTAATAATGGGCATCCTTGCTGTACTCCTGATATTACTGGGAAGACTTCTATCTTATCTCCATTGCAGATAATACTTGCTGATGGTTTTAGGTAGCTACCACTTATCATTTTAAGGAATGACCCATTTATTTCTATGCTTTCTAATTTTTTAAAAATCCTTACTGTATTGGTTCTAAGATAGAAGAGTGGTAAGGGCTAGGCAATGGGGTTTTAGTGACTTGCTCAGGGTCACACAGTGAGGAAGTGTCTGAGGATAGATTTAAACCCAGGAATTCCCATCTCTGGGTCCAGTTCTCAATCCACTTAACCACCCAGCTACCCCCCCCCCCTTTTTAGTTTTTTTTTTTAATGGGAATGGGTGTCTTATTTTGTTGAAGGCTTTTTTTCTGAATCTATTGAGATAATCATGTGATTTCTGTTAGTTTGATTATTGTTATGGTCAGTTATGTGATAGCTTTCCTAATATTAAACCATCCCTGAATTCCTGGTGTAAATCCCATCTGGTCATAGTGAATTGTCCTTGTGATATATTGCTGTAGTCTCCTTGCTAGAATTTTATGTAAAATTTCTGCATCTATATTCATTGGTGAAAATGGCCTATAATTTTCCTTCTCTATTGTTGCTCTTCCTGGCTTAGATAAAAGTACCATATTTGTTTTACAAAAAGAATTTGGTAGGATTCCTTCTCTGCCCATTTACCCAAATAGTTTAAATAGTGTTGGGATTAATTGTTCTTTAAATGTTTGATAGAATTCATTTATGAATCTACCTGACCCTGTGATTTTTTTCTTAGGAAGTTCATTGATGGTTTTTACAATTTATTTTTCTGAGATGGGATAATTTAAATATTCTATTTCTTCTTTTGTTAATCTGGGCAATTTGTATTTTTGTAAATATTGACCCATTTCACATAGATTGTTAGATTTATTGGCATATAATTGGAGAAAATAGCCCCTAATGATTGCTTTAATTTTCTCTTCATTGGTGTTAAATTCACTCTTTTCATTTTTGATACTGATCATTTGATTTTTTCTTTCCTTCTTTTAAATCAAATGAACCAATGCTCTAATTTATTTATTTATTTTAGCAAATCAATGCCTAGTCTTATTTATTAGTTCAATGGTTCTCTTACTTTCAATTTTTATTAATTTCTCCTTTAATTTTTAGGATTTCCAATTTAGTCTTTAATAAAGGATTTTAAATTTGTTTTTTTCCTAGTTATTTTTTAGTTACATGCCCAATTCATTTATCTGTATTTTCTCTATTTTATTGATTTAAGTGCTGAGATACATGAAATTTCCCTCTAGTACTGCTTTGCGTATATCCAATAAACTTTGATATGTTGTCTCCTCATTGTCATTCTCATTAATAAACTATTGATTGTTTCTACAATTTGTTCTTTGAGCTTCCAATTATTTAGTTTCCAATTAATTTTTGATTTGTTTTTCCATGGAGCTCTAATGATTATTATTTTTATTGCATTATAATCTAAAAATGATGCATTTATTATTTCTGCTTTTGGTTGTGAAGTTTTTATGCTCTAATACATGATCAATTTTTGTGTAGGAGCCATGCATTGCTGAAAAGAAGGTATATTCCTTTCTATTCCCTTTAAATTCTCTCCAGATACCTTTTAATTCTAACTTTTCTAAGATTCAATTCACTTCCTTTACTTCTTTCTTACATATTTTTTGGTTTGACTTATCTAGATCTGAAAGGGGGAAGTTGAGATGCCCCAATAGTATAGTCCTTTAAAAATGTAGAGGCTATATACCATTTGGTGCATGTTTAGTATTGATATTAATTCATTGTTTATAGTACCTTTTAGTGAGATATGATTTCTTTCCTTATCTCTTTTAATCAGATTTATTTTTGCTTTAGCTTTGTCTGAGATCATGATTAGTACTTTTGCTTTAAAAAAAAATCCTTACTTTCTATCTTAGAATCAGTACTGGGTATTGGTTCTAAGGCAAAAGAGTGGTAAGGGCTAGGCAATGGGGATCAAGTGACTTGCCCAGGGTTACACAGTTAGGAAGTGTCTGAGGCCAGATTTGAACCCAGGACCTCCTCCCTCTGGGCCTGGCTCTCAATCTACTGAGCCACCCAGCTTCCTCCTCCTCACTTTTAAAATGTCAGATGATGCACCATAAATTCTGCTCCAACTCCTGTGTAATTAGAAAATCTTGAACCCTTGGGCTTCATCTCCCAGAATCTTTTTCCTTTTGTCCACATAGCATCCTATGCATGTTGTTTTTAAGTTTTGTAACTCTGTTCTTTTCTCTCTCTTCTTTCATTACCACAGCTGAGTTAGCTCCCTCTTTACTCTAGCTTTTAATTTGTTATTATTAATAAATCTTATTAAATATAATACTCAGTTATTGTACATTAGCGACTTGGAGTTATTGTATATCATATATAATGTTACATATATTAAATTTTAAGTTTACACTCCTTACCTTTATTCTGTGTATGTCACCCTGACTCAGATGTGTTTCTTGTAAACAACATTTGGTAGAATTATGAATTTTAATCAACTCTGCTATCTGCTGCCATTTCATGAGTGAATTCATCCCATTCACATTCACAGTTATGATTACTGTTTATTCCCCTTCACTCTATTTTCCCCCTTTTGATCCTGTTCTTTTTCCCTTCACTTTGTCTCTCCTCATCAGTGTTTGCTTTTTAGCATCTCTTGTTCCCCCTTCCTCCTATTAGCAACCCCCTACCCTCATCTTATTCCCCCAACTACTTCTCTATAGGGTATGATAGGATTCTATACCACAATGAGTATGGTTGTTATTCCCTCTCTGAGCCAGTTATGATGAAGGTAAGGTTTAAACATTGCCCATCACTACCTTCATCCTCCATCATAATAGTTTTTCATACCTATTTAGGTAAGATATTTTACCCCATTCCATCTCTCCTTTCCCTTTTCTCTCAGTGAAATCCTCTTTTTCACCCCCTTTTTTTGCACATCATATCATCCCAATTAGCTTATTTCCATATCCTATATATATCTATACTCTTTCTAACTGCTCTTCTATTGACAAAAAATTTTAAGTATTACAAATATACTCTTTTCACAGGAATACATAGTTTGACCTAATCAAGTCCCTTAAATTTTCTCTTTCTTATTTACCTTTTTAGGTTTCTCTTGCATCTTGTGTTTTGACATTAAAATTTCTGTTTAGGTCTTATCTTTTCCTCAGGAATGCTCAGAAACCTTCTATTTCTTTGAATGCCCATTTTTCCCCCTGAAAGAATATATTCATTTTTTTTTGGTAAGTGATTCTGGGTTGTAAACCTAGATCTTTTAGCTCCCAGAATACCCTATTCCATGCCTTCTGATTTTTTTAACGTGGAATCTGCTAAGTCCTATATAATTCCAACTGTACTTCGATGGCATTTGAATTATTTCTCTCTGGCTCTTTGCAGTATTTTCTCCTTGGCTTGGGGGCTTTTGAATTTAACTATAATATTCTTGGAGGCTGTCATTTGTGGATTTCTTTCTGGAGGTGATCTGTGAATTCTTTCAATTTCTATTTTAATTTTTTGTTCAAGTATATTAGGGCAGTTTTCTTTGACAATTTCTTGTATTACAATGTCCAGGCCTTTTTGTTTTTTTGATCATGGCTTTCAGATAGTCTAATAATTATTTTAAAAAGTATTTAATTTATTAAAAATTTTTAAAAGTATTTTTCATGGTTACCTGATTAATGTTCTTTCCCTCGCCTTTTCCCTCCCTCCTCCCAGAACCAACAAATAATTCCACTGGGTTATACATGTATCATCACTCAATACCTATTTCCATATTATTCATTTTTTAAGTAATCTGTTAAAAATCAAAACCCCAAATTCTAAACCCATATAAACAAGTGCTAAATTATTTGTATTCCTTCTGCATTTCTACTCCCACAGTTCTTTCTCTTGAGGTGGATAAGATTCTTTCTCATAAGTGTTTCAGGATTGTCCTGGATCATTGCATTGCTATCAGTAGCAAAGCTGATTACATTTGATTGTTCCACAATGTTTCAGTTTCTGCTCATTTTGCTCTGCATCAATTTGTGGAGGTCCTTCCAGCTCATATGGAAATCAAGTAGTTCATTGTTCCTTATAGCACAATAGTATTCTATCACCATTATATATCACAGCTTTTTTAGCTATTCTCTAATTAAGGGAAACGTTCCCTCAAGATTTACCAATTTTTTGCCACCATGAAGAGCATGGCTAAGAATATTTTTGTACAAACATTTTTTCATAATTATCTCTTTGGGGTATAAACCTAGTAGTGGTATTGCTGAATCAAACGGTATGCAATCTTTTAAAGTCCTTTGTACATAATTCCAAATTACCTTCCAGAGTGGTTGGTTCAATTCACAACTCTACCAGCAATGCATTGGTGTCCCAATTTTGCACACATCTCCAACATTTATTATTTTCCTGTACTGCCTTATTGGCCAATCTTCTAGGTATAAGGTAGTACCTCAGAGTTGTTTTTATTTGCATTTCTTTAATCAGGAGGGATTTAGAACACTTTTCTTGTGATTATTAATAGTTTTTATTTCTTTATCTGAAAACTGCCTATTCAAATCCCTTGACCATTTGTCAATTGGGGAATGGCTTGATTTCTTGTACATTTGACTAAGTTCCTCATATATTTGGGAAATTAGACCTTTGTCAGAGAATTTTGTTATAAAATCCCCCCGCCCTGTTTGTTGCTTCCTTTTTAATTTTGGTTGCATTGGTTTTGTTTATATAAAACCTTTTTAATGAAATATAATCAAATTATTCATTTTACATTTTTCAATATTCTGTTTCTTGCTTGGTCTTAAATTCCTTCCTTTCCCATAGATCTGATAGGCATACTATTCTTTGTTCACCTAATTTATGATTTCACTCTTTATATTTAAGTCATCTACCCATTTTGAATTTATCTTGGTATAGGGTGTGAGATGTTGATCTAAAACCAATTTTTCCCATACTGTTTTCCAATTTCCCTCCTGTTTTTTTCCCAAATAGTGAGATATTGTTCCAAAAGCTAGGATCTTTTGGTTTATCAAACACTATTGCTGAGGTCATTTACCCTTAGTCTATTCTATTGATCCACTCTTCTATCTCTTAGCCAGTACCATATTGTTTTGATGATCACTGCTTTGTAATACAGTTTAAGATCTGGTAGTGCTAGTCCAATAATTCTTTACTTGTCTCTCTTGGATCTATTCTCCAGGTCAATTGTTTTTTCAATGAGATAGTTTATATTTTTTTCCCTTTTTTTAAAAATTCTTTTTATTTTGTTTATTTGTTGATGTCTCATGGAGTCATTATCTTCTATTTGCCCAATTCTAATTTTTAAGAAGTCATTTTCTTTCATGATCTTTTGAGCCTCCTTTTTCATTTGGCCCATTTCTTCTTTCATTGCTTCAGTTCTTTCCCCTAATTCCCCCCCCCTCCTTTTAATTAATTTTTGAAATTCTTTTTGAGCTCTTCTGGAATGTGAGAGCAATTCATATTTTTCTTTGAAGCTTTGCTTGTGTTTGTTTTCCTTATACTGTCCCCTTCTGTGTCTGTGCCTTACTTTTTGCCTCTATAAATTTTTTCTATGGTTAGGTGTTTTTTTTTTTTTTATGCTTGCTTATTTTTCTAGCCTTTTTCCTGATTTTTACTTTTTATTTTAAAGGTAGGCTCCGTTCTTAGGGAGGATAGGGCATCCTCTTAAACTTCTTACTTGATGTTACCCTTAGCCTTATTTTTGGGTTTCTACAAGGTTCAGTTCTTCTAAGGTGTTATATAGCTTGTGGGCTGGGAGCTCTGAAAGCCACCTCCTACTGCTGATTTAATCACCATTCTATGCCGGCTCAAGGCTCAAAGTCTAGCCTCAGACTTGGGCAGAGGCTTTTGGCCTCACTCTGGGTACACTGTGGTCTGCCATGCCCTGGAACTTTGCCTTGAACTTTTTTTGGTGGGGGGGTAGGGTGGGACTAGCTAGGTCTGGGGCTCCCACAGGCCAGTGCTCTAGGGACTATCTTTAATGGGGATCCCTGGAATGCCTCATGGTCTACCTCAAACTGGAATTCAGGTCCTTACTCCAAGCTTGGGCTGGGGCTCCTGGCCTCACTCTGGGCTTACACTAATTTATTAATGTTCTTATATATGTTTCTTTTCTTTCCATGATTAGAATATAATATCAAGGGCAAGAATTATATTTTGCATTTCTTTTGAACTTTTCATAATAGTTTTCTGATACTGCCTTATGAAAGTCTCTGGCTGACTGAGTTAAGGGGTTCTCTTCTTACCTCACAGCCTGTTTTTTGTCTATAGTGAGTTATTGGAGTCTAACTAAATTGTCTGATTCAAAAAACATAGCAGTCTGAGGCCACAGCTTAGAGGAACAGCTCTGCATACCTCTTTAGTCCCCCCAGGGTATCTCTGTGCCACAGTGAAACACAGTAATTGAATAGTAATCAGCAGTTTGAAGGAGAGAGAACAGGATGTACAACTAATTTAAATAAATCTGGGTTAGTTCACAAAAAAGTAATTTATCATTTGATGCCCTCTTGGTGGGTCATAGATTGTTGAGATCAGCCAAATGAAGAATGAAGTCTGGACAATATCATGTTAAATCCCCACAAAAAAAACATTGACAACTTTTCTTTTTTTCTTAAACATTTTTTTTTAACCCTAACCTTCTGGCTTAGAATCAATACTGAGTATTGGCTCTAAGGCAGAAGAGTAGTAAGGGCTGGGCAACAGAGGAGTTAATTGGCTTGCCAAGGGTCACACAGTCAGGAAGTATCTTAATCTAGATTTGAATTCAGGGCCTCTTGTATCCAGGTCTGCACTCAATCTACTGAGTCACTGAGGTGCCCCTGGCAACTTTTCATGACACATTCCCCTATGAGGTTTACTTAGAATGGTCCACAATAATGTCACTCCTATAGTTAGTCCTCTGATTTTACTTGGAATAAATAGGTTTCTTCTTTAAAATAGAAGGAAAGACTTGTACAAGCTGAGAAAAGGCAGAGTTACAAATGGGATACATCCAGCAGGTTCATCTCACAATATGAATGACAATTACATATTTACACACATAAATCCATAAGAACATGTTCAAGGAGGGGTCAGTGGTTGGCACCACAATTTGATTGTTCACAGTGACCTTCAACCTACTGTTTATTACCCTTTTTATTGGAGGATAGGACATGCTGAAATCCTCATAACCTCTCTTGCTCACTTCAAAAGAAGGCTTTGGTTTTAGTCAATATCTTTTCTTTTCCAGAGCCAATTATCAGATATATTAGTACAAAAAATATTTTTGATGTCTTTTTAAAAAATACAACAATCATTTTCTGGCTTGCCCTTACCTCTATTAAACAAAGAAAGATGGTTATGTAAAACAAACTCTCAAAATTAGAACATCTATCAGCATATTTAACATTTGACATTCATTGCCCATCTTCCCCTATTCCCCAACACTATTCTGAAGAAAAAAGTGTGTTTTAATATCACATTGTGGGGAAGAGAAAACTGTTCTCCATTTGTACTTTTTTGTTTTAATTTTCTTTTAAAAATTATGACCTTAACGTTCATTAGTAAAAGCACATTTTGACACACAAAGAACAAAAAAGAGAATTATATATAAATAGCTGATATTGTTGTATAGTTTTTTTTAAAAAGCTATATTAAATTAGATTAAACAAGCTAGTGCAAAATTGCCTTGTTTGTGTCCCCTTCTGAAGTTTTTTTTTGTTTGTTTCCTATATAGTTAAAGAATATTTTACTTTGAGATATCATCTCATACTTATCAGATTGGCTAAAACAATGAAAGGGCAAAATGACAAATGTTGGAGGAGATTTGGAAAAATGGGGACATTAAAACAGTATTGGTGGAACTGTGAACTTATCCAACCATTCTGGAGAACAATCTGGAATTGTATCCAAAGAGGTATTAAACTGTGTATACCTTTTGACCCAGAAACACCACTATTAGGTCTGTTTCCTAAGGTGGTCAGGGAAAAAGGAAAATAATCTGTATGTTCTAAAATATTTATAGCAGCTTTTTATGTGGTAGAAAAGAACCAGAAATTGAGAGAATACCAATCAACTGGGGAATGGTTAAGCAAGTTATGGTATATATTTGTGTTGGAGTATACTGTGCAGTAAGAAATGACGAGCAGGTAAATTTTAAACAAAAAAACAACCAACATGGGAAGACTTAAATGAAATTATGAAGAGCAAAATTAACAGAGACAAGAGAATTATGTATAGCAACAGAACTATTCTTTGAAGAACAACTATGAATGTCTACCTCCAGAAAAAGAATTGATAAATAGAAACATACATGATATAGTTTTTTAGTTATGTATCATTATATCCATCTATCTATCTATTTGTCCGTCCGTCCGTCTATCTATCTATCTATCTATCTATCTATCTATCTATCTATCTATCTATCTATCTATCTATCTATCTGTCTGTCTGTCTGTCTGTCTGTCTGTCTGTCTGTCTGTCTGTCTATATATCTATCTATATTTTTTGTCAAATGATACCTTTCTCTAATACGGGGAGGGGAAGAAGGGAGGGAGATATATGGGAAATTTAATGGAACAAACAAACAGATGAATAAATTTAAGATAACAAAAAAGCATTCTTTTTTGATGATCTCTCCTTTCCTGTCTTCTCCTGTACTCACCTTTCTTCCAAAACAAATGAACACTTTGGCCATAACTGAAAGGCTATGTGCCATCCTCCTAGGTAGTCAATCACCTCTTTGGCAAGAGGCAATAGGCATGTTTCACTGTCTTCAAAAAACCAAACAAACAACTCTTACCTTGAGTCTTAGAATCAAGTATTGGTTCCAAGGTAGAAGAGTAGTAAGGGCTAGGCAATTGTGGTGAAGAGACTTGCTCAGGATCACACAGTTAGGATGTGTCTGAGATCAGATTTGAAGCCAAGACCTCCTCCCTCCAGGTCTGGCTCTCTATCCACTGAGCAAACCAGCTTTCCTCGTCCTCTAAACTTTAGAATCTAAATGTAATGATTGATCTTTGAATTGATCAGTTATGGAGTCCAATTATTCTGCTAGTTCTGCTCATTTTCACTCTTCATCAGGTTACTGGAAAGGTTTGGGGTGAGAATTGAGTGGGGAGGCAGCTAGGTAGCACATTTGGTGGAATGCTAGGCCTGGAATTGAGAGGACCCAAGTATAAATCTAGCTCAGACACTTCCTAGCTCCTCTTAGAATTGCTACTAAGACAGAAAGTTAGGGTTTAAAAAACCTCCAAGCCAAACAAAATGAAAAGAATTGATTGGAGTATGTTAGAATGTCTGATAGAGAACAGGTATTTGGAAGAGAAATTTGGGAAAGAATAGACATTTTCATGAGTGGATAAAACCACTTGCTTCAGCTTCTATCTTTTGCTCTGTGATGCCTATAGGGCCACTGGTCCTTCTTGGTTCCTCCTTTCTCTTCTGTAGCTCAGTACTCCTTTTCTGTCTCTTTTTTCCTTTTGCTCTTGTACTTTATTGAGTCTTCCTGGCTTAGTTTAGTCCCAGGATGGGAATGGAGAGGATGATCCAATAGCTGCTTCTGTTCAACTATTGAGGTCCATACCACTTCTTTTTAATCTTACCACAGTTGAATTTTGGGTTCTTTTTTAAATAAAAAATCAGAATCTCCTCAGTAAATTTGAACATACTTCTTATGTGACATCATTTTACTTTATCCATTGACTTTTCACAATTAGTCTAAAGCCTATAACTGATTGATTTAGGGGAGTTTAAGCTTTGTTCTACATAGTTTATACCTCCCAGCTGATTGATTCAATCAAGATGTGTTCTTACCTGATAAAGACATCAAGGCTAAATGGAGTGGGATCAACTGACATCCCCATACCCTTATATAAGTATATATGCAACTTGAATGTTAGCTATTGTCTTCACTGAGGAACAGTTAATTACAAAAATATGGGAATTACATTTCTGATTACTCTTGCACTTCCAAGGCTAATCATTTACTTAGTAATCAGTGACTACTGATTAAAACCATCAGTAAAGGAAAATCTATTTGTATTTTACATATCTTACATTTCAAACCAGGAAGCCTTGCCCAAAGTATGCTTCAGTTTCCAGATATATCATGGCATGAAACCTTCCTGAAACAAATAATTAGCATTCAAAACAGAAGTTAAATTGAGCAGTTCATTAATATACTAATTATTTTTCTGAACTAGTGGCATTTACTTATGTTTAGTCTTTATTTAGAATGTAAAAATACAGGTGATGAGCATGTAAGCTAGTTTCTTTATCATACCTCAAATCTTATTAAATATTCTAGATGTGTTTTTAACAATTTTACTAAGCACTCGAGCTTTAGTCAAAAGAAGGGAAAGAAATATAGTAATGAAGACAGAAACAGAGTCAAATAAGAATTAATTAGAAAAGTAGTAGTAGATAGAAAATCAGAAGACCTGGATTCAATGCTCTACCTTGTTGCTTACTGATTATGTGAACTTGGGCATATTACTAAACTTCTCTGGGTTTCAGTTTCTTTGGCTGTAATATGCTAGCTTTTTCAGTAGTCATGCTACTTCTAGACATGAACTTGGTGCAATCAAGGCTAGGTAGGAACTGGGCTAAGTTGGAACTACCCCCTCTAGAGAATGAGGTGGTGTTGGGACTTCAGAGGTGTTGGAGTGGAGGGAAGAATTTGTACCCTGTTCTTACTTGATTTTAAGAGGTAAAATGAAACTGATGTGCTAGTCATTGGCTCTATACAATGGTGGGTAGGGGGCTGAGTCAATGGAAGAAGAGAAGACATACTCTTACACTACCTTAAATATCTTAGGATTCTTAGAACTCTAGGAGGAAAAATGGAGCAGCCTGGCTCTTGCAGAGAAGAGCAGAGTGAGGTCCTACAGTTGTAATAAAATGAACTCTGCATCAATTCAATTCCACAAACATTTGTTAGGCATGATATATTCAAAGTATTGAGCTGGGCTCTTGAGTAGATAAAAAATAAAAAAGACAAGGTTCCCTATAGAGATTATTTATCAGTAGGTAGAGTATAACATATACACAAATAAGGCAGCATGGCATAGTGAGACTGAGCTGTTAATTTGTCATCAGGTGACCAGGGTTCAAATCCTAGCAGAAGCCTAGTGTTTATTCCTAGCTTGTGACCTCCAGTTGAGACATGACCAGTCCTCCTTGGCGTCGGGGACAGGCAGGGCTCTGTGTAACAAACATCTAAGGAAAGATTGTATTTTACTTTTGCAGCCTGGAGTCTTCATATCTCCATGGAAGGAAGAGCAAACAGAAAGGAATGAGACAGTCATAGATTAGATGAGAAGGTACCAGTTGATGATGGAGGAAACTGATCACGTACTTGCTTTGTTTTTCCCCCTAGAAGCCATGATTTCTACAAGAAGAGATAGAATCTCGTCTCTCCTCCAGTAGCATTGCTGCTGGCATCTTCCTTCCTTATTGCTCTGGCATTACAATGGATTTTGTATTTACTGGCATCTGAAAAGGGAGATTTACTCTTGATCTGAATCTTTAGTTCATCGTCAAGGATGAGCAAAGGGCTTGCCACTATTGGCTTCTCTTTTCATCTGATGCTTTTTACATCTTTTCCCTCATAAACCAAATTTTCTTTAGCCATTTCCTAGATGCTAGGGAAGCTGCTACAGTATATTTTATAGCCACTTATACACCCCCATGGCTGTATGACATATTTTGACAAAAGATTGTCAGGAAATGGAAAATAGGAGTTTTGCTTCTGGATAAGGGACAGGAATTGCTCTAATTCCCTACTTCTTCCGCCCCCCTCCCAAATATTTACCTGTCTCCAGTAGTACTCTATACATTTTGGGCTATTCACTGAATCAATAGTCAATGGTGATATACAGAGAAATTAGAGATGTTCTACTTTCTTAAAAGTCGGATAGATTTCTGTTGAAAAATGTGGAGGGATGCTGATGTCTGTCTTTAGATTTTGTTCATTAGGGCAAGTGGTGTTACATTTTTTTCAAGTGGTAACATTTTTATTTTTTTTAAAAACCTTTCCTTCTTAGAATCAATATGAAGTATCAGTTCTAAAGTAGAGGATTGGTAAGGACTGGGCTACTGGAGTTAAGTGATTTGCCTAGGGTAACACGGTTAAGTGTCTGAGGTCAAATTTGAATTCAGCATCTTCTGTTTTCAGGCCTGGATCTCTATCCACTGGGCCACCTAGCTACTCCTAACATTTTTATTTTCAAAGCCCCTGCCACTACTCGGAGAAGGTAGGTTGCTTTAGATTTGAATGCTGACAAAATAATAACAATAATAATAACTGACACTGTTTCCAAACTCTGGCCTTCCTTTTAGACTTCCCAGTTTCCTTCAAGATTAAGCTCAAGTACTACCAAATGAGATACCCCTCAGTAGTAGTTTCCATCCCATTCCAAAATCTTTTTGTATTTTTTTGTATTTACAATTATAATTTAATGTCATCTTTCCTGATAGAATGTAAACTTTTTGAAGCAAGGACTGTTTCATTTTTGTCTTTGAAACCCCAGCACCAGTCACAGTGCCTGGCACATAGTAGTTACTTACTAAATGCTTGCTGATTGATTTTCAGATGAAGAAACTTGAGCCTTCAAGAAGGTTGAGTGACTTCTTTAGAATCTCAAATCTAGTAAATATCAGAGGTGGATTATGAATCTAGGTCTTTCTGGCTCCCAAATTCAATGCTTATTTGTAGGCTACAAATCAAAACTGCCTGTATGCAGCACCTAGTTCACAAAGCAATTGTGAGATTTAAATATATGAATATATATAGCATTTTACAAAACTTACAATTTTGTGTAAATTTGAGCTATTCTCATATAACTAGAGGCATCTTGTATGGTGGTTAGAGCACTGGAATTTGAACCAGGGAAGACCTACAGTCAAATACTGTCTTCAATACTTATTAGCAGTGGGGCACTGAACAAGTCACTTACCTGTCTCTCAGGGCTTCAATTTTCTGACTCTAAAATGAGAATAATAACATAGTGATTATGAGTGTATAATGAGGAAATACACATAAAACACGTGGCAAATCTCAAAATACCATATAAATATAAGATATCACCATTATCATCATTTTGGACTGGACCTGGAATTTCATTGATGAAGGTAACTTTCAGTAAGGACAGTTTTGCTCTAACAAAACAGATAAACACGTATTCTGCTACGTAAATAATTTCCTAGAACATTAAGATTTGTTCATGAATATACAGCCTGTAAATGTTAAGAGGCAAAATTTAAATTCAGGTCCTTCTGATTCCAAAATCAGCTCTGTCTACTCTTCATATTTCATCTCCTGAGATAAAATAATAAAGTTGTTGCAATTATGCAATACTAACATTTTCTTTTCAAATGCATGCGTCAGATTATTTCATAGGCTTCCCTGTTGTCTGCAATCCGGATGACAGCTTCCCAGGTAGCTTTTCCCTTTCTAGGTGTGAAATGAGGTCACATTGTTTGCAGGGGGCTTGAATTCTCAGGAATTTCAGCACTGCAGACCAACATTTTCTGTGTTGAATAGTCTCAGAACTACACCAGCATTTCTTTGCTCATCTTCTGGGATCTTATGTTCCAGGTGTCAATGATATATCTCTGTGTCTTCTGCACAAGAGTACCACGACATTTCTGCTTTTCAAAAACACAACTTTGGAGCAACATAGGGATTCTAGGAAGGTGAGTTTTTGTATAATCCTCAGATTTAGTTCAGAGACCTGGATCTAGTTGAGCATTAATGACAATTTCATTCTCTTAAAAACCTTTACTTTCTGTCTTAGTATGAGTTCTAAAACAGAAGAGCAGTAAGGGTTAGGCAATTGGGGCTAAGTGACTTGCCCAGGGTCACACACCTAGGAAGTGCCTGAGGCCAGGTTTGAATACAAGTCCTCCCTGGTACTCTATCCACTGGGCTACCCTAGCTGTCTGGACAATTTTATTTTGACCTCCATCAGACAGTTGAGGATATTTGTTAAGTATAGCAATTAGCTTGACATTTTCAATGTGAATAGCTGGGCACACATACAATATCATCACCCCAATT
Organism: Monodelphis domestica; assembly: GCF_027887165.1. NCBI lineage: Eukaryota > Metazoa > Chordata > Mammalia > Didelphimorphia > Didelphidae > Monodelphis > Monodelphis domestica. Next base: position 438,081,081 of record NC_077228.1, on the reverse strand, counting down.
GGTGGCATAGAACAATAGTTATAATAGCTGACCTGGTTATTAGCAGAAATGTGCTGGTAAATATTTAACAACTAGCTCTCCAATCAGGTGACATTTTAAAAGTTTAATCTGCATTGTTAATCTTTACTCTATCATTTTCTTAAGTCTGTACACTCAACAAAGCAATAAATCAAACCCTGCTTTGTAACATTTACTGATTTCCAACGTATAAATACTCATAAATGCTCACTTAACAATTGGCTCCTTTGAGCTGGCTCGAATCGGTTCCTGGGTACCCCTGGTTTTTAGCCTGTGTTCAGCATAGCAAGAATCCCAGGAGGTTTTCCTTTTTTTTCTTCTGGACACCTCCTTGCTTGTCTAGGCATCCTGCAAAGCACCATTGTGTCTTGCTCTGAGGAATTTGGGTTTCAACACTCTCAAGGAGGTAAGCAAAAACTGGGAAAGTGGGAAAGAAGTCCCCACTCGGGCAAACCACAGCCTATTTCTTTTTGATCTTGATAGTGATAATAACAGATTTGAGAGATTGGGAAATATTTTACAGACAGCCTCTCTTTTGATCCTCACAATGACCCTGTTAAGTTGGACCTTCAAATATCACCTATTGTTTCATATCCAGCTTATATTTCACATCACAGCATATCTTACAGTTGAGGCAACTGAAGCTGAGGAATGTTAAATGTCTTGCTTGGGGTCTCACAGCTAGGAGGAAGAAGAACTTGTGTTCTGATCTAATTCATTATAACAAGTACTTATTGAATGAAAGTCATGGTGCTAGGTATTGAGAACACAAAGATAAAAATAAAAATAAACATTTGCCTCACAGAGATTACATTAAAAAAAAACACACACACCCTGCTTGCAGACCTAGTAAGATCTCTAAATCAGAGGGGCAAGGGCTAAGCAAATGGGGTTAAGTGACCTGCCCAGGGTCATACAATTAGGAAGTATCTGAGGCCAAATTTTAACCCGGATCCTCCCAATTCCAGGCCTGGTGCTCTATCTACTGAGCCAACTACCTGCCCCTAGAGATTATATTCTTAAGAGGAGATGTGAAGTATGGTCATTTTCCGAAGGGGATCAGGAAAGGTTTCGTGTAGGAAGGCACATGAGCCAAGGCTTGATGGAAGTCAGGAGCTGTAGGAGGCAAAGGCTGATTGCATCGTTGGCCACATCAGTTACATATTCATTCAATAAGATTTTATTGAACACCACTACAAAATGGTACTGATTAGAAGCAACTGAACAAGTGGTGTTAGATAATGTTTTTCCATGTCTTGAATGCCCTACACCTCCACTTTGTAGAATTGCTCTCCTCCTTTGAGATGCAGTCGAAGTGCCAGCTGTGATTTCCACTGTAACGTCTTTCATTTGCTCCCCCTTCTCTCTTCTGCCACTGCCACCACCCTGGTACCGGCCCTCATCACCTCATACCTAGACTGCTGCGATAGCCTGCTGGTGGGTCTCTCCCTCAAGTCTCTCCTCAATCCAGTCCATTCTTCACTCAGCAGCCAAATTAATCTTCCTAAAGTGCAAGTCTATGTTACTATTCCATTCAACCAACTCGAGTGGATCCCTGCTACTTGCCTCATTTATTAGAATGGAAGTTCCTAGTGATTATTTCAGTCATTGATTTTATTATATGATATTGATATATTATATTACGTTACATCATAATATGGGTAACCACTGGCCTCAAACCCATCAGTGTGCTAATGGGATGCCAACCCCAGGCAAGTGAAGACTTCGCCAGTTGGAATGGGCCAATGAGAACAATTTGTTCCAACAGCCACGTTGGCAGCTAAAGCAAGGCTCTGTGGAGCTTGATATTGAAGGTCAGATACTGAAGATGCCAAGGTCATCCACTACATCGTGGGTTATCAGCAGCCATCCAGACTTCTGTCTTGCCACCTGACTTCAATGACTGTGGAAGAGAGAGGGAGGCTGATGACTTTGTTTAACTCGGCTTCGCTTAAATCCAATTTGCTTGCAAACTTGCCCCTGTGATGTCATTGGTCCTCTTCAAAAACTTCAAAAACCACCACTACCAGTAACATTATGTCCCTATAACAGTGTCCAGAATATAGTAGGTAGTTAACACATATTTAACAATCAGCGAATGGAGGAGTTTCTCCTTTAACAGGTAATATAAAACCTTCAGTATATAATGTGCTCCTAAAATGGTCTAAATGTAATACTCTAGAAGTGTGGAGGAGAAAGAAATTAATTTTATTTGGTATGATCAGGGAAGGCTTCATGGAAGAGGTGGTGGTGGTGGTGAACTCATAGGCAGAGAGAACAATATGAATAAAAGTATAAACATGGAAGAATGTGCAGCATATTCTTAGAAGGGTAGTCTATTGTTAATGCAAGATAAGACTGTAAAGATAGGTTGCAATCTGATTGCTGTCTGTAGAACCTAAAATGCCAGGCTTAGGGATGTGTACTTTATTTAACAGGCAATGGTGAACACGAACATTTTTTGAATAGAAGAGCAAACTGAAGAAAATGCTGCCATATGGCGGTTAGACTGTATTAGGTATTTGAAGAATGAATGAACTGAAGGTGGGGGGAGGTGAGGAAATAGCCTCCAGGTAGGTAGGGAGACCTATTAGGAGAGTATTTTAATAGTCCAAGTAGTGAGACTTGAACTGAGGTGGGGGGCAGTGAGAATAGAAAGGAAGAATGAAGAGAAATTACAAAGGAAGAATCATTAGGACTTAGACACTAGATAGAATAGTGTAGTCATGACACATGAGGGCATTAGGTCTAAAGACTGTTCTGACATACCTCTTCATTCATTAGATTTTATAGTCACCCAATTCCCACTTGCAGGCTTTTCTCTGTCCCCTTCGGTTTCTGGGGCAATTGGTGCTTTGGGCAAAGGGAATATAAGCACCTCTAGCTCCAGAGCTCAGTACCAGCGTTGTACCCCTGCTCTAGGAGCTGGGCCACTCCTTGGATTCCTTAAAAACAAACCCCGCCTGGCACCCTGGTTTTCTAGAAGAGTTCATGCTAACCAAGCCTTAGGTCTGACATAAACAGAACCACTGTTATTCTCTGCTAGGGAATATAGATGGTTCTCTATTCCATTCAATAACATTCAACAAACATGTATCTGAAGTGATGGCAGAATGAACAGCATTGAACTTTATTATGTTTTGACACATCATGACTTTGTATACTAAACTTATATGCACTTGTCTTGTTGGGTTTTTAAGTTAGAGAGCAAATGAGGTCAAATTGCGCTGGTTTTCTGAATTCTGTTCTAATGAAAACGTCTGTGTAATGCAAGAATTATTAAACCCCAGTAGATGTTCTGTTTATTTTGAGCAATGTTCAATATAGACACCCCTATTGAACTCTGTTGTAATTGGAGCTGACCTGAATTGCCCATTGTTTCAATAGAGAAGCAGTGTCAGAAATACTTGTTCTTATTTCCAGATGTGTTCTCGATGTACCATGAAACCTTTTCACAATGCAACATAATATGGCACAACAATTATACACTTATTGTGTCTGCAGTGTCATCCTAAGCACTGACAGAAATACAAAGGTTAGCTATGATATGGTTCTCACCCCCAAGCAACTTATAGTTTAGAAGTAGAATGAGCTTTAAATATAGCTCGAATACCTGATGTTTTATGATTTGAAGGTGGCAAAACAAAATTACATGTGTGGACACAGAGAGAATATGAATCACAAATACAAAGACATAAACTAGGGTCATACTAGCTAGGGATGCATACTAGAAACATCTAGGCAGGAATTTAAAAAGAAAAGAGGAGGGAGGAAGGGTGTTCGAGGTATAGGGATTAGTCTGAGCAAATATGTAGAGGAATCTGAGTATTTTGTTGTTGATCTGTCATTTTGACTCTTTGTAAACCCATTTGGGGTTCTCTTGGCAAAGATCCTAGGATGATTTGCCATTTCCTTCTCCAAATCTCCTTCTCTTTAACAAATGAGGAAACTGAGGCAACAGGGTTAAGTGACTTTCCCAGGGTCACATATTTAATAAGTGTCTGAGGCCAGATTTGAACTCATGAAGGTAAATCTTCCTGATTCCAGGTCTGGCACTTTTTCCACTGTACCACTTAGCTGTCCCAATCAGAGTATAGTGGGAGTGTAAAGGGGTAGAGTAGTTTGGGTTGACAGAGAATAGAACATGTATACCGGAGAAATATGAAATAAAGTATAAAATTAAGAGGTTATTGGGTTGTGGAAGAGCTTGAATGGCATGCAGAGGAGTTTGACTTTGACTTGGTAGGCAATAAAAAGACAATGGAGAATTGTGGGGCAGGGGTACAATCTTTGTGTACATAAAAATATTTTTCTGGCAACTACAAGAAAGATGGTTTGGAGGGAGAAAAAAATGAAACCAGGAAGAAATATATAAAAGAGGCTATTGTGATAGTCCAGGTGGCTGGTAACCTGGTTATTGTTGGAATAGGGAGAAGGCATTGGATACAAGAGATGTTATGGAGATAGAATTGTCAGGATTTAGTGACTCAGTGACTATGAGAAGTAAATGGGAAGGAAAAGTCATTTTACCCCAAGGATGCAAACATGATGATGTCTCAGACAGCTAGTGAAGTAAGCAGGGAAGTAATAGAGGGAGAATAGTGAAGTGAGGAGTTGACAAGTCAATTTTGAGATACTGGTAAATATTCTTATTTGAAATGAATCTGGAATTTATTAGTGAGCTCAAAATTAGAGAAACAGATTTGGGAGTCATCTGCCTGGAGATGAAAGCAGCAATTATGGAAGTGAATGAAATTGCTAGGGAAAAGAGAAAAGGGACAAGAGTGGTCTTTTGGAGAATGCCTATATTAAAAGGTAAAGAAGACAGTTTTTAGATGAAATAAAAACTAAATGTAACTATATGAAAAAATTCTTTAAATCATTACTGATTAGAGAAATGCAAGTCAAAACAATTCTGAGATATCATTTCACACCTATTAGATTGGCTAAAATGATAAAAAAGGGCAAAATGATAAATGTTGGAGAGGAAATGGAAAAATGGAGACATTAATACAATGTTGGTGGTACTATAAATTAAACCAACTATTTTGGAGAGCAATCTGTAATTATGCTCAAAGAATTACAAATCTGTGGATACCTTTTGACCCATTAATAACACTATTTAAGTTTATTTCCTAAGATGATCAGGGAAAGGGAAAAGAACCTATGTGTTCTAAAATATTTATAGCAGTTTTCTTTGTGGTGGCAAAGACCTAGAAATTGAAGGGATGCTGATCAATTAAAGTATGGCTTAACAAGTTGTGGCATATGATGATAGTAGAATATTACTGCGCCATAAGAAATGACAAACACGTTAAATTTTGGAAAAACATGGAAATTTTGAAGAATGAAATAAGCAGAACCAAGAGAATATTATATGCAGCACCAGAAATATTGTTTGAAGAATGACTTGTGAATGTTCACCTCCAAAGAAAGAACTGAAAAATAGAAGTAAGACAGTTTTATATATACATATTAACTTTTTGTCAAATGATACCTTCTTTTTTTAAAGAGTATAACTTTATTAGTAGTGGCATTTGATTTATTAATAAAGGATGGGTTAATCATGAATGACAGCTCTGCATGGAAAGATGCTTCATAAGATGCTCCATAACACTCTTTTTTATATGGAGGCATATCTTTTTTCTAATCGGCCTATTAGCATTTGCCCTACCCCTGGCAGCTAGCCCTGATTGGTGGATATTTTTTTTTTCTTCAAATGATGCCTTCTTTAATGGGGAGAGAAGAAAGGGAGGGGGGAGTTAACTGGGTGTTTTAATATAACAAACAAATAAATTTGAATTTTAAAAAAAAGGGAAGGAAGGAGATGAAGAACATTCTCTCAATAACGCTGTTTTTACTTCTATAAAACAGCAATTACAAGTGGCATAGTGTCTAAAGAGCTGGCCTTAAAACCAGGAAGACTTGGGTCAAGTCCTACCTCTGAAATCTATTGGCCGTATGACTGGGGAAATTACTTAATCTCATAGTGTTTTAGAAAATTCTAAGGCTATGAGTTGTAGAGAAGGTGCAGACCTGCTTTGGTAGTTTCTTCACCTGGTACTTCTCTATACCACTAAAATCACAGATCTTGCAGGCTCTCTTTCTTTCCCTATTACAGATGCATCCTCCTGTAAGTAAGTTTGATATATTAAAATCTGGAATAATGAAATGAATGACAAAGTGATTATTAAATTTACAAAAGGATTTTGCAGTTTACAAAGGGCTCATCCTTGGCTTCCTTTAAAGAATGAATTTCCCTAGTGCATATAAAACATTGAATAACATGTGGCCTTTTAGCAACTTATCTCTGTTGTAGAGACATAAATCTATTCTACGAGTATTTGGGAATCACATTTAGAGATTGTCTATTTAAATAAGAATAGTAAAGTGTACTCTTTGGGGATAGTTAGGTGGTGTAGTGGATAGAGTGTTTGGTCTAGAGTCAGGAAGACCTGAGTTCAAATTCAACCTCAGACGCTTACTAGCTATGTGACTGAGCAAGTCTCTCAATACTCTTTTTGCCTCAGTTTCCTCATTTGTAAAAGTGGATAATATTGGTAATTATTTCATAAGATTTCTGTGAGGCTCAAATGTGATAAATTTGTAAAAAGGGTTTAGCATAAGTATCTAGCTTACAGTAGGCACTTAATAAATGTTAATAATTATCATTAATTATTATTCTACTATGGCTTATGGTTTTATTTTTGTTCTAGATTCATTATTTCTTTAAAAAATTTTTTTTGAAAAATTTATTTGTTTGTTACATTAAAATTCTCAGGTATCTTCCTCCCCCCAAACTAGAGAAGGCATCATTTGATAAAAAAAGATTATATATATATATATATATATATATATATATATATATATATATATATATATATATAAAACACACACAACTATGTTTTGCTTGTTTCTATTAATCAGTTTTTTTTTTTCTGGAAGTTCTTTAATGTAGAGAACTTTTAGTGGGGAAACTCCCAATATCTGAGTGGACCTTACCTGAAAATTATAATGTAAGGAATTTACCTGGAGGTGAAGAGACTAAAAGGATTTTCCCATGGTTGTGCTCTTCTTTTGTCCTCAAAGAGGACTAATGACATCACAATGTTGAGACCAGGATAATGTAGAGCTGAAAGAAAACTATCTCACTTCGATTTCTCAAAAACTTTATTTAAAGAAAAAACACCGGAGTTTCCCTAGCCTGAAATTGATTACCCAGCTAAAACTCGAATCTTGTCAGAGTCCAAGGCCACCCCTATATAAGGACCAATCCTGAGCCCGGAAGTAGGGGAGGGGCATGGTCCCTTTCTAGCACAGGATTGGTCCATTCAGGACCAATTCCATGCCAGGAAGTAGGGGGCGGGACCCCTGCGGCACGCCACAATATTTTAAAACCCACAAGGTTTGGCTGTGACTGATCAAGCCAATATGAGCTTGGAAGGCTTTAACACACAGGTCAGACACAGATTGTTTATTAGAACATTAGATTAGAAATGCCTCTAGATTTGTGCATCTCACCTTCCTTTGTGAGTTCAGATTTGCTCACTACCTTCTTTGATTCAAGCATCCCATGCTGTCTGGTCCAGTACTATCATTCTCCTCTTTTAGTATAAGGATGGATACCAAAGTTCTTTCTGAACTCCATGGGAGTGCATGTCTTGTTCTCTATAAAATAAACCTTGGGGGTAAATATGTGTTTTGCATTTGGGCCACGTGATCAGCCCATCAAAGGTAGGTATTCTGCAGTGGAGTTTGAATACTTGACAGTTCATCTCAAGAGAGGACCTTCGTGTCCAGTACCTCATCTTGCCAGTAGTATTCAGAATCTTCCCAAGACAATTCAGAGGGGAGCAGTTTAATTTTCTGATATGATACTGGCAGACTGTCCAGGTTTCGCAGACATGTAACAATGAAGTCAGCACAATTGCTCTGTAGACTTTCTGACCTTGGTATGCAGTGTAATACCTCTTCTCTCCCACACTTACTTTCAGAGTCTCCCAAATGCTCAACCTTATCATCTAGGTAGACATCCCTGGAAGGTATACTACTCGAATAAGTGAACTGTGTCTCACAATCATCACCAAGAAGCTCTTCACTAGCCATCACTGTGCCATCATACATGGAACCATTGGTTATGGCAAATGAGAAATTTCAAATGCTGTGGATAAATTTACTTCCCTTGGGGGGGGGTATACTTTCCAAGGAGGGCAGCATTTAAACTCAGATCTCCCCAAGTCCAAGGGCAACCCCCTACCACATTGTTTCTCAGCTTAGAATTTCTTCAGAGAAGAAGTCTTGGGGACCATTTCAGGAGGTCCATGAAAACAAAACTATTTTCATAATAAAATGAAAACATTTTAGTTTCTATATGATAAATAGAGGTAGATATCTAATCCATATAAACAAAACCCCTTTGGGGAGAGAATCTTCAAAAATTTTCAAGACTTAGAAACTAGTCCTGAGGCCAAAAACTTTGAGAACCTCTGACTTATAGTATGGATCAACCTCATTGGAGGCTATTAGAGATGACAGAGTGTATGGTGCACTAGGAGTTAGACTGTTATTGTTCAGTCATGTTTGACCCTTCATGACCCTGTTTGGGCTTTTCTTAGTAAACGATGGAGTGGTTTGACATTTCATTTTAAAGATGAGGAAACTGAGACAAACAGGGTTAAGTGACTTGCTTGGGGTTACACAGGTAGGATCTGAGGCAAGGTAAATCTTCCTGACTTCAGACCAGGCACTCTCTCCATTTGTATCACCTAGCTCCCAGAGTTAGAAAGACTTGGATTCGTTTCCTGCTTCGATCACACATCAGCTAGGCAGCCCTAGGAAAGACACTTAACATTTCTAACATCTCCATTTTCTTATCTAAAAAACGGGATTGTAATACCTGTATCACTTACTTAACAGGGTTGTTGAAGAATCCAGTGAAATGAAATAGATAGCACCCAGCAAAGCTTTTGGCACAATATAAATATTAGTTATCATTGTGGATCAAATCATGTTCCCAGAGTTTTTCATGGGACATCTCACTGTAATAATGGGAAACCCATAAAGCAACTATAATCCTTGTCCCATTGCCCTGGTGTTATAATGGGGTTCTACTGTGTTATTATTGAAGACATTTTAAATGAAATTTTCAGCCCCAAATGTAAAATGCTGCCAGGCAGTGATGTTTTTACATTAACATCATTGCAATGAGTTTTACTATAATGGCATTCTTGTGTCACACAACACTGGGGCCTAAATGAGTTTTTCCTAAAAGGGCCTCTTCAGGAGGTAGGCCCTGTCATTTAAGGACATTTTCCTCTCGTGCCTGGGCCTCTGTTTTAGCATACATTTCCCTATCTCCTCACATTTTCTTGCAGGAAAGAATCATAAACTGCAGAGGTGAATTACAACCCCAACTGCACTATAAAGTGGTTATTTAAAAACCAGCAATGTACCTTTTCGATAGCCAGTTTGAAGGGGGAAGGGTGGGCCGTCTAGTCATCAAAGGCTAAAAATCTATACTAAATCTTAAAAAGCAAAACCTAGCACAATTTCTTTTCTCTTTCTCCACAAACGGAGGCTGTTGTATTTCCATCCTTGGCTATGTCAGCAGCGATAGGCCCTCTCACCGTCCCCCTCCCCCCCCAGCTCCAGCCCCCAACATTGATTGTTGACTTCCCCTGACACCACATCACAACCCATTAGTCCTGAAAACTGACAAGCGTGGCCACAACAGCAAACTGGCAAGTTTGAATGAAAATATACAAAGCTCAGGCAAAGAACACTATTAATAAATGCAACGAAAAAAGGCCCCCTCCAAACCAACTTTCTTTCCCGATACCTCTGTGAAGGTCAGGAGAGTAAGCATTTTTTCCCTTTAACCCAAACTTCAAGGTCTTATAAAAAAAAAAATGGAAGGGGTATTACTTTATTTTTCATTTTCAAATGAAGGTAGGTTGAAGAGTATGAAAATGGAATCAGCTAAGCTGCTTTTGCTGATAATGCTAATATATATTATGTTTCTTTTCAGACCGAAGCACTTCAGACAAATGAGTAACTCAGCAGTCCTGGGCTTCAGAAGGCCAAACTCTAAACCCAGATGCTTCTCATAAAGTTCATTTTTCGTTCCTCTCCCCATGCATTTCTGTGAAGACTGTCTTGAGAGGTGCAGTAACGGTAATAGGAAGCACTCCTTAGGATTGTACAGTTGATTGCCCAGGGGAAGAAAGTGACAACCTCCAGATTTCCAGGAGACCTTGTATTTGCAGAGATAGGGGTTCAAGGGAGGACAGCCAACTTGTCAAAATCTGAAGAGCTGAGGCCCAAGCTGAAGGTAACTTTCGTGTAAGAGAACAGGCGCAAGTTTTGTTCTGTCAGAACTCAGGAGGGGTGATAGCCAAAGGAATGATGTCCAGGTAGTAGGATTAATTACAAATGGCCATCAGGTAGTGATAAGAATAAAAAGCAAAAGATGATCCAAAGCAGAGCGGGAGTTTTGTTGGGTCTTGTAGACAGTGAGGACATCATCATCATCATCATCATCATCATCATCATCATCATCATCATCATCATCATCATCATCATCATGTCTGGGTTCATACCAGGGGTGACCTACTTTGAGGAAATAAATGTCATTTAGAACTAGGATTGCCAGTTGATAGCTTTAGGGGCTAAAGTATCAATAGTATCCGAATCAGAAGTCCTTATGTTCTTGCCTATCATTACAATTCAGTGCATTTGGGAGCAGGCTGCGTTTCTCATTTCTTCTAATTAATTTGGGCTCTCCTCACAAATCTGGGGAAATGCCTCATGACATTGATTTTTTTGTTCTTTTCAGGAACACCATTGTTAGTAAGACACAGACTGCTGAGTTGGAAAGGACCGTAGAGGCCATCAAGTCCAATTCTAAGTGAAAAAAACCCCTGCGATATTCTCAATGCACTAGTGGTCATCCAGCCTTTGTTGAAGGCCTCCAGTGAAGGGGAACCCATTCCATCCCAATGAAGTGCATTCCATTGTTAGACACTGCTAATTAGTCCAAATTATTTTCTTATATTAAGCCAAAATTTGCTCCTATGACACATTCTTCATTGCTTCTGGTTCTACCCTTTGGGACTAAGTAGAACTAGTTTAATTTCTATTCCCATGGAAGGAAAACTTTTTAACACACTTGAAGATAGCTTTTGTGTCATCCTGAAATGATTTCTTTTCTAGGCTAAACATGCTCATATTCTTCAACTGATCAATAGGTCTTTAGTTGTTTTTATTTTTTTTACCATCCCACCCACCATTTTTAGAAATCTCCTTTTATTAGTGCTTTTCCTAAATTGTGGCATCTATACACAATATTCTGAATACAGTCTGATCAACACAGAGTATGTATGGATGTGCTCAAGCTAGATGTAAAATTGTTCTCATTGCAGCCTGGTATAAACACATTAGCATTAGTACCTAGAATCATGGTCTATTCAATGCCCAGACCTTTTTTGATATGAATACTTCTCTAGCTCTACCTTGAAAATTTCTTGTTATTTTTTAACTCTTCTGGTTAGCATTTATGTTGTTCATACTGTTGTTATAGACTTTATACTTACCATGCTGCTAGGATGAGGATTTGTTGACCTAAATTTATCCAAATTCATTATATAATGGGGTAGTCCTTCATTTTGCTTTGGTTGATCAAACCTGGCTATAGTTTGCCAGGAATGATTCCATCCATGGTAAGTGATTGTCCCAGGTCTGTCCTAGTTGATATCAAACCTTATTTTCCCCAAAGCTCAGAGAAAGTAGATCTATGTTGGTATCTCTCCAATGAATCATATAATTTTAGAACTTCTGAAGGGGACTTATGAGAAGTAAATATTAAATGTAAATTTCTTCCCCCAGAGTTATATTGATATCTGGATGGAAAAGTGGATAGGTGAAGAAATTATAACCAACCCAAACCAAGAACATTCAACGATTATTTCTAAATATTTCTTAATCAATTCTAAAACATTTCTTAAGTAGTTCTTGTATGTCTTAGTACTGTGAGAGGCAATGGGTGGTTGTGGTGGAGGAACAACCATCTTTAGATAAGATATAGTTTCTAGAGGTTACAATCTAGGAGATTTTAAGATGAATATAACTCAGGCTATGATACGACGAGCATATACAAGACAAAGTGAGAAAGTGACATGTCAGTTGAGCTTCAGAGGGGAGGTGGAATTTCAACAGATTGGACAGTCTAGGAATTGTGATCAATATCAGTAAAGGCATAGAATCCGGAAATGACCGGGTGAGCTTCAGGGACAAAATTGGTCCATATTGGTTCAAGTATAGAAGTACCTAATATGAGAGAAGTCATTAGAGAAGAGGCACCCAGAGTCTGGGACTAACAAGGAGGGTATCAGTCAAACCCGAGCTCGCATAATGACACATTTGAGGTTAGAATCATATAATATTTTTGCATTTCTCATCTTAGATGATATATACAATAACCAAGAAAAGCAGAGAATTGAATCAATTCTCTAATAATCTGGGACATTCCAGAAAGTAACTGCAAATGGTATATGATAGGGACTGGATCTGTGATTTCACAGGTCTACTGAACCCAAAGGTGAGGAAACTCCTTCTACCAGCGCAGGTTGGGTTCTTCTTTGTAATTTTATAGCCTTAGAAATTTGCCTAGAAGAGGAGTTGGCAAACTATTGCTAGCTGACTGCCTGTTTTTGTCCAGCAAAGAATGGTTTTTACATTAAAAAAAAGTATTTATAAGTGTAAAAGCAAGCCATTCTTAGCTCTGTGAACAAAATAGGTGACAAATTGGATTTAGCCCAAAGACTTAGAACACTGAGGCAGGTTATATGAGATGGCCAAAGCCACATTGCCACTATGTGTCAGAGATGAGAATTTCTTTCTCTGAGACCAGCTTTCTCCCCAAATAATTGAAGCTAATAAAAATAGCTTTGTGAAAAGTCAATCCCCCAAACAATAACAAAATACTCCTGTCCTCAAGAAGGTTACCTTCTACCACTGAGGGGAAATAGCTACAGAGAGAAGTCAGGGCATTATACACACAAAAGTAAATACGAAATAATTTGGAGGATGTGGGGAAGTAATCATATGGGGAAAAAAATCAAGAAAGTCCCCATGGAGTGATGGTTCTTGAATAGAGCCTTAAACAGAGTTAAGTCATTCAAAGAGGGGGAATTAACTTGACCTCCCCTAGATTTACTGGATAACTGGACCTTTAATTTGCAATGCCCAATAAAAACTGGCTGTCATCTGTTTACTATAGCACTATTTGAAAGATTTCTTTACTATGGGAACATTTTCTACCTTATCTAATACAACCCTTATATCAATTAGTATCTAAGCCTTGGTAATTGTCTGGGACTCTGAATTTAAGTGGTTTACTTATGATGGCAAAGCAATGTTAGTGGTCACATTTGAACCCATGTCTTCCTGATTCTGAGTCCATTTTTTTTTTTAAAGATGATCCAATATGCTGAGTAGCCATGTGACCCAGTGTTGTAATTACTCTACTGGGATGGAATATTTCAAAATGCTACTCTCATTGCTGGAATAGAGCCATTATTATATGAGCACACTCAGCCTTCATGAGGCAGGGACCTCAGAAAAATCCAAAGAACCCAACTGTTCATAGTACCTGATGAATACCTGACCTTGATCACCTATCAGAAAAAACGTCTCAAGGTCTTGTTGTCCTCAATCTTGTTGTTAAAGAGTTAATTTAAATGTACAGGCATAAATAATTATAAATTATAAATAATTATAAATCTATACTGTATTAACTAACATTCACCAATTTAATTTTAGAATCATTAAGAAACTTTTTTTTCGAAATAGAAAAACATGGGCAGCCCAAGCCCTACTCATGAAAATGAGCTCAGCACTTTGTTCCTTCAAGGCTCTGCTCACAGAAGCTTCTTTGAAACCCAGATATTTTTGGTTAACAGTGTTTTTAGTAGATCATTGTTGTGCTCAGAGGCAGCAGTCCTAATGTACTGACTGAGGGTGACAATGGCCAGGTTCATGAAGGGTTTAGCATGAAGGGATGAAGCAAGCATGTTGTCAGGGAGGTTCAGTTGGTTACTGTGAGGCCACAGGAGTAGAGAACAGAGACAGAACAGCTATGGTTTAGAGCCCAAGAAATCTAGTAGGTAGCTATGAGGCCTAGGGTGAGGAGGGTAACTTTGCAATAGCCCTGGGAGTCTGAGGTATAAGCAGTAGTCACAAAGAGAAGTCCATAGCAGTCTTTCATCCATTGAAGACCTGGGACTTCTGCTGTCTTTTAAGCTTGGGCAAGCTCTGGACTAGAATAAGCTCAATTCACCCAGGCTGGCCACCCCATCGGGATTTAAAGACTGCCCACTCATTTCTGCCCAGAAATCCAATTTGAAGAAAACCCCCCATGTTCCTGGGGCTCAGGATTTGATCCCTCTTTGACCTCCCTCCTCCTGATTTGAAAACCCCCATGTTCCTGGGACTCAGGGTTTGATCCCTCCTTGACCTCCCTCCTCCTGATTTGAAAACCCCCATGTTTCTGGGGTTCAGGGTTTGATCCTTCTCTGTTCTCTCCCCTCTTGGTTTGAAGGAAACCCCCATGTTCCTGGGGCTCAAGGTTTGATCTTTCTCTGCCTTCTCCCCTCCTGATTTAAAGAAAACCTTCATGTTCCTGGGGCTCAGGGTTTGATCCCTCTTTGTCCTCTCCCCTCTTGATTTGAAGAAAATCTCCATGTTCCTGGGGCTCAGGGTTTGATCCTTCTCAGACCTCTCCCCTCCTGATTTGAAGGAAACCTTCATGTTCCTGGGGCTCAGAGTTTGATCCCTCTATGTTCTCTCCCCTCTTGGTTTGAAGGAAACCCCCATGTTCCTGGGGCTCAAGGTTTGATCTTTCTCTGCCTTCTCCCCTCCTGATTTAAAGAAAACCTTCATGTTCCTGGGGCTCAGGGTTTGATCCCTCTTTGTCCTCTCCCCTCTTGATTTGAAGAAAATCTCCATGTTCCTGGGGCTCAGGGTTTGATCCTTCTCAGACCTCTCCCCTCCTGATTTGAAGGAAACCTTCATGTTCCTGGGGCTCAGAGTTTGATCCCTCTCTGTTCTCTCCCCTCTTGGTTTGAAGGAAACCCCCATGTTCCTGGGGCTCAAGGTTTAATCCCTCTCTGCCCTCTCCTCTCCCCATTTGAAGAAAACCTCCATGTTCCTGGGGCTCAGGGTTTGATCCTTCTCAGACCTCTCCTCACCTGATTTGAAGAAAACCCCCATGTTCCTGGGGCTCAAGGTTTAATCCTTCTCTGCCCTCTCCTCTCCCCATTTGAAGAAAACCTCCATGTTCCTGGGGCTCAGGGTTTGATCCTTCTCTGTCTTCTCCCCTCCTGATTTGAAGAAAACCCTCATGTTTCTGAGGCTCAAGGTTTTATCCCTCCCTGTCCCCTCCCCTCTTCTCCCCTTTATTGCTAATATCCTCTATAAAAGGTTGAGCAATGATTCTGATGTCAGGAAACCTTACAGTTTCCAATATTGTCTTTGGATCCCCAGTGTTTGGCAAACAGTAGGCACTTAAAAACGAATGCTGACTTGTTTTTTTTTTTTTTTTGGTCACAAAGAAGGATAGAAATAAGACTGACCTAACTCTACAGTAGAATTGTCAGAACTTGGCATCTTGCCCCTGGAATCCTCTAACCTTTCCAGCTGGATCCATTTAACTCCAACCTGTAGGTTCAGTCCCTTCCCTGATCCAGGGATCAGTCTGTCAGGAAAAATCAAGGAATAGCAGCTGAGTAGTGAGCCACTATTCTATCCTATTTTTTGAGCATCTGGGTTCTTTCCAGATTCTCTGCTTGCTTGGAATTTCCCTCATGTTTTCCCTACCAAGAACTTGATTTCTTTACCCTGGATCCTTGTCTCCCTGTGAATGACTACTCAGTGGGGTGATAGACATTTAGAAACAAAGGAGCATTAATAAAAATCTAAGGCATTTTACAGATGAGAAAACTTAGGTCCTAAAGAGTAAGGTTCTATTTTCTCATTGCCTGTTCCCTGTCTTATTGGATATCTGCTGATTATCTGCTAATTGAATCTCTGTTGATATCTATCTTTTGGTCATCTCCTTGTCTGAGCATCCTAAAGCTTGGGACTGGTTTGTATCTTTGATTTTTGAAGCCCTTATTTTATCATATTTCCCCTTCCCTAATCTAATATTCTTCATATTTCAGTAAACCTTCCTCCCACGTGTGTACACACGTGACCCTTCCACCCCCACCAATTTTTTTGAACCCTCTCACTCATGTTGTCCCCATACACCTCTCCCCTTCTTCCTTCTATGTTCTGAAATCTGCCTTTTGCTCAAGATCTTGACCTACTCTTCAGGTCTCTCCACCCACCCGGAGCTTATATGATCTGGGTCTTTGGTGAGTGGGCTCTGGCGTACCTACAGGCTGATGTTCCTCAGGTATTGCCATTTGAGCTAAGGAAGGTACTCCCACTTTCCTCTTAAGCATTTCATCAGGGACTAGGATGGAGCACACAGAGCATCTCAGTCATGCCTGAGTAATAGATTCCCTGGACTTTGGGATATGGAACAACACAGATGTCATCACAGCATTTACCAACTGGGAACTTGCCAGGCACAGCTTGGGACTGAGCGTCCAGGCTGAGGTGACTCAATGGTGGTGACAATGAGCGGGTGCTTTTTATATAGTTTCAAGCAACATTAGTAAGCAAAAATTATAAATCTTACCCCAGTTGCTTCATAGCACTGAGGAATGTCTCAACAGAGATGAAGTATTGCACTATGTTGTATCCAAACAGTAAGTCTTGACAGTCTTGATGGGGATAATTGACACTATACAGAGCTGAATAGGGTCAAACCAGAGTTATATTCTATGTTTGTGAAGAAAACAAGAGTCATCTGCCTTGGGGTAGGGTCCTTATTGAACCAAGTAGGGTGTTCAAGCTCAAAAAAAAAGAAACTATTTTGTGAATATGAGATAAAGAATGGAAACCAAAAGCACGAATGAACACAACCTGTCTGGACAGAGCTTTTTAACTTGGGAGCAGTGAACTTTTCCACCCCTCCCCACCAAATTTTGATAAATGAATTTCTAGACCCTTCTTCCTGACTTCCTATCTGACCTTTTATGTGACTCTGTGCAAGTCACTTAACCCTATTTGTCTCGGTTTCCTCATCTGTAAAATGAACTGGGAAAGGATATGGCAAACTACTCTACTATCTTTGCCAAGAAAACCCCAAACGGGGTCACAAAGAGTCAGATATAACTGAAACAGCTGAACACAACAGTAGACAAAATGTTGAGCCAGATTTCCACCATTCTTTATACTTCTATAGAACTTGTAAAAATTAAAATTTAATCTCAAATAATTTAAAAGATTAATTTTAAGATTTTTATTAGTAATCACTAGAAATAAAGGAATAAAAAGGTAACAAATAAAAACCCACATGCCCATGGCTAATCTACCTGTTCAAGAACCCTACTTCACCACAGTCAAGACAGGAAGCAAAGAGCCTGAGACCAGGAACCCTACCCAATATATCCCCCTATTTATGTAATGACAGGAAGTCAGTGGGCTCCTGGGAAATGTAGTTCAAAGGCACAAGATTTCCAATTATACAAACTTATCCTTGATCTCATGGAAAAGCTTCAGTGATTGAAGGAAATGATCATTGTGCTGAAATTTAGTAATTTAATCTCCCCTCTCTGCCATCTTGCTTCAGTATACTGTGGTGGTATATTGAAAAAGTGGTTTGACAGGAGAACAATAATTTATAATTATTTTTAAAACATTTTTTAAATTAATTTAAAAAACCAACCCTTACCTTCTGCTTTAGAATCAATACTGTGTATTGGTTCCAAGGCAGAAGAGTGGTAAGAGCCAGGCAATGGGGGTTAAGTGACTTGCACACACAGCTAGAAAGTTTCTGAGTCAAGATTTGAACCCAGGACCTTCTGACTTTTGGCCTGGCTCTCAATCCACTCAGCCACCTAGCTGTCCCCTATAATTCTATTTAATATACTTCTCAAGTGTTTCAAAGTAAGAGCTTGGCTTAGATCAAAATAAATGCTTATTTAATACTTTTTTTCTTTGATAGATTGATTTAAATTATATAGCTATAGATGATGCCAGTGAGTCCCTACACTATTGACATAGTCACCTCATTGTTTTCTCTGTTGCTGTCAAAATGGTTTTCCAAAATTACACTTCTGAGCCATCACCCATTCCTCCACCAAGCCCAACGCAGTAAACTCTAGTAGTTCTCTATTATCTCTAGGATCCAGTGCAAATATCTTGGTTTGACAGTTAAAGCACCATCCCTACCCTCCAAGCCTACCTCCATGCGCCATATAGTTCCACCCAGTTGATGTTGCATGGTAATCCATCTTCTACTGACGTAGACTCCCTAGTCTGTGCCTCTCCTCATTCTCTTCTCATAAAATTCCTAGTTTCATTCAAAGCTCAAGCACCACATTCCACATGATCCCTCAAGCTACTGGCACTCCCTGCCTCTCTCCAACCCCTTTTCCTGGTGTTTCTATTGTATACATTTATAGATAGCAGGCCATAAACTTATTGTTTCTCTCCATATTTGCAGGGAGAGCATTAGGTCTGAAGACAGGAAGACCAGAGTTCAAATCTAGCCTCAGCTACTTATTGGCTGTATGAGCCTGGGCAAGTCACCTCTCCTCTACTTCAGTTCCTTCATTTATAAATAGGGAAGACAGTAGCATCCTCCTTCTAGGCTTGTTGTGAGGATCCAATGAGATATTTGCACAGTGCCCGACACATAGTAGGGACTCAGATTTCTGTTTCCTTTCTTAGGTGGCTTGCCTGAGGCTCACAGAGTGACTGGCACCAGTGAGCTGATGAGAAAAATGACGAGTAACATTGTAGTCATCTGGAAAGTGCTGCCCCAGCCAGAGACTGTGGGCTATCAGAACTAATTGTTTTTGATAAGCACAGAGCCAAAGCCAGCAATGTAACAATGCTGCTGTGTCACTTGAGACATTTATAATTAAACTGGTCCAAGCACTCAGGCACATTATTAGAATTTTACTACGTTACCCTGCAGGATACGACAGACCTGATAATTCTCAATAAAAGGATACATTTTAACAAAATGTTAACTCGTCCCTGCTGCAGCTCCCACTGCAGGATGAGCCGGAGCGCTGCGATCAGCCGGCACCGGGCACAGTCTGGTTCATCCTCTTGGGTCACATTCCATTACTTGATGCCAGGTAATTTTTCATCACACAGTCAAGCGCTTTTCTGTGTCCTTAATATATTTTCATATTGTATTCATTATTGGGATGGGAAAGTCTTGATTTGTTTTGATCATGTCACTCTCCTTGGAACCTTGAAGTGACTCTATTATTTCTCATGCTTCGATATTTTAATATTTCATCAGGATGCACTCTGCCTCTGTTGTCGAAGAGGATAACCCCTCTACACTTTAGAAGAGGGTCTCTGGATGTGGATGTGGATAAAAAAAAATTCATGTAGTGGTCAACTTCCTGTGGTCATTCATTAAATTAAAAAATTAAATTAAAAAATTCATGTAGTGGTCAACTTCTCCAGACTTAATTGGGTTGCTTTTCAGAAGATGAACAAGTCTACCATTCATCACTGGACTTTTACTTGAAGCCTTATATATTTTTTTCATTTTAAAAGGTATTTATTTTCCCTTCTCATCTTTCTTTCTCCCTTCCCCCACCATCCCCATTTGAAAAAAAAGAGAAAGATCTTATAAACAAATATGCATAATTAGGCAAAACAAATCCCCACACTGACCATGTCCAAAAAATGGCTCACATGATTCTTAAGTCTATCACCTCTCTGGCAGGGAGTCAGGATTCATTTTGGATCTTCTGGAATCATGGCTCATCACTGCCTTGATCAGAATTCTTAAATCTTTCAAAGTTGACTTGATGTTTGTTTGTTTGTTTTTGGCTTCATAATGTTGTTGTTACTGTATTAAATTGTTCTCTTTGGTCTGCCCACTTCACTCTGAATTAGTTCATACAAGTATTCCCAGGTTTCCCTGAAACCATCCCTTTTGTCATTTCTTATAGCATGATGGTATTGCTTGAAGCCTTTTCAATTTTATTAAGATGACATGGTTTATAGCCTACTGGCACAGCCTTTGAGAATTCAGGGTTATATTCATTGTATGAGTCAAAGGAGCAGTACTTTAGAGGAGGAATGGATAGGCATTGGGGTAGCATGGAAAGAGTCCTGGAATTTGAGTCAGATGATCTGGGTTCAAATCCTCCTTCTAAGATTTATTACGTACGTCTCTCATCTTGGGTAAATCTTTGATCCTTTTTGAGCCTCAATTTCCTCCTGTGTAAAAGGACCGGATATTCTAAAGTCTCTTCTAGTTCCAAATCTCTAGTCCCAAGTTTCTTAGTTCCTACTTAAAGTCTTCCCTGTTAAGGAGGGTTGGCTTCACTTCAGTTCAACAAGCATTATTTATGTACCTTCTATTGTGCCAGATATCTTTGGAAATCTCTATCCGTGTTGGCATTACTCATACAACAAAGATACAGACAGTTACTTGATTTTCTATTCTTTATCAGATGCATGGGCGTGCACAAGAATTCAAAGGGTAGAAGAAGGGCAAGTTTCAGAGTTCAGTGAAGAATGAGAAGAATTCGAGGTAACCCCCTTAGTGGTGATGGTGGTGAGAAGAACATCACATAAAGTCCAGCACCACCATGGTGAACCCTCAAGAATGGCAGGGTATCAGGCTGGCCCAGATTGGAAACCAAGCAGGACAAGACTTTGATGCTGATCAGCATGTTGTGGGTACCAGGTTTGAGAGGGGATGCTGCACCACCAGCATGAGCAAGAGAGGAAAACCTAGTCTAAAAAAAAGATTTTTCAAATAGATGTGATAGATATTTCAAAGAATAACTACAGAGTTTGCTTGCTGTAAGGGAGCTCAGGCATCATCCATTCTGAATCTTTATTTTGCAGATTAAAAAACTGAGGTTTTGTGAGGTGTAATAGATGATATTCTTAGGGTGTATATTTGATGGATACTAGTTAACTAATGGAGCAGAGTTGAGTGACTCCCCTAACCCCTCTTTACTCCAGTGTTTTCCCTCTTTTAATTATTTCCCATTTATCCTATTTAGAGTTTCTTTTGTATATATCTGTTTGCATTTTGACTCTCCCATTAGATTGTTAGCTCCTTGAGGGCAGACACTGTTCCTCCCCCCACCTTTTTTTTGTATCTGCAGTGCTTAGTATAGTGCCTGACACATAAATGTTTACTGAAATGAATTAAACTGAACTCACTGGAGGGTATAGAGCGAATGAGTGGCATAACTGAGATGAGAACCATGTCTTTTGAGTACCGGTCTACTCTTTTTCCCCTTAAACTAAAATTTGATATTTTGGTAGAGGTTAAAGAAAAATATACTTTGTGCTGAGTGACTTTAACTTTTCCCATATATCTTTATTTAGTTTTGCAAAACCTAAAATTATATTTGTGTAAGATTATTAATATTATTATTATCATAGCTGTGGATGATGAGGGTATAATGTTTCTATATTTTATTCACTCATGTTTACACTTTATGTGTATGTGTCTGGACTTTCTCTTCCTCATTAAACTGCAACTCATTAAAGACAAGAATTTCAGACTGTTGACTCATTTTGCAGTCGCAGTGAATGCACTTTATGTAAGAAAATGTTTTCTTGAAAAACATTGTTACTCATTTTGTTGTTGTTGGTCCTTTATTTTTGAAGAGGACTAATGACATCAGATGTTAGGGTCAGGGCACAATCAGTCCAATACCAGCTGGGAAGGCTCTACCACAAGTGGGGAACAAATAATTTGAACATTTGGGAGGGAGATGAACCTAGAGTTCCACATCTCATGTTTCCTTTGTGCTTCTGTGCTTCTGCTTTCGTCATGGAGCATCGTGACTTTTTTGATTTGGGCATGCCACCCTGGGTGGTCCTGTGCCAGTGTCTCCCACATCTCCCATTCAACATCTCCTATATAGTGAGTTGAAATGAGACCCAGAGATAGGAATCGACCAAAGACCAATCAAAGTCTGGTTGTATTTCTGAAAAGTTGGGAGCAAATCATGATTTTGTAATCAGTGATATTCTCAATAAATTCAGAAGATGTACATCTATTGTGAATGCAGTTGAAGCTTCCTAATTTTTCTGGTTTGTAAATCTTCATTTGCTGGATAATGGACACACTGATATTCCTTAATGATTACCCAGCATTCTGTTTTATGCTTGCTCTCATTTATAATCAATCTTTGAGTATTAGGTGAGAATGCTCTATTTTGCCTGGTTGTGATATTCAAAGACAGGAAAAAGAGACATTAAGAATTTAATCTGTGGAATGGATAAGCAATACGACATTACCACAATTATCACTAGATGCATAATTCTGATTCTAGCATGTGTGGTTTATACAACACTGCATTTAAAGTACTGAATATTATTTTTGTCAAGGAACACTATTTTATCAAAACTCATCTTTTACTATCCTGTTTTCAGTCTCAGCTGAATAAAGATATAGCCTTGTCTAATTATGTATAATTGCTTCAAATTGTATTCCCATTTTCTTAAAATAGCACTAAGAGCTCCTTCCAAAATACACCCAAAGTACATTTCCTAGAAACCTACTAAACCCACCCCTTCTTATGAATGATTTTGAACAATTGTTTTTATAAGTTCACATATTGGTCCCTGGTATTTCTTCTTCTGAAAACTATATCCTTTGGTTATTTATGGGGAATAACTCTTGGTTGTGTTTTTATTAATTCCCAATAATTATCAGACATAAATAATTTATGGCCATGTTCCTGTGTTCCAAGCTGCACTTCCCTCCAGGCCTCTGAAAAACTGGTCCATATTCCTTGGCTTCTGATTGGCAAACTTTCACCATCTCTAATTTAATTCAGATGCCCATGCTGCTATTTCTCTGCCTATTTTTGTTATTATTATTTTTATTAACTTAAAATTTTTTCTCCAATTATATGCAGAAACAATTTTGAATAATGTTTTTTTGACATGACTTAGATTCTCTCCTTCCCTCCCCACCCTTTGCCACGATGGTAAATAGTCTGATATAAGTTATACCATCATTTAATACATATCTTTACATTTTAATTTTATTAACTTTTTGTTATATTTCTCAAATACACGTAGAAAAAAGTTTTTAAACAATTGTTACCCCTCCCTATCTTCAAGATAGGACACTACACTGTGCAACCACCCTCCTTTCTGCTCTTCCTCTCCAAATAATTAAATCAACTACTACTTTTGGAAAGGATATCAATTATTCTGTGACTTTACTTACCATCCTTCAGATTTTTCTTACTAAGACTCTCTTGCTTAACCACAACTTTCCATGCTTGTTTTTACCTATTAGAAGGTAAGCTCTTTGGGAGAAAGTACTGTCTTGCTATTACTCTTTG
This sequence comes from Monodelphis domestica, assembly GCF_027887165.1. Lineage (NCBI taxonomy): Eukaryota > Metazoa > Chordata > Mammalia > Didelphimorphia > Didelphidae > Monodelphis > Monodelphis domestica. The sequence continues at coordinate 438,057,595 of NC_077228.1, read as the reverse complement.
TATCTCCAGTGCCTGTCACATGTGTTTCAAGCGTTCAGTTGTGTCCTACTCTTCTTGACGGTGTGGACCATATCACTCCAATATTGTATATGGGGTTTTCTCGGCAAAAATACTGGAGTGATTTGTAATTTTCTTCTCCAGTGAATTAAGGCAAAGAGAGGTTAAGTGACTTGCTCAAGGTCTTACAGCTAATAAGGGTTGATAGATGGATTTAAATCCTGATCTTCCTGTTTCCATTGAGCAACCTATCTGCCCGTCATATAATTAGAGTTTTAAAAATGTTTTTTTCCATTTATTTTTTATAGTTATTTCTCAATTGATAGTTTTCCTTCTTAGTCTTGCTACATTGATTATGTTTTTGTAAAAGGTTTTTATTAAGTGAAATTGCCTATTTTATTTTTTGTGATCATAGCCCTTGCTTGATCTCCTCCTAACTATAGATTTGAAAGATATTTCTTTCCATTAGATTCCTTCATTCCATTCCACTAATCCTTTTTTTTAATGCTACCTATTATATTTAAGTTATGAGTTCATTTGAAGCTTGTTGTAACATAAACTCCCTGTTTCTCTTGAGAGCAGCACCATTAAAAAAAAATTTCTAATCTTCTGCCTTAGAATCAATATTAGGTATTGGTTCCAGTGGCAGAAGAGTGGTAATGTTTGAGGTTAAGTGACTTGCCCAGGGCTACATAGCTAGGAAGTATATGAGGAAAGATCTGAACCCAGGACCTCCCATCTCCAAGTCTGGCACCATTCTTATAGCTGTGCATGTTCACAGTATCAAATTGACTTGGATTCTTTACTTTTCCTTATTCTTACATTTAATCAAGTGTTAAGTCTTTAAGTCTTGCTGAGTCTGCCTCCACAATATATCATATTATACTTGTCATGTCTTATTCCTCATCTCTTTTCACACAACCATCACCTTAACATAGGAACTCATTTTTATTTTTTACCTACACTATTGCAATTGCTTTCTAATTATTCTCCCTGCTTCAGATCTCTGTCCTTTCCATCTCTATCTTCAAGCTTACTGTCATCTCCTACTGGAAGCTGGTCCTGATTCATATCCTTTCTAATACCCTTCCCCTAGAAATTGTGTTGATATATTTTGTTATTTATTTGTATGTATATATTATTTTCCCCAGAAGTGCATAGCTCCTTGAGGTAAAAAAAATGGCTTGGTTTTTAAAAAATTTAAATATTTGTTTATTTGTTACATTAAAATACTCAGGTGGGGGCAGCTGGGTAGCTCAGTGGATTGAGAGCCAGGCCTAGAGATGGGAGGTCCTAGGTTCAAATCTGGCCTCAGCCACTTCCCATTGCTTAGCCCTTACCACTCTTCTGCCTTGGAGCCAATACACAGTATTGACTCCAAGACAGAAGGTAAGGGTTTAAAAAAAATGCTCAGGCAACTCTCTCTCAAGAGGGCATCATCTGACAAAAAAGGTGTATGTATATATAAAACTATGCCTTGCTTATGGCTATTTTTCAAATCTTTCTTTGGAGGTGGACAAATACAAGTCATTTTTTTTTGGTCATTGTATCCCCACTTTCTGGCACAATACTTTGAACCTGAATGAATTCATGAAATTAATGGTATAAGATTCTGATGAAGTCTAATTTCTGTCCAACCTCTATGCCATTTCTTTTTTTTAAAACCCTTATCTTTCATTTAGAGTTAATACTAAGATTTGGTTCTGTAAGATTTAAAATTAATATGCAATGACTCTAAGTATTATATTTTATAAAGTTTATTAATAATCACTTGAAGTAGAAAGAAAATAAACTAAAAGAAATAGAAGTTCAAACCTAATTATCTAACAAAAAGTAAACCCACATGAGTAACTTCTCCTGCCCACTCCTGTTGTGATCAAGGAAAAAAGAGAGAGGTGGGGCTACACAAAACTTATATCCTCCATATGTTAGCTTGTAAGGTGAGAAAGAAAGTGGGAAGCTGGGAATTGAAGTCCAGGTGAGCAGATTCTAATTACATGGTTTTAAGGGAGGAGAGTGGTAAGGGGTGGACAATTATAGTTACGTGACTTGCTCAGGGTCACATAGCTAGCAAGTATCTGAGTTCAAATTTGAACCCAGGACCTCCTGTCTCCAGACTAGGCTTTTTATTCACTAAGCCACCTAGCTACCTCTTTAAATTATTTTTTAAAACCCATGTGCTAGGTTCTCTAGCTCTGACTGATTACTGTCTTCCATATTCTTTCACTTGACTTTTAATGCTCAGTTATTAGGATCTTTAATTGTTCAATATTTTTAAATGTTTTTTGTTTTACAAAACAGTTATTTCCATCTATACTCTCCTGTCTCCTGATCTCTAATAAACTCCTATAACAGAGAAAAACAGTTAAACAAAACCAATGGGTCCAGAAACTGAATCTGGCAGCCTAGGGAGTATCCCATATTCTTAATTCCCCACTTCTCCAAGGAAAGAAAGCAAGGCTCCTCCTCATTTCTTTCCCAAGGGCAAGATTGGTTATTGTAATTATAAAATATTTGGTTTTGTTTTAGTATTTTTTTTTGGTGTTTACTTATTAAAGGCAGTATCCACATTTTATTCCTTATTCTACTTACTTCAATCTATTATTTCAACCAGATATTCCCATATTTCTTTGAAATTTTCACATTTATCATTTCTTATGGCCCAACAACAACATACTATGATGCTGATATGCCATGCTTATTTGGACATTCCAATATTGATGAGTTGTCTCTTTGTTTCTAGTGGTGTAGTACTGCAAGAGCATTGTTATGAATATCTTCATATATACATGGCCTTTCTTTCTGACTTTGAGCCCCTCATCTAGCAATAATATCTCTGGGCAAAGGGCATGCATGAGCAGTTTGGTAACTTATTTGCATCATCTCAAATTGCTTTCCAGTGTGATTGGACCAAGTCATATCTCCAACAGTACGATGTTCATGTGCTTGTCATTCTGCAGTTCCTCCAACATTGACTATTTCCATCTTTGGCCATCATTGTCAACTTGTAGGGTATGAGGCGAAACCTCATATCTATCTTAATTTCTATTTCTATTATGAGTAATCATTTAGAACAATCTATCATAAGGTTGTTGATAGTTCTAGTTCTTTTGGAAACTATTTGTTCATATCTTTTGGTCACTGATTTGATAGGGAAAGACTCTTGGTCATTTATTTGTGTTAATTCCCTCTATATGAGATATCAGACTTTTATTAGAGATATTTGATCCAAAGGCTTTTCTCACTGAATAGTTTCCCTTCTTATCCTAGCTACATTGATTTTATTCCTGCAAAAGCTTTTTAATTTTATGTAGTTGAAATAGTCTATTTTCTGTTTTATGATCTTCTTTATCTCTCATTTGGTTAAGAATTCTCCCTGTAGCCACTAAGACTTAATTATTTTTTTCTTAAATTTAAGCCTTTTGTTTCTATATCATATTCATTTTTTAATATAATCCTCTTCACTCACTCAGTAAACCTTCTTTTATAACCTATTAAAACAAAAAGAAGGAAAAAAAAACAATTCAGTTAAAGCAGTTAGCTCATTGATTGTATCTAACAGATATGTAAAATTCCACACCATTAGTCCCCCACCTCTATAATGAAAAGGGGAGGAAGAGGCACATTTTAAAAATTATTTTCTTGGACCACATTGGTAACCCTGAAATGTCCAAAATTTTGTTGACTTTTAAGGGAGAATGGTAGAAGTTAAATAGTTCTCTATTATTTTTTAAAATTTAAATTAAAAAAAAATTAAAACCCTTACCTCTATTATTTTTGGTATACACAAAGTCTAATTTCCCAGATCTCAATATAAATTCTCAACTTCTTTCTGGAAAGCAAATAACCTTGATAATAAAATAATGTTGTAAGTCAACAGGGTCTGGATAGGATCCTTGATACAGAGCTTTTGACACTGAACTCTCAACCTTCTTACCTGCTGACAAAGAGTCTGTTTCTTAAAATTATAGGATTTTAGAGCTAGAAAGAACCTTATAAATCATTCATTTAACAGATAACAAAATTGAGTTTTGGGGAGCCAAGTGACTTACCTATGGTCACATGCCTCGTGGCCAAACCAAAACTAAATTCCAAGTCACTGGTGATCTTTCCACTATATATTATCTTTCAATGACTGCTGTGGACCTGATTCACACACCAAGATGCTACACTCTCTCAAGAGAACTTTACAATCAAATCTATTTTAGACTCTCCCTCCTCCCTTCCCCGGCTTAGTGTCCCTAGCTTCCTTCAGCACATAGTTCAATTGCCACCTCCTCTTGGAGACCTGTGTTACAAGGGAATCACTTTAAAAGACTGATATATATTAATTTAAGGTCGCCAAGGAATCAACTATGTAATTCCTAAATGAAAAACTCAAGTCAGCCGTCAGCCTTTTTTGGAGTTTAATTACAATAGGAGCAAGAAAGGAATTAGAGATATATATAGAGAGAGAAAGGGGAGAGAAGGGAATAGGGCTTAAATACCCCTTCTGTTTAGGCTGGGCCAAAAGGCCCAAGCCCTTAGATAGCTGGGGCAAAGAAAAGAGATCAGTCCCTATTACTCACGTGTCCAAAATGGAGAAACAGTCTCAGAGGCCCCCACCTTCAGCTTCCTTCAGAGCAAGCTTCCTCAGAGCCCAGGAACCACACCGACCAAAAACTCAATCCTCCCCTGTCTCCAGCCCCTCCTATCTTTAAGGACACCATCCAAGTTGCCTCCCCTCAGTCCTCACATCTACCAATCACTCTTCATCAATTTCCCTGTCAATGGAGGCTCTCGCTTAACCCAGGACCGCCCAGAGGTTTCTGGCTTTTGCACATGTCTGTTGAAGGTCATATTTTTCAAATGATTAAATCTTTACTCTTTTGTTACAGCCCTTTCTAAATCCTGTTAACTTGAGTATGGTAGAGATTGGAATAATTAAATTTTGATCTAGGCTGCAGCCCTTACTCAATCCTATTAGGACTGAATAGGGTGGAGATTTATTCCAAGTATCTCCATTGTATCAATTCTAAAATCAATCAAGACTCAAAGAAATTCCTGTTCTATGCTTAAGCATAGGTCAAAGTCCTTTCCATTGTTCAGCAAAAGGTTTTCTGTCCTAAAGTAATCTTAAGAAGGGAAGAGAAGGAACCTCCCATGCCAATGGAGTTCCCATTCCAATAGACTATCAGTAAGAAATTTTCCAAGTATGAAATATCCCAATGGTGAAATTTCCAACATTTATAAGTCTAAGGAAATTTGAGGTTTACACCTGGCATGAATCCCTTCAGCTGTTGGTGTTCTGCACTTCTCAAAATTCCCTTGTATTCCTTAGTATAATTTGCATTAATTATCTGTATACGTGTATTCTCCCAACAGAGCATAAACTCCTTGAAGGCAAGGACTGATTTGTTTTTGTCTTTCTATCCAGGTACTCAATAAATATTGGTCAAATTGAATTGAATTGACTAAAAAAAAAAGGATTGTAGTTTATTTCTGGACAACTTGGAGAATAATTTTATCCATGCAAACCTATCTTGTTGAAGCAAGCAAGGGGCTTAGACTCACACCTAAGTGAGTTCATTACACTGTGATAGATGGTAGCAGCTCATCTGAAGGCCCATTATATAAATCATTTAAATAGGTATTCAGACAATTTTTAAAAATTCCCATTAATTACCACAAAGCCAATAATGATGCCGAGGTTTCAGTTTATCCTCTACATGTGAACACAGACACTTTTAAAAACAGATAATTACTTGATGGACCAGAGCGGCTCATTTGTCACATAAAACCTCTTTATTCTTTATGTTGATGGAAAGAGGATTGTTGACCTGATGGATCCTAATTGATCTTTTACAGTTATTAGGTCTTCAGCACCATACTTCTTAACATGTTACAAGAGTCAAATGGAGGTTGAGCACTGTCTATTTGTATTTAAAAGATTAAAAAAAACCCTCACTAAAAGTCCCAGTGGCTTGGAGGTGATTATTCAGTCGGTCAGCAAACTGTTTTTTAAAGAGTATGTCACTGTGTGGCTGAAATATTGGGGGAGGGAGTGGAATAACACAAAAACTGGAATACTGTTCCTTCTCAGGAAATGGAAGAGAGGAGGATGTAATAGGGCATCTGGGAATGATGTAGAGATGGGAGATTAGAACCTGGAAGATCGGGACAGGATGGGATAGGATGCCAAAGTCTATGCTTTGCTTAGCAGCAATTTCTCTGGTAAGATTCTGTGCTTCCTTTAGCAAGATCACAAAACCAAGGGCATGACCAGTACTAGGTAAAATGATTGAATGATTCTCTTTCTGGTGGTAGAGCTCTGTTCCCCCTTTATCTCTCCTTATCCACTCCATTCAATTTGTTTTTTTAAAGAGAAGGGAGTGAACATTTATGAAGCACCTCCTATGTGCCAGGCACTATGTTTAGTGCTTTACAAATATTATTTCACTTGATCCTCATAATCATCATGGGAGGGAGGTGCCATTATAATTCCCATTTTACAGCTGAGACAACTGAAGCAGGTTGAAATCAAATGGCTTATCCAGGGTCACACAGCACTAAGAATCTGAGGCTGGATTTTAATTTAGGAGTTCCTGATTGCTCACTTACACTCTCCAAATCTGTGGACAAGAAAGACTTAGATAAACTTTTCCAGACTGAGAGAGAAATCATAATTACATCATATGTTCCCCCTAGGGATATTAGCATTTTAATGGTGTCTACATCTTTAGGTGGAGATATGACTGGCATGATTATAGAAAGATATTGAGGGAGAATTTTTTTTAAGCTAGTTCTCTCTAATCTAAACATTAGCATGAACTATGTGCAAGGTGCCAAGGATCCAAAGAGCAAAAGAATACTGGCTCTGGAGTCAGAAGACTCTAAGTACCTTGGACAAGTAACTGTCTCTTGTGCCTCAGTTTTGTCATCTTTAAAGTGACATAGTTGGAGTAGATGGTATCTGAATTCCCTTTTAGTTCTAAATCTGTGCTTCTATGAGTCTATGAAAAACAGTTCCTCCCTTATTTTAAAAAAATCTTTATCTTCTGTCTTAGTATTGATACCAAGTATTGGTTCTAAGACAGAAGAACAGTAAGGGCTAGGCATTTGGGATAAAGTGACTTGCCTGGGGTCACACAGCTAGGAAGTATCTGATGTTAGATTTGAACCCAGGTCTTCCTGTTTCCAGGCCTGGCTGAGCCACTGAGCCATCTAGCTGACCCTAGCAGTCCCTCCCTTCAAAGAACTTCCCATTCTAGTAGGGAGATTCAGCATGTAGACAAATAAGAAAATCCATGTCAATTTGAAGAGGGAGAGACTACTAAGAAATTTCTTGGTATGCATCTAAATGAATTTAGATATTTTCGTACTCCTATGTACAAGGCTGTATGTGATGGGACACTGAAAAATAAAATGTGTTCCTGTCCTTTGATCATTATTTTTAAAAATTAAAAAAAATTCAATTTTTCCAATTATATGTAAAAACAATTCCTTCAATCAATTATTATACAATGATTTTTGTCCTTTTGACATTGCCATCATTTCCTTATATAACTTGGATATTAGGCTTTTTATTATATTATGAAAATTATCTCCAATCTTCTACAAATAACTATGCCTTTTCAGGGTCATTGATTTTGTTTGTACACAAAGTTTTTCTTTTTATGTATCATTTAAATAATCTTTAAAAAATCTTCCATAATCATGTCTGTCTCTTGTTTGAGAGGCAAGGTATTGTGTTGCCCAAAGAACTGGCTTCCAAGTTGGCTGAGGAATAGCAATCACCCAGTCAATTAGTTTTTACTGTGTGTTAAGTGTTGGGAACACAAACAGAGCAGAAAGATAACCCCTTCCTTCAAGGAGCTTACATAAGAATAGGAGAAGACAACACATAAATATACAAACTAAAAATGGGAAGGAGGACGAGGCAGAATAGAACATCATAGGAAAAGTGAGGAATGGACCCTGGGGAGAAATGAAGATTTGACTGGTCTTTTGCCCTCCTTAAATGGAGATTTTTGAGAGGAATCATTCAATCAGAGGAAGGTGATACAAAGGGCAGAAGGCATTTTCAATGTGTGAATTCCAGTGCTAGAGTATATTTCCAGGGAGAAAGGATTTCTGGGGCATAGTGGAGAAAGTCTGGAATACAGCCTGGAGAGGAGGAAAACCAATAATAATGTAGCAGACATTTGCTAAAAGGAATCAGGCGAAACCATCTCTGCTTCATACATGCAAAGTTGAAGCAAATTTAAAGTAGGAGAGCCACTTCCATTTAGCCATAGAACAATTAATTGGCATGACCTCTCCAGGTATTGCTTTGATTTCTTTCCCCAAAGCTAGAAGTGGATAAATGGTAAATACATAGAGAGTATCTAGGCAGTAGCATGGCATGAACACTTCCAAAGGATGGCATTGTGGTGGGTCTGGATCAGTGATAGAGAATTCTCACCAATAAGAGTGCAGGAGCTGGAAGTCAGGTCAGAGGCAGCAGACATGACAAAGATGGCTAGAGAGTAGTAGATTGAGTCTCTAGTGACCTTAAGCCACCTGCCATAAGTAGGAAGGATTGTATAGATCTCTATGGCAATGTGTGGGGCAAGGAGATGGGAGAAAGAGTTTTTCTTGACCCTCTATGTTCTCCGATATGAAATCTTTATTGTTTTTGTGGTATAACTAAAACCTTTTCTATGTTTAATATACTTGTTAGTCTTAGTGCTTGTAGGGGAGTTTATTTCCCTTTTGGGGAAATAAAATGATCCCTATGCTAAAGTGCCTGGGTATGGGCATGAGCTAGAGATTTTGTGAAAATGAGACCCCAAATTATACCTTGTATCAGGAAGGGAAACTGATGCCAAAGTGATAATAAGATTAATTCATATTTATGCAGTACTTTAAGGCTTATGAAATACTTTTTAAAAATAATAAGTAGTACAAATACATTATTAGTCCCATTTTACACATGAGGAAACTGAGGCTTAGAGAGAGGTCACATGATTTACTCAGGGCTATATATTTGGTGAATATCAGCACCTAAACACCCAAGTCTCCTGAATCCGTCTTGAATTCTTTCCATACTGTTGAAAGAACAAGGTGTTGACAAATAGTTAGTCTTGTGCTCCATCTTTGTCTCCAGACTGTTCTTTTCAGGCAGATTTTAAGGTAGCCTCATCTTTGTTAAAGCAGTATCCATACCATTCTTGGCTTGCACTCACAACAGGCCCTTAATAAGTATGTTGAATTGCACTGAAATACAAGGTACGTTTAGAAAAGCTGTGGGCAAGAAAATACAAATAAATGACTGGTAAGATATATTTCAGTTGCCTTTTTTAGATGTCAAAAACTTCAGTTGATGTCATCTTCTACAGACTTTGACCAATTTAATTTAGAAAGAAGAAAATGATTTCAAGTTACAGGGAATGGAATTCTAGGAATAAAGCTGACCTAGACAAAGCGGGGGAAGCCTTGGATGAGTCTCCCCAGTCCAAAAGCTAGAGGCGATTTTGTTGGCTAGATGCTTGAGTAGCGCCATTCTGCAGCTGACCCCAGGGTCCCTCAGTCTGGACTCTATTCTACACAAGGCCATGTTATAAAGAGGGCCTTCTGCTACTTTTGGTAACTTAAACCTCTTTGGAGCAGGTCCAAGATGGAACTGTGGGAGATCCAATTTCATGCTGTTGCATGTTGTGTCAGAGTGAGGCTCGGGATATTGCTCTATTTGTCCTAAACCCACAGCATCCCTTTTCTTCTGAGATGCTCCTCGCCTCTGCTCAGCCACTGAAAGTGACATGACTCGCAGAAAGGACTGTGAACCATTTTATTTTTCACTCCCCAAATAACAAAGCCCAAAGCCAGACTCAGTTTTCACCAAGACTAACCGAAACCCTGTACAAGCCCCTTGAAAGCCTGCAGGGGCTAATCAGTGGTGAAAGGGATGATCTGAGACAGAGGCATTCTGTCATTGCTGTGGGCTCCCTGTAGGTCTGCCAACTTTCCCCCTTTTAAGAAAGAAAGGATTTATTGCTTCAGCTTTCTCTTGGGTCTTTTCTCCTGTCTCCTTCCTTATGAAGTAACCCATCAGCACAAACAAGAACAATTGGAAAGAAGAGATTCTAGGCTCTAGCTTGGATAGTTCTGGCTCTGGCAAGGAGTGTATTCGTGGCTCTCACACAACATTAAGAGTTCGGTAGTTTGGGTTCTTCTCCTAACTGGCGATGTGCTAATGGGGAAGTCCCTTTCCTGCCTTTTAATTTTCCCATCAGTAAGTGCAATATTATTCCCCCCACAGGGATGCAGTGAAGCATTATTACTAATATGTCTGAAATGTACTTGGTACTCCTCAGAGAGAGGGGCTACCGTGTATCCCACAGCAGTGTGGCATGTCTGCAGAACAGATGGCTGTAATTGTTTAAAAAAAATGTAACTGTAGTGCTGAGCAAACTCTGGTTTTTGTCTCCTCCTGATTTCAATTCTATAAGAGGAAATGGACCAAGTACACACAGGCACTTGTTAGAAACAAATGGGCATGATTAATTTTTATCTATTTTACACAAGTGGTTCCTTAGGAGTGAAGTGGGTGTTTCTTGGGTATAGAAGAAACAGAGGACTGAAGGCAGCAGTGTTAGAGAATCTTGGGTCTGACCATTTAGTATTGTCTCACCTTACCTCCATTTTCTTCTATATCATCTTGAATTCCAACCATACGGTAAGAATGTGAAATCTCTTAGGAAAGGGATTTTTTTTTTTTTTGCCACAGTGCTTGGCATATAGTAGGGGCTTAATAAATACTGGTTGTCTGATTGACTGGGAAGATAACCCCCTCCTTGATTTCTTTGGCCACATGTTTTAATGGCTCATAGCTAATTTACCATTTATTAGCTGTGTGACTGAGCAAATATCTTAACTTCTCTCAGGTTTGGTTTTTTCATTTGCAAAATGGAGATAATATTAGTACCTATCTCCTATATTTTCTGTGAAGTCAAAAATAAGGCATGTGTAAAAATACTTTGCAAATTTTAAAGGATTTTATAAAATTTGTTATTATTATTAGCATTACTAAATTGTTCCTACTGCCTCATTCAATGCTTTCCTGAAAGAGCATTAGATTTGGAGTCAGGAGACTTGAATTTGAGTCTGCCTTCTCCTAGCCTCAGTTTCTTGATAAAGAAAATGGGGAAAATAATACTTATACTGCCTATTACACAGAGTTGTTGTGAGGAAAACCCTTTGCAAACATTAAAGTGCTATACAAACGTGATATTATATTATCTTGCTTTCTCATTAATATTTGCCATCAACCATATGGTACTCTGTTACAATGAAATTTATAATTAAGAAATTCCCCTGCCATTCATTATTCAACAAACTGATGAGGAAATTGGAAAGCAGTCTGCAGAACTTATGTTTAGACTAACATCTCACACTATGTACCACAATAATTACAATTCCAAATAGTTACAAGACTTAGATTTAAAAAGCCACATCCTAAATAAATTAGAAGATTAGGGAAGGAGATATCTTTTGAAACTACAAGATGGAGGGAAAGAGTTCTTGATCAAAAAGGAGCTAGAGAAAATAGATAAAACAAACAATTTTAGTTATGTAAAATGGAAAAGATTTTGACAAATAAAATCAATGTAGTGATAATTAGAAGAGAAACAAGTGGAAAAATCTTTGTAGCAAGCTTCTATGATAAATGAATGATAGCCAAAATATTGAGAACTGATTTAACTATAAGAGAATAACAGTCATTCCCCAATATGCAAATGGTCAGAGATATAAAATAGCTTGTTTTCAAAAGCAAAGCAACCTACCATTTGAGCAAATTCACTAAATCATTCCCCAATCTAAAAGATTTTCAAATGAAACATTATCAGTGTTCTACCTCATACCCATGATTGGCAAAGATGATAAAAAGAAAGGATGCAAATATTGATTGTTGGAGAGTATGTGAGAGGACAGGAACATTAAGCACAGCTTGTAGAGCCGTGAGCTCCTCTGAAAAGCAATTTGGAGCTACACCCTCCAGCCCTAGTCACTACGTTGTGCACACCCTTTTAGTCGGCAATGCCACTAACAGATCTATGTCTCAAATGTATAAAAAAGGAAAAGACCCATATGTGGAAAAATATTTATAGCAACACCTTGTGTTATAGCAGAGAACTAAAACAAGGGGGTGTCTGTCATTCAGAGGATGGCTGGACGTTTCATTTTATTTTTTAAAATCCTTACCTTCTGTCTTAGAGTCAATAATAAGTATTGATTCCAAGGCAGAAGAAGGTAAGGGCTAGGTAATTGGGGTTAAATGACTTACCCAGGGTCACACAGCTAGGAAGTGTCTGAGGTCAGATATAAACCCAGGACTTCCAGTCTCTATCCAATGAGCCTCCTTTCTGCCCCCTGAATGTTTTATAATACAGAAATATAATAAAATATATTATACCATAAGATAGTCTCAGAGAAAAGTCAAAGATTTTGATTTCTGAACTGATACAGTATGAAGTGATTAGATCTAGGAGAACCTCCCTCTCGCTCTCTCTCTGATCAATAAAATGACCAACCATGACTTCAGGAAACCATGGTGAAAGCATACTAGTCATTTCCTAGACAACAAGGCAATGGAGTAGTTACAGAATGAAGTATACATTTTTGAATGTGTCCAAGACATGCATTTGTTATGCTTGACTATGTTAGAGATGTTGAGGGGTGGTAGATAGAGGCTAGTGACAGTGATGCCTTCTCTTCCCCCCAAAATTAGAAATTAAAGGAGTGACATTGAATTATTTTAAAAAATGCAAAGGAGAAAACACAAAGAAATTTAGAGGGAAACACAGACATGGCAGGACAGCTTTGAAACTAATCTGGTAAATTTGTATTTAACTTAAAAAGACAAATTGTATGTAAAAGAGGTTCACACTTTCATATTAAATTCTCTTTTTTTGTTAAACTTTGCATATGGAAATGTCTATATTTATTGGTGATTGTTAAATTCAAAATAACAAAATAATCCCTGTCTCTTTGATCTATATATTCTCTTAATTTATATTGTTCTTTAGTTTAGTGTCCACTTCTAAGTCTTTCAATAATGTTCACTCTTTCCCTTTGGAGATTCTCCAAGCTTATTTCCTTTTTCAGGTGTAATGCTTCAAGTGAACATGGCACAATAAAAACCTGATCAATGTTTTTTACAAAGGGAATAGGATTTCAGAATTCTGATTGATTATCTCTACTTCCAAAACAATCATAGGTTTAGTGATTTAGAATTTTAAAGAACATTAGAGGCCATCTAGTGCAATCCCTTCATTAACATATAAGAAAACTGTGGCTCCCATATTGTGACTTGGTTAAGACTTCAACAGCAGTAAACAGAAAGTCTAGGATTTGAACCCAGGTCCTGTGATTCCAAACCCAGCATACTTTCTTCTACACTTCATTGCCTCTCTGATATAACTCTCCCCCAACTTAACTTTCTTAAGGCTCCATCCTAAGTGCTAGGAATACAAAGGAAAAATGTTTTCAAAGAGCTTACCATCTCATTCAATATTTACAATTCATGACCTGGACCTTGTCTTTTAAGACCCATTGGCCAAAAAAGCCAGAGGTTCCAGCCCTTCTACTTAGGAAGCTTCTCTGATCATAACATTTATTAGATTCATAGACTCTTGTTGCTCATACATGAGGTCCTGCTCCCATATTCCTAGGAATATGTCACAAGCTTGGGATCTGAACTTCTCATAGGGATCTCATGGCCACAAGTCTACAAGACATATTATTGTTGTATTATTGTATTCACTTTTTAAAACACTTGCTTTATGCTATTAACGCATGTATAAAGTCATTTACTTTGAGAAAATTTGATGAAAAGGAATTGAAAGTCATCTTTTAAATTCATTTCTCAGTGATTTAGAGAAATTAGAGAAACAATGTGATGACTGGTAGAAAATGGTAGATAGCTATGCCATTAAAAAACCCTTTATCTTCCATCTTAGAATTGATACTAAATATTATTTCTAAGACAGAAGAGTGGAAAGGACTAGACAATTAGGGTCAAGTGACTTGCCCATTGTCATCTTTGTCTATGAAGTATCTAAGACCAGATTTAAATCTGGGACCTTACATCTCCAGGGCTCTCTCTCTATCCACTGAGACAACTGCCCTCCCCCCTGAGTCATGGGGGTGCTTTCCAAAGAGTAGCCATGGGTCCAAAGGATTTATTGGGTTGTGAATCCAGATGGGAACTTTGTAATATTATACAAGGCCAATAGAGGGAAGCAGAGAGAAGATTTTTGACTAGGTCTTCATGATAAATTCTTTCAAATGCCAAGGGAATAAATCATCAGATGTCCAAGTACAGTAGAAAGAAAAGGAGAGTCTTGGGATTTGGAACTTCTAATGAAACAGAAATCAAGCACATAATGGGAGAGGTCATCAGAAGCAACAAGACCAATGGTCAGAGCCAAGGAGAAAAGTGTGATTGTCAGGACAGGTTTGTGAACACTTGAAAGCTAGATTGGGTGGATAAAGGTATGCTAGGGTTAGAAGCAGTTGGATATAACTCTTCTTCCATAGGTCTAGATATCTTCTGATGACTTGACTTAGAATGATTCTTGTGATGTTCCTTCTGATTCTCAAAGAGTTATCACTTGAATAACCTCTAATATCAAACCCAGATCTGGTTGTTGAAAAACGTATCATTCTGAATAGGGTCAGTTATAATATCAATGGACAGTCACATATATGAGAAGATGAGGGAATCTAGGATGATCTTCCATAGTAAACTATCTCCCTTTAGAGTAAAAAAAATCAGAAAAATATCACAAAAATTCCATTAGATATTTTAATTTAATCATTTCATTAAATTAATAATTTAATTATGTTAAGCATTGTCCTTTTCCTGTAGGAGTGACCCAGAAAGTCACTAACACTTTGGTGTGAATAAGTTTACTAAATTTATTTCTTTTATAGGAGAAGAAACATTCAATAGCATGAAAATTCTGGTTGTTTGGGAGGACTGGAAAAGTGAAATAGAAGGTGAATATAAAGAGTGTAGAAAAAGGAGATTCATGTTGCTTTATTAACTTTGAAATTTTGCCCAAGCCTGATCTTAATTCTAAAAGGGTAATGGAAACTTATTATGAAGATTTCACTGCCAATAAGTCAGAAAACTTGCCTTTTCTTCCCCCTTTATTTGACTCTACTCAATTCTTTACCTCTTTCTTTCTGTAGGCCGGAACTGGATAATAACATATCTTAGAATAACATAAAACACAGCCTAAGCAGAACTGTTCCTTTTATGAGTTTGCTGTTTTCCTGCTAGATATATCTGAGGACTAAGGGTTCAGAGATGAAGGAAAAGTTAAGTATTTTGGGTAAGGTCTAGTAAGTCTTCTTGTAACTCAGGGTACTTATGGACAGAGCTGGTGATGACAGGATTTGCAATCCATGGATAATCACAAAGAATGTATAAATATCACAGACTATAACTAAACATGGCCTTATTTTTTGTTTACTTTTACTTATTTATTATTTACTATGATTTTGATAATGTATTAATTTAAAATTATTTTTATTTTGAGATGATAATTTTCAATTATTATTTAACTTTCAAAACACCAACTAGGAGCTATGCAGAGCATAAAAAGTGATGAAGTTCATTCTCACTGAAGCACTATTAGTTTATAAAATTAAATTTCAAAAGAGGAACAAAAATGTGGTACATGGATGATCACATATTAATTTTACCTAAAAGGCATGTTGAAGTTTATTTAATATATTACCTTTTAATTAAAGTAAATTTTGTAACACTGAAAGAAATATCCTTTGCACAAATATATTTTTGGATACGCTTCCTCATGTACTTTACATTACAGCCAAGTTATTCTACCTTATTTATATTTCTCATGCAAGTCATTTTGCTTCTTGCCTTTATACTTTGGCTTGGATTGTTTCCCTTGTTAAAAGTATTCTTCAGTGAAACTCCTAATAACTCAAAATAGGTTAATATGGCAACACACAGAGGAAAAGCCAAGTGGATGAAGAATGCACAGTACCTTGATAAAAACACACAGCTGGATGAGCTGCTCGTTGAGTTATTCCACTAGTATGTAATACTTTGACAAGCATTGTAGATGGCTGTGGAGCTGGTTCTAGAGTTGAAGAGCAGAGTTGATTGGATTGCATTTGGGTGAATGGGTAACATTTTCAATCATTTTCAACCTGTTTCTTATTACTAAGGCGCATTAAAAAAAATACCAACATTCTCAGTTACACCATATGACAGTGAATTATGGAACACCATTATCTTAAAAGAGTCAAAGTGAAAATGACCCAAAGGAAAATGGAAAGCAAAGTTGTTATCAGTAGGATTTAGCCTATTACCAATAGTGACTTCTATCTAGATGGTACCATGAAGGCAATTAGGAGGCTCAGTGAGTAGAGCATTATACCATTTACTAGCTATGAGACTTAGAGCAAATCATTCAGCCTTCCTGAGCCTTAGCTTCTTTAACCATAAAAGAAGGGGGGATTAGACAGTAGGAGCTTGAAGGTCTCTTCTATCCCTAAATCAATGATGCTCTTATCCTATAAGTCAAATAAAACATATTATCAAGGAAATGTTTGATTAGAAAAAAGGATGGAGCCTTTCTCCTATGTAAGTCATAATGGATATTTAACATGAGTATTGCAAAATGTGCCGTTTCAAGTCTCCTGAAGAAAAACGCTATCCACCACCAGAGAAGGAACAGAGTCTGAATGCAGATTAAAACATATTATTCCTCACTTTATTTCCTCCATGAATTTTTTTCCTGTGTAAGCACTATGTGTCTTGTTTCACATGATAAATAGGGAAATAGAAATGATATAATTATATATATGTATATACAGCCTATTTTATATTATCTAGTTCTTTGGGGATAGAAGAGGAAGAGAAGGAGGGAAAGAATGACATAGATTTTTGAAAATAGCTAATGTGAGAATTTGTTTCTCTTTGATAAGCATATTCATTGTAATTTATTACATATTTATAACAAATAATATATGTTATTATCATATTACATATAAAATACAAAAATAAATTGCATCTCTTAAAAAGACATATAGGAAGGCCTCCAGTGTTTTAATTCACTATATGATGGAAGACTTGTGCAAAGAAATGTACAAAAATTGCCAAGACAAGAAAAAAAAATGGATCGATGTGGTCTGTATAAGTTGAAGGGAGTACTTAAATGGTGGAATCAGTTATTGAAGTACATGTAAATTCTTATAGTAAACAAATATTAATTAAAATATGTGAGCTTTCAAATAGTGGTAAATTAATACATTTTAATGTTTGCTGACATCTAAATAGTTAATAATCTGTTATTAAATTTTAATATCATCAAACTTCCAGATAAATTATAACCTTATTAAGATAATTTACCACTAATGTGTTTCCTAGTCTCTTCCTCCCTATGTAAAGAGGCAACAAATTGGGCAATATGAATAATCTTCTTTAATAGGAACTCTAGGTGAAAGTAACTTCATTCCTTAGTTTCTTCCTCCTAGTGAGCTACAGTTGAGGAATATTATGTATATTATCAGATATGGTCCTGGGATCAGTTCATAAGATAAGAGACTTAAAATTGGTAGGAATATCAGATGAATATGAAATCCAATCTTTTTATTTTGCAAATGCTGAAACTGAGGCCCAGAGAGGTTATATAACTTTTGCAGGGTTACACAGATGAGCAAAAGAGTCATAGTATAGATCCAAGTTCCCTGACTTTAAATTCATTTCCCTTTTGGCTGGTTGAATTAATTTTTTTTTGTTATATGGGAATTTCTGGGAAAGATAATTACTAGAAAATGTCTTTGGTTTGAAAAATCAAAGAGCCTTGATAAAATATTTAAAAAAAGAAAATTTCAAGTCTTTTTGTACTCCATTTGTTTTTATCAGGTAACTGTAAAAATTAAAATTTAATCTCAGATAATAAAAAATGTTATTTTAAGGGATTTATTAGACAATCATTAGAAATCAAGTAATAAAGAGGATTACAAAATAAAAACCACGTGCTCATAGCTGGTTAGTCCTTTTCAAAATCCCCACCTTACCACCATCACCGCTGATTGCTGCATCATGACAAAGAGGACATGGGAGGAGTTATAGTCAGTTAAATACTAATAATGTGATCTCATCGATGTAGAGACACAGGAGAGATTATAGGGAATTTTGGGAAATACTAAGGACTTCTGGGGAATGATGTCAAAAGTTCAAAATCTCCATTTATATATAACCCAGATCTATATAAAGTAATGCACATTTTTTTTTTTTGGGGGGGGGAGAGGTAACTAATTAGCACAAAAGTTAATGGTTTCACTTTAGGAAATGTCTAACTAACTCTTCCTTTGAATAGGTTTTACTCAGTTGATGAAAGATTTTCCAGACAAATTGTTATGCCTAATGGAGTTGGAGGGAACAAACATTTAATAAACACTCATTTTGTGCTAAGCAATTTAAAAATATTATCTTATTTATCCTCACATTAGTCCTGAGAGGTAGTCTTTATCCTAATTTTATAGTTGAGGAATCTGAGACAGAGAGAAGTTAGTGAATCAGGCAGGATTTAAACTCAAGTCTTTCTGACTTTTGACTCAGCACTATATTTTGCGATCTAGCTGTCTCTCTCCACAATTTATAGGAGACTTTTTTTGGGTATATGTGGTTGTTTGGAGGTGGGTTTGGGTGAGAATTTATTTCTCTTCAATAAGCATATTTACTAACTTTATTTACAACAAATTTTATGTATTATATAATTATGTTACATATTATATATAATAAATAAAAATAAGCAGTAACTTAAAAAAAAAACTTAGAGGAAGGCCTCCAGTGTATTGATTATCTATATAATGGAAGATTTGTGGGAAGAAATGTATAAGAATTAAAGGAACATTTCTTACTCCATGTCTTGGCTGCCAGAAGCAGAAATCCAAAATTTTGACATCAGTTCTTATGTAGTTAGTACCAGTCATCTTGACTTTTGTCTCACCACTGCATTTCAGTGACCGAAAGAGAGAATAAGGCTAACAACTTTGTGCAACTGTGCCTCACTTAAATCCAATCCATGCTCAAGTCAAAAGACTTCATCTGGGATGTCATTTTGATCCTCTTCAAGTGGGAAGGACAACAACCACCCACCATCCACCACTGGGTGGAAAGCAAATAAAATGAAAGATCAAATGAGGAGAAAATCAATAGGCCAAAGACTCCACCATTATATGTCTTAAAATACCAAACATGATAATAGTTTGAAGATTGGTGTTAAGACAAGTCAAGTGTGACCCTTCTTCTTGGATCTCTGCTCTAAATCCAATTTACATGTAGGATCATAGACATTAGCAACTACCTACCAGCTTTGGGGCTGTGCATAATTGAGTGAGAATCATCTAGCCCATGAAATATCCTTTTCTAAGCTTAATTTCTTCCAGTTCCAGGGACAAGTACCAAGAGATTGGTCTTTGTTTATGCCTATGGCTCCAGAAACACAATATAGATTTAAAATTGTTTAATACAAATATCCTAAAAAGAATTTAAAAATACATCAAGAAATTTTGTCTTTGTTGCAGTCTATCTGTAACTTACTATCTTAAAGAATGACCCAAGGTTCAGTTATTTTCCTATGCTCAGAGCTGCTAAATAAATATCATTGGGAGGATTTGAACTTACAATTTTCTGACTCCAAATCTTATATTCTATCTGTACCTCTCTGCTGCCTCTTGGAAAATGAAAGAATTTCCATTATCCCTTTGTGACTCTGTATTTGTGCATATTTCTCTGTGAATCTATTATAGTCTATGTATGTGGGTTGAAATGTATATTTATGTGAATCTGTAACTATATAACTAGTTGCACAGTAGAGTACTGGGCCTGGGGTCAGGAAGGCTCATCTTCCTGAGTTCAAATCCAGTCTCAGACACTTACTAGCTTTGTGACCCTGACCAAATCACTTGTTTGCTTCAGTTTCCTCATCTGCAAAATGAGCTGGAGGAGGATATAGCAAACCCCTCCAGGGTCTTTGCTAAGAAAACCCAAATGGGATTATAGTAAAATTGACTGAATAGTTAGTGAGTACTTGTATTTCTGTATCTATTCTTTCCTTTCTATTTCCCCCACTTCTTCATATACCCTCTTCTGTGTTCCCTTGTATCTTTCTTTCTCCTCAATTAGTAAAAAAATAGAACAGAATCCATTTACTATTTATTCATGTCTTTCTCTCTCTATATATATATAGAGAGAGAGAGGAAGAGAGAGAGAGAGGAAGAGAGAAGAGAGAGAGAGAGAGGAAGAGAGAGAGAGGAGAGGAGAGAGAGAGAGAGAGAGAGAGAGAGAGAGAGAGAGAGAGAGAGAGAGAGAGAGAGAGAGAGAGAGAGAGAGGACAAGAGAGAGAGATATTTTAGGGTGAGGAGATACTACCAGCTCAGGGGATTCAGGAGTTGCGAAAGGTCTCATGTAGAAGGAGGTGTTTTAGCTCATCTTTAAAGAAAGCTAAGGATTCTAAAGGATGGAGCAGAGAAAGGAGAATATCTCAAGCATGGGGGATAATCAATGCAGGATGTGTGGAATCTGGGGATGGAGTATTGGTGTCGAGGAATAGCCAGGTCAGTCTGGCTGGACCGTGGCATCTGTGAAGGGGAACAATGTATGATTAAATTGGAAAGGTTCTCCAACCTCACACAGACCAATGATGTGAAGGAGGAAAAATGTTTTGGAACAAATGTACATAGGTGGAATTGCTTGGCCTGTGGAGACGTGGCCTTTTAATGTACCATGGCTAGGATCTGATTGAGAAGGCCTAGCAACAGCAGAACTCTGTTGGAAAAAATGTTGTTTCCAACCTCTCTAACATTAGAGCCATATTTTCATAGAACATTGCATTCACTAACAAATTAAATAAACCTGGTAATGGCTCCAGTGGAGCTTTTACATCTGTTTTGTAAACACGGACTTCAATTAGGGATAATAATTCTAATAATCCTGATGTGCAACTGACAATTGTCAGTTGTCAGGAAGGTATCAGTTATGAGGTTCTTTCATCCTTTTTATTCCTGCAAGGGTGACTTCCTCGATCCCAGCTTCTTTTCATCCGGAAACCTCTTGAGGCTTGGGGAAAATGTCTTTCTCTCTCTCCGTGTATGTATAGATACACATTCATTTCCGATCTAAACTCTTAATCTGATATAAGCAAGGGAAGTGTAAACTAAACACAGCTTCGTGACCTAGCCAGGAACCTCTTTGGACACCAGGGAAAGCAGGGCTAACCCACTTCAGGTAGAGAGAGGCAGTGTTGGGTTCTCCAGTAATGAAGCCATCTGTTAGAAGGTTATCTTTCCTATGTGATTGCTTCCCCTAAGCTCTTAAGCATATTAACCACACTTGTAATTATACACATCTCAGAAAACACATAAAAAAGGGCCTTCTTAGCCAGACTTTTAAAACTGCAATCTCCTTCTGACTTCCTATTGCTGGCTGGCTGTACCCTAATGCTTGTTTAAAAGAGAGAGAAGTAAGAGGAAGGAAAGAAAGAAAAGGAAAAGGAAGGCAATCACCCATTACCGAGGAGCTCACAGGTGAACTTTGGCTCCTATTTACAGCATTAATTTTGTTCTTTGTGAACTGAACTTGACACAGCTCTGAGGTCTAAAGTGTTCTCTCTCCATCTTGTGGTGGCCTATGTGGTTATTTGGTGCTGATTTGCACTTAGAAGATGATGTAGAGTGAAAAGAAATAACTCATATTTGGCTCTCCAGAATAGCTTTATATCAGGGTGAAAAAAACATCCACTATTTGGGCTCTTATGTCTCTCTTTCCCACTGACCTACTTTCTTGCATCTAGCTATTTGGCACTATTCTCTCCTAATGAGCCTAAAAACCCTGCTAGGAATGTACTCTTTTTTTTGGTAGCTCCTTATGTCCTCTCATGGGTTAGTAGGATGAGATAAATTCACTGAATTTGGCATAATTTAGTCCATCTGGGACACTACATTACAATAAAACTGACCTAGATATTTGAAAGGACATCATCATCATCATCATTGTCATCATTTCTATCATTTATATGGCAATTTAAGGTTTAAAAAATACTTTATACATATTATCTTATTTTGCCTTCACAATAATCCCAGAGATAGGTGCTATTATTATCCCCATTTTACAGATAAGGGAACTGAGGCAGATAGTGGTTAAGTTACTTGACTGGGGTCAGTGATTTGAGAATGGAATTAATCTTAATTTTTTCTGACTCCAGGTCTAGCACTCTATTCACTATGCCAACCTATCTGCCTGTGATATGAATATGAACCATCAGCTGACTTGTTTTTTTGGTTACATTAGAATAAAGTAGATCATGATGCAATGAGTTGCCATTTTAGGAAAGGGAAAAAACAATTTCTAATTAAAAAAGCCCCACATATTGATAATATGCTGTCACGTCAATGGAATTGACTGGCAAGCCACGCAAGACAGAAAGATCAGCAGTTTATTCTATGAGTCCTGAAAGGTTAGTTTAATGTTTGAATGCTGAGTTCAATCATGTATCCATATCTGTATTGTCTGGTTCTCCTACAAAGTTTTCATCTGGTACAATATTGTGGTATGAAAGTGATTCCAGGCTATATCTGTAGAGTACAAGCTATGGCAGATGCTACTAAGCTGGAAAGGTATCAAGTACGGGCTTGATGATGGAGTATACTGTGGATGGGCTCTACTGGCAACATCTTCTGAGAACAGATCTAGCTAATCCATCAATCCAACAAGACTTTATTCAGTATCTGTGATGTCCAAAGCACAAAGGCATGAAAATAGGGGTTGCATCAATGATCAGTTTGAGGACTTCCTCTAATCAACTTGAGATTTCAGGCATCTGAAAGGCACCTCTGATGGAGGTCATTTTACCAGCTAACATCTCAATGACTGTGCTTTAGAAGTTGGGAAATGTCTCCAATGTCTCCAGATGATTGGTTAAAGCTCAGGAGATAGAAGCTTGTCAGAGGAATTTCCCTCTCTGTAGACTGTAAAAGTAAGGTGTGAAATGGTTTAGACACTTCTTTTTTCTCTCTTGCCTTCCCTTGGATTTCTAGACCAAAGTGAAGTATGGGGAAGGAAAGGGGATTTCTCCTTCCTCTCACCCTTGAGGAGCAGATAATGAGGACTGGAAAGAGAAGTAAGTAGTCTACAGAGTGAACTTCCTATGTTTACTCAGATGAGCTGAGAGGGGAATTTGTGTCTCTAATTCATGGATGATTTCTTCAGAACTTGTTTCCCCTTTTTTTTTCCTTTTGAGCACTATTCAGAAATTAGCAGTCTTGTGAATGAACTTTTCCAGTTTTTGGGCTTATCTTAGGGGAAATAGAGTCTGAGAATTCCAAAGTTTTAAGCACTAATTAATGGAGAGCTCCAAGATATATGTGTCAATGCACAATGGCATATTATAATTTGGATGATAGACATTCTGTTGACATACTAGGCATTGAAACACTGGATTGTTATGTTAGAAAATGAAAACATTAGTTCTGAGGGAGCAAAAAAGTAACATGATCAGGGTAAGTTAAATTGGGAAAGATTTTTTGACAGAGGTGAGATTCGAAGTAGGTCTTGAGATAGGTGATAGTTTTCCCCAAAGGCAGAAACTCTTACTGGGCTTGAGTGTGTCTTTCTTATCTCTCAGACTTGGGATAAAACCATACCTGAAAAGAATAATTCTTTGGGAACTGAGCGAAAGTAATTCACACATAAAAAAGGCTGTTCTTATCAATACAGGAATGAACACACGGAGTCTCTTTCAGTGTTTGGATATACTGGGTCAAACTGTAAGACAATCAGGGTTGATTTTGCATCACTATAGGTGCATCTCTCACTTCCTCTAAGTATTCTCCTAATATTTATGCCACTTTGCTATTGAATAGAGTCTGCTGACTTTCTCCAAAGGGAATAGTCTTTGCCTGACAGCAGGGTCCCTTCAAAGGCAGGTGTCCTAAGAGGATGAGCAAAACACTATGTGCTCAATTGCTGTCTTTTTCCTTTCTCAATTTCTTTAAGTCTATCCACCAAGGCCATCTCTTACAGTCTTGGTCTGTCTAAGGACACACATTAGTTGCTGCGAGCATTGCCACTCTCCTCATACTTTTCTCATACATCTTCATTGCATGGCTTCTTTACATATATTTGCAATTCGTTCATTCATTCAATAAATATTGATTAAGTGCCTACTATATGCCAAGTACTGTGCTAAGAGCTGGGGATTCAAAAAGAAGCAAAAAACAGTCCAGCTCTTAAGGAGCTTTAGTCTGATAGAGGAGACAATATGCAAACAAATACATGCAAAGCAACCTATGTTCAGGATATACAGGAAATAATTAGAAGGGAAAAAGTCTTGGAATTAAGAGGGATTGGGGAAGACTTCCTATAGAAGGTGGGATTTTATGGGGACTGAAAGGAAGTCAGAAAGGTCAATAGTTTCTGTGGTGGAGGGAGAACATTCCAGGGATGGGGGACACCGCCAAAATGCCTTTTAGCTGAGAGATAGAGCATCTTGTTAGTATATGGTATCACTGGATCAAAGAATATCTGTTGGGAAGCAAGATGCCAAAAGAAGACTGGAAAGGTAGGATGGGGGCTAGTTTATGGAGGGCTTCAAATGCCAAATGGTGCATTTTTTATTTGCTTCTGGAGGCAATAGGAAGCCACTGGAATTTGTTGAAATGGGGGATGGGTATATCATGATCATTCCTGTATTTTAGAAAAAAAAAACAACAACACTTATGTGGCTGAATAGAAGATGGATTGGAGTGGGAGAGACTTGAGGCAGGCAGACCATTGCAATAATCTAGACCTGAGGGGATGATGGCCTGCACTAGATTGGTGGCAGTGTCCTCTGAGAAAAAAGAAATGTATAGAAGAAATGCAGCAGAGCTGAAGTTTGTAGGCATTTGCAACAGCTTGAATATGAGGGGATTGTGAAAGATTCAGGATGACTCCCATGTTGCAAGCTTGAAGGACATGCTTAGTTTTTCTCAATTCTAAGGAAAGAATCTTCTTTGATTTGTCTACTGCATCACACTACTATCATTTCTTTCTTCCTTTCAAGGTCACACTTCTTGAAAAAATAAGGTAGAATCCTTTAAGTAATCCTCAGGTCACACAAGACCTTCTGTAAAAGGTATTTCCTGATCCTCCCAGGTACTAGAGCTTTCCTGTTAAAGATCACCCTCCATCTACATTATAAATCTTATCTAAACTACTTATTTATCTATTTTCTCTTTCATTAGAATATAAGATCTTTGCGAGGAGGGATTATTTTTGCTTTTCTTTGTTTCCTCAGTATTTGGCAGATAGCTTGGCATATAGAAATACTCAATCCATAATTATTGAAAAGCCTAATACTTCTACTCTCTTCTCAATTCCTTATACTCTGATTTTCTATTACAACTACTTTACTAAAACTTCTTCCCCAAAGGTCATTACTGACTTATTTATTACAAGATTCAATTATGTGTTCTTTTTTTTTAACTCTTATGTTCTCTCTTAGAACCAATACCATGTATTGGTTCTAAGAACAATACCATGTTCCAAGGCAGAAGAGTGTTAAGAGCTAAGCAATGGGGGTTAAGTGACTTGCTCAGGATCATACAGCTAGGAAGTGTGTGAGGCCAAATTTGAACCCAGGACCTCCTGTCTCTAGTACTGGTTCTCAATTCCCTGAACCACCTAGCTGCCTTCTACTTATGTGTTCTTAATCATCATCCTTCATCTCTCTACAACATTTAACACTGTTGACTATTCTCTTTTTCTCTCCTTTCTTATCTTGTCTCCCAAGATACCATGCTTGTTTGGTCCTCTTCTAACAACTATTCCTTCTCTCACTTTTCTAATGGTTCTTTCCCTTCTTCCTGACCCTTTCATGTTCATATTCTTCAAAGATTTTATCCTTGACCTTTTCCTCATCTTTATGTCCTCTCCCTTGGCAATCTCCTTTGTTCCTGCTACTGCTTCAAGTATCACTTTTGTACAGATGCCACCAATTTGATAGCCCACACTTTGAGCTGTACCTCTAGCTCCAGAGCTACATTTCCAACTAATTATGGAGTATTTCTAATTGAATGCCTTAGCAGGTGAGCTGGAGACAGAAATATTGGAGTTATTAACATATTAGGAAGGTCAATTAAATTTTAGAGAGTTTGTGGATTTCCTTAGGAAATGGAATGAATGGAGATGGAGGAGAACAGAAGGTTCAGGACCTAGGATTTATCTTGCATATATACCATTTTGTTGATGGAAGATTGGCTCTGCCAGTGATGGACAAGCATGGTGATGGGTTATTGGTAATCTTGCCTTATTGTTGTTTTTTTTTTAATATTTTATTTGATCATTTCCAAGCATTATTCATTAAAGACATAGATCATTTTCTTTTCCTCCCCCCCCCCCCCCCATCCCCATAGCCGACGCGTAAGTCCACTGGGCATTAGATGTTTTCTTGATTTGAACCCATTGCTATGTTGATAACATTTGCATTAGAGTGTTCATTTAGAGTCTCTCCTCTGTCATGTCCCCTCAACCGCTGTATTCAGGCAGTT
Organism: Monodelphis domestica; assembly: GCF_027887165.1. NCBI lineage: Eukaryota > Metazoa > Chordata > Mammalia > Didelphimorphia > Didelphidae > Monodelphis > Monodelphis domestica. The sequence goes on along the minus strand of NC_077228.1, from coordinate 438,031,003 downwards.
GCTTTTTCTCGGTGTTTCTACTCCCACAGTTTATCCTCTGCTTATGAATAGTGTTTTTTTCTCCTAGATCCCTGCAGATTGTTCAGGGACATTACACCGCCACTAATGAAGAAGTCTATTACGTTCGATTATACCACAGTGTATTAGTCTCTGTGTACAATGTTCTCCTGGTTCTGCTCCTCTCGCTCTGCATCACTTCCTGGAGGTTGTTCCATGGAACCCCTCCACTTTATTATTCCTTTTAGCACAATAGTATTCCATCACCAACATATACCACAATTTGCTCAGCCATTCCCCAATTGATGGGCATCCCCTCGTTTTCCAGTTTTTGGCCACCACAAAGAGCGCAGCTATGAATATTTTTGTACAAGTCTTTTTGTCCATTATCTCTTTGGGGTACAGACCCAGCAGTGCTATGGCTGGATCAAAGGGTAGATATTCTTTTGTCGCCCTTTAGGCATAGTTCCAAATTGCCCTCCAGAATGGTTGGATCAGTTGACAACTCCACCAGCAATGAATTAATGTCCCTACTTTGCTACATCCCCTCCAGCATTCATTACTTTCCTTTGCTATCATGTTAGCCAATCTGCTAGGTGTGAGGTGATACCTCAGAGTTGTTTTGATTTGCATCTCTCTGATTATAAGAGATTTAGAGCACTTCTTCATGTGCTTATTAATAGTTTTGATTTCTTTATCTGAGAACTGCCTATCCATGTCCCTTACCCATTTATCAATTGGAGAATGGCTTGATTTTTTGTACAGTTGATTTAGCTCTTTATAAATTTGAGTAATTAAACCTTTGTCAGAGGTTTCTATGAAGATTTTTTCCCCAGTTTGTTGTTTCCCTTCTGATTTTAGTTACATTGGTTTTGTTTGTCTTGCCTTATTGTTTACCATTCCACAACTCAGGTCAGTGTTGGTAGATGTTTTTGTGAAGGCTGACATAGCATCTGTGGTAGTAGCTAATATTCTACCCTAACAAAGCTTAACTTTCTTCCAAAACTCATTTCTCCTTGTGACTTCACCATTTCAGTTTGTGGCACACTATTTCCCCAGTCTCCCATGTTTGATACCTTTGTATTATCTCTGGTTCTCTCCCCTACCTCATTCCCTAATTCAATCAGTACTCAAATTCAGTCAGTTCTACTTCTTTGAAAGCATTCCTATCTGATCCAGGCTCTCTGTCCCTGACACCCTTCCTCTAATATAGGCCTGCCAGGACTACTGTCATTGCTTCCTAACAAGATCTTTTAGCCTCTAATCTCTTCTTACTATGCCAAAGTGAATCATCATGGAAAAGTGGAAATAGCCCTGCTTCAAAGTCAAAGGACCTGAATTGAAATACTGTTTCTGAAGCTCATTCTGTGATGACTTTGGGCAAATCACTTCATCATTTTGGGACTCAGTCTCCTCATCTGTAAAGTGAGAGTGTTGGAATAGATGACCTCTTAAGTCCCTTCCATTTATAGATCTATAATCCCTTCAATTTATGCCTCAAGCTCTTATTGAATTGATTTTCCTTATTAATACAGATCACTCCTCTTCTCCAAAGCCTGCAATGGTTTCCTAGTGTCTTTTTTTAAAATTAAAATTTTATTTTGTCAATTTAGAACATTATTCTTTGGTTACAAGAATCATACTCTTTCTCTACCTCCTCTCCCCTTCCCGTAGTCAACGTGAGATTTCACTGTGTATTACTTGTGTCCTTGATCAGATCCTATTTCCATGTTGTTGGTGTTTGCATCAGGATGTTCATTTAGAGTCTACATCTCCAACCATATCCCCTCAACCCATGTGATCAAGCAGTTATTTTTCTTCTGTGTTTCTGCTCCCACAGTTTTTCCTCTGAATGTGGATAATGTTCTTTCTTGTAGATCCCTCTAAGTTGTACAGGATCACTGAATCACCACTAATGGAGGAGTCCATTACATTCTATTGTACCACAGTGTATCAGTCTCTGTGTACAATATTCTCCTGGTTCTGCTCCTCTTGCTCTGCTTCCTGGAGGTTGTTCCAGTCTCCATGGAATTCCTCCACTTTATTATTTCTTTGAGCGCAATAGTATTCCATCTCCAACAGATACCATAATTTGTTCAGTCATTCCCCAACTGAAGGGCATCCCCTCATTTTCCAATTTTTTGCCACCACAAAGAGTGCAGCTACGTCCTAGTGTCTTTTGAATTAAGGTAAAACTTCATTATGTCATTCAAAATTTATATTTCTAATCTGGCAACACCCTTCATTTCTGGCTTTTTTTTAGGCTATGCCCTTCTATATATTTTACAGTTCAGTCAAATTGAACTATATGGCACTGTCTCAGAGAAGCCACTTTCCCTCTTAAATGCCATGATAATAAATTTGCTAATTGTGTCTGTTTACCTAGAAAACAACCATTCAACAAATTTATCATTTTCATTGCAGTTTAAAAAATCATAGCAAGGGATTGGATTATGCTCTTTGGTGAAAGACCTTATTTAAATTTTTTTTTTTACTGCTTCAAAGTTCAAAAAACCTCAAGATATTTGATGTGATTTGGTTTTGTCAGAATTTGACAGTTTGCAAAACTACTGCGTTTTTCCCTAAAGAATGGTGAACTAGATTCTTTAAATGATTCAACTAATGTTGAAATAAATCACTATGTTGTGAAGAGAGAATAATAAATGAAATGTTTCCTACTCTAAGCCTTTGACCCTCTTTTATGTTAACATAACACAAAATTATAGGTGTTAACATTTAAAAGATATCTACTCTAGAAATATAATGAACCAATTCATTCATTCAATGATCATTTATTAAGCAATTGTTGTTTATAGACAAATGTCCTAGGAACATAGTATTATCATTAATGGACCCTAATTAGAAATGTTTTCCATGTTGAAAGTAGACTTTCCTTGTACTCAGGAGATCATGTAAAGACTGGTGTAAAATTTCCTTGTAAATTAATATACCATGTGCCATATATCACTGAACATGAACCTTTGTTTCAGAATTCAAAGCTAGAGTTAAAATCCATAGAAACTGTAGTTTTAGGAGAGAGATAAGAAACCAAGCTGATCATTCCGGTGGGAAAGATATTTTTAATCCTTTATGAATTTAAGCAACTGTGATTTTGTCAGTGTGGGTACCCCCTCCACTGATACAGATTGCAATCCCTCTGTAATTTGGGGGAGGGCTATACCTTCAGCTAGCCGGTTGATGAGCTTGTCTGAATTTAGATAGGCTGCTCTGGAGATGACAGATAGACAGCATCCCACTGGGCCCATACCCAAAATCCTTCCAGCTGGATAGGGGTTGCCAGAGTTTATCCTCAACTCATAGAACCCAGTGTCACCACTATGCCATGGAGGGAATAGATCTTAATTAGAGTTGTGGGAATGGTACAAATGCAAAGACTTTTTGAAACTGATATTTATATTAGGTTTACTTTATTATCTCCATGTAGTTATATTTTTTAAACCTCTACTTTGTGTCTTAGAATGAATACTAAGTATCTGTTCTAAGGCAGAAGAACTTAACTCTTAGGATTATACATTTGGTGCCAAGTGACTTGCCTAGGGTCACCCATCTAGAAAGTGTCTGAAGCTAGGTTTGAACCTAGGTCCTCCTGACTCCAGGTCTGTTTCTCTATTCCCTGAACCACTGAGCTGTGCCTCTATGTAGTTATTTAAAATATATGGTTGGCTCAGTGTTAGAATTTTCTGCCTAACTCATCAGAAGCCTGGGTTCGATTCCTATCCCAAGTGTGTACCTTTAGATAATGTGGTTTAGTGGAAAGACCAATGAATTGGAATCAGAGGATCATAGGATTGTAGATTGAGAAATGAAAAGTAGCTTAGAGGTTGTGGAGATCAACTCCCTTATTTTTTCAAATGAGCCTGAAAGATATTAAGTGACTTGACCAATGTTACACGATTGGTAGATATCTGATCTAGGATTTGAATTCAGGTCTTACTAAATCTAAACCCTGCACTCCCCTACCCATTGTGACGTCTAGCTGGGTTTGAACCTTGGCTCTGTCAATTAAGAATCTATGGCCTTGGACAAGAAGCTTTTATTTAAGTGCAGATATGACCATGCTACCCCTCCGACAATAAACTCCTTCGGTTCCTTATCAGCTTCATGATTAAATATAAAATCTGGTGTTTAGTTTTTAAAACCTCTCATTACTTCTTCCTCCTCATCTTTCCAGCTTTCTCACACCTAATCCCCCAGCAGTACCATGGCCTCCTTGCTGTCCCACAAACAAGACATTCCATCTTCTGACTCTGGACATTTTCTCTAGCTGTCTCCCAGGTATGGAAAGCTCTTCTTCCCCATCTCCATCTTCTGGCTTCTCTGGCAGCATCCAAGTTCCATCCAAGAGATAATTAGATAAATCAAAATGAGTTGATCAAGTTTTGTGGGGTGTTTCTTTGATCTTTGGGGTGTTGAGGTCTGATCTTTTTTTACAATATTGAGTGTGATGTTTGTTGTGAGGGGAGCTCATCCATTCTGATGATCTCAAAATTTTTGACACTTAGTTATTAAGATTGACTTTAAGTCTGTTCAATAATTGTATCATTCTAACCTCATATAATTAAAAGAACTCATGATTACATTGGTGTGGGCATTTCCTCCACCAGTACAGGTATCAATCTCTCCATGTTTTCTCATATGGTGTGATTTTTAGCAGTTTTCTTATCTACTTCCCCCAAAAAGAATCTTTTTGATGTGTTAGGGGATTTCTGTTTTCTATTCTTGTATATGTTAGATAAACTTGAAATCTTAGTGTGGGAACTGATTCTACTAAAAGTTTACAATTGTCATAAATAATGAATTTCATGGCTTCTTATGACATCCAAAAACATTTCTCAAAGACATGTCTAGATTCACCAAAGACCACACACATGAATTTCTATGGGGTCTTTGGCAAAAAGCAATTTTTTTAGGCAATTCACAGAAAAATCCAACCTAGAAACTGGCAAACAAATTACAAGGTAGACTTTTCTAGTATTCTCCATTCAGCTATTATGGCCACATCCAAAATTTAAATAGCAATACATTTTTAGTTTGGCGATTTTTAAAAAAACTGGGATCAAATCAACTTTAGTACTGCCCCTACCCCATCTTTTCTTTCAATATTGCCAGTGCCTGGTGCATAGAGCTTCCATCAAGTTAGCATCTTGCTCACTTTGTCAAAGGAATACATTTGATGTGAGAGTCTCTGTGGTAATCCGGAATGTATTTTTCTCAGACCTGACCCAGGACTGGAAATCTGGCAGACTCTTGACAGATTCAGGGCCATATCTGCCTATTCTTAAATGAGCCTGTTTTTGCCTGTATCTAGAGTACTGTCCATCTAAACTAAAATGTGCTCACTTTCTTAATATCGCTAACAGATTTTTCCAATTAACCTATTAATATCAGCATCTGTCAGTAGATTTCTGTTGTTCTTTTAGAAATGAATTATGTAAGCACTTTCAAAATTTCTTTGAGCAATTTCATAATTAAGGTAAAGGAACACAGAATTCTTTTCCAAAAGAATTGCAATTTGAGAAGCCATCTCTGGGTTGACTGTTCCATTGTTCTATTTGCTATAGACCTTTTACCCCAGGCACCCTTTTTTACTGGTAACATTAATTACATCATAATGACTCACATCCCTATAGCACTTTAAGGTTTACAGAGCACTTCTCTCTCATTGACCTTATGAAGTAGGGAGCACAAGTATTATTTTACAGATTAAGAACTTGAGGCTCAGAGAGATTTCATGACCTTCCCATCCTTTCGTTTGCCTCCTGGCAAAATACATTTCAGCTGCAAATTATAACTACAACCTAACTCAAAAAATGAGGGTAATATTTTATAACAGTGAAGATACAAACAGATGATATGCTCTAATTTGACAAAGAACTGGAAACATTTGATATACTTATTATTTCTCTTTTTTAGGCAAAGTCCTCTTTTAAAAACAGATAAATTCATGTATACATTATCATAGTGAACTATTTCCAGACAATACAAAAAGAGACTAGATTTTTGTTCCTTTTAGCTATTGTTTTAAAAAGGGAAGAAATGATAAAAAGGGTCTTTGTGGGTCAATTATACATACAAACCTAAGCAGCAAAATGATTTTGAAGATATTTTGAATGTTAAATAAAAAAAAATTGATGCTAACATATTTTCAATGAAATTAGACAATGGGTAACACAACTGACTTCAGATTAATTAGTTAATTAATAATAGACTTAACAGGTACAAGAATTTCTTCAGTATCCATGCCAAATAGACAGCCTTTTATGTGATTGTTATGCTGGGGATTGGGTGTTAGGCAAGACACTTCTCAGTGATACACTGATCAATAAAGTAGAAAGTTAAGCCAAGAAGGCTCAGATATCCTTTGGGAGGCTTGGCACATAGAGTAGTATGCAAACATCACACCAAGTTCTGCTCTAAACTGATGGACTCATAATGGTGCATGACGGCAAGGCATGGACATAGCTGGAAAGCAACAGAGCAAAGGTTTTGATTTAGGCCTTCTGAGTACAAATCTGCTATTATTTCCTGTAGAAAAAGTATTTAACAACTTTTTTTGTCATGGGAACTCCTTTCAACAACAACAATAAAATATGAAATCCTGGGAAATTTTATAGATTACTCATAATATTCTTTTTGGTTCATTTATTTATTTAGATAATTTATTGATAATATATTAAAATAGCTTATATAATTTATTATTATATTTGCTCCAATAACATTGTTATTTATTAGGCACTTTTAGTAACTACAATAGTAACATTTGCCCCACAAAGCTCAGGATGGTTTTGAATGGCAGTATAAACAAACCTATAATGTTTCAAACATGCGCATGCTTGTAGTCAAAGAGGAAAAATATGTTTCTAACATAATTGGGCAGTTATTTACTGTGTAAGGTGCCACAGAAGAATTTTTAGTTGAACCCCTTTGACCATTGTTGTGAATGAACCCTTTGCTACCCAGTCTAAAATTCCAGGAAAAATACATTTCTAACATAATTGGACAGTTATTTACTGCTTAAGGTGCCATAGAAGAATTTCTAGTTGAACCTTTGGACCATTGTTGGGAATGAACCCATTGCTACCCAGTCTAAAATTCCTTGCCACTTAGCTACTTCTGTTCTCAGACTGATGTTTACAAAATAGGTTGCTATTATATCTACCGAGAATCTTCATTTTCCCACTCAGTAGAAGTTGTTATTTCTCTCATCATTATCTTAATAACAAAAACTCATTTTTATAGTGTTTTTTCACAACAACATTGTGATGTAGGTAGTTCTAGTCATATTCTACCTATTTTTAGAAAAGGAAAACAGACTAAGAAATTAAGTGAATTAATTGCTGTTCCATGGCATATAAATCAATAAAGTGGAATCTGAACTTGGGTCTCACCTGATTCAAAGTCCAGCACTTTTTTACAGAAGAGTATAACTATAGTCTTTCCCAGGGGTCAGCAAACTATGGACCAAAGGGCAAATTCAACCTACTGCCTGAGCAAAGAATAGTTTTTACATTTTAAAATAAAGTTTTGCATTTAAAAATGTAAAAACTCAACTCCCGGGTCATGCAAAAACCAGCTTTGAGGCAGAATTGGCTGTAGTTTGCTGACCCTTGTTCTATCCTACTTGCAATGAATTTGATTCTATCTCTATCTTCATTATGGCCTGCCTATAACAAAATGGTGATGTGGGTCAAATGTTTTTCTGGAGTCACAAACCTGACTCTATCCTACCCTTTTCCATTCTTGCCGGCAGGTCTATAACTAGAAATTTTGGCTCCAGGGACAAGCAGCAGACCCTAAAGGCAGGGAGCAAAAAAAGCCCTTTAAATCAATGTTATAATTCAGGGTGTGGAAATAATATAAGAAGTAATAAAGACAAATTCAGTTGAGTGGGAGGGAGTAATTAGTTGTACCATAGTGGCCCACAGATGGGTTTTATTAACAATAATGTACACCACCTGGTAGCTTCTGTTTTAACTAATTATTCCTATTATGATGAGGAAGATGGTGTGGCTTAGTGGATAGAGAGCATGGTTTTAAGCCAGAAAGACCTCAATTCAAGGCTAGTTTCTAGCCTACTGACCCTTCCTAAGTCACCTGACATCTTAGTGCTCTAGGAAACTCTCTTAAGACTTTACATTTCAGAAAAGGTAGTTAATTCCACTGGCAAAGTGAGTTCCCCATCTGAATGAAACCCCAGATTCAGTCTCTGTCTTATGTAGGGAGGTGGTGCAGCAGATAAAGTCCTGAATCATAATGTAGGAGGACCTGAATTCAAATACTGCCTCCATCAATGGGGGTGGGGGTTAAGTGACTTGCCTAGGGTCACACAGCTGAGAAGTGTCTGAGGCCAGATTTGAACCCAGGACCTCTCATCTCTAGGCCTGGCTCTCACTCCACTGAGCTACCCAGCTGTCCCCTATATATACATTTTCATGCTAACTCAAGTTTACTACTTTAAGGACCAGAATAATTTCTAAAGTGTATTTCCTAATACCTTGCCTTTTAAAAAGTATATTATGAATATGATATGAAATTTTCTTGATGTTTCCTGGTCATGATTATGAACATCAATTAATTAGTGATTGTAGCAGGCTATTACCTACTAATATATTTCAGAATTATTATGGTAAAGGCAAAGGTATGCTGGTAAATATTTAACACTCAGCTCCACAGACATTTTTAATTTAATCTGTTGTCTACCAATAAAGTATTGTTAGAATACAAATAATTTTTAATATAACATGCTATATATTATATAAAATATGATACATGTACTATGCATATAAGATATACAAATACATAGAATACATATAAAATATAATAATGTATTATATGTAAGAAGAATGTATTATTAATACTTGTTTCATCATTTTAAGTCCAGACTATCAATAAAATGATAAATCGAGTTCTGATTTGTAGCATTTGTCTATTTCTAAAGTGTAAATGATGACACTGAAAATTTAACAATCAGCTCTTATTCCAGTACATCCTTGGATATAGATAGGAATATTTGCCTCTTCCTTAAATGACCCCACATTGATATCCTTATGCTTGATCTCTGTTTTCTTTTTTCTTATGAGTTAACACTTATTCCTGCTTTCAGGTAAGCACCTCTGTCAGCCTTATTTCCTCTTCCTCATTTATTCTTTTTCTTTCCTGTGATCTGGCATGACCATGTTTGTTAGAATTGTATCTAGACTAAGAGTAACTAGGCTGTCAGTGATGGGGGATTGAGCTGCCATTCCAGCTAGGGATAAAATGCATAAAATCTCCCTAAAAGACTTTGAGCATATAAAGAGATGTCATGGAATCTTTTTGCCTCCCCACTCCTTATTTCTAGGTTATTTCTGTATTCCATATGTCTAAGGCCATCAGAAAACTACATTGTAGAAGTGAGGTATATCACAATGCATTTTTCTTGATGTGTCCTAGGAAGGAACTATTTGAGTTCTGGGTAGGGTATGCCCCTAAAATAATACTACGGTAGTGATAGGGAGCTGATTTGGTAATGGGACTGAATAATAGAAAGTCTCAGGGGACTCGCATTTGATCTCATATGTAGCTATTGTAACCCTCAGGGGTCACTGTGGAACAGAGTTTGACTGGACACTATTTTTTCCCTCTTTTGATAAGAATTTGGAGAGGAACAGATTCCTCCCAGATCTCACATTTCTTCTCCCACTGGGCAGCTCTTTCACTTGGAAAATGGAGATTTGCTTAAGGTGCCTATGATCTGAGTAGCCACACTTGGCTACAACAATGATTTTCTCTGTTTTTAGCCCAAGTACAAAAGCAAAAGTCCAGATAAAGTTTAAATACTGCTTTTTGGGAAAGTTATTAAAGATGATTCATTTTTCAAAATGATTCTCTAACACATTTGTGGAGAATTAAATCCTGTACACCAGGGCAGAGGCCATTGATGCCCTCCACTTCCCTCTTTCCCAGATGGAATAAACATAGAGACATTCAATAAAAGGCATTCAGAACCAACCTTAGATTTTTTATAATGAAGCCAAACCAGTTTAAATAGCTAAAAGAAACAGTGAGAAAAATCCTAGAGAGGCACCTGTTAGCAAATAGGCAGAGGGAGGGGTGGGTTGAAGTTCTCCCTGAACACCCCAATACACTATTTCCACTGTTGGGAAACACCAGGTTGAGGGTAACTCAAACCAGGGTGAATTATCTGCCTCTTGTATGAGAAGACAATCCCCGGCAGAATGGGCAGGTGAGAACAATATGTTCCAAAGGCCATGAAGTTGGATGGATCAGCCTCAGTAGAGCTCCTAGAGCTTGGTCAGACATGGAAGATGCCAAAGTCTTCCATTACATCCTGGGATATGGCCAGTCATCCTGGCTCTTGCTTTGCCTCTGGACTTTGGTGCTTCTGGAAGATAGAATGAGGCTGTTGACTTTGCGTGACTCTCCCTCACTTAAGTCAAATTCATGAGCAAGTCAAGACATCACCTGGAGATATTATTGGTCCTCTTTGAAGTGAGCCACTCACTTTGGATTTTGCCATCAGTGACAATAAGGCCAACATATTTTCCTTGTGAATGGAAGTCTCCTTAGGAAAGTAGAGCATAGGAGAGAATGTATAAGCTCCAAAACATTTTGGTCTCTTGCTGTGACAGAAAAAGTATTAAAGAAAATTTCTCTCTGGTCCAGTCCAGTGGCAGCTGAGTTCATCTGAAGAGAGAAAGTGGATATTAAACAGGGTGAAAAAATATGAGAGGGAAAGATATATATATATATTTTTTAATAAAAAAAGATTAATTTGTTCAGAATTTCTATAAAAAGTTGGACTTGCAGGGAAGGGTCTACACACATATTTGCTATCTTTAGAGCCACCATGTTCTTACCTTCATGATACTCCAATCCATTTTTAACTGTGTTTCTGTCACCCACAAGTGGAGGGTGGCAGGGATTAGCTTGTCTCCCCTAGTTTGTTCTGGGGGAAAGATGTAAACAAATGAACACTGGATAAATAAACTAGTTAAAAATCTGAAATGGGGTCTCTCTCTCTCTCTCTCTCTCTCTCTCTCTCTCTCTCTCTCTCTCTCTCACACACACACACACACACACACACACATACACACATCAGAGAGCTAAGTGGTACAGTGGATAGAGGTTTGGGCCTGGGGTCAGGGAGACTTGAGTTCAAATTTGGCCTCAGACATTAACTGTAGGATCTTGGACAAGCCACTTAATCACTGGCTACCTCAGTTTCCTCAACTGTAAAATGAGGCTCATAATTGAACCTACTTTACAAAGTTGTTGTGAGGATCAAAATATTTGTAGAGTACTTAGCATCATGCCTGCAATGGAGTAGTCCCAAATAAATGTTTGTTGGTCAAGATGGTGGCTTAGTCGCAGCAAAAGCTGAAACTTCTCTGACTATCCTTCCACACCAAATAAATTTTTGTTCCTTTTCCCACAAAGTCCCTCACAAAGATACTGGGGATCCATTCTGCATATCATCTGTTATCCTCTTCATCCCATACAAACTCACAAACTGTCCTGGATTTCTTGGGACGATGGGCATGGAGTAGGGCATGTGGGGATGTGAGTACTAGGAGGGAAGGAAACAGGTTTGAGATTTCCCTTTGGGCCAAACTAACCATCTCTTGCTGATGGCCAGAAAGTGAATCCCAAAGTCTTTAAGGAGGATTGTGATCTTGGCTAAGGACACTGGTAGGACATTGTCAGAGAGCCGGCATTTTCAGGATACTGTGCATCTGTTGTGGTGACTTCTCAGTGTGTTTCCAGGGTTTCAGACTGATGGAAGCAGAAGATCTATGGGGAATGTGGTGATTGGAAGAGGGATTGTTCACTTAAATTAAGCCCTAGATGTCTCTGTTCTGAAGGCACAAGATTATTTTATTTCCTCATCTCTGGTTGCCTTCCTTGCTTTGTTCTCATTGCTGAGAACACAGGCTCTCCAAGTTCTTACTACCTCTGATTAATTGGCAAACAAACAAAAGTCCAGGCTGTGTGGGGACGTTGTGGGGGGCAGAACTGTTACTCTTACTTCACTGGAATTTTTTTTGTTTGCTCACACTTCACATCAGGTGGATAAATCATTAATCGGTTAAGTGCTTGATAACATAGAATGACAATACAGGAAGTTAGCCATTCTTAGCTGCCAATAGAGTGGGTCTACTATCCTGACAATTGCTGATCATCATTTGCGGTTTAAATAAATAAATCATATTTGACCTGGAATTCATATGAGATCAAATGCAAGTCCCCTGAGACTGTCTATTATTTAGCCCCATTTCCAAATCAATCCCCTATTGTGAAATTAGAATCTGTTACCCTAAGGATTGAAAGTTTTTTAGAGTAACATATTCTAATTTCACACTGTCACTACTGTAGTATTATTTTGGTGGCATACCCTACCAAGGACTAAGGTCACAGCATAAATTAGTAACCCCAATCTGCTGCCCATTGGAGAAATGTATCCTTATAGAAAAAAAAAAACCATAATTCTACAGAGCATCCATATACCATCAGCCCCAGAAGAGAGATATACAACCAAAATTCTTTTTTTTTTTAAATAGCTAGAATTCTTAATCTGAGCTTTCTGTGTATGAATATTTACTTCTTTCATAGCTATACTTTTAGTGATATTGATGAGAGGTAAGGAAATTGTACCCTGATTTATTTGTGAATGGTTAGCATTTGAAAAAAACCTAGCTATGTTGCACTGAAAGGGAAAGAATGCTTTCCACGTATCCATCTTATTTTATTAAAAAAACAAAACAAAACAAAACGACACTTACCTTCCATCTTAGAATCAATACTGTGTGTTAGTTCTAAGACAGAAGAGTGGTAAGGGCTAGGCAATGGGGATCAAGTGACTTGCCCAAAGTTATACAGCTAGGAAGTATCTGAGGTCACATTGGAACCCAGGACCTCCTGACTCTGGACCTGGCTCTCAATCCGCTGAGCTACCCAGCTGCCTCCCCAACATCCGTTTTAGAGGTGGAAAGTTGAGATCACAGAGTAGCTTGTTACTGTTATGGAGTTTTTTTCAGTCATGTTTGACTCTTCATGACCTCATTTTGGGTTTTCTTGGCAAATATACTAGAGGGGTTTGACATTTCCTTTTCCAGCTTATTTTACAGATGAGGAAACTGAAGCAAACAGGGATAAGTCATTTGCCCAAGGTTATATAGCTAGTAAGTGTCTGAGGCCAGATTTGAATTTATGAAGATGTGTCTTCCTGACTCTAGACCTGGACTCTATCTTCTATGTCACCAATTACCCCACCAATTCATATTAAAAAAGCTTCTCTCCTTTTCCATACCAAACTTCTGGAAAATATAGTATATAATATAGTATATATTTTATGTTTCTACTCACTCCATAACTATCTGAAATCTGGCTTTCACCAATCATTCTATTAAAATTATTTTCTTGGAAGTTAGTGGTGACTCTGATTACCAAACCCAGGGATTTTTTCCCTTTAGATTTTGTCTTCTTTTCCCTCTCCCCAGCTTTTGACAGAGTTGATAAAGTCCTATTTTTCTTGATATTCTCTTCTTCCTTGGTTTCCAAGATGCTCAATTCCCCTGTGTCTCCCAACTCTGACAGCTACTCACTATTTCTTTTCTGACTTCTCTCTCTTAAAAAAAAATTAAAACAAACCTTGGTCTTCCTATCTTGACCAGGTTGGAAGGGTAGGGGCTACTCATGAGTCTGATCCGACTGCTGAAAATCAGAGAGGTCCCTATTTCCTATTTGGTATGCATTACTTTTTCAATAAGGAACTTGATATATAAACACATGTGCAAATATAGCTCTCTATGCGTAAGGAATATCTATGTACATATCTGCCAACCTTTAAGTGTTTAAGTTTTAGCTTTTATTTTCATATTCATTTTTAATTATGCCAAAGCGATTAAATTGTCCTTACCTTTTGACCAAGCAGTTTCATTATTGGGCAGAAGCAGAGATGTGCTGATAAATATTTACCAGCCAGTTTGCCAGAGAAAAAAAAATGTACCCCTGACTCACTTGTAAATTTAATATGCAGCAACATTTTCCCCATCACTTTCTTAAATCTAGAAATCAAGGAAATAATAAATCAAGCCCTGATTTTTACTGTTTGCTGATTTCTGAGGTGTAATTGCTCTCACTAAAAATTTAACAATTTGGTTCTTCTGAGCTGATATGAGCTGACTCTGAACAACACACCCTTGGGCATATCCCTCCAAGAAATCAAAGTCAAAAATAACCATCCAATGTATACCAAAATATTCACAGCAGTATTCTCTGTGGTAATAAAAAAATATAATCAATGTGGAGACTGACTGAGGAATATTTAAAAAACTTCTATTAATGTATTATTGTGTAGTAAATTATGAATCGATGAATAGGTGGCTCAGTGGATTGGGTGCTGGATCTGGAGTCAGGGAGACAGGAGTTCAAATCCAGCCTTGGATAATCACTAGCTATGTGACCAGGCAATTCACATAACCTCTGTTTGCCTTGATTCACTGGAGAAGGAAAGGGCAAACTACTCCAGTATTTTTGCTAAGAAAGCCTAGGAGTCAAACACTACTAAATGATTGAACCACAATAACAAAAATTATGAATATCAGGAAATCAGAGAAATGCAGGAAGAAATATGGGTTGATGTAGAGTGAAATAAAATGGAGAGAATAATACACCAATGTAAATAAAAAGATTACTAAAAGGAAGTTAAACGTGGAGCAATAGAAAAATCAATGAAATTCATTTGTTGTTCAGTCATTTCAATTGTGTTTGACCCTTCATGACTCCATTTGGAGTTTTCTTGGCAAAGATACTGGAGTGGTTTGCCATTTCTGTCTTCAGCTTGTTTTATAGATGAGGAAACTGAGGCAAAAGGGTCAAGTGGCTTGATCAAGGTCACATAGGTAGTGTCTGGGGCAGGATTTGTGCTCAGGTCTTCCTGACTCTAGGTTCAGCATACTATCCTCTGTACCACCAAACTCCCTAATATTTTTGAAGTGCTTTATAAACCTTAAAATGCTATAAATGCTAGCTATTATTCCACCATTGCCCCTGTTATGCCACTTCCATTCAGTTATTTCTGGGGATTTTCTAAAAATGACTTTCAGTTGGGATTAGTGAACAGGAAATTAGAAGACAAAATTATAATCAGAACACTGATTTTCTATTCATCATTTAACCTTTCTTTTTTTGTATTTTAGTACCTTCATCTATAAAATGGGGATAAGGATAATGATTTTGCATCATATCAGGAGGATTTTGGGAAGATAGCTGAACGTTGAGAGATTTTCTTCTTCTTCTCTCTCTCCCTCTTTGTCTCTGTCTCTGTCTCTGTCTGTCTGTCTGTCTGTCTCTCTCTTCCCCCACCCCCCTCAAACCTTTACTTTCTGTCTTAGAGTCGATACTAAATGTTGACTTTAAGATGGAAGACCAGCAAGGGCTAGGCAATGGGAGTTAAGTGACTTGTTCAGGCTCATATAGATGAGAAGTGTATGAGGTCAAATCTGAACTCCAGACTTCCCTCTCCCTGGGATTGGCTCTCTATCCACCAAACTACTAACTGCCCCTATGATGAAGTTTTCTAAGCCTCTGAGGGATAGACTGTGATAAAATGGGGACCTCTAACATTGAGATCTACATCCTATATAGTGGCTATGGGCAGGCACCCTTATTTTGCTTTTTCTTTGAGTTCTATCCTGTTTTTTTGGCCATCTCCCATTCATTGCTGCACTCTGCTGCTTTATTCAGTCTCTCAGGTTTTCCTGAGAAGGAGCTGCTACTCCCTAGGGAGAAAAGTGCATTTTGCCAGCTACAGTATTAAATTGCAGCATTCCAAGGGGATTAACACAGGCAAACTGAGGGAGGGAATAAACCAAAGTGTCACAAAGTAAATATTTCACATTTCATGTTAATTCATATCCTAAAACAAGTGTGAAGAATTGGGATTAAGTGAGAAACTTACATTTGGGGGATTCAAGTCAATTTTGAGCAAGGTTAAATTTAAAAAAAAGTTTTATCTTGGCTTTTTCTTTTTCTGCACAGCTTACTCCACGCATAGGTCAATTTCCAATGACACCAATAAAGGTTTCAAATAAGAAGTTATGTGCAAAAAGAGAATGTGTCAAAGGTGAATTGATTGACCCACTTCATTTTCAAAGTTTTTTTGGCTTGGACTAAAAATCAGGACTATTTTAAGCAATAAAAACAAATGGGCTGATTTCACCTACAGAAAAATAAAGGGTCAGGAGGCAAGGGATGAATGAATAGTAGACCAATAAATACAGTATCTCTAGACCTATTGAATGTGTCTTAGATTGTATATCTGGGCAATTTAGTGTTTATTGAGTAACTGTTGCACCAGGGACTTCATGCAATATTTACAAATGATCCCACAGAAAAGTATTGCACAAAATCATATTCTTCCTTCTTTATGTTATATATTTTTATTTCAGAGTTGATGGATAGAGACTATATCTTATATAAACTTATGAATATATTTTAAATCATGGCATTATAGATAGACCATGGAGGCAAGGAAGATCAAGGTTCAAATTCTGTTTCTCCCAACATACAATTTGTATGACCTTGGGTAAGTCATTTAACTTCTTGCTATCCTAGGCAACTTGTTCTTCTCTTCTTTCCTTCCTTCCTCCTCCTTCTCCTCCTCCTCTTCCTTTTCTTTCTCTCTCAACAATAATGATGAATATCCTCTAACCAATGTCTTTCAACTAATAGTCTTAGAGAGTATCTAGACAATGGCAATTTTTTAAGAATTGCAATTACAGATGAGTTACATTGGTGATTTGCATTGGTAAAGACTTTCTACATGGGAGCTATCTACAGGAATGAAAAAATAGGTCCAGACAAATGCATATATCCCGCACAATATGAAGATGCATTGATAGTGGAAATCTTGTTCAGGTATTCTGGGCAGCATGTGAAAAGGAATACCTAGAAGATAAGAACAACAGGTAAGAATATTAAATTTCTGATAAAACGAGACTGGAGATGTGGTAACTGGAGGTTGTAGGCAGGGATAGATAAGTGGAAGGAATTCCTCAGAGTTCTGTCTATTCTAAAGGAAGTTAGTTTATTTTTAGGTGTTCTTTATTTGTTTCTCTTAAGTGTTTGCTTGTTTAAGGAAGCGTTTTTATGAGAGAATACTTTGGATTGTGCTTAATCTGGTGATTTACTTCTGGTATTCTTTGTAAAATGTTTTCATTAAATAATTCTGTACAGTGGGATATCAAGTATTTATTTATAAATTTTTTGTTTTACTAATTGTTTTTTTCCAAAAATTAGGATTTCCATATGGTGTCAGGCTCTTCCTAAACACATGAATGCTTGAATATCCAATGAGTTCCCTAAAAATGGTTGTTGCTTAATTTCCTGATATCAGTTCATTGCTCATGGTCAATCCTTTCTCTTCCCATCACCAAGTCTCATATTTATTACTCCTCCTCTAACATTCTGCATCATCCTCTTACTATAGATTCAGAAAATTCCTGCAAAAAAATTCTCTTGCTTATGACTAGTTTTCATGTTTTCTTCTTAACTTAACAATGGCAACACATCACCTTCCACAAAATTGTAGTTGCTTTTGATGGGAGAGTAAGAATTTCTGTAGCACTTGCAAATTCTTTTTTTTTTTTATTGGCTACAAGATCCTTTTAATTTATTTTTTTTGAATTAATTTATTTAGTCAATTTAGAACATTATTCCTTGGGTACAAGAATCACATTATTTTCCTCTCTCCCCTCCCCCGACCCTTCCCAATGCTGATGTACAATTTCATTGGGTATTACATGTGTCCTTGATCAGAACCTATTTCCATGTTGTTAGTGTTTGCACTAGGATGTTCATTTAGAATTTACATCCCCAATCAAATCCCCTCGACCCATGCATTTAAGCAGTTGTTTTTTCTTCTGTGTTTCTACTCCCACAGTGTTTTCTCTGAATATGGACGAGAAATGTAGACCCCTCCAAGTTGTTCAGGATCACTGCATTGCCACTAAGGGAGAAGTCCATTACATTTGATTGTATCACAGTGTATCAGTCTCTGTGTACAGTGTTCTCCTGGTTCTCTTTTCACTCTGCATCAATTCTTGGAGGTCGTTCCAGTTCACATGGAAGTCCTCCACTTTATTATTCCTTTGAGTTCAATAGTATTCCATCACCAACATATACCACAATTTGTTCAGCATTCCCCAATTGAAGGGCATCCCCTCATTTTCCAATTTTTTGCCACCACAAAGAGTGCAGCTATGAATATTCTTGTACAAGTCTTTTTTCTTTTTATCTCTTTGGGGTACAAACCCAGAAAGCACTTGCAAATTCTACAAAAAGTGACTCTATCTCCCTAGCTCCTCTGTCTCTCTCCTTTTCTTCTTTCTTCTCAAATTTTCAGGGCCTTGATACCAACTAGAGTGCCTGTGTGAAGAGAATCATTCTAGGGAAGATCTAATATATATATATATATATATATATATATAATCTATGTGTATATATATATATATTTTTTTTGTTGTTTGGTTGTTTCAGTCTTGTCTGAATCTTTGTGACCCATTTGGGGTTTTCTTGGGAAGGATCCTGGAATAGTTTACTATTAACTTCTCCAGTTCATTATGGAAAAGCTGAGGCAAACAGGGTTAAGTGACATGGCTAGGATGACACAGCCAGTAAGTGTCTGAAGCCAGATTTGAATTTGGGATGATGAGTCTTTCTGAGTCCAGTTCTCTTATCTATTGATCCACCTTGATGCCCAATTTGGGCTATATTATTCCTGAAGGAAATAAAAATCTATGACCTTTTTTTTTTTTAAAGAAATTTAAAATACATACCTTCTGTCCTAGAATCAATGCTGAGTATCAGTTCCAAGGCAGAAGAGCGATAAAGGCTAGGCAATTGGGGTTGAGTGACTTGCCTACAGCTAGGAAGTATCTGAGGTCATATTTGAACCCAGGACCTCCAATCTCCAGACCTCGTGCTCTATTTATTAAGTCAATTGGTTGCCCCTCTATGATATTATAAGGTAAGATTTGAACTGTGGTCTTTATGACTTTAAGTCTAAACCTTCATCTGCTTCAGAGATATAACATATTATGAACTTTCTTCTTTTTTGTCAACAATAGGGACATGTTGAGAGGGGATTGGGGGCCATGCTAGTACTTAGGTATAAATTCTGGGAAGCTCTCACCCAGTGGGTGTAGTAATTAAATGTAAGCTATTGAAGGATAAGCATCAGGATAAATTGCTGGTGTTTGTTATCTAGGCATCTAACATCATTCCAGTGGCAACGATGAAAAGCAGTGCTATTGTGTGTGTCTATTCTCTAGAGCAGAGTTGAAAAAAGCATCACAGATGTCCTTTCTCTGGAGTCCCAAAGGTAGATAGATGGTGAAGAGATTGGTGTAATGAAGACACCAAGGAGAACCAGCCACTGACCAGATGAACCTTCAGCAGCAGCTGGCTTGAAGTGTCTTAAGAAGTAAGACCTAGTCTTTCCCTCCCAAATGTCCAGAGATTTGTCCTATGACATGAGTTTCTGTTCTTTCTCACCTAAATTCGATTATTTTTTGATTGTCACAGAATTCAGCACATTCTCATCATTCACTTTAACAGACTGATTTGTAAGTGGTAGCATTGGGTGCTGCTAAGGTAGACTAATGCCATATATACATAGAAAATATATATTATATATATATTATGCTCCATTCCCTTTGGAACACTCCCTAGAAATTGTAGTGAGTGCAAATTTTCTTAGCCAAGAACACTAGAAAAATATCATCGTTTCCATCCCTCCTCAGTAGATGAACTTTAAGGGACCAACTGAGATAGGTAACAATTATTCCTATTTTGGACACAAGTATCCTTGTATAAGAAAAATACTGTACCTTTATATTCCTGACATATTTGTACAATGGATGATGGTTCCTGCTTCACTGCAAACTTAGAGAAAACTCCCTCTTTTCCTTGGTAACATGTTAGGGTGGGAGCCAAGGGAATTGAAGTGTAAAAATCAGACAGCATCTCTTTCTCTTGCTTCTGTCTGCCTACCTCCAGGACTGAAGCACACTGCTGAATACCTTCAGTATTTTAATGTCAGAAAATTGGCAAATATAGTCAAGGACGATGAGCAGCTGAAATTACAAAGGGCTTTTGGAGCATTGAGGGATGTTCTAATCCTTTTAGGACCAGCCAACCTTTTCTGTTTATTGCTTCATCTTATGTAAATGATTACAGTTCAAGAAGACCTAATATTTATCATATAGGACAGGATGGGTCAGGATTTTTTTCCCTCTCTCTCTCTAGCTCACTTTTTCTTTTCCATTAGTGAATTTAGTATCAGTAAACATATCAGCATTTGCTATTTAAACCCATTTTTCTCTGGAAGCTTAGTAATCTCTGTTTCCAACTCCCAGTTCCAGGTTATAGCTATAGTCAATGCAACTTTTTTTTTTAAATGAACTTCTGGAGTTATTGGCTGAAGATTACAAAACTCATGGAGTGGCAGATGTCACTGAAACTTTAAGGGAGGGTTGTAAAGCTTGGAAAGCTTTAGTAGTGAAAATAAAAGTCCCTGAGTTCTGTCATCCTTACTTCCCATTTCCCCTTCCCCCTATCCATCAGAAGGGATATAAATTTAAAATTCCATGACATTCCTCCAATTAAGCATAGTAGATGCTCACTAAATATTTGTTGATTAGATTGATTAAGCTCTGATTTAAGGGGAGTTGATACTTTTCCTTTCCAAGGACAACTTCCCTTCAAATGCTAGGAGATAACTGAATTAAACATTTAACAGGAATATAATAACTGAAAGAGACTCCAAATTTTTAAACATGGGCAGATTTGAGGAATAATATTAATCCCTAATGATCAATCAATTGACAACCATTTATGACAACCTATTATGGGCATGCCATTGTGCAAGTTGCTGGGGAAACAAAAACAAAAATGAAACATTTCCTGACTTCAGGTAGTTTATATTCTATTGGAAGAATCACAAAATAATTACAATATAAGTAAATACAAAATAATCAAAGTAAATAGTGATTAGTAAACAGCGATCTTCGAAAATGGTTTCAAGTTATCAGTAGAATTTCTTCAGTGAATATTTGTTCACCAAAAAATTTTGATTGAAAAGTAGGACCAAGTAACTGTCTGAGGAAGATTCTATCCAAATCTTCCTGTCAAAGCAAGATTTCAAAGGGTCTATTACTAGTTAGGGGCATGAGTAAAGATAATAAATTGTTTGCGGTTTTTCTTTTTCTAGTCTAATTTATAGTCTGCTCGATGCCCCTCTTCCCCTTGTCTTTTAAATATTGGCATAGCACTCATCATCTATGTTAAATGATCATTTCTAAAAGGAAAAAGGAAAAAAAATGACTGTCATAGATAGCATAGCTAGTCTTGGAATCACAGGGTCACAGAATCTCAAAATTGCAAGGACTTCAGAGTCCATCTAGACTAACGTAAGTCAATAAACATTTATTAAGTACCTATTTGCAGGTAGGTGGTTCAGTGAATAGAGTGCTAGGCCAGGAATCAGAAAGATTCATCTTCATGAGTTCAAATCTGATCTCAGACACTTACTAGCTGCATGATCCTGGCCAAGGCACTTAACCCCATTTACCTCAGCTTCCTCATCTATAAAATGAACTGGATAAGGAAATGTCAAACCACTCCAGTATCTTTGCCACGAAAATCCCAAATGGGTTACAAAGATTTGGACACAACTGAAAACAACTGAATAACAAAACATCTATTTTTGTGCCATTTTCTGTGCTATGTGTTGAGGTAAAAGACAGACCTTGCCTTCAATTATAATAAATGGGGGAGACAACCTGCAGAGCATATATATATATACATATACATATATGTTTATGTATATATATATGTGATATACAGAATAAATAAAAAAGAAATGAACTGAGGGAAGGTACTAGAATCAACCTATACCAGAACAAGAATCCTCTCTACAACATAGCCAATAAATAACCATCCAACATTTGTTCAGGAACTTCTAATGAGAAGGAAGCCTGTCCTACTGGAGGAAATTTCTCTTTACTCTAATGGATCTGTGATTTAGATGTTTCTTCTAGCAATACAGAACAAAACCCACCCATACCTGCTCATCTTGTGCACTCTTGTTTATTTTCTTCCATAGCTTTTCCTATTCTAGATTCTAGAAATCTTCTTTTTATTTCTTATTCAATACTAAAAGTGAATCTCAGAGACTTCCACCCATTGCTCCTTTTTCTGTTCCCTGGAGCCAAGCAGAAAAAGTCTAACTCCTACTGGACATCATGACATATCCTATAAATATTTGCAGACATCTCCCATATTTTCATTATATCTTCTTTTCTCCAGGGTATGTATAGATCTATTCATTTCTTTCAGCCAATCTTCCTGGGGTACCTAGAACTAAACTCAGTGATAAAGATGCCGTCTAATCAAGGTTAAACACGACCAGCATCTCCATAGTTCTGCATGATATGCTACCCAAAACAGTCTAAGAACTGAATCAGCTTGTTTGACTTCTGTAGCTGATTCATACTGATCTTGCAGTCCATTGAAACCTGTAGATTGTATTCAGACAAATAGCCATCTAGAATGCCTCCCTTATTTTGTACAGGTGAAGTTTTGAACCCAGTTATGAGAGCTGTATTTAATTCTATTGTATAAATGGATGGAAAAAAATTTCATCTTATAAAAATTCCATCTTATAAAACATTTTAGCCCAGGGTGAACTATAACTCAAGGGCCAAATTCACCTCTAGCTTGTTTTCGTAAGACCAGCAAGCTAAGAATGCTTTCTTCTTTTTACATTTTTAAATTACTAATAATTATTTTAAAATATAAAAACCATTTTTAGTTTACTGGTCATAATTTGCTGACCTCCCTGCCTGTTGAAATCTTTTTGTGTCTTTTTCTGTCTTATAATATAGTAGCTATTTTTTATGTCATCTTGAAATTTGGTAAACATGCCATCTATTGCCAATATGCAAATCATTGATGAAAATGTTAAACAGCAGAGAGTAAAGGACACAACACTAGAGACCTTTTCCCAAGCTGAAATTGAACCAGTAATGATTAATCTTTGGGCGTGGTGATTCAATCAGTCCTAATCCTAACTGTGCTATTGTTTACCTCATACCTTTCCAGTTTGTCCCCAAAAAGAGAATGAAAAACTTTACCAAATGTTTTACTAAAACCTGGGTAAACTATATCTTCAACTTCTTACAGGTAGCTAAATGGCACAGTAGAAAGAGCACTGGACCTGGTATTCAAATGCATTTTCTGATATTTGCTAGTCATTTGATCTTTTATAAAAGTCACTTACCCTCTGTTTGCATCAGTTTCCTATTCTGTTCAATGAGGATGATAAGGATTCCTAGGGTTGTTGTGAGGATAAAAACAGATAATATTTATAAAGTGCATTGCAACCCTCAAAGCACTATATTAATGTGAACTACATAATTATAATTATAATTTTATTTCCATGATTTTAATTATTTTAATTTTAATTATTTCCATGGTCTGGCAACTTTGATCAAAAAAGAAAAATAAGATCAGTTTATCATGACCTATTCTTGAAGCCTTGCTACCTCTTTGGGATCATTGGTTCCTTTTCTGGATCTTCACAAATCATCCCTTTCATAATTTACTCTAAAAGTTTTCCAAGAAAGTCATTGGCTTCTAGTTGTTGCTTTTTATCTTTTATTCTATTTTTAAAAAATCCTTACTTCTGCCTTAGAATCAATACTAAGTACTGGTTTCAAGGCAGAAGGAATGGTAAGGATGAGTCATTTGGGGCTAAGTGACTTGGCCAGAGTCACGCAGCTAAGAAGTATCTGAGGTCATATTTGAATCCAGGACCTCCCATCTGAGATCAGATTTGAACCCATGACCTCCCATCCCTACGACTGACTCTCTATCCATTGAATCACTTGACTTCCCCTGTCTTCTCCTTCTAAACAATTGGGACATTATTTATCCTTCTCCAAACTGATAGTGGCTCTCCACTCTTCATGATCACTGATCATGAAGTGGCTCAGCAGGAAGCATACCTGCCAGATCTTTTAGCATTTGAGCATGTATTTTATCTGGGCTAGGTTCCTGGAATTTATCAGGTAGCTAGGTGTTTTCTTGCTGTCTCTTAGTTTGGCATCGACTTCCTGTTAGACATTTTTGTTATGCCCTTTCCAGGCTAGAGATAATTTTTGTTGGCAGATAAAATAGAAGCACCATAAGAGTTAAGCAACTTCACCATCTCTTCATAGTCAGCTATCCTAGTACAGGACACTCCAGCATGGTGCTTGCATCAAAGAAGTCTCTGTGTTCTCTGAGCATGGAAGAATTGCAGTTATTCAAAAGAAACATGAGATATACACATTTAGAGACATCTCCATCCCAAATGTTCATATGGACTATGTGTACCTGACCTGTGGTAGAGCCTTCTGAGCTCAAGGTGGTGCAATCAGCCACAGTCAGATCCCCTGTACATTGACCCCAACATTGTGATGCCATTTTGACCCTCTGCAAGTATGGAGGACAACAACCACTTCTCATCTACTCCAAGCATTGGCTTTATCTCTTTTTTTAAAGATGAAGGAAAGCCTACTTAAATCTTTTTTTTTTTTTAAATATAAACATGTTCTTTTTGAATTGAAAACAAAAAAATTGGAGGACCTGGTAGGAGAGATTGTTGAAACCAAATAATGTCTGAGTTGACCCTCTTGAAACTTTTGGGTTGGCAGTACATTATAATGGAATATTGGAAAAACCACAGAACTGAGAATCAAGAGACCTGCTACTAATTAGTTACATGGTCTCCAGTTGATGACTTCAACTCTCTTAGCCTCAGTTTCCTCATTTATAAAATTTGGGATGTGGATTAAACAGCCCACAAAGACCCTTTCCAGATAGAACATTCAAAAATTTCTTTTAAGCTTTCTTTGGGGTGATGTAACACAGTTCATTCAAGTCATATTTTCATTGACATATTTATGAGCAAGCCCATTAGTATATTAACCCTCTCTCTCTTAATTTAACATGACAACAACAATGACAAAATAAAAAAGCAAATGCCTAAGGTTTCTGAGAGAATTTCTTTTTGGTAAGGAAAAAATAAGTTTGTTCAGCCAAGGGACTGACAGGGAACACAGTTGTACATCCTGGCAAAGACCCAAGAACAATAAGTCTTTGGAGGGGGGAGGCTGTACTGTTCATCTGCACCCTCTGGTGGTTTTTTTATGTCATGGTCACTGGCTTAAGGGGAGATCTTTGATGGGGACTTTTCCATAACCTTCTTGGAACAAGACACTTCTAGCAATGCCATTCATTTAAAGATGAGGTAAATGAGGACAGCTGCTTGGAAAAAGACCTGCTAAGCAAAATGACTAAATCAAGAGTCAGGCAGAGGGACACCAAAAATCAAATCTTTCTTTTTTGGAATCCCATTACTACCAGTGGTCAGTGATGGAGGTGTGAGGGCAAGTGTGAATTTCATTTTGTGTGTTTGAAATATGGGATATTGCACTAGGGAAGGTGAAGTAGACTGAAAAAAAATAAGTAACTGATGCCATTTTTTTCTTGTCCTTGGCAGAAATTCACTCATTTGGATTATACCTTTTTACAAAGGGAGATTAGATAAATTAGAGATTAAGGAAAGTGGAACAGATGTTTCACTTTTGATAAGCATCACCCTATAAGGAAACTCAAGAGAGTATAAGGAAATGAACCACTGAAGAAAGTCCACAAGCCCATCCACTTGATCTCATATTTTGCTCACATTTTGAGGAGGCAAGGAAATTCCATGTATGACAGAGAACTGACTAAATCCAGTGCCATACCTGTGCTGGTGGACTAACATCCATAATGATGCCAAAGGCAATTTTGAATTTTCTTTCTTTGAATGTCTGCCAGAGCTAATGATGCTGGAGACATCTTGGGAGCCTAGATAATTCTGAGAAGGAGAGATAGGGACTATAATAAGGTGAAGAACAGGGGATGACAGGCAGAAGTTTTAGCAGAATCATAGAATATTAAAGTTGAATGAACCTTTAGAGATGATGATGATGATGATGATGCTAGCTCTTGTTTATATATTTTTTGTAAAAAAAAATACTTTCCTTACAATAGAACTGTGAAGTAGTCTCTAAAATGATAGATGTATTAGATAAATTTTGAGGTTCCATCTAGTTCTAACACCTATGATCCTATAATTCTAGTGTGAGCATCATCTTCATTCTGCTCTTGAACAAACTGAGACTTGGTATAATGAAGTAACTGGCCAAAGGTTACAGCTAGATCTAATAGTAGAGACAGAATCAAAACCCAAGCTTTCTGGTTTCAAGTGTGGTCCGCTTTCCTTTTTATTCTGCTGGAGATCATCTAGTCTAACCCTCTCGTTTTACAGATAAAAACACTGAGTCCATTAATCAACAAGCTTTGGTTAAACATGTGCTGTCAGATTATTGTTCTGAACACTAGTGATACATAAACAAAAGGGCAACAAACCCTGCCCTCAAGGAGCTTACATTCTAGCAGAGTAGAAAGCATGTGCATATGTACACACACTTACATACATACAAATTGTAAACAAAATAGACAGAAGGTGATTTTGGTGGGGGAGAAATAATGGCTTAAAGATTGGGATGAATATCTTTAGACTGCTATCTGAGTTTCCTTGTGATGTAGAATTTCCACAAATAGGGTTGAATCACTTTCTAACCTTATCACAAAGGACCCTTTATTCTCCTTGCCTGAGGATGGTAATATGTATTGGCTTTGACTATCAATTTACTGGATTCCTGATTCTGGGAGGCAGTTCCCTCTTTAAGTGCCTTATCCTGATATGGAAATTCATAGAGATGTTGTAGGCATGCTTGTAGGCACCATTTCATGTGTTTTTGCTTCAAGATAAGAGGATGGATGATTGTCTAGTTGGAATGAAGGTTTTCTTATGCACCCATGAGGATGGGAGAGTTAATAAAGTGACATGTAGTATTCAGAGGAGTTGAGATAAAGCAGTGAAAATTATAGAGTAATTCAGAAAAGTATGAATATGCTACTTATGGAAACATGATTGCCAATTTAATTGGCTACAGAGCGTGGACTTGGTCCTGCTGAGAAAAACCATAATGGATTGAAGAAGGATTAAGGAATTGGATGGGAAATACTGGGTGTAGGAAGAAATGGTTTCAGGCAGACATCAGTAAGCTTTGATGGTCCAGGGTGCACTTGAGGATGTATAATATAGGGTAAGGAGTCTTGGCTATGTAGTCAGAGGTTGTTGTCCAATTGGGTCTAGCTCTTCATGATCCTATGAACCATACTGTCCATGAGGTTTTCTTGGCAAAGATACTAGAGCAATTTGTCATTTCTTTTCCCAGTGAATTATGGCAAACAAATAACTTGTCCAGAGTCAAACAGCTAGTGTCTGGGGTTGGATTTGAACTCAGGTCTTCCTGATGCCAGGCTTAATGCTCTATCTGCTGAGTGACTTAGTCACCAGTGGAGCTGAGCCCCCAAATCCTGCCTTTGTTCTTTTCAACCTTCGGCAGTTTATCTCATGCTAGCCTCAATAAGATAGATGCTAGACTAGATTGCTTTTGAGGTTTTCTTCAGTGCTAAATCTATGATGCTATGTTGGGCTTAGATACTTGTGATAGGTAGTTAGGAATAGATAGATAAGAAAGGAAATAAAGATAATAGAGAATATAAAATCTCAGGAGGCTAGAAAGAGCAAAATACAGTTTGGGGAAAGGAAGAGAGAAGGGGGACTGGCTCAGTGGGACAGGTATCATGGACTTCCTCCAGCTGTTCTAGGCATGGGCAAATTGAAGTCATAGCCCAGAACTTGTGGTTTGGGGAATCCCTCTGTTACTGGCCATTGAGCAAATTTTGGGGGATGCAGACAGTGAAGGACAAAGCAGCTCAGCCAGTTAGTATTAAACAAACCAACACCTTCCAGCTCAGCTTCATTCCACAAATATACTTCCTTAAGGTGCCCTTTTGTAGCTTCTTTTTGTTTCTTCATGCAACCAACAGATATTAAAAAACAAACAAACAAAAAACTACTCCAGTTGGGTGCTGGGTTTGTGTGTATTTGTGTTTGTGTGGTGTTGTCTGTTGTAGGGGAGAAGATATGAAGACTAAATGAAACATTTCCCCTACTGTCATGGAGGTTAAAGTCTAGGGGTAGAAGGACAGAAATAAGATAAAAACACACGTGATCATGAGAGAGGATATTACCTAATAAGTGCATAAGAGAGCAGGGAGACAAAGGAGCCCAAGGGAGGTCTGATGGGAAAAGTCATTATCAGCTGGAACAGGTCAGTGAAACCTTGGAGGAAGTGATATTTGAGTTAGCTTTAAGGGTGGACAGGAATCCAATAAATAAAGGGGAGGGAAGATATTCCATTTATAGGAAACAGATAAACAAAGACACAAAGATTGGAGGGTACAGGCTGCTTTAGAAGGAGTAGCCCATAGAAGGGAAACTGAAAAAGTTTGAATAGGTAAGGTTGTAGAGGATCTTGAAAACCAGGCAAAGGATTTAGTGCTTTCCTTGGGAGGCAGTGGGGAGTCATTGATGATTTTTGAGCTAAGGAGTTCCATGATCTTTTTTGACCAGATTTTATATAAATATTGTTAGTATGGTAAGTAGTGGAAATCAATGGAACTCCGGAAGCCAGTGGGAGCAGCTAAAGTGCATTCTGAATAGTTGTATATGACATTTTGGTTTTTGGAGGTGGCATTTAGCCAAGGCAATTAAGGGGAAGAAAGGGAGGTTACTGGATTCAGTGCTATTGCCTTTGGGTAGAATTGTTTTAACAGTGGAGGACCTGATGAACAAGTATTCATTCAACCTTGGAGGGAAGAGCAAAGCTGCAGGTGTGTGGGCAATGCAGAAAACTGTCCCTTTTGTAGGTATTTTGTGTGCCATAATCCTATGGGAAGGCAGAGGCGGGGGCAACTGAAGTATGTTTGTGTGTCCTCACCTTACCGATGTTGCATATATTTTGTTGTATTTTATGCCCACAATGACAAATGGCATTGCTCTCTCTCTCTCTCTCTCTCTCTCTCTCTCTCTCTCTCTCTCTCTCTCTCTCTCTCTCTCTCTCTCTCTCTCTCTCTCTCTCTTTCTCCATCTTTGGAGTTCAAAGCTCTTCATAATCAACTCACCCATCTTTTCAGTTTTCCTATATCTTACAACCCACCAACACACTAAACTCTTTGCTTCCCCACAAACAAGACAGATTCCAGGTATTTTCTCTGGGAGGAATATCCTCCTTCCTCATTTTTCTCTTGACTTCCCTGGCCTCTTTCAAGCCCCAGCTAAAATCCCGTCCTCTATAGGAAATATTTACCAATTCTTCATAATTCTTTTGATTTTCCTCTCTTAATTATTTCCAATTTGTCCTGAATATACTTTGTACATATTTTTAAAATATAAAAAGTACTTTGTATGCATGATCTTATTGGAGACTCACAACAACCCTGAGTCAACTGGTCAAACAGAATTTATTAAGCATCCGAAGTACAAAGCATGGTGCCAAAATGCTGGGGAAACACGGAAAGGCAAAGGACAGTCAGTTCCTGCCTTCAAAGAGTTCACAGTCTAATGGGGGAAACAACCAATCAAACTACTATGTACAAATAAACTATTAGTAGTAAATATTATAACTGTAATAGACTTAGCTATTTGTTATAAGCAATACAATGATCCAGGACAGTTCTGGGGTATTTACGACCAAGAATGCTATCCACCTCCAGAGAAAGAATTGTGGGAGTCAGAATGCCATTTAAAGCATATGATTTTTCAATTGTTTATTTGGGGTTATGTGTGGGGTTTTTGTTTTTTTTTATAAGATTCACAAAAATGATCAATATGGAAATATGTTATACATGATAATACATATATAACCCAGATCAAATTGCCTGCTAGCACCAGGAGGAGGAAAGGAAAGGAGGGATGGAGATAAGTTCAATCATATAACAGGAAAACTTGTGTGGAAAATTTTTATGATGTAATATATAAATAAATAAAATAATTTTAAAACAAATGTTAAAAATAATAAATATTATAAACTATTTGTTTATACCAAAAGAACAAAGAGGAGATAATGACCAGGAACCAATAGTAATAGAATTAGGAGGAGTTGGGTAAGACTTCCTGTAGATGAGATATTAGTTGGGACTTGAATGAATACAGGGAAGCCAAGAAGGATATGCCAGGTATGGGAAATAGCCAGAGAAAATGCTGGAACCAAGAGACAGACTAGCTTGTCTGTGGGATAGCAAGGAGGCCAATGTCACTGGTAGGGTATAAAGTATAAGAAAACTAGAAAGACGGGAATATTGGTTTTGAAGGGCTTTGAACACCAAACAGAGGTTTTCGTTTTTGATCCTGGAGGTGATAGGGAATCACTGGAGTGGTAGGTGCCATAGAGATTGCTCTTTCTATTTTAAGCATGAAAAAACTGATTCTTTAAGTTTGGATGACTTGCCCAGCTAGGTGGAATTTGAAGATATTTCTTCTGGATTTCAAATCCAGTGGTGCTCCATTTACCATGCTAAGCTGCCAACTCTAGGCTGGAGTGCCAATTCCCTGGAAAGGAGACTCTATGATGCCCTTGGTGATACATAGATGGCCTATGCTTACTTATCCATTAAAGCTATGGATTTGGAACTTTTGAATCACTCTAGGAACATGTTTGAGGGCCTCACATGTTAGAATTCCACCAGCACCATGGAAATCACTTATTTTTCCCTTTGCTCCAGAGGGGTAAGTGCAAGTTATTCACAGCCTTGGGCAGTAACTGCATGACTTGCCATCTGTGTCTCCTAATGATGTCACAGTGGCTGCTCCTGGGCTATAGGCTGCCCATCTTTAAAGAACAGTAAGAGCAGACAATGGGTTTTCTCTGCCAGTGAGAACTAGCATTTACAACTTGGCCTTGAACTTTTGTGACATGCCAGACATGGATGGCTTTTGTTAAGGGAAAATGAGGACTGCTGAGGAGTTACTTCTAACTCTTAAGAGGCTAAGATTCAATGAAAAGCTCCATTGTTTGGGCCAGAACATGGGGTCTCATTAAATTATATATCCCTTCCTGTATGAAGAAGGCCTTTGTATATCTATTACAGTGACCCATTTCTTCGATTGTTTCTGAGGACTGGGGAACACTAAATATATATGGGTAAATCTCCATTTATTTAGGTAGTACATCCACTGTGATTTTCTTTATAGTTATACTTTTACACCCTCTTCCAATGTGATTTTCCTTATACTTATACCTTCATATCTTTTTTAGTTTGGCCCCAGGCCACATGCTTCTCTAGGGATGGTTTATTCATTCATTCATTCATTTATTCATTCATTTATTTTTTCCCAGATTTGGGATTTTTTTAGTATAGGGAATTCTTTCTACCAGTGCTTACCAACAATTACTTTGCTAAACAGTATGCAGAGTTACTTGAAGTACTTAGAGGTTAAATGTCTCATCCAGGATCATAGTTAATGTGTGTAGACTTCAGTCTAGGTCTAGTCTAGTCTAACCTTCTCTAGAGTTTCATGTCAGTCCCCATAAAACTCATTGTATCACGTCTGTTTCTCCCACTGCTCCAGTCTGAATAGGTAGGGATTGTTTCTGAGCTTTAAGTACTGTTGCTGCAGGGCACCCCAGGCAGATCCTATTTCAGGAAATATTTCTTGGTTCCCCAAAGTCATTTGAGTGTTTTCCAACTCATTCAACTGGCACATTCTGGTATTCAGGGTTCTGTTGGGTCATTCATATTTCTAGAGTTGACAACTCCACTCCTTGCTCTGATTGATGAAAGAAACACAGAAATGGACATAGCATAGGAAAGTGGCTCAACCTGGGCAGGGAGAGTTAGTCCTTAGGTCTCCACAAAGCCAAGGCCTGGGGGGAAGTCTCTCTCAAGAGGTAGATCTCTCCTGAGGCTAGGTTTTTTTTTTTCCCAGAAAATCCAGCAGTTAAGAGTCAGCTTTTCACTCACCACGTGTCAGTTCAAAGGAAGAGATTTTAGAACAGCCTCACCAGGAACAGGGTCTTGGATCCAGTTTTCACTTCCAAAGAATGAAGAACTGTCCCTCACAGGAAGTGACAGCTCCTTTTAAAGATGTTTCTTTTGTGTCACTTCCTGTGTCTTCCCCTAATTTTACTTCTACCAATCATAGTTGATGCTTTGCTTTAAGACTGCTCAGGGGCAGCTAGTTTAATTCTGATTTGTCACCCACTATTGCACACATGGGTCACAGACCTCCCACTAAATGATTAAGTGGGATGTTTACACTTTTGGTGATTAGATCCAAAAATGGACGGATCTCCATACTCAACTTTTAAGTAGGGTGTTTATACTTTTGGTGATTAAAATCTAAAAATAGGCAGGAGTTACAACTTAATTTTCACACTATGTATATAAAATGTGTATATTATACACATACAAAATGTATATGTACAACATACATTTTGTATAAAATATATATGTACAACATACATTTGGCATAAAATGTATTACATATTACATAGAAAACATGTTATATGCTATATACTATACATTTTACATACTTATAAAGTATATACATCATATATAAATGAATATATGCATTATACAACATGTATATCTACAGTGTATATATTTTATATGTGGTATATACATACACACATGTAATATATGTATATACCACATAAATATATTTTATATACATATAAAGTATATATATCATGTATAGCATGTATATATATATTATAAAACATACATTTCCTATATATAAATGTGTATATACATAGTATATGACATATAGTATATGGCATATAGATTACATATATTATGTATATATATATTTCATGTGTGTGTATTTTTGTGTATATATAGTGATAAGATCTCTTATGTTTATGTTGTAATATGCATATCTATAATTTTATTTTCATCAAAAGAATTACTGAACATATTTCAGAAGAATGTTCGGCAAAAGATAGAGAGCACCCTACTACATTTCTTGTCTTAAAAAAGAATATGGTTTTGCTTGTTATGAAAGTATGAGAGAACTGACAAGATTCACTTGGGACTTGACTCTATTTCAGACTAAAGAACTGGTTCTTACATATCTTGGGTAAATTCTCTAGAGCAGAACATCTCCATTCTCGCTGTACCTTGCTTTATCCAATAGATATTCTTGAAATCATCCTCTCACTCTCCAGTTCAATTTCCCCAGTCCTGTCAAAGGCATCACCATTTCTCTAATTTCTCAAGTATGGAACCTCAGCATTATTTTGAACTTTTTATTGTCCTCACCTCATATATCCACTCAATTGCCAAATTTTGCCATTTCTATCTCCATAACATTTCTTGCTTCCATTGTCTCCTTATCTCTATTCATTCAGCCACCATCCTCATTCCCTCATTACTGTTTACCTAGATTTTTCAGTCTCTCTCTGTGTCTTTGCATGTCATCCATTATTTTTGTCTGGAATACCCTTTTTCCTTACATCTGCCCCCAAGAATCCCTCACTTCCTTCAAGATGCTATTCAAGCACTACCTTCTAAACCCGATCACCCCAACTTATGCTCCTTTCCTAATGATCCTATATTTATTTTTATTCAGTAAATATAATGTATATTGTATGTGATTTGTAATTATTTATATAGAATTATATACACATACACCCTTATATACATGTCTTCCCTTAGCAGAATGCAAGCTTTTTGAAAGGGGGTTCTATTTGTATTTATATCCCTAATACCTAATATAATGCCTGGTATACAGTAGGCAACTAATAAATGTTTTGATTGATTGGGAAACTATAATGTTTGAAAATTGAATTAAGAACTAATGAACCATGAGACTAGGAAGCTGTCAGTGCCCCAGGCAGTTCCCTAAGATTATAGGTAACTTGTAGACCAATTCAATTAGTTTTATAGAGGAAGTAGTTCAACAAAAAGTTCCCTAACAATAAAATTGCAGGTCCATTGTAAAAAAAAGAGTAAATAAAAACAAAACCATTAGGATCATAGGACTACAAATTTCCAACTAGAAGGATTCCTAGAATTCTTTTTGTTCAGTTCCTTCATTTTACCAGTAAAGGAGCTAATGTCCAGGGATGTCACATGCACAGTCATAATAAAGAAGATGCCATAGGTCATTTAGGTGTAGTTTCTCTAGCATTCTACTTAATCCTATATTTTCTTTTTTGTTTATCTTTCTGTTAGATATCTAGAACTGAGAGGGGGACATGTTAGTAAACATATTTATCTCAGCTAAATGTTTAATAATCAGCTCTTTGAAAAAATGTAAAATATACCTTTTAAATTTAATCTGCATTATTATTTCCCTCATCACTTTAAGTCTAGATAATCAACAAAATAATAATAGAACCAGCCCTGATTGGTCATATTTTTAAATTTCTGAGGTGTAAAAGCTCGCACAGGGAATTTAATCACTAGTTTTATTGTCCCAGTCAGTATGAGCTGGCCCCAGTTTACCCCTGGTTGATCTTGTAGTTCAGATAATACTTTCTTTATGGCATTTGGTTCATATAAATTTAATATTGATATTAGTTTGTTGTGTATGATTCCTTTTAACATAATGAAATTTTCTTATTAATCTCTATTTTTTTTAAACCTTTACCTTCTGTCTTAGAATCAGTATGATTCTAAATTAGAAGAGTGGCAAGGGCTAGGTGATGGGAGTCAAGTGACTTGCCCAGGGTCACACAGTTTAGAAATGTCTGAGGCCAAATTTGAATCTAGGACTTCCCATCTCTAGGCCTGGCTCTCAATTCACTGAGCCACCCAGCTGCCCCCTATTTATCCCTATTGATGTTGTAAATGTTCATTTTTGTGCTTTGTCAGAAAGCCCAATTATAACTCCTGCTTTTTTTTTGGATTCATCTTGTTCATAGTAGGCTTTTTTCCAGTCTCTTGTTTTTATTCTGTGTATGATTTTCTCTTTTAAATGTGTATCTTTTAAGTAATAGATTTTTCAGTTTTGTTTCCTTATTCATCTTATTAGATTATGTAGTCTATTCACATTTAAAGTTATGCAAGTTAGATTTATATTTTATTTTATCTCTAATATATATTTTTTCAAAATCAGGATTTTTTTTCTGTCCTTTCTTCTGCAAAAATATTTTGACTTCATATACTTAAAAGAAACTCCATTTCCTCAAGCCCTCTTCCCCTCACTCTTAAGCTTCACTCTCTTCCATTTATTAACCCAATCCTTAGTCTTGGAATTTTATTTTATTATTTAATCCCCCCCCCACCTTGATTTTATTCAGTTCTTTAATTCTTCCTTTCAGTTAAGTAGTCATCTAAAATTCCCTTTCCTTTCTTTTCTGTCAACTTATTTGTATAACTTAAATTTTTTTTATTATGTTTTTTATCCTAAAAAAAGATTTATTTACCTTATTCTCTTCATTATTTATCTTCTCTTTCTGTATATTTTCATTATTTAGTTTTTGAATCATGTACTTTAAGCTTTTTTGGGAAGAGTTTAATTTTATTTTTCAATTACACATAGGAACAATTTTTTTTTAACAATTGTTTTCTGACATTTTATGATCTAAATTCCCTCCCTGAGACAGTAAACAATCTGATATAGGTTGTGCCAGTCCTGCCATGCAAAACATATTTCTATATTCCTCATGTTGTGAATGAAGATATCGCACATATAAGAAAAAACTCATGAAGGAAATAAAGTGAAAAACGATATACTTCAATATGCTTCCAGATTCTGACAGTTCCTTCTATGGCTATGGACTCCATCATGAGTGTCTTGGATCTTTGCATTGCTGATAATTGTTTAGTCCTTCACAGTTGATCATGTATAATATTTCTGTTACTGTATACCATGTTCTCCTAGTTCTGCTCACTTTACTTTGCATCAGTTCATATAAGTCTTTCCAGGTTTTTCTAAAATCATCCTGTTTGTCATCTCTTATGATAAAATAGGCATCTTATTCTTTAGTTATTTTTTGAGGATTTCTATATTTATTATGGAATTAAAACTGCTAAGGTACTTATTTTAAGCTTCCTCTTCTAAATAGTTTCTATGTTGTTGCTTTGCAGATCTTGTCCTTCTCCCATTCCCATTTTTCTTTTATAATTAATTCTAAAAACTATCAATTCCTGCAAGCGATTAAAAAAAGATATTGCTCCATGGTAATAATTTTCCTCTATATGGGGCAGTTAGGAAGTACAGTGGATAGTGCTTGAGGCCTGGAGTCAGGAAGATTCATCTTTCTGAATTCAAATTTGGCCTCAGACACTTAGTAGTGGCCGAGTCACTTAACCCTGTTTGCCTCAATTTCCCCATCTGTAAAATGAGCTGGAGAGGGAAATGACAAACCACTCTAGTGCCAAGAAAACTCACTAAGGACTGCTAAGAGTCAGACACTGAAAAGATTAACAACAAAAAATATTTTTCTTTTTTTTCTGTTTGCAGTCATTATTAATCCTTGCCTTCCCCATGTTCATTCTCTACCCTTATCTCATTTGCCATGAAATGTTTTCCATGTTCCATGCCCTCATTTTCTTCTGGGTTTTTGTTGACTCAGGAGCTTGATTCTTCTCTTGAGGCAGGATGAGTGGTCTCTCTACCACCAAATTCCTGTAGCTTACATTTGTTGTAAGGTCCCTACCTCCATTTATGGAATATCTCTTTGGCCATGGGAGTATTCATCACTTGTATCCCCTCCCACCAATAAACATGATTCCCCTATTCATTTCCCAATTTTCAATCTCTCCCTTTTCCTTCTAATTGAGAGGCTACAGGAGTTATTTCTCCTTCATTGTTAGTCTAAACTAACTAAAGAACATCACAGAGTCCTCTCTTTTCCCTCCCCTTTCACTTTTATGCACTCTCCCATTCTGTAATTTAGTTCCACAAAAAACTCTTCATTCACCTTTAGGTGAGGTTCTATGAGGTTTAGTCCATGATATTTCAGGTCTGTTTCTCTACCATCCCTTTATTTTGACTGCTGATTTTACCTCTTTTTCCTTGTGTACTTTTAGAAAGAGATATGAATTGTTATTTTGCTGTTGCTGAACTTGCTGTGTATTTGTTTACTTTACTTGTAACTCTTGTCTGGGGTGTTTGAAAAGCAAATAATTTCAGGTTCAGGTCTGGTTTTTTTTCCCCTAGGGAACCTTTGAATGATCTTCTTTTATTGAAAGTCCATTTTGTTTTCATTAAAGGCTAGACTCAGCTTTATAATGCATGTCACCATGGGTTGCATTTTAAGCTCCTTTGCTCTTCAGGAAACATTATTCCATTCCCTCCTGCAGTCTCTGATGGGTGCAGCATAGTTTGGTTTTATTTGAATTTTGTTTCCTTTAAATTTGAAAGCATCACTCCTGGTTGCTTAAAAATTTTGTTTGTTATTGGAATTGTTAAATTCAACCACTATGTCTTCAAGTTTGCAGCTTAGAGTATTTTTAATGTAGGTATCCTGTGGATTCTTTTGATTGGTACTTTGTTTTCTGTGTTTAGAAGTTCAAAGCATCTTCCTTGAATTATTTTTTGCATGATTGTGTTCAGGCTTTTTGACTTGTCATATTCTTTTGGGAGAATTATATTCTGAAAGTTATCACTGTGTATACCATCTTTGATATCAATATATTTTGTTTGCAGAGGAGTAATGCTTTCTTTTCATGTTATTGCCTTTTGATTCTCTTCTTTCAGATTGTCCTTCACTTCTATGCATTTTCACTCCCAATCACTTATTGTCTCTTTTGTTTCTTTTGTAAGACTTGCAACCCAGGAGTTAAGCTTCCAGTTCTGCCAATTATTTCTTCTATATTGGCCATCAAAAATCTGCTTTCACAATTCTTATTTCTATTTTAAATCATTCAGGAATATATTGCTGCTGCTGCTTCTCTCTCTCTCTCTCTCTCTCTCTCTCTCTCTCTCTCTCTCTCTCTCTCTCTCTCTCTCTCCACTCCCTGACTCCCCCACTTTTTGGAATCCATTTTGGAATTAATACTGACTATTGGTTCCAAGGCAGAAGAGTGGTAAGAGCTAGGTAATGGAAGTTAAGTGACTTACCCAGGGTCACACAACTAGGAAGTGTCTAAATCCAAATTTGAACCCAGGACCTCCCATCTCTAAGCCTGACTTTCAATCCACTGAGCCACCTAGCTTCCCCCATACTGCTGTTCCCTTAGGAATGTACAGGACCATCTGTTTCATCAGGTATTGATTCCTTTTCCTTTACCTTGCAATACTAATTCATAGATGTCTGGACTCTTAACTGATCAGTGGGCAATATTTTCTTCTGTTGCTAATATCTTTGTTGATTTATCTACTTATGCTGAAAGCATTTGAGTTTTCTTCCTCCTGAGATATTTTTAAATTTGTCTTTCCCCCATCTTAGATTCCTGCCTTACTCACTCTTTGACTCTTTCCCCTTTGATGATGGTTTTCCTAAGGCTTGGACCTCAAAACTCAATCTTTTCCCAGTCTGGGCAATTTGAAGTTCACCAGCCCCAGTCTTTGGCCCATGTGACTTTTAAAGGGACAGAATTAAATTAAAATTAAATTAAAGAACTAAGGTTCTTTGGCTAAGCTCTATTGCAGCACAGAATACTGTTTCATGGCTATCCCAGTCAGAATAAGCTTTTGCCTTTTTTTGGCACAGCCAGGAAGGGAGGTAGACTTCAATTTTGTTTTAAACCCAAAGGTTGTAGGTATGGTGATGGAGCATGCAGTGGTGAGTAAACTTGTTAGGTGTTAAGAGATTAGCTTTCTCTGCTGTTAGTTTGTTGAATCCTTTTAGAGATTCCCAGAATGAAGAGAGAATAGACTTCGTTTTATCACCCAATTCCTATTTTTCAGAGATTTTGGAAGCCTAAAGATTGGAGAAAATATCTAGTTCTCATCTTGTTGGCCACATAAAATGGTAGTTATGTGATCAATGAGATGATGATGATAATGATGATAAACACACTAAAGTAACTTGTTTTTAGTGGCCTTTTGGTTTCCTAGATTTTCAGATGGAGAAGGGGAATGGGTAATTTTCTACTCTAACACCTATCTTTTTACAGGTGAGGAAATTGATATCCAGAGAAGGGAAGTAATTTTCCCAAGGTCACAAAGCAAGTTAGTCACGGGGCTCATACGACAATCCTAGCTTCCTAGATTCCAGTTTACTATTCTTTCTACCATGCCACCCTGCCTCTTCTGGGGAGTAATGAGCTTCAGGGCTTTGAGTGCATTCTGCATTAAAGGGAATTGCTAACTAATACAATATCATAAATACTTTCTCAGTGTCCTCATCAGGGTGACTGTGAGTTAAACTATATTGTCATTGTTTCAGCAATTAGATAAGAGAAGAGAATTAACCAGCAGGAGAGTGGTGAGGACCAGAAGTACA
This sequence comes from Monodelphis domestica, assembly GCF_027887165.1. Lineage (NCBI taxonomy): Eukaryota > Metazoa > Chordata > Mammalia > Didelphimorphia > Didelphidae > Monodelphis > Monodelphis domestica. The sequence continues at coordinate 437,991,575 of NC_077228.1, read as the reverse complement.
GTAGTTAGCAAGAAATTGGCTTCATGTAGTACAGATATTCCTGAATAGACCAAAGATATTAAAACAGGTAGTCCAGATCTGTGAACTGCTCTTCACATATGGGTTTTCCTTACTCTTCTATTTCTAGGCTAGGTTTCTGTAAGTGTCTGCCCACTCTTCCCCACAGATGCTGTTTGTTAGTATAGAAGCATGACCCAGGTTTATGTTTGGACTGAGATAAAGCGATAATTCCCTACATTTGTGACGTGTTTATTATTATTACTTTTGCCTTATTAGGAGTGGTTGGTTTTTGGAACGTTACCAATTAATGATCAAGTGCTCTGGCAGTGAGAATGCAGGATTATGTTTTTCCCACAATGGGGGTGACCCTCTAGGATCCGGAGATAATTTGAGTGCATGATGGTGGTGGCCCATCCTTGGGAACTCAGACTGCCAGGAGAGAGAGAGAAAGAGAGAGAGACAGAAAGAGAGACAAACAGACAGAGACAGAGAAAGAGAAAGAGAGAGAGAGATGGATTGGGAGAGAGAGATAGACAGAGAGAAAGAGACAGAGAATGAGAGGGAGAGACAGAGAGACAGACAGACAGAGAGACAAACAGACAGAGACAGACAGAGAGAGAGTGAGAGAGAGATGGATTGGGAGAGAGAGACAGACAGAGACAGACAGAGAGAATGAGAGAGAGGGAGAGACAAAGAAAGAGACAGACAGAGAGAAAGAGACAGAGAGAACGAGAGGGAGAGACAGACAGAGAGACAAACAGAGACAGACAGAGAGAATGAGAGAGAGGGAGAGACAAAGAAAGAGAGAGACAGACAGACAGAGAGAACGAGAGAGAGGGAGGACAGACAGAGAGACAAACAGACAGAAACAGAGCGAGAGGGAGAGAGAGATGGATTGGGAGAGAGAGACAGAGACAGACAGAGAATGAGAGAGAGGGAGAGACAGACAGAGAGAAAGAGACAGAGAACGAGAGAGAGGGGAGACAGACAGAGAGACAAACAGACAGAGACAGAGAGAAAGGTAGAGAGAGATGGATTGGGAGAGAGAGACAGACAGAGACAGACAGAGAGAATGAGAGAGAGGGAGAGACAAAGAAAGAGAGAGAGAGACAGACAGAGAAACAGACAGAGAGAACGAGAGAGAGAGGGAGAGACAGACAGAGAGACAGACAGAGACAGAGAGAGAGAGAGGGAGAGACAGAGAAAGAGAGAGAGACAGAGACAGAGACAGACAGAAAGAGACAAAGAGAGAATGAGAGAGAGGGAACTAAGACATGCTTCCCTCCACATCCCCCATTTTATATAGGTATGTACATAAACAGTTTATTTATAAACATACACACACACACACACACACACATATTTACCTATTCTCAAGAAGCTTGCAACCTGTTAGGTAGGTCAGCTAATCAGTCAACTAACACTTATTAGGTACCTATTATGTGCCAGACTTTGTGCTAATTGGAGATGACATGTATGTATACACATAAATAAGCCCAAACAAAAGTGAGAGCACAAAATTGGGAGAAATCATTTTCCCTGAGGCTTGAAGTGGGGTTGGGGCAGAGAGAATCAGCTTTTAGGAAGTGGTATTTGTCCTGGCCCTCCAAGAGGGGAATATAATTTAATGTAGGAACTTTAGGTGTCAGAGAAGGAAATATTTTTGCCTTTTGGCCTTCCACGCAGGTACTTTTTTTTTTTCTGCTCGCCTATGTGTAAAGTCAGCCTTTTCATGAAGTGACATCCATATCTGGATACACGAGCTATGTATTGCCTTCATCCATAATATCTCTAGAGCTTCAGAGTGGCATGGTGGCCACGTCTGCCTCTGACATACGGGAGTGTGACTTTGGGTAAGTCTGGAGGTGCCCCACGCATCTCTTGGTCTCTAAATGGCATTAAAACCAGCAATCTTCGTGGTCCTTTCTGGGAACTCCCCACCCTGATGACATTTCAGGTTTTGACCAAAGGTAGAACGCGCTGGCTCCTTAGACGTAGGGCAATTCTTTGTCTGTGATTTAGATCTACCCCCGCTCCAGTGGAGCAATAGTCTCAGATTTTATAAATGGGAGCTATTTGATGGTAGAAGGGAAATAAGGCAGCATAATGAACTCCCCAGCAAAGATTCTGCCCTACCAAAGGGAAGACGTGACTACTCAGGAGCAAGATCTGGACAGAATTAAGCCCTCCAAATTGTACCAAATTATTGGTTATGAACACTGGTCTATCATGGGATGACTAGCTAAGCACTGTAGTTTTCCATTAATAATGAATGATTTGCTGTATTCTAATCCTGTTAAGCATACAGTTTCTCTGCAAATGTATTAGTCGCAGTGTGTGTGTTTGTGAATTAAGCCCTTGGTGTATCAGGTTTATGAGCCTAATTGTCTATTCAAAGGGCTATCACTTTATCATGTCATGAAAATTAAAAAGGGCCCCTTTGTTTGAGTGTTTTGTTAATCTTCTGACTGTTATTTTTTCCTTCTTTCTAATTTTCTCTTCACTGAGCTTTATTATGATTTAAATGCAACCAAGGCAAATCCTATCACTAAATTGCAATTGATTATTACAATAACACTGATAATTGCATATAGGTATTAGGAAATAATACACTTGGGACTCTTGCAGGGAGATGAAAGAGGTGGCCCCAGATTATGCCATGGGAAATGCAAAGTGCTAGAAGCATCAGAATAATGCATTTTTCACAGGAAAATGGGTTAAAGATTTAGTGACTTATGTCTCATGGACACATGAGTGATTCCCCTTACAATTATCTTATGGATCCCAAAGTGACATTTAACAAGGAATTATGAACAATTCATTTTGAAAGCACAATTAATATCAGGTACTTATGGTTGATTTTAAACACATTATAAACTCTTCAAAGACACTTCTGTGTTTTAAAAGTTTTATTTAAAAAAACAGGCTAAAACGAGAACTTTCAGATTTCACATTTTTGGGAGCCTAGTCTCAGGTCCTGAAGTGTGCATGGGAACGGTGTACCCAAATCATTTTTGATTACATTTGAACACAAAAAAGAATTCTTTTGTCCTTTGGAGATGGAAAAAAAATTCTTCTCTCCTTTTTGTTTAGATAACTTGAAGGCAGCTTTGTTGTGAGATTTCAGACTTGGAATACTGACCAAGGACTGGCAGCTTTGCTTTGCTGGATGATATTTGCTTTTAAGAAAACTAAGTTTGTGGATGCAGAAAATTGTAGCTATGTATAGGTTTTCCCCTTAACTCCCCAGGATCATCTGAGATAAATTTATGTGAATATTTGTTGATGGGAATAGTAGGTAGGTAATCACTTAACTCTATAGAGGAAGAGGAAATGACTTAAATAGTGTGAACATAAAAGGGTCATATATGATAGGATCCAGCCTCCCAGAACTGTGGCCACAATCCTGAAATGGAAAATTAGAATCATGCAGCCCAACTTGCCTCCAGATCGGATCTTTTTTTCTTTTTATATAAAAATGTTATTGTTCATCCTTCCTTTTGAAGAAGGTCAATGACATCAGGAGGTGAGGTCTTGACCTTTGGCTTAATTGAATTTAAGTGAGGCAGAGTTGCAAGTCATCAGGCTCACTTTCTCTTTCAGAGTCATAGAAGTCCAGGAAAAACAGAACTACTGGTGATGGCCTCAGGATTCAGTGAATGACCTTGCCATGTTTTATTTCTACTGAAGTGCTAAGTATTCCACAATATCTGCTTCAGCTGCCTTCATGGCCCTTGGAACAAATTATTCCCACTTGCCTATTCTGCCAAGAGAAGTCTCATGCTTGGTGTAGAAATCCCCCCAAGTCACTGATGGGTTTGAGGCCTATCAGTTACCTGAGAAGTGGCATCCAACTCTAGGTCCTCTATTATATATATACATATAAAATTAAAAAAATAGGATTTTCTCTTTAAATAATTTTATATTTTAAGTTATGTGATAACAAATTTCCACATATGTTTTCTGAAGTCATATGATCCAAATTGTCTCCTTCCCTTCCTTCCCTGCCCCTTCTTGGAGCTGGCAAGAATTCGATATGGGTTATAGATGTATTATCATGCAAAACATATTTCCATAGCATTCTTTTTTCATAAGAGAATATAGGTCCTCTAATTCTAAATCCAAGGCCTTTACTATGTCATACTATCCTTACTTATTCATACATATGTCATACTATTCAACAAAATATCAGAATGTATGTAGAGATAAGTGTTGTCTCCTTTAAAGTAGTTACCCTGGGTATCTTACCCTGGGAGGGTAAGAACTTATAATAAGAATAATAGCTATCATTTATGTAGCCCTTTATGGTTTGGAAAGTGCTTTACTTTTGTCATTTCATTTAGTTGCACAACCTGCTGTAAGGAATTAAATGAAGGGTTTAACTAAATATGTGAGAATTCTAGAATAATATTGTGGTTGCTGATTTAAAATATTATAGCTCAAGTCAAAATGACATTTAATAGCTTTTATTTACAAAGAGGTGGAAAGAGTGAAAGTAGAAAAATGCAAAAAGAAGGTAGAGAAGATGTCTAGCCTATCACACTAAATATTGCTCTGGTGCTCAACTCAGCCTGGCAGGGCTTGTTAACCCTCAACTGGAGGACTCAGAATTCCACCTCCAAGAGGGGAAGGCCTCTCCAGCACTAATCTCTATCCAGAAGCCAGGAAAAGAAAGCCAGCTACTCATTCACCCAAGAACCAATCTAAGAGCCAAGGTCCCAAGTCCAAAAGTCACCTCCAAGCTGCAGCCCCAGTCCAAGATCCTCCAAGCTCCAGATTCAGGCTGACGAGGACATCTGGCCAAATAAATTCAGGACTTTTGATAGTCACTTTTTGTCCCTTCCCCTCTTCCTAGGGGCCAATCAAAGTTTCCAAATTGCTTAGCACTGCTCAGGGGGCCAGTGTCTATGGGATCCACTTCTCACCCTCTGAAGGTATGTATTAGTAGGGAAATTGAAGAAGGAACCAAAGTTCCAGTTACTTGGGAAATAAATATAAGGCAACACTTCCTTCCTTCCTCCCCTTTCCCCAAGTTGGGCTGTTAACAAATGGAATCAGTCTGACTGGACTAAAAAGGTAAGTAAGATTTCCCCTCAGTTCCCCCTTCTTGAATGATGTTCTTTGAAGTTCCCCTCCTAATATATTGAATCTGATTGAAATCTCTATTGAAATCAAGATGCCTATTTATTTAGTTATAAAAGGTTGAAGAGTAATGAGGATAGAGGGAAAAGGAAATCCCCAGCTATTTTTTATACAGATCTGGAAGATTTGAACCAGGGTCTTTCTTCAGGATAAGCTCTGAGGTTCCCCTAAGGGCCAAAAGTCTTTATCCTAAAAGTGTCACCAGTTGGAAAATAAGATCTTTTATGGCTCAGGCAAAAGGATTGAGACATAGATATCTTCACAGCAAAGGGTCAGTTCCTTCTCCCCTCAGCTCTAGGAGCAAAGAACCTCTTCCGGTTTTTTCAACTGCCCCTTCCAGAGTTTGGCTGAAAAGTTCCATACCAGCCCCTGAAGCCAGTGGGGGTTCCATTTCCTCTTCTCCTGAGATAGGTTGTCAAATTTAATTTTTTTCCATTGCTTCTGGCCTTTCCCTCTAATACAGGTATCAACTCTTATCAAAGGATTCACAAGTTTCTGATTGATTGGGTTAAAAGGATGGAGCTCTCCAAGTAAGTGACTTATGAATTCTCTTATTTGATGATTAACAAAGTGTTAAATAGGGGTTAAGTATGAGTTAAGTATGGGTTAAGTAGATTGATTAAAAATAGAATAAATAATTCCCTTTCACATTGGTAATTATAGGTGCTATTATGCCAATTTTACATATTAGGAAACTGAGGCAGACAGAAATTAAGTCACTTGCCCAGGGTCACATAGAGAGTAATGGGGCAGACTCAGATCTTATAGATTTCAAGTTTGGCACTCTATTCACTGTGATACCTAGCCACGTATTCAAACACTTTCTATTGTTCAAAGTATTTTAGTAGTTCTTTTATTAGAATTGTTTTCAGAAAATGAGGCACATTCTCTTGAATCTTTTCTCATTCTAAGATGTACAGTGAACCTGTACTAGACCTGAAATCAAAGATTTTCAATTCAGATTCTAGCTCTGTTACTATCTATTTGACCCTGACCAGATCATTGAAGCCTTTTTGGGCCTAATTTTCCTCATATAAAAAGGGGTCAGACTAGTTAATCTCAGAGGTACCCGAGAGCTCTAAATCTATGACTTTATGATCCACCTTCCACACAGTTATCAAATGAATATTTCCAAGACCAAGGTCTAATCACAGTACTTAATTCCTCCAAAAGCTTAAACTCTTTTCCATTGGATTTTGAATAAAATGTAAAATTAGTATTTCACACCCTCCACAATCTGGCTTCTGTCTATCTTTCTAGCCTTATTTCATATTCTTCTTCTTTAGGAATGTTATTGCACTGCCAAAATGGATGATGGACTCTTTGTCAAATATGATGTTCCATCTCATTCCTTCATACCTTTGCAGGGGATATTCCCAGTGTCTATCCAGTGCCATGTTGGTTGTTGGGGAAAGTAGGGCAAAGGTCTCCAGCTCTACCTGGCCCCCTTTAACCTTCTTCTTCAGTTGATTTACATAGCTTTCAAGGGGGATGCCTCATGAGCAGCTGCATCTCCGCTCTTCTTAACTCTTTATAGTTTTTCTATTAAAAACACAGGAGAAGGAAACAACAAACCACCGGTGTCGTTGCCAAAGAACCTCCAAATGGGGTCATGAAGGGTCAGACATGACTGAAAGGACTAAGCAACAACAGCATTAAAAGGTAAACGGAAAATCAGACCATTTCTCAGATAAGAGATTAGGTTGAGAGAACCCAAACAGCAGCAGCAGCTGGAGAAAAGTAGTTCAAAAGATAGACAGATACTTAAGAGCTTCTTCCCTACTTAGCTAACTGGATAGGAGTGATGGATCTGAAATTACAAAAATAGTTCAATAGCCCTTAGTTTATAAACATGCATTTCACAATATGTTTTGAACAAGTGTTGGCATTTTGAGAGTCAACATATGAGAGGGTTATAAAAGCAGAGAGATCTCTTTCTTCTGTGGGTGAAGAGTCCTTAGAGTAGCTGATAATAAGCTGAGAGTATCAAAGGACAGTACTAGGGAGATACCAGCCAAGAGCAGTAGCTGTGGAGATCCCCAGTAGAGCAGCAGGATCTCAATAGCTGAGGATGAGTGAAGAGGGAGCAAGCAGCAGCACCAGAGGTATTAGTTTTATTGGATTTACCATGTGTGTATCCCAGTTATGCATGTTTCATGTGCATGTGGCCCTCTGTGAGTGTTACTGGGATATATGACATCTTTGCTGTTTTGTGGTCATTTGTGGGAGAATATACCTCCTCTAGTATGAGGAGGCACCACTATTGGAGGCATATATTGCCATGAACCAATATATCCTCTGAGTGACTAGGCAGAGAAACACAGTGATGGAGGCTACTGATCTATGGATTTTAGTGGATGCTCATACTTACCATGTCATTTGAATATCAGTTGATATTTTAAGGGTCTACATATGAAGGAATCTCAGGTTCAATGCCTAGAATGCTTTCTTTTATAATCTCTCACTTGCAGACTTCTTATCTTCCTTCCAGGGTCAGATTTTTTTCCATGAAAGCTTTACTTGATCCTTACATTTGGTAGTGTTCTCTATTTCCTCAATTTATCTTCTCCTATGCTTATTGTATCTTCCTCAGTAGATATAAGGTATTTTGGGGCTGGGACTATTTCATTTTTATTTTTATGTTCAATAAATATTTTCTGTGCTTTTACTAATTGACCAACTTTGATTTTGAGAAAAAAGTACAGAATATTGAAAAAATATCAGAGAATGGAGAATGAATATTCTAAGGGTAGTAAAGATGAAACTCTGCTAAAGTATGTGATTAATCTTAATGATTATGATTTTTATTGTATTATGGTCTGAAAAATTGCATTTATTACTTCTGCTTTCCTACATTTGTTTGCAATGTTTTTATGCCCTAGTACACGGCCAATCTTTGTATATGTGTCATGTGCTGCTGAAAAGAAGGTATATTTCTTTTTATTCCTATTTATTTTTCTCTAGATATCTATTAACTCTAATTTTTCTAACATTTCATTTACTTTCCTTACTTTGTATTTATTTTTTGGTTCAATTTATCCAGTTCTGATAGATGAAGATTGAGGTTCCCCACTAGTATGGTTTTACTGTCTATTTCCTCATTAAACTCTTTTTAGTTTCTCCTTTAAAAATCTGAATGCAATACCATTTGGCACATATATGTACTGACATTTCTTCATTATTTATACTGCCTTTCATCAAGATGTAATTACCTTCCTTATCTCTCTTAATGAGATCTATTTTTGCTTTAGCTTTGTCTGAGATCAAAATTGCTACTCCTGCCTTCTTTGTCTCAGTTGCAGTCCAGTAAATTCTGCTTTTCCCTCTTACCTTTATTCTGTATATATCTACCTGCCTCAAGTATGTTTCTTGTAGACAACATATGGTAGGATTCTGGTTCTTAATCCATTTTGCTATCTGCTTCCTTTTTATTGGTGAGTTCATCCCATTCACATTCACAGTTATGATTACTGTTCGTGTATTCCCCTACATTTTGACTTTCTCCTTTGATTCTACCTTTTCTCTTATCCCTCTTACTCTCCCCTCTAACTTTTCACTTTTAGTCAGTCTCACCCCTTTCCCCTCCCTAATGTTACTCCCTTTTCCACCCCCTCTTTTTTATTTCCCTCTTCTAGTGCCTTTTAAATGACCGCCAACCTCTCCCTCCCTTGTATTGCTCCCCTCTCCACCAACCAATTTATTATCCTTCTACTTCTTTATAGAGCACAATACAATTCTCTGCCCCAATAGATCTGATTGTTCTTTCCTCTCTAAGTCAATTTCATTGTGCGTAAGATTTAAATATTATCTGTCCTTAACCTCTTCCACCCTTATGAAATATATATTTACCCCATATTATCTCTTTTCCTGTTTCTCTTTTTACCCTTAGTTTAAAATTTTTTTGACATATCCTATACAGTTTTTCATTGTACCCTCTAAGTATACTTCTTCTAGCTACCCTGATGATGACAATTTTTAAGAGTTACCAATATTATATTTTCTTGTAGGAATAAAAATCATTTGAGCTTATTGGGTCCCTTAAATTTTTTTTCCTCTTTCTTAATTACTTTTTGGTGATTCTTTTTAGTTCTGTGTTTGGGCATAATATTTTCTGTTTAAGTCAGGTCTTTTCTTTAGAAATGCTTTGACGTCTTCTTATTTTATTAAATGACCATATTTTGTCCTGCAAGAATATAATCAATTTTGCTGGGTAGTTGATTCTTGGTTGTAGACTCAGTTCCCTTGTTTTCTGGAATATCATATTCCACTCCTGATTCTTCAGTGTGAATGCAGCTAGGTCATGTGTAATCCTAATTGTGGCTCCATGACATCTGAATGGTTTCTTTTTAGCAGCTTATAGCATCTTTTCCTTGGTCTGGAAGTTCTTGAACTTGGCTATAACATTCCTGGGCATTGTCAATTGGGGATTTAATGCAGGATTCTTTCAATCTCTACTTTATCCCCTTGTTTTAAAATGTCAGGGAAGTTTTTTAGGATAATTTCCTGTAGGATGATGTCCAGGCTTTTTCTTTGGTCATGATTTTCCAGTAGTCCAAAAATTCTTAAATTGTCTCTCCTGGATCTATTTTCCAGTTCTGTTTTTATCAATGAGGTGTTTCAGATTTTCCTTAATTTTTTTCATTCTTTTGATTTTCTTTTATAGAAGCTTCCTGCCTTGTGAAGTCATTTGCTTCTAGCTGTTGGATTCTAATTTTTAAAGACTGAATTTCACCCCTGGCTTTTTGATCATACTTTTCCTTTCGGTCTGTTTTTCTTTTGTAGGTTATCTTTCATTTTCTTTGCTTTGTTTTCAAACTGGTCAATTCTGGATTTTAAGACACTATTTTCTTATTTTAGTTCATGTGCCTCTGTTTATAGATGACCTGTTTTGCTTTTTAAGTTCTTTTCCCAAATTTCTTCAGCCTCTCTTAATTGTTTTTTGAATTGTGTTTTGAATTCTTCCAAAGCCTGTCTAATTTGCTGGAGTTCCTGAGTTTTTCTTGGTATTCCTTGGTCCTCCTCTGTTCCATTTGTTTTTTGTTCATTACCTGGATAGAAGCTGTCAGTTGTAATTTATTTTTTCTTTTTTGTTTACTCATAACCCTCCTCCCCCCTCAGACTCCCCTTCCCCCCCATTGGCTATATTCTAGCTCCTCTGTTTATTTTCTAGATCTGTGGGTTTGGGCTATTCTGTCCTGAAGGAGCTTCATCTCTGCTCTGCTGATTAACTAGATTAGGCTAATGGAGCTGACCTATTGTATTAATGAGACCTGAGGCCAGATCTTCCCCAGCTGCCAGCAGAAGGTGAAGGTGAAGGTGTGGAGGCTGAAGATAGTTACCCTCATCCTCTTCTCTACTCCTTTATGCCAGCTTCTTGGTCAGAGTCCTGAGCTTCCTGTGGTGGTATCTAGGCACTCTGTCTCAGTTGCAGCCTTCACCCTGGGATCCCAGTCAGCCATATTCTTACCAGGGATCTCAGTGCAGTAGGTGGGGGACAGGTGTTGGAGATTGAGCTTTTTCCTGCCCTCTGAAGGCTTCTTATCTGCACTATTGAGAGATGGGATTAAGCCAGTTGAGCTGGTCTGCAGAGCTGGATGTGCCGAGAGACCAAAATCTCCAGAGGCAGATGCCCATGAAGAAGTGCTGGCTAAAGTCTGCAACCAAGCTGCCCTTCTCTGTGCCCCTCTCCTCCAGCTACCTCCTCACCAGCTGGCATCAGAGGCCTGAGCCTCCAGTAGCTGTGGTAGCAAGCCACTCCCTCAGGGCTGGAGCTCTCACCCTGAGATTCCATTCTCAGGACAGTAGGTAGAGGAAGGGTCCTGAGACCTTCCTTCTTTCTTTTCCTTAAACCCAATAATTCAACCTTTTCTGCATACTTTTAAGTTGAATCAAGCAGAAGGGTCCCTCAGTTCTGTCCTGATGTTGTATTTGGTTTAGTGTTCCACCTCAAAGCACTTTGTTTTTGATTGGTGTGGAAGGGTTTTCACAGAGGACTTGACTTTCGCTGCTTCTAAGTTGCAGCCTTGACTCTGCTTCTTGTGATTAATCTTAAGAAAAAGAGGGATTTTGTCTGTGCCAGACATAGGAAAGAGAAAGATCAAAGGAAAGACCGACTGATGATTGAAATGGATGGGACAGTGATTATAAACAGAGAGGAGGCAGAACTACTCAGAGGGTTTTACTTCTTTTTTTTTCTCTACCAGGGAGAATAATCTTTGAATTGGAAAGGATAAAACAAAAAAAGTTCTCAAATAGTTGAAAATAAGATAACATAGGTTCCAAATTGCCCTTAATTAGTTTGATTTACTAGTCTAGATGTACTATATTCAAGGATGCTGAGATATATGGCCAGTATAATAGCTGAAATATTGTTGGTGATCTTTGAAAGACTGGTGCTCAGAGGATATGCCAAAAGACCAGAGAGAAAAATGTTAACTCAGTTTTCAAAAAAACAAAGACAGTGTAGTCTTCAAATTAGGGACCAGGATACTTGCCTTTTATTTCTGGCAAAATTGTAGAGCATATTATTAATGGGATGATTTGTGAGAATAGAGAACAAGAACAAGAAATGATGATCACTAGAATCATCATGGTTTCCATGTGAATGGGTAATGCCAGGCTACCTTCCTTCCTTCCTTCCTTCCTTCCTTCCTTCCTTCCTTCCTTCCTTCCTTTCTTCCTTCCTTCCTTCCTTCCTTCCTTCCTTCCTTCCTTCCTTCCTTCCTTCCTTCCTTCCTTCCTTCCTTCCTTCCTTCCTTCCTTCCTTCCTTCCTTCCTTCCTTCCTTCTTCCTTCTTTCTGATGGATGAGGAAACCAAGGCTGAGAGAAGTTAAATGATTTAACTAGTGCCTTTAGCCAGTGTTTGAGGTGGGGTTTGAACTCATTTCTTAATGACTCTAAGTCTAGCATAATAATAGGTTGCTAGCATTTATAAAACACTTTATAGTTTAAAAAGAACTTTGTAAATATTATCTTATTTTATCCTTGCAACAATCCTTTGGAGGAGATCTTTAGTTGTTTTCAGTTGTGTCTAATTTTTTTATGATTCCATTTAGATTTTCTTGGCAAAGATACTGGTTTGGCATTTCCTTCTCCATCTCATTTTATAATTGAAGAAATGGAGGAAATAGTTAAGTGACTGTTGTAAGGATAATTTTAGTGTTTTTGACTTAAATCTAAATGATTGATCACTAGGGAAAATTCCCAAATAATAAAATACCCAAGTCAACAGGGAATTAGGGAGATTTTAATTAATATATAGAGAAGGAATTGAGAGAGAGAGAGAGAGAGAGAGAGAGAGAGAGAGAGAGAGAGAGAGAGAGAGAGAGAGAATTAATTTAAATTGCTCTGGCTCAGGCTGAGCCAGGCAGTAGTTAAAGGCCTTGGCCAAAGTGGCTTCCCTGAGCCTAAGGGTAAGGTAGTCAGTCTTATCACTCACCACTGTCTCCAAGCTGGGTTTCAGTCCTCTACTGAACTTAATCTCCTGAATTGAGTTCAGAATATCACTCCGAACTGAATTGCCCGAACTGACTTTTTACTCCTCCTTTTAAGAAAAATTTCTCTTATGTCACCTCCCCTAAATTTTCACATCTACCAATCACAGTAGATGCTTTTTTCCAGGACTGCCCATTCTTAGATCTCACCACTCTTTAGTTCTCACCTTCTCTGGTTAGATTATATCTTCTGAGTACTTCACACTTCTTTGTTAAGCTTGCCTTTTGTGAGTTACTTTACCTTTTTGTGAGTAATTTAACCTTTATATGTACTTAACACCTTTTTGTATTAGATCTAATTTAAGTTTTAGTATAGATCTAGTATAAGATTTAGTTTAAGATTCTAGCTTCACTATAAGGTATGAGTTAAGTACCTTCATTGTTCAATCAGGAGTTTACAACTTTATCTTCCCCTAAAGTCTGTCTAAGTATGGGTGGAGTAATGTAAAGATCCTGATACATTCCTGATTCTTGTTAGTGTAACAATTAAAAGAGTGGTTGGTATAAACTGTGACCGTGGAAATATGGTTTCAAGATATTGTCTTGAGTTAAATCAAATATAAAGTGATTGCCAGGGAAAAATTCCCAAATATGAAATATGCCCAAGTCAGATGGGTTTTTATGGAGATTTTTAATTAATACAAATTAAGGAATTAATGAAAGGGAGAGAGAGAGTAAGGGGAAATAATGAGAAAAGGGGTAGGCCAGCCCAGGTCAGCGTAGGCCAGTCTTGGCCCAAGCCCTAAGAGAGATCAGTCAGTCTTTAATCCACTCACCACAAGATTTGTCTCAAGCAAGATTCTAGTGTTCAGAGAGACCCAGCTACTCCAACTAGTCCGAGCTCCAATTCAACTTTGGCAAACTGAATTTTCAGCCAACCACACCAGTTCTCTCAGAGAGAGTTCCTTTTAAAGAGAATTTTCTCCTATGTCACCTCCCCTAAGTTCTCACATCTACCAATCACAGTAGACGGTTTCCAAAGGGCAGACCATTCTTAATTCACACCTGAGTAGACTAAACTTTTGAGTAATTCACATCTGAGTAGACTAAAACTTTTGAGTAAGTTCACACCTCTTTGCCCCTTGCAAGTTTGCAAGTTGCTTGACCTTTTAGTGATTAATTTGACCTTCATAGGTACTTAGCACCTTTTTGTATTAGATCTAAAAATAGCCTTAGTTTAAGGCTTTTGCTTCACTATACCTATGAGTTAAGTACATTTTCATTGTTCAATAAAGAGTTTACAACTTTATCTTCCTCTAAAGTATGCTTAAGTATGGGTGGAGTAGAGTTCTCACATTCCTGATTAAGTCCCTTCATTGTTTAAAATGGGGAATGGTCTTAACCAAGTGTTCTGAAGTAGGGTCTGAGAATTTTTAAGATTCACATTAGACCAAGTATCTCCATTGTTACAATAAGGGAATCGCTAAATAAAATCTTCTAAAGTACAGTCTGAGTAGTTTTTAAGATTCACACTGTTCAGTGTCACACAGATAGTGTCTGAGGCTAGATTTGAACTCAGGAAGATGAGTCTTCATGCCTCTAGGTCTAGCACTCTATCCACTGCACCAATATTTATTGAGCACAAATGAGGAAGCTATGTCTAGACAGTAGTTCAGGTGAAAAAAATCTGGCTGTTTTCATAAATTGCCGGATCAATATTGAGTCAATTTAAGTACCATCTTCTGCATGAGACCTTTTCTCATGTCCCTCACATTTAGTGTTTCCCTCCTAAAAAGTTTTCTTTTGTGTCTGTTCTGCATATACCTTGTTACATGGATGTTATTTCCCAATTGAATGTCAACCCTTGCAATATTGCTTGGCACATAGTAATGCTTAATACATGCTTACTGAGTCATTGATCAGCATGAACTAACCAAGTGATAGGGAAGTTTCCAGACTGAATCTGACTCTAGGCTGCATTCAAAGAGACATAGGTTCCAAGAGTAAGGAGAAAGGGAATAATTATCCTGCTGTGCTGTGTATGCCCTGGGCAGAGTGCATTAGGAATATTATGTTCAGTTCTGGGTGTCACATTTTAGGAAGGACAATGGTAACTTAGAACACTTCCAAGGAGTAAGACCCAAATGGAGAGGGAGCTGGAGACTGCCATATGAGAATTAGTCAAAGGAACTGGTGATGTTTACCTTGAAAAAAGACAAGCCTTATATTGCACATGTTTTTGGATTTTTTCATGGCATTGATTAATTGTGTTAATGTTTTTTCCTTTTCTTTTTTTTTCTTCTTCAAAAATACTATTTATTATATGAGATAGTTCTCTAGGACAAGAAAGGAGAAGGATACTTGGGAAAACTTCTTTGTGTAAAGAAACCCCCATTAATAAAACCTTTTTTTTTTTTTTTAAGAGGAGCCTTGAGGGAGACATAGTTTTGTTAAAACATTTGAAGAGTTGTCATATGGAAGAGGGATTAGACTTGTTCTGCTTGGCCCTAGAGGGCAGAGCTAGGAGAAATGGTTAGAATTTGTAAAGAGACAAATTTATGCTTGATATCAAGGAAAAAAAAGTCCAGCAAGGCAACTGCCTAATAATCAAGGCAGTCCAAAAGAGGAGTGAGTTGTCTCAGTGGGTTTTTCCTTCCTAATTTGTAGATCTTCAAGCAAAAGTTGGAGTGGCCCCTTGTCAGGCATGTTGTGGTGGTGATCAGTTCTTGGGTGTGAGTTATAACATGAACCTTGAGGTCCCCACTATCATATTCTGTCATTTGGTCATCTTCCAAACCAATTCAAGGTAGACCTTCATATTGAGGACTTTGATGTAAAGGTGGGAAGAAGAGACATTCATGAAAAAAATTATAAAGTATGGTTTGAGAGTAAGCTATGAAAGAGGACATAGGATTTGAGTCATCTGAAGCTTTAGATATTAATATCTTGGATGGAGTTACTTCATCTATGCACTAATTCCATTATATCCCATGTACTATATGAGGAAATGAAAAAGACATTCATGAAAATGATGCTGGAAAGAATGGATGCACCTGGCCAAATTTATATTTGCTGAAAGTGACACAAATTTTAAAGTGCTCTGCTTAAACATAATTGGGAAAGAAGGAAGAACTTTCTTAGTCTGCCTCACCCTCTTTAGGCACCATGCAAAAGTACAGCAGCTCATGCTACCTGGATGGTTCTGGCCTCAGTGATTCTCTACCATGCTAAGATGTTATTGCTGAGACAATGCAGTTTCAACAGTATAGCTCTATGTGAATGCATGTCATCTTCCTTTGCATTTAAAAAATGCACTCAAGAGAATTGAACTGATTGTACATTACCCTCTGGCCTATTTTTGCTAGTGTGAATCTTTTCTAGTACCTTTTTTCCATTTCTGTACAATTTTAATTCCTAAACAAAGTTGTTTTTCAATTACATTCTTAAAAATTCACGAGACATTTCTTTCCTATTTGTTGTCTTCTTCTTCATGAGTCCCTGTCTTCATGAGATAATAGCTTGGCAAAGATCTTACAGTTCAGATTCTGAAAACTGTCTCCCTTTGTTAACTAAAGCTTTACCACAATCCATAGCAAGGAAGAAGACAAAATACCATTAAATATCCAAATGCAAAAGTGTTTCCTGGATTTATATTCCATAAGAAAACCTAATTATATTTCTCTCCAAAACAGTGATGCTTATTTCATTTCCTTTCTCAAATTCACTGCTTTGCATTTTGTCTTATCTAGAAAACAACCAGTTTAGCACAACAATTCACAGCAAAAAGTATTCTATCTCTGGTATTTTTTCCTTAATCCAAATGATCTACTCTATTTGCTCTCTCCAGGGGAGGAAATATTTGTGTGCATTTTTTTTTCTTTGAAAAGGTAGTAATCTTTTATACTGATGGGAATCTAGAAATGGTCTTACTTAAAAATTAGTTTTCATAACATATTTGAAATTACTGTCTATTCAGCATGGTGGTTCCTCCTACCCACTGTCAATTCAATTCTGATGGAGGGTAATATTGAGAGCCCTAGGGAAGTAATTCTCATTTCACTTCTTTTTTTTTTTTTAGTAGGAGCAGTGCTATTCAACAATCTCTATTAACATACTGCAGCTCTATGTTCCTACCAAAGGGAGAAGAAAAAACATAGTTTATCGATTGACTGCTTTTGATTCTGGGAATACAGGCTGAGCTTGCTAGTTCTCATGGTAGCATTAGAGAAATTGACACCAACTCACTTGGCTCTGCTCTTTTGGGTTAGCAGCTCAATTCACATGTAATTCAAGTTTGGGGACTTTGAAGAAAATGATTTGTTTTTTAACATTCATTTAAAAATAATTTTAAGTTATCAAGTCTTTCCTTCCCTCAAGCCCCCCTCCTACTCATTGAGAAAGTAAACAATATGCTATCAGTTATACATCAGAAATCATGAAAAATATATTTCCATATTAGCCATGTTTTCTCTCCCAAAGCAAGAAAAATAAAGTGAGAAAAGTCTGCTTCAATCTGCATTCAGAGTTCATCAGTTCTGTCTCTGGAGATAGAAAGCATTTTTCATCATGAATTCTTAGGAATTGTCTTGGATCATGATATTGATCAAAGTAACTAAGTCTTTCACAGTTGTTCATTGCTACAGTATTGTTACTGTGTATAATGTTCTGATTCTGCTCACTTCACTTTGTATCAGTTCATATAAATCTTCCTAGGTTTTTCTGAAACCATCTCCATTGTCATTTCTTAAAAGTATGAAAGTAATCTATCACAATCATATGCTGTATCTTTTTTTAGCCATTCATTTTGGGGTCTTTTAATTTTACATGAAGCTTCTAGTGTGAGTGAGTGTGTGTGTGTGTGTGTGTGTGTGTTAGGGTTTAGAGTTTTAGGGACATATTCAGCATGAAATATTTTTAATGAGCTTCAAGTTTCAGTGGTTTTCCTAGATAAAAATAATCTTAAAAAGATTCTTGAATAAATGAAGACATTTTGGTATCAAGGGTTAGTCTCATAAGAGGGACTTTGAACCCATATTTCTGGGATTTCATATTTATTCCTCTGTTAATTCAGTAACTATTGTTTTCTTTTATGGGT
The DNA here is from genome assembly GCF_027887165.1 of Monodelphis domestica. Taxonomy (NCBI): domain Eukaryota; kingdom Metazoa; phylum Chordata; class Mammalia; order Didelphimorphia; family Didelphidae; genus Monodelphis; species Monodelphis domestica. The sequence goes on along the minus strand of NC_077228.1, from coordinate 437,973,905 downwards.
GTAGAAGGGAGTCACTTCAACTGTCTTTTTTATCTTTGGTTTTCAAGAAGAGCATTAGATATGCTATGTAAAGTTTTGGTTTGGAGGCCCAATAGAACAGAAGCTGCTTGAGGGCAAAGACTATTTTTTAAAAATCCTTGCCTTCCATCTTTTAATTAATACTGTGTATTGGTTACAAGGTAGAAGAGTGGCAAGAGCTAATCAATGGGGTGAAGTGACTGGCCTAGGGTCACATGACTAAGAATTGTCTGAGGTCAGATTTGAATCCAGGATTTCCTATGTTTGGGTCTGGTTCCCAATCCCCTGAGCCTACTATCTGCTCTTGACTGTTTTGCTTTTTATATTTGTATTCTCAGCACTTGGCACAGTGCTTGTCTCATATTGAAAGTTTAATAAATGATGGCTGAGTGAATTAATGAATGACATCCTGTGGCATTACATTTCACATGGGTGATTATCTGCTGTTAACCTCTAGAGTATATTGAAAATTACATAAATTATTATTCTACATCTCCTGAATTCTTTAAAAATTTTTATATATAGTTGGGGAAATTCAGGAAAGACTTTGTGGTATAGGGGCTATTTGAGATGGTATTTGAAATAGGTATAGATAAGATTTTGATAGTGAGAGTTGTCAGAGAAGGCCTTGCAGGGACAGAGGAAGCAGTATGAACAGTAGTATCATTTTATGATTCTTGAGCAGAAGAGTGGCATAATCAGAGCTGTACACTAGGGTGATGGATTTAACAGTATTTTGGATAATTTGGAGGGGAAGGGACTGGAAAATTAGGGGTAATTGTAATTATGAAGTTTTTCCTTATATCATGCCTAATTTTGCATCTTTGTACTTTCACCTGTAATGAGTTTGGAGTAGCAAGAAAAATGATCAGAAGAATTATTTATTACTCTGAGTCTCCCATTACCTACAATTGATTTGTCAGCTTGGCACCTCCCATGGAGTTAGATGTGTTCCCTAACCCTTTGATGAGAGGATATAGGGAATAGGGAATTCTTCTAATTGGTGACTAGCAACTCTTTAAATTAAAAAAAAAAGTTATTTATTTAATAGAAGTTGTTTCGAATTAACTCAGTTCCTCCCACACCATAGAAGGTATTGCTTGATAAAAAGATATGCATCCTTGTCTAATCAAATCAAGAACTTAAAGTACTCCTACTTGACACTAAGTAAGAGAATTTCCAAGTCACTTACTATAGGCTCACAAAGGTTACTACCTCTCCCATCCCCCAGTCCCCCGCCAGTGCTAGGCAAATTGAAAGACTGAGATTGGTTCCCATAAAGTGAGGAAGTGACAGGAACTAACTTCAAGAAATTTGATTTAAAAAGGCCAGCTTGAGGATTTAGTCATTCACTCTGTGGCAGTGAGCTGGACTGGAGGAGGAGACTCTTTCCCTGGATCCTGTGTTGGCCTATTGGATGATTGGCTGAGGATTCCTTTCCTGACTTTTGGAGAGATTAGTTCTGCATATCCCTGCCTTGACTTGGAGGAGACTTTTTCTCTGGATCCTGCATCCACTTGCTGGGTGAGATTCCTGCTTTGGCTTTGGAGGAGGCTGTGTTGGCGGAACCCTGGCTAAAGACATCACCTAGATTTCTGGCTGAGGATTACTGGGAAATCCACAAGGAGATAGAGTCTTGGGGAAGCCCTGTTGGGGCTGAGTCTGGCTTCTCAGGAGAAGGGCTGGTAGGTTTAATAGAATCTGTCTCTTTATCTATATTTTTCCACTTTTACTCTTTCTACCTCTTTGTAAATAAAACTGCTAAAAGTAATATGACTTAAGACATAATATTTTTAAAACAGTGACTAGAATATTACTTTAGAATTCTCATATTTAGCATAAACCCCAAATTTAAATTCTTACAATATTTAGATTGTATCTTTCATGTTTCCATTTTTCAGTTCATTCTCTAGAGGTGAATATTTACAAGTTATTCTTCCAATGTTAATTCTATAGCTAATGTTCTCTTGGCTCTACTCATTTCATTCTATATTTCTTCATATAGATCTTTCTAAGTTAAAAAAAATAAACTTTTCATCATTTCTTATAGCACAGATTTCTATCACAACCATATACCACAATCTGTCCAGCCATTTCCCAATTGATGAACATCTTCTCAGTTTTCAATTTTTGCCACTACAAGAGAGCTGCTATAAATATCTTGGAACATATAGGTTCTTTTCCTTTCACTTTGATCTCCTTGGGAAGCAGATCCTAGCACTAGTATTACTATATCTAAGGGTATATGTAGTTTTATAACTCTCTGGGCATAATTTCAAATTACTCTCCAAAATAGTTGGATGAGTTTGCAGTTCTACTAACAGTGTATTAGTGTCCCCATTTCCCCATATCTACTCCAAAATTTGTCATATTTTAGTCAATATGATAGGTGTGAGATGATATCTCAGAATTGTTTTGATTTCCATTTCTCTAATCAATAGTGATTTAGAGCATTTTCCCATTTACCTATACATGGCTTTAATTTCTTCATCCTCAAATTGTCTGTTCATATCTTATGCCCATTTATCAATAGGGGGTTGACTTTTACTTTTATAAAGGTGACAAAGTTCTCTATGTATTTTAGATATGAGACCTCTATCTGAGAAACTATACATTTTCCCCTCAACTTTCTGCTTTTTCTCTAGTAAGGACTACATTAGTTTTATTTGTACAGAAACTTTTTAATTGAATGTAATCACAATTATCCATTTTATATCTCACAATGTTCTCTATCTCTTGTTTACTCACAAATTTCTCTCCACTCCATGAATCTTATAGGTTCAGTATGTCCCCTGTTCTAACTTGCTTATAATATCTCCTTTTATGTCTAGGTCATGTATCTATTTTGATCTTATCTTAGTGAATGATGTAAGATATTGGTGTATATTTAGTTTATGCCAAATTATTTTCTAATTGTCCCAAGCAATTTTTACCAACTAGTGAATTCTTATTCCCAAAACTTGAATCTATACTTTTGTGAAATACAAATTTGGTAATTACAGCTTTATAGGGTAGCCACTATATAGCTGTGGCTGAACTCTTGTCTTCCTGACTCCAAGACTGTTTTTTAAAAAATCCAGTATTCCACTCTATCTCTCATTGCATTCACAATAATAATAGGATCATAAACTTAAGAGTGATAAGGGATCCTAAGAGTTCTTCTAATCTGATCCCCTCATTTTACCAATGAGCAAAATGAGGCACAAAGAAATCAAGTAATTTGACTTAGGTCACATAGATAGGAAGTAAAGGAGCTGAGATTCAAACCCAGGCTCTCTGATTTCAAGTCTAGAACTTTCTTTAGTACTGATGTTGTGGGGTATAGAGGTGTACCCCTGGTGTTTGGGAAGGATACCTTTTTTAAGAATGAAAGACTCCATAACTTAGCTTAAGAGTAAAGAGAGAGATTTATTAGTAATGTTGAATTTTCAGCCAGCAAGACAGCATGAGTGGAGCAACTTGGGGGTTTGCTCCCAGAATGCCTCCATTCTGGGGTTTTTATATTCTTATATATTCTTCTACAGCACTGAGGACATGACTCTGGAGCAAGGAGTTGGGGGAGATCCTGAGGGCATGGGGGTAGTTCTCATGATTTGGAGAATGAATGAATGAGGTATGTCTCTTTGTCCATCTCAATTCAATGGGGGCAATCAAAGGAGGGTAATTTCCAAGGTCAGGTATTTTGGATTGGGAGTCATGAGGGCCTGAGGGAGCAAAGGAATTTTCCTGATAATAGTTTGCCCGAGTTTCTGGGGGTACAATGCCCCAGTGGTCCAACTTGGTGCCTATACCACCAAGATCATAAAATTTATCACATTTGTAATAATAATCATCATCATCTAAGCATATGGCAGAAAAATAGAAGAGGGGAGAATAATGGAAACTCACCTATGGTTTTATTTTTTATTCTAATGATGATTCTGGAATCAAAGTGATCAGAGAAAAACACCTTATTTCTTTTTTTACTATCTATGTAAAAGAAATAGGTTTCCTGACTTATTAGTAAATAAGAAGGCTCTTCTAGCAACACAATGAAAATGAAATCAGAGGTTGGCACTACCCCCCAATGTGCCCAACTGCCCAATGCACATTGCCTAATGTCCTGGGCTCTGCAGAACCTTCAAGAAATTAACACACTCACAAAATATGTTTTTCTTGCTCATTAACTTGATAAAGCCCACTGATTTTTTGGAATCACTGCAGCAAGTTGTAAATGATGTATGAAATGAAAAATCTTTCCTCACCCAGTGAACAGAGAGAGAACTGACAATGCTTTGTCATTGCTGGCGGGCTAGGGTGTTTGCTGTAATATTTAAATTCTGGGACATCCAAATAACACCAGTGACCTCAAGAAAACGGAGTCCTGTATAAGAGCAGAATTAGCATGTAGTGGCCACTCTCTTAAGGTTTCCCCTCTTCCTTTATATATTTCAATAGGTATCTGCAGAGAATGGACTGATATGACTATGATATATTTATGGCTATGGCTGAAGTCAATATGCAACCTTTTATCTTCTTGCTGAGATCATGAATGGTTTTTTCTCTGATTAGAAGACCTGGACTGGAAGCCCCATCCTTTTGCTTTTGAGATTGTAGCTTATTAATGAGTTGTTTGGAACATGCCACTCTTTGTGACCCCATTTGAGGTTTTCTTGGCACAGATTCTAGAGCAGTTTGCCATTTCCTTCTCCAACTCATTTTACAGATGAGTAACTGAGGCAAACTGGGTTAAGTGACTTGCCTGGGATCTCATAGCTAGGCAGTAACTATGGTGCCAGATTTGAACTCCCAGGTCTTCCTGATTCCAGGTCTAGGGCTCTATCCCCTGCACCTATCCACCTGCTGCCCCTGAGATTGTGACATCTTGGGTTAAATCTAGACACATCTTTCTATTTGTTGCTCTCCATCATAATCCAAGTGATGCTGCTATTACTATCAGGACATTACTTGATCAGGTATCTGTGGAATTTGCTAGATAGAAACTGACGGGATAAAAGAGCAATCAAAAACATAGATTTTGCCCATAAGGCATTTATGTGATAGCTTGGGAGATAAGAAGAATGCTTACAAAATAATAAAGGGCTTATTTAATCATCACAAAATATTTAAGGTCATCACTGCACAGGAAATGCTGTTAGGTACTGTTCAAAGTCATTTCAGCAGACCTCATCTCCTCTGTCACTATGATCTTCACTTCAACTACTTTTTTTTTCTTTTGTTTTTTTGTCATTAGGAAATTTCTAGTAACATTCTCTTCTGATGCCTCATGGGTTCTCAAAGGCAATGGTTGCTGAGTGCAAGCTACTAGTCTGATTTGGCTTCCTGTATGGACCAGGGATGGATTGCATTTGTTGTCTGAGGACCAGTCTAGCTAAATTCTGAGAGGCTCATTATCAAGAGTTTGGGCATTGGGTGACAACTTTTTTTCTGGACACAATGATTTATGAAGGCTCTCTCCTAAGATGTAGAGAATTTGTGATCTGCTTTGATGGAGGATGAGCCAATATTGATTAAAATCTCAGACTCTTCAAATGATAAAGTATCAAATAAGTAGATTAAAGTAGATTATGGTATCTTCTACAAATTAGCTCTATACAGTATTGAGTTGTGATTTACTATGTCCTTGTCTACACATGCCAACATGAGTTATGGTATAGCAGCATGGTTGTTCAATCATGCCTTGACTCGTCATGCTTTTGTGGGCTATATGGCGCACCAGTACTCCTCATGGGATTTTCTTGGCAAGGATATTGGAATGCTTTGCCAATTCCTTCTTCAAATGGATTAAGACAAAGGTTAAGTGACTTTCCTAGGGTCATACAGCTAGTAAGTATCTCAGGTCAGATTTGGCTCCAGGACTCTATCCACTGAGCTGGCTATGCCTCTTGTATTCAAACAGGGTTTAGGGCATAGAATTGGTACCCTTGGGGAGCTTTTTCTTTCCTTGTGGAGAGGGAGACCTCAGAAACTTTCTGTTCAAAAATGTTTAATATAAAACTTGACCAGGCTCTTCATCACTGCTCTGTAGTACTAATATTGCTCTCTCAAGCTGTCTCTCTGTCCCTGTCTGTCTCTGTCTCTTTCTCTGGGGATGGGTGGTTTGGGAATAGTCCTTCCTTTACATTTACCCTTGCATTAAGTTCTAATGCAACTGCCAGGGTTGCAAATGGCAAGCTTCCGACATGCTCATTCTATTGCACAGAATCCAAGGCTCTCCTGATAGTCCTTCACACACATCAGCTGTCTCAGACATTCTGCTTTACTTGACCACACTCTGCTCTCTGCCTTGAGTCCTGCACTAACTTGCCTGTCAACAAAACTCATGCTAAATCTCCTTCCACTCTCCTGAGGGCCAGTTCTTCCCCAAATGCCCACTCCTCGCTAGTATTGAAGGGAGGTCCTGCTTCACATTCAAGAGATCTGCAAAATCAGAGGCAGCTTCACTTCAGCACAGCCTTTAGACCAGAGCTGCTTAGACTTTCAAGCCAGGGATCTCCATACTCTAACAACATTAGCATCAATGGTATTTATAAAGCACTTGCTAAATACCAGGCACTATGCTAAATTGGTAGGAATGCTGATAAAGCAAAACAAAAACAAGAACTCTGAACTTAACGTGGTTACATTCTTTTAGGGGAGACACCATGCAAAGAGCTAGGAACATATGACCAATAAACATGAAATAATCTCAAAAGGAAGGGAAAGAGGGGCAGCTAGGTGGTTTAGTGGATAGAGAGCCAGACCTGGACTTGGGACATCCTGGGTCCAAATATGGCCTTAGACATTTCCTAGTTCTGTGACTCTGGGCAAGTCGCTTAACCCCCATTGCTTAGCCCTTACCATTCTTAAGCCTTGAAATCAATATTTAGTATTGATTTTAAGATAGAAGGTATGGGTTTAAGAAAACAAAAAGGAAGGAAAAGAGGATTGGGATCTGGGAAAGACTCTTGTAGAAGTTTAGAATTTGAACTGATTCTTAAAGGAAGCCAGGAGGTGGAGGTCTGAGGGTGGCTGTAGTATAATCATACTGATGGTAAACTTTGTCCTCTGATCTATAGACTAGAAACTGGGTTTATTTCAAAATGGCAGAATGAGGGAAGCCTTTATCTTTTTTAGATGAGAAGAGAAAAAAATCTATAATCTTGTGTTGGACTGGAGTGTCGGACTTCTTGTTCTCATATACCTTGATGTGTGCAGTCATGCAGAATTTGGGCTAAAGGTGACACTTTCCTATGAGGACCTCCATCATTGAAGGGTAGATGGGTATCACATTGAGCAGATAGGAGGGCCATCAGTGGCATCAGGGATATAGTTCTCCACTCACTCTTTGCACAATAACTATGACAATGCCTAGTTCTAGTGAGGATGTCCCTAGGAAAGATATTATTTATTAATGTAAATTCCCCTACTGAATTCTTCATAGGAAGAATCAAAGTATGTTTCTATGATCAAAATCCCTGGCCCTGCAAAGTTGATCCAATAATGGCAGTCAACCTAATAATCAATATGGAATAACAAACATTTCACATTTTGACTCATTCTGTCTCTGTCTCTCTGTCTCTCTGTCTCTCTCTGTCTCTCTCTCTCTCCCTTTCCTTCCCTCCCTTCTCTACTCCCTCCTCCAAAAGGAGCTGAAATAATTGGATTGTTTTTGTCAAGGTTAATTTGGTGGTTGTGTGTATATGTGGTTTGAATATTCTTAATTAAAAATGCCAATAGTTCAGCAAATTCCCAGAGCACTTATCAATACATTGAATGTGACCCAAAGCATGCTGTATTATAGGGGCAACATCCTATAAGTCTCAGTTGCTCTGAAAAATACAAAAAGACATTAGTTGCCCACCTTAGACTTGGCAAATAGATGTTATAACATTTGCAAATGAAAACTTCTATTTTTCCTCCTTCAATGAGTCTATAAAAACCATATTTTTCTCTTTCATATATGCTAATATTTATAGGCAAACAGAAGGAATTAGATTCCATACAAGGCATGAGCAATTCTGGACTGAATCATCAAATGCCTTCCCAGTTTTGACCAATAGAAATAGAAAATAAGAACACCTCAGCGTTTGATGATTTGACTGGTCATTAAATTGTATTATCGCAGAATGCACATAGTTTAAAAAGATAATTTGTATTCTCTAGTAGGGATCTATCACCTCTTGGCTTGTATTAAGTGGTCAAATGGAGGAATAAGTAGGGTCATAAGGTTTGGAATTATACAGACCTTATAGTAAAGTCAGTCAAATCTGGTTATTTCATAGAGGAGGAAATGGAAATTTTAATGGGTAAAATGACTTGCCCAAAATCACTCAGGTATATAATGATGATGATGACAACTATGATGATAAGCAATGCCAACAAACATTTATAGAGTACTTTAAAATTTAAAAATAGAAAGTGGCAGAGCCAAGTTTCATATTTGGATTTGATTCTTCTGAATCAAAATCCAGAGTTATTTCCACTCCAGTTTGAGTGACCAAAGAAGAGAAACAGATAATAGTGATAACAGCAATGCCTTCCTTTTTTTTTTTTAAACCCTTACCTTCTATCTTAGAATCAATACTCTGTATTGGTTCCAAGGCAGAAGAGTGGTAAGGGCTAGGCAATGGGGGTCAAGTGACTTGCCCAGGGTCACACAGCCGGGAAGTGTCTGAGACCAGATTTGAACTTAGGACCTCCCATCTCTAGGACTGGCTCTCAATCCACTGAGCCACCTAGCTGCTCCCCAGCAATGCCTTCTTTGATATTAATAGAAATAAAATAGAAATTAATAGAAATTAATATAAATAGAAAGCTTAATAGAAGGAAAAGGATATCTCTGTAGTGGTATCCCTTTGGACAATATAAGGAGGATTAAACCATTTTTATATCATCTCTGCTTAGGATGGTAGTAATTTTTCATTACATTTTATCCCACAGACATTCAGATACAATTTTTAATAACCATTTTCTAACATTTTGCAATCCATACATACAATCCTTCCCTCTATCTTCTCTTCCCTCCCTAAGATGGCAGATAATATGCTATAGGTTGTGCATGTGCTAGCATGAAATACATATTTCCATGTCTGTCATGTTGTAAAAGAAGACACATATCACTTATATAAGATAAGAATTCATGGAGTAAATGAATTGAAAAATAATTTCTTCTCTCTGCATTTAGATTCTATCAGTTCCTTCTAAGGTGGTGGATAACGTTTTTATCATGAGTTCCTTGGAGATGTCTTGGGTCTTTGCATTGCGGATAATAGTTAACTCATCCACAGTTGATCATGGTACATTATTGCTGTCACTGTGTACAAAGGATGGTGGTATTTTGTATATTTATAATGGATGTACCAGTAAGGGCAATAAGCTATGGTATAAAAAACTCTCATCAGACCATAGATTTCTTGCTAAAGATTTTTGTGCTGCTTAGATGCCTCTCATTACTTGGAATGGTCATGCATTTTGGTTAATATTTTTTCTCCCAGGGATATTCTAATGTAGTGTGGCATGCTGGTTGCTTTTTACTAGCTTGAATATGCCTCACAAGACTGGGTCATCCAGAGAAAAACATATTCTATATTTCTGCTTGTATATGTTGACAAACTTTCCCTCTGAAAGAATATATTTTAGCATCAGCAGTAAATGGAAGACTAAAATGAAAAGCTAGCATCTTCCATGCAAACCCACTTCTTGACCTGGATTAATGAATGCAACTTGAGGTTGATTTTTCAGGAAATTCACTGTAGCAAAAGGTAATGTTGATCCCTAGTCATTGAGGACATTGACTGAAATTATAAAAATATACCATGTAGGTGCCATCAAGTTTGCTCTGAAGTAAGCCTAGTGGAAAGTACAGTGGAAAGAGTTTGGAGTCATTTGATATAGGTTTGAATTCATGCTTTTCTCTTTACTACCTGAGTGACCTTGGGCAAATCCCTTAACTTCTCTGAACCTCGGTTTCTTTTTCTGTAAAATGAGGGATAAGGACTTCATGAACTCAAAGATTTCTTTCAGAGGGCCATTCTTTAGAGAAATTCTTAGGGTTTTACAAATACCTTAGAGACTCATTGTGCTGGAAGGAGACCTCAAAGATCATTTAATCCAATTCCTTGCCTCCAGGCAGATGGCATCTTACCATTGAGGGATAGAAAAGATGTCATTCTATTTTCATGATCTCCAGGGAAGGAAATTTCATAACCTCTAAAATAACCCATATAATAAGGAGATTTCTCCAGGTACAAATTAAGCCCATTCTCCCTTGGCCTGTTTTTAGTAGAGAATTTAAAAAATACTCATCACAATCAATGTATTCAAACTATTTTGAAGTCATCCTTCAGCTTTATTTTTTCAGTCTTATTCCTTTAATTGTTTTCCTCCCAAGTTTTATTGCTTACTCTAATTATTTTAATTTTCTTCCATCATGGGATCTCAGATATAAAGCTAGAAGGCATCTCAGAGATCACCTAGTCTAATCCCCTCATTTTACCAATGTCATTGATCCTTTTTGAAAATGAAGGACAACAACTGAGGAGACTGAGCAAAATCTTGTCGACCCTTCCCAAGTTCTCTGTATTATTTTAAAGCAAGAACACATCATCTTGTTCACAAATATGTCTCATGATTCAAAATAGGTGTGTTTCTGCTAGGCATGGTAGCACACATCTGTCATGCCCACTACTGAGGAGGCTAGGGTTGGTGATTTGCTTGAGCTCTAGAATTCAGGGTTGTAGTAGAGCTAAATATGATGGAAGCCAAGGGAAAAGAGGATTTTCAAATGGATGTGTTCCATGCTGTCAAATGTTACAGAGAAATCTAAGACTCCTATTTTCTTAGAATGAAAAAAAAGGTGACTGGATTACTGATAATAAAGGAAATCTCTGTTGACTTTTAAGAGTAATATTTCAGCACAGGAATGAAGCAGAAACCACATTTCAGAAGACAAAGATAAAAATAGGGTAGGGAAGATGTGATTAAATATTTCTGGCACTTTTTTTCATTCCTTGTAGTTCTTAGAATCATGTGTCTATATCATCTACCAAGGGCAAAAATGGGCAAAATTTTTCCTGCTAAAGATACCTCTTCTGAGTCAGAGTCTTTGTTCATGTCTCTCTGAGTTGTTTGGCCATATTTCTGCCCTTTAGAAGTGATAGGATCAGTGGATGTGGTAATCAAGGTCAATGAAAAACAAGGACTCTTCTGGGAAAAAGGGGATATTTTGAGTCATGCTTCAGGAGAGGAAACTAAGAGTTTTTGTAGGATAGAGACACATAAATTGTCAATTCCTATAAGTTCAGTGGATTTTTTTGGATAGGATTAGTAAACTGGTAGACCAGGGTAATGTTGTATATGTAATTTAATTAGATTTTAGCAAAGTATTTGACAAAGTATTTTATGTTATTCTTGAGGAGAATTCTTCCTTCTTATTAACTTCCCTATCATTTTTCCAGATAGGTTTAAAAACCCCATGGTCATCTTTATCTCTGAAATCTAAGTGTTAGGACATTTATCTTGATATTAATTCTAGATTTAAGCCTTTTGCAACTTCAACTCATATTCAAACAGTGATCAAGTCATTGTTTCTGCCTTTATAACATTGTTCATATATGCATGCCTCTTTCTCTCTGACACTTGATTTATTCTGGTGCAGACCTTCATTACTTCCTGCCTGTACTATCTGCAATAGTCTTCTGGTTGGTCTCCTTCCCTCTAGTTTTCTCCATTCTAATTCATCCTCCACTCAACCATTATCAAATTGCTCTTCCTAAAGCAAAGGTCTGACCATGTTACTATTCTCCTCAATTTAAAGGCCATTTATTCTCTATTGCATCCAAAATCTAATAACATTTCTCCAGTTTGACTTTCAAAGCTCTTCCTCAGTGGGTATTTCATTATCTTTCCAGTTTCTTATACCTTACTTTGTACATAATTTTCAATTTGATGATGCCGGTTTCTGTGGTCTTCCTCAAATAAGACACTCCATCTCTCAATTGAGTGTTTCCACTGACTCTTCCTTATCATAGCTGCCTCTTGCTTTCCCTGGCTTCCTTAGGATCTTATCTAAATTTTGACTTCTGCCTTGCCACTGTCTGAGGACTCTAGAAAAGAGTGTGAATCTGATTATCCTGTGGAACTCTGCCTCACTGAAATCAAATTACAAGTGGCAATGAACTCCTACATTGTGATGTCTTTGGTTTTCTTTGAAAATGAAGGACAAGGGGGCAGTGAGGTGTCTCAGTGGATTGAGAGCTCTTCTGCCAATATATAATATTGATTCTAAGATGGAAGGTAAGAGTTTTTTTAAAAAGAAAGAAAGAAAATGAAGCACAAACAACAATAAAAACCCATCTTCTGTTAGAAACCTTTCTTAGTCCTTGGAGGTTTTCATGCCTTCTCTTCAAGACCACCCTCAATTTATTTTGTATATATCTTGTTTGTATGTTGTTGTTGATTGTGAGCTCTTTGAGAACAGAGACTTAAAAAAATTTATAGCCACTCTCTGAGTGGTGGCAAAAAATTGGAAAATGAGGGGATGCCCTCTGATTGGAGAATGATTGAACAAGTTATGGTATATGTTGGTGATGGAATACTTTTGTGCTCAAAGGAAAAATGAACTGGAGGACTTCCATGTGAACTAGAATGACCTCCAGAAATTGATGCAGAGTGAAAGGAGCAGAATCAGGAGAATGATGTACACTGTGGTGCAGTCGAATGTAATGGACTTCTCTACTAGCAGCAATGCAATGATACAGGACAATTCTGAGGGACATATGAGAAAGAACACCATCCACATCCAGAGAAAGAACTGCGAGAGTAGAAACATGGAAGAAAAACAACTGCTTGATCACATGGGTTGATGGGGATATGATTGAGGATGTAGACTCTAAACGATCAACCTAGTACAAATATCAATAATAGGGAACTGGGTTGTGATCAATGACACATGTAAAACCCAGTGGAATTATGTGTGAACTATGGGAATGGGGTGGGACGAGGGGAGGGACAGAACATGATTCTTGTAACCATAGAAAAATATTCTAAATTAATTAATTAAATAAAAATTTCCAAATTAAAAAAAAGAACAGAGACTTTTTGTTTTGGTTCTTCATTGTACCTGTAGGGCTTACTTAGCACAGTTCCTAGCACTTAGTAGAAATTTAATAAATGCTAGTTGACCAATTGGAGAAGATAAAAAGATGTGGATTAGAGAGTTACAGTTAGAAGGATTTAGAACTGGTAGAATGGCTGGACTCGGAGATTAGGCATTAATGGGTCAATGTTGGTTTGGTAGTGGCAATAGAGTTCCCAAGGGATCTGTTCAAATAGACCAAGGCAACTGAGATGGTGGTGAGCGGTGTCATATGGGATATCATGTGAAGGAAATTAGGATTCTTAACTCAGAAAAGAGAAAACTCAGGGGAGAAATGGTAGCTGATGTCAAAAATTTAAAGACTTTCTAATAGAAAAGATTAGATTTGTTCTGAACCAGGAGTTATGATGCAAGTTGCAGAAAGACTAATTTATTTAGACTTGATGTTAGGGAAATGTATGCCAACATTCAGGGATATCCAAGTGTGGAATGGGCTGCTTTGAGAAGTATAGGAGATCTCCAAGTAGAGGCTGGATGTTCACTTGTTTAGTATGATATGGAAGAGATTCCTTTCATGTACGTGGCTGCATGTCCACTGCAGTCCCTTCCAACTCAAGTTCTGGGATTCTGTGAAGTGAGAGGTGGATTGTTAGAACCAGTTTCCAAAGTCTCCAGATCCAGGCTGGGTGAAGCACTCTACAGAAGGGTGACAGGTGCTAATTTGCTTTGGATGGTTTTCCTTCCTAAAGCAGCTTTCATTTGTGACGATGGCCTGAGAACCAAACTCCTTTCTTGCTTCTGTGAAAGGACATTGTGGTCTAACTGAACAGATTTACTTTTCCCCTTTATTTCTACTGTAGTCACAGTGTACAATCAAATCAAGCACACGTCTTAACTCTACCAGAGTATATGGGAATTCTACTGTACAATGATGAGTAACTGCAAGAATGAAATGGTCCTGAGTACTTTTCTTTTCTTTCTTTTTCTGACATGGGAACTATGTGATTTTGGCTCACTTCAACCTCCTCATCTGTGAAATGGGGGTGATAATACCTGCTCACATGCTTCATAGGCTTTTGGCGAGATGAAGCCAAATGTTTTGTATGTCTCACCATGCTATAGGAATATCTATTATTGGGGTAGCTACACAGTGCAGTGTAAGGGGTAAATTTAGGGTTGAGACTGAATGTAAAAATTATTGGTCACCAGGGATTTAATTTCTTAAATCCAAATGAAGCACTCAAGTCAGAATGGAATTTTCTGGTGATTTAATTACCATAATTTAAATTATGGTAAATTTAATTGAGAGAGAGAGAGAGAGAGAGAGAGAGAGAGAGAGAGAGAGAGAGAGGAAAAAGAGTTAATTTAAACTTCTCTGGCTCAGGCTGAGCCAGGCAGGAGTTCAAGGCCTTGGCCAAGGGGGCTTCCCCTCAGAGCCAAAGGAAAAGGGAATCAATCTTATCACTTGCCACATGATTGTCGCAAGGAAGCTGTCTGAGGGAGCTCCTCCAGGCTCCAGTTCCAGGATCGAACTGCCACCCAGCACTCCCCACAGGAAGTGACGAGAACTCCAAAGGCAGCTCTCTACATCACTTCCCATGTCTCACATGTGCCAATGGTGGCTCAAACTTGGTTTAGGACAGCCCAGGGGACAGTCAGTTGTTTCTGACTTGTCACTTGCTAGCACATGTCAGTGTAGTATGGGTGTGTACATTCCTGGGTGCTAGACTAAGCAAGATGGAGAAAATCTAAAACTCAAAGTGGTTGGCCTTGAGTCAGGAAGACCTGAGTTCATATTTGGCCTCAGACACTTATGAGCTGTGTGACTCTGGGCAAGTCACTTAACTTGTTTATCTATTTCCTCATCTATACAATGAGGAAAATAATAACACCTACCTCCCATTGTTGTTATGAGGATCAAATGAAATAATTCTAGAAAAGTGCAGTGCCAGGTGGAGAGTAAATGCTCTATAAATATTAGCTATCATCATTACTACCAGTACCAGCAATACTACCACTTCTGCCACCATCGCCATCACCACCACCACTATCTTTTGTTGTTTATGTCATTTTCCATCCTAGATCCTAAACATAAAGTGATATAGTTATTTTTAAAATCCTTATCTCCTATCTTGGAATTGATACTATGTATAGGTTCCAAGGCAGAAGAACAGTAAGGATTAGGCAGTCAGGGTTAAGTGACTTGCCCAGGGTCACACAGCTAGGAAGTATCTGGGGCTGGATTTGAACCTATGACCTCCCATCGCCAGGCCTGACTCTTTAGTCAATGAGTCATGTAGCTGCTCCATTATGGTTATTTTTTCTAATCTACCTTACTGCCACTCTCCAGAACTGGGTAGAGTGTGGGGAAAAAAAAACCCAACAACTTAGATTTATGTTTGGCATGGAAGTACATTATTGTCTTCAAATATTTGAAGGGCTGTTATGAGGAAGATGGATTAGATTTGTTTTGCTTAGAGCTGGAAGGCAGAAGCAAGAAAAGGGAAATGCAGTAACAGAGGCAGATCTGGGCTCAGTATGAAGAACTGCTAATACTAAGGGCTGTCCAGAAGTGGAAAGGTCTGCTTCAGGAGAGTGTATTATTTCTCAACATGCAATTAACCAATAAATCAATAAGCTTTTATTAAGTGCTCATTTTATTCTGGGTAATCTCCTAAACTCTGGGGACACAAATAAAAAAAAAAGTTCCTGCCCTCAGGAGCTTACATTCTGTGGAAGAGATAACCCTTTCATGTATGGGTCTATCTAACATACATATAAAGTAGATATTAGGTAAATTGTTGCAAAGTTTCCAGCAGAGGCTGAGCTTTGTGAAGGGAACTCCTATTTGGGTATGTATTACACTGGATTTTGGGATTTGGAATTTGGGAATATGCCTTAAAATAGAGGAAAGATGGGTTCTCCAGCAGGGAACAAGAATTCCTAGAAAGAGGTCTTAAAACTTAGTTGAGCTCTCTCTGTCTTTCTGTCATTGTAATGCTGTGATTGGATGACTTCTTCTTCATGTCTTCTCATGGAACTTTCAGGATTAGGTGGTGCCTTGCAAAAAAACCCCCAAAACAAAACAAGATCTTTCCATTCCTCAGTGGATTCACATGAAAAGTGGAAATAAAGTCAAGGATAACTGGAAAAGGAGTCACCAGAGGAAGGATCATGCAGGGCTCCTAAAGAGCTGCCAACATGAAATATCTAGATTTCATCTACATCAAATTCAAATGCCTTACCTGAAAAAGTATTCCTGAAAAAGTAAGTGCCTCTAGCCTTCCATTTTTGGAAGTTATTTGCTAAATATAGACATGGGAAAAACAACAACCACCATAAAACTAAACTTGTTAGTAAAGAAGCAGAATTTTCCATTTTGTTTTGTGAATTGAATTTATAGGTCAATAATGAATGGATATATCATCTCTGGTTTATATATATATATATATATATATATATAAACGTCATTTTGTTATTATTCAGTCATTTCAGTCATGTCTGACTTTTCATTAACTTGTTTTGACATTTTCTTGATTAAGATACTGGAATGGTTTGCTACTTTCTTCTCCAGCTCGTTTTATAGATGAAGAAATGGAGACACGCAAAGTTAAAAGACTTGCCCAGGGTCACATAGCTAGTAAGTATCTGAGGCCAGATTCAGATTTGAATTAAAAAAGATGGGTCTCCCTCACACTAGGCCTGACACTCTATCTACTTTGTTACTTTATACATACATATATGTATGTGTGTGTGTGTGTACATACACAATATACATACATAAAACACATTTGTGTAGAGTGAGGATTCAGAACTGAGGTCTGTCATGAACTTGTTTTAAAAGTATTTTTGAATTTCAATATAATATGATTTCTTTGTAACCATATCTATTTAAAAATATTATTCTGAGTTTTACCAGACTGCCAAAGGAGTTCATAACACATCAAGGGTTAAGAACCCTTGGACCAAAACACTACAAATCTGATCAGTCAATCAATCAACCCACCAATCAATAAATCTTTATTAAACTCCTACTACGTGTCAAACATTATGTTAAGAGCTGATAAGAATAAAATCTTTAAATTGAAATGGAAAAACAGAAGAAAAAAAGTCTATTTAAGATCATAGGATCTCAGAATTTTAGAGTTGAAAGGGACCTACGCAGGTCTCTAGTCCAATCCTTATTTTCATTATTTACTGTAGAGGGACACAAGACAGAAACAAGAGTAGCAGAAAGTCTAATAATTCATTGAAGACAATATTCATAAAGAGTACCAACATTAAAACTCATATTTTCAGATTAATGTATAGAAATGTATAAAATATGGATGATAAATTGGGTGACATATGAAGCATATGCAAAGAAGCATATTTGACTTTATAGGTATCAGTATGGCGGAAAGGGATGGGATGGCACAGAGAAGGGACTCATGAGTGAAAATGTCTCTGAAAGGACATCTTTTATTCAAATGGAATAGCTTATAAAGAAGAGAGTATGGTGTAGTATTATATAATTGACAAAATACAGGGTGTCACAAAAGCCTAAATGTAGTAGTTTTTTTTTTTTAACCCATACCTTCCATGTTGGAATCAATACCATATATTGGTTTCAAGGCAAGGTTCCAAGATTACAAGGGCTAAGCAATGGTGGTTAAGTGACTTGCCCTGGTCACATAGCTAGGAAGTGTCTGAGGTTAGATTTGAACCCAGAACCTGCCATCTATAGGCTTGGCTCTCAATATACTGATTTGAAAGTACCCCCAATGCAATTTTAAGCTACTAAATCATAAAACGGAATTAATACTTTGGGGACTTTTCTATTTATTCATGAGACAATGACAGAACTTCAGAAGAGAAATATGGCAAAAAGCATTTCGGTGAGTAGTATGGCATTGTCATCTAAGTAGATTCCAGACCACAGAAGGACAGAAGAATGAATGAGATGAAGCTGTGAGGGCTAGCTAACATACCAGGTTGCTGAATCAGGCACTAAAAGATCTTGAAATGCTACTCTACAGATAAATGTAAAGCTCTAAACAATAACAACTAACAGTCTAACATTTTGACAAATGTATGATGCATATTTCAGGTCTAGATGACACTGCCTATGCAAAAGATATGGAGGTTTTAAAGTGCTGATAATTCAATATGAGTCAGTAGTGTGATATAAGAGCAAAAAAAAAAAGTTAATGCTCTCCTAAGCTACAGTTAGAGAGGAATGATGTGTAAGAACATGGAATGTTGCTACGTTTTTCCCTGGTCCAAACACAGCTAGACCACATTAAGTTTTGGGTGCCAAGAAAGAAACTGAAAGACCATTACAAATGGTGACTTCAGTGGTGAGACTACTGGAGACTGTGCCATCTGTAAAAATGAAGGCTTTTAACCCTAGACTTCAATCCCCAGAAGTCCTTGGTATTTCCCAGAAATCCCTATGATTTCACCTGAGTCCCCAAGTTGGCAAGATCACAATTGGTATTTAACTGACAGTAATGCCTCCCATGCCTCTTTTCTCTCTCTGCCATTGCAATGATGTAGGAAGTATAGTGGTAAGCTAAGCTAAGCATGGGGATTTTGAATGGGCTAATCAGCCATGGGCATGTGGTTTTTTTATTTTGTATCTTCCTTGATTTTTAATAATCCTTAATAAACCTCATAAAATATAATATTTTTATTATTAGAGATATAATTTAATTTTTACACATCCAAGGATCAATTAGATAAATTTGAGATATTTAGAAAGCTTGGGTGAAAAGGATAGCTTTCTTCAAGTGTTTGAAGAGGTGTCATGTGGAAGATGGATTTAATTTACTCTATTTTCAGAAAGTCAAACAAGGAGTAATAGGTGCAAGTTTCAGAGAGGAAGAGTTAGATTAGACTAAGAGAAAACTCCCTAACAATCATAATGTTCTCAAAGAAGAATGGGCAACCTTGGAGGTCATGAAGATTTCCTCATCAAAAGAAACATTTAGGCAAAGACTGGATAATTGTAAGTCGTGTTGTAGGTAGAATTTTTGGTTAGGTATAAATTTGACTAGATGGTTCTCTCTAGTTATGAAATTCTGTGATTCTGGGATCCAAGAATAATATGGTGTGATGTACACTGCTTTTGGAGTCAAAAGAAATTTGCCTCTATTCATTTCTGTGTGACATTGCTTATCTTTCTAGCCCTCTTTTCCATCATCTGTAAAATGACAGATGACCTGTAAAGTCCTTTCTCAGTATATTATTCACCTGCCCTCCTAACTAGAATCCTAGTTCAGTGTTCTTTTAGTTATAGTTGAATGAAATAAATAATTTAATTTGTTATATAAATGAGAATAATTTCGGGGGGCAACAGGCCCAGATGTTATGCTGAATAGAAAAAAAAATCTGAGTTCTTAAAAATATACTGTATTGAATGAAACAAAAAATGTTAAAAAACAGAATAAAACAAAGAAATGCCCATTTATTACATACCTATTTAAATAGTTATTAGCAAGTATAGCTTCTAAAACACCTAGTTAATCAACAGTGAGTAGTTCAGGCACCAGGAGAATTTGATTCCATAAATCTATTTTGATGTTGATCTTACTCTTTGAAGTTTAAACACCAATGGGAAATTGCTTTCTTTAAAGCACAAGTACTCCAGAGAGTGGTAAAAGGCAAAGTGACAGACTAGATGATGTGACATCATGCCCTTTCAATCTCAAAACAGATCTTTTCTTTACATTTTTAAAAAATTTAAGGATTAATGTTTAGACTTTTAAAAACTGAATTATCAGTTTTGATCTTTTTTGCATTCCTTGGAGTGCCAAGAATTTCCCTTCCTCTAGCCTGTCGTGTACTCAGTGATAATTATTATTGCTCAATTAAAAGATATATGGGGAAAATGGCATGGTCTCCTATGATCTTGAACATATGTATCCCTGAGGCAGTGCATTAAATTCGAGAATGTTAAATATAATGCACAGGGGTTTACTCACATAGCTGCTAATCTTTTTGCATTTCACTGACATTTTATATCTAAAGCAATAGTAAATTTATAACATTTTTTCTTTCTGTGTCTCTCTTATTTTTAGTCCCACTTCTCCATATGCTTGCCTTCCATTCCTCTTTTTTCCATGAAGTTATTCCTATCAGATCCATCACCTTAATTAACCATACTCCCTTCACTTCCAATCAGTTTTCTAAGAAATTGTTGTATTTTTTCAAATATGTTACTTAAGTCAAAGGGCAGATGGATGTGATGGTAAAAACTCCAGTGATTCCCATCCCAATTTTCTGTCTTCAGGAAACTTTTTTCTTAAGTATTCCACTCTTACCTGGTTTGAATTACATCTGAATCAAGGTTCTTAGAAGTAGGGAAATAGATCTCAAGCTGTTTTTGCAACTACACGTCACACTTAGCTCATACTGAACCAGATTTTCTAGCATTTCCCTAGCTGCAAATCAAAAGACTTTGGAATATGCACTTTTTTTCTTTTGAGTTTTAAAAGAATTATTTACTATGTTGCTGCTGAAAGTGTGTTACTTAGACACTAGGGAATCCGTTTCATTCTATACCAATCTTCTTGAAAGTGAGTTGTAACCTACAGGACAGTCAGGCTGCAAGTGTGATTAAATCATGGGTAAATACCAGTAATCCTGTTTTCTTGGACTGCCAGGTCTGGTCCAATTTTGAAAGTCCATTGGGAGTTCCTTAGGTAAATACACAATCCTGAAGATCACTGAATAAAAAGAGAACTGTTATATTAAGCAGCATGCCATATTTAATTTTAATATTAGCCTATGAGATTAGCAGGGATGGAATTTACTTTAGGAAAGGGAATTGACAAAGGTCACCCGGGGGGAAAGTCTTTTTGATAGATTTTGCAGTTCCTTCATAGGGTAGACTTCTATATTTTTCCTCTTCTTCATTGTTGTCAAATAATGATTTTAAGGAATATTGAAGGCTGGATTATAGAAGATAGAGGCATTGAAGGCTTTACGAGTTGAACTTGGGAAGTGGATTCTGTCCCCCTTCCCTCAGTAAGTTCCTTTTAAAAATGTTTTATTCATTCTTTTATTTTTCACAGCACAATCATTTTCTAACACCTCAAACTTCCCACTGAACCCTCTTTTGTAATCAAGGGAAAAAAATTAAGCAAAACAAGCTGACATATCAACCGTGTCTGACAACATGAATGGCATTCCACATCCAATTCCTCTCTGGTCATTGAATTCTGTCTGAGTTCTGTTGTCTTTTTGTCTTGCTTTCCTTTATAGCTAGGTAAATATTAGTGTGAATAATGAATTCCTGGAAGTGGTTGCATTTTGAAAAAACTCATTGCAAATTTCCTTTGGGCTAGAGCCAATTACTATATTTTACATAATGATAACTTTGAAGAGCCTGAGTTATAATACATGACACTACTTCAAAGGATTCATTATTTGTACTAATCAGAAGCTGTCTACATTGTTGTAGTGAGAGTATATATTTTTATTGGTTCTGTTTTCTTCACCCCATACCAGGTACTCATACAAGTCTTCCTAAATTTATTGGAATCCTTCAGAGTCAATGTTTCTAATTATACAATAATATTCCATTATACTCCCTCATTCCCCAATAAATAGATTACCATTTCATTGTCAACTTTTTATTATCATAAAATGTGCTGCTATGAATATTTTGGTATATATGCTATCTTCTTTGTGTATATGTCCTTGTTGGAGACATAGACTCATTTTATGATAATGGTGGGTTACAGGATATCATCATTCAAGTCACATTTCTTACAAATTTAAAATTGTTTTAGAATGAACAGCTCAATTCACAGGTTTATCAACAGTTTATTTATTAGTCAGTGCACATTTATTAAGAACCTACTATGTGCCAGGCACTGTGCCAAGCCTTGGGGTTACAAAAAGAGACAAAAAGATAGTCTTTATCCCTGAGGAACTCATAGGCTATTAATGTGGATTATACAATTTTTTGAATAATTAAAAAAAGACAGATGAAAATCAACATACTATAGTGAAAACAATGCTAGATTTGGAGTCAGAAGACTGAGATTCAAGCCTTTCTTAATCTACTTTTTGAACATGGGTTAATCATTTAAGATGCAGTTTCTTTATCTGTAAATTGGGAGTAATTATATATAATTATATACTACCTTTACCATGGGGCTGGTGTGAAGAAAATCCTCTGTCATTCCTCAAATGCTCTATAAGAGTGAGTTATTTGTTTATTATTTTATCTTTTTGGACACTTCCTGACCTCCTTAGTCTTTCTTTTAATCTCTTGTGCCCTTGTTCTCCTGACTCTTTTGAGTCTGTACATAGTGACAGTACCCAGATAGGATTTAATCAAATAAAGGCTGCAGATCTGGGAAGCTTGGTTGGCTAAGGCAGCCTCTTTTCCCTGCACCAGCTGATGATCAGATCATTTTATCATCACTATGATCGATCTTCTGTCTTACCAGGCACTGAAAATACAATTCCTATTACTGTAATGGCCATTACATTACATAAACATCTGGTGTGACTTATCTCCTCCTGGTGACTTCAGGCCCCAAGTAGGCTCTGTGATCTAGCCAATCTGCTCTGTGTTGATTCACGCCTATCGGAACAAAACCTCAGGGGTTCACATGCCTACTTTAAATGGTCTCCTGAGCTTGTTAAGTCAGTATCAGTAATAGGCAAAGCTTGAACAGTAGGCTTCCACATAGTTTAACTTTATTATGACCTGGAACCACTGTGTTCACAATCCCATGTTAGGATCTGAGAGCAGCTTTGAGCTACTATTAACACAAAGGGTTCAAATGCATAAAGGAACTTGAGGAGAATCAGGGTACCTGTGTTCCAGTCCTGCTATGCTAATCACCTCAGGAAGATGGTTATAATTATGAAAATAGTGAACATACTTATCTCTCATCTTTGTTATCTTATACGCTAGTGCATCAGTCATTTTGACTTTTGTCTTACCACTAGACTTTGATAATTCTAGAAGAGAGTGTGAGGCTGACGACTTTGTACAACTCAGTCTCTCTTAAATTTAAGTCATGTCATTGGTCCTCTTCGAAAATGAAGGATGAACAGCAATAGCTAATATATCCAGAATAAACTGTACCTCTTGTGTTCCTCCTTTCCTCCATCCCTAACCTGCTTCTAGCAAATGGTCCAGATACCTTTCCTTGAAATGGAGAGGAAATAGATTTCCACGAGTTTCTGATACAACTCTGGAAGTGCTTATCTTACTTCCCTAAGAAGCTGAGACTAACATATCATGTCATAGATATCAGCAATGGTTTTTATTCTCCAGTAACATGATCTATTCCATGGCCATTCCCACAGCCTTCTAAGACTGTATAGATAGATTTTACCTTTTTTAGCTTTTTAGCTTTTTTTTTCACCTTTTTTTAGCAGACTTTACATTCACCACCACCCCTGGCCCTCATTTAGACATGAGAATCTGGAGGGAAACATCAACTTTTCAGTAACTGTGGGGTCCTTAGGTTCTCTGAATTCTAAAATCTCTCTTCAGCATCCTTCCTTTAGTCAGACCGTGACTGGCAGTCCCGTGCCCTATATAGACTGACCCTAAAAGCTCCTTATTCACAGGATTATAGATTCGGATATATATTGGGCCTTAGAGGTCATCAACTCCAGATGAGGAAAAAGAGGTGCTGAGCTTTGAAGGGATTTGCCCAAGGTCATACCTAAAGAGAATGGTGGAGCTGAGATTGGAAACAAGGTCCACTGTCTTCAAATTCTAAGAAATTTTCTGTCAACATGTTAAAGCTGGGTTGTTCTGATGGCATCAACACCTCATACACTGATTTCTATAGGTGGGTATGATTTCTTTCCTGAGTACTTGCCTTTCTGTCTCCTTGAGATAATGAGTAGAAGGCTTCTCTTAGGAGGGCACCAGAGCAAACATTCGCAATACATTTTCCAGCAATATGAGCCGGATAAAAATTGCAATCATGTAGAATGTAATCTCCTTGAAAGCAAGGATTATTCTATTCTTGTCTTTGTATCTTAGCACAATGCCTTGTTCATATTGGTTGTTTTTTTCAGTCACATCCACCTCTTTGTGACTCCATTTGGGGCTTTCTTGGCAAAGATACTGGAATGGTTTGACATTTCCTTTTCCAATTCATTTTACAAATGAGGAACTGAGGCAAACTGGCTTAAGTGACTTGTCCAGGTTGATAAAGATAATAAGTGTTTGAGGCCAGATTTTTCAGGAAAGATGAGTTTCTGACTTCAGACCCATCACTCTAAAACTGTATCATCTAACTGCCCTTGAACATATTAGGTGCTTAATATATGTTTATTGAACTGAACTGAATATTGAAGAATGAATGATGACTTCAAAAGTTTTGACAACTGGCCTTGTTAAAAAAATCATGGAAAATATCTTTATCAGTTATGTATATGCCACAACTAGAGCCAATGTCTATCTTGCCTTCGGAGGCTTTCTAGGCGTCTTTCCATTGGCCCTCTAAATAGGCTACAATGCCAAAGTTTTAACATCATATGAGAAATCAAGATTACTTAATGGTAGTTGACATGAACTGCTCTGCTTGTTCCTGGGCTTCCTTCCAATGGACTTTGAATGGCCTACTCTATTAACTTGGTCCTTATTATCAGCAAAAGCTGAACTCTACATTCTTGAATTTGCAAACAGAGTGTCAGGGAGTCCTTCCTTCTCAACCTTCTCAACCCCAGGCAGAGCAGAGGTTGCTATGTCTGGACTGATGAGTGGGTTGCAGCATATACACTTCCTGTATCCCAAAGACCTTGTTGGCAAGAGCTTTCTTGCTGCCTCTGTGTCATGGACAACATTTACACCAGAAATGGTCCTTTTCATTTCGGTGATGTATAGTGGTTTAATCTCAGTGGTGAGTGTTTTGTTTTTGACCATCAAATGTTGTTCAAGCTAGAAATGTCATTTTAGAGCTTCACGATATACCAAGATGCCATAACTTGTCATCTAGGTTGTCGCTCACATTGCAGTGCCTAGATGGATGGCACAGTCATTGAATATAAGCAACAAGCTGACAGTGCTGGAGTTTTTGAACAAATCACTCCAAGGAAAATATTGTTCAAGGTCTGAAAGCTCCACATATTGCTAAAGAGCCAGTCAAATCTGTAGACAGTTGTACAAACCTCACTAGGTATCTTGGCGTGTTTGTTGACTTGGATCCTGTTGGGAAAGTTTTTCACAGAGTAGTGATTCTGGGAATAGATGGTGTGCATTAGTGGAAAGAGTCTTGGACTTTGAAATAGAAAACTTGAGCTCAACTTCTTAATGACACTTAATTAACTGTGTGCCCCTGAACAGAGCATTTCATCTCTAGAGGTTTTCTATTTCATTGTTCATAAAACTGAGGTCATAATTTCCCTACAAACTCTTTGTGATTGTTGTGAGAAATGCCTTTTGTAAACTTTAGAGAGTTAAATAACGATGGGTTATTATTTTCAGTGCATTCTTACTATCTGAAGAGAAGCTGGTTCCACTTCATTTAGTGACTGGCCCTTCATTTTTTTAAATATGTTCTGAATTCTGTTCCTTTACAGAGTTTCTTCTTTGCTGTTTTAGAAAGTGGAGTTCTTATAGGGATCCACTTGTCTGGGTATCTATACAATTCTACGGGGATCTGGGAGTGGCTCTTGACTGGTAATGTTACTGGAGGGTAGAAACTGCTGCTGCTAACTGCTTGCTATATAATACTTTAATCTTATGTTCATGTGTAAGTATCACTTCTGAAGTGCTACTCAAGTTCACCACTAGAAGAAAGAAACTTCTTATACAATCTACTCAGCAGGTAATAAATAGCCTGCATTTGAAATATAAATTGTGGAAGAAAGACTGATGTTGATGAAAAAGCGCTGCTTTAAAACACATTTTATTTTCCCAATTATATGTAATAATAATTTTCAACCTACATTTCCCAAACTTATAAGATCCAAGTTGTCTCCCTCCCTTTCTTTCCTCCTTCCAATTTGATCTTAGTTATACATGTATTATCATGCAAAACATACTTCCATATTGGTCATTATTGTAAGAGAATACTCATATAAAACCCAAACCCCCAAATAAAAACACAAATTAACTAAAGTGAAAAATAGTATGCTTTGATATGCATTTTGACTCCAATAGTTCTTTCACATAAATCATTCAGAATTGAACTGGATCATTATATTGCTAAGAATAGCTAAGTCTTTCAGTTTATCATTGTAGAATATTTCTGTTACTGTGTACAAGTTCTCCTGGATCTGCTAATTTCACTCTGCATCGGTTGATATGTATCTTTCCAACTTTTTTGTCCCCAGAGAGAGAACAGACTCTGTAAAATTTATTAATATATTGAAAAATGGAAGTATAAGAAGAATTACAAAAAAATTCCAAAATGGAATACAAACTGATATGCCACACAAAATGAAAAAGTTAAGAAATTTACCTAAAATATGAACCTGAGTATGCTCCAGTGGCCTGGGAATTCACCTAATTTAATCACTTTGGAAACTTAAAATTCATAATCAGTGCTACCCTTGGAAAAATGGAGCCCTTATTGAAAACATGCCTAACATCCAAAATATTAAGTGTGATTTCATGATAATAATTTTAAAAGAATGTGTCAAATGACCCCAGTGTCAAATTCTGCAAAATAATTGATTACAGCAAAAGAAGTACAGAGAAGTACATATTAAAAAAACACTTTTAAAAAATGTGAAAACTTACATGTCAATAAATTTAATGATTTTATCTTGTCCTAGTTAATTTACAAAGCAATTTAGGTGATATGGAAGAATTGAGGACTCTTACTATCACATATGGTCAGGTCCCATTGGTTACTTCTGTTTATTATCCTTGAACCTGATTGTATCAGGATAAAAGCATAGTTTCTCTATATTAGAATATCAGGAGTTGCTTTAACTAACATCAGGCTTCTAATTGTGGCTTAAAGTGGCTATTCTAAGAAGTGGTCCAAGATGGAAGACAGTCAAATACTTGCCAGAATATTATTGCTTATCCTTGAGTATCTAGTTTTAACGTTATCTCTTTCTTGTTAGAAGTGATATTGTTCAGTATCTGAAATAGGGGAGGGACAAAATGACCTTCAATTTTATTACTTTATTATTTGAAAAATTAGTATATGTTAAATCTCAGCTTAGAATCACATAGTAGCCTTAAAATATGATAATTCAAAAGATCCAAAGTGCTTAGGGATGCAAAAGGAACAATGTCATCAGAAAGATCAATAATCTCTAATTTTCATATATAACAAGACTCTACAATCTCTTCTCAATGAAATGGGAAAAGTTTGCTTACACTGAAGTTATGATCACCTTATATTCTTGCTCTTTCTTTTTCCTTCGTTCCTTCGTTCCTTCGTTCCTTCGTTCCTTCGTTCCTTCGTTCCTTCCTTCCTTCCTTCCTTCCTTCCTTCCTCCTTCCTCCTTCCTTCCTTCCTTCCTTCCTTCCTTCCTTCCTTCCTTCCTTCCTTCCTTCCTTCCTTCCTTCCTTCCTTCCTTCCTTCCTTCCTTCCTTCCTTCCTCCTACTTATCTATTCATTTATTCATCCATCTCTCTGTCTGTCCCTGTGTCTCTGTCTCTCTTCCTGTCTCTCTCTCTCTCTCTCTCTCTCTCTCTCTCTCTCTCTCTCTCTCTCTCTCTCTGTGCTATACCTATTTCACTCAGCTGTCAAAATGGGGAGATTTCAATCAAAACTATATACACTATTCTGTGTCCTTGATGATTTCAACCTTAACTCTCCCAAGAGAGGAGAATCAGTACAAATAACTTTCAATATTCCTTCCTTGTAGCACTGGAAATTTCTAAAGTGTATTTTATAGGTTCCCAAGTATATTCTACATATCTAAGAATATTCATGCCTAGGTTCCTCATTATTTGACTCTTTTTGAAAAACATTATTGTGTTAATTGCTGTGTTTTCATGCTTTCTGAAAGTGCTATCATGTAAGTATTGCATAAAATGGACAATTGTTGAGTATTTAGAGATGCTGAATGGGAAAGAGGCAGTAGAATTTAAGGTTAGGATGGAGAATCTTGAACCATAGATCTGATGGAACTTTGGCTGAGTTGTTATTAGCTGACTGGAAGTAGCAGAGACCACATAAGATAATATTATATTGGTGACATCACTTTAGGCAAGAGCCTAATTCTCTCCTTTCTTCTATAGACTATTATTATTTTTCCTTTCAGAACTCGTCCTCTGAGAGGCAATAAGAGCAGTTAAGGAACAGCTAAAGTAATAAGCACATTGATTTTTGAAGACTTTTAAAAGTCTACTTTATTTTTTTGAGGAGGATAAGGGTTAGGGGAAGTTATTTATTATTGTATGTTTTTAACTCCCATTCCCACAAAATAGAATTTATTTTTGCAAAAGGCTAAGGACTAAAAAAATCAACTCATTTATAAGCATACATTAAATACCTAATATGTGTTGAACACTAGGAGTAAAAATAAAACAGCCTTTGCCCTTAAGAAGTTTATATTTTGATGAGGGAGTCAACATTTACACATATGAATACAAACTGAATAAATGTAAGGGAATTTTCTCAGAGGAGGTAATCTGACAGATTCTATACATCACAGGGACTTATAGTCAGAGCTAGAAAATTAACCATTATATCTCCAGTGTTTTAAAATAAAAACTTAAATGTGGGGGCATGTTTTAACTATATATAGAATCTGTAGAATTTCACTGGAAAATAAAACTATTTCAGTTTGAAAATAAAAACAGATAAAACACACATAAACAATACTGTTTCGAAACAGTTGACAAAGGTGACCTAATTTTCAGAATACCAAAAATGTCTTTGTTTAGGGATGACAATCCAATGATGACAGAGATACAGTGAAACTCCAGTGTAGCAATCCAGAGGGAAGGAGTGAAAGTGGTTATGCCTTGTTAAAAATAAATGGCATTTAAGGATTTCTTTCCTTTATTACTTACAGTGAAGCTAGAAAAAAGGAAAAAGAAAAAACCAGAAGCAGTTGCCAGAAATGAAATGAACAAAATGGAATTATAATAATCATTATGGTACAATGATTTGGTTAGTTTATGCCAATATTTTGACTACAAAATTAATTTTTAGTAATATGTTGTTTTAAAATTTGGTGCATTGGAAGAATAGTTACTGGGTGATACCTGGAACTAATTAATTCATGAGTGATTGTTTTTGCTGTCTTAAATTATTTAATTTGTTCTGGCTGACCACAGGATCAAACCCAATAATGATGATTGTTTTAAGAAAAAAACTGAACTTCCAATTTAAAGGATGATTAATTTGGTGTACTAGCTCTATTCAGAATAGGGCAATGCCTACTTGACCAGACTTCAGGCACTTGTTAAGGACATCTAAGTACTCTTAAAAGTCTTGTTATTGACTCAGAGTGTTTGAAGTGTTAGAAATATAATGCAGTTGAATTGTTCTCACAAATTATTTACTTCTTCCTCTTACCTTTGTCTCTGTCAGGAAAGAAGAAAGAGTTTCCCCAACTGTTTCCTCTCTATTCTAGCAGAAGAAATCTCTTGCAGCATAGAACCCAGGGGGAATTCTTTTAGTTTTGCTAATTTAGGGTCTTCCACCCTGATTATTTTCTACTTATCACATCTCTTACAAAATAGTTAACACTGGGGGGCATCTGGGTAGCTCAGTGGATTGAGAACCAGGCCTAGAGACTGGAGGTCCTAGGTTCAAATCTGACCTCAGACACTTCCCAGCTGTGTGATCCTGGGCAAGTCACTTCACCCCCATTGCCTAGCCCTTACCACTCTTCTGCCTTGGAGCCAATACACAGTATTGACTCCAAGACGGAAGGTAAGGGTTTTTTTTAAAAAAAAAATTGTTAACACTGTCCAGGCAATCATATTATAAAAGAACCCCAATAATGAAAACTCTTCTCTTCTGTAGTTTAATATATTCTTTGACTAGCAATCGCTGAAGGAATTCTTTCTGACATCTTTGCTTGGTGGCTGAGAATTTAGCCCCAAGAACATAAGATTGGGCACTATCTCCAGTGCTTTTCTAACTAGCTTTATAGGTTTTCATTTTATCTTACCCAAACTTGGCCTTTATATCCCATTTGTAGCCTTTCTTGTCACAACTGCCAAGCTGTGTTGATTGAAGCATCTCAGGATGTACCGTCTGCCATAGTAGCTAGTGTTTATATACACATTAGCACTCTATTAGAAAGTAAAATCTTGGAGGGCAGGAACTGTTTAGTTTGCTTGTATTTGTATCCCTGGTACTTCACAAAGTATCTGGCATACTTGATAATTTGTTTTTGTCTTTATCTTTTTTTCCGAGAGTCTGTCTGCTACACATACATCCCTTTGTCAAATCCATGAAGGTCTTTAGTTTCTTTGGGCCTTATTATTCCCATCTGGAAAATGAAAGAATCTCCTGTCTCTATCTCTTGTGCTTTCTCAGGCTCTCTCAGATTGGTTGGAAGCACTTGCGTAGTATGAAGGTTAAAGTGATGGAGTTGGAGTCAGGAAGATTTGGATTTAAAGTCTATCTCTGATAGTAGCTATGTTATGAAAGCAAGACACTTTTTTGACCCTCAGTTTCCTCATCTGTAAAATGGGCAAAGGAATCCCTGTTCTATTTCCCTCATGGGGTGGTGGGGGTGGTACATAATGGATACAAAGTACTTTATATTTATCAGTCACTGCATTTAACCCTGATTAAACGGAAGAAGGTCAAAACATTCAGTTCACTTGACTCAATAGAAGTCATCTTTTGAATATATTGTGACCTGGAAATATTTGTCTTTCCACTGGTACAACATTAAATCTACCTATGGTCAGTGGAACACACTGACCTTTCAGTTCCAAAACATTCTTTCACGTCTCATGTGGTTTCAATAAATTCATGTTAGGTAAAGTTTCACTTCTTACCCCAATAACGTGTAGGCGAGTAAAGAAAAACTATTTTGACCACATAATATATTGTGATTGAAACTTTTTCTTCACATAGATTTGGTTACAGAATATGTCAATGATACTAGAAGACAATGCAAAATAATTTTAAAGGAAAAAAAGAAAAGGCCTATAAGACTGTTGTTTCAAGATTATAAATGACAGCATTGCTATTACAAACTTATCCCCATGGATGAAATATAAATGGAAAATAATTCCTAGATCTCTTTGTGCTGTGATAGAGCAAAATGTAACATATTTAGAATGTTCAAATAAATATCAGAGGAAATGTCAAGTGATAGGTGCTTGTTTTTAATATTTTAATTGCTCATAACCATTTGTTTTTGTTAATTATAGAAATATTTTCAGAAAACTTTTTCCTTGTTTTATTATAGTAACATTGGGATAAGACCCAGAAGATTTTGAAATCATATGGAAAAATGAGAATCATATACTTTTGGAGAAATGTTAACAGTTATTAAAAAATGTCTATTTTGTGATTTCCATCTGACACTCAAAATAAAGAGAATGGAGGTAAAAAGAGGAAGAGAATTTCAATTTAGTTGAGAGAATTTTTGAAGTGTATTTATTTATTTATTAAAAAAACCCCTTACCTTCCATCTTAGAATCAATACTGTGTATTGGTTCCAAGGCAGAAGAGTGGTAAGGGCTAGGCAATGGGGGTCAAGTGATTTGCCTAGGGTCACATAGCTGGGAAGTGTCTGAGGTCAGATTTGCACCCAGGACCTCCCATCTCTAGGCCTGGCTCTCAATCTACTGAGCTACCCAGCTGCCCTCTTGAAGTATATTTATACTCTCTCTCTCTGTGTCTCTGTCTCTGTCTCTGTGTCTCTGTCTGTCTCTCTGTCTCTGTTTCTCTCTGACTCTGTCTCTGTCTCTCTGTCTCTCTCTCTCATACACACACACATACACACACACACACACACACACACACACACTCTTATGAATGCACACCTTATCCAAATCTAAAATATAACTCCAATATCAAACAGATTGACAATATAGCCTCTTTCTTTTTCTAAAGAATGTTTATCTTGCCTGGTATCCTCTTTGCTGTTAAGGCATTCTCATGTAGCTATCAAAGCAAGCTATAATTGTATTTTTCTTCAGGACTTAAATATAAATCTGCCTCTAATGTTGTACATGAATATTCATGTGTAGGAATGAATACCACAAGAAGGGTTAACACCAATGCAAAAATGGTTTTTTAAAAAATAACTTCTAGTAACCAAAGGAGTTTTCTTTAGGTTCATAGGACTTATAACTGGATGAGACCTGAGAGGCCATGGCTATCATGAGAGAGAGACAGGAGAGATAGCATATGTCTGGCAAGTCAGAACATCAGCACCACCTTGACCATTATCTCCTCTCCAACCCTGATGAAGACAGCTCAGGACTCTGAACATCAGAGCCTTAGGAGTAGCAGTGTTACCCTAACCAATCCTTGTAGCCATAATTGAAGGAATAAATTATTGTAGAGAAAGGGTCCATACCCACCACTCCACCCCCCACTAGCGGTGACAGATAAGCACAAGAGCTCCAGGAATAGCAGCACCACTCAATACCACCAGTCCTACTCCTAGCAGACTCTTTATAACCATCATCCAGGGAAGCAACTCTTATGAAAAAGGATCCAGCTTTCTCTACTAGTGGCTACTTACAGGTGTATGATTGAAAATCTGTTACCCCAAAAGAACTACATATCCCAAGAGCCCACTGACTTCCTGTCATTACGTACTTCCTGTAGAGAGAGGATAAAGGGCGTGGGCTTTGGAGGCTCCCTCTCTCTGATGTAGAATCAGCATTGATGGTGGTGAGTGGGGATGACTAAAAAATGGCTAACCAGCCATGGGCACATGATCTTTATTTTGTATCTTCTTTATTCCTTGATTTCTAATGATCATTAATAAATCTCTTAAAATATAATATTATTATTGAGATTTAATTTTAACTTTTACACAGGGCAGGCAAATTAACCTACTTGAATAGGCAAGACCCCCCAAGAGAGACAAGTAGTGCTGGGCAAGTGAAACCACCATGACCATCTTGACCACCATTTCCCCTCAGACCGTGATGGAGACAGTCCAAGATCTTGAATGAAAGAGCTGTGGAATAGCAGTGATTCCAGGCCAGTGCCCTCAGCCTTCACTCTGGGAAATATCTCCTACGGAGATATAGCTTGGCAAGTGCTAATATCAATTATAGAAGACCCAGAAAAGAAAGTCTTTGCTATGAAAGTACTGTTAAATGCACTGTCAAATGGTTCAACAACAGGAACTGATGCAATTTTAACAGTGGAAATGACTTTAAAAAAGTGACATTATCATCTGTTTTGCCTAAGGACCATGAGATGTTTCCATCTAACTAGGCAACTGAAACCTTCCCTATGCATTATTTCCCAATTAGAATGTGATATCCTTGAGAGCAGGGAGTATCTTACAGTTTGATTTGTATCCCATCGTCTACCGCTGTGCTTTGCACACAGTAAGCACTTATAGATGACTTTCCATTCATTCATTCATTCATTCATTCATTCATTCATTCATTCTATCCCCTTCACTTTGCAGATGCAGCAGATGCGGTAACTCAAGTCACGTAGCTTATTCTAGATCATACAAGTACTAGATAACAGTGTTAAGATTCCAACCTAGGCTTTCTAATTTCAGAGTTAGGGCTTATGACAGTGTATCCCACTTTTAAGAGCTGAAGTCATTCCTTGAAAATAGTCATTCATGGATTATAACTGGAGGCTTTTCCAGGGTAGAGGTCTATCTTATCCATCTGGCAAAGATAAAGGTTGCTCCTGCCACCAGGGTCCTGCTCACTGTCTTTTAAGGGTCCTCCCTCTGTCTTTTAGTCAATAAATCAAAGCACTTGCCATCAGCATGAACAATCATTTCTTGAGAGCTTTAGAAGGATAGGGTACTGTAGGTTCTAGAGACAGATGCATAAAACTGTGTCCTTCCCTCTAAGGAGATTAATGATCTAGGTGAGGAGGATATATACAAATTAAGAAAAATGATAAAGCTATTACTAGGTGGTATATGTTTAGGTTCTTGAGGGAAGAAACCCAGAATTCTTTATTGTATACTTGGCTCAAATCATTAATTGCAGTCTGAATTTTTATTTGCTCTCCATGGTTGATTGACTTCAGTATTACACAAAGAACACACAACATGAGAGGAAGTGTCTGGATGGTTATAGTGTTGGTGATGGCTACCCATGGCTTTAGATAAAGCATCTTGTGACATAGGGCCCCCCTACCAATCTCCTTAAGTGCTCTAATAGATTGTTCCATTCAGACTATTCAGTTTTATTTAGTCTGACAAACATGAAATACCTCTTAGTCCTCCGACTTGGGGAAATTTTATTGAAAACTTAAATTTAAATGCTAAATATTAATATACTTCACAGGAGCTAAATGGAAGGAGTTCAAGAGGATCTTTTGTCAAAGTTTTTCTTGATCTACAGAACCCTAACTAGCAAAGGGGTAAACAGAAACTGGCCCTATGGCACTGACATATAAAGATAGGTGTCATGCTTTCATGCTTCTTTTCCTGTAAAATTGCTCCCCTTACTTCTGGTCTCATGATTCTCTGGAGATGCAGAATGCAAATAGCTCCATAAAACTCTCAAGCTTTGCACCCGTCCTTACAACCCATGTCTGTGATTTCTATTGCCACCCCTTACAAGCAAATCTTCCTTCTTATATGTATGCTAGGACAGGAATCTACACAATTCCAATTAAATATATGAGGCCCAGACTTCCCTGGAAGTCTGCAATTAGTCAACCAGTCATATATATATATATATATATATATATATATATATATATATATATGTATATAATTTCTTAAGGAATTTGAGGAAAGTGAAGTGCTTTGATCATTGTATGAAAGTAGATGATGCCACACAGGAAATAGTTGACACGTTATAGGTGAGACTGGACCAGTAGGAGACAGCAATTCAAATAGGGTCTGAGATATAGACCAAGAAGAAAAAATAAACCAGCCAGGGAAGGCAGACTTTACAAGGTACGGACTTTTAGAGTCTTGAAGACAACTACATCTATGGAAAATTTTGTGAGGATTCCATAAAGTGAGAAAAAGACTTCAGTAACTAGCAGCTATGAAGTTACCTTTTCGCCATATGTACTTTCTAAGAGTGCAAGGGGAGATTGAGGTGCAGACTTTTGGGGAGATATTTTATATTACTCAGAATATACTACTTTAATATATACTCTTTCTAAAAGTTTCTTTAATATACTTTCTCTAAAACTATTAAAAATCCCAATTGGCTAATAATCAATGTAGAATGCACTAGACAGGTGCTCAGGGGTGATCATACTAGAAAATCCAGCCTGTCAGGATTACCCTTCCAACTCTAAGAGGAGAAATTGTCTCTTCTTTTGGAAACCTATTCTGTTAGTCCAGTGAGAATTGGAAGAGCAAGCCCTGAGGGGGTACTATCCAGAAATGCTCAAAACAGGAAAAATTGTATAGAAATAGGAAGACTCAAGAAGCCAAAAAGTTGACAGCTAGTTCTTGTAAGTGATATTTCTTTTCATTCTTGTAGGAATTCAGAATAATAATTGCTTTTAAACTCATGCTTCTAAAGGGGGGGTGGGTGGGTGGGGAAATCACCTCCCTTCTTGAGTGGATTTAGAAATCAGTAGGCACACAGGAATGGGAGCTAAGGACTCTGCCACCCTTCCAGGAGCCCTTGATGGCTCAGACAATCCCAGCAAGTGCTCTTTGAGAGACATAGAGGGAAAAAAGAAGTTAGGATAAATTTAGTTTCCTTTTGAAGTTAATAACCTTCTAAAAGGGCTTTTGGTAAAACAGAGAGACACCTTAACAACATTTAACATTTCCCTCCTTTCAAATAGGTTTCGTTCCCTCTCAGATGATAAAATCTGAGGAATGCTTCATCTTTAGAAGTAGCAGGTCTGTGAGAGTCATGGTATCAGCTGATCATGGGGTTATCCTTGCCAAGCTGGCACCCTGTGGAGGGAGAGGGAGGTGAAACATCATTTCTAATCCTTGTTGCTCCTCTCCTCTTCACTTGTTATGTCTCATGCAAAGTAAAGGAAATAATTTGCTCTCCTAGATTTCTTTTTTACACATCCTAGACAGAAAGGAAGCCAATAGAAACATTTAAAAAATATTCCTCTCTAGGAGTCAGAACATCCTTTTTGAATTAGTTTTGTCTCTTGCCTCAAAGGGGAAATCTAGGAATAAAAGTGAAAGACTTTAATCTATAACATTCTGTACTTTCTACTAACCATGACTAACTCAGAAAGAGGAACCATTCACACACACACACTCACACTCACACTCACACACACACACACAAAATCCAAAACTCTCCATGCAGATTTTTGATTGACTCTGAAAACACGATGCAGGATTTGTATTCTCAGATGTGTCAAGCATACCTAGCATTCTCTTGATGCCAAGAAAGAAGAGTCATAGACACTTAAAGGTACCAGAAATAAATGACCACAAAAATGTTTAATTATTCTTATTAGACAGAATGTAAGCTCTTAGAAGAGGTAGCTAAGTGGCTCAGTGAATAAAGCACTGAGTCTGGAGTTCATCCTAAATGGAGTCTGAGTTCAAATCTGGCCTTAGACACTTTCCAGCTATGTGATCTTGAAATTATTTAACCTTTGTTTGCCTTAATCCTCTGGAGTAGGAAATGACAAACCATACCAGTATCTTTGCTAAGAAAACCCGATGGACTATGTAATCCAAAGAGTTGGACGCAACTGAATGGACACACACAAAGCTATTGGAAGGTAGCTACTGTATCTAACATGTTTGGATAGAATCTCTTTAGATTCCAGAATACCCAGAAATGTTGAGCTGGTATTCTATACATATTTGTTGTTCGCCTGACCTAGTCAAAATATCCTTGGATTTGAGTCAGAAATCATGGGTTCAAATCCAAGCTAGGATTTTTCCAAGCTCTTTGACCATGAAAAATTCACAACTTCCCTGAGTCCCTCATCTCTAAAATAGGGTAAGAATAATAGCGATAAATATCAGTTATGATAATTTTTGTTATTATCATTTAGGAAAGAAGTACATAAATCTCAAGATGATATATAAGTATGAAATTGCTATTATTATGTAAGATTTATTCATTGCTTATGTATGAAGTTTGGTGAGACATTAAGAAGTTTATATTTTAAAATTACTTTCCAAAAAAGACAATGTCATTGAAAAGGTGTATTGATTTCAGCATGCATGGATGTAAAGAATAAATATTAACAAAGGATTATGTATTTATTTTTCTATTTTTTTGCTGTTTTGTAGCTCTGAACAGGATTTTATTATTTTTATGCTGTGGTACATTACTATTCAGTGAAACTAAGACTTCTTAGAATATGATTTAAGAATGTAAACTACTTAGGGGTAGAGACTGTTTTCTTTTTATATTCCCAACCTCCAGGAGAGTGCCTGTAGCATATTCAGTCATTTTTCAGCCAGTTGATGCCACATGATCCCGTTTGGTTTTCATGGAAAAGATACTTGATTCATTTACTGTTTCTGTCTCTAGTTCATTTTACAGGTAAGGGAAATTTAAGCAAACAGGGTTAAGTGACTTGGCTAGGGTCACATAGCTAGTAAGTATCTGGGGCTGAATTTGAACTCCTGAAGATGAGTCTTCCTGACTCAAGGTCTTGTGCTCTATGCACTAAAGTGCCCTCTAGTAAAATTATAGAAGCACCTCTGTAGTGTTGAAGGAGCTTGATAATGATTGTTGATTGTTTACATTATTAGTACTGCTTCATCAGTGGAAAGCTCTGCCAAAGAAGGGCCTCACAGTAGGGGAACTTCTAGAATAAAAAATACACCTCCATTTCTAACAATGTGCTATTATTTTCATATGCTTTCTCCTCTAAGAATCTGAAAGGCTAATGGTGGAAAGTATAAATTAGATATTCTTGAAGGTATAAAGTTTTTTCTATTCCAGAGAAAAACTAATATTTGAACATAGGTTAAAAAGGACTCATAAAACCTTATTCATTCTTCACAATCAAAGTCATGAGGATTTCCCCTGCGTCGCTTTCTGTAGAGATTTAAATTCATCTTTCTGATCATACATTATCAGGCTGGCTGATTTCGTTTCTTTCCCAGCCCCATTATCCACCAGTCTAAAAAGCAGTACCAAGTCTCATGATTTTTCTCCTATGTATTGATCCTCTCAGGGAGTCCATTTCCAATATGGTTTTGCCATTGTTACTTGGCTATTGATGCCACTTGAATTTACAAAAACCAGACCAAACCTGAAAACAAAACAAAGAATCAAAAACCTTACAGTTGGAAAGTATCTCAGAATGAATCTAGTCCAACCTCTTCCTTACCAAAAATCCTATTAAGTATTGATTCTAAGAAAGAAGAATGATAAGAGTTAGGCATTTGGGGTTAAGTGACTTGCCCAAGGACACATAACTAGGAAGCTTGTCTTTATCTGAAGCTAGATTTGAACCTAGGTCCTCTTGACTCCAGACTCAGCTCTTTATCCATTGTGCTACCTAACTGACTCTAGCCTTTTTATGCATCCTGCGGTACGTTTGAATATCTATGATTGTTAGGGATATTGACTCATATCTGGGGTTTTAAACCTCTTTTATGTCGTGTACTCCCTTGAAAGTTTGGTGAACCCTAAGGACCCCTTCTCAGAATAATATTTTTAAGTGAATAGAAATACATAGGATTGCAAAAGTAACCAATTATGTTGAAACAAGGTTTGTAGACAGCAAGACTGTGATCATGTGGGATGTAGTAGAGGGTCTAATAACTACAGTAATTTCAAGGTAATGATTAACATAAATCATATTTTAAGATATCTGCTACAACTGTGATTTGAATGTAAGTAGCTGTGATTTCTATGAATGACAAAGTCACAGGTGCTTCTAATACCATTGTGATTTCTTGTGACTTTTTTAATGGAAGGAAATGCTGAATCTCAGTATAACCTGGAGCTCAAGCTCATTTGCATGAAACTCTCTTTATTGGTTGTGAATAATTATTTAATGTATGAATGTCAGAGTTGGCAAGAAAATGTAGAAGGGAGCTCTTAGGGTCTTCTGGCTTCCAGCTTTGTGAGAGGATACAAAATGTTGACATATTCAAATTTCTGCTAAAACCTCCAGATATTTTTAGGTGAATTGTTATTTAGCCACTTTCCCTCCATTTAAATAATGATGATAGCTAACATTTGTATAATGCCTACTATGTGCCAGACACTGTACTTCAGCAACAGATCCTTGCAGGGAGAGAAAGACTTTAGGAAGAAACCAATAAAGAAATGAGTTGGCACCTCAATCATATCCATGCCCCTAGCTTACCAATTAGAGACTCTGGGAAATTTCCTCTTGAATAAGATTGAGTGTTCTTTCTGTTGGTTGAGTTAAGATGTCTCACAGCCATTTGGAGAGCTCATTCATTCTGTATATTGCCTTTTAGATGCTAATCTGCATAACTTTGAATTCGGATTGCTTTTGGGTTGGATAAATGGATTTATTTGCTATTTGCTATGTTATGGTCATTATTTATTTAGATTATATTTTTATTGTTATGCAAAGCACACTTCCATATTGGTCATTGTTGTAAGAACACACTCATATGTAACCAAAACCCCCAAATAAAACCATAAATACACCTAAGTGATGTGAAAGGCGATTCCAACTGTTCTTTCTCTGGAGGTGGATAGCATTTCCCATCATATGTTTTTCTGTATTGTCCCAGATTGCTGAAAGTAGCCAAGTTTTCACAATTATCTTATAATATTTCTACTGCTGTGTACAGTGTTCTCCCAGGTCTGTTTATTTCATTCTGCATCAGTTCCTGCAGATCTTTCCAGCCTTTTCTGAAATCATCTTGCTTATCATTTCTTATAGCACAATAATATTCCATTACCAACCTGCACGGCAATTTGTTCAGCCATTCCCAATTGATGGACATCCCCTCAATGTCTCATTCTTTACCACTACAAAAAGAACTACAATAAAC
This sequence comes from Monodelphis domestica, assembly GCF_027887165.1. Classification (NCBI taxonomy): domain Eukaryota; kingdom Metazoa; phylum Chordata; class Mammalia; order Didelphimorphia; family Didelphidae; genus Monodelphis; species Monodelphis domestica. The sequence continues at coordinate 437,933,845 of NC_077228.1, read as the reverse complement.
ATTTTTGTACAAGTGGGTCTTTTCCCCCTTTTAAAATTACCTCTTTGGGATACAGATTCAGTAGTGGTATTGACAGATCAAAGGGTATGCACAGTTTTATAGTTTTTTGGGTGTTCCAAATTATCCTCCAAAATGGTTGGATTAGTTCAAAGCTCCATCAACAATGTATTATGGCCATTATTTAACTAACATTTAGTGTGAGTCAAGCCCCTACTTCTCTCCCATTAAAGGGTTAATGGTAAAGAGCACAACTTGAGCTTAAAATTATTTTCCTTAGGTGAACAATATTTAGAGGGGTAGGTAGACATAATTCTAGCCCTGTACCTCCTCCATGAGGAGAGAAGAGTTGCCAGAAGATAATTCAGTAAAATGTATTCATGCTTCCCTCTGAGCCATATTTAGGCAGACACACATGAAGCATAAAAACCTACAAGGACAACATACACCCTACATTAATTAAATGGTAGTTAAAAAAGGCATTTTTTCCCTTCCACATCCAAGATCATAGATCCTTTGAAATCTATCCTCAGACCCCTTTGCAATCTGTCCTCCAGGTAAAGAACTCTTGCTTTCTATCAAACCTAAAATTTCCTTTTTGGATTTCTACATATTGTTCTTTGTTATGTCTCTGGGGCCAAATAGATCAAGTTTTTACCTTTGCCATGTAACAGCCCATGAAATACTTGAAGATAGTTATTTTCTCCTGCTAAATTTTCTCTTCTTTTGGTTATACATCCAGAATTCTTTCAAATGATGCTCATGGAATGAACTTAACCTTCCCAATGTTGGTTGGCCTCCTCTTGCTGCTCTTCAGTTTAGTCCATGTCCTTCTCAAAGTGTGACCATCATTGAACATAGTACTCCAGATGTGGTCCAACCAGATCAAAGCAAAGTAGGATGATCACTTCCCCAGTCCCAGATACTTTTTTGGTTGCTATATCAAACTGCTGACTGATATTTTTTGCCTTCTGCTAAAATCTCCAGATTTTTTTTGGTAAAATGCTATTTAGTTACCCTTCTTCCATTTAAATAATAATAATAATAACAATGATAAAATAATAGCTAACACTTATATAGTGCCCACTATTTGCCAGGCATGATGTCAGTAAATTTCCTATTCTTCTTAATTGGGGGATTTTTTCCTTTCTCCAATACTGTAGTAATTCTTCAATTTTCCATCATAATTAAAAGATTACTTACAATGTCTAAATGACCTCAATTGCATGATTTGAACTCATCAAAGGAAGCTAGATACCTCCATACTATATCAATATGTGATTTTCATTGCTTTTGTCTATGTTACTATATACTCATGCAATTTTCTATTGCACATAGAATAAAGTACAAAATCTTGTTTGGTATGCAAAGCATTTTGCAATCTGGCTCCAACCTGCTTACTATATTTTATTTCCCATTATATATTCTACACTCCATTCAAACAGAATTGCTTGTTGCTTTCTATCGACAATATTCCATCTATTGTGTCTGTACCCTTATATAGGTCATCTCTCATGTATGGAATGTTTTCTTTCTTCCTTCACCTCTGCCACTTGGAACCATTAACTCTCTTCAAGACTCAGTTCAAGTGCCATCTTCTTTGTCTTTTCTGATTGCCTCACTTGTTAACACTTGTCCTCCTCAAAACTGATCATTGTGTTTTTATTGTGTGTGTCTTTGTAAATGAATGATATTTATTTATTTGTGAATATGTAGTTTGCTTGTCCCTCTAATAGAATGTAAACTCCTTGAGGACAGAGGCTATCTCATTTTTAAACTTGCATTTCTAGAGGTTTGCATAGCACTTGGTACCATAGTACATACTTAATAAATACCTGTTGATTTTTTGATTACTTATCTTGGGTATTTATTTTCCATTTTTGTTTTACTCAGGGAATTCATTGCCATTTACAGGGAAAAAGGAAACCAATTAAGAATCAAAGCATTTGTCTTCCAACTAGTCAAATACTGCTCCATCTACTCCAGTCAATAGTTCTTTCCCTTCTTTGCTCCTCCTCTTTTTCTAATATAGTGGGAAAGAAAACCCTTCCCAATTTGTTATCCTTGGCTTTTCTTATCAGACTCAACTAATTCTGAGCTTTAGTCCTCTGAACACCATTTTCTTTGTCAATTTTCCTTTTTCTCTATCTCTTTAAAAATAATTTCTAAACATATTATAACCGATTTCGCTGATTATTCCTGTTTTTGTTGTTGGGGAGAAATATGTACCACTTGAATATTTTTTCTCATTGTATTTCTTTGGGAATATCTCAAATGCTTCTTTTATGGAATGTCCATTTTTGGTTGACGATTTGCCTTGGAGCCATACCATCATCTCTTAGAAGATGGGCAGCGGCTGCTTCTTTAAAGTATCTAGTTTTCTCCTCTTTGGGAAATCTTAAATTTATTTATTATGGGGGCAGCTAGATGGCTCAATGGATAGAGAGACACATCTAGAGAAAGTGGTCCTGGACTTCTATCTGCCCTCAAACAATCCCTAACTGTGTGACCCTGGGCAAGCCACTTAACAACCTTGCTTAGCTCTTACCCCTCTTAAGACTGCCTTGGAACCAATATACAGTACTGATTCTAAGGTAGAAGATAAGGGTTTTAAAATTTTTTATTTTTTACCATCAAATACTAATAGTCTTTCTTCCATTTTCCCTTGTGTGATATTCTTCTATTTCCTTCTGATGGGTTAAAATTTCCCTCTATCTTTTTAGATCCTGTTTCTATTTAAAAATTATATTTTGTTTCAATTAGAAAAACTCATTACATTTTCACTGTAATTGCCCTCCTCAATGGAGAAAAAAATGACAAAGAAAGCCCATTACAAACATGTCTGGTCAATCAAAACAAATTTTCATATTGATTATGTCTAATATTTTTTTAATATTTTGTTCCATTAGTCTTTTATCTCTCTGAAGGAGATGATAGTATGTGTTATGATTAGTATTTGGAATCCTGGTTGATCATCACAATGATAAAGAGTTCCTAATTAATTCATATTATTTGTCTTTGCCATATTGTTTTAATTGTATAAATTGTTCTCCTGGTTCTGTTCACTCACTTTCTATCAGAACGTAGAAATCTCCCAAGATTTCTTTCAAACTTTCCATTTCATAATATTTACATACCCAGACTTGTTCAGCCATCTCCAAATTGAAGGGTGGCTAATTCTTTGCTATCTTAAGAAAGTTATAAATATTTTTGTACATACTTAGAGAGTTTTTCCTTATAATTAATTCCTCCCTTAATCTGTCCTTTTAATTATCCCTTCCTCTTTCTCCTCTTTCCCTCTCTTTTTTGAGTGAAATATATTTCTGTACCCAACTGTTTCTATGTGTATTATTCCATCATTTTACTATTTTAGATGAGATGAAAGCTGACTGATTCCTCTTTCCATTATTTTCTTAAGATCATTAATATACAACAGAATCACTTCCAAGCCTTGCCTATTTAGGCTCCTGTGAGAGAATAATATTGGAGAACAACCTGCAAACAGATGCAATGGATGGAACTTTGAAGAGCTGTCCATCAAGGAGCATTCCAGAGGACAATGTGACCTGGAGAAGTCAGTTAAAAGAAACACCCAAACTGCTGGAAAAAAATCTCTCTTTCTCCTGGCACTTGAAGGAGGAAGAACTGAGAAGCTCCTTTCCTTGTTGGTTACTGATTTTCTCTCTACAGTATCAAGAATTTACTCAAAAGATCCTTAAAACTGTTAGCCACATCCCTCATCTAAGGCTATAATTTTATTACTCAATTTAGGATTTACTTAAGATCAGGGAAAGTCCTAACCTCTCTCCCCTATCCAATTTCCCTTTCCTTCCCCTTCCTTAAAACAAACCCTTGTTCCAACAAGTTTAAAGAGTGAGTTATCTATCAGATATTCAGGCAACTTAGTCTGAATCCCAGTTTGACTCCAACTGAAGAGACTAACTGAAGTGGGAGGGAGAGGGAGGAGGGAGACAGAGTCTGATCCCACATTACCTCATTGGTCTGTAGCCTTGCCCAACAACCTTACATTACCATAATCCATCTAAAGAAACAACCACTTAATACACTTCCTCTATGTTTTCAGTGATGATAGGGTTCAGAGGGGACATATGTATCATCTCCTATTATTAAAATGTCAGTAGTTTATCCTTGTTTAGTCCTTTATCATGTTCACATGTGTTTACCTTTATATTTCTCTTAACCCTTGGATTTGAATTTCATAGTTTTTACACAGCTCTGATCTTTTCATCAGGGATGTTTGGAAGTCTTTTATTTTATTGATGATCTATTTTTTCCCCTCCTGTAACATTTTACTCAGTTTTGCTGGGTAAGTTATTCTTAGGTATAATACCCTTATTGTTTATCTTCTGCAATATCATATTCCAAAAAATCTGCTCCTTTATAGTGTTATGGTGGCAGGTGTATAGTGTACAGATAGGTGTATAGTGGTTATATGTTATAGTGGTAGGTGCCCATATCACGTGTGATCTTATGATCTCTTAGTATATGGATTATTTCTTTCTGGTTGTCTGTAGTATTTTTTCTTTGATTTGGAAACTCTGGATTTTGACTATGATGTTCTTTAAAATTTCATTTTAAAGTCTCTTTCAGGGGGCAACCTGGGGGATCCTTTTTATTTCTACTTTTCCCTCTGGTTCGAAGTTGTTTCTTTTTAAGATGTCTTGAAATATAATATGTTGGCTCTCTTTTTGGGTTGTGGTGTTCAAATAGTCCAAATTTTTTCAGATTCTTAATTTTTTCTTCCTCATTCTGTTTTCCAGGTCAGTTGTTTATATAATGAAGTACCATATTTTCTTCTAAATTTTCAGTCTTTTGACTTTGCTTTAATGGTTCTTCTTGTCTAATTGAATTATTGGATTCTATTTGGTCCTTTCTAATTTGGGGGGGATTTCTTGCTTGGGCAAAGTTTTGTACCTCTTATGCCAAGCTATTAATTCGATTACTGTAACATTAATTTATTTTCTATTTTTCCTTAAGTGCTCTCATTTCATTTATAAAAAAACATGTTAAATATTTTTAAAACTCTTATTTTTTTTCTTCCAGGAATTCTATTTAAATCTGTGATTAAACTTTGTTTATTTCTTTTTTTTCCTGAGACTTTGCTTGTAGATATTTTATAGTCATTCTCTTCTTTTGGGTTTGTGTCATTTCCCTGCCACCATAATAGATCTTTATGGTGAGATTCTTTTCTTATTTACTCATTTTCCAGGCTACTTCTTGACTTTGACTTGATTTAGGACTGAGTTCAGCAGTACTCCTGTAAGGAAGTTCTAGGATTGTGAGTGTTAAGTTATTTCAGGATCTCAGGGTTAGTTTTGGGATCTGCAAGCTTTTGGTGCTCCAAACTAGGTTAAACTCTGATTGCTGTTCTTCACTCTCTGAGCCTTGCAAGTTACTGACCTGAGTTTTGGTCCAAGTAACAGTAAATGTTACTGTTTAACTTTTATCAGACAGTGAGAAAGCTCTGCTGGTTCAGAGGGACAGAATGGTAGGCACCCCTTTGGTCTGGCATTTTTGCCCTAATTATTGCTCAGCAGGTTGGGCAAGATGCTGGAATTGAGACCCAGTTCTGCTCCTGGGGTTGGAAACACACCACTGTTGCTTGTTTCTGAACTTTCTCCTTTCTCAGTATTTTCTAGTTCATAGCATCATATTGTGCTCTACAGGCAGAAGGTGTTAAATAAATATTGACTACTTGCTTCAAATTGATTGGCACCCAACTCCATTGGTAACCTACATTACTCTCTTATGAAGCCTCTTCATAAGTGACAATCCATCTCCAGTATCTATGTCTAGCTTTCCTCCATGTCTAAAATGCACTCTCTCTGCACCTCCTCTTAGAATCGTTGGTTTCCTACAAATTTCATCTCAAGCACCTCTCACCTCCCACAGGGGGCTATTCTTTTTTTTTTAATTTTAATTTAAAACATTTTCCCATGTTTATATGATTCTTGTTGTCTCCCTACTCTCTTCCCTCCCCCATCCCAGAGCTGACAAGCAATTTCACTGGGTTATACATGTATTATCACTCAAATCCTATTTCCATATTATTCATTTTTGTAATAGAGTAATCTTTTAAAACCAAAACCCCAAATCCTATACCCATACAAACAAGTGATGAATCATATGTTTTCTTCTGCGTTTCTGCTCCCACAGTTCTTTCTCAAGATGTGGACAGCATTCTTTCTCATAAGTCCCTCAGAGTTGTCCTTGGATCATTGCATTTCTTTCAGTAGCAATGTCAATGACATTTGATTGCCCCACAGTGTTTCAGTTACTGTGTATAATGTTCTTCTGGTTCTGCTTATTTTACTCCACATCAGATCATATAGGACTTTCCAGTTCTTACAGAAATCAAGCAGTTATTCATACCTCATACAACAATAGTATTCCGTCACCACCATATACCACAATTTGTTCAGCCATTCCCTAATTGAGGGATATCTCTTCTTTTCACAGGAGGCTATTTTTTATACTCCCCAGCCGTTAAAACTCACCTCTTTCCTACCCCCCCCCCAAATTACTTTGTCTTTAATTTGAATATATTTTGCATTTACTCAAAAATATATATGTAGTTATCTCCAAACAGTATATATGTTCTTTGGGGAGAGAGACTTGTTCTATTCTTGGTATTTGGTCTTAGCACAGTGTCTGGCACACAGTAGGTATTTAATAAAATCTTTCTGAATGATTAGATGCTACATTTTATCCTTTCCCCCCCTTCCAATCACTTTCATTTTCACATTTATCTTCTATTCTTTATTTTCCTCCAAAATTAGGTGCTGTAACCAGATCACCAAGCTATGTCTCCACATGTGAAATATCTCTCAATCCAATCCCAGAAGGCTTGGTGTGTGCCAAGTTTGCAATTAATGTAGAAACCTTTTTTACAGAGAAAATGTTTGGTCTGTATGAGAAATGTACTGTTAGAAAGCACAAGGGTATACATGTCTGAAATAACCTTAGGTGAAAATAAGTAAATTAATTAGCATACAGTAGATGCGCATTGTGAAGTGAGAATGCAATGCCTCCTGCAGGGATTAGAGTTAAACAAGATGATTGATAAATTGTTATATTCTCACAGTGTCACTCAGTGATATAATCATGGCTTTTGTAAATATTTAGTCAAGAGAGCAATCCAGCTGTTCCCAGCCAGGTTTCATCCGTGTCAGCCAATGCTGAGAGCCTCTGAATTCTCTCTCGTGCTGGTTAAACATTGTATAAGCTCACATTTTTTATGAGCCTCTAAATACCCATAATAGTAAATAGTAAAAAAAAATGAAGTAATAATAATAATAATAGCAATAGCCAAAGTAATTATAAGGAAAGATATCTCGGATGGTCAGAAGTAAGAAAGAACAAGTTATTTTCCCCATTTCTATTTTTGCAAGATTGTTGCTAGTAGGCAGTGAAGCTGTCCACTTCCACTGGTGTGACCGACTGCAGAGGGCTTGGTCACTGCAAAAATTTTGGGGTAACTGGATTTTTACATTATGAGTGATTTTAATTTTAAACCTCTGATCATTTTTTTTTGGTAAAAGGTGAAAGATTTATGCAATCTGAAGAGAAATCACTGTGTATCCTCTGATCATTTCTTGACAAGCATTTAACATTAAAAAAAAGGAAAAAAAATTTCTTCCTTTCATTATTCTACATTATTTTTCTATCCTTTTGTTTGTTATTTTCAGGAAATTTCCTTTATTTAGACTTTTCCACAAGGTAATGCTACTTTTTGTTTCCTTGAAGGCTTAGGTTGCCCTGGTTATGGGGGTAGATTTGGCAGAGAGGGAGGGATAGTGGTAGATAGAAGGTGTCTTGATTTAGAATCTTGAACCCTAGAGACTATATTTCCCACAATCCCCTTTTCCTTTTCCTGTTTGTGTGCCTCCTTAGGTGGAGGCAGTTTTGAGTTTCTGTTGCCCCCCACAGGGCTCTCTCTCTGGCTAGGTACTAGTGGGAAGGAGGGACCCTTTTGGGTGCTTGCTGGAATTTTTAAAAATTTTAATAAATAGCATTAAAAAACACAAAGAGTTGAACCAGGAAATTCTATTTCCCATTTGTCTTGAGATTTAGTCTCTTTTCCTATTTTCTCTCATGTGACAACTTACTGTAGTCCAGATTGCTAAACTGGGTTAGTGACTAATTGTTGTATGCTTATGGGACATGGATCACTATAAGGACCTATGTGATTTTTTTCCTTTTTTTCCCTTTTTCCCAGAATTTTTTTCAAATTTTCTTTTTATATTTTTTTATCTGACTCAGAAGTTTTTTGAATTTTAATTTCTTTGATTCCTAGATTTTTTTTTGATATTTGATTCATATGCCTTATGACTCAATCATATAGCCCTGTGTAATTCCTACATGCATCCCTGTATCCTCCTGGGGGGGGAATATATTATTATTTTCCTCAGGGGGGTTATGTTATTGTTGTGAACTTTGACTTAAATTTGAGCCAAATTTTGAACAAGAGACTATCTCTCAGAATCTAGAAGGCACTGTGAAGATACCTGCAGAGACCACACACTGTACCAGAAGATCCAGAGTGAATTCTGAGATATGGTGAATTTGGCAGGGAGATGTTGAATGCTTTTGTTTTTGAATGTACATTCATGCCAAAGGGGACTGCCCCCTAATTGGCTTTTTGTCAATGCACTTATTATTGATTTTGTTCCTCTTCCCTTTTATTTTCCTCTTATCCCCAAATTATTTCCCTTTAAAAACTGTAATATTTGTATATACCTCTAGTTTAAGTTATGTTAGTTATGTTTTTATGATCCATTGGGTACACTGGTCTCCCAAAGGATTACAGGGGGAATGTATTGATTTAGAATCTTGAACCCTAGAAACTACATTTCCCACAACCCCCTTTTCCTTTTCCTGTTTGTGTGTCTCCTTACATGGAGGCAGTTTTGAGTTTCTGTTGCCACCCACCCGGCTCTCTCTCTGACTTGGTACTAGCGGGAAGGAGGGAGTCTTTTGTGTGCTTGCTGGAGTTTCTTGAAAAATTTTAATAAATAGTATTAAAATAATACTTGGAGTATTGGATATTAATTTTAATCTTTACAAAGGGCAAAGTGTAAAGATGGTATTATTTTACAATGAGGTTCTTGAATAGATCAGAAGAGAGACCACTGTTTCTGGATATCTTTTTTTTTTCTTTTTAGAATCCAAACAAACACTGAAAAGGAATGCAGTAGAGAGAGAGTCATGAGAGCAATCTGATTGGAAGTCTGATTTGGGTAAGTGTTAAAATCTCTTAGATCCTAATGTTTGAGTAGGAAGAATATAGGATTTATCCACTTCTTTTAGTTTAGCAGAATAAGTTTAATCTCTCTTTCAAGTACTTTCAAGACAATTATCACATTTCCCTAGTCCTCCTTCCTTTTTTTTTTGTTGTTGATTTACTTGTGTCTGATTCTTTGTGACCCCATTTTGGAATTTTCTTGGTAGAGATATTTGAGTGATTTGTCATTTCTTTTTCCAATTCATTTTACAGATGAGGAAACTGAGACAAATAAAGTTTGACTTGATTAGGCTGGATTTGGACTCAGTTCCTTCTGACTCCAGGGCTGATACTCTATTCACTGTAGCACCCAGATGGCCAATCTTTTCTCTAGGCTTATTTTTTTAAACATTATTTTATTTGGTCATTTTCAAACATTATTCATTGGAAACAAAGATCATTTTCTTTTCCTCCCCCCTCCCAACATCCCTCCCATAGCCAACACGCAATTCCACTGGGTATCACATGTGTCCTTGATTAAAACCCATTTCCACGTTGTTGGTATTTGCATTAGGGTGTTCATTTAGTCTCTCCTCAATCACATCCCCTCCACCCCTGTAGTCAAACAGTTTTCTCTAGGTTTATTGAGAATCCTCAGTTCTTCAACCTAGTTCAGTAGAATGAATGGAAGTTCCTTAAGGGCAGGGTATATATATACGCACACATTTATTTATTTCCTTTTTATCATCCATACCTAACAGCTCCCTAAATAATTGTCAATAGGCTGTACCCCTTTGGGATTTCTCTGCTGTGCCACAGGAAATCATAATTTGGAAAACCTCATCACTCTGGGATATTCTATCATCTTGTTACTCTTCCTCCTCACTACCCTCTCTGATTGGAGAATGGAGCCATGAACTGGAAACTCTCTATTGAAGGGGAGACCTCAGCTCAGAACATCTCACTTCTTTTCTGGTTGCACTATAGACTTCTCTGACTTCATCTTGCCTCTACATTGGGTGTCCTCCCTAGTAGCCCCCAAATATTATCTTTTTCAGCTTCCTTTTGTGTGTTATCTTTCTCTGTTAGACCTTGAGGACAGGGACTATTTTTCTATTTCACTTTTGTATGCTAGCACTTAGCACAGTGTCTGTCCCACAACAGATGCTGAATGAGAATATTTATTGAATGTCAATAGGTGGATTCTATTGACAGTTTTTACTTACTTAAGTGGACCCTTTCAAGGACTTCTAAATAAAGGGAATTTGTGCAGAGGCATGGGGAAGGGAGACAGGGAAGTCCCATGCCAATGGAGGGAGGGGGTCAGCACACTGTTCAATGTCCTGTGGGAGCTGGACACAAAGAAGACAGAGCAGAAAGAGGACCATACTGAGAGCCAGGGCCAGCCACATGGACTAATTGGGACTAAAAGGAAGAACATGCAAGGGCATGTACATAGGGACTAGACAAACAACCACAGACAGGAGAGGACAAGCAAAGTCCTGGGGCCAGAGATACATATACTTTGCTTGAGTGCCAGCTGGATAGAAGACAGATACACAGAGAGAGTTTGTAGGTGGTTGGGCTGAGCAGAGCAAAGGTCTCCTCTTTTGGTTTGGAGATCTCAAGCCAAGACCCTGATCCATTCATGGTGGTCTCTCCTCATTTTTTTTTCCCTGCTTTCACTTGTAGATTTGTTGTTGTTGTCGTCGTTGTTGTTTTTTAAGGTGGAGGTTTGGGAGTCTGCTAAGCACTGAGCTGATGAGGGACAGGAGTGGGGAGAGCCCAGTACTTACAGTAAAGTTAACATGGGTGTTTTTTTTTTTGGAATGCAGACCTCTTTCAGAATGTAAAAATTGCTTAATGCATATTTAAATAAAGCAAGAACTGCCTGAAAATGTTTGTTGGTTGGGATTGGCTATGGTGTACCATATTGTACGGTCTTGACAATTCTCTTCTAGGTATGTCCCCAAATGATTATCTAGGTATACTCTAAAATTTTCTTTTTGAATTTTTGAAATAGAAAAATCATCCCTATCCTCAAGGATCTTATAGTCTAACAGAGAAAGACAACACACAAAAGGAAGCTGAATTTATCTTCTGTGATCCAGTTCATTAGCCTCTTTGGAACTAATGAGACAGTGGAAAGATAAGTAGGTTTGGAGTCAGAGGATCTGCTTCAAATCTTAACTGAGATTTAACCTCTCTGAGCTTAAGTAAATCACTTTTATTTTGTGGTCCTCAGTTTCCTCATCTGGAAAATGAAAGGGTGCCAAAAACTTGGAAACACTTTTATGAAGCGATATGAAGGGAAGAGAGCAGAACCAGGAGAATGGTGTACACAGTAACAACAATAACATATGATGATCAACTGTGAAAGACAACCATTATCAACAAAGCTAGGATCCAGGACAGCTCCAAGAGATTCATGACAAAATAAGATATCTGCTGCTATAGAAGGAACAGATGGAATCCAAATAAAAACTGAAACATACCATTCTTTACTTTATTTCCTCCATAAAGTTTTGTCTAGTGTAAACAATGTCTTCTTTTACAACATGATGAACATGGAAATATGTATTGTATGATGGCTATCATATTGGAGGAAGAGAGAGAACATGGATTGTGAATTATCAGAAAGCAAATATTAAGAAATTTAATGGACATGTAGTCTGAAAAAAATTAAAATTCATATAAAAAACTCAAAAAATGCAGTGACTGCTTAAGAAACTCAAAAATAGGCACACTAAAATTTAGCTTCTTTCAATAAAGGAATTCCCCCATAATAATATAAAAGGTATGAGGAGTAAACTAGATGTCCTATGAAATTATTTCCAGTTCAAAAAATGATTAATCTGCAAGTTAATACCAAAAGATTTTGTTTGAAGAGTCTGTGCATTTTTTAAAATTGGAATTATTCTTGAGTCAAGGGCTGACTCACTTTCAGATTTGAGTTGGGCCAATGTTGTAGGGTTAGTGTCCTGTTAGTAACAAAAACCAATTCTCTAAAAGCTGGACTTGATCACTCTGGTTTTCTCTTGCTCTGTTCTCACTCTTTTTGTCTAGGTTTATTTTTTCTGTACCTTTTGCTTTTATGTAGCTAATATTCCTTCCCTCAAAGAAAACCCAACAAAACCAGGTCATTGTAGTGACACTTGAATACCACAGTTCTCCTAATAGCAATTGAAAACATTTTAGGAGAATGTTTGCAATGAAATAATGTGAGGGCAAGGCCACGAAGGTTATAACAACCAGCTTTGTATGGCTGAAAAAATACATCTCAGTAAAGGACAAAAATCAAGCTTCCATTTACAAAAATGGGTTAGAGTGAACCAATGTACACCTCAATGTAAGCTTCAGATAAAACATAGAAACATAATTCAGCCAAAGAGACTGGGTTGATGTTCACTTTTGCAAATAGCTATTATGTTTAATAAAATAACATATGACATATATATGTTATTTATAGAAATATGCATGCTATAAAATATATTTATAGTTTTATGTATATATGTCATAAATTCTCATACTAAATTTTGTGTATATATGTTTATGTGTTGAACAAGCATTTATTAACTACGTACTAAATATCAAATGATGTGCTAAATTCAAGAGAAAGTGAGGAGTTAAGGAAGATACCGATAATGCAAGCATGGGTGACCAAACAGATGTTGGTACCCTTGACTGGTTCCCCAGTCTTCTGATTTTAAGTCTGACACACCATCAATTATTCCACGCTGTCTCTATTTTCATGTTAGGCATATCATTCCTTTAGGCAAGAGTAAAGGTGGTGTTGCAAGTGTCATAAAAGGATAAGTTAGTGCATGAAGGGGAAAAACAGGAGCTCCAGTTGCCAAGATTTCTTGCACACTTGGCTACAGAGTATGTGCCGGCAAGGCTGAAACCCATCTTTTTTTTTTCCCTTGAATGGCATAAAGCTTTACTGATTGATTAAAATGTGAATTATAAAATCCTAGAATCCTCAGAATTGGAAGGAGCCTTAGAAATTGTCTAGTGTAGTCTACTCTGGTGGTGGATGGATGAATTCAAGCTGGAGCATCGACCGTTTTAGGAAGTCATCGTCTCCTAATGTATCTTGACCTATTATTGTTGGTGAGCTCTGATAGTCAAGAAGATTTTCCTTATATTGTGCTGTGAGATCCATTTTTAAATACTACTCTAATGGACTTGTGATGTCATTGACCTGTATGTTTCTGCCACCGACTGCATCAGAACTTGTTCTAGCTCGCTCATCCTGTGTGCTTCTCTAACAAGTCCTTCCATAAATTCTTCACAGAGGCAGGATTTCCCCGATTTGTTGCATTACTTATAGAATGTAAGCCAGAGACGTGATATCACAGAACCCAGCATGCTCCTGAAAACCAGTTTGACAAAATCCTGTCAAGTGTGAGGTTGAGGTGAATAAAAATGTTAGAACTGAATGAAAATCCAGTAATGAGACAAAGCTCCCAAGAATTCTAGCTCTGTGTGCCCTCTCTAGCCATGCCCTTACTTTGGCAATAACAGATACAGGGAAGCCAAGAGATTCTGCTTGATTTCCTTCTGTTTTCATACCTTCATTTATGCAAGCTTTCTCTTACATGTTAGCACTGACTAAGTATTATACACCTGTTTTACTCTTGTGAGGTCAGGGGAGACAAGGAATCAGAATCTCACTTAGATTTTTCTTGATCCTATTAAATTATTGTTAAAAGAGTCTTTCCAGAGGTTACATATTATTCTAAGGTAGTTTTGCTTTGTTTAATGCTGGGTTCTCAAATCCTGAGACTTTGGGCATCTTGCAACCAATTGTTCCTCCTTTGTCTTTTTGTTTTGTCAAACATGAAATGAGAAGAGCAAATCTTTGTGAAAGGACACACATAGTTTTATTTGTTATTGTTGAGTTGTTTCGCATCATGCCTGACTCCTTGTGACTCCATTTGGCATTTTCTTGGCAAAGATACAAGAGTGGTTTGCCATTTCCTTCTCCAGTTCATTTTATAGATGAGGAAACTGAAGCAAACAAGGTTAAGAGACTTGCCCAGACTCACAAAGGTATTGGGTGTCTGAGGCTTGATTTGACCTCGGGAAGAGGAGTTTTCCTGATTCTAGGTCCAGTTCTCTATCCACTGCACCACCTAGCAGTTTTACAACTGTCATCATCTCACATTAATAAAATGTAATAATGTATAAAGATAAATGAAAATTTATAAACTAAAATTAAACTTATACAAAAGATAAATATCATATAATTATATTAGATATAACATTAGATAAATTGTATTAGATAAAATATAATATAAAATAAAATTTAATGACAAATACATGCAAGTAAAATGGAATAAATAAAATGTAATAATAGTGGCTTATCTTAATATAGATATTTATGATTAGTAACAACTTTGAAGGAGGTTGTAGGTTATGCAGACATAATTGTTTACATTTAGAGAATGAGGAAAATGAGCTTTAGCAAGGTGAAGTGATTTCACCAAAACCCCTTTTTACCCCAATTTATTTTCTCCCATCTAATATTTTTATGTTTGAAGTTGATGGCACTCTCTGTATTCCTAATGCATGGAATTCCTGTAATTTCTGGGCAGGGTTTTTGCCACTTTTAATGAAGTTTGAAACTATTTGTCAGATGTGCTTTTCAAATATTGTCATCATGGAACCAGTCTTTCATTTGGGTGTGTGCTTTCACTAAATTTTCTTTGTTCTGCCTTTTACAAATTCAGAATCTTGCTATTGTTTGATGCAAGCCCGAGTGTTAGAGGGACCTCTTACAGGGTCATTTTAGTACATGTTTAACAATCAGCTCTTATGGAACAAGACTTGAAGAACAAACCTAGGTTACTAAGAGTAACAGCAGAAGATTCAGCACTTTCTTTAGAGATACATTTAAATTTTCCATTTCCACATTCTTCCAGAGGGGAACCCATATATAAGGAAGGAAACAAACACTTACTAAATGCTTACTCCATGCTAGAGATTGTGCTAAGTACTTTATATATATATATAATATATAT
This sequence comes from Monodelphis domestica, assembly GCF_027887165.1. Taxonomy (NCBI): domain Eukaryota; kingdom Metazoa; phylum Chordata; class Mammalia; order Didelphimorphia; family Didelphidae; genus Monodelphis; species Monodelphis domestica. Next base: position 437,918,578 of record NC_077228.1, on the reverse strand, counting down.
ATATACACACACACACATATAAAATCTCATTTGATCCTCACAACAATCCTATGAGGTAGGCTATGTTATTATCCACATTTTACAGATGAGGAAACTGAATCTGGGAGCAGTTTAGTCACCCAGGGTCAGACAATGTTTAGGGACAAGATCTGAACCTACGTCTTTGTAACTCAAAGACTAATATTTTATCCATTAGGCTGGAGCTGCCAGCTATCTAGCAAAAGTAAAAGATAACAAGCAGCTCATCCAAGTGTTGGAATAATTTCCATGAGATATTAAAAGAACCAGAGCACAGCCTCTAGTGCATTGGATAGATCCTCAATGGAGATTTTGTGGAAATACCTGGATAAGAATTTCACTGGATAAGAAAAAGGGAGGGAAAAGGGAATAAATATTTATATAGCATCTACTAAGTGCCAGGAATTGTGCTAAGCATTTTAAAGAAAAAATGAGTAAAAAGAAATGTCAATGGTGGGAGTATCAGTGCACAGTTCATTGAAATATTAGGTTATAATTAAATTTTTTGACAATTGTTTTCTGACATTTTATGATTCTGATTCTCTTCCACCATCCTTATCCCTACTCCCTGAAGTAGTAAATAGTCTGATATAGAGTATGTTAGTGCTTTCATGAAATACATATTTTGAAGTATGATTTAAAGAGTGCCTAGGGTGTATGGCATGAAAATGCTACTTTTAGACTAAAAACAATTAGAAAGTCATTATCCTGCCTAAATACCATTGGGATTGAGAGCCAATCCTAGAGATTGGAGGTCCTAGGTTCAGATTTAGCCTCAGATACCTAGTTTTGTGACCTTAGGCAAGTCACTTAACTTTTCTTACCTAGCCCTTACATTTCTTCTGCCTTGGAACAAATGCATTGTATTGATTCTAAGATGGAAAGTAAGGGTTTAAAAAATAAAGAATAATTGAAGGGTATGGCTTATGTTAAAACCAATATGGTAATTCATTTTTAGAGCTCCTAGAACAAGATAAATCATAAAATTTTTTAGTTGGAAATGATTGTAGGGACATATTTCACAAGTTTGGAGTTGGAAGAAACTTTAGAAACCATCTAGTTCAACACCTTCATTTATTGGAAAATGAAATTAGAGCCCAAAGAACTGGGTTAGCCCCAAAGCCATGAAGCCAGTAGTAGTTGAGCCAGTACTAGCACCCTGGTCTGATAAAAGGATACTTATATAAGATTCAATATCAAGAAGAAGGATCATAGAAAAGGTCTAATATATTTCAGCAAAGTACTTGAAAAAACTTTAAATACCACATAAATGTTAGCTATTATTATGATCGACCCATTTCCTTTTGGGGTTGGAAAGATGCTGGGTGACATCTTTTATAACATCCCTTGGGTACAAATGATCATTGGGAACATGCTGTGGCATCAAGAAAAATTGTTCATTTTTATTCTAGAGGGTCTCTTGCCTGTGGTAGCCATGTAAATGTTGCCTAGCAATGATGAATATGGAACATGAGCAAACGTCTTCTCTCTCATGAAAGTAGGACTTTCAGTACAGACTCCAGGAACTCTTAGTTTAGCCCCATGTGGGTAGAGCTGCTCAAGGTCTAGTTTGTTGAGCATCACTGAATCTAGGACTGTGGAGAGGACCACATCTGAGCTTTCTCTCCTTATCTGTTGGGAGCTGTGGTTGATTTTGAAAACAAAGTGATTGTCACAGGTACCTACCTAGGGACCTGAGTGGGATGTGAGCAGAAAGAATGGAAGGGAGTGTGACAGTACCATGAATTGTTTGTGCCATGCTCTGAAGAGCAGCTAAACTGGAAAAGCCCCTCACAACCCATACCCTAATCAACTGCAATAATCAGTTATGCTCTACTGCATTCTTTTTTTTCTTTCTTAAAAAAATCACCACAACTACAGATTATTTCCCCAAGGCCTGAAACTCCATCAATTTGCATTATGATCTATGCTCTGTGCCACAGTAAACCTTTCTTAACCCTGGAATATACTTTGATCAGAGGTCATTCAGAAAACCAAACAAAAACACTTGAAAGACTGGAAGAAGAGCCTTCCCTAATGATACTAGGAGAACTATCATCTAGGTACTATGCTTAATAAAACATGGAGAAAACAAGGTCTGGCTAGGTGGAACCATAGACAGACAACAAGCAACCTACCATCTTGTATCTCTTCACTTCTTCACTTTATATTTTCCCCATCTTTCTGAATTGATAGATATTTGATCCTCTCCAAGAGATAGTACATCCCTGGTTACCTTCTTTGTAGGGAGGTCTCTTCAATCATGTTTCTTGAACATTAAGCCTAGAAGAAGAATAGACATGCTTCTCATGGCTACCTCCAATGCTTTGCCACTATCCCTCTCTGAGAAAGTCTTATATTAGTACTGACTAGATTCCCTACAAATTTATGATTTGGTATTTTACCTGGACCCTTCGCTAATTGTCTTCTAATCACATGTCCTTCAGTGGCTAATTGAAAACTTCTCTTCTTCCATCAATCCCCCTATTCTTCTGCCTCCTCTCATCTGCACAACAGAGGACTTCATTTCTCACTTTATTGCGAAAATAGAAGCCATCAGTCTCATGTCTTGTTTCCTTCTATCCATGCCTTAAAACTCCTTTGTAGCATCCTCCATTCTCTCCTCCTTTGTTCCAATCTTGAACGAAGACCAATGGCCCTTCTTCTTCTCAGTTAGTACCTCTACTTGGGTTCTTAGTCCCACCTCTTCTATTTTTTTCACCAGAGACCGCCACCTCAATCATGCCTTCTCTGTTCTTTGTCTCTTCAATTTCTTCTTAACCACTGGCTCCTTTTCCTATCATTTATGAACAGGCTTTTGTCTTCTCTATCTTAGAAAAATTTTATTGGACTTTATCCTTCTCTCAAGCTACTATCCAATATCTCTTTGACTTTTCACAGCCTTTAGGAGAGCTTCTCAAAGATGAGACTTAAACCCAAGGCCTCCCAATTTCTATACCATTGTTTTCTCCACTATCTTTTTTATTCTATTTGTTGGGAATGAGACATTCTCTCTCTTATCAGCATGAGTAGAACAAATTGGTTCAGAGGAAGTAGACACTTTTATCCATATGCATGTAGGTGATTGTGGCTGATTTAGTTTGATTCAATTAACTGCAATAAGCATACATTAAGTGCTTAATATATGCTAGGCACTGTGCTAAGTAGGCACTAGGGATTACTAGATTGAGCTCCTTGAAAGCTGAAACTGTGTCCTTCCATTCTTTGTGTCTCCAGAGTTTAGCACAGTACAGGCACATAGTAGATGCGTATTATAGTAATAGAAAGGATTATTGACTGATCAGGTATAAAAATAAATTGCTTCTCTTGATAAACCACATGGTCAGAACTAAGAACTGAATAATAAGTGGCTACTGTATTAATTAGAATCTTGAACCCTTGGACTTCACCCCCCAGAAGTCCTTCAATATTTCCCAGAATTCCTCTCCTCTCTCCACCATGTTTGTATGGTCATCTTTGTATATAATTAGATGTAAGCCATGCCCTCACTCTTTTTCTCCTGACTAGGCTGGTTTCAAGTAGTTGTTTTACTTTAGTTATTATTAATAAAACTTTAAAAATAAATAGTTATTGAAGATTAATCTTAAAACCCACACCATTGCAGAATCCACAAGGTATTAATTTCATTTCATTTTTTTAAACCTTCCATCCCCAGTAAATACTGTGTATTAGTTCCAATGCAGGAGAGTGGGAAGGGCTAAGCAATGAGGGTTAAGTGACTTGCCCAGGGTCACACAACTGGGAAGTGTCTGAGGCCAGATTTGAATCCAGGACCTCTCATCCCTGGGCCTGGTTCTCAATCCACTGAACCACTTAGCTGCCCCTCTATAGGGTATTTTTAAAGAAGACATTTAGGCATTGACCCATAGTTTAGTTTATACTTTGTTAGAGGAATTGGGACAGGGATTGATTGGAGGCTTCTGTTTTCTACCTTTTCTAATGGCTATAGTTTGAGTCCCATTTCTACCCCTACATTATTTTGTGGCTTGACCAAGCCATGTAAATGAAGAAACCTCAGTTTCTTCATCTGAAAAATGGGGTTCATAATTTCTTTCTCTATATCAAATGATTGTCATAAGCATTAAATATGAAAACAAAAGAAAATAGGCTTCTGGGGCATAAATTATGCTCTGGGGGCAGCTAGATGGCTCAGTTGATAGAGTCAAGTCTAGAGAAAGGAGGTCCTGGGTTCAAATCTGGACAGATCACTTAACCCCAATTGCCTAGCTCTTATCACTCATCTGCTTGGAAGCAATACTTGGCATCAATTCTAAAAGGGAAGGGAAGGGTTTGAAAAAATAGATTTTCCTCAAGTATGAGGTCATAAGATTATTCACTAATGACATCTATCATTCTGTCATTTCTCTTCCTTATCTATTATCCTGTTGTCCATTACAAAGGCAATTGGTGGTTCAGTGGATAAAGCATTGGACCTAGAGTCAGGAAGACTTGAGTTAAAATCCTATCTCAGACACTTATTAGCTATGTGACTCTGAGCAAGTCATTTAACTTTCCTATGCTTTAATTTCCTCAAATGTCAAATGGGGGTAATAACACCCATCTTCTATGTTTGTTTTGAGTATCAAGTGAAATAATATTTGTAAAAAAACACCTGGTTTTGCCTTGCCTTGCACGTATTAGGTGCTATAAAAATGATACTTCCCTTCCTTATCAACAACATCTTCACCAAATCTTTCTAGGAACCATTTTCTAGAAAGATTCTGAATGGTGGACTGGGATTATGATTTAGAACATTTGTTCTTGACCTGGCATCTGTAAACTTGTTTTTAAAAAATATTGTTTCCATATGCTTGATTTTTAAGAATAATCCTATGTATATTATTTTTTTTCATTTAAAATATCATTTGGAGGAGTCCATAATTTTCACCGTACTATCAAAGGAGTCAATAACAAACAGAGGTTAAAGATCCTTTGACTTGGAAGTAGTCAATGAAAAACAAGCAGAACTTCTACGCCGAACCATAATGGGTTGGTTCCTTGTCCCCAAGTCAGCTTTGTTTCAACGGGACATCATCAGAAGAGAAGCAGAAAGGTGATTCTCTGATTTCTTTATAAAAGGACATAAGGAGGTGCTATCTCAAGTTAGAAGGGAATTGTTTCTCTAGTGTTTCCCACAAGAATACAAGAGGCTTCTTTTATTGGCCTGGTCAGGTGTTTCCTGGTAATATGAATTTCTCTCATTTTCTGTGAATAAAGCATTCTTTAGTCATCTGTTATCCCCTGGCTGTTGTGTAGTGTTACAGCCCTCATTATTCCTCCACTGGCCTACCCTCAGGCTGAATATGAGTGAAACAAAATGATCTGCACACAGGATGGGACGATGGCACTTTGTAATTCCATAAAACACTTTGAGACTCTCAAAAGGTGCTATATACATCAATAAATAATAATAATTTTCACTCTCTATTCTTTGTAATACTCTCTTAGAAGGTTGAAAATAAAATTTCTTTCTCTATTGATTTTGTCCTTCTACATTTGGCAAACATTGATTTTTTCCCTTTCCTAATGGAGCAGAAGCCAACATAGCTGTATTTCATTTACTTCTCTCTCCTTACCTCAGCATCATAGATGATGTTCGAAGGAATATAAACAGCTCCTAGAGATAGCCGTAGTCGTTGTTTAACTAAAGGGGACCTCAAATAGCTTTTTTTTTAAAAAAAATATTGTCAGATGTGTGTGTATGTGTATTTGGGTGGGTTTCAGATCAAATAATAGATATATATCATCTGAAGGACACTTTCCAAAGACTGCGAAGATAACAAAAGACATTCAGACAGTACTTAAAGTATGAAAAGCACTTTAAGAGCCTTATCTTATTTTAGGCTCAGAACCACAATTGCATGAGGTATCTACTGGTATTGTTATCCTGATTTTTACATAAAAGAGAATAGAGAGTTCAAGAGGAGAAGTGAGTTGCCCAAGATGACCTTTCTAGGGTCAGAAATGAGATTTAACGGGATCTCAGAACACCTGGGTAACTCGGTAGCTAGGCAGCCCTGGAGATGGGAGGTCCTGGGTCAAATGTGACCTCAGATACTGCCTAGCAGTGTGATTCTTGGGTAAGTCACTTAACCCCACTCTTCTGCCTTGGACAAATACTTAGTATGGATTCTAAGACAAAAGGTAAGGGTTTAAAATACAAAAACAAAAACAAAAAACCTGGATCTCATCACTCAAGCCACAGTGCTATGCTTGCTTCCTCGTTATATTTTGTCCTAATATTGACTCCTCAATCACCTTGTAAATTTGTTGAGGGTAAAGGCTATTTCTTATGTTCCTTCCCTGCCTTCAGTACTAGCAATTCCATTTAAACCAACTCTATTCAATTCAGTTCAACTTACCTGAATTCAATAAATATTGATTAAACACCAACTATGGGCTATGTACTATACTAGGTGCTAATGATACAAAGATGAAATAAGACAATGAATGATCCTAGTTCATTGCCTCATCGCCTCTAGCCTGTCCTCTAGTAAGTTTATGGAAAAAAAAAAAAACAAACCACCACCACCACCACCACCACCAACTACTACTACTACTACTACTACTACTACTACTACTACTACTACTACTACTACTACTACTACTACTACTACTACTACTACTACTACTACCACCCAACATTTATATAGCACTTATGTGCCAAGTATTGTGCTAAACACTTTACAAGTATTTTCTCACTTGGTCTCATACTCATAATTATAAATAAATTACCCTCTAATACCTCCATAAAAGTTATCCTTTGATGCCTCATAATGGTCAAGCCAACAGGTATTTATTAAGCACTGTCCCAACTGTAAAGGCTTTAGATCAGAATCTAATGGAGGAGACAATGTGCTAAGTACAGCTTTGTATAAATAAGATCTATACAGTAAATATCGAAGCCACTAGTAGTAAGGGGAATCAAGAAAGAATTCTTGTTGTAGGTGAGTTTTTACTGTGTCTTGAAGGAATCCAGGAGGCAGAGATGAGGAGGGAGAGAATTCTAGGCAGTGGTTTGATCATGACTCTTTCTCAAAGGCTCTTAGTAGAAGTTGTCAGGTCCTGCCCAGCTGGAAAGGTTTTGGGTACAACTCTGAAAAGCTTAATCTGTCTCTCATCTCTGGACTAGTCTAGACAAGTGCATTGAAGCTCATCACCAAAATACTTCATTATTTTTGGCCAGAGCACTTCATTAAATCATTCATTGGGGCAGAGAGATTTGTGATCTGCACCATTGGAGGGAGAATGTATGTGGATAAAATCAGAGAACCTTGAAGTATTAAGGTAAATTCAATGTGATAAATATGCAGGAGAGGCTCAGATTAAGTAGTATGAGAGATTCAAGAATGGAGGGATCATTCATAGTTGGACCCATCAGGGAAGATATAGTCAAAGAGCTAGCTACATGGGCTAGAAAAGAAGACAGAATTAGAGGAGGAGAGCCATCCTGGTGATTAGGGACAACCTAATGAAGGCCAAAAGGAATGTGGTAAGAAGGTACAAAAGAATCCAGTTTGGTAGAAATTTAGAATATAGAATATGACAAATCTGGAAAGTTCTGTTATAGATAGAGTGTGGCATCTGACAACTTGGATTCAAATCCTGCCTCTGCTACTTCTTGTCTCTCTGACTTTGGGTAGTTTAACTTTTCTGGGATATATTTTCTTGTTTTGTAAAATGTTTGGTTTGACAAGATGACTTCTAAGGTACCTTCCAGTTTGGTCAATGATTATAAGATTACTTTTGAAGCTGGTGGCAAGGAGACTTGTTGGAAGGATATTAGATCCAGGTTAGAAGTGATCAGGTAATGAACTAGGGTCATTCTGATGAGTTTGGGAAAATTTAAAAGCTATTGTAGAAGTAGAATTGATAGAAGTTGGCCACTAATCAGATATTAGGGGAGAGAGACAAGTCAAAGAGAACTCTAAAGTGTTCTGAAGCCTGAGATTGGAAGTACATGAGTGCATTTGATTTTATCCAGTTTAGGAATAAATAGCCTACAGATGTCCTAGCAATTAGTAGAATTAGGTGGAGTAGAGTTAGTTTCCCTGGGATGTTGGGGGGGGGGTGGTGGTGTCTCAATAGCATATGTATCATCTTTACATAAAGTGATATGGCCCACAACAGAGCTAGGAGTGGACATTGAATTTAGCATGTGGTAGTAACATTCTCTTATTTTTCATGTCATCCTCTATTTTTGTGTGTGCAAGAAATCTGTGCATTGAGATACCTGGAGTTTGATAAGGGTGGCTGTTGGGAACTTGTCTGGGATATTAGGCTAGTTGTCCAGCTGTCAATTTACTCTCCCTTTTCAAAATGATCTTGTATCTCTTTTTATTTGGAAATGTCACATTCTCCACCTTCTTCTCATTCCAACCCTTGCAACACTATAATGTCAATTCCTTTAAGGTCTCAGCCCTTTAAAAAGTTTCTTTGAATCTCTGATACCTTTCCCATAGTAGGCACTTAATGAATGTTTCCTGAATGGAATTGAGTCTGAGCTCTCAGAAGTGCAGAATGAGAACATCTTTGATGCTCAGTCAATATTTTGTAATTGATTGGTTGATTGAAAAGAAGGGAGCTGGACCAAGAAAGACTGCTAAGAATCTCACCACAAACCTGCTTTGAGAGTTGGAAAAGAAAGTGCATGACTCTTTTAGCTATTATTTATTTACCCTTTTACATACTAGTCAGCTTACCTCTTCTCCCTATTCAAATAGAGAATGGCACATAGAAAATAACTGGAGGATACCTCTGTGAATGGAAATTAAAACCAGTGGATTTACTGAAGCTATTTATTTGTTATTCCTGAATTCAAAAGGACTTGGATTTGAATTTGGACTCTTTTATTTGTTAATAATGTAGCTTAGGCAATTTATTTAGCCTCTATGAATTTCAGTTTCCTCATCTGCAATGTGGTGATATTAGCAGTGTAATTGAGAAATGATTTGGGGGTATAATTGAGGGTTAAGTCTTTCAGAATATAGAGAGAAAAACAGTGGAGGCCTCCCTTCTCAAAGTGGGGGTCAGGGGAGACAGCAGATATAATGGAGAAAAAGTTTTTGGGATGATCAAGGGAACAGGATCTAGGAGAGGACAGCTATGTTTAGGGTTGGCTCAGAGAGAGGAGGGGGTTTGAAGATTTTCCCCTTCTGCCTTCCCTCCTTAGCTATGGTTGCTCTCCCAGATTTGCTCTTGTCCCCATTGTCCCCCTTTCACTACTCAAGACCAAAGGGTTTCTTTTTAGGAAGACATCTCTCCCCTTGATCACTCACACTTGATTCATAGCTTGGGGAAAAAGATAACTACTATAATGTCACTCAACCCGGGTAATACAAAGGAATAACTGGCAGGGAAAGAATGGGAAAGGAAAATGGGAAAAAGGGGGTCCCCATCTCTATCTAAACCCTTTTCCCTCCCTCCTCAAGTTTGGAGGGAACTCAGACTTTGGCAGCCTGAGCCTCCTAAGAGAAAGTCAGGTAGACTAACCCTGGGTTTGGCCTCTTGAGCACAGTTCAGATCCAGGGCAACAGGAGCTGAGGTAAAGTTTGACAGAGATTCAAAATGCCTTTTCTCAGGTTTCTCTTCAGGGAGTCTCTTCAACTGGGAAATGTTGGGGAGAAGGATATCCAGTCACAAACAGGAAAAATTGGGTAACCCTCAGGAGAAAGTCTTATTCCACCTTCTCTCTTCAGCTTCTCCAGACTGAGAGACCAACTGCTTTTCCAGCCAGAATCTTCTCCTCCAGATTCCATCCTCCTGGGGCCCCCTCCCCCATCAAGGGGATCAGATCCACATACTCTTCAGCTTGGCACTTTTCTTATGTGCCAGCCACTGTCACAGCAATCAATGTGATGTTCCTCAAGCCTGAGTTTGACCCTATCACCCCTTTCCCCCAACACCTACCCCCAACTCAGTAAATTCCAGTGGTTCCCCATCACCACAGAATCAAATATAAAGCCCTCTGTTTTGCATTTAGAGCCTTTTATGACCTTCCTTCCCTCTTTTCTCCTTACTTTTCCAAACTTCTTATACCTTATACAATCCCCCCTTACCATTCCTTCCCCTGCCCCCATAGTCTGCCATTCAATCAAATGGCCTCCTTGGTTTTCTTTGAACAAGAACAAGCTATGCAGATGCTCCAAGTCCAGGAATTTTCACTGGCTGCCCACTGTGCTAAGAATGTTCTTTGCTCATCTCTGCTTCCTGGATTCCTTCAACCCAACTAAAATCTCATTTTCCTCAGAAAACCTTTCCCAGAATTGTCTTCAATGCTAGAGCCTTCACTATTGATTATCTCTATTTATCCCATAGATACTGTTTTTATGTCATTGTTTGCATGTTGCCTCCATCATTGGCCTGTGAACTCCTTGAGAGCAAGAATCATTTTTTTTTCACTTGTCCTTGGGTTCAGCACTGTGCCTGGCATATAGAAAGCACTTAATAATCACTGACTGAGGAAACAATTGGGTGGTTCAGTGGATAGAGAGTTTGGATTGGAGATAAGAGTTTCTGGATTCAAATCGGTCCTCAAACACTTCCTAGCTATGTCACCCTGGGCAAGTTACTTAACCACCATTGCCTAGCCCTTACTGCTCTTCTGCCTTGGAACCAACACACAGTATTGATTCTAGAATAGAAATTGAGGTTTTAAAAAAGAAATAATGACTGACTAATACTGCCTGTCTGATGGGATTATTGGAAGAATGAAAAGAAATAATGTAAAAGTTCTTTATAAATGACAAGTACAATAGAAATAATAATAATGACAAGAAGGCTTTCTTTTTCTTTTTCCCCCCCCAACCCTTATCTTCCATGTAGAATTGCTGCTAAGCATCAGTTCTAAGGCAATAAGGGCTACGCAATGGGGTTAAGTGACTTGCCCAAAATGACACAGCTAGGAGGATTTTAAGGTCAAATCTGAACCCAGGACCTCTCACCTCTATGTCTGTCACTCCATCTACTGATCTACCTAGCTGCCCTTCTTATCATTCTTATTAACTGGCTTCTGACAAGATCTAGGATGTTTTGACTTGTATTGTTCAATAATCTGGCCTCCTTTCTTTGGTTGCTTTTTTAGAGCATGTTTCCTCTCCGTGGCCATCCTTTAAACTGTGTCACAGGAATTCAGAATTTCTTTTGAAGCTGACTTGTCCCTCACATGGGATTTAAACCCCATGGCTTTGCCTCTGTATATGAAGCAAATGGAAGTAATTATCCTGATGATGATCAAAAACACTTTCACCTGAAAAATCCAGATAACTGAGACAAAAAGGTCTATTTCAGGATTGACTCATCTGTTCTCTCCTTCCCTTGGCATGTGCAGACACAGCCTCACTCAGTAAGAGGTCTGGGCAGGCTGTACATTGGAGCACTTCCAGTAAATCTGAAGGGTCCCATCATAGGGGATAGCAGCCCAGTGCTACTATCCAAGGGGAAATAAACGAGTGCATTAGTTAACTATAGCCCAATTCTTTCCATTTCTCCTTTACAACAATAACACCATATACATACACTAAAACAAAAATGTGAATCCATTTATTTCACAGTTCCTGGAACTCCCAGATTTAAGTTAAAACACACACACACACACACACACACACACACACACACACACATACACCCCCCCGCCCCCCAATAAAAACCAGTGTTTAGCTTATATATCCTCTCTTACGGAAACAAATCTGTTGAAGAATTAAAAAGCAAAATTGGTTTTGCTCCATAAACAAGATGGGGGTGGTGGAGGAAGGGGGTGGTGGTGGTGGATGAAATTCTCTCATTTGCTAAATATACGGCTCCTTAGTTGGAGACATAAATAAGAACGTTTGCCTAAGTAGGTCAGATTTGAGCTTGGGCTTTTCAAAAAGACTTGAAAGCAGCACCGTGAATATCCACTTCAAAGCCAGGATCCATTTTTGTGCTCACATTTTGTTCCTGAGAAGTTTCCCATCTGTTCGAATGTCATGGTTGCACCACCGTGGCATGTCCTCAGTCTTTCTGACTGGCACCTCCTAGACTTTCCTTTCTCATGTGGCAGGTAAAGGAGATAATTGGGAGACCTCTAGAGCCAATATGGGGAGGGCGAAGGAAGGGGGAGAATTCCACAGGAACAAATGGGAGGAGAAGAAGGATGCGTGTTCTCCCTCTTGCTGTGCCAACCTGTTTGATTGGTTGTGAGAAGTTGAAAGAGAGGAGCATGCATTTTGAAATGCTTCTCCTGGGGCTGAGCCTGAAATTAAAAAGCAGTGTTGGGAGAGGTTAGCGAAGTTCAGTTCACTCTCGTCTCGGCACAAGTGCAGTTCTGAATTCGGGATTCTGACAGATTTAAACCCTTTTTTTCATCATCGCTAGTACAACATGATCTGCCTGTCACTTTCTCAGATGATGCCTTTCTGACTCCTTCCAGGAGCTCTGCAAGGGGAGGAAGATTCCTCACTAATGTGTCACTCAACCCACCCACCCAGCCACCCACTACTGCTTGTTTGAAGCTGGTAAAAAAAAAAAATCTTTATTTTTATATAGACCCGAGAAATTGCCTCCCCATCTCTTCCACCCCCAACACAAATGATATATAAGATGGGATATGACTGTCTAGTTATTTTTTAAAATCTGAGGACTTGGGCGATATAGGTTATAAATGAACTTTCCATTATTTTCTCAAGATACAGTGCTAACCAATAAAAGCGAATGTAGCTTTTCTTTTCCCATATTAACTGGAATCAGTAGCCTGCTGATGGTGCTTTTAGAAGCACATATAAGAATCATTTCACTCTGCCCCTTGAAATGAAACCATGGCTGGTGTGAAACTATTTTCTGTAATAGCAATACTACCCAATTCACTCCCAGCTCTTGCTTGGATTGTAACCGATATATCTCAAGGTAGTGTCCAAATCATCCAGGTGGCTCAATGAAAAGCTCTTTAAGAATGAAGACACCTGCAAGGAATTTTGTGACAATATCATGGAAGCCCTTTTAGCGCAGGGTATCCGAGCAACAAATTCCAGTGCCAACAGTGAGTGGCTTTATACCAGGCAGCCTAGTAGACTGTCTGGGTACCATTAGTGGTTATCACCAGAAATGGCTTAGGAGGAAGATAATTGTAGCAAAGTAAGTAATGTATTGTCAATGAGGGCCATTTCCTGGTGTAATGGAAAGATGAACGAAAGAAAAAAAGCCTTTACTAAGTGCTTACTATGAATAAAGCACTGTGCTAAGTGCAAAGGATACAAATAGAAAAGCAACAGTCTTACTTTCAAGGAGTTCACCTTCCACTAGTATCTGATGACAGATACAGGAGGCATTAGCTGCAAGTCAGATGGAAAGGTCTGATGGTCTTTTAGGGCACAGAGGCAAAAATGACTTCATTTGCACTAATAAAACAATATGCAGGTGCCCACACGAACAGTCATGAGATCTGTGCATTAGCCACTGACTGACCATGACCAAATCAGTTTGTGTTACAATATGTGTAACCCATATCCTAGTCTATAAAATGAGATGTTTGGGCTGGATTATTTTAAAAGTTTTATTCTAGCTCTTAGATTCAATGATTCTATTCCTTCTCATCCTGACCTTAGGGAAACTTAAGTAATGTATATGGCCAATGAAGGTTAGTAAGGCTTAAGAGATAGAGAGCAATGAACACTGTCCTTTAATTTGGTGGTATGTGGAAACCTGGGTTTCTGTTCAAAGATACGAATCCAATCACCTTGCTAGGAAATGTTTTGCTTGAATTATCCGGATGGCGATTTTAAGCCTTTTGCTTTGAATGAGAAGGATGTGGGGGAGAATAAAAGGAAGATTGGGAAAGGAATAGGACTAATGATAGTGATCAACATTTTTGCAATACTTTGACATTTGCAAAACACTTTACATACATTATATCATTTGGATCTCATGCTAACATGTAAGGTGGGAGTGACAGATATTTTTATGACCATTTTGCTGATGAGAATACTGAAATTCAAAGTTTTTTTAAAAGAAATTTTATTTAATTAATTAATTTAGAATATTTTTCTATGGTTACAAGACTCATGTTCTGTCCCTCCCCTCGTCCCACCCCATTCCCATAGTTCACACATAATTCCACTGGGTTTTATATGTGTCATTGATCAAAACCCAATTCCCTATTATTGATATTTGTACTAGGTTGATCGTTTAGAGTCTACATACTCAATCATATCCCCATCAACCCATGTGATCAAGTAGTTGTTTTTCTTCTATGTTTCTATTCCCACAGTTCTTCCTCTGAATGTGGATAGCGTTCTTTCTTATAAGTTCCTCTGGATTGTCCTGGGTCATTGCATTGCTGCTAGAAGTCCATTACATTTGATTGTACCACAGTGTATCAGTCTCTGTGTACAATGTTCTCCCGGTTCTGCTCCTTTCACTCTGCATCCCTTCCTGGAGATCATTCCAGTTTGTATGGAATTCATCCAGTTCATTATTCCCTTGAGCACAATAGTATCCTTAGGTGATACCCATGGTTGGCATACATCACCTGGATGAAGATTCAGTGAAGAGAAAAAAAAGTAACAGTGGGACAGGTGGAAGGAAAACTAGGAGAAATTATTCTATCACCAACAGATACCACAATTTGTTCAGTCATTCTCCAATTGAAGGGCATCCCCTCATTTTCCAATTTTTTGCTACCACAAAGAGTGCAGCTATGAATATTCTTTTACAAATCTTTTTCATTACTATCTCTTTGGGGTACAAACCCAGCAGTGCTATCACTGGATCAAAGGGCAGACAGTCTTTTAGTGCCCTTTGGGCATAGTTCCAAATTGTCATCCAGAATGGTTGGATCAATTCACAACTCCACCAGCAATGTATTAATGTCCCAATTTTGCCACATCTTCTCCAACATGAAATTCAGAGTTTTTAAGTGACTGTTCCAGGTATACAAAGCTTGTGAGCTGTCTAAGGCAGGATTGCTGTTCAATCATTTCAATCATGTCCAACTCTGTGCTGCCATTTTTGGGTTTTTGTGGCAGAGATATTGGAGTGGTTTGCCATTTCTTTCTCCTTGCTCATTTCAAAGATAAGGAAATTGAAGTAAACAGGATGAAGTGACTTGCCCAGGGTAACATAGCTATTATTATGTCCAAACCTGGATTTGAATTCATGAGGGTGAATCTCCTTGATTCTAAGCAAGTCCTCTAAACACTGATTCTAACTCAATTAATTAGTTGGTGTGTCATTAACTAATTTGACCTTGATCAAGACACTTCTCAGGGTCTCAATTTTCTCATCTGTAAAATGAGAGAGCTGGATTTGATGGCTTCTAAGATCTCTCTGGGTGCTCAGATTTCATGTTTCTAATTATCCTCCATCACACTTATGGTCTGGATTCACTGGACCCTTGTTAATTCTGCATTTCATCATATGCTTTGTCCATTTGATATAATGTGCTGCCTCGAGGCATCCAGTTGGCCACTGAGATTTTGGTAACACAGGAAGGCACTGACTAGTGAAGAATTGTCCTCTGTGCCCAGCTGTGATATGTGATCAAAGGCCCCTCATTTTCTTTCCCTTGTCTGCATCTCTGGCAGACACAGGAAATATGGGAAAGATGTTTGCTACTCTTGAGCACTCTTGCTCTAAATGTGTAGTGTACAGTAAGTACAGCCCTGTTGATTGTACATCAATTTGACGGACTAACTATAGAACAGTAATTAAACCAAAGAGAACATTCTGGAGCACTTATTGCCACTTGCTGTCTGTTTAATTCCCCAGAGTCCTGCAATAAATAGAACTATAAGTTTAATTAATATCTACCGGACTGACTGTTCATTTAGGATAGGCCACACTAGACCAGTGATCATGCTTTCAAAGAGAGCATGCCATGAGTAATATGGCTCACATTTGTAGAATCTGTGTTTTAATATGCAGATTGTGATGGTATCTTATGCATAAATGCCTTTATGTATGTTTATAGTATGCATTCAGTATATGAAATCCCATAGGATTAATTTTCTCTACCATTTGTTTATCACTTATCTATCAGTTTTGCATCATTAGCTCTAATTTTATATGCTAATGTCCCTTTCTCAACTCAACTGTAAGCCCCATGAGGTCAAAATTATGCCTTAGTCTCCTTTATTTGCTTCTCAGTGCTTATGAGCACTTTTAATTTTAATTCTGCAAAGACCCTGCTATTTGAGGGATGATGACGGATTGAACAATTTATCATGAATTTGTTAGCTACCTTATCACTTTGGGTGAATTTGAAGGTTATTGGATTTGCTATTCAATCCCTCCTTATTCCTGCCTATAACACAGCTAATAAACCTCAATTTAGCATCCTAATCATCCAGGTGGCTCAGTGTAAAGCTCTAAAAATGAAGTTGCCCATGAGGACTTCTTCTAGGGAAGCATAGATGGCAGTGGATAGAGTTAGGGGTCTAGAGTCAGGAAGAGCTGAGTTCAAATACAACCTCAGACACTTATCATTGTGTGACCTTTGGCATTTAACTCTGTTTGCCTTACTTTCCTCATCTGTAAAGGGGGCTGTAGAAGGAAATGTAAACCACTCCAATGTCTTTGCCAAGAAAACCCCAAAAGGGGTCACAAAGATGCAAATAGGTCGATGATGATAAAATCAATAGACTTAAAAAAAAAACTCTTACCTTCTGTCTTAGAATCCACACTGTGTATTTGTTCTAAGGCAGAAGAGCAGTGAGGGTGAGGCAGTGGGGATTTAAATGGCTTGCCCAGGGTCACACAGCTAGGAAGTCTCTGAGGTCATATTTGAACTCAGGACTGACCTTGAACTCTATCCACTTAACAACCTAGTTGCCCTCTAAAGTCAATAAACTTTTTTTTTTGGCCTGTTTAACCTCACACATGGGAGGATGATTAGCTTGAGATATCTATGGAAGGATGGAAGAGGCTATGGGGAACAAGGGAAGGAATCAGAGGAAAGGGACAATTGGGGCCCTGGATAGGCAGAATACAGCCTCCACTGACCCCCTTACTCCTTTGGTGAGGGAATTTTCAGACCATCAATGGTCCATTGAGTGACTTTGTTTGACCCTTCAGGTCAGGCTATACCAGACTTTCAAGCATAATTTATAGTTCTAGTAAAGGTACTTCAGAGTAGTTTTTAAGATGACTCATTTCTGATGTGAAAGTAGGAAAGGTTTTTTTGACCAGAAAAAAATAACAGTACCTTCCTGAGATGATTGGTTTTTTGCCTCTGATGTCACAGGAAATATATGAATATCTAGGAAACAGGAAGAAATAAGTTGTGTTTTTCTAGAAAAAAAGCAGAATGACGATACCAGGAGAGAAGAAAGGAATGCATCATAACCTGTCATGAGAAAGCCCAGGACTAGAAAACCAAAGGTTTTTCTTTTTGTTTGTTTTGACAACATAATCATAAGAGGAAACATTTTCAAGCATAGTTCTCATGTTAGACTTGTAAGCAAGGATAACAAAACTTATATCATATGATTAAAAAAAAAGATGCCCAACAAAATTAGTAGGAAGAAGGGTTTTTTTTCCCTTCTGTCACAATACAGATAATATTGCTTTCCCTAGGGAACAGCCATTGGGATTTGTGTTTAGTTTAGTTTTTTTTTTTTAATCCTCTTATTTCCTGCCACCACTGTTTTGTACACTGTAGGTATTCAGTGATTATTCATCTGTTGACTAGTTGGCCACAGATGTTCAGCATCACAGTCAGACATCCACAGTCAAAGGCATATCTATCCAGACATTACTGTTTCCCTTTCACTCTCCTCTCCTTCATTTCCCACCCTTATCTGAAATCTCTGGCCTGAGGCTGCAGTTCAGTTTCCAAGACAGTCCTGTATAATATAGGATCATAGATTTAGAGATTCAACAGATCATTGAGGCCATCAAATAAAACCCCTTCATTTTACAGATGAGGAAATTCATAGTTGAAGTGATTAAGTAACTTTGTTCAAGCTCAAACAGCTCATGGGTGTCCATGAGGCTGGATTTGAATCTAGGTTTTCCTGATTCAGTCCAGCCCTCTGTCCATTCTATCACTTAACGCCTAGATCGTGTGGAGTTAATTCACTCACTGGGTTTGTAGAATGGGCGAGGGTTTTAGAGAGTGGTTTGTCCAGTTTCATCAGTTTATAGAGGATACAAGGGAGACCTTGAGAGGCTAAATCAGTTGCTCAAGGTCATAGTACTACTCCTACTATTATTAAAAGTTCCTATTTATATAGAGGCTCAAATTTTTTTAATTAAATTTTTTTTATTGAATGAGATCTCTTTTTTCTCTTTTCCTTCTCCTTCTCTTTGAAAAAGAAATAACAAAAATCCTTAAAACAAATTCCCCAGTTGGCCATATCCAAAAATAGATGTGGTGATCTTACTCTGAGTTGAACATTTCACCCTCTAGAGATGGGCAACATGTTTTTGCCATGAAGGCTTTGGAATTTTAGTGCCTCAGAGGTTTTTATTTTTTAAGTTCTTTACCCCACAATAACTCTTTTAGGATAGGAAGTTTAAGGATTATCTTGTCCTTTTTGTAGATGGGACAGCTTGCTCATGGTTACACGGCTAGTAAGTAGTGGAGATGAGATTTGATTTTTAACCCTCTCTATGGTGCTTTCAACAACAACAACAACAATAATAATAATAATAATAATAGATAAAAGTACAACCCTTCAAAATTTGCAAAGTACTTTACACATATTATTTCATTTGAGCCTCTCAACAACTCTGAGGTATTATCACCTTTGTTTTGTTGCTGTTCAGTTGTGTCCAACTCTTTGTGATTGCATCTGGAGTTTTCTTGGCAAAGATACTGGAGTGATCTGACATTTCCTTCTCTGGTTCATTTTATAAATGGAAACTGAGGCAGTCAGGGTTATATGTCTTGTTCAGCTAGTAAACAGCTGAGACCAGATTTGAACTCAGGTCTTCCTGACTCCAATCCTAGCACTCTAACCTAGCTCCCTTTGGTCACAAAACAAATAAATGCCAGATCTAGAGTTTGAGCATATGTCTTCCTTTTTCTGAATCCAATAGTTTTCTATGCATTAAAGACATTGCCTGCTCCCTTTACTGATACACCTACAATCCACTAGCTATAAAACTGGGATTTTAGGGATATGGAATTTGCTGACAAAGTAGCTTTTTTCTTCTAATTGCAAAAGCATCATTACCAGACTTGAGGATATGTAGCCGTCTTCACTTTCTGTTGGTGGTAGCAAGCATCTTGTCTTATGGGAAGTAATTTCTATAAATAAATAAAAGTATACATTTTGAAAAGGACTCATTTTCCTCAACCAAAAACAGAGATATCATGGTCTGAAAGGAAAAAAAAATTGGATTATTTGGTTCATGGGGACAATGGGGAAAGACATTTAAAACTGAGATTGTCCCAGAAAATTCAGGCTATATGGTTAGCATAATTATGGCTCATGGATTCAACTATACAGCTCAAGGTCTCATGGAAATATATTCAGGAGCAACTTTTTTTTTTCTTCTTCAAAGGACTTATAACAGGAAGGGACCTTAGAGATCATCTGTTCTTATGCTCTGGAACCTACCTCCATGTAAGAATGAGGAAGCAGGTGCAGAGCAGTTATATGCTTTATCAAAGTCACCCAGAGCTGGGAGTTGAATCCAGCTTCTCTGGCTGCAGAATCAAGGCTCTTTCTACTCTATCATTAGAGTCTTTCGTATAGCAGTTTAACAGGTAGTCCTGGCTCATATCTGAGGGCTTGGCCTAGGGCTGAGCCCTGATTCTATGCCAGAGAACCCAAGGAAAACATTCTGGCTTTCTGCCTAGAAGATCAAAAAGCAATTGAAACTGAATCACAGAAGTGCGAATATATAATGTGAAATAGGGAAGGGGGAAAAAGTGGGAGCAGGTTGAATTTAAATAAAAAAAGAAAGAAAGAAAACCAAACCATACCAAATTAAAGGGAAAAAAGAGCCAAGAAGGGAAAGAGAGCTGTCAGAACTTCAGGACAGTGAATCAATACTGCTAAGGTAAACACACAAATACCATGTGGACTTAAAAAATGGTGGTATTTAATATCCAAGGCCTTACTGAGGTCATGTTTGCTTTTTTATTCAGGATGACACAAAGATTGCTAAAGCTAGAAAAGGGAAACAAAGCCAAGGCTTGTGTCTGCATTAAAAAGCCTGTGGGAAAAGTAAGAAAATAAATAAAGAAAAAGCGTGTGGTTTTGAAGGGCAACAAAGAGGAGGATTGGCGAAAGCCTTTCATCAAGGAGCATCCAGGAATGTCCAATGTCTTTGTCATCATGAATTCCTCAAGGCTTTGGAAATAAATAAGGCTTATACAGTCACAGGCAGAAAAGAAATAGGTTCATGTGTATTTATTTTCATTGAGCCTCCCCAGAACATTTCCATAAAACCTAAGAAAATACTCCAAATGGAAATTTAGTTGTTAGGATGGATATGTGTGTAAAACTTGATCTCCAAAAAGGAACTGATATAATGATAAGCTATATTGATCTTCTCAAATCTGGCTTGTACAATAGCTGAATGTAGCTTCTAAGGCAGAAGAATGACAATAAAATTGAAGAGTACAAAGAGAGCAGGTGATGGTTAAAAGGAACAAAAATCTTTATTTGAATGAGAAGAAATGTATAAAGATATTTTCCACAGTAAATATACATTTTAATATGACTTTTATGCAATTATTTTATAAAAATCTACACATATATATGTATATATGTGTTTTTATCTAAACATACCTATCCACCATCTATCCATCGACCTATCAATCTCTCTCTCTCTCTCTCTCTCTCTCTCTCTCTCTCTCTCTCTCTCTCTCTCTCTCTCTCCTGATCATTTCAGTGGCATTTAACTCTTCCTTACCCAATTTGAGGTTTTCCTTGGCAAAAATACTGGAGTGGTTTGTCATTTCTTTCTCCAGCTCAGTTTACTGAGACAAACAGGGTGAAATGACTTGCCCAGGGTCATACAGTCAGTAAGTGTCAGAGATTGGACTTGAACTTGGGTCTTTCAGACTCCAGGCTTGACTATGTTCACTATGCTGCCTACATGCTCCACCTGGATTTAGAGTGAGCCTTGCATTGAAAGGTACTGTCAGTCTTTGAAATATTTGAACAGTATAGAAATGGCTATTTTTAGGACTCTATTAGGAATAGTTAGTTAAAACCCAGAGAACTGATAAACAGAGGGCTCAGGAGAGCATCTTCCTTCCCTCCCCTAGACTTGCTCAGCTTGTTTTCCCATTCTGAAATTCCTCTATGTGAGTATCTTAAGCTGCTACTCTTATTTGATGCTTTTTTTTGTGGTTCTTATTCAATGTACAAAAATTCTTACTTAAGTTGTGCCCAGAGTGGTTAAGACATTTGCCCAAAGTTATTAATTTCTCTGAAAACTGGTGAGATTGTAGATGCTGACTCAAAGCCAATTTTGATCTAAAATAAGAACTTGTCACAGATAACCTCAGAGGTCAGAGATTCTAGGGTATTAAGATAATAAAATGCTGGGTTTCTCCTCCAAACTAATATTCACTTTTACTTTATAATAACAACCAGTAGCATTTATATGGAACACTTAGGTCTATTCAGCACTTTATTGTCTTATTCTATCTTTTTTCTCAAGCATAATTTCATTTATTCATTTATTTCTTTTTATTGTCATGCAAAACTTCCATATTGGTCATTGTTGGAGAGACAAACTCAGACATAACCAAAACCCCCAAATAAGCCTTAAATACATTGTTGTGAGATCACTTCAATAGTTCTTTTTCTGGAGGTAAATAGTATTCCCCATCATAAGTCTTTCAGGATTGTCCTAAATCTGTGCATTGCTTAGAGTAGCCAAGTTTTCATAGATAATCATCTCCCAATATTGCTGTTAGTGTGTACAATGTTCTCCCAGTTCTACTTATTTTGCTCTGCATCAGTTCCTGCAGATCTTTCCAGCTTTTTCTGAAAGCATTTTGCTTATCATTTCTTATATCACAATAGTATTCCATTATCTTATTCTATCTTAACAATCCTAAGAGTGAGTATTATCACCTCATTACAAATAGGGAAACGGAGACAGATAAACTGAAGTGACTTGTCCAGTGTTACACAGTTACTAAGTGGCAGAGACAGGATTTGAACTTAGGTCTTCCCAACTCTAAGTCCTATACTCTATCCAGTGTGCCACCTAACTTCCTCTAGCTATAATGTTTTTCCTTAATAGGGATTTTATTTATTGAGAAATAAACAGAGTCAACTGTATTAAATGGTATCAATAAGTAAATAAGCATTTATTAAGTACCTACTGAATGTAGCACAATTTGTCTGGGAGTATTTGTTTAGACTTTGAGGTTGTTTGTATCTAAATAATATATTGCTCTGGGCTAGCTAGGTGATACAGTGCTGGACCTGGAGTCAGGAAGACTCATTTTCCTAAATTCCAATCTGACTTTAGACACTTACTAGCTGCATGAACCTGGCCAAGTCACTTAACCCTATTTGCCTCAGTTTCCTCTTCTATAAAATGAACTGGAGAAAGAAATGGCAAACCACTCTAGTATCTTTGCCAAGAAAACTCCAAATGGGGTCATGAAGAGGCAGACTAGATTGCAATGATTGAACAACACTAAAAATAATCTGTATTCTGTTTGACTTCCCTTTCTCCTTCCTTTCTACTCTGAATCTGATTTTTATAAAACTTGAGTGCAACCTATAATTAATGTGTTTACATTTTTTTTCAAGAACATCTCATTTTTATGGACATGATCCACATTTGTTACAATAGAGTACTATTATAAAAAATAATTAGACTTTGGCAAGGTCAAGTTGATGATTCTGGAAATCATTTGATTTACTTGGAGCCCACCAACCTGGTTGCTTCAGTCACTTGTACAAGCAATTGTGAAGAAAATTAGAAATATCTTGCTACTAGTTTTACTATCCACTACCTCTACCCCCAACATATTGTCAAACTGTTCATGTTCTTTTATTTGACAGAATATAAATTTAGTGAGGGCAGTAACTATTTAATTTTATCTTTGTGTCCCCAGGGCCAAGCACCATGACTGGTGCATAGTCGGTGTTTAATAAATGCTTGGTGATTGCTTAGTTGATTTTATTGGGGTTGTCTGAGTTTATACATGTAAAGTAAAGGGAAAAATTGAGGCAATAACTTGACTACTTCCAACAAATAAAAAAAAATTCCCTTTTCTTCATGTGTCTGTAAAGATTTTAGGGAGGAGAGATGATGGTCCTAAAAAGTAATTTCTTTAATTCACTTTTTCATCTAGTAGCTACAAACATATCTGTCAAAATTATTTATTGCTCACATCCTTAGGCACTTGTTTATTTCTTGACAGAATGTTTCCTTGCAATTTTTAAGGTAGAGATGTTACCCTCCTACACTCCTCTTCAATTAAATGAAGAGAATTTAAGCTGAATGATATTCATTTTATTCTATAAACAGGATTCCTATTAAAAACACTTTCGAAGAAATATAACCTGATTTCAAACATTTCACCCACAGGAACTCCTACCAGAAAACTAATATTTCACCTAAAAATTTAAATCCTACAGATTGGGAAAAAAAATCCTATTGTTTTTCCCCTTCTTTTTTTTTTTCTGTTGTGGGTGGTGTTCAAATTATAAAGGAACTTAAGCTCTAAGTAGAAAGGCCTAGGGTAGAAATCTTTGTACAACAGATAAAAATGAGGTTGGAGTAAATCTACTGCCACCTACCTTAAGCAAGATTTAGATAACTTGGAGAGGTTCCAAAGGAGGGTAGTGAAAATGATTAAAGGTTTGGGAAATAAACCTTCTGAAGGAATTTGGAGTTATATAGCTTGGAAGAGAGGATGTTGAAGGTAGAATTAATAATTGTCTTCGGGTATATGAAGGGACAAAAGGTGGGTGTTGGTGAATAGCTATTTTTGGTGTCTACTGAGGGCAACATCAGATGGACTTTGGCTTAAACTTTGGTAGAAAGATTTAAGTTTGATATTATAACTTTCTGACTCCCCTGGATTCCTGCCATTGATGAAGCCCACTCTCACACAGAATTCAGGAAGGCAGGACCATCCGGACACCTCCCTGAGAGGGTTTATTACTGGTGGTACCTAAGGGATTAAAACTCCATTTCACCTATAACATGGTCTTGTAGCGAGGACCCTCAGGGGACTGTCACACTCAGATTCCAAGGTGCGAACAATAGATGACATTGTCAGAGAAAGTCCAGAGAGACCTTGCAATAATATATTATGTCAGCATGCTTTTACCTTCTTGTCTTTTATCTCTCTTTGCCCTTGTAACAACCCTATGAGGTAGGCAAAGTGGGCTACATTAGTCTTAAAAAACCTTCTGAGAAAGAGGCTATTTTACTTACCTCACAGGGCTGTTAAAAGGGTCAAATGAGGTGGAAAGATGTGGAAATGCTATGGTGGTAAAGGCTTGAATTGTTGTATTATTGTTATGCCTACCTTATAATCATGATGAGGAAAATGAGAAGACTGACATATTTGAATTGCTGTAGAGTTACAATTATGATTTTTTCTCAAGATTTGGAATTGTTATGGAAACATTATCTTAATGGCACTTTTCCATTTGAAAGACATTAAGCCTATCAATAAAAAACTACATTATAACACCTGGATGCCTCTCTTTTGCACAGGCATCACTCAGTCTGGCATGGAAACTCCTCCAGAAGACTTTATTCATCAAATAGAATGTCTTTCTTATGCAATGAGGAAAGAACCAAAAGCATTAATGAATCTGTTGATGAATGAGACTGACTAGATGATGGCAGACTATGGAAAACTGATCAAGATACTAGTAGAACTTTTGCAATTGTTCTTGCTTCCTTTAAGACAACCCAACTGCCATGTCTTTTAGAAAGCCTTTCCTGATTTCTGCCAGCCAGAAGAGATATTGTCCTTCTCCGATGAGGCACTGGGGTGGAATGGAGGATGTATGAATTTGAAGTCAGGAGACCTGTGTTTTGCTGTGACGTTTACTAGTTGCATGATCATGGATAAGATACTTAAAAAAAGGTAATCTTTGTTTATATTCAGATCTAAATTCTTCCCTTCCTCTCTCTTGATTCGAGAAAACAAGTTCAACAAAACCTTTGTTATGAACATTTCTCATAAAATAAAATTTTATATTGGTCATGACCTAAAGAAAAGTATCTCAAGCTGCCCTCTGAGTCCTGTCGGTAGGTGGATAGTATGTTTTGTCTTGAGTCCTCTAGAACTGTGATTGGTCACTATACTGATCTGAGTTCTTAAGTTTTTTAAAGCTGCTGGTCTTTGTAACATTGTGGCTATTATAAAAATTATTATTCTGGTTCTGGTCTACTAACTCTGTACCAGTTCATCCAAGTCTTCCTGGGCAAGTCCCTTATCCTTTCTAATCTTTCCTTAATTTGTTGTTTAGTTGAGACTCTTTATGACTCCATTTGGGGTTTTCTTGGCAAAGATACTGGAGTGGTTTGCCATTTCTTTCTCCATCTTATTTTACAGAGGAGGAAACTGAGGCAAATAGGCTAAGTATTTGCCCAAGGTCACACAGCTAGTAAGTGTCTGAGGCTGGATTTGAACTGAGGAAGATGAATCTTCCTGATTCCAGGACCAGTGCTCTATTCACTCTGCCATCTAACTGTCCCTTTCTTTAAAGAGAGATAATTATATTTGTACTACATTCCTCATAGGTTTGTTGTAAAGGAGATGCTTGGTAAATAGGAATATTTTTTGGACCTCTCCTACACTTATGCTCTACTTTGTATTTTAATTATGTTCTAAGTATGCTCTACTTTATATTATAATATTTGTACACATATATTCCTTATTTTCTTACTTGATTATAAGTTCTTTGAGGACAGGCACCACGTCTTTTAAGAAAATCTCCCCCAAATCCTTACCTTCTTTCTTAGAATTGCTATCAGTACTAAGGCAGAAGAGTGGTAAAGGCTAGTGAAAAAAAAGTTAAGCAACTTGTCCAGTCACACAGCTAGGAAGTATCCAGAGTCAGATTAAAATCAAGGACTTGCCATTGCTAAACCTAGCTTTCCAACCACTGAACCACCCAGCTGCCACAGACCATATCCTTTTGAAATCCTCCCCAGTGCCTTACACATTATATAGAGTAACCCAAGAACCTTGAATTTAATAGTTTAAAACTGCACGAAAGCCTTTGGGAGATTCTCTATATACTTGATTTAATATTTGTTGAGATGAACCTATGCCAATTGAAAAATAAATTAAAAAGCAAGAGGTAAAGAGCTTGTGGCATACAGTGTGGGATAGAATATCCAGGCAATCATTTGCTAAATCTTGCCAATTTACTGTCACATCTTTCAAATTTGTTCCCTTCTCTCTACTCACACAGCCTCTACTTAAGTTCAAACCCCTGTTGCCTCATAATTGGACCACTGCAATAACTTCCAAATTAATAGCTCTACTTCTGATCTCTCCCTTATCAAATCCATCTTCAACTTTCCACCAAATTGATAGTCTTAAATTTCAGATCTGAACATGTCCTCTCTCTACTCAAAATCTGTCAGATTCCCTCCCTTTTGCCTCTAGGAAAAAGTACAAAATCTTTAGACTCATTTGAAGTCCTCCCCGATTTGGTTCTCATCTACTTTTTTAGTCTTATCTTATCTGCCTTGGAACCAATTCTTTATCTTGATTCTAAGACAGAAGGTTACCCTTCTTATCTCTCAGGTAAGTTCTTACCCTGAATGAGTCTAATCTAAAGGGAAAGACAACAAGCAAAAAGAGTCAGGAAGTGGAAGAAGAGGGGTTTGGCTTGGTTTCCTTTAAGACTTTGCTCAAATTCTACTTTCTGCAGGAGACCTTTTTCAATGTTTGCTTTCTTTAACCTCTTCATCTCCCATCACCTATTGCTAGTCTCTTACCTCCAGGATTATCTCCCATTTACACTGTATATATACCTTGTATTCATTATATTCTTATTTACCTTATATTTGTCTTGTTCATATGTTTTCCCTCCATTAGAATGTAAACTCTTTGAGGACAGGGAAAGGGCATTTCCTTATAATCCTAACACTTGACACAAATAAACTATGTTGATTGATTAGTTCTTTGATCCTATATGGTTTGTATTTACTTACTTGAATACAATGTTGTATTACTTCTCTGTCTGTCTCTGTCTCTGTCTCTTCCTCTGTCTCTGTTTGTCTTATTCCATCCCATCCCGCTGTCTAACTATCTACATATCATTTCTCTCATCTATCTATCTATCTATCTATCTATCTATCTATCTATCTATCTATCTGTCTGTCTGTCTGTCTGTCTGTCTGTCTGTCTGTCTATCTATCATCCATCCATCATCTATCTATCATCCATCCATGTATCTATCCATCCATGTATCTATCTATCTATCTATCTATCTATCTATCTATCTATCTATCTATCTATCTATCTATCTTACCTATCTATCCATCTCCTTGACACACACTCTCTCTCCCTCCCTCCCTCCATCTATCCCTCCATCCATCTCCTTGATTCTCTTTCTCTCTGATTTCATGCCAGTGTTCATGACCTTTCTCTTCTCCTCCATGATATGTGTTCTCTTAAATATAATGCAGTTGCAAATACAGAAACATTTTATTTAAATGAATGTGGTCAATTAATGATTATGTATGTATCTTCTGGTGACCATGTAAGCCAATAGTTTTTACTTTCTTCCACTCCAACTGTTATATCATCTTAGCTTTAGAGACAGAATTTTCTCTACATTTCTAACTGCTAGTAGAAGTGTTGAGAGCAAAGTCAATAGAGATCTGGCCTCATAGACAAGAAGATCTGGGCTCCAATCAAGCCTCTGACAGGTACTGACTGTGTGAGTCTAAGCAAATCATTTAACCTCTTAGAGCTGCAGGCAAATCTTCAAGTCTAAAATTGCTCAACAGCTATAATCTGCCCAGGTAGAGGGAATTTCCTCACTGGGAGTTCCAGAGACCAATAAAACTAGGAGTCTTACCCTCCAAAAAAGTACAAGTGCTAATGAGGAGTGAAATGGGCAAAATGTAGGTAAGCATAGGGAATAGAAGCCAAGGGTCTGGATAATTCTTGCCTTTAACCAACTGCTATAGAAGATCTTGCTCATATGAGGAAAACATTTTGCCAACATGCCACATTTTTCTCTCCAAGTATGTTCCCTTTCACTGAACCCTTCAGGGCTAAGGCTGGGCCCAAAAGACTCCATGAGACATATGTCCTTTGGCTTTCAGATCAAGGCTTTATGCAGATCTAGAACCGCGGGCAGTTTCCTTGTTTTTGTCCATTCTTTTCTAAATCAGCTTTGTTTGCTTGTTAGATAAGACTTGTTTGAACTGTGTCCCACACAGGAGGCATGCTTGAAGGCAGGTAGAAGAACTCAGCTTGATTATATATTTCAAATGCTTTCCTGGGACTTCTTGGCTGGAAATCTTCCCTTGTTTTGACAGAACAGAATGGCTTATAGTGAGATGTGAACTTCTTAAAGATAGGAACTAAGGCTGGATGGCACTGCAGTTCATTGGAAAGAATGCTGGTTTTGGAATCAGAACCTCAGTTCAAATCCAAATTCTTTCATTTACTACTTGTGCAACTGGTACTATGGATTTTGGAGAAACCTAACAAGTGAAGACACATTTCATATGATTCAACATATCCACTACAAAATATCACCACCTCATAAAAACTGATGTGAGCAATTAAGTTCTCTAAGCCTTTGTTTCCTGATCTGTAAAATGAAGTTGGTCTAGATGGCTTCTGAGGTTCTTTCCAGCTTTCGATTTGTGATCCTTATATCTTATTTTTAGAATCAGTCTTAGAGCTGGAAAAGATTGAAGAGATTAATCTAGGTTCTCTGCACCCTACTCCCCACCCCCAAAAGATTAGCCAGCCTCCACTTGAAAATCTTTCATGTTGGGAAACTTGTCCCAAGACTGGGAACCTTATCAATTCTTCCTCATGATGAGTTGGAACTTGTCTTCTTGCAAAAGTTCTACCTAATTTTCCTAGTTCTTCCCTGAAGGTGAGATTGTTGTTGGTTTGTGTCCTGTTCCTTCCTTCCCAACATTAGGAAGACAGCAATGTATCCCCAACTTGCTCCTCATTTAGACCAACTTAAACAATTAGAAATGTTAGGACCTATATAACATTTTAGGCACATTACCACTGTCAACATCAGCTACCCAGCTTTGGTTAGCTTTTCTGAAACTTATGTAGCT
Source organism: Monodelphis domestica (assembly GCF_027887165.1). NCBI lineage: Eukaryota > Metazoa > Chordata > Mammalia > Didelphimorphia > Didelphidae > Monodelphis > Monodelphis domestica. The sequence continues at coordinate 437,889,340 of NC_077228.1, read as the reverse complement.
AGTTTTAAGTCAGCATCCAGTAATATGAATTGAATTGGATTAAATTAAGGCAGAGATTTTGTGCTTCCCTCTTTTGTTCATTGTCGACCATGACTGTTTATTACTTGTGAAAAACAAAAACTGTTTTTCTATGTTGTAGGAATCTCAAGCTACTTACCTAAGAAAGTCTGAGAGGTTCTTTGTGGCACGATTGGAAAAGAAACTACTTTTCTAGGTCACATACTTAAATACAAAATGAACCTGGCAAAAAAAAAGGCCAGAAGTGACAGGTATGTAGTGGATAGATTACAAATGAAGAGATTGCTGCCATTTCTAATTAAGCTTATCAGTAAATACATACTGCTTTCCAACATGTGAGAAAGTCTTCAGGTTGCCGATACCAAGCCTGTGTGAGCCTGGTTACTTAAAGGAGCCTATGAGGGGAGCCTAAAGAACATGTAATTTTTGTGGCTCTTAAGTCACTGGTTCTGATTATTTTTCCTTGGAGGTAGGTGAGAGTAAGTATTGATTATTAGGTTGTCAGTTTCGACCCACCAAGGAAAATGAAAAAGGAAATGAAATAAATTGCAGATATTTAAAGCATAAGTGAATAATGGCAGTCAGTTGGTTTTATAACATGGTGGCATTTGAATTGGATATGTTGGCACTGAATCATACAAAATATGTATTTATGCATTAGATTTCTCCAAAATTCATGGTACAGGTTTTTAACAAGATGCAGGAAAAATAAACTGCAACCCTGATTTTTTTTATCCTGAGGTTGCTCATGACAGTGATTCAGTATGGCCCTGTACTCAATGTGATTCATGTAAAAGGTATATACAGGACGTATTGAGTTTGAAAGGAGTCATCAACCATCTCTGGAAACACTGCTCTGAATGAACACAATTCTCTGCTTGGCCGTCATCATCACCATCATTAACAATAAGCGTTTATTGAGCACCTCCTATGTGTTTAATTATTGTTTGGGGCACATTCACACCATGCCACCAATACATAAAGAGATTATGTTTGATTTATAAGCATGTTAAATATTCTAATTCAATTGTGGAAGATTTTTCTTATGCCGTCCTTATGTACACAGTGTGATCTCGGCATACACATAGATTAAAGACTGTTTATATGCTTTTGTATGTGATTATGTATCATGGAGATACAAAAATGTCATAATTTCTAAATGAGACATCTGGGGCTAGATTCACAGCCTATATAACTCTTTGAAAGGAACTTCCCAGCTTCCCCGGTATCCCTTCTTTGAGGACTATCTGTCATTTTTTTGATTCTCTTCTTTGAGAGAGTTTGCTCACATAAGAGAATTCCTTTATAGCATTACAAAGGTTAAGAATTATATTTTATCTATGGTTTGAAGAGAAACCTACAAAATATCCTCATGAGATGGATTCAGTGTATACAGCCTTAATAATAATAATTACAATATGGACAAAGTTTCAATTGTAATAATAACATTTATTGGTCTCGATCTGAAATTTTATACCATAAGATACTTAAATAGATCTGCGATGTCATTGATATAGATAATCTCTCCTACAGTGCAGATTGCAACCAATTCCTACCTGCCCATCTTTTAGGACTATTGTTCGTGTACTTCCATAAGTTTGCCACAGGAGATCTATACAATCTTTATTGGAGACCTAAATGACTTCAGATCCAAAGCATACCAAGAACACCCAGCTTTACTCTAGGTAAATTATCTCATTCTCATTTTTGAGTGGCATTTCTTTGATCAATTTCTTTATATCATTTCTTTGTAATTCTTCATTTGTGATGTGTCATAGCTTGCTTCTGTCTACCATGGTCCTCTTGTCATTTGGCTGAACCTCAGTAATTCATAGTCATACCACATAGCAAAAACTATTGGCTTAAAAAATGAGTCTTAGTTTCAGGGAAAAATTTGGGGTCATTAAAAGAATTTTGAGATTTGCAAAAGACAGCCTAACCCATTTTTTTAAAACTTCTTTTCCATTCTGAGTTTAATTCTTTCTGCATTTGCCCAAGATACTAATGAGTTTGAAAACTTATCTATTCATATATATGATGTTTTTCTTATGTGGAGAGTAAGCATTCTTCATTCTCTTGGTTTTTCCAGGGTAGCTGGTAACCTATTCTCTTTGGAGTAATTATGGATATCATTATAAGAGGTTATGCAGTATTCTGGGGCTTGGTGCAATTATCCAATGCTATCTGCAAACACAAGCATCTGGAGGACTTTACCATCTATAAGAGATCCCTTTTTGTATGGATCTCCTCCATGAGAAGGATGAGCATATATCTCTTTGTTTTATTTCTCATCTGATATTAATGATCTGAGTGTGATTGAACAATGCTATCCTTTCTATATCTTTTGGGAAATTGTATTACTTTTTATATAATTGTGGGAGATAACTTGTTGGAGTATAGCCATTGAGGTGGTATTTTGCTTTATTAAATCAAATGGCTTTTTATAGTTAACAGTCAATAAGTGCTATGGGATTTTATACTTTTTTGCATCGTTCAGTCACTTGTGTGTTGATAGAAATGTAGAATGGTGCTTGCAAAAGCCTTCCTGTTTCTTTTTAATATTCTTAATAAGGATTCCCCCAAATTATGTAAAGATGGAATATTAACAAATAAAATAGCTAATATTTATATAGTGCTTACTATACGCCAAACACTGTGTTAAGGGTTTTGCAATTATTATCTTATTTGATCCTGACAATTCTGGTAGGAAAGTGCTATTAGCTCTACATTACAGTTGAGGAAACTGAGGCAGAAGTTAAATTACTTGCCTAGGGTCATGTGGCTATTAAGTTTTGAGGTAGGACTTGAACTTGGGACTTTCTTAGTCTAGGACCACTCCTCTATCTATTGCACCATCTTAGCTGCCACTTATAAGAAGCATATTGATTAGCACTTAATTGACATTCTCTTGATCACCTTTTTGAGTAGTAACAAGGCTCAATTCTTTCTATACTCCACTCATCCCCAATTGTTTGGTATCTTTATCTTCTTCAAATGCTTTAAGAATTAATCTTTTAATGTCATCAACATTATATAATTTTCAGCACATATCTCCTTTCTATGAACTTGATCCTAATATAATTCACTTTTCTTATCTTCATTTTCTGCATTTCTGTTTCCTCGAGAATCACAACTGGAATAGTCATGTTCAAGTGAAATGAAGTGATCATACTGTCCTTGATAGTGAATAAAATTTCTTATAAAAATCCTAATAGATCATTTTCATCTTTTATCTATTGACCTTACAGTTTCATCATTAAATGATCCTAGGATGACTTTGCTTCTCTGGGTGTTTCACTGTTTCTTTGAACTATTTTTTCCTTCAATGTTTCTTTTTGCTTTTTGAGTTCATACTATTCACTGCCTTTCACAGTCCTTACCTGTAAACATATGGATTTATATTCTGAACCAGTGCTGTTCTTACTTGTCATAGCTATTGGCTTGGCAAATAATTTGTGTTTACTGATTAAAACAGATTTTAGACATTTTTGGTATCCTTTGTTATAGCAGTTGATTCCCATCAGATAAGCCCAAGTTAAATTGGCAAAATGGGTGTCAATGTCCTTTCCTCCATCCATTTTCCTTTTTGGGGGACATGATTAACTTGATTAAATAAGTTAAGATGGAGTAGCTTTAAATGCATGCATTCTTTTCCCCTCTCTTTTATTCTTTCTTTTAGTTTCAGATCAATTTTGATCTTTGCTCTAAGAAATCACTGGTCCAACTATACATAAATAACAGATTCAGAAATTCTTTTAAGTTATTAATGAGTAATTCTTGTTTATTAAAATTTAGTCAAGTTAATTTGGAGAGGGGATGTCAAATAGAGAAATGGTAAAAGAGAACTAATTGAAAGAATAAGGAAGAGAATTAAAAAGACTGATTAATCAATCACCCCAAATAATTGGGTTGACCATATTAATCAGGCTGACCATAATAAGACTGAAATGGAAGAGTGAAAGAACACTCAATCTATACAAATTTTTATTTCATTGCTTCAAAAGAAGTCCAAGTACAATGATGTAGGTTCAAAATCCAACTCCCTCTATTAATATATATTGTAACTTTTCAGGGTCTTAGTGGATGGCATTCATTAGTTGTGATAGCCACACAAATCAATCAGTAGCCCTTGCACTCCATCAACCAGTTGGACATTTTTTCTTGATATATCTTTCTAAACTAAAATAGTCTGGTCCTTAGACAAAAGGTACAGTGTAATGGGTTAATATATATTGGGGATTTTTTTTCCAACTAGATAACAGGATTAAAAAAAAACAACTACTTTGGAGATCATCTGGTCTAACCCAATCATTTTACAGTTTAACAAATTGAGGTTCAGAGATCCCAAGGGATTAATTTGAGTTTGTATATGGAGTAAGTAGCAGAACTAGTTTTCAAAACCAGGTCTTCCATCTGTGAATCCACTACTCTGTTCTAGGTAGTTATGGATAGAAAATTGTACCTGTTTCAGAAAGATTTGAGTTCAAATTAAGACTTGGGCATTTACTAGCTGGATAATCTTGGGCAGTTGTTTGATCTCTGTCTCTCTCAGTTTCCTCATCTGTAAAATGGTGATGATAATAAATGCATCTACTATTTGAGTTTTTTTTTGTGAGAGATAATATTTGTAAAATGCTTTGTAAATCTTAGAACTCTTTATAAATGTAAATTATTTTCTGTTAAATCAGTATCTTCTCTTCTTGTGTTTATATGTAATGGATGAATTTCAAACTACTTTCTGAACTTCAGTTTTCTCTTTCCTTATAGGATATGTTTAAGTTTCCTCTTTTTGGTATTTTTTGAAATATCCCCACTATGAGATATATTTCTTCTACTTTCTATATTTCCATGAGTTCAAACTTTGAGGCTTATACTGATATAATAATCACATAGAGCAAGCCAAGCTATCTGTCATGTCATCTCCAAGATTTCAGTATATTCTATTGGGAATGAAGAACAATAAAAAGTTGCAGTTTTTCAACTATAATCAAGGGAAATTCAACCTGTGGTATGCAAACAGGAGCATGGAGTTGTAAGAGAAAAATAAACAAGCAGATCTTCCTGGTGTCAGACTAATCACATTTTTACTATAGCATTATCATGGGGCTTCAACATGTATACCATTCTACTGCATAGCTCTCTGTCTTGGGGATTGTTACTTCTGTTTCTGAAGTCATTCTGGGATTTTAAGGGTTCCAGCAGATTGATCTACAGATAACCACATATATACCCACACATGTGATTTCAGAATGACTCTAGACTCAGAAGTAACAGTTCTCAGAATAGAAACTTGTAGAAGAGCAGAGGTGCATGGTGGAAAATAAAGAAGGGTTGCTCCCCTTCTTCATTTTGCTAAGAGCAAGGGATAAACCATGGGCAGTGTATGTGATCCATTGATCCTAGCAATGTCAAGAGAACTTGAGAAGAGCCAGAAGAATATTTGGTGGACTCCCTTTGGTGACCTTATGGTAGGACATGTAGAATCACACACCGAGAGGCATATAGGGATTTGCTGTAATCTGTGTTATTGCGAGGGAATGACATTATAAATCTTTCTGGTATAATAGATAGCTATTTATGGTGTGTGTGTGTATGGGTGTATGTGAGAGAGAGAGAGAGAAACAGAGACAGAGATAGAGACAGAGAAAGAACCAGAAAGAGACAGAGATAGAGAGAGTGAGAAAGGAGAGGGAAAGAGAGACAGAGACAGAGAGAGCAAGAAAGGAGAGAGAGAGATAGACAGAGAGCAAGAAGAGGGGCAGATTTGGGACTTGAATCCCAATACCATCTCTCTAAGTGCTATATTACTCTGCCTAATAGCTATATTTATATCTACTTATCTGAATAACCAAAGGAAGCCATGAGGATTTGTGGAAAGACATGGATAAGAATGACAGAGAATGAGGAAGTGTGGATGATATGACATGTCCTGCATGGGTGGAGGGGAATATACACACTAATGAAATTACAGATCCATTCAGATATCAAAGTTTATATTTTTCTCAGATTTATCTCTCAGACTAAATTCTGAATGTTCAGTTGATTCCAGGAATGTGACTAGACTATCATCAGGGATATACTATAGATACACACAGGCAACATGTATACAAATGTGTACAAATATTTATCAAAATACTAAAGCATATGCACAGTGTGAATCTTGAAATTTCTCAGACTTGTGAATGTTAAAAGATTCTCAGACTCTACCTTAGAACATTTGGTTAAGACCATTCCCCATTTTAAACAATGAAGCTACTTAGATCTAAAATGTGAGAACTCTACTTGGATCAGAAATGGGAGGACCTCTACTCCACCCGTACTTAAGACTGCTTTAGGGAAGAAAACTCCTTGCAGAACAATGAAAAGTACTTAAACCCATACTTAAGCCATGCCTATTTTTAGAATTACAAAGGGGTGCTAAGTACCTATAAAGGTCAGGCAACTTGTGAACTTAAAAGGAGCAAAGAGGAAAAAACGTACACAGAGATTCTAACCTACTCAGGTGTGGATTACTAAAAGGATTAATTTACTCAGGTTTGAATTCAGAATTTTTTTCCTTTGGAAAACGTCTACTGTGATTGGTAGATGTAAGGTCTTAGGGGAGGTGACATAGGAGAAATTGCCCTTTAAATAGGAGCTCAGATAGGAGCTCAAAAAACACAGTCTGAAACATTCAGATTGAGGATTGAGCTGGTGAAGGCAGCTGAGATGGAGCTGGCCTGGTGTCACTAGAATCCTTGCTTGGACAGATCTTGTGGTGAATGATAAAAGACTGACTGATCTCTCTTTCTTAAGACTCAGGTCTAGGCCATGTTGGCTTAAGGCCCTTCATACTTATTTTCTTTTTCTCCCTCTCTCTCTTTCTTTGATTCCTCATTGTATTATTAATTAAATTCTCTATAAAACCCAGTTTACTTGGGTATATTCATAATTGGGAATATTTCCCTGGCGACCACCTTATATTTGTTCTAAAAAAAAAAACACTGTAGTGAAAACATATTTCCTGCGGTCACAAATTTACTCACCCACTCTTATATCTACTACAATTTATATCTTCCACTATTTTACTCACTACAGTTTACAACCTCAACCATTTTAATTATTACAGTTTATGGCTCCCACTCTTTTAAATGTCACAACAGGCCTGCTTATGTACCTACCTGTGATACTTTGGCAGGTCCATAATTTTTTTGTGGGTGTGGGTATTTTCCTCTGATGTAGTTCATAGACTTTCTGGGTCTTCTTATTTGTATCTTTCTAGCAGTCTTTCAAAGAGGCTCCACCCAACCTGTTGGTAGCCTTTTATGATCCTTTTGAACATTTCATGGATATAAATGAAGCTCTCTGACTATCCCTCTGCTTTCTCTCTTTTTCATATCTAACTGGCCTCCTCCTTTTCTGGTCTTAAATACCCTAGATGAAGTTTCTTTTTTTTTTTTTAATGCTATTCCTGATAGCCAAACTATCAGGGTATGATTCTGCAGCCAATTTAGTACACATTTATTTTTTTTTTCTACCCTTTGAGTTTCATTTCATTTTGAATCTTTCTACATCAATAAAGTTTAGCTGAAAGAGCATTGGACTTAGTCCAAATTCTATCTCCAATATTTACTATTTCCATGTCTATAGGCAAGTCCTACTTCTCAGATTGTGAATTTTCTCATCTTTAAAATGGGGATTATAACTACATTAACTACCTCAGACAAAGGCAGTGAAGTGGATAGAGAGTTGGCCAGGGAGATCTGGGTTCAAATTCATCTCTAACCTATCCTAGTTGTGTGAGCCTGGGCAAATCACTCAGTCTTTTAGTACTCGAGGCAACTCCTTCAGCTGTTAAATTACAGAGAAGGTTTCAAACTGAGCTAAGGCAGATCCTCACTGGGAATTACCTCCACCAATAAAATCACAGGTCCAATCTCTACCTAGATCCAAGTGGATTTATTTTGATCTCATTTATGATCTCCCTGATCTAGGCAGGAGTTCCTCTATCAATGCAGAATGATACCTTCAGGGAGATTTATTGAGATTGCTTCGGGCACAGGGATTAAGTGACTTGATTAGGTTCACAGAGCTAATATGAGTCAAAAGTGGGACTTGAACTTGGCTTCCTGGCTCCAAGGCCAGCTTTCTATACTATTATTACTACTGTTACTACTGCCACTACCACTGCTATTATTACAATTACTGCTACTACTTTTACTATTATTATAACTACTACTATGACTACTACAGTTATTATTACTACTTATTTTTATTCATAGAGACTAGAGCTGTGATTTTATTGGCATGAAGAAATCCCAAGTGAGGAAACACTATCATTTTACATTGGCAACTTCTCTGTAATTTATAGTTTTAAGTAGGTGCCTAGAGCCTAGATATCAAACTCAAATAGGAATGGATCTCTGTGGATTACATATGGACTCAGAAAACTGTAAATTAAAATAATCTAAATTTCATTGTATTTTTATTTCTTTCATTAAAATTTTCTTAATTGCACTGGGTCAGGTTTCATGCCACAGGGCAGGTCATGAAGTTGACATACTGGGTCTAGAGCACTGAGAGATAAATCACTTTTCCAAGGATACATAACTAGTCAGAAGTAGGACTTGAATTCTAGTCTTCCCAGTTTCAAGTCTAACTCTTTTTCTACTGTCATGCTGTTATGATTATAATTGTATTATATTTTTACATTATAGCACTGACTAGTAGCATTGTCAGGAATCATTGAATCTACTGCACAGTTTCTCCAGTGAAATCCAACTTGGTATCACTATAGTGACTGTTATTAACATGCAAAATGATGAACTATTTATTTTAAGAGACTTTTGTCCAGTTTTGGTAATATGTATTAGTCTGGAAAACACGTGGTTTTCATTCACTTTTTTTTCCTAGTGTATATGGCTAGACCAATTGCCTTTATATTGTTGTAGATGTCAATGAAGACACTTTGTAGATAATATTGTTTGTTTGCTTCGTTGTTGTTGCTGTTGATAATTACTTGAGGTCAGTATTTAGTGGATCATTGAACAAAGTTTTCACCATAGTTGTACTGGTCAAGTTATAGTCTAATTTTTAATGTACTCATAGCAGACATTATTTAAGGGAAGCCTACAAGGCTGCTTTTTGTTTCTTATGTCCTCAACCCCTCTAAGTCATCTAGGTGCCAGCAAGATATATGGTATTTTATAAAAAATCACCTGCAAAAGCTTGGCTATTTCTTTCTCATTCCTTTACTTGTAGGTTTTCTGGGTCCTTAGAATCAATCTGTTGTTGAGTCGTTTTCATTAGTGCCCAAATCTTTGTGACTCCATTTGTGATTTTTCTTGGCAAGGATATTGGAATGATTTGCCATTTCCTTCTTTTACTCATTTTACAGGGGAGCTAGAGGCATTAAGGAACTGGGGCAAACAGGAAGAACTTTCCCAGGGTCACACAATTAGCAAGTATCTGAGGACAGATATGAAACCAGGAAGATGGGTTTTCCTGACTCCAGGCCTGGCACTCTACATATTATGCCACCCAGGAGAATGTTTATTGGAGATTTGGAGGAAGTCTTTAGGTTCTGGAATAAACTGCTGATAAAAAAATAGGTTTATTCATTCCAAATTAGAAATCTAGTAGCTTTAGTTACCTTCCCTAGAAGAGATGAGAATGTCTGATTTTTCAGTCATTTTTCAGTCCTGTCCAACTCTTTGATATCCCATTTGGGGTTTTCTTGCAAGGATGATGAAGTGGTTTGCCATTTCCTTCTTCAGTTCATTTTACAATGAGGAAATCAATGTAAAGAGGATTAAATGACTTGCCCAAGGTCACACAACTAGTAAGTGTCTGAGGTCAGATTTGAACTCTGGAATATGAGTCTCTCTGACTCCAAGCTCAGTGTTCTAGCCATGATTCTATCTGGAATCCATTCTTTCCTTCAAAACTTAATTCAACCATGATTTTCTATACAAGCTTTTTCTCATCTCCTTACCAGCTGGTTATTTCTATTTCTTTATATGCTTGATAATTTTCATTAAGATTTTTAAAAATAAGAAAGCATGTTTATCAGTTACCAAATTTTGGGTTACTTTTTGGGGATGTGTGTATAATAGTTGCATGTTATATTTTCCATTGTTTTACAATCTTCTCACATTTGAAAATCTAGAGAATTAATTTATTACCTTGTAAAATTCTCGAGTCTTTGAAAAGTTGATAATTTTTAAAAACGTTGATGTTATAATATAAAAGGAGCAAGGATTGCCTCTGTCCAAAATAAAGCTTTCCAAGAAGGGAGCTTGTATTCACTGTAGAAAGAGTCAGGAAATCAGAGTGCTGTGGGATTGTGCTTGAAGGAGGTATTTCAATTAAGAGAAGTGAAATTGGAAGGACATAGAATTAAAATGGAGAGATGACTTGTTCAAGAATCCTAGAGTATTCCTGAGCAGTCATGGGAGGAGAGCAAAAATGGTACATTCTGATGATTTGAGGCACATCCACTGGGCAGGAAATGTAGGTGTTCAGCTTATACTTGTTATGTTTAAGCTGTAGGTACAGAGAAGCACAGGTACCCAGGAGATCATCTCCATGGAGAAGAAGGTGGCAACATAGAGCAAATCAAAGGTGAAGGCCAGGGTCAAAGAGTTGTGACAAATCTCCATATTGGTCATGAAGATTATACTGATGGGAAAGGCCTGATTCTTTTTTCTGTGTACCCATATAAATTAGGAATTGTTTTCATAATGTCATATAAATATTCTCTGAGAATATTTCCCCCCATTTACCATTTTGAAAAGAATAAATAGCAGAGCCTATTTGTACATGTTGTGAGTTGAGCCCTGGGAGCTGTTCTAGTTAAACTTTTTCCCCCTTAGTTATTATTACTATTATTATTGTGTCTTAAATGCTTTAGAAAGATATTGGTCATGGTATGCTGAAGACAGGGTTGGCCTTGTTATCAGGAAAAGCTAGATTCAAGTCCAGATTCTGATATGTTAGCTCTGTGACTCTAAATAAGTCACTTATCTTATTAATGCCTTGGAAACTCCCTAAAAACAGATGAATTGCTAATTGATAGAATTTTCATATGGAAAGTTTTTTAAACTTATGAAATCTTACAAGGGTCCAGAGTATTCCCCACCCCCTACAATTAATTTCTTTGATATTGGGTTTGTGGTTCTTTATGTTTTATGATTAGGGAGTATTGCTGATAAGAACAATTGATTAATCAAAATATATTAAACCTGAACAAAGTAGTAAAGGGTTCCAGAGATAGAGTATCTGGGAGCCTTTAGGGCACTTATGGCACAATAAAAATGACTGTAGATCAAATATCTTTTGTGCCTGCTCTCCTTGTTTCATCTACCCATGATCCTAGAATGATTGGGCTTAGCTAGATCTTTTGCCAAGTTCTCTTCAGATTCACTTTCTCCTCCCCTGCTTTTAATGGTTTTGTCTTCTTTCATCTGCCTCTAAAATGTTTTGTGAGTGGTCTGGTACTCTAAATCAGTGCTGCCCTCGGATGCCACATCTGCTTGGCAAGAAGTTAAAGTGTTTGCTGACTGAAGTGATTTCTTGGATCTTTTTGGCTGTCCAGAGGAGACTTTTCAGTTCATCCTTCCATTTACCTATAATTTCTTTCTGTGTCCTTAGAATCCCTACTTTTCTTCAAAATTTATCTCAACTACTACTTTCTACATAAAGCCTTTCTTTATCTGCTAAGCAATTAAGAGGTGCCTCTCAAAATTATCTTCTATTTATTTTGCATGTACTTTGTATTTATGCATATATTGTTTCCCCCTATAGAATGTAAGCTCCTTGAGGGCAGGGACTGTTTCTTTTTTGTCTTTTTATCCCAACTGCTTCCATTGTCTTTATACATCCTCAGAATTACTTACCTTAGATGGATCTTTTGCTAAGCTTCCTTTAAATTGTTTTTCACCTGTATTGCTTCTTTATGCTCTTTGTGATATTTGTAATCATTCATCATTCTTTTTTTTGTAAGATTTTACAAATGAGTTTATATACCAAACTGGCTCATCATTTCCCTCTTCTTTGTAAGCAAATCACATTTTTGCTGGCTAAGGCCATTATTGGGCTTTTGGATCTTCTTGTGGCCATTGATTTATACTGATTGAACTTTGCTTTACTTTTATTATAAGCTGTTGGCTATTTCTGATATTTCATTTTTTCTTTGTTAGTTACTTATTTAAATTATTCTGAATTGAGTTGTGCTAATTATGTGCCACATTTTTCTTATTACTATTGTTTGTTTTATCTTTTTACCATTTTGATTCTTACTCTAACAAATCACTATTCAAACTGTACAGAGACAGGTGATTTAGGAATGACTCATAGAAGTAATGAGTCCTCTTTTGTCCCTTAAAATTTAAATAATTTCTTTCTTCTCTTCCCCCACCCCTTTTTTTGGTGATTAATTTAGTGTTTGCCATGTCTGATGTTTCCTCTGGGCTTCAATCTCATATCAGAAATTACTTTTTGAGATTTACAAATTTCAAATTGGATGTTCCAATGACACCACAAACAAAAACTGTCCCAAATAGAATATATTTTCTCCTCAACTCTTCCCCCTCTTTCAAATTTCCCTGTTTCTCTCAAAGGCACCACCACTTTCCCCAGGAGCCTAGGTTTATAACTTTATTATTATCTTGGACTTCTCATTCTTCCTCATTCCACATATCCAATCCAAGTCTAACTTCTACAACAAGTTTCTGCCTCTATGTCATCTCTTACATATAGCATCTTTTCTTTGTTCATATAGTTAACATCTTGGCTTAAGTCATCATTGTCTCTTTCCTAGATTATTTCAATGACATTCTAATTATCTTTCTACTTCAAGTCTCTCTTCACTTCTATTTACTCTCTGTATTTCTCCCTAAAGTCATCAGCCTTAAGTATAGAACTAATCATGCCACTTCCCTCCTCAAAACTACAGTGACTCCTTGTTGTCTCTAGAAACCAGTAGAAACTCTTTTGACTTTCAATGCTCTTCACAACCATTCCTCAATTCTATCTTTCCAGCCTCACTTCCTCTTCATTCTATGATTTAGAGAAACTGGTCTTCTCTCATTTCTCACCTCATCTACCCTTCTCAGCACCTTTCTACAGCTGTTACTCATGCCTGAAATGTATTATTTCCTCACTTATACAAAATAGAATTACCCTCTTCCTTTAAGACAAATCAAGTAGCCCCTTCTACATGAAACCTTTTCTAATTCTCTCAATTGCTAATGCCCTACCTCTCAAACTACCTTGTATTTAATTTTGATGTATTCTCTTTATATTTGTAATGAGGAATTGTTGCCATTATCCAGATGGGAGAAATAGGTGAACCTGTTTCTAGGAACACAGGATGACTTGTTCCTCAATATGGAGTATGTTTGGACTTCTATAGCATCTCCATATGATGATATGAAATTTAATGATTCTAAGATTTTTCTGGAAACAAAGGCCTATCTTTTTTGTTTAACATTTTAATTAATTAAGAATATTTTTCTGTGGTTAAAAGATTCCTTTTCTTTCCCTCCCCTCTTTCTAACCCCCCATAGCTGAAACACAATTCCACTGGGTTTTACATGTGTCATTGATCAAGACCCATTTCCATATTATTGATAATAATTGCACTAGGATAATCGTTTAGAGTCAATCATATCCCCATCAACCCGTGTGATCAAGCAGTTGTTTTTATTCTGTGTTTCTAATCCCACAGATCTTTCTCTGAATGTGGATAATGTTCTTTCTCATAAGTCCCTCAGAATTGTCCTGGATCATTGCATTGCTGCTAGTACAGAAGTCCATTACCTTCGATTGTACCAGAGTATATCAGTCTCTGTGTACAATGTTCTCCTGGTTCTGCTTCTCTCACTCTGCATCACTTCCTGAAGGTTGTTCCAGTTCACATGGAATTCCTCCACTTTATTATTCCTTTGAGCACAATAGTATTCCATCACCAACATATACTACAACTTGTTTATCCATTTCCCAATCGAAGGGCATCCCCTCATTTTCCAATTTTTTACCACCACAAAGAACGCAGCTATGAATATTTTTGTACAAATATTTTCCCTTATGATCTCTTAGGGGTATAAACCCATCAATACTATGGCTGGATCAACAGGCATCCTTTTAGCACCCTTTGGGCATAGTTCCAAAGTGAAAGGTCCATATTTTTAATTCCAATATTTTCTGTGTCTGAAGTTGAGACATAGAATATAAATGGCTCTGAAGTACTGTAAATCTTGAAATTTCTCAGACTTGTGAATGTTAAAAATTTTCCCCAATGGGGAATTCTCAATTGGAATAATTCCCTACTGGGAACATTCCCCATTTTGAGTGTTAGAACTCGCCAGGATCAGAAATGGGAGGACCTCTACTCCACCGGTACTTAAGACTGCTTTAGGGGAGAAAACTCCTTGCTAAACAATGAAAGTACTTAGACCCATACTTATAATGAGGCAAGGAGTTCTTTGAGCCATGCCTGTTTTTAGACTTGATACAATGGGATGCTAGGTACCTATAAAGGTTAGGCAACTTGTAAACTTGCCAGGAGCAAAGAAGTGAAAACTTATTCAGAGGTTTTCTCTTGAGGGGATTAGTCGAGTCAGCTGTGTTTTCTCTGGTTCAGACTTACTCAGAGGTTTTCTCCTAAAGGGATTAGTCGACCCAGCAGTGTTTTTAGAATGGGTTGTCCTTTGGAAAATGTCTACTGTGATTGGTAGATGTAAGGACTTAGGGGAGGTGACATAGGAGAAAAACCCCTATATAAGAAAAAGACAGCCTGCTGGAGGGATGGACTTTTGAAGAAGGAGAGGCTTTTGAACGATCCTTTTGGAGGAGCTTGGATGAGGATCGCTTGGGAAGAATCTCTTGAGAGAGGCTCTGGAGAAGGGAAGCTCTTGGAGGACAATCTCTAAGGAGGTCTCACTGGAGCTCCTCTGAGGGGATTCTGTCCCTTTGGAGGCTCTGGAGAGAGGCCCTTTGAAACAGTCTCTGGCTGGAAGGCTCTTTGAGGAGGACTCTGGCTGGAACTCTCTCTGATGAAGTCAGCTGAGATGGAGCTGGCCTGGTGTCACTAGAATCTTTGCAATTATTGTTTTTTATTTCTTATCCTCAAATTATTGTAATCTTTAAATTGATTATGTTTTTATGATCCTTTGGGGAAGGACTTCTTCCCAGAGGATCAAATGGGGGGAATGTAAAATTGAGATTTGAACTCTGGACTTCAATCCCCACAATCCCTTGCTCCTGTAAACCTCAAAATTTCTTAGACTTATCACTTTAAAAGACTGATATATATTAATTTAAGGTCGCCAAGGAATTCAGCTATGTAGTTCCTAAATGAAAACTCAAGTCAGCAGTCAAGCTTTTATGGAGTTTAATTACAAACAGGAGGAAGAAAGGTATTAGAGATAGAGAGAGAGGGAGAGAGAAAGGGGAGAGAAGGGAATAGGGCTTAAATACCCCTTCTGTTTAGGCTGGGCCAAAAGGCCCAAGCCCTTAGATAACTGAGGCAAAGAAAAGAGATCAGTCCCTATCACTCACGTGACCAAAATGGAGGAACAGTCTCAGGGGCCTCCACCTCCAGCTTCCTTCAGAGCAAGCTTCTCAGAGCACAACCTCTCCAACCAACCACCCCTAGTCCTCAGACCCCCCTATCTTTAAGGAAACCATCCAAGTTCCCTCCCCTCAGTTCTCACATCTACCAATCATTGTCCATGTCTTCCCTGTGCCAATGGTGGATCTACCTTAACCCAGGACCGCCCAGAGGTCTATGGCTTTGCACATGTCTGTTGAAGGTCATATTCTCAAATAATTAAATCTTGATCCTTTGCTCCAGCCCTTCCTAAATCCTGTTACCCTGAGTAGGGTGGAGATTGGAAGAATTGAATTTTGATCTATGCTGCAGCCCTTTCCATTGTTCAGCAAAAGGTTTCTGTCCTAAAGTAATCTTAAGAAGGGAGGAGAAAGATCCTCCCATGCCAAAAGGGGGTTCACATTCCAATAGACTATCAGTAGGAAATTTTTCAAGTATGAAATTTCCCAATGGTGAAATTTCCAACATTTTTAAGTCTAAGAAATTTTGAGGTTTACAATCCACTTCCCCAAAATGCTTTGTAATCTCACGGAATTCTGAGGTGGGCGAGATAGAGAAGGTACTTAAGCTGATTGCAAAGGCTTTTGAGCTCTCTCTCTCTTTTTGGACTTCCGTTTGGAGCAGACATGGCTCTTTCCATAATGTAGGTGAGTTCTTGTCTAGGCCTCTGGCCTAGGCACGTTTTCCTTATCCTGTATTTTCTTTAATCCTTAATCCTTAATAAACCTCAGAAATATAATACTCCTTGCAGAGAGAAAATAATTTCTACCTGCCTCAGTCTCCCCTAAATTTTCATCTTTACAGGACTGAAGTGAATATCACACAATCAACAATAGAAAGGTATATGGTAGATATAAGCAGACTGTAATATATGTGTATATGTTTATGAGTATCTGTACATATAGCAATATAACTATCTTTATAATAAATACATACCTATATATGTTGTTGTTAGTCCTTTGTTTTGAAGAGGATCAATAACATCACTGGGTAATGTATTGACCTGTATATGAATTGGATATAAGTGAGACAAGATTTCACAGAGTCATCAGCCTCACTCTCTTTCAGTTATCAAAGTACAGTGGCAAGACAAAAGTCAGGCCAACTGGCAATGGCTTGAGTTGCAGTGAATGACCTTGAAGATTCCGATGTCTGACTAAGTTCTAAACACTCCATAGTACCTGCTTTAGCTATCTTCATGAAGATTGGAACAAACTGTTCTCATCCACTCATTCCTCCTATGGAAGTCTTCACAAGCTTAGGGTAGACATCTCATTTACTCTTCAAGATGGGTTTGAGGACTTTTAGTTACCTTCAACCTGGTTCAGCCCATTTGCCAAGACCCTTTAACTGAGCTGTGGCTGCTGTAAGTACTACAGCTTCTTGGAGTCACAGATGAAAGTTGGGTGAAAGGCAGACACTAAAGGTGGATAATGTAAAGATTAAAATTTAGGAATATGGGGAGACTGAGGCAGGTAGAAATTAGTTTCTCTCTGCAAGAAGTATTATATTTTTTAGAGGTTTATTAAAGATTAAGGATTAAAGAATATACAAGTAAGAAACATGTACCTAAGCCAGAGGCCTAGACAAAATAACCTCACATCATGGAAGAGACGCCTCTGCTCCAAAACGGAAGTCCAAAAGAGCAAGAGAGCTCAAAAACCTTTGTAATCAGCTTAAGTACCTTCTCGATCTCCGCCCACCTCAGAATTCCCGTGAGATTACAAAGCATTTTGGGGAAGTGGAGCAAAGGCTTGTGGGGATTGTAGTCCTGTATTTGAGTCTATTTTTTACAATAAGTAGCTCTGAAAAAGGCTCAAAAATCCCTCACACTGGAGGTGCTAGTCCTCCCTGAACACCCTACATGTGTATCTATATCTATATCTGCATGAGACTTTGAGGATCAAGAATAAAAAATATCAAAGACAAAACCCAACCCTGGAAAGACTTATATAAAGTGACACAAAGTAATGTGAGCAGAACCAGGAGAATGTTGTACATAGTAACAGCAATAATGTATAATGATCATCTGTGAATGAAGTAACTATTATCAGAAAGGCAAGGATCCTGGCCAACTCCAAGGAACTTATGACAAAAATGGATATACACGACCACAGGAGCAGACAGTGTCTGAATGCAAATGAAAACATGCTATTTTTCTCTAGTGTAAGCAATATATATCTTGTTTTACAACATGATGAAAAGGGAAATTATGTATTATGTGACAATATAGGTATAGCCTACATATAAGACCGGCTTCTTGGAAAGGAGGGCAGAGCAGAGAGGAAGGGAAAGATTTTTTTTTTGGAAATTTTATTTAGATGATTTAGAATATTTTTCCATCATGTTCTTTACCCCCCCTCCCCCCAATCTGATAGAGCAATTCCACTGGATTTAACATGTGTCGTTGATCAAGACCTATTTCCATATTATTAATATTTGCAGTAGGGTGATCTTTTAGTCTACTTCCCTAGTCATATCCCCATCAACTCATGTGATCAAGCAGTTGCTTTTTTTGTGTTTCTTTTTCCACAGTTCTTCCTCTGTATGTGGTTAGCGGTCTTTCTCATATGCCCCTCTGAATAGTTCTGGATCATTGCATTGCTACTAGTTGAGAAGTCCATTACATTCTATTTTACCACAGTGTATCAGTCTCTGTGTATAATGTTCTCTGGGTTCTGCTCCTTTCACTCTGCATCAATTACTGGAGGCTGTTCCAGTTCACATGGAATTCCTCCAGTTTATTATTTCTTTGAGCACAATAGTATTCTGTCACCAACAGATACCACAATTTGTTCAGCCATTCCCCAATTGAAGGGCATCCCCTTCTTTTCCAATTTTTTGCCACCACAAAGAATATTCTTGTACAAATCTTTTTACTTATCTCTTTGGGATACAAACCCAGCAGTGCTATGTCTAGATCAAAGGGCAGGCAGTTTTTTAGTGCCTTTGGGGCATAGTTCCAAATTGCTTTCCAGAATGTTTGGATCAATTCACAACTCTACCAGCAATGCATTAATGTCCCAATTTTGCCACATCCCCATCAACATTCGTTACTTTCCTTTGCTGTCATATTTGCCAATCTGTTAGGTGTGAGGTGCTATCTCAGAGTTGTTTTGATTTGCATTTCTCTGATTATAAGAGATTTAGAATATTTTCTCACATGCTTATTAATAGTTTTGATTTCTTTATCTGAAAATTGTCTATTCACATCCCTTGCCCATTTATCAATTGGGGAATGGCCTATTTTTTTGTACAATTGATTTAGCTCTTTATTAATTTGAGTGATTAAAACTTTGTCAGAGGTTTTTGTTATAAAGATTGTTTCCCAATTTGTTGCTTCCCTTCTAATTCTGATTGCATTAGTTTTGTTTGTACAAATCCTTTTCTAATTTAATGTAATCAAAATTGTTTATTTTGGATTTTGTAATTTTTTTCTAACTCTTGCTTGGTCTTAAAATCTTTCCTTTCCCAAAGATCTGACAAGTATACTATTCTGTGTTCTCCTAATTTACTTATAGTTTCCTTCTTAGTATTCAAGTCATTCACACATTCTGAGTTTATCTTGGTGAAGGGCATGAGATGTCGATCTAGATCTAATCTTTCCCATACCATTTTCCAATTTTCCCAACAGTTTTGGTCAAATAGTGGATTTTTGTCCCAAAAATATTTGGGTTTATCATAAACTGTCATGCTGAAGTCACTTACCCCAGGTCTATTCCACTGATCCTCCCTTCTGTCTCTTAGCCAGTACCATATTGTTTTGATGACCACTGCTTTATAGTATGGTATGAGATCTGGTACTGCTTGGCCACCTTCCTTTGTATTTTTTTTCATTATTTCCCTTGATATTCTTTATCTTTTGTTTTTCCAAATAAATTTTGTTATTGTTTTTTTTTCTAATTCAGTAAAAAAAAAAGTTTTTTGGTATTTTGATGGGTATGGCACTAAATAAGTTTGGGTAGAATTGTCATTTTTATTATGTTAGCTCATCCTACCCACGAGCATTTAATGTTTTTCCAATGATTTAGATCTAGTTTTAATTGTGTGGGGAGTGTTTTATAGTTGTGTTCATATAGTTCCTATGTTTGTCTTGGCATATAGATTCCTAAGTATTTTATATTGTCTGGGGTGATTTTAAAGGGAATTTCTCTTTCTAACTCTTGATGCTGGGATGAGTTGGAAGTATATAGAAATGCTGATGATTTATGTGGGTTTATTTTGTATCCTGCAACTTTGCTAAAGTTGTTGATTATTTTGACTAGCTTTTTAATTGATTCTCTAGGATGCTTTAAGTAGAACTTCATATTATCTGCAAAGAGTGATAGCTTGGTCTCCTCATTACCTATTTTAATACCTTTAATATCTTCTCTAATTGTGACTGCTAGTGTTTCTAGTACAATGTTAAATAATAAAGGTGATAATGGGTATCCTTGTTTCATTCCTGATCTTATTGGGAAGGCTTCTAGCTTATCCCCATTGCAGATGATGCTTGCTGATGGTTTTATATACATACACACACACATATACTGTTTATTATTTTTAGGAAAGACTCTTCTATTCCTATGCTTTCTAGAGTTTTCAGTAGGAATGAGTGTTGTATTTTGCCAAAGACTTTATCTGCATCTGTTGAGATAATCAAGTGATTTTCGTTGGTTTGCTTGTTCATATGGTCAATTATGTGTATGTTTTTTCTAATATTGAACCATCTTTTCATTCTTGGTATAAATCCTACTGATCATAATGAATAACCCTCGTGATCACTTGCTGGAGTCTTTTTGCTTGTATTGTATTTAAGATTTTTGCATCTGTGTTTATTAAGGAGATTGGTCTGTAGTTTTCTTTCTCTGTTTTTGAGCTTTGGAATCAGTATCATATTTGTGTCATGAAAGAAATTTGGTAGAACTCCTTTTCTTATTATGCCAAGTAGTTTGCATAGTATTGGGATTAGTTCTTTGACTATTTGATAGAACTCACTTGTGAATCCATTAGGCCTTGGGGATTTTTTCTTAGGGAGTTCTTTGATGGCTTGTTCAATTTCTTTTTCTGATTCTTCTATTAATCTAGGCAATTTATATTTTTGTAAATATTTATCCATATCATCTAGAGTGCCATACTTATAGCAATATAATTGGGCAAAATAGTTTTTAATGATTGCCTTGATTTCTTTTGATACTGTCAATTTGGTTTTCTTCTTTCCTTTTTTTATTAGGTTGACCATTACTTTGTCTATTTTATTTGTTTTTTTTCTCTCCAAAGTACCAGTGTCTAGTCTTGTTTATTAATTCAATAATTATTTTACTTTCAATTTTATTAATTTTCCTTTAATTTTTAGGATCTCTAATTTAGTTTCCATCTGGGGATTTTTAATTTATTCAATTTCTAGTTTTTTAATTTGCATGCCCAATTCTTTGACTTCTGCCCTCCCTAATTTGTCAATATATGAACTCAAGGATATGAATTTCCCCCTTAGTACTGCTTTGGTTGCATCCCATAAATTTTGAAAGGCTCTTTCATCATTGTCATTTTCTTCAAATAAAACTATTAATTGTTTCTATGATTTGTTCTTTAACTAACCAATTTTGGGGAATCATATTATTTCATTTCCAATTAATTTTTGATTTGCCTCTCCATATACCCTTACTAATTATTATTTTTATTGCATTATGATCTGGAAAGGTTGCATTTATTATTTCTGCACTTTTGCACTTGTTTGCCATGTTTTTAGGCCCTAGTATATGGTCAATCTTTGTGAATGTACCATGTGCTGCTGAAAAGAAGGTGTATTCCTTTTTGTCCCTATTTATTTTTCTCCATATGTCTATTAATTCTAATTTTTCTAAGATTTCATTCACATCTCTTACCTCATTTATTTATTATTTTATTTATTTATTTTTTGGTTTGATTTATCTAGATCTGATAGAGGAAAGTTCAGGTCTCCCACTAGTATAGTTTTACTATCTATTTCCTTCTTCAACTCCTCCAATTTCTCCTTTAGAAATTTGGATGCTATAACATTTGGTACATACATGTTGATTACTGATATTTCCTCATTGTCTATACTGCCTTTTATCAAGATGTAATTACCTTCCCTATCTCTTTTAATCAGATCTATTTTTACTTTGGCCTTGTCAGATATCATGATTGTAACTCCTGTCTTCTTTTTCTCATTTGAAGCCCAACAGATTTTGTTCCAGCCTTTTACACTTAATCTGTGCATGCCTACCTGTCTCATGTGTGTTTCTTGTAAACATTTTTTTAAGATTATTAATTTCTTGTTAAATAGAAGAGTTTTGGAATGAAGTAGCCTTAATGATAATCATATCAAAAAGAAATAAAGAAAAAACCCATTGATGAATCCTTTAAAAATACAAATAAGAAAGTAAAAGAAAATGCAGAGTGGGACCCTGACAAACAAAGCAATGTTGGAACTTCCCTGTTAAATTAGAAATATCTATTTTAAAAGCTGTATGTAATAGAGATTCACAATTTTATATGTGGTTCTCTTTTTTCTGTTCATTGAATGTGGAAATATTCATGTTTGTTAATGCTTCTCAAGTTCATAATAATGAAAGAGAAAATAAAAAATTAAAATTAAATGCAAAGACAATGTCAGGGTAATGTATGTTAGGAAGAGAAAATGTAATGGGTAAAGGCTGACAGGTTACTCAGAATGCCCCACTGCTATCACCATGACCCCATGACATCAGGAGAAAGGTCTCTAGAACCTTCCTATAGTGAATTTTTGGAAGGATATGTACAAAAGTTACACAGGATGGGCCAACAAGGAAGATTTGTGATCAGAATCATTGAAAACCACTTGAGGAATTGAGTATTCTCAACAATGTCACTCCTATGATGAGGCAAAACCATTTCTTCACCTTTCTGAATCCAGTCTCATCCTCTGATAATGGAGGACTTGGATTAAATGAACGTGGCTTCCCTTAAATCTCAGTTAAAATGTCACCTTTTTAAGGGGTCTGCTCTGATTCTTCTTTCTTTAGCACTTTCCACTGTTGATTATTTCTAATTTATCCTGTATATAGCTCATTTTTATATAGTTGCTTACAGATATTATCTTCCCCATTATTTTTTGAGCTCTTTAGGAGCACGGACTGCCTCTTGCCTTTCATGGTGCTTTCCTCCCCCTGGTGTTTAGCACAGTGCCTGGTACCGAAATAGGTAACTAAATCTGACTAGTTTAATTAGGTATAAATGTAAGTTTAAGGGTGGTATATAGGGCCAGTAATTTTGTTGGGAAGGGTATACCAAGACAGGGCAGGCAGAGCCAGACCTTGATTTAATAAACACAGACACTATATACTAACAGGACAGTTAAGGTGAACAAAGACCAAAATAAACCTCCCCCAAAACAAATTGATAACTCCAAAGAGATGGTATCTACACTGTTATTCTCTACCTAAAGATCCCAGTTCCTACAATACACTACACTTCTCTAACCTAAATTCTCCCCTTGGATGGTGATGGAGGTAGCAGGATAGGAAGGTAATCAGGAACAGGTTTCAAAAGGGAGATCTCACTGACAGATGGCTTCAGCAGCTATTGCAGGAATATCTCAGCATACACAGTTTTCACAGAACCAGGTTTGATCAAAGGAAAGCCATAGGAGAGAGTATAACCATCCCACTAGGTCCACCCGAGAAGAGTAGAAAATCCTCAATATCCTGCTCCCCTGACTGTTAGGAAAAGCAACAGCCTCTTACTCCCCAATGTTCTGGAACCTTTCTACTCTGAAGGACCTCCTGCTCCTGCCTTGTAGGACTTCCTTCTCCTGCTTTGCAGCAAGGAGCTGATTCTATATCCTTACAACAGCACTTAGTAGGCCCTTGATAAATGTTTATTGACTGAGAAGTCTAAGGTCTTTTTCAGATCTGACTTAGGGCTCTAAAATCTTTTAATTTTCTTCCTATTCCTGGAGTGCTTGGGGAGGGGTGACACCACCACAATCCAAGTTGCAAGAGAGACCACAGAAACAAAGGGCCTGGACTTGACTGAGCCTTTGAACAATGGAGAGAAGGATTTTGTGTTTTGGAAGTGGGAGAAAATCGAACAGTAGTCAAGTGATAAGGGATGTTTTTCTTTTGGAGAAATGAAGCTATACCTGGCAAAGAGGATATCAGTGGGAAAGAAGGAGACTTTTCTGGGTTTTCTACAGAGGGAAAATATATGGGAGAAGGCCAGGGAACAATTCAACAAACATTGATTACTTACTCTATATGAGGTAGTGAGAGAGCTTAGGAGAAAGGAGCAGAAAATAGACCCTTAGAGAAGGATATGGAATACCCTGAATCAGCAGCCGTAGATAAAATTTAAGCCCAAGGGTAAAGAAAGTCTAAAAAACAGGTAAAGGAAGGGTGTTTGGTTTTTTCTTTTTTGGTCTCCTATCCATGTCTGGAATATGGACATTTCTCAACAGATGGCTGGTGATCAGGAATTCAGTCATTCCATCAATGAACATTTATTAAAAGGCAACTATATGTCAGGCACTGTGTCAGGCCTCTTAACAGCTCCTCACTTCCTTTCAGTTGGGAGCAAGAACAGGGTGGGGATGTGGGATTTATCACATTCAAAGATAAGCAAGGACAGTTATGTACAAAATAAATGCCAAGTAGTTCCTAAGGACTGGGAACACAGAGACTCAAGAAAGGCCTCGTGAAGAAGGCAAAATAACCTGCATTTTATAATTCCTTTCTCTAAGTACCTCAAAGTACACAGTTGATTTTAAAAAGCATTTATCCTGCCAAGCTAGCCACTGTTTTATTTTTAACTTTAGAGAGACCTTAGTTCAGAAATAACCAGGGTTACGTAGGAAATTAATTTGAAGGTCTTCTGGCTCACAGGGAATATTTTTCACTATCACATGATGGGATCCAACTTGGCAGTGTAAGCTGCTGTTCCCAAGGGGAGCCCTGAATAGTAGGGTGTACTGAAGGTCATTACAGAGCAAACACAAGTAGTAAGAAAGAAGACCACACTATGGCCAAATCTACACAGGCAATTCATACTTTTTTTTTGTTGTTTTCTTTTTGCATTTTTCCAGTGAAAGGCTATTCAAAAATCCAGAATTATTTAAATTGGCCTTAATTAATATGAAATTCAACACACAATTGGCTATGCTACAGCTTGTAGAGCTTATGTATCTATTTTTAAAGTTTTATTGATGATTATTGTTTTAATAGCACAATTACTTCCCCTACACTTGTTCCCCATCCCCACAGAGTACCCTCCCTTCTAAAAACAACAACTTAAGCAAAAACAGAAATGATTGGGGGCAGCTGGGTATCTCAGTGGATTGAGAGCCAGGCCTAGAGACGGGAGGTTCTAGGTTCAAATCTGGTCTCAGACACTTCCCATCAGTGTGACCCTGTGCAAGTCACTTGACCCCCATTGCCTAGCCCTTAGCACTCTTCTGCCTTGGAGCCAATACATAGTATTGACTCCAAGATGGAAGGTAAGGGTTTTAAAAAAACAGACATAATTATTGTAAAGATTATGGATCACATTCCTTTTCTGTATTTGCCTATCTCTCTAACAAGAGAGAAGTATATTCCATCATTAGTTCTCCAAGATCAATATTAATTAGTGTTTGATTACTTTTAGTGTTATTAATATATAATATCACTGTTACATAATAATTAATGTCTACATTATTTTAGTCATAGTTCATTGGTTCCTCTTACTATACTCTGCATCATTTTATACATCTCCCCATGTTTCTCCTAATTTCTCCAAATACATAATTTCTTATAGTGCAATAATATTACATTACATACAAACATCATGATTTGTTCAACTCCATTTGATGGGCATCCACTTGGTTTCAAGTTTTTTGCTGCTATAAAGAGTGCTATTATAACTATTTGTTGTATATATGGAGCTTTCCTTTCTGTTTTTTGTCTTTCCTGGTGTAGACTTTATGCCAAGAGTTTCTCACCATTTTGTGACCCTGTGCCTCTTAACATTCTGTATGAAGGAAAACAGATTCTTGGGTTTATCTTGAAAATGCATATGAGAAGAAATAAAAACTAATTAATTTTTTGTAAAGAAAACTTTATTGGATATGTAAAATGTTTTATGTGGTCAAATGATTATCAGAACAAAGTCAAATAAATTAGTGAGAACCTTGATTTTGCTTCTTATCAACTAACCAGTTTTATTCTCAGTATAGTTTTTGAAAGAGATAACATCATGCTGTATTTGTCCCTAGTTTGTTTCTCGATTGAATTTGATTGAAAGAAGAGACTATCCTGATTCACAGGATAAGTTGTTATGAACAGAATTAAAGACTTATGAACACTCTAGTAAGAATTGGTTATGCTACTATAAGGGTACATGAGAAATTTTGTAGCTTCTTTGATTGGAAATCAATTTGGGGTTTCTGGTTATGGAGGATATCAATTAGCTCATCTGTCACCAGGTCACTGTCTCTGATATTTTTTCTAGTCCAACATGGCAATAGTTTCCTACACAAACTTCATTCATTTGGTTTTTGTTCAGCAGTAATTATTCTTTTAAATGTCTCTCAAATTTTTCAGATGTACTAGACCTGTCCTCCCTTTTCCATAATGCTTCCACTTCTTCATCATTCTCTTTCCAATCCACATTCCCTCTCCCCCTTCCCACTGACTGCCATTTTGGAATATTTCAACAAGATAATACAGTTAATTACCAACCATTTCATATCCCTTTGATAAAGCTTCATGACTCCTTGGAGGTATACGTGCTCCAAGATGGGAAACCCTGTTTTATGTCAACCTTAAAACTAATGCTGGATCTGTCTGTTTAGCCAGGATGACTCAACATCCACAGATTTTCATATCTAGGCAACCAAGGTCAATCAGGGAGTTAATTGTGTAATGATCTGGGTGACATAAACAGCCAATCCAGACAATCCAGGTGTCCCTAAATTTTATCGTTTTTCTCTTTATGTTAAATAAATATGAAATTTTGCCATAAGGTTAAAAAAAAACAATCACAAAGATCCAAGGTGGGGGAGAAACTTTGAGAGCTTTTCACATGAAGAAGAATTGGGGGGAGGGGTTAGTTCAATAAGTTCAATATGAACTAATGATGTTGCATTAAGGAATCTAAATATTGAGGTTAATTTTTTGCTGCATAAATAGAAGTATCCATTAGTAAGCAGGATGGGCTATCCCAAGGATCCCCATACATTCTATTTTTGTTATGAAAGCTGCTATGGCATTTCTGGAAAGAGAAGAAACTAGAAAAAGCAAGAACATCATAGAACAGGGATTCTTAACCTTTTAAAATATTTCTTATGGTCTCCTTTGGTATTCTTATAAAGGCTATGGGCCCTTTTCCATAATGTTTTTTCAATGAATAAAATAAAATATGTAGGATTACAAAGGAAAGCAGAAGTTGGGAAAAATAAAGATACAATTTTTTTTTATCCAAGTTCATCGATCCCATTAAATCTATCCAGAGATACTCTACGTTAAGACTTTTTTGCTTGTGTCAAAGAACTGGCTTTCAATCAGGGCCTACCTGCCTATATTTTATTCCTTCTGACCCAAAATATTTTTCCCACATACTGTCTAGAAACTTTCATTTTGATTTTTTTTCACAATGCTTGAAAACCCACCAATGAGATCTTCTTTGGGGGTTAAGAAGCATTTTGTTTTTTCAAAGAGAAATACCAACTATGGTTAGAAGGTTAGGAGTTATTAATCATTTAAATTCAGGTGTGACTTGGTTGAATCCTATTGCTTTCTTCTCCTACTGAGTTGAGTACAGGTGTCTTGAGGGAATGGGCAGTTTCCTTAAGAGAGTAATTCTGGATGGTTTGAAGGGTGTTCTTTTTTTTTGGGGGGGGGTGAGGAGGTGGGAATGGTTAGTACAGCATGAGGAGAGGCAGAGAGCATAAATGGGAAAATAAAGACAAATTTTCTTCTTTTTTTTTTTTTGGTGGGAGGCTAATATTTTATTTTTTTATTTATTTATTTTATAAACCCTTACCTTCCATCTTAGAATCAATACTGTGTATTGGATTTAAGGCAGAAGAGTGGTAAGGGCTAGGCAATGGGGGTTAAGTGACTTGCTCAGGGTCACACAGCTAGGAAGTGTTTGAGACTAGATTTGAACCTAGAACCTCCTGTCTTTAAGCCTGGCTCATGATCCACTGAGCCACCTAGTTGCCTCCTAGTATTTTATTTTTTCTAAATACATGTAAAATGATTTTTAACATTTATTTTTATGATTTTGAGTTCCACATTCTTTCTGCCTTCCCTCTTCTCCCTCCTCATTGAGAAGGCAAACAATTTGATGTTTATGCAATAATTTGTGAGCAATCACAAACCTTCAGAGTTTGTCTATCTTCAAAAACATTTTTTTAACCAACAATTGTCATTGTATTAGGAAAGAAAGGATGTATCTATTTCCTCCCTCCCTCACTTTTTTACTCTTTCATTTCACCTCTTTATCTGAAGATTCAGTATTGAAGCTAGCCTTAGCCTAAGAGCTAATCTACATTAAGCACTTAATAGGGCTTTGGGGGATATCCTGGAAACATAACTACCCTAGAACATTTTTTATGAGGAAGTGTATTCTGAATTTCAAATAACCAACTTAAAATTTTTTGGAACATAGCTAGTTTGTGACTTAGAGACGACCTCTGGTCTCTCTTCCATTTCTGGAACTCTAGAAATCTAGTCCCTCTAAAGGGGTAAGAGAGAGCCTCATTAGCCTAGCTGTAGACCAATTCCCTAGCAAAAGAAAGCCTCAGAGAGGCCCAGTTGGTTGCATAGCAACATGTTTCACTTCCCCACATTCTGTGAAGCTTTGTGCATCCCTAGTCTGTTTGCCTGGTGCTTGATTTCAGTGTGTGTTCTTTTGTCCCTAGTTGTTCCTTCAGTTTAGGGGTTTTATTGTATTTGTCTACTATAAAAGCCTTTGGTTTCAACAGCTGCCCCTTTGGCTTCTGCATGGGCATAGTCTGGTTCTATTTAGGATTGTATTCTTGATCTCTGGTGGCCTATTTTTGAATCACCTTATGACATCAATAATAAGGGGATGTCACAGTATCGGTGGGCTGTTAGCCCTTTACTCTTCATCATCTACTATCCATACATGATCATTCCACTGTGCTCTGTGATGGTTGGACCACACATAGAGTGTTGGGTTCAGTTTCAGGGACTACATTTTACCAAGGACTTCAATAAGGCAGAGGAGGGCAACCAGGGTGATAAGGTTTTTGGAAACTTCATATGAAGGATAGATGAAGAAACGGTGAAGAGAAAAAGCTAACCTGATAGCTATCATTAAGTATTTGAAGGTCTGTCATGTGGAAAATGACATTAGATTTATTCTGTATTGTCTGGAATCAGAAAGGAGCAATGGGCAGAAAATAAAGGGAGGCAGATTCCAGCTAAATAAAGGAGAAACATTCTGACAAATAGAGCTCTTAATCAAGGGAATGGGATGCCTTATCAAATAATGAACTCCTCTGCACTGGAAATGTTTAAGTAGACCTTACAGTAATCTGTTAGAGCTCATTAGCTGAGTGAGAGGGGACTCCAAAATCAGAGGATTCCAGGTTCTTGGGAGGGAATTGCTCTTGTGGAGAAGATTGTTGCCTTCTCTCTCTTTCTTCTCTCTACCACCCCAAACATATGAGTCAAGTGATGACTTTTTGAACTTTGAAAAGTTAGAAGATCTTTAGTATTGTGTGGGCAGTAATATCAATATCCACCAGGTCCTCTGGCAATGCACCTATAAAGCAGTGGCTAATGGCAGCATCTGGATTGCTAGCTGATCACTAGCTGAGAGCCATTTATCACTCAGTTGTTTTCATTTGTGTCTGATTCTTGGTGACCCTGTTTAAAGTTTTCTTGGAAAAGATACTGGAGTGGTTGGCCATTTCTTTTTCTAGTTCCTTTCACAGATGAGGAACTGATGCAGACAGGGTTAAGTGATTTGTCCAAGCTCACATAGCTAGTAAATGTCTGAGACTGGATTTGAACTCAGGGAGATGAGTCTTCCTGATTCCAAGGCCAGCTCTCTATCCATTGTGCCCCCTAGTTGTCCTAATTCTAGGAAGACAGACCAAAGACAAAATGGACACACTGGAGAAAGGTTGCTTCAGTGCTCTACAAACATGACAGCCTTCAGAGGTCAGCAAAGAGCTACACCTGGGGGGAACATCATGAGGCCTCCATGAATGGAGACAAGGACTTCAGTAACTAGGAACTGTGTTCACCTTTTGGTTGTGTGTGCTGTGTTTGAGCCCACCCTTTCTGGAGACATGGGTGTATAAAGAGAGTGTGTGCCTCTACTTTTGGTGTAGCAACTGTACTCACTAAATACCCTTTAAAAAAACTAATTAAGTCTAGCTTAGAATAAATGACCCCCTCCCCCCCAGGTGGCTATTAGAAACACCATACCATCACAATTTCCTTTAGAAACCATGTGGGTGGGGGTAGTCAACCAGTCATCTTTTAGTGATGTCCCACTAATACAAGTGAAAGTCTAGGAATATTGCTGAAGGGATTGCTACCAGACACTGTGCTAAGTGCTTTACAAATATCTCATTAAATCCTCACAACATTCATGTAAGGTAGATGCTATTATTATCTCCATATTTCAATTGAGGAAATTGAGGCAGAAGTTCATGAATCCTCATGTCTGGATTCCAATTCAAATCTTCCTCACCCTATGCTCAGGACTCTTTTCTCCTGAAATTCAGCAGGAAGAAAAGGGAGCAATTTTTTTTTTTCTGTGAGAATCTTTTGCAAGCATTCTTAATTTCAATTTATCACCTACCTACAAGCTCTTTTCTTGCCATCATAGCCAGGATACCTGTCCATGCTTTGAAGTGGGAAGCCAAGATCTCCATTCTATGTCATCCCAGATTTCTGGTTACAGATTTCCAGCATCACAGGGGCTGGCCTTAGGCAGAACCCTGTGTTGCATGCTCTGATGGCTGAGTCCTCAATTGTTTCAAAGGCATATCAAAAGCTTACAAAGTTAATTTTGAGAGGAAGGCACTGACATGAGTGGAATCAGGAAAATCTTCATGTAAATCATGCCATTTGAAGAAAATAAGGGATTCTGTTAAATTGAGGTGAGGAGATTATATTCCAAGCATGGAGGATAGCCAGTGCAAAGACAGAAAAATGTGAGTTGGCTTTGGATTTAGCCAATTTTATTCAATAGTGCCTATTATACAGTAGACACTGTCCTAAATGCTGGGGGGAAATATATGAGTCTCTATCTCTATCTCTATCTCTATCTCTATCTCTATCTCTATCTCTGTCTCTGTCTCTGTCTCTGTCTCTGTCTCTCTGTCTCTCTCTGTCTCTGTCTCTCTGTCTCTCTCTGTCTCTCTCTGTCTCTCTCTGTCTCTCTGTCTCTCTGTCTCTCTCTGTCTCTCTCTCTCTCTCTCTCTCTCTCTCTCTCTGTCTCTCTCTCTCTCTCTCTAACTTCTCTTATTTTCAAAGAGTTTACATTCTATTGTGGAGAGGAGCAGATACAATGTCTACATAGGAGATACTTTTGAATTCATAGTACAACAACCATTCTGAAAAAGATATGGGGTTCTTATTTCACTGAAGCTTAATCTGATTCATCAGTGTGTTGCCAATTGGATAGATCAAGGGAGACTTAACAGAGAAAGGGGCACAGGAACTGAACCTTGCCTGAAAAAAAGGTTTCTAAAAGTTGGTTATGAAGAAAGAGTATATGCTAGGCACTGTGGAAAGCTTGTGCATATTCATTGACCTGAGAGACAGGAAGTTAACTTTGAAGAGTAGTCATGTATCCAAGAGAAAGAAGAATGGAAAATTAGTCAGGTCTTTGATTATCCATTTGCAGGTAGAGGCATGGTGGGTAATCCACAAAATGGACTAAAGGAAGATGGAGTCATATCAGAGATGAGTTCTGTTTCCTTAGAATGGAACTTCCTGGAGGGCAGAGCTTTTGTTCTTTTGTAGTACAGTGTCAAATGGATTGCAGTCCTGAAATAAGTTTTAAATCAATTAATCACATTATTAGGTTCCAAAGTGGCCAGAGAGAAGGACTGATGTTCAGAAAACCCATTTGCTCTCATTAATAAAACAATCTTATCCATATTAAAGTAATAGGAGATGGAGGGGTGGAAAAGGTTCTATTAGCATGGTCCAGCTGGGGGCCTCTAAGATGATTCCTCCCTTCACTGTGCTCATGAATAATTAAATAAATTGGTGTGACACCAGGGAATAAGCTGTAAAGTGTCACAAAATGCCAGAAACAAAATCCATCCAAAGTGCTCTTTTTCTTCCTGAAGAAAAACCTAAAAGAACTTTTTTTTTCTGATTACCTGACAGTCCATTTAATCCCCAGGAAACATTCCTTTGTTATAGTTTCAAGGAGAATTACTTGAAATAATCCTTTGTGCAATGTGCCTGGTTCTATTTTAGTTTTAAATCGTGTCCCCTTTCTTTTTGAATTTGTTATAAAAAAAAGACATCTAATCAATGCCCAAGTGGAAGTGGTATGGCCAAGTCTGAGTTTCTTTCTCTCCAGGATGAAGTTACCTTTTGTATGGAGCCCCCTTTTAAAGAGACTTAAAAGACTTCTAGGTTTGAGCAAGAATTAATAAAAAAAAAACCCAAACCCCCAAACTGAATGTTATAATTAAACTGTACAGATTTAGCCATCTTTCTTATAATACATTACCAAAGGAGGGAGTGTTTTTTTGACTAGCTCTATACCATTGGGCTAGTCTTCAGGCCTTTTGCTACCTGTGACCCAGATTCAGAAGGGGCTTTATTCTTTCTGGGTTAAATAGTTAGAAGGATTTGGAAAAACATCTTGTAGAAAAAATGAGAACTGATCCTCTTAATAGATGAACAATTATTTTATTGCCCTTAAGGCAAGAGGCTAGTTTTAGAGAAAGAACAGGAGCTCTGGAACTTTGAGAGGAGAGGACTGAACTAGAAAGGACAGTGCCCCACTTATAGACCACCAATGCTGTCTCAGCTTCTGACTTGGAAATACCACCCAAACATCAAGGAGAAGAATAATCATAAACGCAATTTTTATTTAAGAGACACAAAACTATTTTAATTTAGGAGATGAGGCAAATATCTTTGGCTTATACTGCTCTTAGCACTTAATGGGATGAAGAAGCCTTAAGAACCTTTGAAGCCAGGCTACACATCATAGGTTTAGATTTGCAGGGCATCATCAATTAAGAGCCAGAAGAGATTTTAGAAGGCATTTAATCTCATTTTACACATAAGCAAATTGAGGTTTAGTGAGATTAAGAGTTCTCCTCACAGTCACACTGGCAGGAAGTGACAGATGGTCAGGATTTGAACACAAGTACTTCAAGCTTTAGGCAACTCTGACTTCAGAATAAAAAAATTCTTTTTTATTTTTTTGGAGAATGGAAATTAAGGTAAGGTGAGGAATTAAGAGGAAACATTTAAAATTGAACCAGATTGCCTAGTGAAGTAGTTTTATATGTTCACTACAAGGTTAAAAAGAGAAAAGCAGGATCCACTTATGGTGAGAAAAGCAGACACTTCAAAGATTCTTTCCCAGATCTCTGCCAATGATCCCTTATGAAATATGGCAGAAAAAAATAATGGCACTGCTTCTATTAGGTACCTTCTTCATAAGAAGACCAATGACTTCATTATGTCTGCCAGTCAAGGATTTATGTGTAGATATAGGCGCTTCTGTTACATCATTGTCCTTCCTTCCTTCCTTCCTTCCTTCCTTCCTTCCTTCCTTCCTTCCTTCCTTCCTTCCTTCCTTCCTTCCTTCCTTCCTTCCTTCCTTCCTTCCTTCCTTCCTTCCTTCCTTCCTTCCTTCCTTCCTTCCTTCCTTCTTTCCTTCCTTCCTCCCTACCTCCCTTTCTCCCTTCCTTTTGTAAAAAAAAACATTGTTATGAGGACAGATACATAAAAAATATCTATGACTCATTATTCCTCATTTTGGCCAATCCAATGTAATCTAGCAAGCATCTATTAAACAGTTACAAAATGCAAAGCATTGAACTAGATACTGGAGATAAAAAGACAAAACATAAAAACAGTCTAATCAAACATAATTAGAAACCCCTAAACTTATTATACTCGTGGTTCAATCCAGATCTAAATTCAGAAATGAATTAATAAGCAATATCTGTATAACTTGGTTCACTTGCTTAGTCACTTTATTTTTTCATCCCCTTTCAAGAATATGTTGCTTTTCTCCCCCTCCTCTGGGAGATGGAAATTCTGTTTGATCTTTAAAAAGTAGTATAAGGTGAAACTACAGAGTAATTTTTTTAAAAAAAGTATTACAACTGCATCTTTTTTTTTCCTGACAGCTGCCTACAAGTAAGATTTGTGCAAAAATCCAAATTAAAGATATATTCAATTTCTCAGGACTTTAAAAATTTTATAGCTTAAAAAAAGCAAATAGGAAGAAAATGGTAGAATCCATGACTGCATTTTTAAACAAATGTCTAGTTAAAAATAATATCCAATTTGGCCTCCACCAGAGCTTGGAAGGAATAACAAAAGGTAGCTAATGTGGAACGCACTAAATGCTTGTGTCAAGTTGCCAGCACATTATCTTTGTATCTTTAACCAAGGAGGACTTCACTTGCAGAAATGGCTCTTGACAAAGTTAAGTGGTCCGATATATTGTTTGGGAAATTGCCCTTATTTTGTGCTCTTCTTGTTCCAGTAATGGAACCCATGAGCAGTAGATAATTGCAGCAGCCTCATCTATCAAATAATATTAGAAGTCAACAGCTATAATCTGAACCACTCGCTTTACAGAGCTCTTCTCTGTATTTTTGGTTCAAATTGTCAGTTGTTACCTGTAAGTGTCCCCATTCCCTGTGGTTGATAAAAGTAAAAAGATTTAAGGAAATCAGGAGGAGAGCGATGGAAGGGCTTAGGCTACAGCTTCCATGGCCAGCCCAGGACACCTGATGATAACAGCTCACTGAATACGGATAAAATCATAGCTCTTCAGATAGCATTATATGTTCCGATTACCAGTGCCTGAGGATTGGAAGAGGAAGGGTATTTTTTAGGCATAGTGGGGGAAGTTAAAAACTAAGTTTAAGGGGGTTAGAAGTAAACCTCTGATTAGTGGAGGACAAACATTGATATCTAATTCCAGCATTCAGACCAGTGTGTGTTCATATTGCATACCACAATTACCCACAGCAAAGTTGCCTACAAATTGAGTACTACTATAGTAGCTGTAGAATCATAGGTTTCATAGGATTTAGAGCTTTGAGATCATTTATCCCAACCCTTTATTTGAAATATGTGGCAACCCAAGAGAAATGGGGACTTGCTGAAGGTCACTTAGGGAGTAACTAGCAGAGCTGAGATGCAGTGACAGGATCCATAACCAATGCTCCTTTGATCATTCAACAAGGATTTATTAAGGGCTTACAATATTCTAGGCACTATGTTAAGTGCCGGAATACAGAAAAAAGGCAAAAAGAGTCCCTGATCTCAAGGAACTTATAGTAGAATGAAGTGAATCAATATGTAGATAACTTCTTATCTAAACAAGATACAGAGTAGTAAAAGGTGACTTTGGAGGGAAAGGTACCAGCATCTAGGGGCAGGGAGGACCAAGAAAGGCTTCCTTTGGAAAGTGATGTTTGTGTTGAATCTCGAAGGAAGATATCTTTAAGTCATGGGTGGCTTTGGGCAAATGAGTTCTCATCTCCAAATCTCAATTTCTTTCTCTGTAAAATAACTGAGCCGGAATTCTAGGCTCCCATCCAGCTCTAGCATTCTGTTGAATCCCCTTTAAATGTATTCTCCACAAATAGCTACCCAGCCTCTACTTGAACCCTGCCAGTGCTAGGTAGGTCCCTTACTACCTTTTAACATTCTCCATTCTGTTTTTGACAGATTTTCTTTATATTGAACTAAAATCATTCCCACTGTAACTTTCACCCAAAGATCCTAGTTTTGCCCCTTAGAGTCAAATGGAATAATTCCAACCCCTTTTCCTTCTAATGACTATTCAGCTTTTTGAAGTCAGCCAATTAGTCATCAGGTGTTCCTCTGGAAGGAGTTATCTCAGAGAATTCTTGTTCCTCTTACCCCCATCCCATTCTTTTCTCAGGATTAGCTTTAGATCTTTTAATGAGTTTCTTAGTATCAGTTGGTGATATCAATAACCTTCTAAGGATTAATGGAACAAGTAGAATTAATGGAACAAGTAGAACTTGTATTAGACCTTGAAGGACTGATAGACCAGTGCCTTCCTTCTGAGATTGCCCCCAAGCTATCTTGTATGTATAGCATTTGTATATAGTTGTTTGCCCATTTTGACTCCCCTACACCATTAAATTTGGAACTCTTTGAGAGTAAGGAGTATTTTGATGTGCCTAGTGTTTGGAATATTGTAGATGCTTAATAAATGTTTGTTGATTGGTACATGATAAGAACTTAATAAGTGCTTGTTGACTTTATTTGACTTCTTCATTAAGGAAGAAAGGAAGCAACTATTGTTTTCAGGTGGGAACAGCAACAGGAGAGTCTGTTATGGGAAATTTTGTTGGGATGTCTAGTTATAAAGTGATATATATATGTGTATGTATGTATGTATGTATATATATATATATATATGTATATATATATATATATATGTTTACTTCAGGCAGAACAGTTCCCTACTTAGTCTGCAGAGACAAATCATCCAGGCACACAGAGATGGTCATTTACGCAAACATTTATTTAATACTTCTCATTGTTGATGCTCTTGTGAATTGGGAGAGGGCACTGAGAATTCATGCAAACCACCGAGGTGGTCATCCATCCATTCATGTGGTATAGCAATGCTTCTGGCTTGGGTGTTCTATTGTTTGTGTACTGCACTGAATATCTGTTTTTGGATACTACAAACAGTTTGTGGTTCTACATCTTACAATAAAGCTATAGTTGCTCTTACTCAGAGATTTTTGAGGGTAGAACCACTTAGTGTTGATGGACAAGACTAAGCCTGACCTAAATAAGCAAAGGCAGAAAGGTAGAAATGAATACAGAGCATGTAGAGACACCAGTGTCTACATAGTAGTTAGAGAGTAGTGAGAGATAAAGCTGGATGAATAAGGTGGAGCCACATTAGAGAAGACCCCCCCCCACACACACACTGATTTGTGGCCATGTACCCATCCCCACACTGAACTAACCTTTTTCCTTATAGCATTTAGTCTAGGATAATTTAGTTTTTATAATCACAGCATCATTGACTAATGGTTTGAAAGAACATAAATGGTCACCTGGTCCAATCTTCTTACTTGATAGATGAAGAAACTGACACCTAGTGAAGAAGGGTGATTTGCCTAAGATCACATAGGTAGAAAGCGGTAGAACTGGATTTGAAACCAAGTCCTTAGATGTCTAATTCACTGCTCTTTTCACAGCAGCACACAGTCTCAGTGTTTCATATAAATTTTTGTTCTTATTGATTCACCATCTCATTTTTGTTAGTGTTGTTTTTCCATTGAGACAGCAGCCTTCATAAAGGCAAGGCTAAGATAGTCCACTTCTTTTCTGGTATCTCCTAGAATGCCTAGCTAGTAGATAATAAATATTAATTCATTAAAAATATAAGCAAATGGTCAAACCATCATCCCATTAGACTGCGAGCTTATTGAGTCTTCCTTGATATCCCCAGCACTTACCACAGTGCCTGGAGGTGTTTAATAAGTATTAGTTGACTCAACTAGTGCTTGAATCCTTTATCTTTAGTGAAAAACAATTTTAGGTATGTTAACCATCTACTGCTTATATTTCATTTCAGAGTTTTCTTATGTTTTCAGTAGACATAACCTGTAGATGCTCAATACCACTACAAAATCTTTTTTTCTAGAGTTGGTCCTTGTAGCCTTTGAATGGAGATCCTATATGTCAGGCTGGGGCAGTAACAAATGGCACATGGGAAGAAGTCTATGTACCAATCATTGTTCCTTTGGCTACCTATCTAGATCTTTGCTCCTGGTTTAAAGTGCTTTGACAAGACAAGAGGCAAGACTATCCAGCATTTGCTTAAAGGGTTATCACACTGTCACGATCTGGTTTTGCTTGGGGGATAGTTTACAATTCTAGGTTCTTGGATTCACCAGGATCCAGGAACAAGAATGTATTTGATCTCTGATATGGAACCAGTGTATAGTTGGTGGTATTTGGATATTGAGCCACAAGCATGTTAACTTCATGTTCTTCTCTCTCCTTTCCCCCCACCCCAACTATTTTTTGGTGTTTCAAAAATATATATATATACACAGTTTGACTATTGATAAAACATTTACAAATGTAGCTAGAAATGTGATAATTTGTACGTCTGTGAGAAAAGAGTTGGCATTAGTGTTGTGTCATATGATCACACTAATTACAATATGGGTAAAAACGGATTCATTTCCAAATTCTGGAA
This sequence comes from Monodelphis domestica, assembly GCF_027887165.1. Classification (NCBI taxonomy): domain Eukaryota; kingdom Metazoa; phylum Chordata; class Mammalia; order Didelphimorphia; family Didelphidae; genus Monodelphis; species Monodelphis domestica. Next base: position 437,851,308 of record NC_077228.1, on the reverse strand, counting down.
TCCCATTCATTGTAAATGGATTTGAGTGCCTCTGTTTTCTCATTGGTAAAATGGGGATACTAATAACAATACTATCTGATTTACTGGAAGATTGTGGAGAAAGCTTTATAAAACCTTAAAGTGCAATATAATCATGAGCTATTAAGATGATTTGTTTTATTGGAGGTAGATGGCATAGTCAATAGAATATTGAGCCTGGAGTCAGGAATACTTGAGTTCAAATCCAGCATAAGACATTTACTAGCTGTGTGACTCTGGCTAATCATTTAACTGCTGTCTGCCTCAGTTTCTTCATCTGTTTTATGAGGATAATAATGGCACCTAGTTCTCAGAGTTGTGAGGAGATGATATTTATAATGTACTTTGATAACTTTAAAGACTCTCTAAATACTAGCTAGTAGTATCAAAATAGTATCAAAATATTTGTGTGTGTGTGTGTGTGTGTGTGTGTGTGTGTGTGTGTGTGTGTGTGTGTGCAGGTACTGGAGTCATGAATATGAAACTGAGCCACTATCATTTAAAACTTTTGAGATTATATAGTCAGTTGAGAGACAGTTTGTCTCATTGGATACAGTGTTGAGTTCAGCATCAGGAAGACTTGTGTTCAAATATTGTCTGTCATCCTTATTATCTGTTCAATGTTGGATAAGAATGGATTAGTCATTTGGATTCTACATGACTCTAACCACTCCCAAGGATTTATCTAGAGTCAGAGATGGCTAGAATTTCTAGTGACAGAGGCAGCTGCTGTTACTAATGAATCCTCAGATCCTTCCCATAGCGAAAGTTTGAACCACAGGCTCTTTGGATGTCCATTTACCCAACCCAACCATAAAACAGATAAGTAGGGCAGGGAAGGAGTATAGAAGCCCTTGTATATTTGTATGTAGTCCTATACACCCTACACACCTACACACAAACACGCTTATAGAGAGCTTTCTTAAAATGTTTGATTTAATTATCTAATATCCCAAATTTTACCACAAACAAATACTTCCTAACACAATTGCATATTTCCTTGGTGCTCCTGTATTAAATTTTGAGACCCCAAGTTATCTGATGCAAGGTCAAAGCAATTTGCATTTTGTATAATTAGAACATATTTTCACAAAACTGAGGCAAACTCTTGTTTTACATACAGTTTGTTGGCACCACAGGTTACAAATTATGATGGGGTTGGCTCAAAGATTGCAATAAACAAGTCATTTCTTTCTGTCCCCACCTCCTCTTTTTAAATTTTATCTACTTTTCCTATTTGATTCCTCCACTCTTTTGATGTCATTTTTGAGGGGGGGAATGAAAATATTACTATTTCCTTGTCTTTATTATCTTAATTGTATAAATCTATTAGTGCATTGAGTGCCTTTCCTTTTTAGCAATAGATGTGGTTAAAACAATGTGTCTACAGTGCTTTGAAGCTGGCCAAATGCCTTCACTGTCCAAGCTAGAGCCATATATACTTGTATATATGAATACTCTCCTGGCAATAATTGTCTTGTGTGACAGCTTCTCCCAGGTATTTGAATGATGCAACTTGTTCAAGTTTAATGCTATCTATTATGAACTCGACTTCATGCTGTTAATAGCTAGAAGGCATTGATTTTGTTTTCTGTTCTTCTATCTCAAGCCCATACATTTTGCTTGCATTATTGACTGTTCTGATCATTTCATGCATCATCTCTTTGGAAGATGTATAAATCAATGTCATCTGTGGAACTTAAGTTGTTTATTACACTGCCATGTAGCTTTACACCTTCATGAAAATCATCTCAGGTGGCCAGTGTTGGATGTTTCAGACAATTGTTGACCACCATGTCTGATGAAAAGGGACAACCTTACAGGGTGTCAACACTAGGGGAGAAAAGATCATTTAATTATTTATTTGGGTCACAAGCCATACTTGACTAGATACACTTTTTAATGATGCCAATTAACTTCTTCAGCATGTTAAATGAGTTCAGAAGTGCTATGGCTATCGTATGGCATGAAGTGGATTATTTACCTGAAAGGCTGCATTTTAGAATTTTGCACTCCATTTCTAGGACATTTTGTACTGGAACTAGGCACTACATAGGCTAGAGAAACCACATTGGTATACATCTGAGCATCCCTGAGAGGTGGTCCATACTAGTCTTTAAATCAATTTCACACTAAATAATAGGGTAAAAAGGAATAAGTGGGTTTGAAAAAACCTGTCTGTCAATTCCTACAATGTACCAGCTCATTTCCAGGAGCCTGGGTTGTACTCCTGGCCCAGTAAAAGGGTTTTCCTTGCTTGAAGGATAGAGGAATGCATTAACAAACCATCTTAAGGTTTCACTCTTAATTTCCCCTTGCTCAGATAACAGAGTTGGGTATATTGAGAATTTTTTATGCTCACTTTCTCTATTGCTTTGTAAGCCATGTGTTACATTCTTGCTTAGGGTTTTGGCATATGTATAAAGCATTTTCAAGGCACATAGGGGACCAATCAGTGCTCTGCTTGGTGAACAAAGTAAAGTGGCCAGAGGTGTGCTGCACAACAACCTCAAGCAGGTTTGCTTGTAGTGCCTGTGGGTCAAGAAAATCAGGTCGGTGGTTCTGTGCTTGGCTGACCAACTCTGCAATTGTGTAGGAGTGATTGCTGAATGACAAAGCCAAGGATCCTGATGCTACTGGCAAGTGAGGCAAGTCAGCTGCTTCTAAAGTTCCTACATGAATTTTGTGCACTGTTTCATATGCACCGAAGATGTAGAATGCAACTAATCGATGTGGTCAAAATTCAGGCAATTGGTTGAAAAATTAGTCAAGGTTGTGAGCTTCCTAGGCTTTTCAATGAGTTGTTCTGTTATCACCTAAATACTGACTATTCTTTGATATTGCCTTGGTGTGGAGTCACCTGTCTGCAAAGCAAAGCGAAGACATTTAAAATTTCATGACATGATCTGGCTAAAAATTCATTACTTTATGGCTGACCCTCTGATGTTTGGCCTTTTGGCCCTTGGTGTGGTTAGTCCTCAAGTGATAGAAACACAGTTCATTACAGCCCCCATTTGCAAACCCTTTTCAGAGGTTTGGCTCTGCTGGTGTAGTTTTTAAAATCTTGGAATTGGACTTTAGTGGAAGAGATGTAGTTTCTGCCTATGTTTCTGAGCACTGGCAGAGTGGCTCTAGAGAAGAGTATCAAGTTTAGAGTTCAAATCTTATAATCTGTTTGACTTTAGGCAAGTCATTATCCTTTCTAGGCTTTAATTTTCTCACTTGCAAAATGAGGGGGTTGGAATAGATGGTTCCTGAGATTTCTGCTACTTCTATATGCAGTTATGATATAATTGGGCATGGGTACTCCAGTTGTGCATATTGAATCCTTTCTCTGTCCTCTTGTCCTATATATTTCTTGTTTATGCAAAATTACAAAGGTATAAGTCCTCCACAAAGGTTATAATTGAATAAAGATGTGAAACAGACCAATTGTCTAAATGACATCTAACAAGTGATGCACTTTAACACTTACCTCCTTTTCCCCTGAAATACTAACATTTAAACTCTATTCGGATGACATCCTTTGTTCTTAGAAAAAGTCCCACTTTTGAGGTACATTTTAAGGATTAGATTGTGCGCATAAAAGAAATTGAAGCTATGGGAGAACCCATTTTAACAAAACTAAGTCAATGACTTGAAAAGAAGAAAATTAGGTTTAAAAAAGTGCTTACAATAAAAAAGGAATCCAAATTAGAGGTGATATGTTCATAGAAGAAAACCTGGGGACAATGGGCAATTCCAAGCCCCAAATGTTTCTCTGGAAAATAGAATGTCAAGTTTTACATTCAGTGATTGACATTAAGTTCAGTGTGCATTGATGTCATTCAAGTTTTGTAGTTTTAATTGGAAGAGTTCCTTAGATACTTTCTTAAAATAAATTTCACTTGCACATTAAATGTGTTCATCTCACTACTCCTCATGTTGGACTTTAAAGATGCTCTATTCACATCCAGGTCACCTAATTTGATACTTAAATTAATGAAAATTGAACAACCCTTTTCTTTGAAATCTACAGCTTCAAATGCAAATGCTTGCTCAGTAATATTTCAGTTTGGTCCAATTTAATTTTCTGAAAGCCTCTCTATGGATAGCATATTGCTGCTTTTTTGTACTTGTGTGAATCCAAGTTCCCTAATGGTATTTTGGTCTGTGGGGAGCATTGCCAGCACCACTTTCTTGATGTGAAACCTGAGAGAGCATCTGACAAAAAATGATGGAGCTAGAATTTATTTCAACCCCGCCATTTTATTGTGAATGATCAATAACTTAGCTAATATGGGAAGTACCTACAGGTGAAGAGAGAGGGGAAATCAAAATTATAGGGTATACACTTTCTTGTGTTTTCATCTGGGATGGTTCTTGGGGACAGGTGGGGGTCAAGACCTATGGAAATAAGAACAATGTAGTTCAGGCAATATAGTTAGATCTGGGTGGAGAAATGAATGTCTCTAAAAGTTCCAGTAATGAGTACCCAGAAAGAAGCAGTGGATTGCTCCAAATAAAAGGGTAAGCTCTTTATAAGTAGCAAAGAAGCAAAGACCAGTATTGGATGTCTGTTCTAAGCTTGGTAGTACCAAGACAAGGTAGAATTGTTAATATCCAAAGAGAAAAACAGAAAATTATGGTTTCAGGTCCAGTAAGGGTATAAGAAAATGAGAATAACAGTGGGTACATTTTCAAATAGACTCACTCAACATGATGACTTCACTTATTTCTTTTTGAGTCCTAGTGTTTGAGCTAAGCCTTCATTAACTTGGTCATCTAAATGACATTTAGCTATGTACTACTTCCTGTTGTTGCTAGTGTTTGCTGCATGAGAAAGTTTTTTTTTAAACAGAAAAAGGTAAATATTTTCATTTACTTAACCTGTTCAAACCCCATAACTCTTAATTGGTCTCTCTCATGGTACTTATAGTGGTCTATCTGGTATCATAGACTTTTTCTTTTTTTCCTACTTCTCTTCTTTTGTTGTTGTTTAGTTGATTAGTCTTGCCTATTTCTTCATAACCCAATGTGGGATTTTTCTGGAAAAGATACAGGAGGAGTTTGCCATTTCTTTCTCCAGGTCATTTTACAGATGAGAAAACAGAGGCAAATAGGGTGAGGTAACTTTCCCAGGATCACCTAACTAGCAAGCATCTGAGGCTAGATTTGAACACAGGTCCTCCTGATTACAGGGTTGACACTCTAAGTCACCACACCTACTATCTGCCCCGTTATGTCCTTTAGAGATCAAATTATCTTTTGTAACAAGCTTTACAATAATAATAATATAAAACTCATGGTTATAAAGCATTGAACATAATTAATTTAATTGATTCACATAATATTCTTGTAGAAAAGATGGAATGTTGTTCCATCAGTTAACTTGGAATCAGTTGAATGGATGTACCCAAAGAGAGAAGTCACTGTGAACTTAAACAGAAGACTTTAGTTGACTGCCCTAGGAATCTGTGATTGATTCTGTGACATTTAACATTCCTATCAATTACCTGGATAGAGGTATATATGGCATCCTTAGACATGTGCAAATGGCAAATATCTGGGAGATATTACTTACTTGATAATATACTTGATGACAAAGTAAGCATTCAAAAAGGTGCTGACAACTTAGAACGCTGGCCCAAATATAACAGGATTAAATTGAATGGGGGAGTAATGAAAGTCTGATGTTTGGGATCTAAAAAAACAATTTTCCAAGTACCAAATGGGGGAAGCAGGGCTTGATGACTGATCATCTTTAATTGCAAGCATCTAGAATATGTTGTAACAGCCCAGAAAACTAATGCAATTTTAGGCAACAATTAAAAAGGCATAGAGTCCAGGGCTAATGTGGTGATAGCTGAGCCCCATAATTTTCTGTTAGATAGACAAAAATCCATGTCTTGGAAGACTTAACCCTTTCATTTCTTGAAACCCGTCCTTGGGAGGGAACATTGTTTGGTGAATGCCTCATGTGGTTCACTATTTCAGGTCAGTCTGGTCCCATCTATTCCTCGATTTACTCCCTGATTATTTCCTCACTAGCTGCCTTGCTTCTGATTGTGTATCCTTGGCACTATCCTTCTAACCACACACCTTCCTGTTTTTCTGTTTTTGAACCCTAATTAAATGACTACTATCATTGCTAATGAAAAGAATGTTATTCAGTATCTGCTTTCACTCATCATCCCTAAGTCTTTAAAAACCATTTTACCTCTCTCTGGACTCCACTCTACTTTTTACCTTCTATTACCTTAAAAGAATGTAATCTCCTTGAGGGGAGAGACCCTTTTATTCATGTGCCCAGTTCCTAGCACAGTACTTGGTACAGAGTAATAACTTAATAATGCATTAGTAATCCATGAATTTGGGGTAGAACCATATATTTGATATTATTGTTATTATTGTTGAGCTAATTATTACCCATGTACCTGGGTATTGAGATGCATTATAATCACCTGTTATATGGATATGGCCTCATTTCCCTACTGTCTTTTCATTCATTCCCTGGTTGGATTATATCTGGAACATTGTGTTCAGTTCTGAGTGCCTTATTTTAGAAAAGCCATTGATAAATCAGAAAAGTTCTAGAGGAAGACCCCAGAATGATTAAAGAGACTTGGCTTAGTTCAGTTAAAATTTGGTTGAAAGAACTGGAGATGTTTATCCTGGAAAAGACAAGATTTAGGAGGGAAATAACTATTCTTAAAATATTTGATGGGCTCATCATGCTTGGACTACTTAGACCTAAAAAGCAGAAGCAGAAACAACGGGTGGAAATTGCAAGGGAACAAATTTAGACTTAATGTAAGGGACAAAAAAAAACCTTCCTAAGATTAGAGATTTTAAAAAGTGGAATAGATGCTTCAGGAGTTAGTGGGTTACCCATCATTGGAAATATTCAGAAAGAAAAGGGTGACTTTCTAGAATCACTTGGTATCCAAGCTTAATACTTTGTTAGTTTTTCTATTAGAGGATAACTTGAAGCCTCTTTCTGAGTCACTTCTTTTGGTCCCTTAAAAACCAAATGCAGTGTGCTCTGGATCTGCATTTGGAGGTGTTCTTCTGTTCATTTTGTTATTTCTTGGCAGTTAATTGTTAAATTTGACCTATAGCAATAGATGTCATCATTGGATGACATTTATTGATGTTTATTTTACTTATGAAGTTTGTTTTGTAATGATTACAGGTGGTTAAAAAATCTTGAATCCATTCATCAGAGCCAAATTTTTTACCAACTATAAAGCAATATGTCATCTCTCACATGTTTTACTTAGGTACATTCCTACCTCATATAGCTATGTATTGAGTGGAGTATGTGTGGCCCAACTTATAAGTCATATTGGCAATGGGATATAGTTCCCAAATAACCATGTTCTCTGTTCTTCATGTTGTAAAGTTTTCCCTTTTTATTAGATAGGAGAATTCACCACAGAAATATAAGTTCTAGAAAACTGCATGGTCCATATTCATAGGCCAGATTTTAGGTTATTACAATTATTGTAATCTTTTTAAAATTAAGCATACATGATGAAAATACTTTGTTTTAAAATGTATACATTGCTTCAAATTAATATGAAATATTTAAAAAATCTTCCAATAAGCAGTTTCTATGTACACTATTTAATCTACTGGAATTTAGTCTAGCCATACTAAATTTAGATCTATAAAGACTAGACAGTTTGAGCAATTAGATTTTTCCTGGCCTAATTGTTCATTTAATCTCAATGGATTCTTATTTTTCTCCTTGGCTGTTGAGTTAACTTATATATTCAATGTCCTCTTCAGCATTGCATCTAATAACCCAGCAACAGCTAAAGATACAGTTTTGTCTTCTGTTTAGTAAAACTTTTGATGTAGAAAAGAGAAGGAAGGATGAAGAGAAGGAAGAAGGGAAGAAAGGAGGAAGGAAAGAAGAGAGGGAGAGAGGAAGGAAGCAAAGAGGAAAGGAGTAAAGGAAGGAAAGAAGGCAAGAAATACAGTGCCTTACATGCATTAGGTGGTCAAGAAGTAATGCTGTCCTGAACAGCACTCATGGAAGAGAGTTATGTGGGAATTATTGGTGACTATGAATCAGTGTCAGGATCCTAGAGGGTAATCATGAAAATTCCTAGTGATGTGGTCATCTTAAATAGGTCTGGGTTCCCCTGGAGGAATTTTAATTTTAATTGTATCAAGTCCATTTAATAGTCCTCAATGAAGAATCTATCTCTGGTGCTGTAGTCGGTGCATCAGTCTCGCAAGCTGAAGGTCCTAAGTTCGATCCTTAGAAGGAGGGTGTGATATACTGAGAAAAGTCTTCTGGAGACAAAGAGTCCCTCCACTTCGGATTGGGCTTAGCTCCCACCTGAAGTGGATTGTCTATTGTCTGGTGAAGTAGGGCCTTTCCTCAGGGGGAAAACTTTCCTGTGACAAGGTCAAAACCTGGGGTTTCTACTTCCCTACTAAATAAACTGGGGACTTCTAGATTTCCACATTGACACATCACTTCAGGTTGAGGAGATGTAGAGGACTTGTAATCTGTATTTGTGGAGAGAGTACCTGCATGGATGAAACCCCAGATTCATTAGATTATTTAAGTTAAAGTTCATTAGGTAATTTCTACTTTATTGGCTTTCTCAGTGGCCTGGCTCATGGGAATACTTGTTCCTATGGCTATGGCTTGATTATCAATCAATCAATATGATTAATTTTTAGAAAGGGATGTTGTAGAGTTGGTGTAGTTGGTTCTTCCTAAATTCTTCCTAAAAGTCTGTGACACAGACTTCCACCATTCCTCAAATTAAGGGACCCCATTGTAGCAAAGGAGTAACTCAAAGTTCCTGGTAGTCTTTTTGCTGGATCCTCAAGTTATTCCCCTTAAGTATGGCTGATTTTCTTAAACATAGTATAGCTTTTCTACTGGGTTCTTTGTAGAGTTGTAAATCTGTGACCAGTTTGTCCTTGGCTTCCTGTGCTGATACTGTATAGTCAGTTGATTGAAGGATGCTACTAAGATGATGATTGGAAGATGGGAAGTACCTTTGGAGCTCTGAAGCTCATGTAGGTTATGTAGATCAAGGAGAGAAAATAGGACAGACCAAGACCAAAACCTTGGGATTCTGCTCCTCTTCCTCAATCAATTCCTTCTCAGAGAATGATCAGGAATTCTCTTTACCCTCTGCTTGCTTAAATATTTCAGCTTTTGAACTAACCTCTTCTTTATATACATATCCCACAGAACATTATCAAGTTTCCTCAGCCAATCAGGACACTATTCCTGTGTAAGTCACTCCAGGTAAAGCTTATGATTGATCAATTGATTGAAATTTATTCTCACCTGGCTAAGCTGGCAGAGTCTAGTATTTTATCACTAACTAAATGGAATAAGGTGACTTACTTGATCTGTTCAGTCAACTCCCATTCTTACATTCTGATTCTATGTTCAATTAAAAATATTTTATAAACCCATATTTTCCATCTTAGAATCAATACTATGTATTAGTTCTAAGAAAAAAAAAAAGCAGTAAGAGCCATACAAGGGAGTTAAGTAATTTGCCAAGGGTCTCACAGCTAGAAAGTTTCTGAGGTCAGTTTTGAATTTAGGCCCTCCCATTACTAGATCTGGCTTTCGATCCACTGAGTCACCTAAGTGTCCCATTAATTTATTAAAAAACCCCAGAAAATTAGTTGTTTTGTGATATGATTTAATTCAGTAAATATTCATTAAACTCCTAAAATGCACCAGCCGCTGGACCAGCCCCTGGAAACACAAAGACAAAAACTTAAAGCAATCTTTGCCCCCAAGAGTGACCATTCAAGTGTGGAGAATACAGCATGTAAATAGATAAATAAATGCAAGAGGAAAGCTTTTTAAGCTAGATCAATGGAGCAAAAGTTCTAATTGGCCCTACCAACATGGGGGAAAAAAGTCAGTCAGCTAGCATTTGTAAAGTACCTACTATGTGCCAAGAAATAAATGGTATGTATGGTCTCCACACTCAAGGAATTAATCTTTTATGCAGGGAATCTAAAACTATGGGAATAAGCATTGACTTCAAGTGTGTGATTTAGAGACCTGCCTAGCTAAGTTTGTAAGAATTTACCACTAAGTTGACTCCAGGTTATTGATTTTTTTTTTAGCCCTACCTACTCTTAAAGAGCCTTGGCCAAGTTGTAGAGCAGCAGTAATCAATACTGATAGAAGGAATCTCCACACTGACAAAATTGTACATTCTCTTTTTGGTTTTCAGATTTCTAAGGTAAATATATGACTTTCATGAGTTTCATGCCCCAATATAGACAAAATAGTAAAAATATTTTGGCTTCAGACTATGGAATTTGTTCCCTACCTCCATCCCCAAACCCTTCCATCTTCATTTTTGGATTCCTATTTTTTTATTTTTTAAACTAGTTTGTAGAGTAGTTATTCTATCAAAGATAATTTATTTCATTTATGGAAAATAGTAGTTTTTTTTGTTCTAAGTGAGGTTATATACCTTACTACCACTGTCAAAGACTAAGAAAAGGAATGAAGCACATTTATAGGGTAAAAAAGTCATTATATTAAGTCTGTATACAAGAGAACAAATTTCCTACATTTAAAAAAATGATTCTAGAAGGCATTGAAGCAAAAAGTTAAGTGGTAGTCACAGGGAAGCAAGGAAAACTTAAGAAAAGACACTGATATTAAGAAGGGAAAGGGAGGAATTTGGAAAATTTGCATCAACTTTTTGAATGTTTACTTAACCAATTTTTAATGAATTTTAGATTGAATTATATCAGAAATCCTTCACTTCAGGGGATAGAGGGTGGCAAGTGCTAGTGGGAATGAACCAAGAAGAAGATGGAAACAGTAAGAGAAATCTATAAATAAGCGCTATGTTTTTAGGGCAATGCGTGGGTCAGGAGATATTGAAAAGAGAAAAGATCTTAACTTGTCAGGATGATTGTAACTAATGAAAAAATGATCAAAACTGAGATACAAATATCTATTCATCACAGGGATAGTGTGGTAAGGGGAAAAGAATTAAAGTCAGAAGACTGAGGCACAAATCTTTAATAATAATTATTATCTGTGTGACCTTGGGCATGTCATCTCAACTTTGGGGCTCAGTTTCCTCATCTGCAATTTGAAGGGCTTTGCCTAATTGTTTGCTTAGTCTTTTCTACTGCTAGAGCCTTTAATTCATCTACTGATTCACTAAATAAATATATGTTAATTACCACATATAATCTGTCCATCAACAAGTATTTATTAAGGACCTGTTACATTCCAGGGACTCTTCTATGTCCCGGGGACACAAAACCACAAATGAAACCATTTTTGCTCTAATGGAAGTTAAATTCCTTTCAGGGAAACAACAGATACACGTGTGGCTGAGAGCACCTGTTACCCTCTGAACTGAGCATTATTAAGCATTATTATATTATATTTATATTGTTACATATTGCATTAATACTATATAATAGGTTAATATGTTATTATATTTTTATTATTTCATCATTGGTCTTTTAGCAGACAAGTGACCGCAGGTTCAAGATATTCTTGGATCCTATCTCCTAAAATTATAGTTTATGAATCTCCACTTTTGTATTCAACTTTAATAGTTAGCCAGAGGAGGCAATTAATTCAGAGGAAAGACATTTTATGAAATAGCATAGTATGACAAGCTGTAACAAAAAAACCCCAAACTGTCCCCCTCCCCCAGTTGTAGAGGAGCAGTACAGCAGCTATGGAACTACAGGACCCAATTTCCAATCTATCTGATGCTTACCATGTGTGTTATCCATGGAAAGTCATTGAACTTCCCCAAAACTCAATTTCCTTATCTCTAAAATGAGGGGTTTAGTTTGGAGGACCTCAAAAGTCCCTTCCAAGTCTGGATCTATTCTCCTCTCAACTTGGTATGCATGCTCTCACAGATCTACATGGCATCTGTGGAAAAACTGGATAAATGGGAAAAACTGGATAACTGCACAGTAAGGCTCGTGGATGGGCACCCGATTAGGAAACATATGGTTAGAGCAAGCATGTAGAATGGTGGACAAATGAGATAGTGAGGTGGGCTCAGCAGATAGAGTCAGGAGTCAGGTCCTGGAGTCAGGAAGAACTGAGTTCAAAACCAGCCTCAGATACTTCCTAGCTATGTGACCTTGGGCAAGTCACTTAGCCTCTGTCTAATAAAAGGATCCACTGGTTTAGCTGGAGAATAAAATGGCAAGCCACTCCAATATCCTTGCCAAGAAAATTCCATGGATAGCTATGGTCCATGAGGTCACAAAGAGTTATTCACCACTAAATGACTGGATAACAATGATGTTCACAAGACAACTTACACCTCTAATGCACTAGGGATGCTGATCTTTTCTAGTGATATATCATAGAGATGCCCCTTGTCCCTACTGGGTCCCTCAATCAACAGACATTTTCTAAGCACCTACTATGGGCTGGTTGTTGGATATGGCTTAACCAGCTGCTTCTAGGTGTTCCTCTCCAGGACATTGCTCATTCAGAAGAATGTGTACTCTCCACCATACCTAGTTCCTCTGTACTTTCTACCTCTCTCCAGCTTCTGGCTTAGCTAAAATCCTTCATTACTTTTTCATCATTGAAAAAGCAGACAGTGCTGTGCTTTCTGAGTTTAAAGCCAGAGGCTTTCTGAAGATTTTTTAGAAGAAGACAAAAGGCAGAAATTTTTGCTTGGGAAATAGCAGAAAACATCCCCTCACTTGTTTTTAGAGTCTTGTTTTACTGAGGTCTTTCATTTCAATACCAGGAGCTTTTCAGTCTCAGGGCACCAGACATTTAGGACATGGAGCAGGAAAGTCCTGGCTAGCCCATGCCCTCAGTTTAAGCCTTTTCTGGGGACTCCCTGTCCTGACTCAGTGCTTGGCCCTCAGAGACTAGAGACCTTACTCTAGCTTAAGATGAGCGTTCCATATGTTTCCAAAACTTTCATCTCTGAAGGCTGAGTTCGATCTAGGAAATATTATTTGTTCCATTACTGCAGAATAGCTCTGGGGGTTGGGGTTCCCCAGCTTTTTCTGTTCATATTCTCCTAAGTAGACGAATGGATAAAGAAAAAGAAAGAAAATCTTTGCCTATGGAGCAAGATGATTCCTGGCTTTTTCTTGTTGGAACTAGATCAAAGCTCAGAGAGGCTTTGGGGGACTCCATTGGAGTTCTCGGCCCTGAGTTAGAAAGATGACTTTTTTGGCAAATTTTTTCTCTATGGCAAGAACTGTTACACTGTACATGCATGCCACAAATACATGGACAAGGATATATATATATATATATATATATATATATATGGGTTGTGTATACACAGATGTTTAGGCAAAGTAAAACTAAATTAGTTTTAAAAAGAACTTATAGCAGAGTAAAGAAAAAGACTCAGAAGCAGGCTCCAGTCCTATTCAGATGAAGGGGACAAAAGGAAGTAAATAAAGACTTCAGTTCCTCTACATTGACCTCAAAGCATCTGCTTTTACTGGAACTCACACCATCCACTGGGCTGAGCTGCAAAAAAAAAAAAAGCAGTCAGTCTACATCTCCAATCATTCCCATTGTTTTCACTTCTTCCCCCAGTGCCTCAGGAAGGAGAAATAGCACCTTAGACACTGAATTGCTGTCAAAAACTGCAACTAGGGGAAGGGAGAGGCAGCCAACCCTTCCTCTTCTCTTTTCCTTCCAAAACTCATTTTTCACTAGGCTCTCTAAGTCCCACTTCCATAAAAAGTGCCATATTTCCTTTGCCAGAGATATGAATGAAGATTTAAAATCTATGAGGGTTCAGACTACTCCTCCCACCAGGGGGAGAACAAATCTGTACATTCCTCCTCCTGAAGGATTGTTACATGCATCTATATAGATTACATATTAATATATAATCTATATAAAATATAAATACTTATGTATATGTGTATATACATATAATGAAAACTTTTTTGGTATCCATGTCTGCGATTTCATTGGTTTGGGAACCTCATAAGAAGAAACCTCCGGTACCAATGAAGATCAATACCTACCGTGCATATTCATCTTTGAAAGTTGCCTGGGGCATTGTATTATGTATTTTTCCAGTGTTACACAGCTAGGATATACCAGAGATCTGACTTGAAGCCAGATTCTGACTCCAAGCCCAGTTCTCTATCTGCTATGCCATTCTTTTTTGAACTCTGCTCCTTATTCTCTCTGTCTCTGTCTCTCTGACTACCTCTGTCTATCTGTCTCTTCTTACTCTACACCTACACATGCTATATCTCTATTTATTTACACTGTGTTTTTGTTTGGTTGTGTTCTGTTATGAAATTTTCTCAGTAAAGATACTGGAGTGGTTTGCCATTTCCTTCTCCAGTCGATTAAGGAAAACAGAGGTTAAGCTATTGTTGAGAGTCACAGAACTAGAAAGTGTCTGAGGCCAATCTGAATTCAGATTTTCCTGAATTCATCCATCCATCCAGAAGTATTATGTATTCATCCATTCATCATCCATCTAACCATCCATCTATCCATCCATCCATCCATCTCTCTTCCTCTCTCTCTCTATCCATTTGTCTGTCTATTGATTTATCTATCTACCTACTACCTACCTCTTTATCTTCTTATGTATGTATGTATCTATCCATCTGTCCATCTGTCTGTCTATCAATTTAATCTACCTCTTTACCCCTCTCTCTCTCTCTGTCTATCTCCATCTCTATCTTCATATGTATCCATCCATCCATCTATCCATCATATATCTATCTACCTATCTCTCCATCTTCATATCTATCTCCATAGGTATGTATGTATCTATCCATCTATTCATCATCTATCTATCACATATTATATATACACATTAATATATTCACATACACTTATATATATATATCCATCCATACAAAATAAATACATGATCATTTTGAAGCCAGTGGGAAGCACTCATAGATGAGGCATCAAGAAAGGCCTCACAAAAGAGGTATTTTCTGTGCTGAGTTTTAAAGGAATCTTGGAATTTTAAGAGGCAGAAAGTGAGGATGGTGGTGCCTTCAAAACATGGGAGATAGGCAGGGTTCAGAGATGGGAGATGGAGTATTATAGTATGAGAAACCACTAAGAGGCTAGTTTGGTTGTATCATAGAGTTGAGTGAAGGGGAATAATGTGTAAGAAGTCTGGAATGCTAGGTTGCTACCAGAATGTGAAGATATAGTTAGCTAGGATTTACCTAGCCCATTAAAGTATACAATGTGCTTTATAAATATGACACATTATAAGATCATTTTATTATAATTTAGTATTTAAAATAACATTTATATGACTAAATCACCTTTACTAATAATAAATGAAATGTTATTCACTGGTATTACAAATATTATCTATAACCAAATATTATTTAAATGCAAAATGGACACATTTGTATTTTATTTTGGAGACCTAGGGAACCAACGGAACTAAATGAGCAGGGGAGTGATATGATCAGAGGTGTGCCTTAGGATTGTGACTTTGGCAGCTCTGTGGAAGAACAAAGAGACTTGAGACAAATATATAAGGTCCTGAGTATCACACATAAGAAGGGGCTTCATGAAGATTGTGGATATTGGGCACTCCCAGGAATTTCAAGGGAATTTGGGAAACATCTAATTCTAAATAAATTTATTAAAAATCTTTCTTATATGGTTTAGAATGGTGCTTACTTGCCTGGAGGCAAGAGACTGGACCAGATAACTTTGTTGTCCTTGAAAGCTCAATCCCTCCCCCCCCCCCATGATAATTGGTGAGAAAAAGACATTCAGGGTGCCATGTCATCCATGAGTGTGTAAAGTGATATTATGATACGAATTTAGTTGCTTTCTGTCAAAACCAGCTTCCTGTGGTGCAATTTCCAGGTATTGAGGTTTACTCCACAGGATATGAATTTCTTTTTTTCATGTGATTTTCCTGTCTTATGAAGTTTTCAAAATCATATACCAAAAAAATGTGTAAAGGACTATTTCTCCAACCTGGGTACACAGGGAATTTCTCTTGACTTCTCCCATAGAGCACACCTACTAGAATCAGATAAAACAAAATTACTTTTTACATGACTCGTTGAGGCTATAGCATATGCACAGATTAAATATGATACATTTTTATTATTCGGATGAATCTCATCCTTCTAGTTAAGTGACCAGGGTCTTTTGTGTCATGACTTACATCAAAATGTGCCCATCAGGTAGTATTCATTGATATGAATATTGTTATCTGAAGCCTGAATGGTCTCTCAAAGTTTATTACTCTATGACATATTATATTTAAACTGTCAGTTGTTAGCATCCTCTCTGATGAAGGGAAAATTTAGCTTTATTGTCAGTATGAAGCTATGGAATAAACTCTGGATAGTATAATAAATGCTAGTTAATTTGACTTGACTAGTCTTGTGCTATCCAAGGAGTACTGATTTTTGAAATTTATATAGTGCATCACATGTGGCAAAGTGTTTTCACTTCTATTTTCTCATTTGATTCTCATGCTTCTTCTCAGTGAGGACATTTATGCCTCAGAAATCTATAATTGCTACAAATCAAAGCTTGATTATTTTATTGATTATCTAACTTTAAGAAAATAGATAAAAGGTTAATAATGTAGCTTGAGACTGGAAGTTTGTCATCTGTACTTTTTTCTCTTCAGAGAGCTGATTGTTAAATATTTATCAACACAGCCCTGAGTAGCCATCATTGACTGTCTTCTCTCCTTGCCACATTTACAAATTTGATGAGGCTTGGGGGGGAAAAGTAATTTTACTCTATCAATATGAATCTCAGAGTTGGAAGTTCATGTAGCACAGTCAGTATCCCACTAGTTAACTCTCCAGCAATACTAGAACAATCTGCCATTCAGCCTCTGCCTGAAGACCTCTAATGAGGGAGAACTCACTACTTTCTGACAGATTATTCTCCATGTCGGTAGCTCAAATTAATATTTTTAAAAATCCTTATAGTCTATCTTACAATTCATGCTAAAGATTGGTTCTCATGCAAAAGAGCAGTAAAGGATAGGCAATTGGGGTTAAGTGACTTGCTCAGGGTCACAACACTAGAAAGTGTCTGAGATGAGATTTGATTCCAGGACCTCCCATCTCCAGATCTGTCTCTATATCCAATGAGCTCCTTAAATACCCCTTAAAGGAGCTTTTCCTATTTGTTGTTTAGTTATTTGAGTTGTGTCCGATTTTTTGTGACTCCTATTTAAGGTTTTCTTGGCAAAATCCTAGAATGGTTTGCCATTTTCCTTCTCCGGCTTATTTGACAGATGAGAAATCCAAGGCAAAATGGGGTAACTTACTTGTCCAGGGTCATATAGCTAGTCTGCATCTGAGATCAAATTTGAACTCAGGTCTTCCTTATTCCACACCCAGTACTCTATCCACTGTGCCACCTGGCTGCCTATGCCAGGACTAGATCTGTTTCTTTGTAGACCCTTGAATGAAACAGAACAAGAATAATTTTTCATCCATATGATTGCCCTTTAAATGCCAACCCCACTAACACAATCCTGCCAGAAGTGGAAACTGTGGATATTGAGTTTTTAGGCAGCCTGAGAACTATCTTGGGACTATGAGATAGGAATGGATCAAGCTTTATTCTGAGATCAGGCCAGGGGTTCTTAATTTAGGGTCAGGAAACTTGCTTTAAAAATATTTTTAACTAGAGTTAATGTAATTGGTTTCCTTTTGACTCTTCTGTATTTTTGATGAATTTAAAAACATTTTGAGAAGGGGTCAATATATTTTGCTAGACAGGTTCATTATATATAAAAAGGCTAAGAATACTTGATTTAGTATGAGTTTTATTACATAAAATTATTATCAAAATTCTTCTTATAAAATTCTTATAAATTAATTATTATAAAATTCATATTAAAACTCTTATTTTAAAAATATCCTCATTATCTAAAAAAAAGTTAAGAACTCTTGGCTTAGGGTGATTCTCAGATATATAGTGATTCTCTGAGACAAAGGGCAGTTTCAGTTAACACCAAAGTAATTGTGGTCATTTTGGATAGCCTAACCTCTAGTTTTATCCCTGTGGTTATTTCTATGTTAATTGATATACTTACCCACCCCTCTCCATCACCTTTAGTTCTAGAACTATCAGGCTTGGGTATATAGCAGATTGTCTTTAGATGGCTATACTGGAATAGGCAAATAGGATGCTTAACCTGATCCAGTTTTCATTGCCTCCTTTCAGTTTGACTGCCTAGCTCAAGCAGTAGGAATCCCAGGGCAAGCGTCATGAAACCAGTCTTCAAATCAACTTTAAATTGATGGTTTGAAAATGATACAAAAATAGTTTCTAGTAATTATTCAAGTAGTGATTTATATGCTGCTAGAGTATATATGTATATATATATTAATATTTTGCACTCTTAAAATTTTAGAGCATTAGGACAAAGCTCCAATGGCCCTTTCCTAGTTAAAGGTCTGCTTATAATTTTTTTTTTCAATTTGAACATTATTTTATCTGGTCATTTTCAAACATTATTCTTTGGAAACAAAGATCATTTTCTTTTCCTCCCCCCCTCCCATCACCCCTCCCATAGTTGATGTGCAATTCCACTGGGTATCACATCTGTCCTTGATTCTGCTTATAATTTTCAATATTAACTGGGAGAATGCTTTATAAAAATTAAGAAAATTAAAACTAACATTCATCTAGCAATCCAGGTTTGCCAAAACACTTTCTATTTACCAAATCATTTAAGCCTCAAAACAACCTTGAGAGATAGGTAGCATAGTTTTTATTGTTATTACATAAGGAAATGGAAGCTTGGGGGAAAGTTAAAGATCTGCTCATGGTCAAGCAAGTAGTGAGAATCAAAGGGGGAATTTGAACTCAGGTTTTCCTCACCTCAAATGCAAAATTGCTCTTGGTGTTGAATGAATCTCATCTTTTTACAACTGATCCAAGTTTATAGATTTCTGTTCTGAAAAGGGTGAAACTAGAGGTGGTAGATTTTGAATGGTGTGAATTGTTTAAGTTTACTCTATATTGATCTTATTGAACAAATAATTGTCACATTTCTACTTTCTTTTGTATATATCAGGCCCAAATAATTTGACTGTCTCCCTGGGTTTCCTTTAACTATTCCCCTTTCCCTCTCAATATGTATCCTTTTTTGTATGTAGGGAAAACATGAACAAATAGCTAGTAACAACAACATTTTTACCAAGTCCATTTTGCCTTTCATTTTAGATGGTATATATGTGCTCTGGGATTTAGTAAAACTGAATGTGTACACAGTAGATGCTTGATAAATGCTTATTGAATGGATGAATAAACAACAGGACAATTTTAATACAAAACTGGGCATGAGTTTCCTTGGAAAAAAATTGTTGAGAAGCCCCAAGGATGATTTAAGAAGAACCTCTGAAATGGAAAGAGCCAAGGAAAGCATCTGCAATGTCTCAGCCGCTAAAGGGATTTCTGGAAAAGCATAGAATACCCTAGAAAGATGCTCTGTGAAGCATTAGCTAGACTCTCCTTCTTTTCTGTCCCATGCCATGTCAGTAGCAAATAGCATCAGAGAAGAGGGAAATAACGAGATACCTAAATTTTGATTTTTTTTAAAAAGAAAAATAGGACTCTAATTAATTTTGTTCATCTTCGGAGATCACAGGGAAAGGAAATGAAAGGTGGTGGGAGCAGACAAGGTGAAAATCCTGCAAATTCTTCAAATGTGAATGAGATTCTGTGATAAACCCTAACTTTCTGGTAAGCATTTTAATGGATCCTTTAATTAGCTTTTCTGGAAAGTTCACTGATGATATGCTGGAATAATGATCCCATATGCTCTAAAGTGTCTAGTCATTAGCCAGCAAGGTGACTGAACATACTAATGTACTTGCCTTTTAGACATTTTAAGACTGGGCTGCTGGTAAGGCCTCCCCTTTGCTTGACTCAGTTGTCTAAGGGGGGTTTCAAAGGCTAGATTCTTTCTTAGAAAAAACAGCTTGCCAGTTATTTCTAGCATTTAAGAGATTCTATGGTGGTAGTTAGGCACCTGGAGACTGGGGATAAAGGGTTGAGATGATACTAGAACCTTCCTTATGATGCTAATATAGATCTTACCTAAATCAGGGCAACTTTAGTGTCAGGGCATCAGATTAATTAAAAAAAATGGACCTGAAATTTGAATTTAAATGGAGCTTGCCATGTGGAATCCCTGTGCACCCAAATTCTTCTACTTCTGTATTCAAAGGTTATATTTGATTATAACTCAAAGGTATGATTTAGATCAGGTAGGTGACAGAGGTTGAACCTGTGTGAAGAGATCAGACCAGATGTGAATCAGATGGGGAGATGGGAAATTCCCGTAGGTCAATGAGTCATTCAGGGACACACTTGGGATCCCACACTGGACCTGCTGATGCTAAGCTTGGCCTCTTGGATGATCACTGAGGAGTGGTCCTGGGAATGAATTTCACAGTTCCAGCTTGGTTTGCCGCTAGCATATACCCATAGCTTTTGACAAATGCATAAATTTTTCCTGTGCCATTGGCTGAAACTGGCTGATTTGCAGATAATTTATTCAGCATAAATTATTGCTGACCTTAGCAGGAAGAACATATGCGCTTGATCCTCTTCAGATATGTAGTCAACAGGGAATTGTCTAACTATGTTTTTTCCCCCCTATATATCTTTCAGCTAAATCAAATCTTAAATCTTGAGGATATCACGCGGATTTTTGATATTCCTCCGGGATGTTGAGTCTACAAACCAGTGATTGGATTCTACTTTGGTAAATATAGCTTGTAGTTTGTTTTCTTAATGTGGAATAGAATGCCAATTCTTTTTTTTTTGGTAGCATTTAATTATATTTTTCATTTATGACTTAATTCTTGCATAATTGAATACTTATTTAAATTGTAAAATATGAATGTTTCTTTTAACATCCCATTACACTGGATATGGGATGATAGAAACTAACTACATATTAAAATTATAATCCTATAAGTAACAGTATGTTGTCATTGTCAGTCTCCGTAATTGAATATTTACTATTATTAGGGCTGGTCCTTCACAAACTCAGAGAAGATAATCACCTACTAGAGTTTCTCTACTGCATCTCAGGTACTGGGGAATGTGATGATGGTCTTTAAGGACAATAATTTGAGTTAGATAGATTCTGTTTGTCATCTCACTTCCATTTTTCCTAGAACATTTAGGCAAGCTCTTTCCTTTGCTCCTTCCTTGAGATAGAATTAATCTTTAATTGCCTCCATGGCATGATTTGAGACCTGGCTCTTTTTCTGACTTTCTGGACTTCACCACTATTCCTGGGCTGCCATCTTACTTTCAAAACGCCTTCAATGGCTGTGGTTTTCTTACTCTATGATGCCATCCCACTTCTACTGATGAGTTCCTTCCTCTGGGGCTTCTAGTTCTGTGGACATCAACACCATGCCCCCCGTGTGTGTGTGTGTGTGTGTGTGTGTGTGTGTGTGTGTGTGTGTGTGTGACTCCTTCCAAAAAGCTTTTTGGTTCCCTTTTGTGTATTGTTTTCCCCTATTAGACTGAGGGTAAGAACTGTCTTTCTATGAGTCATATTTGCATCCCACTGCTCAACACAGTGCCTGGCACATAGTAATAGTTTATAAATATTTGTTGCCTTGCCTTATCCATGATAACTTGCCTACAAATGAATATGTCCCTGCTATGGGGACGGTTTCCTGTCTCATTTGATCTCAGATTCTTTCTCAAGTAGATGCAAAGCTTTCACCTTAAATATGATTTACCTCAGGTGTAGATCAGCAAGCAGCCTTGTGAATGGAATTAAACAGGAGGTGATTAAATGGGCATGTCTTGTACTGCCTTATTCACACTCAAATATCCACTTCTTGAAGCCCAAGAACACATAAAGCTAGATGTGGTATTCCTGCAAGTGACTTGAAATATGCTAAGTAATGTAGCGTAGTATAGGGAAAAGAGGGCTGAATTTGAAGTCAGTGGAGATTTAGCATGCTGCTTCAACTACCTCCCATCTTAGTGACCTTGGTCAAATCACTTCTGTTTGCCTTTGTTTCTTCATCTACAAAATGAGGGATTTGGGCTAGGTGATCTCCATGGTCTTTCTCAGTACTAAATCTTAATATTCCATTCGCATGATAGTTTTTTTAAATTGGGAAGAACATTCCATAGTTGCTTCTGGAGAATATGTTAAAAGTCATTATTCTAAGCCCCTCCTTTTACAGGTGAAGAAAAGTAATTAAATCTTAGAGCAATGATACAAAAAACCCAGTCAGAATTAATCCTTAATTTCAAGTGCAATGCTCTTTCCACCATCCCACATGGAATTAGAGTGCCACAATGCTAAATTCTATTTATCTAGCATCTGTGAAATTTCTAGAAATTAGAAAATGGCCCTTTCCTATCATCTTTCTAGATTTGTAAAGTCTTTAGATGTTTACATGTCATTTTCTGCATTAGAATGTGTTCCTTGATTTTCTTTTGATCCCCAAGAGCTTGGCACAGTGTGTGAGATCTAGCAAGGGCTTAATCAATGTTTGCTGACTAACTGGCTGAAAGGGTTAAGGAAATAGCACATTGTATCCTAGGATGCCCCTGTGGAATGTGGCAATGGCCTTTAGGGACCACAATTTGAATTAGCTAGATTCTGTTTGTAATCTGGCCTCAAATTTTCCTAGGACATTTAGTCAAGATCTTTCCTTGGCTCTCTTCAGCTCCTAATTTATGATATACTTAATCTGTGTATATATTGAAACCTTCTTAGTAGAATGTAGACTGTTGGAGTCCTGGAACTATGTAATTTTGGAAACTCAAATTCTGTGCAGAAGGCACAGTATTTTGCATTCAGAGAGTGTTTAATAAATGTCTATTGTTGTGTAGATTCAGTTCTCCATTGAGAAAAGTATAAAAACATTATCGGCACCAAATAATTAAAAAAATTAGTTCCTTAATTTTAGAAAATATGTTGATAAAATAACATTTTCTATTTATTCTCTCTCTTAACATAATCCTTACTTTCTGCCTTAGTAACAACTCTAAGAAGGGCCAGGGACAGGCAAAAGGAATAAATGATGGTCACGTAGTCAGGAAGTATCTGAGGTCAGATTTGAAACTAGGTCTTCTGGACTCTAGGCCTGGCACTGTATCTACTGAGCCACCTGACTGCCCCTATTTAATCTCTTTTAAAATAAAATTAGCCAAAAGATTAGAACAATTAAAATTGAAAGAAATCTGTAAATACGTGACAAATAGCCACTTCTGCCAAAATACAAACTTCTATTTCTGGATGAAATGAAATGAAATAAATTTTACTTGTTTCATCTTCACATAGAGCTTCTTTCCTTGTAACTCCATTAATATATCTTTTATCTTTTCTTAATTCCCACCAAAGATACATATTCTTTTCCTTGCCTACTGATAATTCAAGGATTCATGATTTCATTCATGTGGGCATTGTTTTGACTTATTCAGATAGATATCCCTCCACACATTTTAGTAGAGGCTCTTCATGAGCTTGTGGTGATTGAAAAAAAGTTATCTTGTGGCCTTACAAACCTTTTTTGAACTTGCCTGGTTAGGCTAAATATTCCTTGCATAATCTATAGATAATTTAGGGAAGTTATTTATGTTTACTTCTTATTCATTTGCTTTTATGCCCTTACTACATCTGCCTCCATCAGGTGTTCTGTCTTTAATTATAAGACTATGTTGGGCAAGAATGTTGCCTAATTTAGTAGGATGTAGATAGATTCTTAAATAGACTTTCTTGGACAATACAAATTAAAATTGGACTTTCAATATCTCAGTTGTCAGTGGCATGTATGTATGTATATTTTTCTTCTTAAGAAGTAATGCTGCCCAGTCTTCATTTTGAAAAAAAATTAATTTGCATGGTGTCTTTTTTGTTTTAGATTACTTTTATTTCTGAATATATTCTTCCCTCTCCTACCTAGCAGATAATTTTCACAACTAATGAAAAAGGAGAGACTTCAGAAAAACTAACATTAACTGAATCTGGCAGTTTATGAAGTTTATTAAAGCCATAGTCCCCATGATTGCAAAGCAGGGAGTGAAGTGCATGTTTCCATCCCCTCTTTGGAATTTAACTTAGTTGTTATGATTACATAGTATTCATTTTGGAATCTGTTTTTCAGTTTTACATTTCCATATATACGTATATATATATATATATATATATATATATATATATATATATATATATATATATATATATATATATGTTGTTTTCCTGGTTCTGCTTACTTCACCCTGTATCAATTCACATACATCTTATAAGCTTCTCTGAATTCTTCATATTTATTTGTTTCTCACAGTTAAGTAATACTCTATTATATTCATATTTTTAGCCACCCCCCCAGACAATGCTGCACATTTTTCTATGTGGTGTAATACTCTTTAGTGCAAATTGACTTTTTGATAAATAGCATCCTCTGATGGTAATGGAGTTTGGCTACCAGTAGCAGAATTGTTTTTTGAGAATTTGTTCAATAGGGTTATTCATTTATTCAACATTTATTAAGTTCCCACAATGTTCCAGGTTCTGAGGAAACAAAGAATAAAAAACAATCCCTGGCATCAAGGTGGTTACATTGCATTAGGAGGGACTAATATTGTACTTCTTATATTTATAAAGATGTATCAGGGACCATCCTATTAAGCATGCATGGGGATAGACCTGGGCATTGGATTCTTCTGGGGATCTATACATACATGCCCTTGTCTCTTGCTTTAAAATATATATGTCACATGGCCAGCATCTCCTGGTTGATCCCTTGGTCCTCAAACCAAGCTTTATCAGAGATGATTGGTACCTGATCCAGAAAGAATTGCTGCATATTCAGTAGACTTTATAAAAAGAGGCCAGAGGTTTTTACCTTTTCCTTTCTTTGAGCTTTTTTGGAGGGCTCTGCTAGTTTTCCCTTGGATGACTAGTAAAAGAAAGAGGGCATTTCTTTTTCCTCTCTATTTCTAGCAGCTATGGTGGCTACATGTACATATCAGCTAGATCATGTGCTTGCTTATGTGAGTCTGTGATTGGCTCTCCACTCTCTGGTTGCCTCTTCAGCTTTGTGTTTCTTTCTTAGGTTCAAGCCACCAAATTGCAGTCCTCAAAGAATGACATTTATTGGTTTATTGATTATCTCATGACTTCAATAATTTCAACTCAACAAACATTTATTAAACATCTATTATGAGCCAGACACTGTCTAAGTGCTGGGGATAAATTAAGGAAAAGAGGCAGTTGCTGCTCTCAAGGACCTTAGAATCTAATGGAGGAAGAAAATGGCACA
The DNA here is from genome assembly GCF_027887165.1 of Monodelphis domestica. NCBI lineage: Eukaryota > Metazoa > Chordata > Mammalia > Didelphimorphia > Didelphidae > Monodelphis > Monodelphis domestica. The sequence goes on along the minus strand of NC_077228.1, from coordinate 437,826,021 downwards.
AAAGGAAGCTGGAAGGAGAGGTATTTGGTGAGGAATCATGGTGTTTTGTGGAGTCAAAGCTAAGCAGAGGAGCTACTTAGAAGTTTCTGAACTTTCCTTAAAGGCATACTTTGGAAAGAGTTTAATGTTCTGTCCTCCAGCCTTCCATTCTGAAGGGAGAGGCAACTGAGAATGAGTTGACAAGGTTTTGAGTCTCAAAATCTGAGTAAATCTTTATAGGGAAGAAATTTCTAGATTTTAGATTTTCATGTTCGCCTGGGGTTGAAAGAGAGGGGAAGAAAATGGTGTTCCATGGAACCAAGCAGAGTTGCTGATAGATAGAAAATGACTTTAATAGGTTGGAGTTTTCCATGTTTAGTTGTCCAGCAGGAAGTCAATTATGCAATAGGTTCTCAGGGGAGAAAGTCTCTACCTCTGAGAGGATTCTTTGGATGAAGGACCACAAAGTCATGCTTTTCTCTCTTTTTAAATCAGCTGAGTTGGCAGTTCTTCCTGTCCCCATTATCAGTCATCTTTGACAAAGTTTGCCCATCAAGGAGACTAAGGGATCAACCAGGTTTTGTAAGTCCTTTAACAAGGGTCCAAAAGATCTATTTGTTGAATTCCTCTGGCAGTTATAGCTCCAAGGTGACAATGAAATAAATACAAACATTTTCATCAATCTCACAATAAAAGGTTTCATGTTTTAAGTATTATTGATGAACACTTACGAGTCTTTTCTTTTGTGGTGGAAATAATAAATGCTTGTTCCAATTCTTGATTATCTACTACTACTTTGTATGATGAGTGCCTTTAGAGAAAAGACTTGTTAATTCATTTTTGGGAAGTCCTAAACATGAGCCATACTTGTTCTCCTTCAAAAATTAAAAAAAAAATAAGATTTTCTTCAGAGAGCAGCTGCCTTGAAATTTCCCTAATTCTCTAAGTCTTTAAGTTGAGAATGTGATGATCTGTATTGGTTGAACTCCTCCTTCAGATAAAATCACAGGGTAACCCTTCCCTTAAATGCTTGCAGACAGGCATTTTACATGCTAAGCTAATAGAAACCTGAATACCATTAGCTTTCTGAACTATCAAGAAGAACAGCGCTCTAAGAGATCTCAGAAGACAGTATCAATGACACTACCTGGAACTTTAATGGAAAAAAAAATCCTCCTGTTGTTTACATTTGGAACAAAGTTATTTTAGGTCTGCATTTTGAGGAATGGCATATTTTATCACGCTTAAAATGACCCTTGCAAACTAAAAGAAAAAAAGAAAAACTTGAAATAACATGGAAAAATAAAATTCAAATTTGGTGATAACATATGTTTGTATTACTTAGTTGAATCTTTAATAATAGTGCCTTGTTCTTTTTATGGGAGTTTTTAAAAAGTGAGGCACTTCCATCTGAGCTCATTAAGATTCAGCACACAACAAGCCTGTGAGACAGGTGGGTGGCAGGTATTCTGTGAATAATTCTAGATAGAGAAACTGAGAGATCTGCAGCTGCTGCTATCTCCTCATTGCTAGCAACCTGGGTGCTTGATAGGTTTAGAGACCTTGACCCCAACAATTGTGATGTCATTTTGGTCTTCTTCAAGTACAAAGGACAATGAAGAGGATGGATGATGACAAAGATAACAGTGATAATGGTGATGGCAATGGAAAGGGACTTGTATCCTGGCTGGATGCTCTCATTTGTGCAGTACTAAGGATGACGATAAGACCGTGGTTGTAAGGGAATAATGAAACTTAAACAATCAGCTAATAAATATTTGTTCATAGCATCCATAGTCTCAGCACTGGGCTTGTTGCTCAAGAGAAAAAAAAAACAATTTTAGAATATTTATTGCTCACCAGGATGTTTTAGGTGAGCTCTAAGTAGGATGAGGTATAGTAGTAGTAGTCTCTTGGTAACCGAGGATAATGATTGTCTTTGTGTGTTTTTGTGCACAAAGACACTTGTGCATGAAGATTTAAGTGGAAAAGTCGATGCACAGACAGTCCCACTCTCTTAGCGTTGGAAGCCTGGGTCCAGTGGCACGTCATTACATCTGGAGACTTCCTCATCTGCATTGGATGTCTGTGTTGTCTTTTGTGCTCCAACACGCCCTAAGTACTCCACAGTGCCTTGCTGCGTCGCCATCTCAGCCGTTGAACCTTCTTATTGGTTTCTTCTGCCTGTTCCGCCGAAACAGTCTTCACATGCTGGGTGAGCAAAGCCCTGGTTCACCAGGGGTCCACGACGACCCGATGGCTACCCTCACAAGGTTTAGGCCTGTCGAAGCCGTTGCCCGGGGTGTGGCCACTGCCACATGCTAGCAGCTACTAGGAGCCACAAGTGAGGGCTGGGTGTCAGGTGAGGGTCAGAGGCTGGAGAGCTGCCCTAGGAGGGCACGACAAGCCCTCCATTCCAAAGATATTACTCCTCCCTGAGCACTCCATACACTATACACATGTATAATTACATTTTCAAATGCAGGTCCTGGAGAATAAAGTAGGTTCTCAGAATTTTCTTATCTGGTCTAACACTCATTTCAGAGTAGAATTTGGATTAAAACTCATCATTTTCTGAATTCCTCCTTTCATGGATTACTAATTCTAAATTCGTGGGAGCCTAGAAGGACTTTGAAATAATTGTGTTTTAAAATAATCCTTTTGGGGGGGGGAGGAATCTGCATTGAAATACTAAGAAACGATACCTAAGAAGCCAACCGACTTTCTTTGCTTAGAAAAGGCAAGGAAAAGATATAAGGGAGAAATGAGGCAAGGAAAAAGAAATGAAGTAAGGACAAATAAAATTAACAAAACTTTAAAATGGGTAGGAAAGTGACCTCAAAGCTGTTGGAGCCCAATAGAACCCTGAAGGGCTGTGGGAGACATATGAGAAGAAGAAAGTCATAGAACAGAAGCCATTTAATCCAACATCCTTATTTTATATTTATGGATAATGAAGCCAAGGAAGGGAAAGTGATTTGTCTTGGACCACTTAGTTAATTTTCATCAGAAGTAAAATTTGAACCCCATTCCTCTTATTCAAGAGTCATTGTTTATCCCACTATAACACTTTGTCTTCCAGAATACCAGAGTCCTCTTTTTTATTAGGCTGGAACTATAAATTATTTTATGAAACCATTGGTGAAACAAAATAGATCTCCCCCCTCCCCAACCACTTTCTGTCATTTGGAGGAGAGAGGGTCCGATGGACATATTAATTAGCAGATAAGCACGCAAATTTATCTTTAAGGTAATATATATCCCATTTAAGCATTGGAATAAAAAATTTGTAATAAAAGCTGAAATCCACAGAACTCCTCCCTCGTCCCACGCCCCAGCCTGTCTGTTGTTGCTATACAGGCTTTTGGTGTTCCTGGGAACATCATGTAAACTGTGTTTTGTGGAATGTCTGAAGTGGTATTTTCAGTCTAGATAAGCACCAGAAATGATTTCCAGATAATCCTGCTTTTCCCCCAGGGCTAGTCAGCTCATGAGGAGACATTTTTTTGGAGGGGCTAGAATTTAGCTCTTGCCTTTTCTCCACCTAGTGCATAGCTTCATGGGGTTCCTCCTGGTATTGAGAATGCTACTTTTATTTATGTGCATTTTTAGTTCTTTTCCTGGAAACATAAAGAGGAAGTAGACCTAGTCAGCTCTTCAGTAGGATTCAAGCCCCTTTCAGATAGAAGAAGTTCTTAGTTCTAGTCTGTCTTTGCCATTGGAATCCAGGTCAATGTTCCATTGTGTGCACATCTCTAAAAACCACCCTGTACTTTGTCCTTCATGTTCAAACTAACAGAAACCATTTGGGGCACATGTTAAGTAGACACTCATTGTTGAGCAGTTAATTTAGGAGGGAGAAGAGTGATTCCAGGGGGAAAATGCTTCCCATTGGTATCCAACTCTAGTAATCACCTAGACTCAGTGTTTTTGTTGGTTTATTGGCCTTTTAAATTAATTAATTATCATCATTAGAGCAAACATCTAGCTGAAATGAAATTTGAGATCTTTGGATCCATTGTGTGGTTTTGAGCTACTCAACTTTTTGAGATTCAAGAATACATGCGAGACAGTTTTGGAAGAGAAGGAATTAGACTTGAAACATAGATGATGCGAGACATAGACAAGAGCTTAAGCTACATAAAACTCAGCCTCCAAAATAATCCTTTATCCCAGAGGTTTTGTGCGTATGTGTTGTGTGTTTTTATTTGTATGTACGCTTGCATTACTAGTAAAAGGCAACAAACATAGACATAGATATCGACAAATATGGCGAGGAATTGGAATAGTTGTGAATAGACCCATTTAAGTGTTATTAATTCAGGGCAGTTCTATTCATATTGAATTATTTGCATTTATGTTTTGGCTGAGCTATAAAAGAACACTCCTGGGTCCTGCTCAGTGGATGGGGAATTAAGCATACAGCTCTCATTAACAATCCTGTGAATTGTACAGTATGCTTAATTCCCCAAACACTTCACAGGAAAAATTCCCTCTGTCAGTGTGCTGTATACAGCATTGATTTCTAAATTAGACAGCTTAGTATAGTGACATAGTGTTGAGAAACAAGCTACCATATGGGAGGTCTGTCACCCAGAAGATCTTTCTGGCTTCTTGTTTGAGCCAGACATTTTCTTGGGGAGAGGCCAAAGGAGGAAGGCCAGAGAAGTGTATGCAAGAGTTGGTCTGTGCGGTGATTAGCCTTCTATTTTGATAGCTCCTTTTTGCATATCTTTCATTAAGTCTGTAGGCCCTGAGAAAGACTGGATTCACTTAGCAAGATCAAAAGTGACAGCTTGGGTAAGGAGAAGAGCCACCCTTGCCTCCAGGCCTCAGGGATCGATCCTATTGAAGTTGAGATGCTATAATAATAACTTGAAATCCCTGTGTCAGCAGTGTGAACTCATCACAGCTGATGAGAGGGAAATGCCTAGAGGCTCTGGGATGAAGTCAGGCTTGGAGAAATAAACAAAACTACCTTCATTCCTTGAAAACCATGCCTACTGGTGCCATCTACAGAGCCGAGCAACCAGGGTGGGTAGATCCAAGGAACCCACTAAGTGCCCCTTGTGGCATAGGGAGAGTGGCTCGAAATACTCACATCAGTGGGCTCCAGGATGGAAAACGTCAGACTAGAGTCTATAAGAAGCCTATAAAACTAAGCATCTGGTTTTCTTGCTTCTCTCCTAACCTTGCTGAAAAGGATTATTGCAGGAACTCTGCAATTTCACAGCCAGGATGTTTGTACTATTTGAACCAGAAAATTATCCTCCTTCAAGACCTGGGAGCCTTTTCTTCTGCTGATCTTTTGTGAGTTGGTATATGTTCCTCTGAATTAGCCCATTGGAGATTGGAGCAAAAAAAAAATTTAAAAAAAAGAAAGAAAGAAGAAAGCTTGGCTTGTCTGAATGTTTCCAGGAATGTCAAGACCCTTGGGTAGGATTCTTATTAGTTTATGTCTGTAAGTAGGCTGGTAGGAAGGAGACTGGATACTGGTTTGAGCTGGTCAAGACAAGGAAACAAGAATTTATTAAGTGTCTACAAGAGTGTTTGTTAGTGTTCTAAAAAGTGGAAATAGGAAGAAAGACAAAACTAGTTTTTTGATTCCCTGTTTTTAAAGTGCTTTCAGTCAAGTGGGGAAAGATAATACATAAACAATTATGTACAAACTATATAATATACATAATACATAATATATCTGCACAAATATACATATACACAGATATGTATACATAGATATACATATAAAAGACACACATACATATACGTGTGTGTGTGTAAACTTCGGCTCTGCTGCTTCCAAGTCCAACTTTAACCATTGTATCACCAAGTAAATCCTATTAATTGATGACCACAGGCAAGTAACTTCCTTTTCTCAGTGCCATAGATTTATGTATATACTTCTACACACACATACATATCTATAAACATATAGAAATATAAGCACGTATATATATATTTCATTTATGTATATATGTATATATATGAATAAATTGGAGGTAAGCTCAGAGGAAGTTACTGAGATAAAGCATGCCTGGAAAATGCTTCTTGCAGAAGGTAGGTCTTTGGGAAGCCAGAGAAGCCAGCACACAGAAATGAGGAGGCGAGAGAAAGTTCCAGGCGTGGGTGATAGACAGTCAAAATGGCCAGAGTCTGGACACAGAGTGCCATTGCCACTGAATCCTAGTGCATAGGGAGGAAATAAGGTATAATAAGAGCAGAAAGGTTGGGAGGGACTGAGTTATGCAAGGTTTTAAAAGCCAAAGAGAATTTTATATTTGATTCTGGAGATAATAGGGAGCCACTGGAGTTTATTGAGTGGAAAGGTGACATGGTTAGAACTGAAATTTAGGTAAATCAGTCTGTTGATAGCTGAGTGGAGGGTTGTTAGTTAGGTTGAATCTTGGAAAGCATTGAACTTTTGCTTGAGAATGGGGCTCTGGGGTCGCCTCTGTTTATATTTTGAGGATCTGAGACTAGATAATTATGAAATGTTATGTTATGAAATGGTGAGAATTTAAATAGGGCATTTAAGAGAGAGATTACTTTATGAAATTCACTAAGTATCTATGAAGCCCTGTCATATACATGCAAGTGTCAGATACTATGGTAGGCTCTGGGATTTTAAAGGCAAAATTGATAAACCAGTCATTGCCTTCAAACGGCTTATACTCTATGGACAATTCTATTGTCTCGGCTGCTTATTGAGCTCATCAAAAGTTTTGGACCTCTGGTCACAGAAAATGTGGTTGTATCCCTGACCGTGTGTCTAATACTTGCTTTTGAATGCTGATCTCAGCCCACCAATTGGGAGAAAAGAAGAGTAAATATGGTAATAGTCACTGAATCTTCTTTACACTACACTTGTAATTAGCCACTCACCCATGATGAGGAAAATTGAATTCTAGGTAAGTGAAAAGGAATGCTGATGAGATTGATTTTGCTATCTCTTTTCTGGGAAGAGGAAAGCTAGAGAAAATATTTCCAGGGGCTTTAAAAAATCTTATCTACTACAGCATTTTTACATATTTAATATAATTAAACCTCACGAAATTTTATTAAATAAATGCAAAATCATAATAACTTTATGAGATTATTATCGCCTTTGCTGTTTTTCCCCCCAGTAAAATCTTCCATTTATTATAGAGGTCAGGGAACTAGACCATTTTTTTTGAACAACACAATATTACTTATTGTTTAGAAAGAGAGTCAAAGTATATGTGTAAGATTGTAGTATGAGGATCTAGAAGGTAAGGCAGCTGGTGGCCATGGGGAGCCAGCCCTGGGCAAAATTGAGATGCAGTTTAAAGGTTAATCTTTAGTGTTCTCCACTTTCTTTTCTTATGCTGTCCTCCCCACCTTCTCCCATCCCAGTCTAGTACTCTTCATGGTCCCTTCTGCATATCCAAATAGAATTCAAAATTATGCCTGCTAACTCACTCTATATAAACTCCTTTTTCCTCATTTCTCCAAATCTCACCTAGCATCTTAGAGAAAAGAGGCACAATAAATGAAATTCAAAATAAGATGTTTAGTTGATTATAGCTTTATCATTTATGCTTTCCTGAGTCACCTTCATTTCAAAAAGGGATATTTGAAAATGGCAATACCTAATGACTTTTGCAATAAGTGGTATTTTTGTGGTAGACATGACAGGATCATAGATTTAGGACTGAAAAACAACTTACAGGTCATCAAATCCAACACCCTCATTTTACTGATGAGGACAATGAAATTGGAAAATTGTATGTAATTTAGAGATTTAGAGAATTGTCGAGGGCACTGAGAAAATTAGTTACTTGCCTGTGGCCCTCAATAAGTATGAGACAACTAGGTGACACATAGGTTAAAGTTGGAATTGGAACTAGCAGGACCAGAATTCAAATCCTGCTTCAGATCCTTACTAGGAATATGGCCTTGGGTAAGTCACATAACCCCTCCTCAGCCTTAGGTTATGCAATTATTTAGCCAATCTGCTGAGAAATTAAAAGGCCTAATACCAGAGGTACTAGTCTTCCCTGAATATTTCTCCCTGAATATTAGCAGAATGGGCAGATAAGAACAATTTGTTGCAACAAACATGAGGCTTGCTGAGTCCTTTTTAGGGCTCATTTCCTCCTTTGGTGTTCACTTTTCTTCCAATACTCTTCTGTGGCTCCAAGAAATTGTAACATGTTCAGTGACCACACTCTGGTAAACCCTCTCAGCAGATGGGCTAAACCAGATCAAGGGTAACCAACAGGCTTCAAGCTCATCATTGAATTAGGGAGACATTTACCCCAGGAACACAAAGACTTTCCCTGATGCAATGGGCAGATGAGAACAGCCATGAAGGTGGATGAAGCAGCACTGTGGAGTGCTGAGAACTTGATTAGACATCCAAGACATCAACGTCATCCACTACATCATGGGTTATCATCAGTCTTCCTGACTTTTGCCTTGCCACTGGACTTCAGTGACTGGAAGACAGAACACAGCTGATGATGTTGTCCAATTCTGATTCACTTAAATCCAATTTAAAAGCAAGTCAAGACAGTATCCCATGATGCCATTGGCCTTTTAAAATGAAGGATGAACAACAATGACAACAAATCATCTGTAAAATGGGGGGGGGGGCAATAGTATGCCTGCCTCACAGGGTTGTTATGAGGATCGACATCAGTTAATATAGTAAAACCTTTTATAATTCTTAAAGTAACACATGAATGTCTTAGAATGTGTCAAGGACCATACTTGAACTCAAGCCTTTTAGACTCCAAAGTCTGTCTTCTATTCCATATGTCCCTCTATTTTTCGTGGATAGCCATTAATGATAGGGAAATGGATAATAATCTAATTGACATATAGCCCTTTGAAGTTTGCAAAGCACTTTAACAATATATTATCTCACTTATTATCCTGATTGAAATAATTTTCACAGGGTCTTTTTAAATCCCCATTTTGCAGAGAAAACTGAGTTTTAGGGAGGTAAAGCTAATTGACCCTTTGTCCCAGTTTTTTTAGTATGAGAGGAAAGGGGATAATTTGGAAGAGTGAGGATCCTCCTGCCACCTTAATTCAACTCATGCCTGTCTGTCTATGCATAAGAGCAGTCCAGCCTTTTCCAGTCCTGGAATAACCAAGTTTTGTTCTTTTTTGTATCTCTCAAGTCTCTGCTTAATTACAGAGAAAGAACATGGTAGAGATTTCCAATTATGTTTTCCTCATTCACATTCCCAAAGGTAATGCTTGGTGACACGTAACTCATTCCAAAGGAGTGAGCTGATGAATTGTTGCCAAAACTTCAAACTGGTAGTTGTAGGATGAGTGAAAATTCTTGCATGATTTATCTTTTCCCCACACCTCTGAAAGTAAAGGTGGTGGAAGAAGGTAGAAGGATGGGCCAGTAATTCCCATTGTTTTTTGTCCCATTAATGCCTTTCAACAATAACAAAATGTGTTGTGAATCTCCAGGATCACTTAATATGCTGTATTAATCATAAAATTTATAACAATGATAACTTCCCTTCTCCCCCATCTCCAAATAGAACTTATATTGTGTGGTTATAATTGTATAATTTTCTTTACCTATAATTATACAAATTTTATGAAAACATAAAGGTTTAATTATGAAGTAATGTAAAGATTTCATGTATTTTTAAGATTTACAAATATTTATCTACATAGGACACTATATAAGGATAAAAATAAGTATATGATCAATCAAGCAGTTAATAAACATTTATTAAACCCTACTATGAACCAGTCATTTTATTAAATGTTGGGATTACAAAAAGAGGCAAAATATAGTCCCTGCCCTCAGGGAGCTTAAAACATAAGATGAGGAGGACCAAATGTAGATGATATGAAGGTTAAATCAGCAGTAATTAGCACTAGAATTAGGAGGGTTTTGGAAAGTCTTTCTGTAAAAGATGTTATTTTAAGATGGGCCTTAAAGGAAGCCAGGGAAGTTAGTAGGAAAAGTTAAGTAGGGAGAGCATTCCAAGAACTTCCTATCTTGTGTGACCCTGGGCAAGTCACTTAACCCCTCTTGCCCAGCCTTTACCACTCTTCTGTCTAGGAACCAATACTTACTATTGATTCTAAGACAGAAAGTATGTATTTAAGACAGAAAGTCTTAAAAAAAAAAAGACTGTAAAGGTAAGAGGGGACTAGGTTATGAAAGGAGCATGATTTCGTATGATTACTATTATCTATCAGACTTCATATTTATTACACTTATTTTTTTGTTTATTTAAAAAAGAGTTCTGTTTTAGAATCAACACCGAGTAAGAATTCTAAGGCAGATGAATGGTAAGGGTTAGGCAATTGAGGTTGAATTATTTTTTTTTATTTTATAAATTTTATTCAATTCAAGTAATATTTGAATAAAATAAGTTACATCTTGGAAGATGTAACATAATTAAAGCTCCTAATTACTGGTTAAAGTGTCATTAAGCATCTCTCTTTTTTTTTAGCACAAACCCCTTTAACCATCATCACAACCCCCAAAGAGTTAACAAACCACTAAATGGAAACCATTGGGATAGACTAACACAAGGGCCAGCTTAGCTTTCGAGCATTGGTCTATATTAAGTTCTATAGGCAGGATTAGTTTTTTCCTTAAATCTATGATATTATCTCATGAAAAAAGATCCCAAGTTTATATAGTGATATCCCTGCTTTTTACAAATATATTCTTATGTTTCTCCAATTTTCATTAACTAACCTGCACAAATAATTCCCTTACCTCTTATTTTAATCATATTAAATTAATCATTTTATTATAATTTGCATAATACACAAACTATCAAATATATAATAAAAATACAAAATAATGCAAATAGTGTGTTATATTCACTGTTGTGGAACTGCTGGAGGATGAAAAACAAGAGGGCATTTTCAATAACAACGACAACAACAATAATGAGCAATTTATAAAGTACCTATGTACTTATGTGATAGACACTATGCTAGTACTTTTAAAACACTGTCTCATTTCATCCTCACAAAATGCATGGGAGGTAAGTGTTATTTTTATTCTTGTTTTGAAAATAAGGAAACAGAGGCAACTAGAAGTTAAGTAACTTGCTTAGAGTCACATACTTAGCTAGTAAGTATCCAAGTTTGGATTTGAACTCAAGTCTTCGTGAGTGTGTGCCATTGCTCTCTCCATTGTGCCACGGAGCATCCATGACTTTCAAGAGCATCTAAGGCCAAGGGAGAATCCTAGGAGAATAGATTTAGAACTTTAAAGAATCCTAGACATGATTGACTATCTCCTCCTCTACTTTTAGAGAGGAGTAAATTGAAGCACAGAGTCACACTTGAAATTTGTGTTCTCCTGATTCCAAGACCAAGTCCCATTTACTTATACCATCGTACAGTCTCTCAAATCCAGCCACCTCCCATGTACCTCACAAGAACTCTTATGATGTCAGGAGAAATCAAAGGAAGCTCTCAGCGTTTCACATAGGTGAACTCATAGATCCTTTGTATTTGATTCTTATTAGCATATATTGTTTCTCTGATTAATTGAAGGCGGGAATGATTGGAATATTAGAACTCCCTCTCCTCCCCCAGAATCACTCTCTTGTATTCATTTTGAGGCAGTAAAATTAGTAAGGAAAGATTTTGGAACTGGCTTGCTTTTCATTATTTCCAAAGTATTATTTTTCTTACATTTAGAGGACACTGGAAATGGACGTCAAAATAACATACTATTAAAAAAAAAGCTTTAGAACAGGCTTGCAAATAACAGGTTTCCCTGATACCTTGGGTGTCTAAATATAGGACCTAAGTATCGGTTGAGAAGGTAGACAGTTATTGAGGGGTGTGGGGGACAGCTTGCTTCTCTATCTTGACCCTAGCAAGTTTTTGGTTACTTTCTTGGTAAGTTTCCTTCTATTGGGGTGTGAAAAACAAATTCTCTTCTCTTTAAAGCTACACTGTAGCCTGGCAAAACTTTCTCTGGGTCTGAAAAGCAGCAGGGGATCAAAGCAGTTCTTTTAAAAAAACTGTGGCAGTGGGCTGATTTTTTTTTCTGGAGTAGAATGTGCTTGGCTGGGTTGCTGTGAATCTGCCCGGGGCTGTTACTTTGAACAGAAGTGCGTTCCAACCTTGAAAGCCAGCTGAGGATCAGAGCAATGTGCTGGGGCTACAGCCAGATGTGGTCATTTCTCCGGATTGGTCAGAGTGCTAAGTGATCCTGGAGTGGCTGCCTGTGGGGCTCTTCTCCCCTGTGATTATCATTCCCCACCTCATCCCAACCCAGAGCTCCTATTTGCCTCTTGGCTCATGGCTACTGGGGTCAATAGCTGAAGAGGCAGTCGAGGAGTTAGTAAACAAACATTTATTAAGTACCTACTACTTTGGAGGTGTTGTGCTAAACACTGGAGATACAAGGGCAAAAACAAAACAAAACCCCAAAACAAAACAAAACAAAAAACCAGTCCTGGTCTCAAAGAGCTTGAAGTCTAAGGGAGGAGACAGCATGTAAATAACTATGTACAAATAAGACGCATACAAGAAAAAGTGGAGACAAGTAGTTTTAGAGGGAAGGCTCTAAGATTAAGAACTCCAAAAGGTTTCTTGCAGAAGATAGGACTTTAGCTGAGACTTGAAGGAAGCCAGAAGGTGTCAGTGGGAGGATAATGAGAAGGCAAACTGGGTTGGAGAAAAAAAAAAGACTGGAGAAGATGCTATTTTTCCACAGTCTCTATAGTAGAAATTATTTCTTTTCTTAAATAGAAACTACCACTGAACATTTTCATCTTTTATTCCTTAAATACAGTTTAGTGACCTTCAAAAAATCACCTCAAGGTTTAGTAGAATTGATGTATGGTCCATTTGTGGTGCTTGGTTTATATGAGACAAGTGGGGTGGGGTATATTTTCTTCCACCAAAGACGTGGAATATATTATCTTATAAAGTATCATAGTTTCCTGGCATGGTTAGATTGACTTTTAAATGCAGTTTAAATGCAGAGTTAAATGCAGAGGGAAGAAGGAGCAGGTATAACTCATGTGCCTTTACAACCAAATCTTGCTTGTTTTCCAAGTCCAACATGAATTGGCTATTTTTCCAGATAGGTGCTATGATGGTTATTGATAAATATTTTTGAAGCATTAGAGATTTTCATAGTGCTAAACAACAAGTTCAGTACGATACCTTCCCCTACTCCCCCAACATCATCAACCTAACAAAAATTTCTCCAAACAGCAGAGAGCTTTTTGTGATGCAGTCACTGCCTGTTGGAGTGGATGTATTTTTACTACAGCACAGCATCGAATTTATGTTCCTTAAACAAGGGATGTGCCTTCTGGAGCTACTTCAGGGAATGTGACAAGACAGCTCCTGTCTACCCTTTACTAGGGCCAAGAAAGGGAAGGGAGGCTTAAAACCAAGGATGAGAATTTCCATTCCTGTATCTGCCAATGCTTAAGTTCCTTGCAGCTTAATATTGGTCAAATAACTCCTTCAGTAGTGCCCTATTTTTCCATCATGGCTGGAGAATGAAGACTTTTTTTTTTTTTGAGCTGAAGCTCTCCTATTTAAAGCACCCAATCTATTTTTATTTTAACCATTTTAAATAAAAACTTTTAAAAAGATATCATTGTGATACCCTTCTCTTCCTTCTTAAGCAGAGGATGTTGAACAGCTTTTATTTTTTCTTTGATGACTCCAGATCATCATTATGAATGTTAATTATTGTGTTATGGCCTATAACCGTATCCTAAGAGTCTGTGGCAAGCAGTCCCACATTTTAAATGATTCTAGAAATTGATGCTTTTTGAATTCTGGAGTCCTTTTTTAAAATTGATTTTTTGCTCTCTCTCTTAAGTTGTCAATTAGTTAAGTAACATTTATTAAGTGCTCAATATATGCAAGCTGTTATTTTTTTCCTGCTATCAGTATTCCTGTATCCTGTAGTCCCAACCCTCACCTCTAATTTGCTTCTTTTAATCCACTAATGACACTATTCTTTGTATCCCAAACCCTTAGCACAATAGAGATGTCTATGAAGTTTACTGGATTGAATTGGGAAATTAACTAATTGAGTGTTAGAATTGTATCTAAAATAAGAATCCATAGGCATGGGGATTTAGAGTTGGAAGGAAAATTAAGGGGCATCTATTCCAAGTCCCCTCTTCATTTTAATTAGGCACAGATAGGACAAATGGCTAGCATAGCGTTCAATAGCTGTCAAATGTCTGAGGTAAGAATTGAACCTAGGTCTTCAGGGATTCAAGTCCACTATTTTCTTCTATCATTTTGCCTGTGAAACATGGTCTTGGCTAGAATTAAAACACAATGCTATGTAGATTTTGTAATATCTATTTAAACTGTTCGGTGACTTTTCTCCCCCCTTTTTTATATTATCCAACATATATTTAAAATGGAATATTTTTAATTTAAAATTATCTTTTATTTGTTTGTTACATTAAAATACCCAGATATTCTAATACTCTTCCTTCGTTTCCCTGGTTTAGAGAAGGCATCATTTCACAACCCAAAAAAGGTATATGAAAAGCTATTTCTCGTTTATTTCTATTTATCAGTTCTTTGAAGGTCACTCTTCAAACAATATATCTGTTATTATATGTAATGTTCACTATGGATCTCCAGATAGCAAAAGATTGTTGTCTGAACAGGAAATGGAGAAACAAGAGGGTAGGATGTTGTGGCACAACTTATTCATGTGGTGAAGATTAATGAATTAATGTTTATAAAGTATTTGGATGCCTTTACATGAAAGGTGTTACTGAATATGAAATATGACCATTACTGTGAGAATGACTAATGACTTCAAAGTACATTGAAATGACACATTAAACCATCTTGAATCACTTTCTATCAGAATTCTCTCAAATATATCAGCTCAGTTTCACTTCTTGGATTACCTTCTGTTCACTGAAGATTTGAGACCTTGATAGGTTATGAAGCATGAGAGAAAAATAATGTAATAAAAATAACCCACATCAATAGAGTTGAGAGTAAGAACCACCTGCCACCCTGTGAGCTGCAGCCAGTGAAGGATACAAAAAAGAGATGATTGACACGAGCGTACAAACATATACCCTGACCAGACATAGCAATAGAGTTCAATCGGAAAGTTATAGCCTGTGACAAGATGAAAGAATACAGGCTTTAAAAGTAAAACACTTTGCGAACATAAACCCCCAATATATTTCACTGAGTGGCTGTGGATCAACACCAGCAGTCCACACCTCCCTCCCCCAAACCCCCCAGATTCTACTGATTCAGGTTCAAACAAGGCCATAGTGACAGGCTTCTTGGCAGCTGTTGTCCTTCCTGTAAACTTTATAAATGGGTCCAGGGGCATGCATCCTTTACAAATATGTCCTCTTCCCACAAGTTTCTAATTTTTTCTAGAGCTGTGCTATGGATTCCAAGATATACTATATATAGTACATGCTAACCCGGAATGGGCTTATTCATAAGAACTCCAGCAAGAGCAGAAAACTCATGAGGTAAAGTCATTTGGTCCATGGCCATTATGAAAGTTTTAGTCAGAGAAAAAATATTCAGTGCTTACTACTGAATTTTATCTTTACATTAGACTTAATTCATCAATTTGGTGAGCTCCAGGTCAGGAAAACCCCCTCTACCTATGCAGATAACCATCTGCTCTGGGATTTAATAATCTTGGAGTCTATAGCAATAGGTGTAAGAGGAAAAGAAAAGAATTAATATTTAGTAAGTACCTACTATGTGCCATGTACTGTGCTAAGTACTTTAAAAATATTGTCTCATTTGCTCTCAAGACCACCCTGGGCAGCAGGTTCTAATATTATTCCCATTTTACATATGAGGAAACTGAGGCAGATAGAAATTAAGTGATTTGCTCAGGGTCAAAACAGCTAATGTATGAAGCTGGATTTAAACTTGAATCTTCTTGACTCTAGGCTTAGCTTTCTATCTACTGTACTCCCCTGTTGTGGTTCAGTTGTTTACAACCCTTTATGACTCCATCTGGAGTTTCATGGAAAAGGTAATGGAGGGATTTGCCATTTCCTTTTCCAGCTCATTTGACAGATGAGGAAACTAAGGCAAACAGTGTTAAGTGATTTGCCCAGAGTCACCCAGCTAGTAGGTGTATGAGGCTAGATATGAACTCAGGAAGATGACTCTTCCTGATTCCAAGCCCAATGGTCTATCCATTCTGCTACCTAGCTGCCCCTAATATGGGGGCACATTGTATTTTAATGACATACATATTATACTTTACAATATACAAAGTATTTTCTTTATTGTTGTTGTTGTTTTACAATCTTATGAGGTAGGCAAGGCAGATATTATATTAAAGAAAAGGAAACTAGGACTTGGGAAGGTGGTAGCTTGCCCAGATATTCCACTGTCAAGAAAGGGCAGACTCCAGAATAATACTTAATTCTTTGTTTTTTGTTAAGGTTCCCAGGGAGGGGACAGGACTTAGACCAGGGTTCCCCAGGTAAGGAATGAGGAAAATAGTAAGAAGAAATGCAAAGATAGAAGTAAGAAGAACCTCACCTGAAGATAAGGGCTAGGGAAAAGATAAGAATCACAGTCACAATCACAGTGTGGGGTCAGAAAGGATCCAATGCTGGTGGCAAAGGATTCCAGTTTATTAAAGACTGGTAGATCTTTTAAAGGTAAATACCACAGGAATTACAAACAAACAGACTGTGAGAAAGGTCCATGGGAAAGTGTAACAAGAATGTAGATAGTGCAGCTGGTAGGATAATGGTTGGGGCAGAATAATGGTTCCAGGAATCATCCAGGGTTCATGGAATGGTCAGCAATCTTGTTATGGGAAACTAAAAGAAGGTGGACGTGAGGGCACTTGGACTCGTTCTCAGACAGATCTTGAGAATTTGACCTCTGAGGAGGGCTCTCAGATCTTTATCTAAGATAGACCAAAGATATCAACCTCTGACAGTTTTTCTTTTCTTTAATTTACTCACTTGATAGTTGAATGACTTTTCTATATACTTTAGCAACAAAACACACCTTGAACACAAAATCAAATGAGATAATCTATCAGAAGTGCTTAAATATAAATGCTAGCTATTATTACTACTGCTACTACTACTATTTTGTTTTTTGGTTATGTGACTCTTCATGACCTAATTTTGAGTTTTCCTGGTAAAGATACTGGAGTGCTTTGCCATTTCCTTTTCCAATTTATTTTACAGATGAGGAAACTGAGGCAGAGTTAAGCATTTTGCCGTGATAAGTGTCTGAGGCCATATTTGAACTCCTGAAAATGAGTCCTCCTCACTCCAGGTTAGGCATTCTATCCACTGAAGCACCTAGCTACCATTACCACAGTCACCACCATTATCACTGCTACAGTTTTTGTTGTTATTGACCTCTGGCAAGTCACTTAACATGTTTGTCTCAGTTTCCTCATCTATAAAATGAAGATAACAATAGCATCTACTTCTCAGAGTTGTTGTAGAAGCAAATGAGATAATTTTTGTAAAGTGCTTAGTACAGTGCCTGGGACATAGTAGGCACTATATAAATGTTAGTAATTCTTGTAATTGTGATTATTTAAGACCTTGGTGTTCAGCATGGTGTACAGGAAAAAAACAAATGAGATTTAGAGTTAAAAGAACTTGAGTTCAGATTCTGCCAGCACTCGTTTTCTATTTGATTGTGAGCAAGTCACTGACCTGTCTAGTTTCCATTTTTACCTCCTGTGATGCTATTATTCTGTCCCTGCCTCTCACACTATTTCCATGACACTTTTCTGCCTTTAGCACACAAAGCATTGTACCAGGTGATATCATGGGCATGAAAGTCCAAAGAGACATGGATGTATCTTCCAGGATGTTGTAGTCTAGTTGGGGAAATAGAACACACAGACCTCTTTGAGAATATATAGAAGGCAGATTATGCATAAGGGGTG
Source organism: Monodelphis domestica (assembly GCF_027887165.1). Lineage (NCBI taxonomy): Eukaryota > Metazoa > Chordata > Mammalia > Didelphimorphia > Didelphidae > Monodelphis > Monodelphis domestica. The sequence continues at coordinate 437,808,146 of NC_077228.1, read as the reverse complement.
TTCAGGGACTGGTACCTCTGGCCTGAGGGTTTGCTGAGCCCTTTTCAGGGCTCCTTTTCTTTGATGTCCACCTGCTTTCAAACCATCTCCCATTAGACAGACTAAACCAGGTTGAGAGTAACTGTCAGGCTTCAAACCCATCAGTGAATTAGGGGGATTTCTACCCAGGCATATGAAATTTTCCCTTGGAAGAGAGGCAGATGAGAATAATTTATGCCAATGGGCATAAAGCAGGTGCTATGGAGCAGTTAGACCTTGGTTAGACAAAGAAGGGGACAAGGTCATCAACTGCATCCCATGCCATCACTAGTTGTCTTGATTTTTGTTTTGCTGGTGGACTTTGATGATTCTGGAAGAGAGAATCAGGCTGCTGACTTTATACAACTCTGCCTTACTTAAACCCATTTTAAGCTCGAGTCAAAAAGATATTATCAGTGATATCATTTTGGTTCTCTTTGAGTACAAAGAACAATAACCAATTGATAAGGCAATAGAGGGACAGCTGGGTTGCTCAGTGGATTGAGAGCCAGGCTTGGAGGCAGGAGATCCTGGGTTCAAATTTGGCCACAGACACTTTCTATCTGTGTGACCCTGGGCAAGTCATTTAACTCTATTACCTAGCCCTTACTGGTCTTCTACTTTGGAACCAATACATAATATTGATTCTAAGATAAAAGTTAAGTTAAAAAAATAAAGTAACACATTAGTACATGCTAAGTAAAAACAAATATTTAGGAGAAAAGACATGTTTTGGTCAGAGTAGGATAAAGGAGATTTGTCAGAGAAGGCTTCTAAGAGGGTTGTTGTCTAATGTGATGATGTATTTAAAATGCTCTTTACATTAGGTTATTATAATTGTAAAATATTTTTATTGTTAGCTGTACCTTAAAACGTAATAGGATCACCGATTTAGAACTGGAAGTCAGACTAAAACCAGATCTGGAAGGGACCTTAGAGGCCAGCTAGTCAAATTTCTCTCATTTTACATGTTTTTACATTTTATATTTTATAAATGAGAAAATTGAAACCCCAAATGGTTGTGGTTGCCCCAAATCAGGGAGGTAGAAAATAAGAAGGAACCCAGATTTTTCTGATTCCAAAGCCAGTATTCTTTCCACTGTATTCTAGGAAGAAGTTGATAGTCATTTACATAAACTCAATCCTTTTTTTCAGATAAGGAAACTGAGATGTGAAAAGATTAAATTACTTGTTTAAGGTTACCCAGATGGAAAGTGATAGAACTAGATTCAAATCCAGGGCCTCTGACCCCAAATTAATAGCTTTTTTTTTACTGCCCCATTATGTTCTCATCATAGAGTTGATAAAGTCATTACTTTTTAAAAATTATAATTTAGAATCAGGAAAAATAATTCCATGTTGTTATAAATTTTATTGTGATTATTACTTATACTGTCTTATTTGATCTTCACAAAAAACATGGGAAATAAGTAATATTATCATACCCCTTTTACAGAAATGGAGACTGACACTAGAGAGGCCAAATGACCTGTCCAGGAACATGCAATTGAGGTAGAATCCAAACTCAGGGCTTCCTGACTCCAAATTCAGGACCCTTTGCACTATGCCAGCTGGGTGAGTGAGTATCCTGCCCCTTACATGAGTTAATTGTTTGAACCTGGGCACATTACTCTGAACCTCTTTAATATAGCAGGTAGGTAAGTAGTGCAGTGGAGAGAGTGCTGAGTTTGAAGTTAGGAAGATTTGAATTCATATCTGACCACAGACACTAGCTATATGACCCTGGTCAAATCATATAACCTCTATTTGCCTCAGTTCCTTCAATTATAAATTGGGCATAATAGTAGCACTTACTTCCTAGGGTTGTTGTGTTGCTCAAATGAGACAAAATTTAGCAGTGTTTGGCACATGGTAAGTACTATATTAAAATGTTATTATTAGCAGTAGTTGTAGTAGTAAAATGAGGCAAATAGTTCTGTATTATTAATAATAGCTATTAAAATTATAAATTTTATACTAAAACAGAGATAATAATTATAAAGTGTTTAACATGGTCCATGGCATATAGATGTTAACTATTATTGTTATGAATGATGGTAGCATTAAAATAAATTAATAGCTCATATTATATTATTCATTAATAATTGTTACCTATGATTATAAATATAAATATTATTAATTAAATTATTGAAAATTATTATACAGATAGAGATAATAATTATAAAATGTTTAGCATAGTGCCTAGTACACAGAAAGTGCTAAATAATCATTTAGCGATTATTATTATTATTATTATTATTAGTGGTAGTAGTAGTAGTGGTAGTAGTAGTAGTGGCAGTAGTGGTAGTGGTGGTGGTAGTAGTAGTAGTACTAGTACTAGTACTAGTAAAACAAGACTAATGACACCCATAGAACTTAGCCTCAAAGAATTGTTTTAACATTCAACTGTGGTAATAATAGGGGTCTTCCAGAGTCTTAGTATGATTTTAAGCTATTAAAACTTAAAGCTTTTCAAATTTAAATAAAAACTTTGAAGGAATTAAAGCTTCAAATGGCATTAAGACTTTTGAGACACCTTGTCAATGTAAAGTCCTTACACAGCGGAGAGTCCCGTGAATGCCCTATGCCTGGTATGATGATGTAGAGGGGAGGGAGAAGCCGAGGGAGAGGGGCATCAACAGTCAGGCGGAGCTAGGACTGAATAGAGGAAGATGACCCCTGGGTAGACTTGGTGGGAGTTAGAGATGTAGATAAAATAAATGATAGCTCGGGAGGGTCAAATGTATTTGCCATAGACAAATTTTAAAAATAGAAATACAAGGTAATTCTGTGGCAACCTTGAGCTTAGAGAGGCAGCTTGCTGGATGGGCTATGCAGACGTGCCTGCGCCATGTTGCTGTGTGCTTCCGCTTGACCCGCTGTGAAGTCCCAGAGCTGGAGGCCCTTTGAACCTCCTACTTGAGACCTATCGGAATTCTGTGAACATCTTATGACTTGGACCAATGGGGCTAGAACAGGCTCAGCTGTGCCATTTCCTCTTTTGGCTCAATCAGGCAGCAAGCGGGGGAGTCCAGAGGTGATGAATAGACAAATCCCTGGTGCCGGGCAGCCCTCGCTTCATGTGGTTCTGAACCTTACGTTGGAGGGCAATGTCTGTGGGACCCCCGCTTCAGATGTCCTGGAAATCTCCTTGCCCTCTCTTAGCACTGCTTCACCAGGAGGGGTTAGGGTGATGAGGTTCCCTTGCATTCGATTTATGAGGTGTGAGAATCAAATAACCTATATAAAATTTTATGTTGTGTTTCAAGATGTCTCATCGAGACTGAAATACATCTGGTTAAATTCCAAATAAACTGACTCCCCTAGAGTTTTCTCTGAAGCTTGCTTGCCGGCTAGCATATGATTAAGGTTAATGTTGTGAAGCAGCTCCTAGAGGGTGAGGTGAAGCTTCTGCCCGTGCCCTGAGCTGGTTTGATTTTGGGGAGGTAAGTGAAGGGGTGAGCTAGCTAATTATTCTGACCCACTTTATTTGATGGGGCATGTTTGAGGGTGGAATGGTGGATGGAAGGTCAGAAAACTTTAGCCTTGAGACTTGCCTTTGATACCATCCTTGAGTAAGCAGGACTGAGGTTCTCCACTCTCACATGTGAAGGGAGGCAGTATTTATTCCCCTGGAGCTAGCTCACAGGCATATTCAGACTATGTGGTACTTTGGGAAAGTAATACACTATACAAACTAAGGCACATCAGAGGAACAAACAAAATACCCTCTGATTTGGTGAGCCTAGTCTTTATAAACCTCTGGTCTAACAACATTCTACTCAATCAAGGTGCCTCCTTTCCTGGAAACTTCCAGCTTCCCCAACTAATTGGTACCTCCCTTCCTTTGACACCTGAGGTGGGGAACCAATCAGACAAATCTGCTAGAGACCCTTCCTCTCCCAATAAAATATCTGGCCCTGATCTGCATCACAGAGAAATTCTCTTTTGTGAGACTATCCCAGGCAAACTGCATCAACATGGGTTGGAGCCATATCTTGGAATAAGAGATCTAGGGAAATATTTCTCACTGGATCATCAATGCTTCCTCTTATTTTCCTCCCCCTGTGATCTCAAGGCCCAAATCCTATGCATTCTATGCCCTTTGGTTACTGGCTGCATCCTTATCACAGAAGGAGCAGAGATCCTGGTGTGTTCTTGTCTCATCTCTCTTCACTACCCATTCTCTTGTAAGTTAAAATATTCCAATTATATAAACATGTAAGGGACTTGCCCCAAGTGACATAGGTAGTAAGCAAAAGAGAGGTTAATTTTTTACTTTTTGCCAGTCTAATTCTTCAGTCCCAGAAACAAGGTAGTTTACAAATGTGAAATGTATTTATGAAATACTAGTTCTTTGTGCCTTTTTTTCCCATGCCATTTCCCTACTCCAACCCCCTGCCAGGAATTCTTTTCCTTCTGACCTTTACTTCTTGGCTTGCCTGGACTTCTTCAAGATTCAGCTCAAATCCAACTTTCTCCAGGAGGCTTTTCCTCCTTTTTCATTTTTAGTGCTTTCCATGTGACATAACCCTTTATCCAATCTGTATATATCTTTTATGTACATAATTGTTTACATTAGGATCTCCCCCATTAGACTGTTAGCACAGATTTCTTTGACTTTCTTTGTATGCTCAGCAGAGTGCCTAGAACATAGTAAGCCCTTAATAAATGTTGACTAACTGACTGACTTTATGGAGGTTTTTCATATGGGCTAGAGCCTATCCTTATTTCCAAAAAATACCCGTAAATTTCAGATTTCTTTCATTGACTTGAAGGACAACTACCTCTTTATTCTCTATTTTCTTTCCTCCCCTTCTTTCTTGTCTTTCTGATTCATACTTTATATCTTGAGATCTAAAAGTGATGCAAAATTTTCAATTTTTATTCACCTATGTCAACAACTCATTTATAGATGAAGAGAACGAGATAAGGAGCCTTGAATGGAATATTCAGGCAAACCCTGTTTTCAATGACCCCAAATCCAATGTTCCTGACCTGTTCAATTTTAGATTTAACCAATTTCCCACTGTAAAAGTTGAAGCATTAGTAAAAGTAGGAAAAGTGTTAGGAAACTTGGGAAATTCTCTCCCAACCACAGCAATTTCTATAATATTTAATAATGCTCATTTATGATTTCTTCTTAGTTTCAAAGGGATGAGAAAAGCAATAGGAAATAGCAATCCAATTCCTGCCCTCTGATTAGATCATGGGATCATAGCTTTGGAGCTTGGAGAAACCTTAAAAGTCATCGGATCCATTTTCTTCATGTTTCGTTTATGACTTTGAATATTTGAAGTACTGAAGAGGGATTATACTTGTATTATCTAAATCATTGTTGGAAATGGAAGAGAAGTTGATTTAGGCTTAAGGTAGTAACAAGCTTCTTTAAAAATTTTTTTATTTAGAATATTTTTCCATGGTTACATGATTCATAACCCCCCTCTTCCCTGCTCTCTCTTCCTCCCTCCGAAAGCCAAAAAACATTTCCATTGGGTTATACATGTATCATTGTTGAAAACATATTTCTATGCTATTCATATTTTCAGTAGAGTGATTCTTTATGATCAAAACCCTAATCACATCCCTATCACAGTAGGCGGTCAATCGTATATTTTTCCAACACATTTCTGTTTCCGTGGTTCTTTCTCTGGATGTGGATAGCATTCTTTCTCACAAGTTCCTCTGGATTGTCCTGGGTCATTTCATTGCTGTGGGTAGAAAAGTATTACATTTGATTGCGCCATAATGTATCAGTCTCTGTGTATAATGTTCTCCTGGTTCTGCTCCTCTCACTCTTTATTAATTCCTGAAGGTTGTTCTAATTCATATGGAATTCCTCCATTTCTTTGTTTGTTTTAGCACAATAATATTCCATTAGTAACATGTACCACAATTTATTCAGCCATTCCCCAACCGTTGGACACCCTTTCATTTTCCAATATTTTTGCTACCACAAAGAGCATGGCAATGAATATTCTTGTACAAGTCTTTTTCCTTATTATCTCTTTGGTGTACAAACCCAGCAGTGGTATGGCTGGGTCAAAGAGCAGGCATTCGTTTAAAGCCCTTTGAGCATAGTTCCAAATTGCCCTCCAGAACGGTTGGACCAATTCACAATTCTACCAGCAGTGTATCAGTGAATTGACAAGCTTCTAATAATCAGTGTCATCTGTAAGTGGAATGGGCAGCCTTATGTATGATTTTTTTCTCTCATTCTCTAACTTTCACTAATAAATAATTATAATTTAATATACAAACTTCAAGAACATTTTAATCATTACTCTTAGAAGATAAAGGTTATTCCTCACATGAGGTATTTAAACACAAGTTAGGTAAACATTTAGTAGGGAAGTTTTAGAGAAATTTCTCAATCAAGTACAAGTTAGATTGGATATCTTTGGAAATTTCTTTCAACTTATATTCCATGATTCTAGGGTTTCTAGGGTATGGCCCTACTAGGTTACTGTGGAATTTGGAGCCAAAGAAAGGTGATAGAGATGTACTAATCATAAAAAGCATGTGGACTTTCAGAATTGGAAGGGACGTAGAGAATTGTTTAGTCAATATTCTCTCAATTAAGATCAAATAGTGCTTAGTGGTCAAGCTCTGGAAGGACTTGGGTTAGTTTGGAATAATTTCCACTTATCTGGATCCTTTTCCCAATAGCATTTTCATTCTTCTTGTCTTGACCACATGGCGTAGCACCTGCCCTGATGACACTATTCACTCTTGGCATCTTGGTACATCTTTTTCTGTCAAGAAAGCTAAAGGCAGAAGGGCTCAGGCAACAATGTGATACTTGGCATTCAGTGGTGGAAACTAGGAGTGATAACTTCTAGGCACTTTTATTATCTTCTTTCTTCTCCCCTTACTCACCAAAATAACCCAAGACAAGAAAAGACAAAACATGCCTATATGTTTTAAGAAAAGATTTCTTAAGATAGGACATCTCAACGGATATTAAAAGATTAATGTCTACATTGCATAGAAAATGCTTATAGTAAACTCAATCTTATCTCCTTCTCTGCATACTGGGAAAAATAACAAAATAACAAGAATCAAAGTATCTGCCATGAGCTAGGTACCCTGCTAGGTGAGGATATGAGACAAAAGTAAAGTGAGCCCTCCCTCAAGGAGCCAAAATTGGGTGAAACCATTAAAAACTGCTAATCATAAACATGGTAAGCAAGATTATAATCTTATTACAAATGTTACACAGACTAATTATGATGAACCAAAAATTCAACATAGTTTAAACATTCAGCTGTAGTCTCTTAAATTCTTGGAGGTTAGATTATGACAGCTCTCTCCTCAGAATTAGTTTGACCTAATTAGCTGGGTCTACAAGACATCTCTGAAGGTGCTAAGCACTTCCCAAAGACTAGAATAGGGAGTTTTGTTTGTGGGATTGCTGTGGATGAACTAGACATTTCTAAATAAGTTGCTAAGTGCTCATTAGCAGCATGTCTGAGAAACTTTGCCTTTCCTTCAGGACTAATTTTACAACAAATTATGGGGCTACTTGCCAAACATTTTTGAGAAATGACTATAAACAGCAGGAAATGAAGCATTAATTTCAGGAATTCAGTAGATTAGAAAATTTAATGGCTCTGAGAAAAAGAGTATAAATTGTTAGCAGGTAAATTGTTATAATGCAAATAATGGAGTTCACCATAGTAGTTTGCTGACTTAGAAAAGCGAATCTCTCCTTTTCCTCCCTCCCTTACCCCTTACCATCCCACAGTGTTTGGGTCTTTATAAAATGTCCCTGACTTCATTTTCTCAGGCACTGAAATACAACTATATTTAGTTAAATTAAAGGAACTTTGTTCCAGTAAATCAAACACACATTTATTAAGTGTGCTGGGCATTAGGGGTTGGTTGTTGTTATTCATATTCAATGACAAACAAAATGACATCACTGATGATACATTTTGAGTTGGATATAAATTGGGTTAAAATGAGGCAGAGTTGTACAAAGTTGTCATTCTTTTAGTGGCAAGATCAAAGTCAGGACAACTGGTGATGGCCCAGGATGCAGTGGATGACCTTGACTTCTTCATTGTTTGACCAGTGTCTAAGCAGTCCACAGCTACTGCTTCAGTTCATTTCATGGCCCTTGGAACAAGTTCTGTCAAATTTTCATGCAGGTTAGACATTCCTCTACCTCATTGATGGGTTTGAGGACTGTCAGTTATCCTCAACCCAATTTAGCCCACCTGCAATGATGGTTTACTGGAGTGTAGCCACTGTATATACTACAGCTTTTTGGAGGCACAAGGGAGAGCTGGATGGTGGGTGGACATTAAAGGAAGAAAGAAGTCTGAAAAGAGTTTGGCAAGCCCACCACCAGTATTCCCTGAATACCCAATGGTACTAGGCATACAAAGGTAATTGAAGATAGTCTTTGCCTTCAAGAAACTTCAAGTCTAGTGGAGGTTGTGGGGAAAGAGGTGAGAGAACATGTATGTATGAATACATATAAATATATATCAGTACCTATAATATTATTTTACATTATATAATAAATTATTGCATTATAATAGTATATTATTAACATATAAAACATTAATGATTATAATTAAAATTGTCATACTTATTATAGTTATATGTATATGTTCATACAAAATAAACACAAGATGTTTCTATATTTCTGAGTTTCTAAACCTTTTCTGTATCATCTGTGGCTTCTACAAAACTCTCATAACAAGACAAACTATAGGACAACTATTTCATACCTCAGTGTTGTAAAATGGAGATTTGAACCCTAGACTTCAATCCCGAGAAGTCCTTGGTATTTCCCAGAATTCCCTATAATCTCACTTGAGTCTCCACCTAGGCAAGATCACAATTAGTATGGGAGGCTCACTGCCTCCCATGAGCTCTCTCTCTGCTCTCAGCCATTTGCAAGATGTAGTAAGTAAGCTTTGAATGGGCTAATCAGCCGTAGGCACGTGGTTTTCTTATTTCGTATTTTCTTTATTTCTTGATTTCTAATAATCCTTAATAAACCTCATAAAATATAATACTTTTATTGTTAGGAACTAATTTAATTTTTATAGTTTTGGCTGACCACATCGGTTGTGATGAAATACCCTCAATATTCTTAACTTTCCTAAACCTTTTCTCTACTGTGACTATCCATAAGTTTAGTTTTTAATGGCTTATTTTGATCAGCTGTAGAGGGAGCAATGGCCTAGATAATTTTTTTAAGCCACGCTTCTCCAAGGCTTTTCAGCAAAGCTTCTTGATTCAGCTCGCTCCTGCTGCCTGCTCCCGCCTCCTGCTCTCAGTTTTTTGCATCCAGTCATCTGCTCTATACCTGCTTGGCCCTGCCTGCTCACCTGGTCCTGTCCTGGCCCTGCCTGCCTGGCTCCTGCTCCTGCTCCTGGCCTCCATCCATCTCGCTTACCTGGCCCAACCCCAGCCCCAGCAACTCTGGCCTCCGAGCCAGATTGCTCATCTCCCCAGGCCCAGCCCCAGGACCCAGGTTGCTGGTAGCTGCCCCTTGTGTCTTCAGAATAAAAAACCAGCTGGTAAAAATGGAGGTGATTTTTCCTTAGGCTACAATTAGCCTCCACATGGCAAGGGATCACAGGGGGGGACAACGAGGAGAAGGAAGAGACTTCTCCAAACAGGAAGTTACAAGTATGGCATATTCTATGAGAGAGCAGTGCATTTCCTATCTAAAAGGATGTTTTTTTCATGACTGCACTGATTCTTTTATTTATCTCACCTGAGATTCAGGAGAGAATTTCAGCTCCCTGCAACTCTTTGGCCCAATTTGAGATTCCAAAAGCCCACCCTCACTATGGGGGAGCAGCTCAGTGGCTCAGTGGATTGAGAGCCAGGCCTAGAGATGGGAGGTCCTGGGTTCAAATATGGCCTCAGACACTTCCTAGCTGTGTGACCTTGGGTAAGTCACTTGAACCCCATTGCCTACCCCTTACTAATCTTCTACCTTCTGACAATAGGCATCTAAATGGATAAAAAAGAAATGAACTTTAAAGAGATTGGAGGTTATATTTTTAAGGCTTTTCAGACTCCAATGTTTTATAAAAATCTCTATTTTATTGCATTTTGCTGATTGTTTTGTTTAAGATTTAATTTTGTTGGTTTTAAGTTTATATATTAAAGCATTCAATACTATTCTGTTACACTGAATCATTTTAATGTACTGGGTTTTAATACTGTTATATTCTGTTGCTTTCCCCCTATAACTATACTGAACAAATATTATTGAAGAAGCCTCTATAAAAACAGCTTTTTTTTCTATTTTTGACTTTGTAAATTGTCACATAGAGGATGGATGGACTTCATCAACCTGGTTACAATTGTATAACAACCTTTGGAAAATTTAATGAACTAAATGTCTCAAATTGATTTTAAAGGGTCTTTAGATATGAATTTTAGATTTTTTTTTCAATAACTGATCATTTTCCTGCCCCTAACAGGAGGGAAGGTCCATTTTGGTAGCTGAAGTGAAATACAATTATAATCCCCACCTCCCACATTTATAAAAATGTTTATGGATGGGACATCACAGTCTCATACTAAAGGAGCTGGGAAGTTAATCCCAGGGCATGGTACCCCTGGATGACTCCCAAAAAGAGGAGCATCTCTCATTTGTAACTCTTCAGCTCACTTTACCCAACATCAACAGTACAGATTTTTTTTTCCCTAGACTCCTCTGCCACATTTTTTTAATGATATATAGATTTCTTGATGATGTTCTAGACCCAAATAAGTTTTACTTTGCTTTTTTTTAAGTATCTCAGCCAAGGTTGAAACATTGCTACACCTGAAAATCTTGTGACAAATATCCATCAGTTCATAGGCTTTTAAAAATACCATTCAGCAACTTATGTGAAATATGATAGTGGGTTTTTTTTTTTTTTTGCTATTGTAATTAACTGGGTTATTGTGAATTTTGGAGATTTTGAACTACTGTTCTTTATAAAAAACTGTTACTTTGTGAAATTTATTTGCTCGTACTCACAGTGGATCATGGCCAGGTATGAAAAGGAAATGGATCTCATTTTTGGTAAAAAAAAAACCCTTGTATTCTACATTTTCTTAGCTGACACAGTGTGTCAATGATTACAAGCTATATTTTGAATTTTAAAACTCTCTGTTATTATATTTTTCTTGCATGTGCAATATACTATCTCATTTTTTCTCTCTCTTTTTATACTTGAAGCACATGTCACCAGTATTAAGATTTTCTTTAACTTTTTTTGATTTAGCAGTATTATAAGTTTTAAATATTTGCTATAATGTAAAATCACACTCATAAAGCTTGAGACTGCAAAAATGATGCCACTAATTTTTTTTTTAATTATGGGACTTTACTTAATGATTCTGTCTGATTCCAGGACAAAAGGAGCACAGAGCCATTGCACAGTGCCAATCAAGCACAAAGTCAGAGACCAACCAATCCCAAAGGGGTTGATGAAAATTTTGAGCCATGACAAAAGGACTTGAATCTAGTGTGAGACTCGAGGTTTTCGATGCTTGACATATGTTAAGACGTAGGCCTTCCTTGTATCCACACTCTTTGTGAAAATACTTACAGACAAATATCTCAAATTTGGCTCCTACCTGGGTCCTATAATCTAGTCTTTTTCTGTCTTTCATAATGTGGTAACTTTTTGTAGTCCTGGCTACTGAGTGGGTAAATGCTTAATTGCTTATATCATTTTAATTGGGCCCTGATTCAAGGACCTGTTATAGATTTATTTTTCTCATACTTAGAATTTGTACACATAAGACTTTGATAGTCTATATTTCATCCAGAAATTATCTTTTTTATTTGGATTTTTTTTATGTTTTTGATTTCTCTTACCAATTGATTCATATACCTCACAACTCAGCCATGCATCCCTAAGTGATTCCTATGTTTTTCAATCACCCTCTTCAGGGGGGAATGTAAAAATTATTATTATTTTAAATTGCAAAGTTTAAATTCCTTGAGAGAGAAATTTTAGGTTAAGAAACATGATACCTCTCTGAATCCAGAAATTGAAATGTTTGTAGAAGACACCATGAAGATGCCTCCACAGACCACAAGCTGCACGAGAAGATCAAGAATGAACTTTGGGATGTGGTGATTTGAACTGTGTGGAATTTAAATGCATTTGTTTTATATGTATTCTCTTAAGCCAAGGGAGACTGCCCCCTAACTGGCTTTTTGTCAATGTGTCTAGCAATTATTGGTTTTGTTTTCTTTTCCTCTTATCCTCAAATTATTGTAATTTCAAAGTTGGGATGTTTATAAGACCCAGTGGAGAGACTAGTCTTCCTTGGGCCTCGGGGAAATGTAAAATGGAGATTTGAACCCTAGACTTCAGTTCCCAGAAGTCCTTGGTATTTCCCAGAATTTCCTATAATCTCACCTGAGTCTCCAACCTGGGCAAGATCACAATTAGAATTTAATGGGCTCACTGCCTACCCCGAGCTCTCTCTCTGCTCTCAGCCATTTGCAAGATGTAGTAAGTTAGCTTTGAATGGGCTAATCAGCCCTAGGCACGTGGTTTTCTTATTTTGCATTTTCTTGATTTCTTGATTTCTAATAATCCTTAATAAACCTCATAAAATATAATACTTTTTTTGCTATAAACTAATTTAATTTTTACAGCATCATGGTCCCACGTTCCACACAAACTCCTTTACCTGTTATGAACATAGCTTCTTTGCTTTGCAATAATTCCTTGAAAGAAAAAAAATTTAAAATAAGGAATTTAGTAGATCAAAAGACCTGAGAAAAAAACCTTGGTGCTGATTGATTTCACATCAGACCTATGCTTCTAGGCTGGGATTAGGTCTGATCAGTAGAGATGTTCACAGTGGAGCCTGTATCTCTCAGCCCTGGGAATTCTTTACTGGGAAGAAAGCTCACTTTCTCATTCTCATTGTGGAATCAAGACAGTTGGTTTATGGGAGTGGGAGGGGCCAGGATTATGGTGGTGGTGAGGAGGGCAAAAAGATATCAGCTGCTGCCAGTAACTCCACTGAGATCACAAACTTACTTCTACTATAAGGTTGCTTGTAGGAAGAGTGGACTGTGGGCCAGTTTTTGTTATATGTTGGTCATTATGCCATGTTTGAAGATGTTTTTGTTTAGGAGAATGATGAATAGAGAAGATCCAATCACAAAAAAAGGAAGAAAGAAAATTTTATTTGGGAAGAAGGGTTGGACCAGACTAAGTACACATGTGGACATCCATAATGGAAGAGACACAATATGGAAGATATTGTGGGATTGTTTTATAAGACGAGTCAGGAAGAGGAAGATACCAAGAGGATGGGGGGACAGGGGGAATTGCCAGATGATACAGTATTAATAGCCAAAAAGTGCAATGGTAAGGACATCAATAATTATTGATCCAAATGCCTACCTTTTCATCTTTATAACATCCTTGAGAATGAACTATATACATATTGAGGTTGTCTTTGATGAAAATTCACAAAGTGGAGGGGTCAGCTTCCCCAAAAATCTTTTCTGCAGTAGACCACATTTTAATAGTCACATAAGTAGCTGTAAGGTTTGGAAAAGTAAGATTCTTTTGTTTTCATCACTATTGTTTACTCCCCCAGGACCTATGCTATAGACCAAAACACAGCCTTATAAAACTCTCCTATAACTAGGATCCTCTGTGATAGACATTGGATCATAAATTCCTTAACAAATGCAACCATAGAGATAGTATTATCTAATGACCATCTGCTTATTAACATCAAACAGGCATAAAATAGGAAGACATCAGTGTACAAATGTTAGAGCAGGATTTTTAAAATGGGGATCCATTAATTTCTTTTTAAAATATTTTGATAGCTATATTTCAATAAAATTGTTTCCCCTTATAACCATATGGATATTATTTTAAAATATTATCCTGAGAAAGGGCTCATAGTCAATTTCACAAGATTGCCAAAAGGGTCCATGACATAAAATGGCTCAGAATCCCTATGTTGGAAGGATTCTTTGTAGGTAGTAAGGTCTTCTAGGTGCCCCTATTTGTGGATGATGTCATGATGTTATTTCAAGGGTGGAATATCACAGAACTTGCTTTAAAAGATCCATGATCACACACAAAGGATTCATCTAGTAATCTATTTAGGGAATAAACAAACAAAGAAACAAACCAGAAATGACTTCTTCAGAGACCCTGAGCTTCATACCACTATAGATAAGAGAAAATCCTATGCTTTGAAGAATTCATCTCTGCTTGTTCCTTATGCAGGGTATTTTCTGGTTTTGGGGTTACCTCTTCCTTATCCCCAGTGACCTCATCTTGTGTTGAGGCTTTAGAGTGAGCTGTAATTGTGTCTAGGATAAATTCCATTAAGAGGATGGGACCTGGTGTCACTGGGGATACTTTGACTAGTTGATAATTGCAACAGGGGCAGTTGGGTGGAATGGGAGCTGGGCACTAGGAAAGAAGTAATGGTAATAGGATCTGGTGCCTTTGGGGTGTTTTCACAGGGACAATACACCCTCCTAGGGAAGATATCTATTCACCACTGTCCAGTATTGGCACCCTGAGGCAAACTCCCATTTTCACCATTTAATTATCACTCTGAGTGCTTAGAATGTCAAGCGATGGAAGGAAGGCTTCAAATCAATGCCTTGCTCAATCATTTACTGGTTCTTTCCTGATGCTATGTCACAAAATTCCCCTTTCTTGATCCTCTAATTCCCTGTGATTCAGTTACAATTCACTGAAGTGTAAATTCTTTTTTTTTTTTTAAACCCTTACCTTACATTTTGGGACCAATACTGCATATTGGTTTCAAGGCAAAAGAGTGGTAAGGGCTAGACAATGGGTGTTAAGTGACTTGCCCAGGGTCACACAGCTAGGAAGTATCTGAGGCCACATTTGAATCCAAGACCTCCCATCTCTAGGCCTGGCTCTCAATCCATGAACTACACAGCTGCCTCCTAAAGTGAAAATTCTTGTTGCTGGCTACCTCTACCTACTCTCTTATGTCTGCCTACCATGGTCTTTCTTTACCTTTCCATTCCGTGGTACCCCTAGAGGTGTGACTCCATTTAAAAAAATTCTGTAAGTTATTTTTTATTATGAACCTAGCAAGCATGAACATTTCAGTGCTCAAAGAACAGAGAAAAGGGTTGATCTAAAACTGTATATTTCTATTATGTACATTTTAAAAGCATATATTAAATTTAACATGATATTGCCAATGCTGCTTTGCTTGTTGGAATTCTTTTCTGAAATTCCCTCTGTTCTCTTCCATGTATTTTAAAATGCATGATTATTGCTCTTTTGTTTATTTTTTCTTCTACTGACTATTACCACCTGCACACTGCCTCTCTAGCCAACCTCCCCCCCCCCCCCGCCAACCCCCCACAGCCGTTGGTTTCATATCCTGACTCTGACACACAGTGGCTGTGTGACTCTGGAGAAATTATTTAATCTCTCTGAACCCTAGGCAACTCTCTAGGCCTCTATGTTACAGAGAAGGTGCTGACCTGCATTTGTGGATGAAACTCCTCTTTAGGAGCATCCTCTCCCAATGAAATTCCCTATCCCTATTCACCTATGTACATACATCACAGAGAGACAATCAATATTCATTGAATGAATTGTAATAGACAGATAGGAAGAAGGGACAGCCCTGCAGTATAATGGGTTCCAGAGACAAGCCAGCTTTCTTTACTTGGCTGGCTACTCTTATATATACATTTAAGACTTTGGCTTAGATCTTTTCAAATAGTAATGCCCTTTGTGAAATGCAAAGTTCTGAAGATACAAAGTAAGAAGAAGAAAAAAAAAACCTACTGAAAGCCATAAGGACTTATTTATAGCACCTGTCACTGTATTTCTTAAGCACTCTGACAAAGGTTTCAGTTTTGGCAAAAAATCATACAGAAGGAGAGGAAGAGCCCTTTTTTGCCTTTTTAAAAAAGGTGCTACCTTTAGTCAATCTGTGATTTGTTTTTAAGATTATTCCAAAAGGAAATGTTTTTCTTCATTTGGTCAGCGGGCCTGACAGGCAGCAGATGAGACATCGCCTTGCTGCATGCGACAGCTTTTGCGTCTGCTTTTGAACAGCTTAATTGGGAGAAGTGATCAATTTTTAACATGCCCAGTAGGGATGACATTCCTGCATTCAGGAGACTTTTGAAGAAATTGTTAAAGAAAAAAAGAAGCCTATTTGCCAATTTCAAGCTACGTAAAAGCTTATGTCCCAGTGGCTTTTGTTGGCTTCTCTTTTTCACCCTGATGTTTGACTGCTTTGAACTTTTAGAGGATCTTAAACTATAAAAATGATTATGCTCCAGTCTCCCTACTCCCAACATGTACATTCTGGATTTTTGATAGGAAAAGCTCATCCGGAGTTCAGAAGGGAAGAATATGAATTTCTACCTAATTTAGAGGGAGGCAGCCTGGTATAAGAGCTTGAGTTAAAACATAACTCTGCTACCTGTGTGACCTTGGGCAAGTCATAACCTTTCCAGTTCTATTCAATATACATTTATTAAGCATCTACTCTATGCTTGGCACTGTGCTAAGTGCTATGGATTTTTTAAAAAAGGCAAAAGATAGTCCCTGTCCTCTATGAGTATGCAACAACACTCAATGCAGTGATGATCCTGTGAGCCTATTCTTAGGTTTCTGTTCCCTACTCCTTCCTGTTGCCTCTAGCATTATGCTAGCCTGCCTTAGAAATTGGTCTGCTTAGTGCACATTAACTGATGAAAGAATGCAGGCGAATAAGTATTGGTTATTAACACAGAGGTAGAGTGACTGGTGTATAGGAAAGAAGATTGCTAAGTGACTTAGAATAAAAAAATAAAACAAAAAAATTCAAACTAGGTTTTGCCGTGGCTCTTCCATGTATTGATCATATGGCTTTGGGCCAGTCACTCATCCTCTTTGGTGTTCAAATTCTTTGTCTGTTGACTGTCAATTATAGCCACTGTTTTCCTTGATTTTTTTTTTTGCTTAGAAAATCACTTTGCAAATGGTAAATATTCAACTTCTTTTTATATTTTATATTTATCTGCCTACATTTCATGTTGTTTCTTCTCAATAGAATGTGTAAAAGTTTCTTGAGGGCAAGGACTATTGTTTTTCCTATTCTTTGAATCATTTGTGCCTGCTGTAGTACCATGCATATATAGACTCTTATAAATACCTATTGAATGAATGAATACTTTAATGGATCCAGGATCTTATTGACATGGGTTTTCCCTCTCCTGATGCAGGTGGCAACTCACCCATACCTTCTCATATAAGCTAATTCTTATTTATGTTCTCCTACAAATCTTCCACAATTGATTTACCCAACATGTTGGGGCTGCCAAGAGGCAAATTTAGGTCCACTATTAGAATAAAAAACCCTAGCTAGTAATTAGAGCTCTCTAAGATGGAAATGGACTACTTTGAGAGGTGGTGGATTATCTCCGTTTTAAGGTCTTCAATCTTTGGGATATGTGACAGTGCGGATTTATTTCATGTATACTTTGGACCAGGTAGCGGCTGCTGAGGTACCTTCCAACTCAGATTCTTTGAATTTCTCCATGTGATTCTAAAGAAATCATTTCACATTGCTGTGCCTCACACGCCTTCCAGGACCTAGCTCTTAAGTCTTGGAGGGATTGTGGAGGGAGTTCCTATAGGGAGCTTGCAATGTTGACTCTGGGAAGATTCTTCACATTAGTTTGCTTTCCAAAGCACATTACATATGCTTAGGGATCAAGGAACATGTTATTCTATATCTTTCTACATTGCACGTGCCTAGAAGTTTGCTATGCATCTAATGAAGAGTTGGTCCATATTTGGCAAATTAATGACTTTCAGACTTTCTGTATTGGTTAGAGCCTAAAAGTAGGAATTTTTGTGCCAAGAGCAAGTATGAGACACCATGCCTGTCTGACAAACAGCTCAAAAGAGCACTTGAAGTGGAGACAGAGATATAGGATTATGGTATAAAGGCACTCACTATTAGAGAGACCACTGTAGAAGAGAGGAGTTGGGCAGGGTGGCAGAGAAGAACTACCCTGAAGGATTACAGATCTTTTGGGCATTCTGGAGCGAAGCTCTAGCTGCCCCACCTCAGGTCCATCTTTGTATTGGTATAAGTGCTGATAGATGACCATTTAGTATAGAAGCAGTGGAGAATGAATTATGTGTGAGAAAATAGTTGTAGGTTATGCGAATAACGATCATCCATTCATCATTATAATTAACCCTACAGGTTCCCACTGTGCTGTTACACTGAATAAAAACAGAGACAAGATAAAAAGCTCCTTCATGTTGACACCAACTTGAATAGGCCAGCTATTATCACTGATGTTGAGCTATATTTTGTCAAGATAATTCATGTCTCACTTTGAGGTGAATGCAGTGTAAGGAATACTTTCTTTGCTGCTCAGCTAGCACACCCACCTCTCAGTAATAGGCCACAACACTCAGATAAGCAGTGGAAGAAAAGCAGTCATTTTTATTTTAACAGATGCTCTACTGTTGACTCTATATGCATCTTTTCAACTGCTTAGTCCTCAGCTTCTCAGTCTCTTAAAATGGAAAGAATTGTGTTTCTTTGTCTCTATCTGCCTGTCTTGCTGAAGAGCCTTGAGATACTTAGGAATAAAGGGCTATGTAAATCCACAGAGTAATTATTATTATAAATATGCTGACTATAAGAGAGCTTTCATGAAATAAAGGGAATTATCACATTCCCTTTGACTAGGACAATTTCACAGTGATCTATAATGAGTCCAAGTTTATTTGTTTGTTTGTTTGTTTTTACTGACACTGATTTCATGATAATTGAGTTTATTTCTGAGTGTGAGGATCTTTAAAGGATTATAGATGTAGGGTCAGAAGGGACATCAAAGGCCAGACCACCCATTTTATAGTTGAGACTTAGAGAAATTGCACAAGGATATAAATAGTGTGCTTTTGGACTACTCTGCTATTCAGTCAACATAGGTGATTGGTCATGATAATCCATGTCCTAAAGTAGAATTCTTGACTATATTCAACATTTCTTCATAAACAATCTAAGTTCACTTCACATTTACCAAATTTCCTGTAAGTTTCGGTAGACCCACATAAAGAGTGAATATAGAATACATTGAAAGAAATCCATGTGTGAGCAACAGAAATGAATGAGTCTAATCAAGAAACATGTTTATTGATTGACCTTTTTTTCTTCTATATAAATATATCTCAATCTTTTAATCTGTTTAGACAGGATTATATGTTTCTGGTCAATAACTGGCTCTCACAAATGAGGGTCACCAATGTAGGGATGGCCCAGTGGGATAAATGTTAGTGAATACTGAAAGACATTAAGGATACTGAGGCTGAACTTTATCTATCTTTTGATCTTTATTTAAATATTCAGGCCTCAGAAACAGAATCGAGAGTGAAGAGGAGGAAAAGCTAGGTATCTCAGTGGATAGAGAGCCTGGGCTTGAGATGGAAGGTCTTGGATTTAAATCTAATTTTAGATACTTCCTAGCTGTAAGATCCTGGGCAAGTCACTTCATGCCAGTTGGCTAGCTCTGACTTTTCTTTTGTCTTTGGAGTCTATACTTAATTTTGACTCTAAGACAGAAGGTAAGGGCTTAAAAAAGAAGAGTGAGGAGGACTGGGTTCTAATGCTGACTGACTTTGTGATGCTCCTATATCTCTGTGAGATTTTGTTCCAATCCATTGCAGCTTCCTATTGGAGATTTCCACAGAAGCAAATCAGACAGTGGGGCCAAAAGCATCAGGCATTCCTTGGATTCAGTTTAAGTCACTTAACCTTAGACCTGAAGGGGAGTATGTGGGTAAGATGAAGGAAAAAGGAGATGAGGACACATCAGAATTAGGATAATTCCTAAGAGATATGGATACACACAACTGACTAAGAATCAAGGTCTAGTGGGGAGTGCTATATTTGTAGTTCCAGGCATATAATGTGAATCCTGATTCTGCTCCTTATTAGCTGTGTGAATTAAGTTAAATCTAACTTTTTCAGACTTCTGTATTTTCCTCTCTATAAGGAGAGACATATCAGCTGACCCCTAAGGTCCTTTCCAGATCTAAATCTTCTAATTTGTGAAATGATCCTCTGGGCACAACACATGCACAACTTTAGCATTAGTGAAGTCCAGGCCCTGGCTGAGATGATCTTGAGATAGGAGAGGTCGAGTGGATCGGAGATCACATGACAGACATCTCTAGATCTCAGAGTGGATAAATTGCCCACAACAGACTGAGTTTGACATGTAGAAGATAACCAGGGAGTCTCCATCAGGCACATCTGTTTGATTTCCCATCACTATTATCACAGGCAAGTAAGCACCAATTAACCAATAAGGTAGGAGATTATAGAGTTCTGCTGAAACATCAGGATATTCATAGAAGAAAGGAGAGTCAGGTTAGAATTGAGACAAGTTCTTGTAAGAAAGGTTAAGAGCATCCCCCCCCCCCCCCTCACCTCTGAACACACACACACACATATTTATTTTTGGTTAGTTCAGCCTTTCTCTGTGCCAATTCAAAAAAAGGGTATTACAAAAGAATGAAACAAAATGCCATGTACCCTGTGACTCTAAGTTATTAATCTGACTGATGTTCCTTTGTTAGGGCTATTGTAAACCTCCTAGGCATCCCAACTAGGCCTGGTATAGAACCTAATCAGGTCTGGAAAGTCTCAAAAAATGTGACATTGCTATCTCTAACATGTGGTTGTTGATATGGCCTAAATTAATTGATTTTCAATAGTTGCAAATATACCTCTTTACCATGTGATGCATAGATTCAAGTTAATTATATGAGAGGGTAGAATAGGAGACCAAAGACTTCAGCACAGTCACTTTTCCACACTAGCAAGGGTAGACCCAGGAAGAGTGTAGAACCTAGAAATTGGTTCTCCTGAGGCATGGTATTGAGTATTTTGATATTATAATGTCCAACTTCCAGAAAATGGTCTCTAGAAGGTAAGAGCCTTCCCCTAAGTCCAAAGGGAAGGCTCCTGCTATAGCCACTGTGTCATTGTCTTCCTTTCAGAGAAGTTAAGAGAGTTGGAATCTTGGGGAAACATGTTCAGGAATGTTCACTTCTCCTTATTAGCCTCAGCTGGCTCTCCTTTCCTTTTCCTTCACCAGTGAATACTTCTCTTCTTTTTTTTTTCCAAGAAGGTACTCAATGAGGATCCAAGCAACAGAAAAATATTAGAAGGATATGATTCAAATGGAATAAGCAACATTTTGAATATACTTAAATAAATGTTTTGAAAATTACTAGAGGCAGGACAGCTAGGTGGCTCAGTAGATAGAGAGCCTGGCCTGGAGAGATGGAGGTCCCAGGTTCAAAAGTAGCCTCAAATACTTCCTAGCTGTGGGTCTCTTGGCAAGTCACTTAATCCCTATTGCCTAGCCCTTACCACTCTTCTGCCTTAGAACTAATATATGGTATTGATTCCAAGATGGAAGGTAAGGGTTTTAAAAAAAAGAAAGTAATTAGAAAAATGATAGGGGAAATAGATTGATGTCTGGGCTTGAAACTAGGAAATCTTGGTTCAAATTTAGTCTCTAACACTAGTTGTATGACTCAAGCAACTTCCCAGGGCTAGTTTCATTGGGTGCTGGAGGATTGAACTGATCTGTTTACACAACCAACTCAGCCTGACTTTCTCCCTCTCCTCCATACTCAGTTCTTGTAAAGCTGGGTTGCTATGCTGCCACCTTATTTTTCTGAGATTCCAACTCTTTCTCTTCTCTATGTCCTTACATCTAGGCCCTTTCAGACCCTTGCTTATGGGGTGGATATGAGTGCTTGCACTATTTTGATGAGCAGAGAATCCATCTAATAAGTTGGAGGACCACTAGGCTTCATCATCTGCCCTGTAGTTGTGCTCTACAGACCCTGGACATTGCTTCCTTCTCTGTTACTGTTCCCCAGGAAACCCTGAGACTACAGATGCCCTGCAGCTGAACTCTTCAATATGTGCTTTCTCCTCCAAGTAGAATGTGAGCTACTGGGAAGCAATGACAGTATCACTTTTTTATTCATATTTGTACTTGGTAATATACTCCCTAGTACACAGTAAGTGATTAATGTATGCTTTTCCATCCCATTGATTCCATCTCCCAAGTTATAGTCTAACTGTGTTCTGCACTTGTAGGAGTTTCCTCACTGAATTAATAGAATCACAGATTTTTTTCAACAGTCCTCATTCATGTTTAAAATGGCATATGTAAGAGACAGATGTTATTATCAAAAAGATTGTTATAAAAAGCCCCAAAAAGAGAGACTGTCCTATATGTGTTATATTCATGATACTCTTGGTGAGAATAAAATATTGACATTTTAAAAGGTTGGTGATTTTTCTTAATGAAGAAAAATCTGAAAATGTAAGCAATTTATTAAAGCTCTACACCAAAATATTTTTTACAGCCCTTTTCAAAATTATCTTAGAAGCATTTGGTACTTTATAAGTGTTTCTTTTATAGCCATAGGAATACTATGTGCTTAATAGTTTTAAAATTTCATATGGAAACTGTAAATACTTCATGATACAATTGTGCTGTATTAATATCATACTTTATTTCTCAGGGTAAGAATTGGCAACAGTTTTCATTCCTTCTCCCTCAGAGGAGTATATCCCCCTGATTATCTCTTACATCTATCAATATGTTTCCATACTTTACCAGATTCTTTTAAGGTATGAACATAAATCTGATATAAATGGAAATGGGTCCACAAGTGATTTTTGCATGTATAATTTATTTTGTAGGACATTCATATAAGACCATAAATTACTGAGCAGGAAGAGATGGTAGATTATCTAGTACCATCCCCTCCTTTGAGAGATGAGGAAATGTAGGTCCAAAGTTGTGAAGTTACTAGTCCAAGGTCCTAAACCAAGGAGTTGGAAATTGAATCAGTACTTTCTGGCTTCAAATTCAATGCTTCCTCCTCACTCCTCCCATTGGACCATGTCCTTTACTGAACTACTATTATAGTGAATTAGGCTAATAACTGAGCAATGTATAATGTATAATTAGAATATAAGCTCTTTGAAGGCAGGGATGAGGAAGCAAAGGGATATAGTGGAAAGAGTGCTGGATTCAGACTCAGAAGACTGGGGGAAAACTCTCTCTCTCTCTCTCTCTCTCTCTCTTTATTTTTTTAAACTATTATCTTCTGTCTTAGTATCAATACTGTGTATTGGTTCCAAGGGAGTAGAGCAGTAAGGGCTAGGCAATGGGGGTTAAGTGACTTGCCCAGGGTCACAGAACTAGGAAGTATCTGAGGCCAGATTTGAACCTAGGATCTCTAGACCTGGCTCTCAATCCACTGAGTCACTTAGCTGCTAGGGGGGGAATTCTAACTCTAATGGTTAATCACAGGACCTGGGGCAAATCATCTCTCTGGTCCTTGCTCTTCTTATCTGTAAAACAGGGACGTTGGACCAGAGGATCTCTTGGGTCCCTTCCTGCTTTAAATATATGATCCTAAAACTGCTTCATTTTTTTCTTTGTAACCCTTGCATCTAGCATAGGCCTTGATACATAGTAAGTGCTAATTAAATGTTTGTTAAATTGAACAATAAATACCGGTTCAATCATCATTTAAAATACAGATGTATAGCTTTTGCTTTGGCTCTGTTTATAAGCCAAATGCTACCATGCTTCTTAATGATTATAGAATTGCTATCTGAGGAGAAAGATTTTTAAGACAATTAGAGAAATCCTTCGGTTGGCAGGTACAGCCAGTCTCCTGAGTGGTATGCTGATTCCACCAAGTTATTATGCCCTGGGTCAATAGGATGAGTCTCTCTGGAGCATTTAGAGGATCATGTGGATAAGAATCATACAAGATGAGGTGGAGAGAGTTGCAAGCTGCAGCTGTGCAAGGAACAGCCACCCTCCTGCCATCACATATCCATCGAAATAAAGAGAAATCCAATGCAAAATCCAAGGACTGAATTAGAACCAAACCTTAAGAGCTATCATAATAGAAATATACAATTTTTTATACAGAAGAACCCATCCTGAATCATAAGACATACTGTATATACTAGGTTGGACTCTGTCATAGGTCAAGCCATGTTCTCCCCATCATATGAGCTACATACAACAAAAAGTGGATGAATCATGGTTCATCGAGACCATAGACATTTGTCCTAGCCCTGACACTTGCATTGTAAATACATTCTACTGTAAAGAACTAAGATCTGTTGGTTTATTGTAGATGAGTCCATATATTTTCCTAACCTGCCTACTGTACAAGTACATTTCTCCGTGTGTGTTCCATCTTTACTTGGTTTTAGTGATTTGTGATACATTCTGTATTAATTGCTCACTATCCTGGGAACTTCACATATCAATTTGACTACACCATATAATGTGATAATTCACTATAAAAGAGTTTAAAATACCTCCTTGCAGTAGCAACTATTAAAATGAGCATATATTCCCTTTTGCTTTAAGATGAATTGTATCCTAACTCTCTGAGTAGGAAAAGGGGGTGTTAAACCTGCTGAATGGGTAACAAGTAGAGGAATGATCTTTTATACTTTAAATTAATGCAAAAATCCAGCAGCTATGGCAGACTTGTTAGAGTCTGACTGAGGAATCAGATGAACAACATGCAGTTTTCTAGTCTAAAGAGACCAGGCAGATCTTTCTTAAAACTCTCTCTCCTTTTCTAATTAGTCAAAAGACCAAGAAGCATTTTCAAAGCACCTACTATGTGCCAGGTTGTGGTCTAAGTGTTAGAAAAACCATGAAACAATCCTTTCCCTCAAGGAGCTTGTATTCTAATTGGGGGAAGGAGATAATATGCATGTAGAAAATGAAGATGGGGGCAGCTAGGTGGCAATACTTCCTAGCTGTGTGACCCTGGGCAAGTCACCTAACCCCAATTGGCTAGCCCTTACTGTTATTCTGCCTTCAAACCAATACACAGTATTGATGCTAAGATAAGATAAGGGTTTTTTTAAAAAAAGAAAATGAATGAGACATTGTTTTGAAAGTGAGGAAAATGGTATTTGGGTAAGAAGGTCAGGAAAGACTTTATGTTGGGAGGTGATATATGAGTTATGTTTCAAAGGGAAACAGGGATATCAAAAGGTGGAGGTGAGGTGAAAAAATATTCAAGGCATGGGTTGGAGGTAGTCAATGCAAAAACGTATTGGGATGGGATGAATTACAATCTATGGGGCCCCTCACACAGACTTGTATGTTTGGATTATACAGTGCATAGATGGAAACAGAGAGTTTTAAATGGCAGATAGGGTGGGTTATGTTTGATTTGAGAAATAATAGAGAACCATTGGAGAGGGGTGTGTGTGTGTGTGTGTGTGTGTGTGTGTGTGTGTGTGTGAGAGAGAGAGAGAGAGAGAGAGAGAGAGAGAGAGAGAGACAGAGAGAGAGAGAGAGACAGAGACAGAGACAGAGAGAGACAGAGACAGAGAGAGACAGAGAGACAGAGACAGAGAGACAGAGACAGAGACAGGGAGAGACAGAGACAGAGAGAGATAGGGCAGAATGGCATGGTATTAGGATAATTACTTTGACTGCATGGTAGATGGAATGAAATGGGAGACAATAGGGATAGAGACTAAATAAGAGTCTATCAAAATAGTCCAGGAGAGAAGTGATGAGGCAATGAGGTTGGTGCAGTGGGTAGTAGTGTACTGGGCCTGAAATCAGGAATACTTGAATTTAAATTTGGCCTCATATACTTATTAGCTCTGTGACCTTGGATAACACAACTAATTTCTAATAGTCTCAGTTTCCTCTACTGTAAAATAAGGCTAAATAATAGCACCTATCTCCTAGGGGTTTTTTATGAGGATCAAATGAGATAATATTTGTAAAGTGTTCAGCACAGTGGCTGGCTCATAATAGATGCCATATAAATGTTTATCCCTTTCCTTCCTCCTTCCCCGGCCCCCCGTGAGTCCCAAAGTAGGCTAGTGTCTCCATTCAAGAGAGAAAGAGTCAATGGTTGAGACTTTCATTCTTTTTCTGGCCTACCCTCTGGTTCTACATGAAACTAAGTTATGGACTTTAAGGATGAGGATTGCTGGAAGCTGTTTAAATGGTTACAACTTCAAATATCTCTCATGCCAAGGCCTGGAACTGGTATAGTGCAATCGCTCATTATTTTTCTGGATTCTCTTCAAGGGACTTTGGGGTTAAAGCTAACAAAAAAGGTTTGCTTGTTCAGCAGCTAAGGAGGGCTATGGCAACCTAAAACTTACTTTTCTTTTGAATAGGCTAGGAAAGGCTTCTTTATATATTTTTCCTCAATTAATGAAGACAAGACCAACCATTCACAACTTGTCATATCAGGGAGCAGAAAACGTGAGCTTCAGTGCTCAGCTGTATTTTGCAATAATTGCTGGTGATGAGACAGCTATAGTATGACAATATGAATCAAGAGAAAATGGCATCATAGTTGAATAGACCACATTTGACAACTGATTGGATGTTAGAAGGAAGTGGTGAGATAAAAGGATGAGTGAAAAATGGGAATGAAAAATTTGGTCAGTTCAATTCATAGCCAAAACCCTGCTCCAGATTATCATAATTTCTTACCCATTTTAACTATTTTATTTTGTTTTAGTATATTTATTAATTATTTTAATGATTTCTGTCTCCAAACCTGCCTCTCTAATCTATTTTTTTGCTCATGCAAAAAAACTTGCATCAGACCAAATCATTTATCTACTCAAAAGTATTCAATGGCTCCCTATTACCTATAGAAAAAAAAAAGTTAATTACTCTGATACTAAAGACCTTTCATGGTTTAGCTTCAAACTACTTTTCCAACTTTCTTCCATGGTACTCCTCTTTGTACATTTTAGGCTTTGACTAATTTGGAGAACTTATTTTCTCTGCTCACAGGGGAAGAAAAAGAACTTTGAGTTTAGCCTAATCTTTCATTCTAGCTGTTTATAGGAGAACTTCACGAGCTTCAAAGTATATGGAGGATATTGGACTTCCTGTCTTCTTTTATAAAATTTTTATTTAATTTCATTTATTTTAAAAATTTTAGTCAATTTAGAACATTATTCCTTGGTTACAAGAATCATATTCTTTCCATCCCTCCCCTCCCACCTACCCTTCCCATAGCCCATACGCAATTCTACTGGGTGTTACATGTGTCCTTGATCAGAACCTATTTCCATGTTGTTGATGTTTGCACTAGGATGTTCATTTAGAGTTTACCCCCCCTCGACCCATGTAGTCAAGCAGTTGTTTTTCTTCTGTGTTTCTACTCCCACAGTTTTCCCTCTGAATGTGGATAGTGTTCTTTCTCATAGATCCCTCCAGGTTGTTCAGGATCACTGCATTGCCACTAATGGAGAAGTCCATTACATTCAATTGTACCACAGTGTATCAGTCTCTGTGTTTCTGCTCCTGTTTCTGCTCCTTTCACAGTATCAATTCCTGGGTGTCATACCAGTTCACATGGAATTCCTCCAGTTTATTATTCCTTTGAGCACAATAGTATTCCATCACCAATATATACCACAATTTGTTCAGCCATTCCCCAATTAAAGGGCATCCCCTCATTTTCCAATTTTTTTTGCCACCACAAAGAGCACAGCTATGAATATTCTTGTACATGTCTTTTTCCTTATTATCTCTTTGGGGTACAAATCCAGCAGTGGTATGGCTGGATCAAAGGGCAGACAGTCTTTTAGTGCCCTTTGGGCATAGTTCCAAATTTCCCTCCAGAATGGTTGGATAAATTCACAACTTCACCAGCAATGCATCCCAACTTTGCTACATCCCCTCCAGCATTCATTACTTTCCATTGCTGTCATGTTGGCCAATCTGCTAGGTGTGAGGTGGGCTTATCATAGACTGTCTTGCTGAGGTCACTTACACCAAGTCTATTCCATTGATCCTCCTTTCTCCTTTCTGTCTCTTAGGCAGTACCATATTGTTTTGATGACCACTGCTTTAAAGTATAGTTTGAGATTTGGAACTGCAAGACCACCTTCCTTCGCATTTTTCCCCATTATTTCCCTGGATATTCTTGATTTTTTGTTCTTCCAAATGAACTTTGTTATGGTTTTTTCTAATTCAGTACAAAAAGTTTTTTGGTAGTTCAATGGGTATGGCACTAAATAAGTCAATTACTTTGGGTGGGATTGTCATTTTTATTATGTTAGCTCATCCTACCCATGAGTAATCGATATTTTTACAATTGTTTAGAACAGTTTTAATTGTGTGGAGAATGTTTTGTGGTTGTGTTCATATAGTTTCTGTGTTTGTCTCAGCAGATATATTCCTATGTATTTTATATTGTCTAGGGTGATTTTAAAGGGAATTTCTCTTTCTAATTCTTGCTACTGAGATGTGTTGGAAATAAATAGAAATGCTGATGACTTATGTAGGTTTATTTTGTATCCTGCAACTTTGCTAAAGTTGTTGATTATTTCGACTAGCTTTTTAGTTGATTCTCTAGAATGCTTTAAGTAGACCATCATATCTTCTGCAAAGAGTGATAGCTTGGTCTCCTCATTAACTATTTTAATACCTTTAATATCTTCTTCTCTAATTGTGACTGCTAGTGTTTCTAGTACAATGTTAAATAATAAAGGTGATAACGGGCATCCTTGTTTCACTCCTGATCTTATTGAGAATGCATCTAGTTTATCCTCATTGCAGATGATGTTGACTGATGGTTTTAGATAAATACTGTTTATTATTTTTAGGAAAGACCCTTCTATTCCTATGCTTTCTAGTGTTTTCAATAGGAATGAGTGTTGTATTTTGTCAAAGACCTTTTCTGCATCTATTGAGATAATCATGTGATTTTTTTTTTTTTGGTTTGCTTTTTAATATGGTCAATTATGTGGATGGTTTTCCTAATATTGAACCATCCTTACATTCCTGGTATAAATCCTACCTGGTCATAATGAATAGCCCTCATGATCACTTGCTGGAATCTTTTTGCTAGTATCCTATTTAAGATTTTTGCATCTATGTTCATTAAGGAGATTTGTCTGTAGTTTTCTTTCTCTGTTTTTGACCTGCCTAGCTTTGGAATCAGTACCATATTTGTGTTATAAAAGGAATTTGGTAGAACTCCTTCTTTGCTTATTCTGTCAAATAGTTTGTATAATATTGGGATTAGTTGTCCTTTGAATGTTTGATAGAATTCATTTTTTAATCCATCTGGTCCTGGGAATTTTTTTTAGGGAGTTCTTTGATGACTTGTTAGATTTCTTTTTCTTAGATGGGGTTGTTTAGATATTCGATTTCTTCCTCTGTTAGTCTAGGCAATTCATATTTTTATAAATATTCATCCATATCACCCTGATTGCCATATTTATTGCCATATAATTGGGCATAATAATTTTTATTGATTGCCTTAATTTCCTCTTCATTAGAGGTGAGGTCTCCCTTTTCATCTTGAATACTGTCAATTTGGTTTTCTTCTTTCCTTTTTAAAATTAGATTGACCAATACTTTGTCTATTTTATTTGTT
The DNA here is from genome assembly GCF_027887165.1 of Monodelphis domestica. Taxonomy (NCBI): domain Eukaryota; kingdom Metazoa; phylum Chordata; class Mammalia; order Didelphimorphia; family Didelphidae; genus Monodelphis; species Monodelphis domestica. Next base: position 437,778,639 of record NC_077228.1, on the reverse strand, counting down.
TTTTTCAAAGTACTAGCTTCTAGTCTTATTTATTAAATCAATAGTTTTTTGACTTTCAATTTTATTAATTTTTCCTTTGATTTTTAGTATTTCTAATTTAGTCTGAGGATTTTTAATTTGTTCACTTTCTAGTTTTTTAATTTGCATGCCTAATTCATTGACCTCTGCCCTCTCTTATTTGTTAATATATGAACTCAAGGATATAAATTTCCCCCTTAGTACTTCTTTGGCTGCATCCCATAGATTTTGAAAGGATGTCTCATCATTGCCATTTTCTTCAATGAAATTGTTAATTGTTTCTCTGATTTGTTCTTCAACTAACCAATTTTGGAGAAATGTATTGTTTGATTTCCAATTAATTTTTGATTGGCCTCTCCACATACACTTACTAATTATTATTTCATTGCATTGTGGTCTGAGAATTGCATTTGTTATTTCTGCTCTTTTGCACTTGTTTGCAATGTTTTTATGCCCTAGTACATGGTCAATTTTTGTGAATGTACCACGTGCTGCTGAAAAGAAGGTGTATTCCTTTTTGTCCCTATTTATTTTTCTCCAGATATCTACTAACTCTAATTTTTCTAAAATTTCATTCACTTCTCTTTCCTCTTTCTAATTTATTTCATGGTTTCATTTATCTACTTCTGGTAGAGGAAGGTTCAGGTCTCCCACTAGTGTAGTTTTTCTATTTCATCCTTGAGCTCCACTAGTGTTTCCTTTAGAAATTTGGATGCTTTGCCATTTGGTGCATACATATTGAGTACTGATATTTCCTCATTGTCAATAATACCTTTTATCAGGCTATAATTGCCTTCCCCATCTCTTTTGACTAGATCTATTTTTACTTTGGCTTTGTCAGACATCATGATTGTGACTCCTGCCTTCTTTTTATCAGTTGATGCCCAATAGATTTGACTCCATCCTCTAACATTTACCCTATGTGTGTCTACCTTCCTTATGTGTGTTTCTCGTAGACAGCATTTAGTAGGGTTTTGGTTATTAATCCACTCTGCTATTTGCTTGTTTTTTATGGGTGATTTCATTCAATTCACATTCAGTGTTATGATTATTAGCTGTGTATTTCCCAGCATTTTGATTTCCATTCCTAGTCCTGCCCTTTCTTCTTTCACTATTTCCTTCTACACCAGTGTTTTGTTTTTAATTGGTCCCTCTAATTCCCACCCTTATTTTACTTCCTTTTCTACCCCCTCTATTCTTATTCCCCTTTTATTTTCTTTACAATCTTTTTAAACTACCCTCACTCTCTACCACCCTTATATTGCTTCCTTCCCCACCAATTCATTTGTTACCCTTCTATTATGGTATAGGGTGCAAATAAATTCTCTGCCCCAGTGGATTTGATTGTTCTTCCCTCTTTGAGTCAATTTCAATGAATGTAAGAATTGAGTATTTCCTATCTCCCACCTCTTTACCCTTCCAATGTATTGATGTTCTCCCCACCTCATGTCATGTGCTTTTTTGTGACATATAAAAATGTACCCCATTTTATTTCTTTTCCCATTTCGCCTAGTATTAACCTCTTTTTTAAACTCTAGTTGTATATGTATATATGTGTGTGTACATACACACACCAATATATATTTATTTATTCTTACATATATTTATACACATATTTATGTCTTAGCATTTCATCCTATACAGTTTTTCACTGTTCCCTCTAAGTATAATTCTTCTAGCTACCTAGGTGAACAATAACAATTTTTAAGAGTTACCAATACATATCATTTTAACTTATTGGGTCCCTTAAAAAGTCTTTTTTTTTCTCCCCCCCCCCCTTTTAATTACCTTTTGATGATTCTTTTGGGTTCTATGTTTGGGCATCAGATTTTCTGTTCAGGTCTAGTCTTTTCTTTAAAAATGCTTGGAATTCTTCTATTTTATTAAATGACCATGCTTTCCCCTGTAAGAATATAATTACTTTTGCTGGATAGTTGATTCTTGGTTGTAGACATAGTTCCCTTGCTTTCCAGAATATCATATTCCATGCCTTGTTCCCAATCCCCACAGAGTACCCTCCCTCCTAAAAACAACAACTTAAGCAAAAACAGAAATGATTGGGAGCAGCTGGGTAGCTCAGTGGATTGAGAGCCAGGCCTAGAGATGGGAGGTCCTAGGTTCAAATCTGGCCTCAGACACTTCCCAGCTGTGTGTCCCTGGGCAAGTCACTTAACCCCCATTGCCTAGCCCTTACCACTCTTCTGCCTTGGAACCAATACACAGTATTGATTCTAAGACTGAAGGTAAGGGTTTAAAAAAAAAGAGCCCAGCATAAAAGCAACATCTATAAGGGGGTAATTTTGAGAACTCAAATAAAAGAACTTCTAGGAATAGTGTTTCTCTTCTACCATATGGGCTCTCTAAGCTTGAGTCTACTTTCCCCTAGACTCAGAATGTACTTTGGGGAAAGATGTCAGAAAAAGCATGTCATAGACTTTTTTGGAGAGATGTTTTGTATCATCTCTTTTTACCATATCATCTTAGCAAATGTCCCTTTTCTAAAAGCTGATTAACTCAAGCTAACCAGTTTAAGCCAGCTGATAACCACAGATGGAAAACACACTGGTGGGGGCTCCTAAGCCATAATATTAAATTCCCCCACTCCCACACCCTTAGAGTTATCCTCTAGAAATTTAAAGGGTGACTTAATAGCTATATTTTAGGGACTTGATTTGTCACTGCAAGGAAGAGTTAAAATCAGATACATTGCCTCAGTTGGTTATTGACACACTTCTACTTCGAACTACAGATAAAATGTAACATCTGTGAATCCTTCCCAGATTCCCTTAATTGAAAAGGCTTTTTCCCTCCTCAATTTTCCTAGATTCCTTAGTATATCTTCTTTATTCATCATGCTTATTTATAAATATGCATATGTAGATACATATGTATACTTAGCACCTAGAAAGATGTATTGTTTAAAGTAGGATGCTCAATAAATGATGGTTAACTCTTCAAAGAATCATGGATTTGGAAGGTGAACTTGGATACTTTCTAGTCCAACACACACACGAACAGAAATTTCCTGCTCCATCGTCTCCAAAAAGTGGTCATCCAAATTTTCCATGAAGACAATGATAAAGAACCATGTATCTCTAGAGGCAGTTCACTCACTCTTATATAGCTATAATTGTCAACATTGACAATAGTTTTATTTTGTTTTTTCTTTTACTTATGTTTAGGCTAATTCTGGATCTCTATGATTTCTGCCTACAGCTATCAGTTTTTCCATCTGGGGCCAAACATTTAAATCTAGTACTTCTAGTCTGGGCAAGTTAGAGAGGTCTGGTTTCAAAATATGTTTTTAGATTAACTGTTAAAAAATATGACTGTGTGGCAGGGAGAAGACACAATGGATGGTGTTGGGTTTGGAGTCAGGAAGATTTCAGTTCAAATCTTCCCTAAAACACTTACTTAGCTCTGTGATCAGGACAAATCAGCCTCAGTTTCCTTATCTGTAAAATGGTGATAATAATAGCACCTACCTCACAGAATTGTTATATACTTCAAATGAAACAATATGTACATAGCATTCTATAAACCATAGAGTGCTACATAAATGCTTTCTCCCCCCACTCCCATGTTGTAGTACTGATTTTGGGGATATATTTGTATATACCAAACTAGGAATTTTTGTTGATAGTTCATGAACTTGACTGTTTTTTTTTCTCTCTTCTCCTCTCAGGCCCTCAATTTCTCCTTTTCTTCTTTTCTCCTCCTCTCCTTTATCTCTACTTCTTTTCATCTCTCCCTTTCTCCCTCTCTCCTTCTCTTCCTCCCTTCCACCCCTTCTCTCAAAATTGTGTATTTATTTCATGTATTCATTCCACTAAGTGCTATATTGGCTACTTGTTGAGAAAGATCTGTAAGAGAAAAGAGTCCTGGTTCTCTTGTTAACCGCTTTTGGTAGAAGGTTTGGGTAGTCACATAATTGGAGGAGAAAGCCTAGCATTGTTCTTAACAAGCTGTTCAGGATGGTTGGGGATAGGAATGTCAGGGAAGTATATAAAGAATCATAAAATGACTGAATATCAGAGCTGGAATTGAAGCTTGGAGATCATCAAACACAACTCTTTCACTTCCTGACTCAGGAAACTGAAGCCCGCAGATGCTCAGTGACTTGCCCAAGGTATATTTTGAGTTAGTGGCAGACTTTAGACAAGACATGTCGCCCATGTCCAGATCCAGTAACTCTGTCTAATAACAACGCCTGATGAACTTTACTATCAACTGCTCTCTTACAATGGCCCTGAGACTTCAATTTTGAAAAAAAGAGCAACAAAAATCTAACCTGCCCATTATCCAGTGCAAGTATCAAAGTGCTCTTTTAATTGTAGCTGTCAATATAATTGAAACGGAAAGTATTTTTGAGACAGTGTTCCAAAAATGCTGTAGTCACAGAGTAGTTTTCATTTTGCATTAATGTTGCAAATACTTCTGACTCCTTAATTTTGCTACTTTGAATAATATAGCTCTTTAAATTGAAGCAGCCCTAGTACATTGCTAAAGTAGAGACAGAATGACTACAGTTCCCTTAGGTATGCTATGACTTTTAAAAATTAAGCTGGACTTCCAAATGATTTCCTTTATTCAACTCCAAATGAAATAAGTGCTTGAGGTATGCTATGAATTTTAAATTTATAAGAAAATGAAATTCAACATATACCAGATTAGAACTATAATGGTCAAATAATATTTTTATAAGATGATTTGAATAGGGTTTTTGCTAATGACTATTTGTATCTAGTTGAGTAGCAAAGAGAACTGTTTATACTGTCTTTATTAATGGATTGTTAAGGACAGGTGAAATTCTGGGGAGTGAGGGAGTGGAGAGGAAAAAGAGCAGGGGGGATAGAGATGAAAAGGGATGGAGGGAGATAGAGGAAAAGGGAAGGAGAGGAGAAGGATAACTCTCATTGAAACAGAATCCCTTTCTCAAGCATGTAGATAGATTATTTAATAATTTTACACATATCTTTTTACTACATTTGTGGACCCAGCAATAAGGTCTCCTTGTTGCGACTGACCCTGTATGACATTTCACCTGGCTTGGTATTGTGCCCATAGGAACAGATATATTTAGAAGCTTAGCATTTCCTTCAAATTTTCTTTGAGCTAAAATAAAGTGGATAGGATGTCCAGTGGATGAGCTAAACAAGAACAAATGGAGGTTCAATGAGAAGAAGGCAGCATGCTAAAATAGGAAGAGTCCTTTTTTTAGAGTAGGAAGACATGGATTAAAATCCCAGCTCTGCCATATACTACTTTGTGTGAATTTAGGCAAGTCACTTTAATTCTCAGGGTCTCTGTTTCCTCATCTGTAAAACTAAGGGGTTGGAGGAGATGACCTCCAAAGACCCTGCCAGTTCTAGATCTGTAATCCTATTATTCTGTGACTCAACATTGGGGGGGGGGCCTTCTTAGATGACATTAATTCTGATGGGAGTAGACACTCACCCTTTTACCTATTATATAGGCAGCCAGATGATACTGTGGATAGAGCATGGGGCCTGAAGACAGGAAGATTTGAAATCAAATTTGACTCTCGATACTAGCTGGGTGACCCTGGGCAAGTCACTTAATCACTGTCAACCTCAGTTTCCTTAACTGTAAAAAAATGAGGATAATAATAGCATCTACCTTCCAGGTTACTGGGAGGATCAAATGAGATGCTATTTTTATAGTGCAATTCATGAAACATGAAAACTGGTTAAGAGATAGAGTACAAATATAGCCTGGCATATTATACAGAGTACTGAATTTGAAGAGAGGAAGAACTATGTTCAAATCCTGTTTCTGACAGTTTTTTTTTGCTATGTGGCCTTGAACAAACCTCTCTTAGCCTCTTGAACTTGATCTTTCTAAACCTCAGTTTTCTCATCTGTAAAATGGAGATGCCCTGAAGACTGTCATATGTCTCAAATGAATTAATGTCCATAATGTGCTTTGCAAATTCTCTATAGTACTATATAAATATCAGTTATGAATATTTTAGTGGAAAGAGCAATAGTTATGAAACTAATAAATGTTGAGTTGAATGAACAAGAAGATCTTCTTTCTAGGGATTGTTTGGTTTACCTTGAGTAAATCACAATAGGCCCATTCTTTAATTTCCTTACTTAGAGAACAGTGGTTGGCAATAATACTTGTGTTGCCTCAGTTTTTACATCTGCAAAACGCAGGCAAAGATCCCCAATAGCTCTGAAAATCTACGATACATACTCAATTGCAAGTTTTTTCTGAGCATCAAATGAGATGATGTGTGTGACAGTATTTTGGAAGTGAGATGGTGTTTTTACTATGCTTTGACAAAGCTCTGGACTGCTGCTGAGTCTTAGAAGATGGGCTTCCAACATGGAGGGTGACTTGATAGGGAGGTGCTGAATTATACTGAAAATTCTGTTCTGTATTTTTCCTGAAGAGAGAAACATTCTCCTTAGACTAAAAGAAGCTTTTTCTAAAATCTCTCCAAAAAACCCCTCAAGATTGTGTCCTTTCAGATGGTCTCAGATGGATTAAAGCTAGGAGGAAATTTTCACAAGTCTCAATCAGTATTTATGTTCCAAATTTCCCCAATATATAAAGATAAATTCTTGCTAAGCAGTTAAGCTAGCCCCTTAGCTGTAGTAGCTGCAGGTTCAGTCTGTATTTGGGGTATAAGACACCCATTTGAGGTAAGAAGGGTATAAATAGAGGATATAAATAAAATATCATTTTACCTCAGGTCTCTTTCTCCTTTTTATCCCCTCCAACTGTTTTCTAAGGGTGTTGAAATCTGCTGAGATTTATTTTGATGAAGGTAAGTTGCTTCTCGTTATCAGGCAGTAAAGATGTTATGTTATTGTTTACTGTTTCCCAGCAGCTCCGTACAGTGCTGTCTGAACACTTGTGGTTATAATAGGCAGAAATAATGAAAAGCCATTTTTGCTAGTGATGTCCAAAGCTTTGATTTACCTCTTCAGTAAGTGAAGGATTTATTACTGACACCGAAGGTGGTTTTGAAAGATAACGGCTCACAGTACCATAACAGCAAGAGACTTTTGAGGGCTGATCTTAGCAGTAATGGGTCAGCAGGTATGGAAGAAATTTCAGAGATGTAGATCTTAGGAACTGTGAGGGAGCACAAAAAGAGGAGATCTCCATAGTATCCAGAGACCCAGCCAAGGGGAAGGATTTACAGATTAAAATCGCCATCTTATGTTGTTCACTCAGAAGTGATTTTCTATAAATATAGCCCATGTGATAGAGCCAGGCAATGTGATACAGTGGACGGTGTTGGACCTGCAATAAGGAAGACTTAGGATCAAACCTTATCTTTGATATTTGCTTACATGGATGACCTTGGACAAGGGGGGATGCCCATGACCATGACCAAGAAAAAAGTCACTTCACCTATCTGAGCTTTAGTTTCTAGATTTGTAAAATAGAGATAAAAAGAGTTGTAGTCCTCCTAACCTCACAGGGTTGTTATTAAGCTCAAACAAGGTAGTTGTGTGCTCTTCCTTTTGAAGAGGATCAACATCATGGGGTGATGACTTGCATGTGAATTGGATTTAAGTGAGGCAGAATTGCACTGTCTTCAGCCTCACTCTATCTTCCAAAGTCATCAAAGTTCAGCAGCAAGACAGAAGTCAGGAGAACCAGTGATGGCTTGGGATGGAGTGGATGACCTTGGAGTCTTCAATGTCAGACATGGCATTGGGAGAAATTGTTCTTATCTACTCATTCTGCTGGGGGAAATCTTATCATTCTTGCGGTAGACATCCCTGCAAATCATCGACAGATTTGAGACTGGCCAGTTCTCCTCAATTTGTTGTATCCTGTCTTCCAAGATGGTTTTACTGGGGTGTGGTCACTGAGCATGCTACAGTTTGTTGGAGCCACAGGTGAGATTTGGGTGATAGTCAGACCCCACAAGTTGATAAGCAGCCTTTTAATGCACTTAGCAAGCTCTCACACCAGAAGTGCTAGTCCTTCATGCACACCTCACACATCACAGTAATATGTGAAACATGCGTTGTGGACTTTGAAGACCTATAAGTCAATAATAATAATAAGAAGAATTATTATTATTATAGTGATCACATCATGGTGTAGTAGAAAGAGATTCATAGAGGGAGATGGGGCTCTGGATCCTTTTCTTGGCTATCCTGTCATCTAGTTACATGACTAGGTAAGTAATTTTTTACCTCTCTGAGCCACATTTGCTACTCTCTAAAATGGTTTTAATGTTCTCTGATTCTATAATTCTATACCATTGTGAGATTTCTTGGTCAAAGTTAAATTTTGTGATGATTACATGCAAATGAAAAATTTCATCTAAAACAAACTGCAGTTTGTCCTAGTGTTGGTTTATCTACTTGGTAGAAGCAAGAAGGGTGAAATCTTCAAAACTCATTTCAATTTGGTTTATTCAATGCCAACATTTGTTAAGTGATTATAGATTCCAGTCACTATGTTAGGTGTTGGGGATACAAGGACAGAAACAAAATGGTCCCTGCTCTCAAGGAATTACAGTATATTCTATTGAAAGGAAACAACATATATATATATATATATATATATATATATATATATATATATATATAAAATGAAAAACAAACATTTATGTCAGCATTGTATGAAGCTGCTGGGAAACAGTAAACAATAAACATGAAGAATAAGTAAAATAAGAATAAACATCTATGGGTAAAACCCCAGGAACTGGAGGGATTGGAATAGACTCTGTAAGAGGTGGGACTCAAGCAGAGCTTTGAAAAAAAGAAAGGTTTGAATAGTGATGATACTTCACAAAGCTATTTTCTTTCTTCCAAAAATGGCAACCTTGACTTCACCAAACTGGGAGGAAAGTAGAATAGAAGTGGGTGAGAGATTATGTCTTTTAGTGGAAAATACATTGAATCTTAAGTCAGTAGAACTCAGGCTCAAATGCTAACTTGTTTCTTACTGCTTATGTGAGCCTTGGCTAAATCACACAACCTCACTTTTGTCCTCTGAAAAATGAAGGATTTGGACTAGATTAGTGGTTGGCCAACTATAATCTGCAGGCCAAATCCAGACTGTAGTTTGCTTACCCCTTTTGGGCTTCATTACAGACATTTGAAGAAGTTAGCATACAAGTAAATGCCAGAGGCATGATTAAATCTCAAGTCTTCTTGACTTCAGGTCCAGCACTCAATCTGTTATGCCAAGCAGCTTCTAAATTTTGTAACTCTAAAAGAAGAGACAGGACTAGAACTGACACAGAATGACAGAGCTGGATGAGGCCTCTGAAATTAAATAATCTAAAGCCCTTATTTTATAGATGAAGAAAGTGAGGTCTAAGGAACATAGTACCTGACACATATTTAATAACCTACTGACTGAAAAGGGCATCCACAAAGTATCTCGATCAAGATTCTAAAACAAATTAATAAAAGAATTGGAACTAGGATGCATGTCTTCTAAATTTTAGTCTAAATGTAATCTTTCAACCAATCCACACTACTTCTTGGTAGAGGCTTTAAAATTCAGAAGCAAAATAAAAGAAATGTTGTTTTAAGGTTTTAAAATCATTGATTCCTTAAAACATCCTTTAATCATATTTTCCCATTGCCATAGTATTTCCACAATCTCCTCCTTGTTTTTCTAGCTCAATTTTAATTTTGTAAGGCTTGTCACTTCTTATGAACTTCTGAAGATTCCTATATTCTACTCATGTTTTTGGGAGAAATGTTTTATTTTCCTCTAGGTTTTTAAAGTCATCAGAGAGAACTTTTGCTTTTAAAAACATGAAGCCTCTATTCTTATTCTGTGACTTATGAACATGGACATGGTGGGGCCTCTTTGGGAGGGTAGATTTAAGAAGTATGTTTGGTTAAGAGCAAGACTCTCCACTGGATTCCAGGATATATTTGGAGGGGAATGATGGTGGAGGTTCCCATGAACACAATGGCAGATATTGATAGCATAAGAGCATAGAATATTACAGCTTTAGCAGATCAACTAATCTAAAATCAGGAAGTCATGATATTCAAGTTCAATGACTTGCCTAAGAACATGTTAGTAGCAATAAACCAAGATAGGATTAAACGTAAATTTCCTGAGGGCAGGGATTTTTTTTTGGGGGGGGGATTGGGGGTGGGCCTTAAATCTTCAGTACCTAGCTGAGTTCCTTATATGTAGTAGCTACTTAAAAATGCTTGCTGAATTATGTTGAAATCCAGGTCTTCTGAGTCAAAATCCATCAACAATTTTCATTATATCACATTGCTTATATAGTTAGATAGTGAATATGAAAAACAGGGCAAGGGAGCAATACAAAGGTGAAGAGGACAGAAACTGTTTTTTGTTTGTTTTTAGAACTAGTGGGTGTGGAGAAGAGCATAGAAGAGTCTCAAAGTTAAAAAAAAAACCAGTTCATTTAAAGAATATAGCTTTCTATCTAAGGGCAGGATCATGAGAACCAAAGACATTTTGGAACAACTAGGAGCTGAAAGAATCACAAGCTCCTGGGTTAATGGTTGAGGAGATGTTGAAAGTGTGTTTTGCTTATTATGATTTTGCACAGCCTTATTTTCTCATACCCTTTGATTCATTATACTCCCATCTTGGCATTGTAGAGAAAAATTATTTAAAGCAAGGTTTTGCACATGCTATTTGGAAGAGAGTGGAATAAGAAAATACTTGTATAATATAAATCAGGCATAGGGTAGCTATTTATCTACACAAAAGAAATGTTCAACACAAAAACTCATAAATATTAATTGCCAAGACTTAAGCAAATAGCATCTTACAATTTACAACTATTCTTATACTTTTCTGGGAAAATGAGGCTTAAGACCATCAAATATAGAACATTTTATGAGATTCTTAAATTAACATTTCATATTTTAACTTGGCACTTCACTGTCTAAACAATTCTTTCTGGGTTCATTTGTTCTGGGAAGTAGGTCTAAGAATGAGGCCACCATCACCTTCTGAGAGTATCCTCTCAGTTGTAGAATTCCCTACCTTCCTCCCCCCCCAAAGAAGAAAGTAGGATGGAGAGAAATATACAGTTAGTCATCATAACTGTGAATGTGAATGGGAAAAATCCACCCATAAAACAGAAATGGATAATAAAATGGATTATAAACCAGAATCCAACCCTATGTAGTTTACAAAAAAATACACTTGGAACAGAAGCACACATATAGAATTAAAGGGAGGGGCTGGAGTAAAATCTATTGTACTTCAGCTAAGGTATAAAAAAAAGAGGTATAACAATCATGATCTCAGATAAAATATAAAAGCAAAAATAAACCTAATTAAAAGAGTAAACTACATTTTGCTAGAAGGTAGTATAGATAATGAAGTAATATGAATAGATTTGTAGTAAATTCATCTGATAAAGGTCTCTTGTATCAAAAAACAGGGAACTGAGTCAAACTTATAAAAAATAAGAGCCATTCATTAATTGATAATTGGTCAAAAGATATGAACAGGAAGCTATCTATGGTCTTATGAAAAAATGTTCTAAATCACTATTGATTAGAGAAATGCAAGCTAAAACGACTTTGCAGTATCATATTGGTTAACATGACAGAAAAGAAAAATGACAAATACTGGAAGGAATGTAGAAAAACATAGACACTAATGCACTATTGGTGGAATTGTGAGTTGGCCTAGTGATTCTGGAGAACAATTTGGAAATATGCCCAAAGGACGATAAAATATGCATACCCTTTGACCCATTTATATTACTACTAGATCTGTATCCAAAAGAGACCAAAGGAAAAAAAGAACTTACATGTACAAAAATCTTAAAGTAGATCTTTTCGAGTTAGAAAAGACCTGGAAATTGCCCATCACCTGAAAAATGGCTGAATAAGTTGTGGTGTGTGATTATAATGGAATACTATTGTGATATAAGTAACAATAAACAGATTAATTTTGGAAAAATATAGAAAGACCTATATGAAATGATAAAGAGTGATAAAGAGTTTTTTTTTAACAATGACAATTCATTTTCAGAACTTCATTTTTACAAAAAAAAAAAGCAGGTATCAAAAACAACAAAGAGTTTTCTGAAATTCTGCACCAGTTTTCACAGAAGTTACCAATATGTGAACTGGTGTCAGATGTAAGTATTAGATAGAGGCTGGTTTCCCTCCAAGAGAATACTGTACACAACAGAAATATAGTCTGAATAATGACTTGTGTATGTCTACATCCAGAGAAATTAATGATAAATAGAAATGAATAAGACAATAGTTTTATATATACATACATATATATATGTATATATATGTATATATACATATGTATCTTTTTGTCAAATGATGCCTCCCTAATGGATAGAGGTGAGGAAGGGAGTTTATTGGATATTTTAATGTAACAAATAAGTAAATGAATAAATCTAGAAAAAGAAAAAAATCATGAAGGGTATGGTTTCAGAAAACCCTGGTAAGACCTAGATGAGTTAATGTAGAGAAAAGTGAGTAGAACCAAGAGATTGTTGTACATAGTGATGGTAATATTATAGTGATGATCAACTGTGATAGACTTAGCTACTTTTATCAATATAACAATCTAGTACAATTTCAAAGGACTCATGATGGATAGAGGGGGAATGCTGTTGATGTAATTTGACTAGATTTTTGAAAATCATTCGACAAAGTCTTTCATTCTATTATTTTGGAAAATATAAATAGACATAATCTAGATAATAGTAAAGTTAGATAGGTCCAGAGCTAGTAGAATGTCTAGAGATCAAAGATTAGTTATTAATAATTTGTTGTCAGTTTAGAAGACTGTTTCTTTTAGCACCAAAGTAGTATCTAGTAGTAGCAAAGGTATCAAAGTTCTGATGGACCCAGATTCTGATGAATTTTTTTCAATGACTTGAATAAAGCCAAAGGTGGCATGCTTATCAAATTTGTTGAACCATTACTTAGAGGCATTGCTAAAACTGTGCATACTTATGCTTTGGGGCATGAGGCAAGGAGGTCAAGTAGGTTGTCTTGCTTCTGAATTTGGTGTTGTGTTAGTATCTGTTTTTCTTTGTGGCTCTGCTAATTCCAGGTCCTTTCTTAGAGATAGTGACTCTTTAATACCAGATTATAAATATTCTCTTTTCTTTTTGAAACCATGGGGCTTATACACATTGTGTGTGAGGGTACAATGCCTGGAAATGAAGTTGGTGGCAAATATCAAGCAAGATATCTTTGGGAAGGGAAAGTTGATCAACCCTTCAGACTTTAAGTCTTGGCCCAGTTGTCTGTCAATATATGCCTTCTATGAATCAAATAATACTATTGTTTTTGCACCAAGAGAATGGCAGTATGCTTCAGATGACCACAGATTTGTTGATTTATTGCATAAATCTTCATTAGAATCCAACTCCTACTAGCAATTCCCTTACTCTACAAAACTATGCATCTGTGATTCTAATTGAATACTCTTATCCAAGGAGGAGTAATATAAGATAACAAGGTTTTCCAACTGACCCGAACTTCATTCAGTTCTATAAGGTCTTCACAAAGAGGGCTGAAGTTTACCTTTCAAATAATGACTGATGATTAGAGTATGATTAGATAATGAGGATTCTTCTAGCTATCAACTTCAGGATATTATTTCTATTGATGTGAACACTGGAAATCATGTAATTCAGAGACTCTTCATTGATAGCTATGTAGCTACATTAAAACCAAACCAAAATCAACTCCTTGTTGTGCTAATATTGATTTCCATGACTGTCTAGTTGATGGTGAGTCAGAATGTTGGGTCAACCTTCATCTTTCCAATGTCCACATCAGAAATCTTTTGATTTATACTTGATGCTTTTAAGTTTTCATGAGAAGCCAGAGATCAAACCTTTATTACATGCCACCTAAAGGTCACTGAAGTTTCTGACCTGCCAGATCATTCAAACAAAGCTAGTTTCTTCCACAAACCAAGCTAGGAATGGCCTTTTGAAGGGGGTACAGATAATATCTGTTGTGAAATTGATAGGTGTATGAAAAATGTATCCTTCCAAACAGATTGTCCAGAAATCACTGGAAAATGAATGAGTTGTATTGGATAGGTATCATTAGAAAAGAGAATGAGGCTGATGTAATAGTTGGACTCTCGTTGTTTCTGATATGACAAAGAGTCCCAGCAGTACTGCTAGCCAGAATGAAATAACTAGAGGTGTGGATAAAACTACCTCAAATAGTGCTACTGGATGCTGGATCTGTAGTATTTTTCTATCTATCATGTGACCTTTGCTGATATGAAGTTCCTTTTGGTATCATTTTTATTTATTTATTATTATTATTTTTTAAAAAACCCTTACCTTCTGTCTTGGAGTCAATACTGTGTATTGGCTCCAAGGCAGAAGAGTGGTAAGGGCTAGGCAATGGGGGTCTAGTGACTTGCCCAGGGTCACACAGCTAGGAAGAGGCTGAGGTCAGATTTGAACCTAGGACCTCCCATCTCTAGGCCTGGATCTCAATCCACTGAGCTTCCCAGCTGCCCCCTCCTTTTGGTATCATTAACTAGCATTGAAATAAATTAAAGGATACCTTAAGATCCAAAAAAAAAGAAAAATATGAAAATCATAAAATGCCTATATTTAGGGTGACAGATGGTTACAGAAATGGAAAGTCCAGTCTTCTTTGCCTTGGAAATTTTAAGTTGTATTTCTATGAGTCTTGTGCCTTTTTTATGTTTAAAAATTTTTTTTTTGGCATAAACTGATGGCCTCAACCCCTCTAAACAGCTACTCCACCCCTAGAATCATTGTCCACTTAGCTGTAATATGAGAACTTCCCCTAAATATAGTCCTTGGTAAAATCTCCCTGATTTACCATGCCTTGTGGAGGGCTTTGGGTACTTGCCATATCTGACACTCTGATATACTGGAACGAATACTAAATGTGGAATCATAGAAACCAATTTGGAGAACTGGCCCTGCAACTTTGATTTAGCCCCTTCTGGCTTTCTCCATCTTCCCCCTTCAATTCAGTAAGTCAGTGCTATTAGGTATCTACCATTTGCCAGGCATTGTGGATTACAGTCCAACCCATAATAGTCCCAGCTTAAATTCTGTTGGTAGGAGGTAGAAAAAGGAAAGAAAACATACACTAAAAAAATTAAATACAGGAAATTTGGGGAAAGGGAAGGCACAAGAAACTGTGAGAATCAGGATAGACTTCTATGAATCTTAAAAATTCTCAGACCCTACTTCAGAACACTTGGTTAAGACCATTCCCCATTTAAACAATGAAGGGACTTAGATCAGGAATGTGGGAACTCTGAGACTCCACCCCTACTTAAGCATACTTTAGGGGAAGATAAAGTTGTAAACTCCTTGCTGAACAATGAAAAGTACTTAACCCATACTTATAAGGCAAAAAACCCTTAAGCTGTGCCTATTTTTAGATCTAATACAAAAGGGTGCTAAGTACCTATAAAGGTCAGGCAACTTGTAAACTTACAAGTGGCAAAGAGGTGAGAACTTACTCAGAGATTTTAGTCTACTCAGGTGTGAATTGTGCAAAAGTTTAGCATACTCAGGTGTGAATTAAGAATGGTCTGTCCTTTGGAAAACATCTACTGTGATTGGTAGATGTGAGAACTTAGGGGAGGTGACATAGGAGAAAATGTTCTTTAAAAGGAGGACTCACTCTCAGAGAACTCTCTCTGGAGATGTAGCTGGCCAAAGCTGAACTGGTGGGTCTCTGAACACTAGATCTTGCTTGGACAAATCTTGTGGTGAGTTGATAAAAGACTGACTGATCTCTCTCTTAGGGTTTTCAGCCTAGGGCTGGCTCATACTGGCCTAGGCTGGTATAGCCCTTTTCTCATTATTTCCTTTTTCTCTCTCTATCCCTTTCATTAATTCCTCATTTGTATTAATTAAAATCTCTATAAAACCCATCTGACTTGGGTATATTTAATATTTGGGAATTTTCCCCTGGTGACCAACTTATATTTGATTTAAAACAAGATGCTGTCTTGAAACCATATTTTCTGCATTCACAATTTAAGCCAACCACTCTTTTATCTGCCACAGTTTATGCCTAACACTCTTTTAACTGTCACACTTCTAATATTCACACATGAGCTGAGCTTTGAAGGAAGATAGGAATTCTATGATATAAAGGTAAGGAAGGAGTGCAGAGGGGACAGCCAGTAAGGCCAGTTCAGCTTGAACATAGGGTGCATAAAGGAGAGTAATAAGCAATAATTTCATAAAGTTAATCTGGAACCAGATTGTAAAAGGTAAGAGACAAAGAAGAGTTTGCATTTTACCTCTCTGACAAGAGGGAGTCACTGAAATTTCTTGAGCAGAGGATTTTAACATAGATCTGTGGATTAGGGATGTCAGTTTGCTAGAATTATAGAAGACAAATCAGAGTAGGGGAGATACAAGACAGGGAAACTCTTTAGGGGCCTGTTATGATAATCCAGATGAGAGTTGTTAAAGATCTGAACCAGGATAGTGTTCAAATGAGTCAAGATGGAGTTGATTGAGTCTTTTTGATGTCACATTACTCAAGAAGTTAGCATCATCCCTCTGCCATTATTTGTATTTCTTTTTTGAATGCTTTGTATATACTTATCACTAGAGGGAATGTAAGCACCTCAAGGACAGGAACTATTTAATTTTGTCTTTGGATCCTTGGTACCTAGCATAATGCCTGAGCCATAGCAAGGATTTAATATATGTTTGTTGATTGTTTGAACTATTATGGGAGTGGAATCAACAAAACTTTGGTATTGATTGGAGGTGAGGGCTGATGAATGTTGGGGGAGAAGTGACTAAGATTAGAGGACTCCTAAAGTCCCTTCCGGTTCCAAATTCTGTTTCTGAAGATGTCTCCTGGGCCAAAGAGAGGAGAAAGAATCAACCTGATATTCCTGGAAATGCTATGTAGCAGCTTGGCAAAGACAACTTGTATAGCACAACTGCATGGAGGTGGTCTAACTGCTTGCCAGGCCATTTTATACCCTTCCCAGTTCCCTCCAAATCCCATGTTGCTTTTTTCTACCCAGGCATCCATTTTTGATGTAGAAAAATTAGATTAAATGTATCCAACTTTAGCGTAGGCAATAAAGCTGAAAACTCCACCATCTCTTCGGGGTTGGTATTGCTCTGTGAGGATTTAACCAGAAGGCTAAAATGCTGGGAAAAACAATTGCTGAGTAGAAGCCCGCAGTCTGTTCTACCCCATCCAGCCTGAGCCTTATTACCATGAGCAATAAGTCTAACACAGTTCCTGTGTGCATTGAAACCAAACAGTGAGCAGTCACTTCCCACTGCTCTCCCCATGAGTTTTCAGCATAGAGGGACCAATTCCCCGCTTGTTTTAGGCTTAAGTAAAGGGATACAAGGTGGCAAGCAATTGGAGTCACTGGATATTGTGAGCCCTGGATGGAACAATGAATTGGGTTCCGGGGGTTTTGCTGAGGCTTAACAAAAGACATTTTCTGGGAACGTGGATGCATTTTTTTGAGGGAAAGCAAAGCTGCCATTCAGGAAGATGTGACATTTTTATAAAAATCAATGGTTTAGAAACCAACCAGAAATGCAGTGTACCAATTCCCTTTCCACTCCTTCAAAAGCATGCTGAGCTGCTTTCGAAAATCTTCCCACATGGCTGGTAGGTCTGCAGGGGGAAAGATGACCTTGGGGCTGTCTCCAGAAGAGCCAGCATTCTCTATCTTTTAGCATGCAGCAAAAATTCCAGACCTGTGATTTCTCAGTTGAATTTGTGTGACTCCTGCGAAATTGGGTTTTCCCCTTCTGTTACCGATGTTTGTTTTTGCCTTTCAAATAGGAAGCTTTCAAAGCCTTTAATAAGCATGAATTCACTAATCCCACAGACTTGTCAGCGAGGGAGAGGTAGAGGAACGGACTGTGCATGGCCTTATTTATGGACTGAGTTGAAACTTGTTCTTCGACTGGTGGGGGCTGGGAAGCTTTTATCTCTGATAGCAGCAGCAGGATGATGGTGTTTTTATTTAACACTGGAAAACATTTAAAAGAACCAGCCACTAAATATTGATGCACAATCTAGGGAGAATGAGGTACATTCAACATTGAAGTCTAGCCAAAAAGAATAATAATAAATACCCCAGCATTTTTTCCTCCTTATTCTTTAAAGTCCTTAAAATATGAAAGGATTAGCTTCTAAAGTTACAGATAGAAGGGGAGAGAAAAAAAAGAGAAGAATATAAAAAGAATTTAATGAAAGCTCCTGCACTGGGCTGGCACTTAATTCTCTCTCACAATAACAAGAGAAAAGCATAATGGAGATTGAACAGAGGAGTCATTTACATAATAACTTTATAGCAACAGCTGTAATGAACAAATACAGGCGGATGAGTTAATTCTGTGAAAGACTACCCTACTGAAGGGCTTGAAGAAAGAAGGAGAGAGGAAAGGAAACAAGGAAAAGTCTGAGAGTCAGATTTTTTTTTAATTTATGTCTCAGATTTTTAAATAGTTCAGTTTGTTGTCACTGTGGTTTAAAATATATGGAGCTATGAAGTAGGGTTTCAGATTTAGTGCTGGGAAGAACCTTAGAGGACATGGAGTCACTTTATAATTGAGGAAAAGAGAATCAGACTGTGTAAGTAATTTGCCCAAGGTTACTCAAGTGGCTGAGCTGGGATTTGAACTGAGGTCTTCAGATTCCTCAGCCAACATTCTTTTTGGGGTAGCACCCTACTTACTACTTTAGTGGGAATGAACACATTGAAAATTCTTTCAGACTTTTGACCCAATTGTCCCCATATGGAGGAAGTAGGATGCTATAGAAGTTGTGGACAATCTATCACTCGGGACATTCTTAGAGAATTGCTTGTCCACCTATAATACCCAGACCTGATGTAGAGATCTGAAAGTAATATCTGATATTTATAGCACTTAAAGGTTTGCAAACCACTGTAGGTATGCAATAGGTGCATATGTATATATCTCATCTGATCCTTACAATAATCTTGGGAAGGTGCTATTAGTATCCTCATTTACAGATGGGGAAACTATAGCAGGAAGAAGGTAAATGACTTGACCAGGGTGACAATGAGCATCTATCTGAGAGGAATTTGAACTCAGATCTTCCTGACTCCAAGTCTAGCACTCTTATCCACTGGACCATCAATCTAGTAGGAGATGGATGCCCTGGCTATGTACAAGCCAAAATAGGCAAGCCTAAGCAGAGAAATAACCTAAGGATTCCATGAATATTTTGTCAGGAGATAGGGTGCCTTTACATTGAATGGTTTTTACCAGTCTGTCAGAAGCTATATCAGATGCCTTTCAACTGATTCTTGCCCCACTCTCTCTGAGAATCTGGACTAATACCAGGCAAAATTTTGAAGTAGTTAAAGACTAATTTTGAAGTTCTCCCATTCTCCTTCTTAGGGACTGTTTGCTTGCTCCTAGAAGCAGCTCAAGACCCAGATCTTTGCCTTTATCCTCATCCAGTAGAATGAAAGATGAAAACCCTTGATGGCAGTAACTACCTTTTGTCTTTGTATCCCCAGTGCCCAATACAACACCAGCATATAGCAGAAACTTAATAAATGCAGTTACATGAATAATTGAATGTATGCCATTCCCTCAGGAACTTCTAGCTAATCTTTCTCCTATCTTTGGTGTTCTGAGGGTACATTACTTTCCTCCTCTGTGACTCTCTTTACCTATTTATAAAAATACGTGTTAAGGGGCCAGCTAGGTCTCTCAGTGGATAAAGTACTATATCTAGAGTCAGGAGGACCTGGGCTCAAATCTGGCTCTAGACATTTCCTAACTGTGTGACCCTGGGCAAGTCATTTAACCCCAGTTGCTTAGCTCTTATCGCTCTTCTACCTTGGAACTGATACTTATTGATTCTAAGACAGAAGGTAAGGGTTTAAAAAAATTACATTGTAAGACTAGATGATCACCAAAGTTCATAGAGCTCTAAATCCTGTGATACTATAAGAAAATAATCCATGTTAAAATATCAATAAGAGGGCAGCATGCTATATTGGATAGATTCTTATTAATAGAGAAATTTCTGACCTTCAAGTGAAGAAGTGAGTACTCTGTTCATAGGAAGTGGAAATCATTTAACTCTTTCAGTACCCCAGTCACTCTGTAAGACTCAACTTCCAGACAATAGTTGACCAGCATCACTGAAAAAAATTAACATCTCAGTTTTCTATATGGAATAAATAAAATTCCAGCTATTTTTTAAAAGGCGATAATTATGACAATACATTTATCTCTAGTTTATATGAAAATGTGAAAGAAGGAGGTAATAACCCAAGATGTTTACCCCTCTCAGGCAACATATTTGCATTTTGTAGGAGTCTTCAATGCTTTATTCCTAGTGCAAATTTCTGACACTGACACAGGGCAAAGAAGAAGACATTTTTGGGTAGTGATAGGGATGATGTGTACTGGTGGAGAGAAAGGAGGAGATTTTAACCTTTCAAGTTATGCCCATTTGACCTCTGCGAGTTATTTTACCTAGCCATGAAGGCCAGGCGCTGGTGTGGGATAATTTTGCTTTCCCACTGGCTGCTAGTCAAAGTTGGAGCAGGTATCTGGAAGATCTGTTTTCTGTAAAAATGGGGCAGTTGGCTGAGGAACTGGGGATAGGAGTCTATTGATATTTTGAAACTGTTCCTTTTAGAGGAATTGCCTAGAAATATAGTGATAGTATATGTCCCCAGTTTGCAGAATTATCTTGCTTGGTTAATAGAGTTTCCCTACTGTCCCAAGGAATCCCAATAAATCAGTTGCCTTTTCTCATTTTATTTGTAACTCTTCATTTTACCTTTGTTTGCTATAAAATCATAATACTTTATATATAATACCAATATGTTATATATTAAAGACATGTTTATTGAATGCTCAAGATTTGCAAAGCACTTATACATTATTTTATTTGATGTATAAATAAGTAAAAAAACCAATTCTCTATAAAATGACAATTTTTGACTAGGTGGACTCTGAGGTCCTTTCCCTTCTATGTCTAGAGCTGTGATTCTTAAAACAATCCTGTGATGCAGATACTATCATCTCCATTTTACATAGGATGAAATTAAGATACTTTAAGAGTTTAAGTAGCTTGTCTAGGTTTACACAGCTAGGAAAATGCCATCTCGGATTTGAACATTTTATATTTATTTATTTATTTCTATTTTATTATATTATATTACTTCCAAGACTCCAGGTCCAATATTCTCTTCACTAAGTCAGTTTCAACTATCTCAGGATCAACAATTTCTTTAGGTTTTTCCTTTGAGAAATCAAAGATGACTCCTCGCTTCATTGTTATGTTGTTCTTCTCCACTGACTCTTCTTCATTCCCTCCTTTAGCATCTGCCATGGTTGATTGTAAAGGGCCTTATGGCAAAGCCTCGTTCTCTCTACCGTGGCGTATTCAGGCTTAACAGGGCAGTGTCTGGACTGCAGCTTGATTGATGCTGATCAAAAGAGCCCACCCTGGAATCAGTCCACCAGAGCTTTAGCAAACCTTTTCTGTGGCCCTCCTGGTCAGGCAGGTTGTTAGCGTACTGGATCCAATTGAACTCGGCAGGACCAATGATGCTCAACGGGACTTTCTCAAGCTCACCCCAGAGACAACTGAAAATGATGGAGCAAAGCTCAACTCACTGTTGAGCTCGGGAGATGAATTCTCTGCTAATGACAAGCATCAGGGTAGCACACAGAGAAAACTGGGACAACTGGAGGGAGTGAAACCCTGCAGTACTAATAGAGTAGCTAATCTGTGATGTAGGAAGCAACCTCCAGGAAAGCTTTTTGCACTTAGAGATATTTCCAGCTAGGTGAATGGACCTTAACTGTGGCTACAGTGGGAAGAGTAGGCAATGCCCAAGTCATCTGGGGTAGAGAGAGAAATTCTTTTATAGATTGCCTAGGTTTTGGGGTGATTAAAAAAATTGTGGTACCTTCCCATTTGGACACTTTCCTCCCATGCCCACTGATAAAGAGCATAGATTGCAGCAGAAAGCTTGTGAGATCATGCTTGGATAAATGTCTTACTCCAAACCCCACTCTAGTTCCCTTACTCCAAAGCAAAGAAATATTCCTGGGGTCAAAAATGTGAAGTTGGAAGGGACTTTAGAGGTCATCTCATTTTGTAGATAAGAAGACTGAGTCCCAGAGAAGTTAAGTGAAGGAAAGTGAGGCCCAGAGAAGATGAGAAATATGTTTAAAGTCACACAGGCCCCTTTGCAATTCAGAACTGTTCATTTTTCCTTTTAATAGAAGCCTATTCGACAGTGACTAATGTCCTATGCTAATAGAACAATTGCTTCATTTCATCAGATCAGTTGCACAGGATTGAATATAGACTCAGGAAGACCTGAGTTCAAATCATTCCTCAGATATTTATCTGTTGGTGACCCTGGGCAAGTCATTTAACCTCTTTGTTATTTTCTGTTTTTTTTTTTAACCTTAAAATGAAGACACTAATAGCACCTACTTTGCAGAGTAGTTGTGGGGATAAAATAAAATAATTTTTGTATAGCACTTTGCAAATCTTAAAGTCCTATATATGTGGAGATATTAATACTATGTATTTTCAGACAACTCAAATACATCCAGATACTTTAGTTTGGGCTATAACAGCAGCTCATACGTTGCTCTGACTGGCTTTTCTCCATTTCAGTCCTTTCAATGGTCCTTGACAATGGAAACTGTTCTGTCTCTGAATAGGGGTAGACTTTTAAGGTTGAGTGCCAGGATTTTTCTGGTTCTCTAGGATTTTCAGATATTGAATCAAATCACTAGGGGCATTTGTTAGGTTGATTTTAGATCCAAGTTTATAATCCTGTTGACTTGCTAAGAACTATGGTTTTAAATAAAATTTTGATGATCAACTTGTGAAACCTCAGAAGCCATGTTTTTAACATGATACACAAAATTGTCTTTTATATTTGGATTTTGCAGTGGATAGAGTAAGGCAGCTGGGTGGTATAGATTGAATTCTAGGCCTAGACTCAGGAAGACCTGAATTCAAATCTGACCTCAGACACTTACTAGCTATGTGACCCTGGGCAAGTCACTTAACCCTGTTTGCCTCAGTTTTCTCATCTATCAAGTGGGCTGAAGAAGGAAATAGCAAACCACTCTAGTACCTTTACCAAGAAAACCCCAGAAGAGGTCATGAAGAGTAAGACATGACTGAAAAATGACTGAATAACAACAACATTCAGTTCAACAAATAGAATGTAGATCACAGATGATGGGTAATAGAGCCTGAGTGTTAGAAAGGATCTTAGAATCATGTAGTCTAACCCCTTCATTTTACAGAAAAGGAAATGGGGCTCAGAGAGATATAGAGAATTAAATTGCTTGGGTTCCATCTAATCCTAACACATTATAATTCTATGAAATAGTTTAAATAAGAATGGTCAAGTCCTTCCTAATATGTAAACTAAGCTCCTCCTCCAACCATTTGTCTGCTCCCATAGAGAATTATAAACAGCTGTTCAAGGCTTTATGGATATCCATCATCATTATTATAATAATCATCATCATCATCATTGTCATTATCACTAGCATTTATATTGTGCTATAAGGTTTGCAAATTGCTTTATATATATTATATATAATTTGATCTTCATGTTAACTTTGAGAGGAAGTTTCCATTAATATCTCCACTTTATAGATTAGGAAACTGAGGCTGAGAGAGTCCTTATTTAGGGTCATAAAAGTGTCTGAGGTAGGTTTTTAACTCAGGTCTTAATAATTCTATACACTGAGCCACCTAGCTTTACTATTCCTTCAATTCTAAATCAACCTGGTACTAAGAATAAACTCCTTTAAAATACACAAATGTTAACTATTGAATAAAATTATTTTATTTTAAAAATAGAGTCATTGCAATCCATATATAAGATTTCTATTCATTTCTTTCCTTCCTTTCTCAATATTAGAAAGGAACCTTTTCTTCTTCAAATGCACACACACACACACACACACACACACATAGATAGATATAGCATTCAGCCAATGTAGTTAAATCACCTTTTAATACAACCTTCTGTTTCCTGGTGTCATGTAAATTTGGGCTTACTTTTGGATTTATTTATTTGGCTTGGATATGGCCAGTTCTGGAGAGAAACTAAGCACTGTATTTGTTCACTATATTCTGTTTCTTCTTCTTTTTTTCTCATATAGAAGATAAAATATCACAATCATTAATATTGAACAGTGAGAGCCCCACTTCTTTCTCTTTTATGTTAGCTGAGAATTTAGCCAGTTGTTTAAAAGTGAGCTTTGTGCTTTAAGCAAAGGTTTCACCTAATGTGTGTGAACAAATGTGTGTATATGCAAGCATTTAAGCCAGAAGTTTTACCACTGTCATCACTAAGCAAAGTCTATCTCCTTCTAGCAGCTGGAACGTCTGGTTAATATTTGAATCACTACCCAGGGCTTCACAGATGGCTTCTTCATTGCAGAAACCCTTGAAAAAAAGACTTCAGTATTCTGTTTTTAATGGGCCAAATTGCCTTAGTTAGACTATTGTATGCTGTGATATTTTAGACCTTTGTTCAAGGATAATGAGCCTGATTCTTCCACCCCAGTGGTGAGCATGGGTTTATAGAAACACTTGGGTTCCCCAATGCCTATTTACACAGTAGGGAGAGAATCACTTCCCACTCTGTACATGTATAGCCTGGCATGTGCAGTAACAGAAAGCAGAATGGTTCAGAATATGTCAGGAGATGGAGCTAATAAGCACATCCCACCGTAATTCTCTGGTTCATCTAGGCTAAGTTGGACTCCTAGGTGGGAAGAGTAGGGCATACTACTAAAATGATTTTTAAAGGTAGATTTGACCATGTTACCCGCCTACTCAGTAAGCCCCAATGGCTGCTTCCTATTACTTTCAAGAACAAATAAAAATGCTTTTGTTGACAAGCTCTTTAAAAACCTGCCCTCTTCCCAAATTTCCAGTCTGCTTAATAGTTTACTCTCTTCCTCATTCTCTATAATCCAGCAATACTGACCTCCTTGATATTCTTTATATATGACACTCCCATCTCCAGGCTCAAAGAATTTTAACCAGTTGTCCTCTTGTGCCTAGAATGCTCTCTCTCTCTTCATAGTCACCTTATCACCCCCTCCTACTTTCTTCAAGACTCACTTCAAATTCTACCTTCTACAGGAGGACTCTATCAGTTCTGACGCTACTAGAGGCTTCTCTCTGAAACTATCTCTAATGAATCTTATATATATATATGTATGTATACATATATATCTGTTTGTACATATCATTATCAGACAGTGAGCTCCTTGAGGGCAATTTTGCCTTTTTTTGGGGGGGGTTATCACCTTTTAGTACAGTGCCTAGTACATAGTAAGCATTTAATAAATAGTTATTAACTGACTGATTATCAAAAATAGATGTAAAGCTAGGGATCCTAGAGAAGGCAGGCTTAGAATACTAGCTTTGATAAAGCTGGCTGGCAGGATGCAGAGCTAGTGGACTAGGATTCAGAAAGAAGAGAGAGCCTCACCATCCTAAAATAAATAAATAATAACAATATATTTAATCAACTAGTTATGTTTTTTCACACATAGAGTTATTTAAGCCCACATCTTCCCATCTTATTCATTAGGGTATCATGAGATAATATTTTTGAAGCATGCCATTGGCAACACTATTAGTCAGTCACTATGCATTTATCAAGTTATTACTGTGGGCCAGTCACTCTGATTCATGCTGGTGATAAAAAGAAAGGCAATAACATGGATCCTGCCCTCAAGGAACTCACATTCTAATGGAAAATATAATATATGTACAGATATACAATAAAAATATAGAATATGTGTAATGCAATTTCAGAGGGAAGGCAGTAGAAATGGTGGAGGATATTGGAAGTGGAAAGTAAGCTGAGGAGAGGAGGGAGAACATTCCAAGCATGAGAAATATAGTGCTAGTGAAAAAGCAAGGAGTAAGGAGATGAGTGTTATGTTTAAGGAGCAATGAGAAGAATAATAATGAAGGAAATGAAATTAATTTGTCATGATGTGATCTTAATGAACCCATGCTTACTCCTAGTGATCACTATTTTCTTTCCTAATTATTCCTATTGGAATACAGTTGCCTGCTACTATAGTCAGATTGGTCAACTGGAACCAGAGGGAAGAGGATAATAAATAAGAAGAATCAGAAATTTACAAGGTTGTGTGTGTGTGTGTGTGTAGAGTATGCACTATCTTAAGTCCCAGTCTGAGTTTTAGATTGCTAGGATTCAATGCAGAATAGCAGATAAGGAACTGAGGTAGATAAGAGCATAGGTTAGTTTGTTATACTTATATAGTCAAAGGGGACAGGGGACAGTGTAAGGTTTAAGCCTGACCATATGCATGTCAGCTTCAACAACTAGACTTTTTCTCAAACTTCTGTCAGCTAGAGATTTCTCTGTTCCTTCCAATATTATTTTCATTTACTTCCATGGAATCTATAGGACAGACAAGTTACTGCTTTCATTCAGGCACTTGGCTGCTGGGAAACTGCCAAGGAGATGGAATTTGAGTGTTCCTCTGAGATTCAGAGGTATTGTGAAGTTTTGTGCATTTCAGTTTATGTGGGAGGGAGTGTGATGAGGTCAGTAAAAGGAGTACAGGATGAGAGGAAATTAGGTTTTTGTTCAATGAAAGATTCTGCTAATATTAAGTGTCTGGGAGTAGGTGGATCACTGACCATGGTACTGAACCAGCTGAGTACAGTGGGCTTTGATACAAATAAATTAAAGTGATATTTTTTTCTGCCTTCTATTAGTTTCCTATATCCCCACCTCACCCCCATACCTGAATTATCTATAAAACTCAGTAATGCTTTCTACCTCCTTTCTGGACAGCATTAATGTTAGTTCTACTTCATTGTTCTTAGGTGTTTTCTTTATAATGGCAGTGTCATACATACCCTACCAAAGTGGAAGCCCAGTATGTGTTGATAATTAGGTCAATAACTACAGCAAGGGATGGACAATTCTTGTGTAGGACAGAGGGTAAGTATCTGAGTCAATATCCATGAAAATTCTTCAAAGACTGGTTGACACAAAGATTTCATCAGAGTGCCAAAATCCAGGCAGTAAAGAAAACTTTGTAGGAATAGTAGGCCAGGATGTCAGTCCCAGATCAGGAGATGACATGTAGTGATTGTAGAGGACCAAATCATCTGACTTCTCAGGTCTTCATTCTGGTCTGATGGTTATATATTTCCTGATACCAATATGAATTAATGTATGGTCATGATTCTAGGTTGAATATGCCTTACCCTCTATTTACTTGGCCAAGTCTTTAAAGTTATGACCTCTGACAACAACCTTCCCTCCATGATCCCTCTGTGAACCTAAAGACTTGTAAAAAGGCTTCTAGGAATTTCAGAGCAAGCACTTTGTACACTCTCTCCCATGTCCCCAGGTCTCTAATCTTGTTAGACTACTAGGTTCTAGAGGAAGTTCCATTGTGTTCATAAGCTAAGGCAGTGCTAAAAATACATTCTTTTAAAAATTACCAATAAATTTTGCTATATCTTTTTTTGGTATCCACGTCCATTCAAAAAGATGTACAAGAACCAAAGACAGCACAAAACTGTGAGCATCAGAAATACAAACTTCCAAAGAATAGGGAAAAAAACCAAACCCTAAACAGTTATACCAGAAAACACCAAATGTAGTTAAAATGCATGCTAATTCATTATATTTTGGACTAGATCTGTGATTTCATTGATTAATGAAAATGGTAATGACAGTTGCCTCTAACAAAGGAAATTGGCACCTGTTGTGCAACTTATATTTTTAGCAAGTTGCCTAGACCAGTAGTTTCCAAATTTTTTTTCATTGTGCACCATTATTAGTGGAAAAATTGAGCATAGATATCCAATATGTTCATATTTACTTTCAAAAATTATATATGTGCATTATTCAGCTAATAATATATATTATAAAATTAAATTATTGAAAATTTAAGAAACTGTGGTAAAGATGAATTTTTAAAAAAATTTAGAGTTGATAAGGAAATGCTGGAGTTTGTTAGTTATATGGGTGGCAAGGTCAGACTTGTACATTGGGAAAATCACCTTGGCAGGTGTGTTGAGGATATATTAGAGAGAAAACAGTTGAGACAAGAAGAATAATTAAAAGGCTATTTCAATAGTTCAGGAGAGAGATGATGACTTAAGCTGAAGTGATGAATATGATAGTGAGATGGGAAAGGATGCAAGAGATTTTGTAGAGGTAGAAAAGAAAAGAAAAGATTCAAAAACACATTGGATATATATGGAGAAATATATATTGAGAAATATATATGAGAGATAATGTATACTGAGAGAAAGGAAGATGTTGAAGGTAACATTCTAAAACATTTCCCTTCTCTATCAAAAGAGCAATCAAGGTATGATAGCATTAAGCCATGAGAAATGTTATCCTTCAAAATGTGGTTTATTGTTCTGGATACTTAATTTTTATAATATCTGGATCTTTGAAAATAGCACTGAACTTACTAAGAGATTTTTTAAAAGTACGGGTCATTTATTTAAAAAATAAGGGCTAATTTTCTCCACTGAAGTTCTGTTCTATTACCTGATCATGGCAATCTCTGGATGCTCAAAGGCTATATCAAACAGAGCAGATACTCTGAAGAGCCTCTTATCAAGCTGGGAAAGCTTTAGCTTAGGTCCTATAACTGACCACTTGTCAGTGGTCCAATACCATTTTGCTCGAGTTTACCCCTTCTTTGCTCCCAGTATTTGGCTGTGCTCTTGCTCCTCTCATTTTGTTTTGGTTTTGGGGCTGTCAGTCTCCCCTCTTGGAGCTTTGTCAGATCTCTTGGTACAGTCTCTAGGGGAGGAATGTTAGCTTCCCTGTCCTCTGGAGGCTTTTGATTGGATTGAGTTCAACTGGGTTGGGCTGTATGTGGTATGAAGCTCTGAGGCTCTGAAGACTCCTGGAAGGCTGGGCTGCCCAGGCTCTCTCCAGTTCTCTCCAGCTGTTTCTCCACGGTAGGCAAGTGCCTTTGCCCACCTCCCCAAACTCTGAGGAGTTCTGATGGGATTAGGTTCAACTGGATTGGTCTGGATGTGCCCGAGGCAATGGTGAGACTGGAGCCAGAGGGAGGGACCCAGCAAGGGCCCAGGTCTCTCCCTGGCTTCCTCCCCTCTGTCCAAGCTGGATGCTCTGAGCCTGGTGCCCCGCTGCTCACAAGGTAGACCCTCCAAACCAGCACCTTTGCCCTCTCAGAGGTTCCCACTGCTGCTGGGGGCTCAGCCCTCTGGGTTGTGGGGGAGGGGTCCTGGGACCTTCCCTCTGCCTTCCACTTAGCCCTGAGTATTCTCGGATTCTGGCTTTTGGGGGGCGTACCTTTTGATTTGGGTCCAGAAGGAGGGTTCCCTGCTTCTGTCCTGTTGTTCAGCTTGAATTTCGGTGCCCTAGGAGCATTCAGTCTGTATCAGTTAAGGAAGGGTCTTCCGAGAGGTCTGAACTTTTGCTGCTTGCTAAGCCTCCATCTTGACTCCGCCTCCAATACCATTTTAGTTGGTGGGAAGGTGTCTGAGCATTTCCATACCTCTTACTATGTGCCAAACACTGTGTTAAGTATTTTACAAATGTTATCTGACTTTATCCTCATGAAAATACTATGAGGCAGATGCTATTATTATCTTCATTTTACACTGAAGGAAACTGAGGAAAATAGAGGTTTAATGATTTGTCTAGGGTTACACACTGT
Source organism: Monodelphis domestica (assembly GCF_027887165.1). NCBI lineage: Eukaryota > Metazoa > Chordata > Mammalia > Didelphimorphia > Didelphidae > Monodelphis > Monodelphis domestica. Next base: position 437,748,908 of record NC_077228.1, on the reverse strand, counting down.
TTTAGTGTTTGAGGATGGATTTGAACTCATGTCTTCCTAAGTCTAGGCTCAATATTCTAGAGTGTTTGCCACTAGGTAGTGATTCTTTTTTTTTTTTGTTAGTGACTATTTTATTAAACTAGAGAGGCTGTATCTGAGGAGTGGTACTCATGTTAACAAAATTGTGGGTTTTTAAAGAATTGAAATAAGTGGTAATAATCAGTGAGGTTTATATAATGTTTAAAGATGTTCTGAGGACTTTAATATGTCATTATGTCTAGTTTCACAATAGTAATGTGAAGTAGGTCCTATAGGTATTATTATTATTATTATGCCCATTTTACAGATTAGAAAATTGAGATTGAGAGAGAACAGAAGAGGTTGAAAAACTTGTCCGTGGTCACAGTTACATAGGGACAGAAGACCATTTTGGAGAGCAATCTGGAATTATGCCCAAAGAATTCTAAAACTGTGTATCTTTTGACCCAGAAATACCACTATAATGTTTATTTCTTAAGATGATCAGGGAAAAAGGAAAAGAGCTTATATATTCTAACACATTTATAGTAGCGCTTTTTGTGATATCAAAGAACTTGAAATTGAGGGGATGTCCATCAATTGGGGGATGGCTAAATAAGTTGTAATATATGATTGTGATGGAATACTACTCTGCTTTAAGAAATGATGAGTTTTAGTTTTATTTAAAAAACACAGAAAGACCTACATGAAATTATGAGGAGTGAAATTAGCAGGATCAAAAGAGCACTATATGCAGCAACACATATATTGTTTGAGAATGACTTGTATGTATCTATCTCAGAGAAAGAACTAGGTAACAGAAACAAGCAAAACATAGTTATATATATATATATATATGTATATACACATATATTTTTGTTAAAGAATGCCTTCTCTAGTGTAGGGAGGGGAGAGAGCAAGGGGGATACCTGGTAATTTTAAGGAAAAAAGCAGTTGAATACATTTTAAAAAATTGAATCCAGGCATTTCTCAAGTCAAGAAACATTTATTAAATGCCTACTGAGTCCAGTACTATCCTAAGTGCCAAGGACACTTCCCTCTCTCCGTCCTCCCCTCAAAAACCTGTCCCAGTTTTCAAAAAAATTAAATCCAACACTCTTATCATTTAGACTTTGTTGCCCCTTTAAAGAAGTACCTATAATATTATATAATAATGTTGATAAAAATGGCAATAATAGCTAACATATAACAGTATACTTTAATGTCATCAAAGAACTACACATATGTTGTCTCTTTTGGTCCTCAACAATAATTCTGTGCTGTGGGTGTTATTATTATCCTCATCTTAGAGATGGGGAAACTGAGGCTCAGAAATGTTAAATGACTTATGCATGGTACTAAGGTCATGACTGTACAACTGGTAAATGTCTGAGGTGAGACTCAACCTCAAGCCTTTCTTGATTGTAAGACTTTCTTTTGTACTTTGCTGCTACTTAGATAAATATGTATCTCCTAACTTTACCTATTTATATCTTGTCTAGGATTTTACTCTATTAGCTCAGAATTTCATTTTTTTTTAGTTATGCCTGAGTCCCACAAGCATCATAATTCTAGATTATTATTGATTTATGATAGAAAAAGCACTGGTACTGCCAGGACCCTGGATTGCTGCTCTGTAATTATATTATGTTACATAATTGTTCTGTTGCAGGAATATTTATCCAATTCCATCACACTTGATTATTTCCTCCTATTGCCATGTAAATTGGATAAAGCTGTTATCACTATTCACTCAGCCTTGGAAAATGGCTTGAGTTTTGCAGACCCTCACATAACTTAAGAGCATCTAAAAAGAGGAGGCTTCATGGCATTAGTTGATTCCCTTTATAAAATTGTTCCCCTTGTGACCAAATTACCCTTAGGCATAAGTTCCTAAGAATAATAATAAATGAAAATACATAAAATAGGAGCAATGATGACTGACATCTATTAGAATCAACAAAGCATCAACTGAAAATGCCTGGGGGTCCAGCCGTCAAAGCCATTTCTTGGGAAGCAGAGTCCCACCAATCAGTGGCTCTGGTGGAAAGGGCTTGATTTGAGAATGAACTTAGCAAATGCTGCCTCCTAGAATTCTTATATAGCCATGGTGTACTTTTTTCTGTTTAGTTGATTTTAATTGTGTCTAAGTCTTCATGACCCCAGTTTTGGAGTTTCTTAGCAAAAGTACTGGAGTGGTTTGCCATTTACTTCATCTCATTTTAAAGACAAGGAACGGAGGCAAATAAAATTAAGTGGCTTGCCCAGAGTGTCACAGACAATAAATGTTTGAGGCCAGATTTCGAATTCAGGAAGAGAAGTCTTCCAGAATCCAGACATAGCACTCTATCCACTGCTCAGAGATGGCAAAGCACCTTACAAACTTAATTTCTGATCTTCCAAACCACTTATTCCTGGGCCTTCACCATGATGCCTTCAACTGCCTTCTCCCACTGGTGAACTCTTCCTATAACCTTTGTTCTGGGGAAATATAGACCAGCCATACCTCATTCTCAGGACTTCATCATCATGCCTCCACTATACATCTTCCCTCCCCCTTCTGCTCCCTTTTAATGTGCTGTCCTCTCTTATTATAAAATAAGCTCTTGGAGAGCAGGGGTTGTTTTTATCCCCCACCTTCTTTTCATATTTGTATTCCCAGGATTTATCAAAGTGCTTGGCACATTGTAAGTGTTTACTAAATGCTTATTTCTTTCTTCTTCCCTGTCTCCCTCCTTTTCTCCTCCTTTTCCCCATTTAGAGTATAATCATCCTGTTGACTGACTTACTGACAACTGCCATTTTTGGTGGTTGAAGTATTAGTATTTTATACCTGAGGAAACTAAGGGTCAGAGATGTGTAAATGACTTACTGACTTTCCCAAGAGAGCTAAAATGAACAAAGGGCAGCATTTCAATGGGGGGTAGGGGGGTAGGGGGAGAGGAAAGAAATAGCACTGATTTGGAACCAGAAGAGCTCTTTTCTAATCCTGGCTCTATTGCTTACTACCTGTGTGCCTTTGAATAATGTAGTTTAACCTCCTGTGTCTTAGCTGTAAAATGAGGACACAAATGTGATCCCTACAAGGTACCACACAAGCAATAATTTTGTGATGACAGGAATCAAGATGAGTTATCTGATGCCAAAGCCACCATGCATCTTATTAGAATCAGCATAGCATAGTGCCCCAAGCTCTGGTGTTGGTATAAGGGGGACTGAAGTTCAAATCCTAACTCTATGTGCCTCTCTGAACCTAAGGTTCCTAATCTTTAAAATGGAAATGATGACAATAATAACACTTATTTCATAGAGTTGTTGCAAGTTACAAGAGATAACGTGTATAAAGTGTTCCATAGACCCTAAAGTGCTTATATGCATGTGTGCACTCACCATGTGTTAGGAAGAGTCCGAGTTTCTTTTTTAATTGGTCTTGGTGTTAAGTGATATTTCTGGTAGTCAAAGATAAAATATTCAGTCTTTATAGATTATTCCGAGTATTGGAATTGGACTGGGAAACAAATCGTCAGAGAATACAGTGGAACCTGGTAAAAGAATGGCAATCACACAGCACCTACTATGTGCCAGGCATAATGCTAAGTGCTTTATAGATATTATTTAATTTTATTGACCTAAGGCTATAGGAGCATTCCCCATAATACGGATGGATCTGGTCTAAGATCCCTGCATAAACCCAACCCAACCTAAAAAGTTGAAATAATAATAATAATTCACATTGTATTGATTCTTTAATGTATATAATTTTTAATATCATATATCAAAAACCATGTGAGCTAAGTACTACAGGTATAATTATCAACATTTTATATATAATTGGATCATAGCTTAAAAGTAGGATAGGTTCTTGGAGGTCACTTAATCCAACATCTCATTTTACGGATAAGGAAACTGAAGTCTCAGCTGTAACTTGCCCAACGTCACTTAGGCAGTAAGTAATTGACAATAACTGGCCCTGGAATTCAACCCTCTGACTCCAAATTCTAGGTTCTTTCCATTAGGAAACTAGAAATCAGAAGAGCTTAGGTGATTTGCCCATGATCCTATTACTGAAAGTATCAAATGTAGGACTTGAATTCCAAGTTTAGCTATCTTTCAATTATAACATGTGGAATTTAAATTACATTATTGTTATAGATAATCATTATACATTATTAATTATATATTTATGTATGACCTGAAGGTGGAGATTTGTAAGAAATCTAGCGACACAGGGAGGCAGTAGGGTATGACAAAATGAGCATGACTTGTATATATCTGCAAATTCAGTAGATATACTCAAATATTTCATGGCATTCAGTAAACCAGTTACTAAAACTTAAAACTGCACTAACACTTTTGGGACACTACATGTATATATTATTTATTAATTTACAAGAAGATTTTAAATAAATTCAGCTGGGAAACCACTTGAAGGTATTTGGTATATATTCATAGATATGTAAATTCAGTTGAGCAGCTATTTTGAAATCTTTTATGTGTCTATAGACATACAAAGGATCTCTCTCCAATGAATTCCTTTTTCAGTAGTTCCTCAACTAAATTAATTTCAATATCCTTATCGAGTACCACTAAAAAAGGCTATAATGAATGGCCTATGACCTCACCCATGTGCATATACTTTTCTTTTATGAAGATCCTAGCCTACCACTGCCTGATTTTCTTGGGTAATTCTGTCCATGTCACCCCACAAGTCCATCACATTGGCATCCATTGAAGGTAATGGATAGCTTTCCTTGAGTTCTCTGGATGTTTTATTAATGGAATGTGTGTATTAGCTATTAGTTATCCCTTCCTTTTGCTAGCTAAAGAACCTATCTTTTTTTTTTTCAGTCATATATTTCTCTGATGACATTCTTTACATACATTTCTTTATTTATTCATTGTTGCACTGTGTTGTAACCTACTCACAGGTCCTTTTCTGTTTTCCTTTGAGTTATCCTCAACCATGTCTAGTTGTGCAGACCAACTCAATCAAGCATGAAGAAACTCATCACCAGAGCATAGACCTCCTGGTGATCATTTCCTTTGACCCTGTCAACCTATGAAACTGAAATGCAATGACAAAAAAGCAAGAAGACACAATTTAAGTTTTCAAAGCTCTTATTGTCCACTTTAGTAAAAAGGTATTCTATTACACAAGTAAATCAATAAACTTTTTCCATGTGCCACTATCATTACATCAATAGTATCTAAATAAGTAGCAATTCTGCAAGTTCCCATTTATCTCATTCCTTATTTTCTCTTTATCATGTTTATTACTTTTATTATGAAAATTTACTCATTGTTTAAAAAATGAGGCTCATATTTATTTCCTTAAACTTGTCCTCCTCCCTCCTTTTCCTAAGCCACCCTATAATCCCCTTCCCCCTACCCCCCACATAAATACACTCATACTTTTCTATCCATTTAATGAAAGGCCTTTGGATACCATGTATGCCTCATATATTTCAATAGACATTCCCTGTATGGTCGGTTAAAGATACCAATACATTCTTTTTTTCTCCCTCTCATAGTATTTTTCAACATAAGTTTATTTGAAAGCAATTACTCAAGCAATACTGCAAGGATTTTGACAAACATGTGAATACTTCAAGGCTACCAATCTTCTGTGACAGGAATAGACAGGTAGAGAACAAAAGATCTTGCAGTATTAGATTTCATTCTTCCTTCTTTTAAGTTTAATTTATCAAAGAGCTAACCTGACAGGGCTGGAGTCACTTCAGCCAAAGAAGGGCATAAGAGGCATAAAGAGTTGATCTTTTTCTGTTGATGATTGCCTTTGGAAGGACTTATGTTGCTATCAGTCCTGACTGCTATGAATTTTCTTAAAAATGGGAATTCTGCTAGGTGTTTTGGTGCATGTCTGTAATACCTGCTATTAGGGAGGCTTAGTCTGGTGAGTTCTGAATTTGGGAGTTCTGAGCTGGAGTGGGAGTAAAGCAGATTGGGTATCTGTCCTGTCTGGCACTAGTATGATGAACCTCTGCGGGCCACCATGCTCCCTAAGGAGAGACAAACTGTCCCAGGTTGGAAATAATCCTATGCTTATCAGCAGTGGGACTGTGCCTTTGAATAACAACTTCAGGAGGGAGAGATAGGGAAAAGAGAGGAGAGAGAAAGGCGGGATGAAAGAGAGAGGGAAACAGAGACAAAGCAGACGGATAAAGAGATAGCAATAGAGAAAGGATGGAGGAATCTGCTGAGTATCTTTGGCATCTATTAATACTGATATATGCTTAGCTAGATCATTGGTTAGGTGGACCTTCCCTCTTGTACACAGTTGATCTTAGGCAGATGAAATAGGACCAGTGTTCAGGTAATTATAAGCCTGTTCCTTGATGCAAATTATGAACCTTCTGGACTGTGTATTTTTTCTCTCTTTATGCTTATTTTTGTTGGTGAATTTGTGCTATTTCTCTGTTTGTATATTTTTTAAAAAAAAGAAAAGATGAATTTCTTGTTTTCTTACTTTTAAAAATTCCAACATTTGGCAGCAAATGCTCCTTCTCATAAGTGATTTTGTAGTAAATCAGTGTCCAGAGTTAGAAAGGGAGAAGGAGAGAGCCCACATGCAAAACTTATTTATCCAAATGAGATTTGTTGAAGGAATTTATTTATAACTAACTGAGGTCTCAGAAATACTGGAGACAATGGGTGAAGCAAATCTCCAAATATGCTTCAGAACAGGAGAGGGAAAAGGAGATGGAGAGGGAGAGGAAGAGGGAGAGGGAGAGAGAGAGGGGGGGAAAGAAAGAGGGAGAGGGAGAGAGAGAGAGAGAGAGAGAGAGAGAGAGAGAGAGAGAGAGAGAGAGAGAGAGAGAGAGAGAGAGAGAGAGAGAGAGAGAGAGAGAAATTGCTTGGGAGGGAAGGGTATAATAGCTCCAAAGATGACATTTTAGGTTTCCTCCTTTGTACAATTAAAGTTCCATCTCTGATATGTGTAGGTTGTAGTTGGTGGGGAAATAAAGAGCAATCTATTACCTCCCTTCCCAGATAAATACTTTGGAATTTTTAAGTGTTGTATTTGACTGTTGGGTGAAAAAGAGAAAGAAAAAGAGGGCAGAGTCTGACAGCTTCTTTGCTTTATTTTGAATCTCCCCTCATAGAGACAAGTTGTTCTTGTGACTTTTTATGGTTTCTAAGAAAGTTTCCCAGGATCCAAGAACTATTCTTTATATTAACTCATAATATGCCTCATGATGAAACAACCCAAAATTTCATTAAGTTTTTTGATGGCCTGAATTTCTCATTTAAATCTAAATTATCTTGAGTTCATCTATAGACTCTTGGGCATGGGGCAAGTAGAGGACATGATAGATAGAGCACAAGTCCTGGAATCAGGAGGACCTGGGTTCAAATTTGACCTTCAAATACTTCCTAGTTATCTGACCCTGGGCAAGTGATTTAACTCTGCCTAGCCCTTGTCCTTCTCTCTTAGAGTTGTCACTAGGATAGAAATAAGGGTCAAAAACCAACAACTTCTAAGGCATCCTATAGACTCAACAAGCAGGTGAATAGTCATTAAGGCTTTTTATTCAGGCTTGAAAACAATTTGGGTGTCCTATACATATGAGATGGACCAGAATCTTGGACTAATGATAGGGGCCAGAATGGGTCCTGACATAATTAGTTTCACTTTGGGGAAATGACTTAGGAAGAATTCTCTTATTCAGTCCCAAGTTCTCTTTTTCTGGCTTCTCTTTTTTTCTTCCTCCCTTTCCAATTAATATTGCTTATCTACATGGAGCCTTAGAGGGTGTTAAAAACAAACCAATAAACACAGACCACTGTACTGTTGTGTCTGTGTTATCTGATCACTGTCATCTATGAATCAGATAGGAAGTAACTTATTGATAGTTGTTCAGGAAACTTGCCTGGAAAATGCTTCTTCACAGGGTAAAAATAAGTGTTTTAAAAATAAAAAGTGAAATGAACAGTAAACAAGTCAAAAAGTATTTATGAAATCCTTACTTTGTGCCAGACATTGTGCTAGAATATAAATATAAAGGCATAGAAGACAACTGAATAGATTCTTTTTTTTAACAAAAACCCAACATTTATGCAATTCTTTAATATTTATAAAACATTTAACAAATTCTAAATATCATTTGATCATTTATCTTTTTCCATGTAGGGACATTTAACCTTTAACTGAATAGCTTCTGCTGGTGATAGGAAAGTAGTTCCTAGGAGAAGCCTACAGGACCCCTGCAGAAAGACTTCTTGTAGAAGGTGGGTCTCAAGAAGTGTCTTGCAGGAAGTCTGGAATCATTTGAAGAAGAGGAAAATGAGAGTTCTAGGCACAGGGGACAGTCAACGAATAGGGCTATAGTTTAGAGACAGAGTATCTTATTTGGAAAACAGCAAGGCGGCTAACCAGTAAATGTTGGAGAATGAAGTATAAAGAATTAGAAAACTAGGAAGGATATGAAGGACTTTGAAAGTCAAACAGAAAATTTTATATTTGACCCTGAAAGTCATAGGAAGGCATTAGAGTTTATTGTATGGGGACCAATATGGAAAAACCTTCACTTTAGATAAATCACTTGGTTAGCTGAATGGAAGATGGACTGGAGTAGAGATACTTGAAGCACAGAGACCAAGCAGAAGACTGCTGTAATAATATTCCAGGCATGAAGTGGTGAACACCTGTATTAGTGTGGTGGCAGAGCCAGAGGAGAGAAGGGAGCACATACCAGAGATGCTACATACAATACATCTTCGGTGGTATCATCTTTGTCCAAATATCTGTTTGCTTTTATGTAGATCTGAGAGCAGAAGATCCTTAGGAAATTACCTGACTCACCAGTAATCTAATGTTTCTTTCTCTCAGTTACCTCATTTTATAAGGCATTTATCTTTCTGCAAAGTACCAAGGTGTACCATATACTATCTCTGCAATAGGAAGGGATGATCGAATGCTCAATGTTCAGGAAAATGGGTATTTAAGTGAATGACTTAGTAAGTTACTTCAGTAATGCTACAGTTTTAAATACCATTAGCAACTCAAATAGGCCTATTGAATGTCTGTCTCTGCACAGCATGATGGTGTAGAAAAAGCAGTGGCTCAGAAATAAGGAGACCTGGTTGATAACACCTTCAGCTCTTCAAGAAATGGCAGAAAAGGGAGAGTTTAAATGAGAAAATAATTACCAGATGAATCTGTGTTAAGGGAGAATAGTGTAAGCAAGAAATAATACAATGGAAGCCCCTTAGAGAATTAGTGTTCGAGCATAGACTCAATACATGTTACATGGTTATTATGATTTTCCTGTGCTGAAATGATAATGTGGAACATGTTATTTGAACTACATTATAATCAAATCCATTGATTTCTGGTCCATGCATGAAGTTTTATAACATTTAAAATTCATGCAATGCCTAGATGTTCTTGGAACACCTATAGAATTCTAGAAAACTCTCTTCTTTGATCCCTTCTTAATATAGTTGATCACTTCTTTATCAACCTTACCCCCCCCCAAACCCCCAGAGATCTTGCATTTAATTGATAGCATTGATGGAAACACTACTAATGTTCGTAATATTTTTGTAATTCTTTAGCAATGCTTTCTAAGTTCTTCCAATTAGACTTTTACATTTAAATCACCAGAAGTGAATAGTCATCATCTTTTGGCAAATGTAGAGGAACACTCTATTATGATTTGTATATGTAATTCAGGAGGATAACAGACTTCTCTCTTGTCTTTATTAAGAATGAAAGAAAAACTACAAAAAAATAAACTTGGCCCCAAAGAAGAGATATGAAAACAAACCTATTTCCAGCACTCCCCACTCCTATTTTTTTGGTAGAGATGGGTGACTTTGGGGGGGGGAGTGAAATAATATGTTTATTTTCATTATTTTGTGATAATTTATTTTTCTGATTTTCTTTCATTTTTCTTTTTTTAAAAATCTTCATTAAGAGGTGTGATTCTCTGGAAAGGGTAGCTAAGTGGTATAATAAATAGAATGCTAGGCCTGCAGTCAGGAAGACACATTTTCATGAGTTCAAATCTGGTCTCAGACACTTACTGGGCAGACGACCAGTCACTTGACCCTGTTTGCCTCAGTTCCTCAAAATGAAAAATAAACTGGAGAGGAAAATGGTAAACCACTACAGTATCTTGCCAAGAAAACTCCACACAGATTCATGAAGAGTTAGACAGGACCAGAAGAACAGAACAACAAATGCTTTCTGAGAGAAGAGAAGATTATAGGGAAAATTCAGGTAATATAAAAACAAAGGATCAATGAAACTGATTTTAAAAAAGGTGAAGGAAACAAATCCTGATGAAAATTTAAAACAGGTTCTGGAATAAAAATATTAAAAGGGTCTAATGACAGAAATTATTAGCAGGGGGAAATTCCCAATAAAAGTATAATAATATTGAGGGGAGATGAAGCCTAGTGAAGTGGAGTCTAGCCTTGTTTGAAGCTTGCTCAAGTAGGATGGAAATAAAAGTAATTTTAAGCACTTGTGAGGTCAGGATGTTGGAAAAGTCATTCAGACATATATAGAGGCTTGCTGGTAAATGTTTAACAACTAGTTCTATGGGGGGAAATGTACAATGCACAGTTTTAAGTTTAATCTGCATCTTTAATGTTTTTCCTATCAATTTTTTAAGTCTAGACAAATAACTCCAACAAAGTTTAAACCTTAATTTTGAAGCATCCACTGATTTACAAGGTATAAATGTTCACACTGAAAAATATTAACATTCAGGTGGTTAGAGCTGGCTCCAGCACTCTCCTGTTGTATGTTGAAGCTGCTAAGAAGGGAGAAGATGAGGTTGAAAGATAACCCTGAACTTGATGCTAAAATCAACAAAAGAGAGAGAGACACTATTTCAAGAGCAGTCAAGGGGGAAGAGTGGTCTACTCTGTTAGCATGCATTTTAAAGCACTAAAAGTTGTTGGGAAGTGCACAAATTTTTATTTTTTTCAAGATTTAAATAAATTTTGCAAGCAGTTTTTTAAGGGGAAAAAGATTAATTTGCCTTCCTAACAAGGCATCAGAAAGGAAATCAGCATGGAATAATGAAAATCGAATGGATTTGAGATTGGAGTACTTATGTTCAAATCTCAACTTTTCTATTTTCCTATGACACCTTAGGCACCATTTTACTTCTCTGGGCATTAATTTTTTTCATCTGTCAAATGAGTGGATTGGATTAGAAAACTTCTAAGAACCTTTCCAGATCTATACCTATGATCCTTTGAAAGAGGATATTAGACTATAAGATCCTTGTATTTGAAGGCAGTGCCTCATCTCTATGTTGTAGCTCTATATGTAGCTAGTTTAGTACTTTTTACTTTGTTCAATCAGTTGGTGTTGACTGATTAATTTCATAGATAAAATTGAGACCATTTACTTTTATAAAAACATGATCAAAACTCATCGCTGTTAGTTTACAGTTTTAAAATGCTGTCTGTTCTCTAAAAAATTAGGATTGCTTCAGAGGGGATCACTTTGCTTCATTAAAAAGGAATATTTATGTTGTGTTTTATGATTTGCATTGTGCATAATCTCATAGATTTTATTTTTTTTATTTTAATCCCTAAAATAAATCTGTGAGGAGATAGTAAGAGTATTATTATTCTTTCCCTATAGACTCTCACAGAACACCCGGGAGGTGATCAGGATCACACAGGAAGTCATGAACTCAGGGCACTTGACTCCTCAATTTAGAAGACATTCTGCTAACCCAGGTTTTCTTCCATAGGGATAGCCAAGGGAGTGTTCAGTGCTTTTTGCTCACTAGATGTAACTATTTGTTTATTTTGAGATATTTGCTTTCCTTCCCTCCCAGGCCCTCAGTATTTTAGTAATAAGCACTGCACATGTAGAATAGCTCTCCACAGTCTGTTGAGGGATAGAAAGTCTTAAAGGGTGTTGTTTAACAGGATTTACAAGGTGATATTTGAGAATAGTGCTAATAGTATCAGAATGGTTCTAGCTTTCAATGTTACTCCTCCTTCTTGGTTCCCATTTTTTGTTGAGTCTTAATGTACATTCAGTGTCTGTCCATTGTATGAATGAATGAACATGTCTGAAGATAGTGTGTTTGATTCCTTAACACAGAACAGGGTCTTCAAAATTAAAAAAAAATCTTTGCTACAAGTAGAACTAGTTCTGGTAATAGGGGAAAAGGTCAAAATCATTTTAGAGATTTAATTAAAATTCCAAAGGGTGAAACAAATACTATAAGTATTAGGAAAATATTTAAGGGATTTAGACAGACTAGTTTAAAAGAAAATTCTGACTCTTCTCTACAGCTACAGACAGGAAGGAGGTTAAATTTTCAGGGGAAGTAAAGCATTACCCTTTTAGCCCCTTTGACTTCTCCAGTTGGAGAAATGACACACTGAAGTTTGATAAGTACACCCCACAACAATTACTGTTCAGTTCCAAGCTATCTTTAGGGGCTACCACCTTACTTGGGGGCAAGGGTGTGACTGACTTACTAGATACACTTTTCTTCCCTAAAGAAAAAAAAAAACTATTGTCATTGAAGCAGCAAACATATTAGTCATAATGGGACTGGCCCAGAGCCAAGGAGCCCAAACTAATTGGCCAATATGAAAACCTTATGAAGATCCCAATCTTTCAGGTGACTATGCTAGACTTCTACAGGGGAGAGAAGAATTGAGGGTAATGGGAGTATATACTATAAGCTCTCACAATGGGAGCAAACTTCAAGAGACCTTACAGGAAGAACGTAAGATGACTCTAAATCATTTTTATGACAGGTTCAGCAAAAATACTAAACATCATGCAATAAACATCATGCAAGATAAGATCCAATCAATCCTAGAAATGCAAAGATCCTTAATATAGCCTTTGTTAGTCCATCTTCAGTTCCAATTCATGATTATTCCAAAAAACTTAGCAAATTGAAGAATATTTTTTTGTATGTCTATAAAAGGGGGGTGGGAGAAAGGAGAAAATAACAAATCTGAACCAGAGAAACAAACTGTTTTTGCAATTTCCCCACCTTCTACACCTTAGAAGTCTCAAACCAAAGAAATAATGTACCTTTAGTGTTTTTACTATGGTAAAACTACCCATTTGAGGAGAAATATTAGTAGGATCTTCCATGGGATCTTAAAAGGAAAGCCCTCCAAAACAAAGATAGATTTGACCCCAGACAGGGGCCTGTAATCATGAAAGTAAAATATTAAATGGAATATTAATTTTAAAATTGTTGTGATCACCATTTATAAAATTAGCTCAAGTCACAAGTCTGTTAGTAGTTCTTAACAATTAAGTTTTAATCAAAATGGAGCTAAAGTAAAAGGAGGGAAATGTAGAAAAAAGTCAGAAAATATCACTTAACTAAAATACCCTAAGCCGAATCAGGAAGCTAAAACCCAAAGTCTGCCAAGCCCCCAAAGTCCACAAAAACCCTTAAAGCTCACAGTAGGCACCAGAGCTCCTAATCCTGACCATGTTCTACACAAGCACCAATGGAATGAGATCCCTCCATGCACCTCAACTTTTTCTTAATGTCCCCCTCCATGCAACATACACATGCAAAAATGGAATGGAGGGTAGGATGAGCCTGGGGGGAGGGGGAGTAGATACTATCTACATAGGCCTATATATATGAAAATACTCCAGAAGTTCATGGCGGTTGGGATGGGAGGTATAAAGTTCCAACTAGAGGAAAATACTTTTGTTGTTTTCTGATCCTAACATCTTCCATGCATCTATCATATGGGCCTTTGTCTCCTCATATTAATAAACCTTATTTCACTGTTAAAATTGGAAATTCATTTTAAGATTATTTAATAGAAATAGGAGCATCTATGTCAGTTTATAGCCTACCAGTCTTCTAGTGTATTCCTTTTTGGGCTCAGATCATAACAAGAGTGACAGGGCCACCTCAAGCCTTCCATGTTTTTTCTCCCTAATAGATTATTGTTGGAGCATTTTCAGTAGATCGTTAATTTATTTTTATGCCCTAGGGACCAACTAATATTTGTGGGAGTGATCTTTTGTGTAAATTTCAGCCTACAATCTCATGGTCCTCAGATGGTTCCCTGTTACTATACCTCCTAGATGACTTTCTATCAGTGTTTCCTATAGACAGATTTTGATGAGGAAAGTAGCAATGGAGACTTATGTGATTTAAAGAGTCATCTGAAGATAATTTACTAACTATAATCACTTCCCATATTGTTCCTTCTAAAACCCATGAATCTTGTGGGCTATGTTTTCTGATGTAGAACTTACAATCTTGTATACCTGTAACTATCACAACTAAAAGAGGACCTCTGCCTTCAACATCCAAATATCCATTGTCAAAGGAAGTTATAGAAGGTGTTGAACCCATCATTATCTTTTTCAGAGGCAGAGGAATTATTATTCCATGTAAATCTCCTTGTAATTCTCCTATATTACATGTTTAAACACCCCAACGAGGTTTTGATGAAAAATTTGTTTATTAATTTGTGTAAGACCATCACATTATTCATTCCTATGTAATACCCAGAAAGCCAGTGGTACCTAATTCCAATACTATTTTTCCATTTCCTGAAATGCAAAATGTTTTATAGTAATACACCTTCATTAGCATTTTTTAGTAGCCCATTCCATCCAGGTTTTCAGTATTGCCTTGCTTTCACATGGAAAAAGACTTAGTTAACAAGGACCTATTTATTGCAAGGGTATGTAGAAAGCCCCATCCTACAAGAAATCTTACAAGACCTAGTATTCAATCCCTTAAAGGCTTTTTTCTGATTCAGTATGTTGATAACCTATTAGTGGCACATAGTACCACTATTGATGAAACTACTCTAAATGCATCAAAAGGGATATAAGGTTTCTAAAACTAACCACTTCCTTGAGTTGAGTATGTATAGTTTTTTCTCTCTCTCTGAAAGGGTCCATACTATCTCTCCAAAGCCAATGTAAGCCATTTAAAAACTCTCAGCTACAAGATGAAAGAAATAACTCCACACCATCCTGGGAGCAACAGTGTATTGCCATCAGTGGATTCTATCCTTTGGTAAGATCACTAAGTCTTTAATTATTGTAACCAAAAACTGTTTTAGAATCTCTGCAATTTCTGCTAGAAGTATTTGACTATCTAGAACATCCTAAGAAAGTCATTTTTATCAGTATCAGTACTTGGATTGCCAGATTACATCAAGTCCTTCTAACGTTTTGTGCACTAACAAAATGGAGTTACAACTAGGGTAGTCACCCAGTATTTGGACTACTCTGGGCAGCTGGATCTTGTAGCCATGGGTTCTCTACCTTGGCTATGGGCTATAGCAGCAACTGTAGTTGCTAGTAAAAAAGCCCAATGATCTATTTTGTGGTACTTATTGTCTTGTGCCCTAACAAAGTTGAGTTATTGATATTAAGCCCACACTCAAGCTTTTGCTGTTCAGAGACTTGTGTAGAGAATTATTTGTTAATTAAGAGTTCATTAGGAAATAGAGTTAAGTAGTATGGTAGATACATAAGAGAAAGACTTATGAGTTGAGTTTCTTTAAATCTGAATGGAATCTCAGAGATGGATTATGAGTAAAAGAGAACTTTCCCAAGATGCTTTGAGAGTCAGTTAATCCAATGGACTTCACTGTTTTGGCTAACCCTGTCCTGAAAGGAGGTCCTAAGAGCTACTTAGTGTGATTGGAAAATCTCAATTTTTTCACATCTGAAATTCATCTATCATGCCAGACAAGTGAAGGAGATTGTTGTGTGCAATACTGGTGCAGCCCCAGCAGGACTAATGTGCAAGTGGAGAAAGGCTGTGGAGATTCTAAGCCATAATTTTCATATAAACATCAAGGAAAAGAAACCTAACTTATTCCTCTTGTTTATAAGTTTATAATTTAGGATAATTTAGTAAGATAAGTATTTTAGGGTTTTAAATAAATTGGGAAGAGATGATAGTCTCAACTCTATTGAGGGAGAAGGCGATCCTTGTGGATCAGATTTGTTTGGGTGCATATTTGAGGGGTTGTTTAGTTGTAACCAAGGGGTTCAGTCATTCAGGAGAGAGAGAGAGAGAGAGAGAGAGAGAGAGAGAGAGAGAGAGAGAGAGAGAGAGAGAGAGAGAGAGAGAGAGAGAGGAGACCTCCCTTCTCAAAGTGGGTTCAGGGGAGACAGCTGATGTTTAGGGTTGGCTCAAAGAGAGAAGAGGGGGGTTGAAGATTTTCCCTCTTCTGCCTTCCCTCCTTAGCTAAAGCTGCTCTCCCAGATTTGCTCTTGTCTCTCTTATTAACCTTCCACTACTTGAGACCAAAGGGTCTCCCCTTGATCTGTTCACTCACACACAGCTTGGGGAAAAGATAACTATTTTAACATCAACTCCATCTGTGTAATACAAAGGAATAACTAGCAGGGAAAGAATGGGAGAGGAAAGTGGAGGAAAGGGGGTCCCTGTCTCTATCTAAAACCCTTTTCCTTCCCTCCTTGAGTTTGGGGGGAACTCAGGCCTTGGCAGCCTCAACCCACTGAGAGAAAGTCAGGTTGACTCACCCTGGGTTTGGCCCCTTGGCCACAGTTCAGACTCAGGGCAACAGGAGCTGAAGTAAAGCCAGACCGAGATTTAAAATGTCTTTCTCAGGTTTCTCTTCAATAGTCTTTTCAATTGGGAAATGCTGGGAGCAAAGATTTCCAGTTACCAACAGGAAAAGTGAGTAACCTTCAGGAGAAAGTCTTTTTCAACCTTCTCTCTTCAGCTTCTAAAGACTGAGAGCCCAACTCCTCTACCATCCAGAGTCTTCTCCTCCAGATTCCAAACTCCTGGGGTCCCTCTCCGTTGAGGTGACCAGTTCCACATACTCTTCAACCTGGCACTTTTCTTATATGCCAGCCTCTGTCACAGGTGGTTAGAATAAGATTTATTAATTCAGGGACCTATATATCATAAGAATTTCCTTTCTACCTGTTTCCTTTTACTATCTCTTCATTTAGTTTTTTTACTCATAATAAAAAAAAATTTTTTTTATATAGTGCTGTGAGCCAGAATTCTTTGGACTGCTCTGAAAACCCATATTTCTCAACAGTTTGTTCACACAGGAAACAATTATTAGTAATACCATATAATACCAATAATCTATAAGGGTTAGGAAACCCTTATAACACTTGGCAGGTATGAAATTACTTTATTCAGCAAATAAAATATTACCACAAAATGCTGTGTCTTCAATCAAGTCACTCTATTTCCTGAATTCCCAGTGCAAAAATAGCCACTCCATGATTATGTCACTTTGTTAGATATGGGCAAGAAACCCCATAATGATCTTTCAGATATCAATTTACAAAACACAGATATGGTACTTTATGCAAATAGATCCTCTTTTATGTTACATGGAAAAAACCATGAAGGAGCTGCTATCATATCAGATAACAACACTGTGTGTTCAGCATCTCTACTCTCTAATGGTGTTCTGGAAGCTGAACTTATAGCACTCACCTAAGTGGCCTACCTTTCAGAGAGACAAAGGGTAAATATTTACATAGATTCTCACTATGTTTTTGGAGTACATACTGCTACTGGAATGCTTTGGCTACAGAGAGGATTTCTTACCTCATCTGGTAAAGTTATTGTTAATGAAGACCTCATTAAGGATATCCTTTCTTCTATCCACCTACCAAAAGCTTTAGCCTGTTATTTATTGTTCATCTCACACTCAAGAAATTGACTCCATTTCCTGAGCAAAGTACCAAGCAGCTGCTGTAGCAAAGGAAATGGCTGTTAATGAACTAGTACATGTTTTTCCCTCACCTCACTAATCAGTAACACCAAAAAAGATAGGAAAACTTTTCTCTTTCACTCTTCCAAGATGATCTTTCTCTTGTCTGTAATGATATAGAAATTGAAATGGGGGATGGGGGGAAAAGTTCAAAGCAAAATGAGTTTCTAGTGTTTGGGTGTCTCCAGATAGTAAGCCACCCTTCCCCTACAGATTCTACCACCAGTCATAAAGGAAGGGGTACTTTGCTACTCATGGAATAAGAAGGGCTTGAGTTGCCCCAAGTATCACTAAATAGAAGCATTAATTTGCTCCTCTCATCATATTTGTCAAACCTATAATCCATATGGCTTTATAAGATAGCTTTTGATCAGCATATACCTCTTTTGACCATTTCCAAATTGATTTTATTAATGTGTTTACATTTGGTCATTATAAGGTTTTTTCTTATCATAGTTGACCAATTCACTTGATGGGTTGAAGCTTTTCCCAATTCCAGGGCTACAGCAGCCTTTGTCATTAAAATTCTCTTAAAGGAAATTATTCCCTATTTTGGTCTGCCAATCCATATAGACTCTGATAAGGGTTACCCACTTTATTCAGTCCAACACAAGTTTATTTCTATCTTGGAAAAACTCCAAAATTTTTATTCTCTTTCACCCTCAGAGTTCTGATTATGTTAAACAAATAAACAAAGAACTTAAAATCAGGATTGAAAACTGTATAGAGACTTATTTTAAATGGTCAGATATTCTCCCTATGTATCTATTCTATCTGTATAATAAACCAAGGGAAAATTGTGCATTTCACTCTATGAAATGCTGTCTAGTCACACACCCCAGAAAAAGTTAAACCTTTTTCTCCAGAGTTTGTAGGCGGAAACATTTGTTTTTTCCTATATATGAGCACTGCAAAAAAGAAAAAAGGGATTCCAAGGAACAGGAGTTGTACTGATGGGATGTTTGGACTTTTCAATGAGTAATTTTCATGCTGGTGACAATCTACATTAAGAACTTTCAATGACCTGGAGGTACTCGGCCAATTTGGGAAGGATTATTCCAAATACTGCTAACAATCCCAATAGCAATCAAAATAGAAGGAAAAGATTCATAAATTCACTTTTCACAGATGGAAGTCACACTAACAACAAGATTAAGAAGGTAGTAATACCTCCTAAAATGATTATAATATGTAGTTTTATGCTTTTATTGCCCTACTCTTCCACCTGTATGCTTAGTCATGTTAATTCATCTGAAACAGAATACTTAACCTCTATTGGTCAATGGGTGATGTTAACCATCTTTTACATTAGGTATTATAATTGAAAGGATAATTATATGTAATGCCAAAACTCAGGGACTTGGTCCTAGACTCAGGCCCTTTGTTATTCTAGTTTTTCTCCCTCTTGATTATTATAAGGATTTTAGGGAAAGGGGGAAAGGGTTTTATAGAAAAGGGAGAACACATAAGTAAAAAAATATATATTTATTAACAAATAGGGAATGATTGGAAAGGGAAGAGGATAATGGACCAGCTTACTAATTAACCCCAGATACTTAACCCACTATAGGTATTTTCCAAGCTTGTCTAGACTAAACTACACTAAAGCTAGCTAAGGATGAGTCCACTCAAAAAGCCCAGATTCTGACAGAGTGGGTCAGGCAGCAGAGATCTAGCTGTACTGTCCTTAGAAGCCCCAGAGAGAGAGAAATCCTCTTCCAAATCACTCTTTCCACCAGAATGAATGGGCAACTTCCTCTTCACTTTTGCTTGATATTAATATAAGGCAGGAAGCTTGATAGATGGGTTTGTCCAGGAAGAGTCCAGATCCACATTTTTCAGACTTGAACTCCAGACTCCAGACTGACTAAGAGTCAGTTGAAAAACTGCTTTCTCTAACCCCTTAGAATTCTGACCCAGCCAGCTCTTGTAGAATCCTTGGCTTGAGGGCTGTCAATCAATCCTTTGCAACTTCCTTTGCTATATGATCTAAGTGAAAATTCAACTATTAACCCAAATACTAAAATTGATCATTTCCCTCCCTAGTCATATAGCTGGGTAGTCTATATATCCCTGGTAGTGGTACTTTATCTGCACTATTCTTATATGCAAGCTTCCTCCCTGCTGTTCTATTATACTTCTCACAGCTATTCTTCCATTTGCAATTAGACAATTTTATTTCAGCCAAGGATGATACATTCCAGTACAGTGTAGATGTACAGAAAGTGTACAGGTCAATCGTAAACCTGAACAACATCAAAAACCTGGACAGTCATTTGGTACCAAATGTACACTGAAGTCTAATACTTGTGGTTGTTCAATATGCATACCTAGAATAGACCCTAAGCCAATATCTGAAGAAAAAAATATAAAAATGAATAAAGAAAATAAGAAATGGAAAAGAAAAATATGAATAATCTCAATTTTACTTCATGCAACTCAAGGAATGGGACCCTACAGTGGCATAGAACTAACAACAATCAGTCACAGTTTCTTTGGCAAGGGACAACCACTACAGGATCCTCTGCCAAGAGTACTACCACCACAAAGTCCAAAATCAGTGAGTAAAGGTTACTGAGAAAGATTCTGTCTCCCTCCTCAATGCTTTCATTTTTCAAAATCCTGAGTATGTGCTTATTAGCACTTATTCCATTACTACCTACAACTTTTTCCAAAAGTTGGATAGAAAGCAATAACATTTTAAAAACTGACAATAAAAAGTGGAGTTCTTCCATTTATAATACTGGAATGCCTCCACTGTGCTTATAATAGCTCTTATCATTCTTTACACTATATATAAATAGGAAAAGATTAGATTAAGAACAACATATTTTGGAAGCACTATGTTAAGTGCAATTATACCCTTTCCATTCCAGTTATTAGTAGAGATGAAAGTTTCATTTATGCAAAAATTGGTGTCTTAGACAGTGATGGGACTATAATATAAAATTATGCATATGCAACCATTACCTATAATAATAGGCCTGATTCTGGGACCCCTACATGGTTTGAAAACAATACATGAGGACTTGTCAAACATGAACAATTTTTGATTTGTGCATATATAACATATTCTTTTCTCCCCAACCTCCCCATCTAGGATGGTTAGGAATCTGTGGAATCATATCTCCTGTTACAATATTTATTCATAGCAAGGATCTTGGAAAGGACATAATAAGAAATTAAGGAACACATTGGCATCAAAATACAAAGAAAAGCACCTGATAACACTGTTTCTGAATTTAGTCATGTTAAAGAATTTTTAAGACCCTGCTTGCTTGGTCTGGTGTAGGAATATCCTTGGAATCAATTAGGAATATTTCAGCTGAAGTTGAAAAACTGGTACAGTAACTTCTCAGGTAATATTGCATACAACTGGGGCTATATCCAGATTATAAATTGAGGTTAACTCTCTTTCAGAAGTAGAGTTACAATTACCATGTGCTTGATTTTCTTAATACTACTCATGAAGGAGCATGTGCATAATAAACCAAACTTTCTATTCCTATGCTAATCAATCAGGACAAATTATTACTGATTTTCATAACCTCTAGAAAATTGTGCCTAAAGTTCAGCATATTGTTGATTGTATCTCTGAAACAAATTCCTGGTGGGATCCATCATCATGAACTTCTTGGGTCTTTTTCTGAGTATTGGGAGTGGAATTTTTTCACTGTACTAAAATGGGTTCTTGTTATTATCACTATCATTTTTTTTGGCTCATTGTTTATTCAAATGTGTATTAAATATTGTACTAAGATTTCCTCAATTGCTGATCCAATTTTCCTATGACCATGATAATAGTTAGAAAATAGACAGAAAATAAATATATATTATTAATTTGCATAATGAATATGAATATCCAAATGATGATCCATATGATATATAGGATCCTGATCATGAAGATCCACATGATCTTTGATAATGTTTCTTATGTAGTATATATTTCAGAATAGTATATAGCATATATGTTATAGTATAGTACATATACTATATGTATATATATAATATATAGATGAGTATTTATAATCATTTCATTTTAATTTAAAAAAATTATTTAAGGCTCTTCATTCTCCCAGAAATATCTGAAAATTTATCTCAACCACCTGGAACTATAACTATTCATTTGCGTCTGGAAATCACCAAGTCTAACTGGGAGAAGAAGAAGAATCATCCAATTCCTGCCATAGATATTAATTCATTGTATGTTTGTGGATATATAGTCTTGGGCTATCACCTGGAATTGTAGTTCTTTTCTGATGTAAAGTGTTTTTTAAAGATATTTTTAAAGAAAAAGGCAATACTAGAATATGTAAAAGGAAATGATTATTGTGTGATTATACTGGAAAGTAGAACATTTTGCCCTTCCTGTCATCTTATCAAATGTCTAATAATAGGAATGGACATAAACAAAAGAATTAGGTTTGGAGTAGCAATGATTTTCTCAAACCAAAATGCACTTTTAGGGAAAGGGGCTTTATATCTCTAAAAGACTAATGTTAGAGATAGAATAAATTTCTCTAACATTATATTCTCAAGCAGATCTTTTGAGTAGATTAGTTTTAAAGACCTTAGAGTACACAAAGACATTAGAAGACATGATATCTTTAAGTGATCCATAAAGGAAATGATTTTCTTTTGGTTCAAAGGGGGGAATTGAAAAGGACAACATTTAAAAACAGCTAGTATTGATAATTTAAATGATTTATTCCCTTTTGTTAATAAAATCTAGTCCTTATTGATAGCCAGACCTAATAGCTAAGTTAAACTAACATAGTTTTTTTTCATTAGAAATCGGTTGCTTGGGGGTTAGCTAGGTGGAACAGTGAATTGAAAGTCAGGCCTAGAGATGGGAGGTCCTGGGTTCAAATCTGACATCAGACATTTCCTAGCTGTGTGACCCTGGACAATTCACTTAACCCTTATTGCCTAGCCAATACACAATATTGATCCAAAAGTGGAAGGTAATGGTTAAAAAAATTAACTTATAAAATTAGCATACTGTTAATTAGTCAGTTCTAAAAAATTTTAAAACAAAAAATATATTTCAAGAATAAGACTAGCTATTAAATTAGATTCAGTTACAGATCATAAGTTTTCATTTCCCTCTTTGAAAGAAAGTTAAAAGGGAGAGTGCTGTGAGTAGCAACCCTAGCAACTGCAAAAGCCTTATTGTGTCCTCAAAGCACTAACATCTCTTACTACATGAAGCTTCTAATACCACAAGGTTCCACCTTTCAAGAATGCTGTCAAGATCTTTCAAAAACATGTTGCAGATTGATAGACATTAATACTAATACAATAAGATATTGAAACCAGTGATTGTCCCATCTCTAACACTCCCCATTATGACTCCATTATACCCAGCAGCCAAATATTACATATTATCTATTTCTCTTGTAAACACATTGTACTTCACTTTCCTGGTCTATCTTTTGTTAACTAAAAAATACAAATGTAGTTCCTCTTCTGTATTATAAAATGAAGCAATGTAAATCAGTCAGGAGTCTCTAACAAACTGGATATCATTAGACCTTTATTTATGGTATTTGTTGGTCTTGCAATAAATCAATTTTTTCCCAAAAGTTGATTTTCTAGATGCTTTTTAAAAATAAAAAATATTTTTAACACATGATTGATTTTCTTACAGTGGCATAGTTAAAAGAGTTAGCCTCAGGTTATCAATTATTTTCCCAAGTGACACTTTTCCTACAGTAGACATTGTCTTACAACATTCTAGAAAACTAATGATAGAAATTGGAGAGCTCATTTTAATTTTATATTCCAAAGTTGACCTCCTGAGCAAATTGGTCTTTTAAAAGTATGGAGTACATTAAGATATTGGAAAGCATTCCTAAATGATTCTTAAATGAAAAAGATTTTCTTAAGGATCAAAGGAGGGAATTGAAAGAAATGACCTCTAATCAGTTAGGATTTATTACTTTGATTTTAGTTCTCTTCCTTAGATTGGTCTGACCCTGAGAGATAAGATAAATTAGCATAAGATATTATTCTTGAATTACCTTTAGATTTAGTGAATGAATATCAAGATTTTTTAATAAATAATAATCATTTAATCTTAAGATAATATATTAAAAAGGGAAAGGGAAATATTAGAGAGGACATAGGAAAACTTGATCACTCATATACTGTTGGTGGAGCTATGAACCATTCTAGAGAGAAATCTGGAACCATATCCAAGGGACCAAAAAATTATGTATACCTTTTGACCCAACAATACCACTACCAGGTGTATATAAAAAAGAGACCAGAGATAGGAGAAAAGGACCTACTTGTACAGAAATATTTTTAACAAATCTTTTCATAGAGACAAAGAATAGGAAACTTAGGAGGTGCTCATCAATTGAGGAATGACTGAAGAAGCTGTGGTATATGATGTAATGGAAAACTATTGTGCCATAAGCAATGTTGAACAGGATGAGTTCAGAAAAAAAAACAACTGAGATTTATGTGAACTAATATAAAGTGAAGTGAATGGAACCAGGAGAATAGTGTATACAGTAACAGAAATGTTGTATAATGATCATCTGTGAAGGACTAAAGTATTATCATCAAGAGAAGGTTCTAAGACAACCTCAAAAAACTCATGATAAAAAAAATGCTATTTACAACCAAAGAAAAACTGATTTCAGATGAAAGCATGCCATACTTCACGTTATTTCATATACTGTATTATTTTTATATCAGGGTCCTGTATCATAAAGGCCCCAAATCAGTTCCTGAATATTGGGGAGATTTCCTGAGCCACATCTGAGACCTGATTTCTTTTAGTCTATATATTTTTGCATTCTCTTTGATCTGAGGAATGTGGTCCTTTCATAGTCTCTGGCTAACAGGAAAATTCTACAATGATGCTTTTCTGGTGTGCATGAACTGCCCACTCATGGGGATGGAGAAGTGTGGATAGATTGGTAGACCACTTTCTAATTATCTTCTTGCCAATTAGAGATGTCTTAGCATGTTCAGGGGAAGAACTGAATAATGAGTTCCCAAAAATGCAGATAGGTACTTGGACCAGAAGTTTCTGTTTGCTTTATGATGGTCAAGAGAGTCATTTAACCACAATTAGGATGTCTTGACCAGTCAAATCTTAAATTATTTTACAATTAAGAAATAGTCTTTCAAACATTTTAAACATTATATAGATTAAATTATAAGTTTTTTTTAAGGTTAAATGCTCCTTTCTGGCAGTTGGAAAATAAGTTCCTCTTTCCAGTAGCAGCAATAGCCCCTGCAACCTTAAGTTCCTCTTTCTTACAAGCTACATAGATCTATAGCAGTCATCCCTTAAGAGATCACTAAAGGATACTTCCCTTAAAAAAGTTCATAGTTTTATAGATGTGAGTTCTAACTCAATAAAATATTAAATACAGTAGTCGTCCCACCCTGCAAACTCTCTGATATGTCTCCTACATGCCCACCCTCTAAAAGTGAGAAATAATGATAAAAATGGTACCAAGAAATACCTCAGTCAAGTGGCCTAACTTGTCTAATTGAATTATGTTCAAAACAAGTTTCTTAAATTTTCTCTGTCTGTAACTTGTAGTTCCTTTTTTTTACTATAAAAATAACTCTATAAATCATCCATTTATCTCTGACTACTAAGGAGTCAGAAGAGCTGATTTATTGGCAACTTGCTAGCCTTGATATTAAATCATTATACACAGAAGTTTTGTGCCTTAGACTTTTATTTTACAAAATAAATCAACAACTCTGGAAACCCCCTCTTTTATGCAATGACTAGAGAAAGTTCAGAAACATACCATGAATACATGTGATATAATACAAAATCTGAATGTGCTTTCTCCCCATGGTCCCCTAGTGTTCATATCACTACATGGAAGACAAACAGAAACCAAATTTCCTTCTATGCCAGTTTTCCTCACAAATAAACACCTAACTCCCATGTACTCAGACTAAGATAAATTTTCTTTAACAAATTCCTGACTTGGGCTCCAAACCTTCAAATCTTCTTTCACAGACATCACATTTTATTTCAACTCTCTCCCATATACAGATGCAAACCTCTTAATCACTCTTATCTCTCATAAATATATCTAATTTGTGCAATTTATCTCATATAAATGGGATAGTTTGTATCACCAAATTTCTAATAGTATTGCCAGATTGACACTCCCTAAATAGGCCCAAGGACAGACAAATGGGTGAAATACAAACATTTTTGAATGCAAGCATGGTCCTAAGTGATGTACAAATATTATCTCTTTTATTCTTACAACAACCCTGTGTTTTATCCCCATATTGCCATTGAAGAAACTAAGGCAGAATTTAACTGACTTGTCTAGGGTCACACCATTCATGTGTCTGAGCAAGAATTGACTTTAGATCTTCCTAATTCCATGTAGGACTCTACTCGGTCACCTGGGGGGTTCATGTGGGACCTGTTACATGCTACTTCAATCTTGGGTGATTAATTTTTCCCCTCCTTTTCTAACATCATTAAACTCTAATCTTACCCATCTACTCATTTCCCTTTTCCTGTATTTCTTTCCCAGGACAAGGAGATTAATTAAATCACAGTGACTCCAAGGAAACAACTATTCTCTTCCATGTAGTCAAAGAGCTATCATTTGCTGTTTTGTTATGCCTAATAAGTGTTTTATAACAGATAAAATTCCTCCTATTTTTCAGAGCTTTATATGTTTCAAGTTGAGTAAGGATATGATATAGCCTTAGAGTAATAGATTTTTGAATCAGGAATATCTTGTTCAAATCCTCCAAACCTTAGAAGTCACTGGACCACTCTTGTGCTCCATTCCACATCTATAAAATGAGGGTTGGAAGCAAGATAGTTTCTCAGGTCCCTTCCAGCTATAAATCAATTACTCTCTATGATCCAAAGATCTACTCCAAGAATTGTATAAAAATCACAAGAAGAAAAGGCTTGGATGAGTTGTTATCTGTAGAGATGGAACAATCACTCACTCAATGAGATGTATCAAAGAAAATATCAGATCATTAAGCCTCAGAGGAAGAACAAAACTAAAATTAGTGTAGGGAAGACAAAGATCTTGTTGCTGGCAAGAATGATGGATAAAAGATTGTGGGTCCCCACATATATATATTACTATAAAAATAAACTCTAAATCATATATGTATAAAATATTTTATTTTTCAATTATTTTCAACAATACTCTTCAACATTTGCCTTCCAATATTTTGAGTTCCAAACTCTTCTTCTTTTCTGCTCTTTCCTCCTCCCTGAGACAGCAAACAACATGACCTAGGTTTTGCATGTTCCATCATGCAAAACATATCTTCACCTTGGTCATGCTGTGTAATGTGTAAGAAGATTCATATAAAATGAAGAAATGAAGAAAACAAACACAAAGAAAATGAAGTGAAAATAGTATGACTCAATCTGCATTTAGACTCTATCAGTTCTTTCTCTGGAGATAGAGTATTTTTTCACTCTAAGTCTTTTTAAATTATCTTTGTATTTTTGAGAACAGCTAAGCCATTCATAGTTAACCAGCATACACTATTTCTACTACTGTTTAGAGTGTTCTGATTCTTCTCATTTCACTCTATATCAGTTCATGTAGGTCTTCCCAAGTTTTCCTGAAATCATCCTGCCTGTCATTTCTAACAACACAATAATATTCTATTACAATTTGTTCAGCCATTTCCCAATTGATGGACATCCCCTCAATTTCCAAATTTTGCCACCACCAAAAGAGCTGCAAATATTTTTGTATAAATAGATCTATCTCCTCCCCTTTTTGGGATACAGGTCTTGTAGCCTCATGGTTCCTTTTAATCTTACCTAGTAATGCTCCCAGTATGATTTGCACAGATCAACACTCGAAGAGTAGCAGTTAAGGAAGCCAGAAGAGGTCAAATGACAGATAATCTAAGACTGGGGGCCTCTATGCCTTTTACTGGCTATCTTGGTTTGGTCACAAAAGGACTAAAACACACCAAAGCTAAAACTAAAAGAGCTGAAGACCTTTGTGCAAGGAGGAACAGCTGTCGTTCAATATATCACTACCAATGGTAACAGAGAAGGAAGGAAGGCCAATAAATATAGTATTAAAACCACCCAGGATAGCCACAAAATCTGAGAAACCCTTGAGCTTAAAGTATTTTTTTTTTGCTTTTTAATGCCTTTACTTCTGATACCATCAATTAGGAAGAAAAAGTTCATTTCAACTTCTTTTAATCCCAAACATACTCATTGCCCATATAAATCATCTCCAACTACTTTGTTTAGTAAGATAACAGTGCTGAGGACTGGATGCTTTTTTCCTACATTTTGTCAGCAACAAAATTTCTGTCTTTTTTTATTTTAGGGGGAAAAAGAGTAAGAGTAAAGAATAAGAGTAACTAAAGGGAGTAATTGTAAATTTTGATAAATAGGGAAGGAAGGGATTAAAATGCTATCCATATCAATAAAGTATAGTACACATAGAAACAAGCATTCAATAAATTAAATTAAATTAAAAAAAAGAGAGAATGGCAAATGAATGAACCATAAGAAACTAGTAAGGAACCAACTTTGGAGAAAAGGCTAGTTGGAAATAAACAAGTGTCTTACTGAAAGTAGACAGCTAGATGACAAAATGGATAGAGTATTGGACTTGGAATTTGGATGACTCATCTTCCTCAGTTCAAATTTAATCTCAAACATAAGCTGTATGAACCAGAGTATATCATTTAACCCAGTTTGCCTTAGTTCCTCTGTAAAATGAGATGGAAAAGAAAATGGCAAACCACTCCAGTATCTTTGCCAAGAAAAGCCCAAAATTCAATCATGAATAGTCAGATATAACTGAAATGAATGAACAAGAACAAACTAGTAAGAGCAGAATGTAAAGTGATGGTGCTTGAGACTAGTGCTCATTGCTTGAAAAATTGGTTTAGTTCATTTCAGTTCAGACACCATTATGAGACAAAGAAACAAAAATAACCTAGGTCTTATGCCCCCAGACCTTCATTTTGTGCATTATATTAAGGACCAAGGAAAGATTTATGGCAAGAGGGAAGATTCAACCATTTCTTTACCATATGAAGTATATTCTTTGACTCTTCCTGAATTATCCATTTCACACTTGATAAGTATTGCATTTATGTAAAGGGGGGGAGTATAGAGAAATGACTTTTCTCTGTTGTTCTCTCATTTACATTAATTATTTCATTTTTACAATAGGCACTCCATTCCCCTATGAAAGCCCTATATCAAACAGTATTCTGAGAATCCTCTCCAACCAACCTTAAAATAACACCTCAAATGAATACTAGAGTAACATTACCAACAATGGAATTGAGTGAAGTAACCCTTCAGCAGAAAAAAACTTGAAAGGTGGACAAAGAGGGTTTATTACCCTGGGGTAAGAGGAGAGTGCACCTGGAGGGAAAACCCTGCAGCAAGGCATACAAGCTATCCACTCCACACCTATTGCTCTAGGTTCTAAACCCTGAGCTTAAGCCAACTTCAAGACCCCAAGACTCTGCCTAAACCAACAGGAAAGCACCCACATCCACCCCTTGAAGTAACAAACCCTAGAGAAAGCCTGCTGTGGGACCCCAAGCCTTAGTCTAAGGCAATCTCTGGTGTCTGGCCCATTCAAGCCTAAGGAGAGGCACAAAGTCCCTGCCTAAACCTGCAATGAAATCCCAAGATCCATCTCTGAGTACTTTACAGTGCATTGTATTGAGTTAAATCCAGAGTGAGACTCTGAGCCTTTGCCCCATCCTGTAGTGAAAACCAAACCCCAGAGCGATCTCCATACAAGGTAGTCCAGTCTTGGCTGATGATAGACTAAGGGGAGGCCTAGATCCCTGTCCAAGCCTATAGTGAGGCCCCAAGCACCAGGACAAAGCAGTTTTCAGTGCACCTGGCCTGTTTAAGCCCAAAGTGAAGCCTAGAGCCCCTGCCTGGGCTTGAGGGAAGATTATGAGCCCCAGAACAAAGTAGTTCACAGTGCTCTGAGCCCTTCAAGCCATTGACAGTTTCTAGAGGAGGCTGAATCAGTAGTCAGAGGTGGCTTTCAGAGCTCCCAGCCCACGTATCACACCATCTTGGAAGAACTGAAATTGCTAAAACCCAGAATTAAGGCTGAAGATAGTAGCAAGGAAAAACTGAAGTTTAAGAGAATGACTTCTATAACCTGAGAACAGAGCCTACTGTTAAGATAAAGTGAGTTTTTAAAAAGGCTGTGAAAATGATCAAAAAACAAAAAAAACCTCAATCCAAACCAAAACAAAACCCAAAACAGCTAAATATTAAAAAAATCACTATGGATCAAAGCAACCACATGGAAAACTTCAAAGAGTAATGGGAATTGGTCTCAGGCTCTGGACATGCTCAAAAAGGAATGAAAAAGATCACGTAAGAGAAGCAGAAGGAAAATGGGGAAGAGAAATGAAAGTAATACAAAAAGAAAATAACAGCTTAAAGAGCAAAATTGGCCAAATGGAAAAAGAAGCACAAAAATCCAATGGCAAAAAGTGTTTCATAAAAAGGAGAATTGCTTATATGAAAAGAAGGTTCAAAATCTCATGGAAGAAAATTATTTCTTAAAAATTATAATTGGGAAAACAGAAGCAAATAACTTTATAAGAAATCAAGAAACAAAATCCAAAGAATGAAAAAAATAGAAGAAAAAATTAATATATTATTGAAAAAAATTACCTGGAAATTAGATCTTTGAAATACAGTCAAAGAATTACTGGACTACCTGAAAGCCATGATAAAAAAGCCTAGATATTGTATTCCAAAAAAATAATCAAAGAAAACTGCCCTGATAACCACTGATTGCCTCCTGCAATGTCTAACTGACAACTTCCAGGAATATCATAGCCAAACTCAAGAGCTCCAAGGTCAAGGAGAAAATACTGCAATTAACCAGAAAGAAACAATTCAAATATCATGAAGTCACAGTCAACATTGCATTGTACTTAGCAGCTTCTACATTAAAGGATTGGAAGACTTGGAATTAAAGGATCTAGACGGCAAAGAAATTAGGTTTACAACCAAGAATCACTTACCCAGAAAAACTTGAGTATATTCTTTCAGGGGGAAAATGATAATTTAATAAAATAGAAGATTTCAAAAAATTCCTGATGAGTAGACCAGACCTGAAGTGAAAATTTGATATACATACACAAGTTTCAAGAGAAGCATAAAAAGGTAAATAATTGTACTCAATTTTCTTACATAAAGAATTCTTTATTTAGCTACTAGTCTTTCCCACCCCAAATTACCTTGATATATTTCTACATATTTTTATGTGTACAAATTCTTCCCCCCATTGAATGTAAATTCCTTCAACATTTTTTTCAAACATTTTAAAAGATATTATGTTCATTCAAAGAACACTATATCACTATCTCTAAATTCAGGGGAACAATAATTTAAATCACATCTGTTACCTCAAGAAGTTTGAGACAATGGGAAAGTGAATTAATATCCCTTGGCTTTCTTTTCCTCATCACTAAAATATGGAGATTGACATTCCTGGGTCTGTATCCCAAAGAGATAAAAAAAGAACCTATTTGTACAAAAGTATTTATAGCAGTTCTTTCAGTGATGGGAAAGAATTAGGAACTGAGGAGATATCCATCATTTGGGGGAATGGCTGAACAAATTGTGGTCTGTGGTTATAAGGGGATACTATTGTGCTATTAAGAAATGACAAGCAGGATGATTTCAGAAAAACCTATAAAGACCTACACGAATTGATGCAGTTAAGTGAGTAGAGCCAGGAGAAAATTGTATTCTGTACTAGAAATATTGTAGGATGAACAACTGTGAATGACTTAGCTATTCTCAGTAATATAGTGATCCAAGACAACCTTAAAGGACTCATGATGAAAAGTGCCATGTTCCTCCAAAGGAAGAACTGATGAAATCTGAATGCAGACTGACGTATAGCATCTTTCTTTTTTATTTCTTCAATTTTTTAAAAAATTTTCTTCTACAAAATGACTAAGATGGAAAAATGCTTTATATGATCCTATTTTTAAAAATTATCTCAGGGATAGGGTTTGGGAAAGAGGGAGAGAATTTAGAATTCAAAATAAAAAATGTTTAAAATTATTTTTGCATATCAATGGGGATCATTAAAATGTTATTAATAAAAATATGTGGAGGCTGAAATACATAACCTGGAGGTTTCTTCTATCTCTAACTTAGATCAATGATTCTATGATATAATTATGTGCCAAGCACTAAATTAAGCAATGGTGGTACTTGAGAGGTTTATTCTCTCAGATAATATGTACAAATGCTTCTATATACAAAATCTATAGAAAGCTAAATTCATGATAATTTTTTGGGGGGCATTTGAAATTGGGTGAATTAGGAAACTCTTCATGTTAGAAATGGTATTTGAGCTAAACTTTGAAGGAAGTTAATGAGTCTAAGAATTGTAGACAAAAAGATAATATACTCGAGGCAAGGGGATCAGTTTGGGCCAAGGCTGGGAGATCAAATATTATGTGTTAGCAAGAACAAGTAAGCCATTTTAGATGAACTATGAGGTACATGAAGGGGAGTATTCCATAATGTGCCTGGGAAGGTAGGTTTAAGTTAGTTTGTGAAAGACTCCAAAATCAACTAGAGGAATTTGTATTTGATCCCAGAGGTAAAAGGGAGCCAGTGGAGTTTGATAAGCAAAGGAGTGAAAAGAGGAAGATTTATGTTTAAAAAAAAACATTTTGGCAGTAAAGTGGGGGGGGGGTTGATTAGAGAGGGGAAAACCAGAGGCAGGGACACCAATTAGAATGTTACTGCATTAGTCCAGATGATAAATGATGAGGTTCTGAAGTAGGTGATAGTTGTAGAAGTGAAGAGGAGAGATAATCATGAGAGATTAGAAGAAATAGTACTCACCACTTAGAAAGTGTTTGGATATTAGGTGTATGAAGAGTCTAGGATGCCACTAACAATACCAGAATATTTTCTAAATATATTTAGGAAAATAACATTTTTCAAAGCATTTTAGCATATTAATTGCTTGTATGCAAATGTATATTACCAATTAAAGATAAGTCTCATCTACCTGTTAAAGCAGGTCCAGGAACAGCCCCACTGAAAATACTTCATTAGTAGTTCAAGTTCATGTATGCCCTTAAGATGTAAGCAAATTGCATTTTTAAAGTTTTTTTTAAACCCTTACTTTCCATCTTGGAGTCAGTACTGTGTATTGGCTCCAAGGCAGAAGAGTGGTAAGGGCTCTGCAATTGGGGTCAAGTGACTTGCCCAGGGTCACACAGCTGGGAAGTGTCTGAGGCCAGATTTGAACTTAGGACCTCCCATCTCTAGGTCTGACACTCAATCCACTGAGCCACCCAGCTGCCCCCTTAAAGTTTTTCGATAATCTAGACCAGTGTTGGCAAAGGTTTTCGAGTTTGAGTGCCCAGCATTACCCAAGAGAGCTGAGGGAGGAAGTGCTTACTTTGGGCTGCTGGACAGAGGGGCAGGACATGCAAAATTGTCCTCAGGTGCTGGGAAGAGGAGGAACAGAGCAGCTCCCTCAGTGCCAGCTCATCATGTGTTCCGATATTTCACGAATGCTGACCTAGACCATCTTTTCCCATAGTAAATATGAATTAATGAAATATTATTGAACATTTTTAGACCAAAACTGGATAGGTAAATACATGCTTAATCAATACAGCAAAATGTTTTAGAATGAATATTAGATCTGGCTTTAAACCCTGTGTTGTCTTAATTGATATGGCACATCAATCTTTTTTCCAGCTTGAGTTTCCTCATTTTTGAAAGGAGAGGTTTAGGAGAGTGGTAGTGTCAAACTCAAATGGAAAGGGATCTCTGGCCCACATATTGACTTAGAAGACTACAAATTAACAATATCTATGTTGTACTAAAGTTTCATTTATTTATTTATTTATTATTTTTTTTTTTGTTAAACATTTCCCAATTCCATTTTAATCTGATTCAAGTTTACTGGGCTTGAGGTTTAACACCTCAGAACTAGATGACTTCTGAGATCTATTCAGAGATCTTCTTCAGAGATCTACCAAGGGACTGGTATGTGTCTAGCATTGTCGATGTGAGTGTGTGTGTAGAAACAAAATTAATATAGGTAAAGACATTGGAGAATTATTTAAATATGTGGGATTTCCCCTAAGAAATATAATAGTTGAGAGAAGAGAAGAGAGATTAGTAGATTGGGCTAGTCTAAGAAAATTTCATGAAGAAAGTAAAATATAGGGGTCAATTAGGAAGCACAGAGGATAGAACACTAAGTCCAGAGATGGAAGGGTAACCTCAGACAATTTATATCTGTGTGACACTGGGCAAATCACTTAACCTCAATTGCCTAGCCCTTGCCAGTATTCTACCTTAGAATTTTTTCCAAGACTAAAGGTAAATGTTAAATAAAACAAAATTTAAAAAAGAAAGAAATAGTCTGTATCCTTAAGGATTGGGTACATTCTAGATAAGTAGCAATGAAATTATATTAATTTCTTTATATATTTCTGCTGTCAATCAAAACTAGGCACTATCCAAACTCTGGGCATAGAAAGACAAAAGATAGTCCTTATTCTCTCTTTTTTATTAAAACTTTTTTACATGTTGATACAATTTTTAATTATAATTTTCTGACATTTGTTACATGTTCTCTTTCTTCCTCCCACCCAAGACCCTCCCTAAAACAACAAGTTATACAATATATGTTGTTAATGTATTACCATACAATACATATTTCCATGTTCATCATGTTTTCAAAGAAGACACATCATTTACCTTAGAGAATAACTCATGGAGGATATAAAGTGAAGAACAGTATGCATCAATCTGTATGGGTCAGTCCCTGGTCTCATGGAACTCACAGTCTACAAGGGGAGATAAGATGCAAAAAATGATCTATGAACAACCTTCATACAGGATAAATTTGAACTAATCAACAGAGGGAAGGCTCTGTTCTGTTTCATATTTATTATCATACTTCATATATTGCTTTCTCTATATTCATTTTCAAGTTGAGCTCTTATAAAAATGTCTCCAAACACTTAGTCTTTATAGTATGTCACTGTGTCTGCTGTGGTTGACGTCTTCTGGAGCTTCCAGTTTTAAGTACTATCTTTCTTCATGCCCACAAATATTAGTATCCTCCAACGTTTTTTTTTATGATTATTCATCATTGATCATTCCCCAAGAGAGTACCTAGCAATTCTTTTTTTTAAACCTTCATCTTCCATCTTAGAATCAATACTGTGCATTGTTTCTGTGAAAGGGAATTTTTAAATCTTAACTTAATCAAGTACTTGAGAATCCTTTTGATAAAAGTTCATACCCTCAGAGGATTGGAGGTGGATCCCAAAGGCACTGCCCCAGACCAGTCTGCAGTGAAAGGAAGGAGAAAGCAGAGAGGTAGGAAGTAATGTGGAGAAAACTGCTTATAAAAAAATCCAGCCAAACGCATTCTGATTCATTTTGCTGCCTTTGTGGCTCTTGCTGAGGGAGGACTTCTGCTTTGGTGTCTCTGCATTGGATTTCTGCTGCGTTGGTGTCTCTTGCTGAAAGAGGGATTCTTCTGCATGGCATTTCTTCTATTGGAAGATTTCTGCATTGGAGATTCTGAGTAGTGGCTCGAGGAGTTCAGCTTTGGGGACTTGCTTGGGTTTAGGCACTCAGATCTGGACTTAGTAAATTTAGCTAGGCAATATTTCTACCTCCTTCCTACTTTCCCCTTTACTATCTCTACCTTGTTGTAATAAAGCTACGAAAACTACTTATCAACTACATGGCTTAGGAGTTAATTTTATAAATGGCAACCACAACAATTCTTTTTTTTAACCATTATTATTTTTGTCAAACAAAATTTTTAACCATTACATTTAGCAACCCCATTTTAATTATTATAGTTCCAATGCAGAAGAGTGGTAAGGCTAGGAAATGGGGATTAAATGATTTGCCCAGGGTCATGCAGCTAAGAACTGATCAGTAGATTCCTCCTTTTTCTCTTTTCCTCTCTAGTTCAAGGATATCAGGACAGTTTTACATCACAAAATATTGAAATATATTGTCGAGGTTCTTTATTTTATTGTGGCTTTCAGGTAATCCAATAATTCTTAAATTATCTTACCTGGATCTATTTTCTAGGGTCAATTGGTTTTTCCAGTGAGATATTTCATATTTTCTTCTATTTTTTTACCCATTGACTTTGTTTTATTGTTTCTTTTTTTGAAAACTCTTACCTTCCATCTTAGAATCAATACTATGCATTGGGTTGAAGGCAGAAGAGTGGGAAGGGCTAGGCAATGGGGATTAAGTGAATTACCCAGTATCACATAGATAAGACATGACTGATTTGAACTCAGGACCTTCTGTCTCTCAATTCACTGAGCCACCTAGCTGTCTCGTATCAATTCTTATTTTAACAAACTCATTCCAACATCTAACAAGGTAGTGAATGTAGCAATAACAATAATAACTAATGTTTACATAGTACTTTATGTTTTGTATGGCATTTTATATATATCTCATTTGATATATATTTTCATTACCTCATTTTATTATTTTAACAGAGTTTCTACTTTTGTAAAGATTTTTTTGTAATGATGTGTTAAGGACCAAGTACTTCATTTTCTCACCATTTTATAGAAAAGATGCTAATTTGAGCTCATCCGTTGCGATGCTCCACTCACAGTATGTGTTGTACATTATGACATGAATGGAGGGATCCTTTTAACTTGCTTTAAAAGAAAATTCCCTTGCAGTTTTCAGTGTGTTTGCTGTTAGGTTCATGGGGCAATTAGAGTCTTTCCCGTAATTAATTTAACACCTGCAAAAGCTATGTGTTTAGGTATTTCAAAATGAATGAATTCAGGTTCTATTAGAGTCATATTTTGTTTTTCAGCAACATGGTTTCATAATAGCTTATTAATCAAAGTATTAGAAAGAGTAGTATCTGATCAAAATATTTTTCAATGAAAAATGCTCTACGGCCTCTATTTTTATTCATAAAGTTAAGCAAGGAACTGAGGAAAGTGTCTGAGTAATCTGGATGGAAAAAAATTTATTCTTTCTTAACATATACATATAATTGAGGTTACTAGTGGGTTTGTTTGACTTGTTATATTTAAACAAGTTCTACTTCATTTTATGTTTCCAGATTGCCTCAGAAATAAGAAATTCAGTCTTTTAGGAATGTGTTGACTATAAAAAATGGCTCAGAATATAAGATTTTAGATTTCTAGAAGGTTGGCTTACAAACTGTAGCTAGCCTGGAATAAACAGGATTTTGCCCAAAGGTGCCAACATCTGCTTGCTCTTCATTGTTGTAGGAACATTTCTTTTTTTAGAACCAACTTTCCCTCCTCCACCCACATGAGAGCAAAGAACAGCTCCTGACCCTTGAATGTTTATCTTGACTGTTCTCTTTCTTTATTTCCACCTCAGAAGAGTCCCTTTTAGGATGCAATCCAAGAGTGCCAGTACTGGAGTCAGGAAGACCTGGGTTCAAAATTGGTCTCAAACATTTCCTAGTTGTATGAACCTGGGCAAGTCACTTTACCCCAGTTGCCTAGCCCTTCCAATCTTCTGCCTTGGAACTGATACTCGGTATATAAATTCTAATATAGAACATAAGGTTAAAAAAAAAGATGAAATTCAAGCACCATGTTCTTATTCATTAAACACTATCTTATCACCTCAAGTCTTAGTGACTTCCTTCCAAAACAATTCTCTTT
Source organism: Monodelphis domestica (assembly GCF_027887165.1). Taxonomy (NCBI): domain Eukaryota; kingdom Metazoa; phylum Chordata; class Mammalia; order Didelphimorphia; family Didelphidae; genus Monodelphis; species Monodelphis domestica. The sequence goes on along the minus strand of NC_077228.1, from coordinate 437,711,471 downwards.
TTAACTACTTAGTGTGTGTATATGTTTGTGGAGATATACATATATATCTCCACATATGTATAGATAATATGGGGTTACAGAGTCTTCTAGACACCCCAAGTCTCTAGAGGATTTCCAGGTCAAAGAGTATATGAGGATTCCCCAATCTTGCACCCCTGCAGTGCTGGCTGAAGAAAGCTGACCCAGGTACAACCAGAGATGACTAAATAAACAAAGGATTCTCTGCCTTTTGTTTTAGATTCATTTACAGTAGTTTTGTGATAAGGGTCTTAGCTCAGAGTGATACCTTCAGTTTGCATCTCAAACATCACTAGTTCCTTGGGATAGACAACTCAGCCCTCTTTATGAACAGGATGTCATAAACAATGTATAACTGTGTTTCTGCCCCAGATATCAAGGTACCTCACACTGGAACATCGCCCAACTCCCCTTCTTTATCCCCCTTCCCACCTTTTTTCCAAGTCATGTAGACCCTGTTCCTTTAAGGTATAAAAATCCTGGACCTCTTCTCTTCTGGGAGGCAGATTTTCCCTGCATGTGCCTCCCAACCATTCAACTCAATAAATTCCTCTATTTTTATATATTCCTTAGAGTCTGGTCATTCTTTGAAAGAGTATTGTCCAGAACCAGACATATCAAGCTCTCCCACTATATATATATATAAATATAATGTATATTAGTAAACACAACTGTAATATATACATGTGTATTTATGCCTTTATATTTTGGCTGTATATATTCCTCCCTCATTAAAATGTAAGTTCCCTATGGTAGGGATTGTTTCATCCTTTGTCCTTGTATCCTAAGAATCTTGCACAGTACTTGATCCAAGTGCTTAAAAAGTATTTAATTGATTAATTCATTGACTGATTCTTTGAGGTCTAATAACTCTGCTGCCACAATTAAATTACCCCAGTGTTGGACTGTCCCCTGTTCTTGTCTTTGCTTTTAGTTTTCTTCCCCAGGTGAAAGAAATATTTTTTTAGTTATTCTTAAATAGAATGAAGTTAGACTTAGGCTAGTCCATACTGTAAGCTCCATGAGTGTAGGGGATGTCTTATCTAACCTCTGCATCTCCCTTGACCCCTAAGATAGCATTCTGTACACAGGAGGCACAAATGACATGAAATAATTTTGTAATGATTCAGTGAGTCTCAACCTTAAATATTCTTTATTCTGATTTCAAATTTAGCACTTCAGTTTTTTTAAAAAAAAACAAGTTAGCATATTTTTGTGTGATGAATATTTGACTGAATTCCAGTTTAGCATACATCCCACTACCTAATGTGGATCACAGGTGGTGTTAATGTACCATGGCGCATTTTTACCAGCCAAAGCACCAAAAGAGAGTGGCATTTTGAAATTCAATGCTAATGAGGCTTACAAATTACAGAAAGCTATTCTCATACTTTTCTGGGATTGTCCTCAAATTATGTCAACTTTGGTTACAAATGAGAGCAACAAAGCAGGAATTGTCTCAGGGGCAGATCACAATGAATACAATCAATGCTATATGAAAGGAGCAACCCCAAGAGTGTAGTTTGCATTTCATTCAGGTGCCTTTTATTTGCAATGACCTTTGAAAAGAAGAAGCTTCTCTCCTTGCTCAGACCTTGACTAGAGCCCTGATTTAGGAAACTTCTATAACTCCTTCCTCCTCTAGCACTTGTATTGTCATTCACTGCTGTCCAAACAGAAAGCAGCAAGCTCTCTGATATAAATACCATACCCTACCCCAAGCTATTCAGAAAATGTTCTGAGGCGTTGAAACCAAAAGAAATAAGGTATATATTTTTAAATGGGAAGTATTGCTGGGGAGGGAAGTCCCAAAACACTTATTTGTTTTTAGAACTACTCAGTAAATAAACATTGGGTCAAAATGAGTGATTATTTGTTTATTGGAAACTTTTATTTTGACACAATAGTCTGTCTACAACAAACATCCAAACAAGCTCCCTACGAAGTGCATTAATCCAAAGATTGGGCTGCCTAGGACTTATACTTTGTACTTTGGGAGCTTAGGCAGAAAGGCAGGATGTGTGCTCTAACTTGAACAATTTGGTCCCAGGATTGTGTGTATGGTAAATTATATTTAAAAGGCAGCTGAACATAAAATAGTTGTTTTAGGAAAAATACTAATGTCAAATTGGTACAACATTCCAGTTAACTATATTCTGTACCTTTTCTATTGTGGGTAGAAGTGATTCAGATTCTTGAAAAGTTCATAGAAAAAGTGTTTAATGAAAATCATATCTTTTAATAAAATCTTAACTAAAACGGACCATTATTTTTTCTTATTATTCCCATTTCCGAGACTATTTAAATCCGAGTGCCCTCTCTGTTGTATTTAACTGAGCTCTGAGTAGGCTTCTGAATACAGTGAAGTCTGAGACCTTCCAACTCCCCAGGCATGCACTTCAAGTATAAACAGGCATACCCAATATGCTTTGCTGGGTTTAGGATTTCTTATTTCTTTTGAGAAACTCTTAAGATAGGACCACAGGATTCTAGGCTTAGAGTTGTGAGAGAGTAGAGAACTCATTTACAGATGAAGAAACTGAGGCTCTGGTAGACTACATGATTTGCACAGGGTCACACAGGAAGCATCAGAAGAAGGATTTGATCCTAGGTCCTCTTACTTCAGAGTCAGGGCTCTTCCCATGCTCATTATTTCTGGCTATAGAGAAATTAATCACAATGTCATCAAGGGGGGGAACTCTATTGTGATGAGTGAAAATATTTCATCCCATAATTTTATAACTGCTTTTTTTACCTGTAGATAAGAAAATAAATTCATATTTCCTATAGACATTTTGCTTTCTCATCAAGCAATTATTGAATAATGACCATGTGTCAGATAGCGTGCTATGTGCAGTGGGAGTTAAGGAATAAGCATAAGCTTAATATGCTCCCTGACTTCAGCCCTACAGGCAGAATAACATGAATGGCCCAATAGAAAAAAAAAGTAAGATAGTATATAGGCTGTTCCAAGAGTCTTAGTGCAGATTTAAGCTTTAATCTTCAAATCTGCCCTATGAGTTTTTGGAACATTCTATATATAGAGATATTTGGATAGTATTAATTGTTCAACTGTGAGGTATTTATATTTCAGTAGGAGTTCAGAGGAGATCAATAACATCTAGAGAAGTGAGAGAAAGCTTCTTGATTCAGTTGTGCTGAGGCTGGAACTTGAAGGATGTTTAAGATTGGACTAGGTAAAAAAGAATAGAGAAAGAAATGGCAAGTCACTCCAGTATCTTTGCCAAGAATACCCCATGCAGGGTAGGAAGAGTAGGACATGAGTGAACGATTGAACAACAGATAGAGAAGAAGGAGACAGCATGAGAGAAGGAACTGAAATGATATCCCCAGGCCTGTGATGCCTCTAGATTTCCATGACAAAATGAATTAGAGAATGAAAAAACATTTATTAAGTAGTCACTATGTTCAAAACACTATGCTAAACATTGAGGATACAAATAGGAAAGTAAGATAGTCCCTGCTCCTGTAAATAATAGACTCGAATACAGGACTACAATCCCCACAAGCCTGTGCTCCACTTCCCCAAAATGCTTTGTAATCTCACAAGAATTCTGAGGTGGGCTGAGATTGAGGAAGGATTTAAGCTGGTGGCAAAGGTCTTGTCTGTTCTCTTGGACTTCCGTTTTGGGACAGGCGTGGCTTTTTTTCATAATGTAGGTGAGGTTGTGTCTAGGCCTCTCTATGGCCTGGACACGTGTCTCTTATCCTGTATTTTCTTTAATCCTTAATCTTCAATAAACCTCTAAAAAATATAATACTCCTTGCAGAGAGAAACTAATTTCTACCTGCCTCAGATGCCTCAGTCTCCCATATTCCCCTAATTTTAATCTTTACAGTTTTGGCGACCACGAAGAGATGAGAACTTCTCAAATTTTTTAGCCTAGAGAATTTTTTTTTTTTAAAGCCACGATTCTCCAAGATGCTCTTTAGAAAACCATCTTGATCAGCTCTTGCCTGCGGCCTTCTCCGGCTTCTGCTCCTGGCCTCTCACCTGATGCCCGAGCTGCGCTCCGGCTCCCGGCCCGACCCACCCCAGTGGTCTGTCTCTCACCCATCTGGCCTCCGACCCAGACGGCTCATCACCCCAGCCCCAGACCCATGAGCGTGACCCCAGCCGGCTCATCACCCAGATCCTTGGAGCAGATTGCTGAGGACTCATTGCGACCAGCTGGTAACAGTATTGGCCACATGGGCGGAGGGGAGAGAAGAGAGGGAAAGGAGACAGGGTAATTTTCCTTTAGGCTAAGCCTCCACATGGATGGGGGTATTGGCCACAGGGGTATCAGAGCAGGGGAGAGATAAAAGAGAGACTAGAGAGAAAAAACAGATTTTTTTCAAACAAAAACTTAAAAAAGCAATGGGCTGTGTAAAAAGATACTTTTTGACTGTTCTGGTAATAGCATTGACTTCACCTGCATGTCAGGGAGAAGATTCAACTAAATTTGAAGGGGAAAATGGGTGACCGAGTAAACTGGAAGCCAGGCCCAGAGACGGGAGGTCTCTAGTTAAAATCTGGCCTCAGATACTTCCCAGCTATGGGGCCCTAGACGGGTCCCTTGAACCCCATAGCTTAGCCTTTACTACTCTACCTTCGGACAATAGACATTTAAATGGATAATTAAAAACAAACAAACAAAAAAAACCCCCAAGGAACTTTGAAGAGACTAAAGGCTATATTTTGAGGCATTTCAGACCCCAATGGTTTATAAAAATCTCTGTATTCTATTGCATTTTTTGTTTAAAGTTTAACTTTGTGATTTTAAGTTCATATATTACTGGATTCAATATTATTCTGTTTGAACTGAAGGTTGATTGAATTTATTTTGAATGTACTGAGTTTTGAAATTCTGTTGTTTTTCCCCTATAACTATTGAACAAATATTATTGTGAATAAGCCCATATATGAAAAAACAGCCTTTTTCTATTTTGCTGAGGATAGATGGACTTCAAACTGGTTATAATTGTATTAACAACCTTTGGAAATTTTAATGTGCTAAATACCTCAAATGATTTGATTTTAAGGGTTTTTTAAATATGATTTTTGGAATTTTTTTTAACAATCTGGTTATTTTTGCCTGTCCTAAGGCCCATTAGCTGAAATGAAATACATTTTATAACCCCCAATCTTCCCGCATTTCTAAATATGTGAATGGAAGTTGGGCAGTTAATCTCAGGGCATTTGTATCCCTATAAGCCTCCAAAAAAGGAGCATCTCTTTATTTATACTCTTCAGCTCACTACTTTACTTCTACCAGAATGCTTAACCCAAGATGAGTTTTACTTTGTTTAAAAAAATATGTTTAAATACCAAGGTTGAAAGATTGCTATGTTTGTAAAAATTGTGACAAATGTCCATCAATTCATAGGTTTTAAAAATGTCATACAGCAACTTATGTAAAATATGAAAGTGTGTTTGTTTGCTATTGTAATTAATTGGGCTATTGAGAATTTTGGGGATTTTGGTAACTACATATTTGTACTACTATATTTTTAAAAATAAAAAAAAATTGTTAACTTTGTTCAATTCATTTGCCTTCTACTCACAGTGATCATGGCCAGATATTAAGAGGAAATGGATCTCATTTTTGGTGAGAAAGCCTTGAATTTTATATTTTCTTAACTGACACAGAGTGTCAATGATTATAAGCTATATTTTTGAATTTTTTAAAGCTCTTTTATTATTATATTTTTCTTGCATGTGCAATATACTTTTTCAGTTTTTTTATTATTTTTTCTCTCCTTTTTATATTTGAAGCACATGTCACCAGCATTAAGATTTTCTTTAACTTTTTGACTTTTCAGTGCTACAAGTTTGAAATACATTTGCTAATGCATGCCCTAAAAAGCTCGTGACTATAAAAATGATGCCACTAATTATTTAAATAAATTATAGGAATTTGCTTAATGATTCTGTCTGATTCCAGGACAAGATATACACACAAGAGCCATTGCACAGAGCCAAAGAAAGGCCAATCCAGGATGGATTGATGCACTTCTAGGCCAATACAAAGGTCTTGAACCTAGTGTGAAGACTCCAGGTTACTATGTTTAACATGTGTTAAGACATAAGCTTTCCTTGTGTCCACACTCACTCTGAAGATACTCACAGACGAGTATCCCCCAAACCTTGGCTCCTACTTGGTTTCTATAATCTGGTCCCTTTCTTTTCTGCCTCTCATAGTGTGGTACCTTTCTGTAGTACTGGCTATTGACTGGGTAAATGCATCATTATTTAGATAATTTTGATTGGGCCCTGATTGAAGGACCTGTTATACATTTATTTTTCTTCTACTTGGAATTTTTACACAGAAGACTTTGATAGTCTATATTTTCATCCAGAATTTTTTCCTTTCTTTTTGATTTTTCTGATGTCTTTTTTAATATCTCTTGCTAATTGATTCATATACCTCATACCTCAGCCATGCATCCCTAACTGATTCTGTATCTTTCAATCACCCACAACACGGGGAAATGTAAAAAAATATTATTGTAAATTGCAAAGTTTAAATTCCTTTTGAGAAGAATTTTAGGTAAAGAAGATGCTACGTCTCTGAATCCAGAAACTGAACTGTTGGAGAAGCCACCATGAAGAAGCCTCCAGACCACAAGCTGCACAAGATCAAAATGAACTTTGGGTGTGGTTGATTGAACATTTATTTGTATGTATACTTTCATGCCAAAGGGGACTGTCCCCTAATGGGCTTTTTGTCAATGCGTTCAGCAATTATTGTTTTTATTCTTTTTTTTCTTTTTTTCTCTTATCCTCACATTATTGTAATCTTTTAAGTTGATTATGTTTTTATGATCCTTTTGGGGAAAAATTAATTTTTCCAAAAATGATCATATGGAGAAATGTAAATAATAGACTTGAATACAGGACTACAATCCCCACAAGCCTTTGCTCCACTTCCCCAAAATGCTTTGCAATCTCAAGGGAATTCTGAGGTGGGCCGAGATCGAGGAAGGATTTAAGCTGGTGGCAAAGGTCTTGTCTGTTCTCTTGGACTTCCGTTTTGGGACAGGCGTGGCTTTTTTTCATAATGTAGGTGAGGTTGTGTCTAGGCCTCTCTATGGCCTGGACACGTGTCTCTTATCCTGTATTTTCTTTAATACTTAATCTTCAATATACCTCTAAAAAATATAATACTCCTTGCAGAGAGAAACTAATTTCTACCTGCCTCAGATGCCTCAGTCTCCCATATTCCCCTAATTTTAATCTTTATACTCCCAAGGAGCTCATATTCTACTGCATGAAAGTTTCAGCAGCAAAGTTAAAAGGAAAGGTCCCATGCTCTATTAAAAAAAACTCTTATCAGAAAGAACTGTGAGAGTAGAAACACAGAAGAAAAACAACTGTTTGATCAGATGTTTCGATGGGGATATGATTGGGGATACAGACTATTAAAGATCACCCTAGTGCAAATATATATAATATGGAAATAGATCTTGATCAATGACACATGTAAAACCCAGTGAATTGCTCATTGACTATAAGGAGGAGGGCAGGAGGAGAAGGAAAGAACATAAATATTGTAACCTTGGAAAAATATTCTAAATTAATTAAATAAACTAAAGACATTAGAAAAAAATCTATCTTTGAATCAATGCTAAGTGTCTGTTCCAAGGCAGGAGAGAGGTCAGGCAAATGGGGAAGTGTCTGAGGCCAGATTTGAAGCTAGGATCTCCAGTCTCCAGGATTGACTCTATCTTCTGAGTCACCTAGATGTCCCTAGTTGTCTTCTTTAATAAAGTTCTCTAATGATCTTTCAGATATGATTTGCAAGGACTTAGCAAGCTTATCTATCAATTTTTTTCAGGACCTGATAATGTGGTGCATCTAGGCTAGTTGATGTGAATTATCAAGGACAGAGAGATGCTTTCTTATCTTTATGGTTATTTTGGATTTCAGTTCTATTAGCTACCTTCATTGACTTTTGGATGCAATAATTATTCTTCTTAGCAAAGAAAACAGGAAAAAAAATTCTAAACAGATCTGCCTTCTCTCCATTGTCGCCAGTGGGAGAAACATTAAATGACTCCCCTTTGCTAGTGTTTCCCCTTACCACATTTTCCCTGTAATATCATTTCCCTGGGGAAATAGAGATTTTATCTAGATAGAAAGATCTTAGAGGTTCCTATTTCACTTGGTAAAGGAATGGAAATGAACCCAAGAGAGTTCCCAGGCTTGAGGACCAATGTATGCCTGGAAAGTTTAAAAGGGACATTTATTATCCCAATCTTTGAAATGCTTTCTCTCCAGTTACATGCAAGGCAGCTACTTCATCATGCTGTTCCTGTCTTTCTGTATTCTATCCTAAGAGCATAGTCCTGCTTCTAATTATTTTTTTCCAGTTCTTCAGGGGATTGAGCACTGTCAGTTGGCTTTTCACCTATCCTTTTATTCTGATTCTACTTAATTTACACAAATGTGTATTGAATGACAAAGAATGGAGGGATTTCCCTCCTTGTTTAAGCCCTTTCCTTTCTTTTTCTCTTTTCTTTTGGATTTAGCTCTTATCCTGAACCTGAAATTGGGGTGGGTGTGAGGGGAGGAAGAACATTTATAGAAAAATCCAGTGAGACTCTCTTTTTGGTGACAGGTATCCCACTTAACCTTTTTTACCTGATGGCCTCACATGTCCATGCCTCAGTCAGGTCCAAATCATTTGTATTCACTCTACCATTGTAACTAACGTTCAGACCCTGTGACTTCAGTCATCCTCTACAGTATTCTTGTAGTGCTTCTGAAATCCATTTCAATTGTTGCTACCCCAGATAAAGCCCCTAATTACCTCTAACTTGGACCAGTAGGCTCTTAATTGAACTACTCACTTCTAGTCTCTGCTTCCTTCAATTCATTCTGCACCTGACCACTAGGTTAATCTCTCTCCTGTTCAAAATAGTTCTCTATGGCTTACCAACATAATTTAATTCAAATAGTTTTATTAAGTATCTGTTCATCCAGCATCATACTTGCGGCAAAATACAATTAGTCCTAGAGAGGAATAAACACAGATGCATGTATAAAAACAAGTACCATATAAAATTTAAACTCCTTTTCTTCAATTAAATAAATATATGAAGCCCTCAAAGAACTTACATTCCACTGAAAAGCGTAGGAAAGAACATATATATAGATAAGTAGACACAAAAATATATCCATTTCCCAATTTCAAGTCATTAGTCTCCTTGGTGTAACCAAGGAAATGTATATATCCGTTCACCATTACTTTTACAAACTTAACCCTTTTGCTTAATGTGACTAATTATTGACCTCTAAATCTGGTCTTCACTTTTTTCTCTCTGAGTATTTTACATAATGCCATTGCTTCTGTCAGGATATTTTTCTTTCAGTCTCTATTTGTTTAGATCCTTCTTATCCTTCAAGGTGTATCTCAAACACCACACCTTTCATGAATTCATTCCTGATGCTTCCCCTACAAGGGCTGTATCTCTCCATTTAATTGTTGTAAGACCATGAATGCCTCATTATTTTTTATCTTGTAATATAGATATTTGTGTTCACATCTTATAGCCTCTATTAGACAAGGCCAGAAGTCATGCTTTATTCATCTTAATATCATCCAGGGTTTCTATTCCAGTATTTGCTCAGGATAAGTGCTGGGGGACAATTAGGTGGTGCAGTGGACAGAACACAGAGACTGGAGTCAACAAGACCTGAGTTCAATTTTGGCTTCAAACACTTGCTAGCTTTGCGATTGTGGGCAAATAACTTAACCTCTAATTGTTCAGTTTCTCATCTGTAAAATGGGGATACAGTGGAGAAGGAAATGGGAAACCACTCCAGAATCTTTGCCAAGAAAACTCCATGAACAAAAATCTGGAGGGTCATGCAGACTCTGACATAACTGAACAATAACTATTGGATAAATAAATTACTCAAATGTTTCCACAAAAAAGAATAAAAAAATCACTCCTTTAAATACTTTTTTTTTGCCTTTCCACACTAGGAATAATAGTGGACATACTCAGAAGACTGACTAGGAATTGACCAAAATGGTATAATTTTCAAAGTAAATTCATATTTATACTTTTCTCCATAAAAAATCAAGTTAAGTAGATCAGTTTATAAGACTAATTGAAACAAATGAATTTGATTTGATGAACTGAAGTCCAAGTTACAAATATACAAATAAAATGTAGGTGCTCTATATTTATTGGTTAACTTGGAAAGAAAGATATATCTATATTTTTGATCATACCACATATAAATGAAAAATCAGAAGGAGGGCAGCAGAAATCCAGCCCTTTCAGTAGATAATAGCATAAAGTCCCCATGTCCTCACATCCATTTTTGGTCCAACTTTCTCTGAAAGTATAACTTGGCTCAGCCATTCCCATTCAATCACTCTTGTTCTGGACCTGGCTCTCTCATCCTGAATTCCCATGATGGATGCCAAATGTCCTCTCCTCAAATAAAGTATGTGTAATATGTAATACATGTAAATGTACATGTGCATGTGTGTATGAACTGACAATCGCATGATAACAACTGATCATCATGCACTTATTAAACTCTTATTCTATTTGAGACTCTGCCCTAAGGGAGGGGGACAGAGACAAAAATGAAAGAGTCCCTACCCTTAAGGTGTTTACTTTTAATGAGGGTTATAAAATTTACACATATGAGTGAAAAAAAATCTATAAATGTGAATATTATTCAAGAGAAACAGTACAACTAGAAAAAAGACAGGTAAGAGTGGCAAAATAATAATAATAATGATGATGATGATGATGAGGCAAGAGAGAGATAACCAGTCAGTAGCAGTGGTTTCATATGTCAAAAGAACTAGAGGTGGGTCTCCTATCCCATCTTTTAGTTATTAAGGAGGATTTAAAGGAGGGCAAGAACAGGAGTTAAACAAGATTAGAGAGCATGATTGACTTATGATCTGTAATAATGGAGGCAGTGTTGTGCTGGAACCAGCTCCAACTGCTAGCAAGGGTTGATTGTTAAATTTTCAGTGCCAGCATTTACATCTTTGAAATAAGAAAACAAATCAGGGCTTGATTAATGGTTTTGTTGATTGTCTAGGCATAAGAAGGTGATGGAGAAAATGTTAATAATGACAATTAAATATAAAAGTGTGTGACATTTGCAATTCTTCCTCCTCTAGCTCTCATCCAGTTGTTAAGCATTTACTCATTTACTAGCACACCACTGGGTACAGGAAATACTCTAATACAATCTCAGATCCAGCAAAGCATTCCTATATTATTGGTATTTATATACTACACATACATATATAAATACAAATACACATACATATTTTTGTTCAGTCATGTCTGACCTTTTGGGGCTCCATTTGGTATTTTGTTGGCAAAGATACTAGAGTAGTCTTGATGTGGGACTCTAGGTTTACCTTGCACTCTCAAATTATAGAAAGGCTTCAGGTCAAACTGTAAGCAAGGACATTTCTTCTTTGCTTCCTTGAATTATTGTTAATGCTGAGGAGAGGGTAAGCCTGGATTTCAAAGGCAAAAGACCCTTGAGAGAATTATTCCTCTTAGACTCTCCCTTAGGTTTCAAGATGGACATAGATATACATATTCTGGTTATGCCCCAATTATCATTGGGTTGAAATCTAGGACATCTATGTCTCTCCTAAGCTATACCCTATGTCTTCAGGACACAAGGCACCACTCTGATGCCCCCCACCCCCTTTTGCCTTAATTCATATCCTCCTGGAGCCATGTGTCACCTGCTATAAAGAGTATAAAACCCCCCAGAACTGATCCCTTTGAGGAGGCATCTATCTATGCTGTCCTCCCAGCCACTTCAACATGACTTAATACATTTCTCTTTTTATTTCTAAGCTGTTATGGAGTCTTGCATTCTTGCAAAGGGTACCCATCCTGAACCCAGGGGGTTCACCTCAAGCCCCCCACAATAGTTAGTCATTTTTTTCTCCTATTCTTCACAGATGAGGAACTGAGGCAAACAGGGTTAAGTGACTTCCCTGGGTCACATAGCTAGTAAGTGTCTGAGGGCAGATTTGAACTCAGGAAAATAAATCTTCCCCTGTCACTCTATCCAGTGCACCACCAGCTGCCCTAAATGCAAATATAACCCATATACATATACATATAATACACATATATGCAAAGAGAAAGTATTTATATATATTTATGCATATAATATACATATAGTTTAGTATTTTAAGAACATAGCATGGCAGAATGGATAAAAAATGGACTTGGAGCCAGGAACACTTGGGTTTAAGTCCTGTCTTTGACAGAAACTGAATGTTTGACTCTGGAGAAGTCACTTAACTTCTTTAAAAAAAAGTTTTTTTAACTCTTGCCTTCTGGAATCAATCTTAAGTATTGGTTCTGAGGCAGAAGAGTCGAAAGGGCTAGGCAACTGGGGTTAAGTGGCCACATAGGTAGGAAATATCTGGGGCTTTATTTAAACACAGGTTTTCACTTCCAGTCTCCAGGCTCTGCTCTCTGTCTACTGAGCCACCCAGCTGCCCCTCATTTAAGCTCTTAGTACTCTGGTTTAGGAAATTATCTAAAACTAAATGATAAGGATCAGCAATGACTCACCAGGGGCTCCCTACACAATGGAATCCACACAAATCCTTCTCCATTTCCAGTATTAAAATACAGAAATGTCTCTGTGAGCATATGTTTGTATCTATGTATATGTATATGTGTATGGATGTATATATCCATAGATATGTGTGTATGCACAAAGCTGTAACTACTTACCTCCCCTCAGGAAGTTCAATCATGAGTTTCTAGGAACAGATGCATGCCTTCATATTTCTTTTGAGCTACTAGGCAGTTTTCCTGTGTTTGCTTTGTTCAGAATGGGATTCCTGAGGTTTTTATTCAACTGAAATAGTATAATCAAGAATAGTAAATCTAATTCCCATTGAATGAGAAATGGGTACACACTATAGTATAGATTAGGCAATAGCTGTGGGGTGCTTAGAAAGCATATTGTTGACTAGGAAATAAAAGCCATTCTATTTGTTCCTATTTTTCATGGCCTATTTCTGACAGTTACAAGGAAAAATGCTCATAGACCAAGGTAATGGGGCAGATTCCTATATTCAGCTCTTTATGTCCAGCAATATAATTCAATTGGTAAATATATTTTGCATGATTTTCCCATAGAGCATGCTGCATTTAATAGTGTCTGGCACATCTGAGTGCCACATTGCATGCCACATTGCGTATCATGAGATGTTTAAATCCTATTGAATACTTTGTAAAAGCAATTTCCATTCTGTTGTGTGCTTTTTACAGATGGTGATCTGAAACAGTTAACACGGAGAGCACTCCTCATTTTACTTATCTCTGACTTATCTCTGTTGCACATGAAAAAACAATGTTTATGGATTAGTGTTTCTATTCATTCTTCAGGAGGCTGAGTCCTCTTCAGACAACATCTCAGATATCCTATTTGGATATCAAATGTCAGGTGGGAAATATGCTCTGTGTGTGTATGAGTAGGTGTGTTTATATACTTACTTGATTTGTATCTTCAATAGTAAAATACTATTACATACTTTAGTTGATAATAGCTGCCACCTACAGGGACCAGTGGATTCTTTTTTTTTTTTTTTAAGTAATGGTTCCAATATAAATACCACTTTAAAACTTTGTGTTTTTCCTGATTTTAAAATCTACCTGGCAAACTAAGGTAGACATGCCTATTTGCCAGCCAAAATCTTTAGAACCTTTTATATATGAACTGTGTATCACCCAGAAAGTGAGGAAATTGGTGAATTTCCCCCTATTAAAACCTGAAGATTTTAACTGTAGAAATGGAGATGATTAGAAGAATATTGAAAGAATTGGGAGCCAAAGCAGAAGTATAGGTTGAATCTCTCTTCCTATAGTCATTCATAACTCAGTATGGACATTGGGTTTGGATTGGTCATCTTTTCTTCATAGTATCAAATGTCTTATTCTGGATTATAATAAAGATATTTTTCCATTTTCCTATAATACTCTAAGGAGAACTAGAATGAAAGATGACAAAGCTACTGTTTCCTCTTATACTGTGCATGCAGCTGGCTTGACTGGAAATGATATAGGAGTTCTCAGTTCTATTCTATCATAGCATATTTAGTTCTCTCTCTCTCTCTCTCTCTCTCTCTCTCTCTCTCTCTCTCTCTCTCTCTCTCTCTCTCTCTGGGCCCTTTACTCTATATTCTTACTTTCACTTACCTCTTTGCTATCTAGAGTCCAAGGATCCAACTACTTCAAGGAACACTAGTTTTTCCTTATCAGAGATGGATTGGAATATGCTTTCTGGTTCATTGTCTAGTGCTTACCCTCCATCTTTCAATTCTGAATTTTTTCACTTTGTCCCCTATTCATGAACAAGAATATTTGGATTCAGATCCTGCCTTTAATGAAAATTAACCTCTTTGTGAACCAAGAATTTTCTTAGGATTTATCTAGATGGATACAATAGACAGACAACTGGAACTGCAGTCAAAATGGGTTAAAATTTGGCTCTATTGGCTGCTTACGCTATCTTGAGCAAGTCATATCTCTTGGCTTTAGCTCCTCGTCTATAAATGAATGTCTCTTCCAGCTCTAAACATAGGATTCTATTTCTAGTTTCCCTTTCATTATCACCTTGCTAGTAGTCTACGTTACCTGCCTTTATGAACTCATTATCCAGTCCGACTTTTGTCCCGTTACCTTATTAACAAAGTTTTCTTCAAACTCACGAATGGTTCCCTTATGACTGAATTCAACTGGCTCTTGACATCTGTGACATCTGACACTATGGGCTCTCCTCTTTCTCTATATGTACTGTGGCACTACATCATCCTTCTTCTGTCTCCCTGACCACTGTTATCTATCCTTAGTATCCTCCTACCCTTATTATGTAGATTTTGAAGGTTGAGTAATTGACTCTCCTTTGTTCTCTACCTCTTTCCCCTCAGTGATTCAAATGCCATTCATGTGTTTAGCTATTATCTCTATATAGGTGATGCACAAATCTATTATTACCTCCCAATCTCTTCCCAGAATCTCAGTCCTTAATTATGAATTACTTGTGACTTATCCTAAACTACTGGTGCCTCAAACTCAACTTTTCCAAAACTGGACTCATTGCTCCCTAAATCTGCTTCCATCTAATGCCTTTATAGTGTCTTTATAGTCACTATAATGCCTTTTTATATATATATATATAGTCACATAATTTATATATATATATATATATATGTACATATATATATATAAATATTTTATATATATAGTCACATAAAATGCCTTTATAGTCAGTAGTACAAAAATCCTCCCAGTCATTAGGCTTGTCACTTTATTGTCACTTCAGGCTTCTCTCTCGTCCATATCCTTTACATTTTGACAATTCAAAATCCTTTCAGTTCTCTGTATTAAAACCATTTCCTCCAAATTCTCATGGCAGTCACCCATGTTGACCCCCATGCCTTCTTGCTTGGGATCATGATAGCCTTCTAACCAATGTTCCCGCCTCTGATCTACTTTGCCTCTAGGACATTTTCTATAATTTTGCCAGAGTTATCTCTGTAATCCTCTGAACTGATGCTGTCATTCTTCTAATATAACTCCAGTGACTCCGCATTGCCCTTCAAATGGCATAAAATCCTGAACCCAGAACTCAAGGTCCCCCATACTGTGGCTCCTCCCTGCTTTTCCAGCTGTATTTAATGCTGCAGTTTTTGAAGTAGTAGTCATTCTAACCAAACCAGTCTATTTTTCATTTCTCGTTCTTGACTTGTCCTGTTCTGGGTGCTTTTGGTAGTTTTGTCTACCATAATCAGAATAAACTCCCATCTCCCACCTCCTACCTCCAACTCCTTGTGTTGGTTTTTCTTTTCCTTTGATGTCCAATTCATTGTTATTTACAATTAATCAAGTAATTCAAGTTTTACCTCCAAAGAGTCTTTTTTGTAGCTTTACTCCCAGCTGAAAACACTTTCTTAAATTTATCATGATATTTTTCTTATACCTCTCCCTTGCACTTAGTTTATAGTATAAGGTAAGCTCCCACAAGTCAAGCACTATTGGATTTTGGGGGATCCTTTGCCTTTCACTATGGCAGTTTCAGACAGGGATTCACCAGTCATTGATTTGTCCTCAAGGCCCAATCATCTCAAGGTCTCTGGCATGGAGGTGGAGTAGGTGGAAGAATGAGCTGAAAGTAAAGAATTAGTATAGTTGTTCCAAATAGGAAGTTACCCATCAACGGGAAGGCCCCAGGATGGAATCTTCAGCTGAGCTGAGCCTTGAAGGAAGATTAAGACTTTGAGAGGCAAAAATGCAGAAGAATAGTTTATGTAGATACACAGAGACCAGAAATGGAATGAAAGTTTAGAGTAACTGCCCACAGTCCAGTTTGATTGACTGGAATAAAGTATATATAAAAGGGATGCGTGTAAAAAACAGCCTGGAAAGGTAAGTGGAAGATGGCCTTTCCTTTCTCTAGCTTCATATCATTTCCTATTAATAGCTTGTAAATTCTTTAAATGCAACATTAAAGTTGTATTTATCTTTGTATTCCTGGTCCTTAGAATAATGCTTTCTGTGGCAGTTTAATTAATATTTGCAGAATGGATGAATGGATGAGTTAATAAATGAAGGAACAGAAGTATAATGTAATATTCTTATTTGACATAAAGTGCCTTGGAAATCTTTAAGCACTATATAAATGCTATCTATCATTATGAGTTCTTAGATATTGACTTATTAGGGAGGTAATATAATTAGGTTCATCATCAAAAGAACATCCAGAGTTCTTAATCAGTAAAGAGGTAGGGGTTAATAATAATGAGGTGATTTCCATGACATTTTCTGAATTGTTCTTTGATTTATTATGACCCAACAATGAGGGGAGTCCCTCACAAAAGGGAGCATGAGGTTTATCTCTCTACCCTTGTTTTCTACCAATGGGTTCATAGCACCATGCTTATCCATGATAGGTATGGCTAGGAGAGAATAAATTTTAGCGAGGCCACATGAGCTAAGGGAAAGAAAGTGCAAGGGGATCTCTTTGGGTTAGGCCAGCACTGCTTGGTTTTTTGAATACTCAGAGCAAAAGATCACAATGCCAATAAGGGAGGAGTGATGTTTCAACCAACTTTAATAGGGCATAAGAAGAATAAAGGCATACAGCATGGGGACAAGGAGTGGGGTGGTGGAGGAAAGCAGTGTAGGAGAGAGAAGAAAGGGGAAGAAAGGGGTATGGAGACTCACTTAACCATAGTTTGGAGTTGGGAGAACCAGAGCAGGATGAACTTGTGGCTTAAGGGATAAGAGATCCAGACACCTTGGGCTTAGTTCATTAACATATCAAATTCATCTCATAGTTATCAATGCTAGTTGAGGGTTAGTTCATATTCTTAATACTTTGCTTTTGTTTTTTTTTTAAACTAAACATGTAGGGAGCAGTATATAGACTTGAAGGTAGTTGGCAGACCAAGGGTCTATTACATGGGACTTAGCTGAGTTGCCCTAATTTAGTCTTAGGATGTGCCCTCAATTAATTTATGAGCCACTTGACAGTGACTCCTATGCTCTCCTAATTTATGAGACAGTTTGTAAGTAATTGTTATGCTCCCTTAATTTATGGGATAGTTTATAAGTGTCTTCTATGATCTTTTTAATATTCTTACTTCCTACTATTGTTACCTTATCCTAACTACTTATAGACTTACTATATTTTTATTTTTAATTAATTAATTTAGAATATTTTTCTATGGTTACATGATTTATGTCCTTTCTCTCCTCTCCTTCCACCCCTCCTTCTGTAACCAACAAGCAATTCCACTGGGTTTTACATGTGTCATTGATCAAGAACTATTTCCATATTATTAATATTTGCAATAGAGTGATCATTTAGAGTCAACATCCCCAATCATATTGTGAAGAGTGAATCAAGCTTTCTTCGTCTATCAATCAGTATCTTTTAAATTAATCAACCAAAACCTTAAGCACCCCTACTTGACACTATGTAAGAGAGTTCACAAGTCACTTGCTAAAGTGGGTGACAACTCCAGAGGCCACTGAACACCCCCTGGACAGTGCTAGGCAAATTGAAAGACCACAACTGGTTCCTGTAAAGTAGAGGAAGGGACAGGAAGTGACCTGGGAAAAGGACTATAAAAAGTCTTAAACTTCCTGACCAGGGAACCTTGGGCTTAAACCTTGGGCTCCAACCTTGGACTTGAGGCTTTGGCTTGAACTTTCAGTTTGGATCTTGGACTTGGACCTTCTCTTTTGGATTGCTTCTTTGGAGGACTTCTCCTGGGAACTTCCCCTTTGGAGATTCTGAGTTGGGAAGCTGGGTGAGTAGCTGGCCTTTCTTTCCTGGTGGAGACTGTGTTGGTGGAACCCTTGCTAAAGATGCCTCCTGATTCTCTGACTTTAGATTATAGAGCCCTTGCTGGGACTGAGCCCCACACAGGAGCAGCATTTAGGACGATAAGCTAGATAATTCTCTACTAGCTTCTTACATTTTCCCACTTTTGCTCTTTCCAATTCTTTGTAAATAAAGCTACTAAATTGTCATTTTGACTTGTTATAATAGCTTTAAATCATCGACCACAATATTACTTTAGAATTAGATATAGACAAAATAACTGTTTCTTTTTTTCCCTCCCTCCCCTGGTTCATTCCTAATATTTTTTGATATGTTACCTTTCCTTCTGCATTCAATATGATAAAAACCTAGAAGAACCCTTAAATTAAGAAAATGTAAGAGGAATGCTTGTAGCAAAGATGCGAAGATGTTGAGTAGCTTCTTTTCACATTTCTTTGGTAATGACATCAATTTTTATTTGTCCTCTCTCTCTCTCTCTCTCTCTCTCTCTCTCTCTCTCTCTCTCTCTCTCTCTCTCTCTCTCTCTCTCTCTCTCTCTCTCTCTCTCTCTCTCTCTCTCTCTCTCTCTCTCTTCTCTCTCTCTCTCTCTCTCTCTCTCTCTCTCTCTCTCTCTCTCTCACTCTGTGTGTGTGTGTGTCTCTATCTCTAAGCCTGGTGGCAATTCCCACACATAATCGTCTGATTTTATGTTATAAAATGGGGATACTAATTAGTCAGTGAACTCATCCTTTCTTCCTTTAATGATTTCTAGAATGTTACTGGACAAACATGTTGCTTGATTCTGTATCTAGTTTAGTCACCTGTTGTCTAACGTATCACTAGAGTATTTACCCATTTCTCTTTTAATAAGAATTAGATTTACTATACTTATTTATACCATTTTGGTTGAATAAAAAAACCTCAGGAGTATTTTCAGATATCATGGTCTCTGTACTTTATTGGAAAAAAGGAAAAGTGAGAAATACCTATCAGGGTGTCTGACCCACAGAAAAATATGGCTATACAGAAGTTAGAAACCAATAAGATTAAATAGCTAAACAAATTTTTGGAACCTATGATAAACTCACAAAAACCTGCTTTCTGACTGTGCTTGGTGCTTCCCAAGTAAGGGTAAACCAATACTTGAGTCTGCCTGTTCAGAGCACTGCCTTTGGAAATATGTTTTTAATGACACAAAGAATATCCATGAGATTCCAGGAGTATAATATTCAACAGAATGAAGTTCTGGCTGCGAAAGCAGAGTCCTTCAGCCAACCATGATAGAAAAGTATTTATGGATGGCACTTTCCATAAAGCTGTGCCAACAGTTGCTCCATTGGAATTGAGACTACTTTTGATCTTAAGCTGCCGTGGATGTTTCCACCATGTCAGAATGTCACTGTTCTGTGACCACTTGGCAAGTGGAAATCATTGGAAAAACAAATGTGCTATTATTTAGCAGGGATGGTCAGAGTGGAAGTTTTTATCTTACTGGGCAGTGAAAAATATTAAGATGAAAACTTTGTTGGTGCTTTAAGATTTAGCAACCTGGTCACCTGATTAGAAAAAACAACAACCTGTTTTTCTTCAATTGTGACATGTGAGTGTTCAATCATCTATAATGTTCAAAAGAAGTTTCTAACAGAAATAAAAGAAACAACAATGTGTAGGTTGAAAGAAAGAATGAAAGTCAAGTCTCATGCCTCTATAACTGGACCAGAAATTCCACTTAAGGAATGAATCACTGTTTATTTCATTTTGTTATTCACATCAGCACAATTTTTTCCCCTTGTTTTTGGAAATCTACAATTTCATCTCTTATTTCTTTCATCTCCACTCCCTAAATATTCAAGAGCAGTAGCTTTACATTTCACATTTCAATACCAACTTATTTCCTCTTTTAAATCTGTTTTTCCTGTATCTCTTAAAATTGGCCTTTTTGTGTTTGTCTTCTTCACTTTTCTCTTTTGTTTAGCATTGTTCTTCTGCCCCTCTCTACTTATACAAATCCCAGCTTTCTCCTAGTAAATAAACATTTATTAAGCACCTACTATGTGCCAGGCATTCCATTAATCATTACAAAGAAAGGCAGAAAACAGTCCAGTTCATAAGTTTAAAATCTAATGGGCCTAGATCATATGTGGTCTCTTAGAGGAAACCTTCCTTGGCCATCCTCAACCTTTACATTAATAAGTACTTAATTATCCACTATTTTGTGTTGCTCACTGTTGTTTCAGAGATATTAGTTTGATTTTCCTTTAAAAGCCAAGAGCCATATCTGGCAGAATTTATCTATCATTCGTAGCACTTCAGTGCTAAGCAAGTAGTAGATGCTTGTGGATTACAATATTGGCATAAATATAAGAATATATCCTTAGGGCAGAGAGCATTACTGCTGTGTGTTGATGCTCAGGTGTTAATAGCCCAAGTGAAATAGATGATACTTTAAGGTAAACCAGTACTGGATCGGTGATAGGGAAATAGCAAGTTCAGCTATAAACTCCCTAGATATTAGACTCCTTTCCCTCTCACTTAAGTTGGGGAAATCTGATTGCATTAAAACTTTCTGCTCTAGCTTGCTAGATACCACTTATGTATCTAGCTCTTAATCCCTTCGGGACTGAGATCTGGATCCTACTCCTAAAAGCTGCATTATAATCCCAGCTCTCTCTGGGCTTGCAGTCAATCATTAGCTCACTTTTATATACCTCTTTAAGGTTCATAGCCCTTTACATAACATTATCTCATTTGATCCTCACAATCACTATGTAAGGCAGGTGCTATTACTCTTCCCATTTTGCAAAAGCAGCAGGCGATATGGGGTTTAGCATGTGCTCTGCCCCACTTTCACTGGGCTACATGTCTGAGGGAGAGATCCAAGAGTCTTTAAACTGTGGATGGAGAGAGGAGAGAAGGAAAGAAAGGATGGATTTACTTTCTTTAAATACAATAAATGGGCAGCTCTTCCTGGCTTAGTTGCCAATCCTCTTTGAATGCCCAGCCAATAACCTCAATGATATAGGTGAGGAAGCTGAAATTTAGAGAGATTAATGGTTTACCCAAGTTACTCAGTGCTTGGGGGTGGTATTTGAACCCAGATCCTCCTGACTCTATGTCTTTGCATCTCTTTCCAATATAGCATGTGGCCTCTAATGGGGGTAAGGGTTAGATAAATATATAAGCACCTACTATGTGCCAGGCACTATGCTAAGCACTTAATAAATATCTCATTTAATCCTTATAACAATTCTGGGAGGTAAATGTTATATCTCTATTTTATATTTGAGAAAATGGAGGCAAACAGAGGCTAAGTATTTTTTTCCAGGGTTACATAGCTAATAAGTGTCTGAGTCCAAATTTGAACCAGAATCTTCCTGACTCTAGGCTGAGTGTTCTATCCACTGGGCCACATAGCTATCTCTAAATAAAATGACAAATAATAAATATATGCCTGCAGTTCTTTTTAGATTATACTGCTGGAATGCAATGATCTGGGACAATTCTGAAATACTTATGATGGGGAATGCTGTTCACCTCCAGAGAAAGAACTGTTGGAGTAGGGTGGATGCACATCAAAGCACATTATCACATCAAAGTATTTATGGTTTTATTTTGGGGTTTTGGTTACAAAAACAACCAATATGGAAGTGTGTTTTGCATGATAATAAAAATACAGTTTTTAAAAAAGGAGAAAAATATACTGCTGGACAAGTGTGGAATCATAGAGGAATCTATCAACACATGATATGTTTTATATGTTTCATATATACATATAATGCACTTGCATTTGTGTGTGTCTATATGTATATGTCTCATTTTGTACCCGAGTGTGTGTGTATATGTGTTTTAAATGTTCCTACTAGGGGAACTTTGGGAAATACCATGGGAGGCATTATACTCAACCTCAGTAAAAGACTCCTGTTACAAAGCCATGACTGGTATAACAATCCCACTCTAATTAAAGCACCAAAGCCCATCCCACCAATAGCAGGAAAGGACACACCAATATCCCAAGCACCTCTCTCTCTCCCCAAAGAGATGTTACTTTGTGCATAGACTCTTCAGAAAGGGAAAAAAAAAAAACAGAAAAAGAGACCCAGCATTTGGGACTTTCCATTTTGGCAGAATAGTGGGGGATGGACAAATGGTAGTAAGTGAAAGGTGTGAAGGAGCAGTAGAGATAATATTTTTCCCCAAATTCAGATAAAAAATAATATGGTTTGACTACTTGTAGTAGAGAGGTTTTCTTACCTGCACTAACATAGCCTACCTTCCTCAGACTAGCCTGCAGTATTTGGTACTACCTAAATAGCTTCTCAGAGCACTTAATAGTTCCAGAAAGAGGCATACAGGGGAGCCCTTATAAATAGATAATAATCACCTTTGGATAACACTCAGGCATTTTTACTACTGAAGACGGATGCTCTTGTGAGGGCCTCCTCTTGGACCATCAGAAAATGGACCAAGTATCCACACTGTTGATGTGGAAATGGCAAGGGCAGGAGTCTGGGTGCATTTCACAGGACTTTGGCAGACCACTCTTTCATCAACTATTGATTTGATTGCAAAAGCCTTTAGTTAGTGTAGAAATTCCACTGGTAATAATTAAATTTTCAAGAGATGGGTTAGTAGGAGTGAGGAGGAAAGAGGCAGTGTGTACAGTGGGTTCCAAGCACATTAATGACTCCGTTAGAGTTACATAAAATTAACAGAAATTAGATCTATGGTTATTGAAGAGCCCCTTTTATTTCAAGAGAAGCCATTTAAGGATAACAGTTGGGGATTGTAATTCAGTGGAGCCTTTTTTAACTGTTCATTTGCCTGCTTCACCGATCACTTTGTGGAATGCTTTAGTAAATTCACTATATTTTAAAAATTAAGCCATTTTCCCCTTTTATTTGTGTTCCTCAGCTCCTCTGTGCTTTCTGGAGACCATCACAATGGGGATAGTGTTGGAATTCACCCTTTTCCATGGTGAGCCTTGCTTAAATGAACAGTTCTTGCAAAGTGTGCAGTAATTAACTGTTTTTCCCCAATTTGTCTTGATTTCTGTCTAAAAGGCTCATTTCCTCCCCTTCCCCTTTTATGTTCTAATTTGAGTTTGGTTTCAGCATTTCCTTCCTACACAGGCCCCACAATCACTATAAAAGGTTACAACAATCCCGACATGCATTATCTCTAAGTGGGGGCACCAGGTATGCTGCTCAGATAGGGAACAGTAGTATTTAAGGGCGATGGAGAGCGATGCCTTCAATTGACAGATCTCTCCTTCCCTCCCCTGAAACATTTTGCATGCTAATGTGCTTTTTATGGCTGGGCTCGACTTCTTGCTGCTAACTGCTGCTTGTTTTAGCTTGGATTCCAGAGGAGGAGGGAAAAATTGAGTGAATTCTAGCCGACTTCAGCTGATGCTGTCGTGGACAGAAAGAGTTAAGATTCAGTCCATTGTCTGAGACATGTGTAGTGTTAGGAAACTGGGACATATAGACTCATACACTGGGGGACAACTGATTTCACTCCCTGCTGTCTGGCACAGGAATGAAATTGTAGCTGTGTTTGTAGCAGAAGGTTATATTATGTATTCTTTTGTAGGAATTAAACCCCACAGAACAATTTCTATTCAGTGTGGCATGGTGCAAAAAAGGCTGGGAAGATGAAGGTTTGAGTCCCAGGGCTGTCACGCAATAGCTGTGTGACCTTGGGCAAGTCTCTTCACCCTAATTTCTTTGTGAAAAAGGTAGATAATGAGTGATACTCATATTTCCTCCCTGGAAAGATTGTTTTTAAGGAAAGCACTTTGTAAAGTGTGATACAAGAATGGGAGTAGTCCTTATATGCACACACAGTAGAAATTAGCTCATCCACTATAGAATTAAAAAAAAAAAAGTTCCTGTCATTGTCATTGTTACCAGAAAGGCCACAATGCTCTAAATCTAGGTCCCTTGATGATTTGTATTTCTTAAGTAACGATTAAATGATGTAACAATTTTTTCCTAGGTGCCTGCGATTATGCTAGGCATTGGGAATAAAAGTGAAGGATGACAGTGAATATTTCTGGTGGCCAAACATAGCATAGAAACTAGGGTTTTGGGAAAAAACCCAAATTTTTGTGATTAATAATAATATATTAATTATACTTAATTAATTATATACTTATATACAATTATATATAATAATAAAAATAAAAGAAGAAATATGGGTCAGGACAAAGGAAAATATCTTTGCCTCCTTTCTTTAGCCAGTTCTTGTTTAGATACTTTAACATGACAATGTGGAGGTCTTAAAACCAATATAGGTTTTGACAACTCCTGATTTTAGTGGCAGAGAACCCTTATAAGGGATACTGCTGAAGCAATAAGAAAATTCTCACTTCAAGCCAGATAGTTGTTTGGGACAATGGGCTTATATTCAGCACCATAGTTAAAAGAATGTACTTCATTTTAATCTGGGGCACTCTGCCCAGTCCTTAGCAGGCAGTGATGGCTTAAAGTCTCAGCTACTAATATAGCCACGGAGAGGCTTTTTAGTAGCTGCACTTGACCAATAAGATGGCCAGTAGGTGACCCTGAAATGGAGTTTAAAAGATGGTGGCAAATAGAAGACTGGCAACCAGAAGATGAGCAGAGACACCCAGAAGAGACAATGTAGTATCCACTCTGGAATGGAGACATGACATCTACCAGGGACTGAGGAAGAAGAGATATGGCGCTGAGTAGAGGACAGTGTAATGAAAACAGTCCCCTAGAGTATAGTAGTGCATCAGAGAACATTTAGTGTTTGGGGAGCATTTGAGGTGTGAATTATTTTGGCTAGAGTTCTTTACACATGTGCCTAGAACACACAGGTCCTTGTTGTCTTCTTCATGAATGTTCCTTAGCCATACAAGTTTCCTGTGAGTTTTCTCTAGTTGCATGTTTTCTTTCTAGCTGATCTCCCATTTTACTGGTGTGATAACTTGTAGAAGAACATATTCCAAGAATGCATTGGGGGTATTTTCTATTGTTAATTTATTTGCTATGCTATTTAATTAAGTGTCTTTTGCTTGAACTAATGAATTCTTTGATCATCTGATAAAAGGAAACATGTTAGCATGGGCTTATGAGCCAAAATTTGGAGTGGACATTGTGTCCCAGATGGGCTCAGACTTGGAGTAGTTTTCCTAGGGATCCACCTCTGAAAATTGTTGTTCAAGGTGCTACAAAAATGTATTTTTTAAAGTACAGTCCTTTCCTTTAGAAAGCCTACTTTTACTGGGGCTTGGATGTGGTGTTGAGTGGGAAGGGAACTGGTCATATTGTCCAGTAAGTGTAATTCAATATAAGGTATCAGCAGGGCATAGAAGAGATCAGATAAAGTGCTCTACTTCAAATTAAGGAGAGACTATTTTTACCTTACTTTCCATTGTTCTTGTGATTATAAATAGGGGGAAGAGAGACTCTGTCATCTCCAGGTTTTTCTTCCCTTGGTAGGATTAGTCACAGCTAGAGGCTAGCACTATGTTGAATCTAAATATCCAGATGACTACATAGGTCCCTAGGGAACAGTTTGATTCTTGAGAAATCCAAAGACCTTTCTCCTTTCTCTGTGTTTGTATGTGACTGTGTGCCTATGATAAACCAATGTAATATTGCAATTCTAGAAGTAACTGTTGAGGTCCAGGGTAGAGGAGGCTAAATAAAGACAAAAATTTGACCATTTAGGGGGTCTAATGTAAATTCTTTTTCTTTTGCATTTTCTGTTGATTAAAAAAAACCCTAACTGGCATAGATTGTTCTCATGGTTCTGCAATATTTCATTCTTCATCAGTTTATGAAAGTCCTTAAAATGGTTCATTTTTATATTATGGGTATAACAGCATAAATTATCCTTTTGGTTCTATTTTCTTCACTCTGCCTCTGTTCATATAAATCTGTGCCTTTTTGAAAAATCTATTTCCTATATTTGTTTACAACAAAATAGTACTGTATCACCTTCAAATACTACAACTTTTCCAGTTATTTTTCAATCATTTCACATCTTCTTAGTTTCCCATTTTTGCCTCCACAGAAAAAAAGAGTTGATATAAATGTTTTTTATACATAAAAAACCCTTTCCCCTTTCTTTGATCCCCTTTAGGTATAAGCCTAGCAATAGTATATCTGGGTCAGAGGTATGTACTATTTAGTCATTTCTTAAACTTAATTCCAAATAACTTTATAGAATGGTCACACCTAATCTCAGTTCTACCAACAGTGCACTAATGGATCTGTTTTCCCACAATCCCTCCAATCATTATCATTTCCCTTTTTTGTTATCTTTGCCACTCTGATGAGTATGAAGTGGAATTTCAGCATTGCTTTAATTTGTATTTTTTTTAAAAGTAATGATTTGGAACATTTTTATATGACTATATACAGAGATACCTTGTTGAAAGTAGAATATTTACTGAAGAATGTAAAAAATGTGAACCAAATATCTCTTAATTGATTGCAAAGGCAGCCTCTTTCCCTTTTCCTGGCCCAGGGCTACCATATTCTAATATTTGAGTCATCATTGAACCCTTCTCCTAAGCCTAAGAGCAACTATTGCCCTCTGATCCTGGTCTTGCACTGTCACAACTCCCTTCACCTTGTCCCTTGTTTATTCCAGCTTCCCCCTTCCCCTCTACTTTGAAAGGTCTGGGGTTCTAGGCTATCATTTCCCTGACACAACTGAGTTGGATTAGTAAGGACTGAACTCTGTGGCCAGACTTTAGTGACTCTATGGGCCAGCTGAGCCTGGGCATCTAAGGTTTTCCAACATTGTTTGTTAGCTTTTTCTTGACCAAGGCAGTGACCTCTTCCAAAGCAGCTTCTTTATGTCTCAAATTCTCTGTCTTTCCCTAGGGGGTTTAGTATTCTGAGATCTCTTCTCAGGTCTATTGCCCAGGTGCTCAAATTGTTTTTTATCTTTTTTTTTTTAACTATTACCTTCTGTCTTAATATTGTCAACCTAAACAAACAAACAAAAAAACAAAAAAAACAAACAAACAAAAAAACCACACACAAAACAAAACCAGAATCAGCAAAGAAGTTACAAAAGAATGTTTCTTTAATCAGGACAAGGGAGGCAATGCTCTACCTCACAGAAGAATTATTTCCTTTCAATATCCCTAGGAGGTAGGTGCTATTATTATCTCTATTTTACGGATGAGGAAACTGAGATAGAGGTCAGGTGAGTTGCCCAGGATTACATAGCTGGCATGTTTCTGAGGCCAGATTTGAAACTGGATCTTCCTGACTCTAGGTCCACGGCTGACCTTTCTAATTTTAAAAGAAGATTCATTTGTATAGTTTGTATTTAGACTTCTCCCTCTGAGCAAATAATGAACTTGTAAGAAAAAGAAATCATTTGGAAAAGACTTATTTAAATAATCAAGATATTTGCTTTTAACCTATTGAGCTGCCAGGATCTCCCTAAATTTATCAAATAAGAGGACCAACAGGCCAATTTTCCATGAACAAAGTCAATTAGAACAACTTCTAGATGATTTCAATTCCTGAAAAAAAAAATCACTTTAGCCTAAGTTGGTTAGGAGGGAAAAAAAAGGTAAAGAAAAGGTCAGTTATAGAAGAGCTTAGGCTGGCATGTGCAGGCAAATGGACACATACACACACGCACACACACACACACATATCCTGGGCCAAAAGTGCTTCACAAATTAGTTAATTAAGGAAAGCAATCAGTGGAAGAGTTGAAGGATAGGTTATTACTTCAGTAAAAGTCTTTTGATTTTCTCAGGCTGACTTTACTTTGTTGGTTTTTGTTTTTTGTTTTATTTTGGGGAGGGTGTGGAAGAATATATATAGATCTATAGAGGAAGAATCTATATAGATGTCTCTTCAAGGTCTTGGATATATGTGGAGACTTGGCCTCTTTCAGTTATAACTTTTTTTAAAGCCACATTTTGGTTCAAATTAATTTTTTAAAACCATATAAAATTATTTTTGGAATATTTTACTTAGTTAATTGGTTAGCAGAGCAAAAGTAACAAGTTGTCAAACTTTGTAGGAAGGTGGCAAAAAGAATGTCATTTTTTTTGAGAGAATAAAAAAGAAAACAAATATAGTATTATTTTGCCAGAGGGACGTGGCTTATGTAAACTCTTAAATTTCTGAGATATTCTTTCTCTGAGATTTCCCAAGCCCCATCCTTCAAGGCCTTAGTATTAGTTTAACATGTTTTAGCTTCTCAAATTCAACTTTCAAGATGCAAGTCTATTTTTAAAATTATTATTATTTTTTCAATTATAAACAATTATTTTCCCCTTCCTACATCTTTCCTCTTGAAAAAAAAAAAAGGACCAATAGATATGTATAGTTAAGCAAATTAAATCTCAATGTTGGCCATGCCCAGAAATGTGTATCTTGTCAACCTGTTCCTTTCTGGGTGTCTGACGCCACAGACCAGAATTGAACTGAGTGACAGAGATACTTTGAGAACCAGAGGGAGAGGCAAAAGCATTATGTTTAGTTTTCTCAGCAGAACAACATGCATGCAGAACCCTTTTCCTAAGTCAGGACTTGCCCACCAGCTACAGGAGCTTTCTAGTTTTTTGTTTTTTTTTATTGCTCAAAAACCATTTCACTCAGGGAGAGGGGTATAACAGTCAATTCCCGAAATAGGGTTTAGGGATTTGGAATAGCTTGGATGGGTTGTTTTATGATAATAGTTGTTTTATCTAGAAAAGGTCATAAAAATAAAGTAACCAGTCAGGGTTCAGTTGGTGGTCTGGGTTGGCAGTTACTGTCTCTCCAGCTTAGCTACAATTGCAAAGCATTGTTATTATATCAAGCTTCCATAGGATTAGGGATCCCTGGAAAGAATGGAAGCTTGAAGCAAATCTAACTGATGACTATAATCATTATTCCTTTCATTTCCACTGTCTTGTTCTACATGTGTGGTGTTTCTGTCAAGAGAGAAGTTATATATGTTATCCCTGACCATCTGTAATCATGGTTGATCATTGCCTTGTTCAGAATTCTCAAGTGTTTCAAAAATGTTATGTATACCTTCCACGCTGCTTGGTTTTCCATTATCTTCTACACATATCTTCATTGGATACTGCTTTTAGACACATAGTCCAACAACAACAAAATTAACATTTATAATTGCTTGCTATGCTAAAAAATTTACAATGGTTATCTCTTTTGATCCTCATAACAGCTTTGGAAGGTAGGTGCTATTATTCTCACTTTGCAGATGAGGAAACTGAGGTACTTGTCTAGAATTACATAGCTAATACATTTATGAAGCAGGATTTGAAGTTATGTGCTCCTGGCCTAAAGTCTGCCATCTATCAACTATAATACGTAGCTATCCCATCTTGCCTTCACTAGATATGTAGTACTGTAGTTTAGCTGAAAACTATGGTTTTTATTTCAAGGAAAGAATAGATTCTGCCATGCTAATAAAAGCTGTTAAGGGGGGTAGCTGGGTAGTTCAGTGGATTGAGAGCCAGGCCCAGAGATGGGAGGTCCTGGGTTCAAATCTGGTCTCAGACACTTCCCAGTTGTGTGACCCTGGGCAAGTCACTTGACCCCCTTTGCCTAGCCCTTACCACTCTTCTGCCTTGGAACCAATACACAGTATTGACTCCAAGACGGAAGGTAAGGGTTAAAAACAAAAAAAAAGCTGTTAAGCTTTTCCTCCCAAATCTTTGGGAGGAATGCACAAAACCTTTATCCTAAAGTCTCTCTTGTGCCCTCAGATTCTTGGCCAGTGAGACACCTTATCTTCCCAAGAAGAGCTTCTCAGAATAGAACTCATTTCTTTTACCCCAGATCCTTTCCTCTTTCCACCTTCCTTATTAGTGTTAAGTATACCACTAACTCTCAGTCACCAAGGTTCACAAACTTAGTGTCTCCTTACCATACATATCTAATTTGTTGCAAATATTATTTATATCTTCACAAAATTGCATATATCTTCTTTACACTCATCTTGCCACAACTCTAGTTGTAATTCTTATCTCCAATTTACTTCTCTTCTTACCTGGTCTACTTTAAAAGTCTTCATTAAAAAACAAAAAACCCAACAACTCTCACCTCCTACTTTAGAATCAATACTGTATACTGGCTCCAAAGCAGAAGAGGAGTAAGGGTTAGGCAATGGGGATTAAGTGACTTGCACCAGTGTTACAAAGCTGGGAAGTGCCTGTGGTCACATTTGAACCCAGGACCTCCTTTCTCTAGGCCTTGCTCTTAAGCCACATACCTGCCCTCTATAATAGTATTCTAGATAGCTTCCCCATCTCAATGGTCCTCACTCTAATTCATCCTTTACTAAGATTATTTTTCTAGTGTTGGTCTGAAAAAAAAAATCATCCTCTCCTCCCCTTTAGGGATTTCAAGTTGATTCCTTTTGCTTCCATGATAAACAATAAATTCTTCTGACATTCATTGCTTTTCATAATCTGGCCCCTTCCTAAGTTTCCAGACTCTTTTTGTTTAAAAAAATCTACCTTCTGCTTAAAATCAGTATTATATGAGGCAAAGCAATGAAGGTTAAATGACTTGTCCAAGTCATACAACTGAAAGTATCTGAGACCAGATTTGAACCTAGGACCTCCTGTCCCTAAACTTGGTTCTCAATCCACTGAGCTATCTAGGTTCCCCCTTTCTGGTCTGCTTATACTTTACTCCCTCCTATGCACTCTATGACCCAGCAAATGCTGGCCCACTTGCTCTTTGTCAAACATGAAATGCCATTTCCCATTTCTGTATCTTTCTACTGACTGTTATCCATGCCTGGAATATTCTATTCCCCTCAGCTCTGCCTCTTAGTTTCCTAGTCATCTTTCAATACTCTTCAAATCTTATATTTTGCTGAAAGCCTTTTCTCTTCTTCCTTTGTCTTTAGCTGCCAATGCCTTCCCTTGGAAGACTGTCTTCCCTCTATAGAGCATTTATATAACTAGTAGGAACATTTTGTATCTTCTGATATTTAGTACAGTACTTATTATAATAGTAGTTAGTAAATGCCTATCAACTCACTAAAAAATATCAAACTCTTTAAAATAAAAACAAGATCCTATAATCTAGCTAATGCCTTCAGGATTAATCTTTTATTTGAACTTTTCTTCCTGGTCCAGAACTTTGAATCTTTTTCTCAATGAACTTAGTCTGGTTTATGGTGAACACTTTGCAAACACTCTACTTTTCAATATTTGAATGCTAGACTATAAGCAAAGTAATGGCCATTTGAAAAATAACTATCAATAGCTCTAGGATTCACAATACCCTGGTTTTTAAACACCATCTCCTCTATTATTTCATATAGATGCGAGATTAGAGAAAAGATTAAGGATAGAGAGCTTCTCCATTTGCTTATCCAAATTCCTAGTCCTTGAAATATTTAGATGTGGTCATTCTGAAAGAAGATCTACAGCCCTCTTAATTATCAATGTAGCTAAACAAGTAATATCATCAACTATTCAGTTTAATGAAAGTATATATAGAGCAAAATATATAGAGCAAACTAAAATAAAATGAAATTAATGGAATAATTGAGGATATTTCCCATTGATTTATAACTGATTTAAATACTAGCTTATTCTAATTGTTTCTTGTAAATTAATTATTTAGTTTTGCTTTCCAATCCATTATGCCAGCCTCCATTTTATGGGTGAATTCATCCCATTTGCATTCATTTTTAGTTAGAGGTCAGCCCCAAAATATTCTGGTTTCAAGATTGGCTTCATAAGAGAAGGAATACAAGTTGATCCAGGAAAATTGTAGATGAAAGAGTTCAGTGAATAGCCTGGGACACTGTAATGAATTGTAATAATAATACTTTGAGTATTACTTTATCACTATGGGTACTCCTTTCACATATTCAAATTGCAATTTTTAAAAACATCATGTCATACTATTCTCATGAATTGCATAGGACAATTTATTTGTCATCAGGTAGCCAGTCTTCTGGTGATGAATATCTTTTCAATTAGTTAAACTAGTCCTATGACCAGAGACATTCACTTAAATTCACCAGACACCTATTGGAAGCCTTTTGAGCATGGAGAAGGATCTACCAGAGTTTTGGAAAGTCTTAAAAAATATGGGGTTACCTTCATACTACAATGTAAAATCAAAATGGGACTTTATTGGAAAAAATAGAAGAAAGATTACGAGACTAGGAAAGTCTAACATGAAGAAATCCCTTCTACCAATAGAGGAAGTCCCTTCCCTGTAATTTAAAGCTTTATAGAACATTGTGACTTCTTCAGTGTTACGGAAGATGTGTCAGAAGGAGGACTTGGTCTAGGTTAGGCTACCAATTTTCTATCAAAGTATGCTGTTTCTCTGAATCAGTCCATTCAGAATAATTAGAGGGACACCAGTCTCCAGATTCAATTTAGAATGAGCATTCTATAATTCTATAATAGCAGTTCCCCAGTTTCAGGAAATATCAGAGTTTTCTTTCTTATCAATCTTTATTTTCTTAGTGATTCCTCTTTTTAAAACTCCAAAATCCATATCATCCCTAAGCCCTTTCAAGTTCAAACTTGTTTACTTTTCTCAAATTTCCTTTAAAACTATGTTTGCCTTTGAAAATTGCTTAGCACCTACTTTCTTAAAAGAAATATGAGAAAGCTATCAATTATGTTAATAGTCCATATTTTTTCCATGTAGAATAATGGTGAGCTTTGTCGGATAAATGATTCTTGAGTGCATGCCCTTGCTTTTGCTTTTAAATATATCATGTTCCAATCTTTTAATATTTTTGATGTGTGATTCTGTATTAATCTGACTTGTTTCTTGGTATGTGGTCTGCTACTTTCCACTGCATGCATTACACCAAAAAAAAAAATCAATCAATAAACATTTATTAAGTGCCTTCTATGTGATAGACACTGTGCTAAGCACAGGGGGTTACAACAAAAGACAAAATATGTTCCTTTCCTCAAGGAGTTCAGAGTGTAAGATGGGCATTCTGCAAGTCATCTGGGCAACTTCCCATTGGACCTTCCTATTGCTAATGCCACCACTCTTTGGACCCAATTAATGATGCAACTCTTGTGGTTTCAAAATCTAACTAAACAGAGCTAGTGATAGTATGTTAGAGTCAGGTAACAGTTAATATCTTAGCACAAAAGCAACTCAGTCACAGTTCAATAAGGGTATTTTCCCATGAAATGAGCAAAGACCAAGTATCAAACTAGTAAGAACAGTGACAAATGAAAAATAATAATTAAAAATAGAGAAAGATAAAGGTAATGAGCCAAAGAAACTTTCAACATGATGAAGAGATATGGGATAAGAGAATTCCATGATTAATACTCCAAAAAAGATGAAAATTTTGTTAAAATTGCAACTAGAATACCAAAAAAGATTATTTAATGGTCCCAATCTTTCTTTGTGAGATTGGAAGACCTGATAAAAGATCTGAAAGAGATGTCATGGAATGTATAGCTTAGGACAGAAGTTGGTATACCTGGGTAGCAATGGAAACATTAAAAACATAAATAGAAAAAAAACCACAAACTAAAAAACCACATGAAATATTTATTATAAAAAATTGATCTAGAAACAAAACATGGAAAGATTAAAAAATAATTTGTTTTAAAGAAAATCACTTCAAAACGAGCAATAAAAAACACCTGAACACATTTCAGGGATCCATAGAAAATTTCCAGAAAGTATTGACACCAAAGTTTAATTTAGAAGGTTATATTGCTACTAGAGAAAATACTAGATGGTGTCACCAAAATTTTAAAAAACCAAGGCCAAAGAAAAGATACTACATTGCCAAAAGCATGCAAGGTAAATAGTCTGGGTATATTAGCCCACCACTGAGCAATAATCCCATTGCCTTTTCCCTTTCTCTTCACAGTTACCTCTATGGAATAGCAAGATTGAAGAGTGGTACTCTGAGGATACAAAAAGAACAACTTTTTTTTCATACTGCGCTTAGTGTAGAAATATTGTAAAAAGGAATTCTTTATTTGCTTTGTTAATTTAACAGGGTACCTGGAGGTCCTCTTACCATAGAGATGTATAGGGATTAACCAGCCCACAGTGACAGTAAGTAGGAACTAGGGAGCCCACTACTAAGCAAGTGTTAGTTGAGCAGGATGTCCATTGCTAACAGGTGCTGGCAGTTGTAGGAAGTTGCCTGCTGGGTGTGAGTGAGTTGTTGGAGGTTGTTTGCTGGTGGTGTGAGTTAGTGATTAGTTGGTGGTTGGCATTTAGTTCATGGAATATAAAAGTGGGCCTGCATTTACTTAGAGGGTTTTTGACTTTAGCCTTTAGAGAGTTTTTTGCCTTTTGTTTTGGACTGTTAGTTTTTTTTGTTGTTGTTTTTGTTTCCTTTCTTGAACTTTTTGAAAAATGGCTGGTCTTCATTGAAAGATCTAATTGTGGTTGAATTAAACATTAATTAGATTGATTTTGATTGGGTGGATTGGGTTGGAACTTTGTGGGGTGATTGTTATTAGTGGTAGTTATAGGCAGTTAATGGGAGTTTTAGGATAACTAGACATTATGGATATATAGACATTAGGAAATTTCTTTCTCTACAACTTTCCTATATTAACCTCCTTTACTATATTCATTTTACTTACTATATTCTTTTACTATATAATTTAATTAAGCTAAATTGTAAAATTGTTAAAAGCTGCTAGTTTTTTTTTCTCTGGCTTAAAGGGATAATATTAATTTACAAGTCTAATATATTCTCATTAAAACAAATTATTAAAAGCTGCTCTTTTATTTTGTCAAAATCCCTATTTTAACCCTTCCATTTAATTGGCGACCATGAAAGAACCTCGAACCCACAATCTTCTAATCATTTTTCTTATTTTTTATTGAAACTATTCACAAGTCAAGTTCCTAGCAGTTAATTTTGTTACAGCTGTTGATCCTTTATGTTAAACAGTACCATCTACTGACAGAAAGTAGAAGTGCAAACAAAATTAACAGATTAACTGATTCTCAGTAGTCTAATTCAAGTCATAATGCTATTTCTTGTCTATCTAAAATGGCTTACTGTCCAATAGAATATTATAGAGTGACTTTATATAGCACTCATCCTAGCCATACTTATAGTGATAGGAGGCTTGGCATTTTGCCTAGTCCTCCTCAGGGAGAAACAGAATAATAATTTGTTCGACCTCAGACAACTAAAAGCTCCCCTTGAAGAAAAACTAGAAAATAACTCAAGTGACCTTGAAAAGAAGCTGGAGGAGAGTCTGGGGGGATCTCAAGGCTTATATAAAAAGCATTGAGAAAAGCTTGAGAAATCCCCAGAGTAAGAAGAGAGATTTATTTCTCAAAACTACTTCATCATTAGACCCAACTCAGTTTCTATCCAGTCCTGCTTCATGAATTTCTGCTCATACTCAAACCACCTCAACTCCTCCATATCCTGTTCTAACTATCTCTAAATCTACCCAAACTCCTCCCACTCAAACTACTTCCCTAATTGCATCAATTATCTGTTCTATGGCAACTAAAATGAAAAAACAAGAGGCAGAAATCAAAAATAATTCAGTTATATACCTATTCCCCTTAAAAGAAGTACCCCTCTTTGATAAAAGTAGAGATACAATTTTGCTAAGACATCATTCACCCCCAAGGATATTGAGAGATTCAAGCAAAATATCCCTTCTTTTGTGGATGAGCCAATTGTGAGCAAGATTACACAACACATTGCCAGGCTAGCAAGGCATTATTAATTGCAATGAGAGCTTGCCCTGGTAGGCCTGGTACATGGATGAAACTTGAAAATCTTAAACAAAACCCCAATGAAAATCTGTCTCAATTTATGGATAGACTTATTTAGCTGAGAGGTAGATATATAGACCTGGATCTTGCCAGAGAAAGGGATGTCAGACAAACAATGAGACAGTTTGTGAAAAACTGTTATAAAGTGGTCAAAGAATTTTTTAAGACCTATTGTCTGAATTGGGTTAATATGAACCTTGAAGAATTTTCCCCTACATAGTAATGAACCTCAGGTAACCTTGAAAATTGGAAATACTTATTATGATTGCCTCTTAAACACTGGAGCTTCTAGATCAGTGTTGATGAGTAACCAGATTCTGAGTGCAGTTCTATTGGCTCTCTAAATGTAGTAAGTATATCTGGGGCACTTTTGCTAAGGCATCATTCACCCTCCAGGATATTGAGAGATTAAAGCAAAATATCCCTTCTTTTGTGGATGAACCAATTGTGATCAAGATTACACAACACATTGCCAGGCTAGAGAGGCATTATTAATTGCAATGAGAGTAAGTATAATCTGAAGGTACTAAAGCTTTCACTCGAATGGTGTCTGTGGGACCTCTATCAGTAGAACCTTCTTTCCTTTTAATGCCTAGCTCGCCTACAAATCTATTAGGGAGAGACCTTTTATGTAAACTTAGAGCCACAATAATGTGCTCTCCACTTGGTTCTTTGATGCTAGAATTACCTGAGGAATTGTTGAATTTGCTCCCTGTACTTCTTTTAGAAAGTCAGTAGGTTGACAAACCTCCCACCTTTGAAATACCAGCTGATAAACCTGAATCTTTCTGGGCCACATCTTCATCCAGTGTAGGCCTACTCAAATTAGTTGTTCCTGTGCAAAATAAAACAAGGGGTGACCTACCTCCTTCCATTCCTCAGTATCCCCTATCAAAAGAGGCAATTGAGGGAATTAATCTAGTGATAAATTCTTTAATTGAGCAAAAAATAATAATTCCATGTAAATCTGAATAAAACTAAAAATTAGATGTAAATTGAAAACCTGTCTGTTCCAAGCCCACCTACAATTATCTCCTCTATTCCTAGCATGGCTTCATATTTTATGGTACTAGATTTGTGTTCAGCATTTTTCTTAATAGCCATTCATGAAGATTCCTGAATATATTTGACTTCATCGAAGACTTCATTGAAGATTCCCAATGGGCAGTGTCATTTTCCTCAAGGGTATGTGGAAAGTCCCACTACTTTATCACACAAGATTTAGAAAATTTTAAGGAGAACCTTTCGATACACTTTGTAGATGATTTGCTCTTGGCCTCACCAAATGCCACACCATGCCAAGAAGATAGCAAACATCTACTTTTGGAACTATATAAGAGAGGTCACAAGATCTCAAAGGCAAAAGTTTAGAGGTGTCTCCCCCAAATGAAGTATTTAGGTTTTATTTTAACTGCTGGTGTCCACTTCATTTCCCCTAAGCACTTCAAAGATATTAAAAAATTAAGTGCTCCCTCCACTAAGAAATAATGTTAAGAGCAGTTGTTGACAGCAATTCTAAGAGCAAAAGTGTTTTGTAGACAGTGGATTCCTTGCTACGGGGAAATCACTAAACCCCTTATAGTACTAACAAAAAATTTAGTCACTGAACCACTTAGATTAGAGGCAGAATACTGGTCAGCTCTTTCTACACTAAAACAGGCTATCCTGCCTGCCCCTGCTCTAGGCATCCCAGATTACAAAAAGCCATTCACTTTATCTGTGCACAAACAGAGAGGGCATAGCTTCAAGTCTTTTAACTCAAACTTTAGGAACTGTTCTACATTCAGTTGTTTATTAGTTGGCCCACCTGGATCCAGTGGCTTCAGGAGCACCATCATGTCTTAGAGGCATAGCTGCAACAGCTTTATTAGTAACTAAATCTGCTGATTTAGTATTGGGATGCCCACTAACAATAAAGTGTCCACATAAAATTGAAGCATTATTGCTAAGGCATAGAACACAGGTATTTTCTAATCAAAGACTGGCAAGATATGAAGTAACCTTGTTAGACAAAGAAAATGTCACCTTAAAATGCTGCACAACACTTAACCTTGCCACCTTGTTTTCAGATTTACCAGTTACAGGAGAACCATTACATAATTGTGAATCTTTAGTGTCCATGGCTGAAAAACCTTGAGATAATTTCCCAGACACTCCTGTAGACAACCCAGATCTAGTCTTATTCACCGATGGTTCTTCTTTCATGAGGGATGGCATACACTACACTGGAGCTGCTGTAGTCACAGAATTTGCCACTCTTTTGTCAGCTCCATTGCCCTCTAATATAAGTGCTCAAGGTGCAGAACTCATAGATTTAAAACCTGCCTGTATAATTGCAAAAGGTAAGAAAGCAACAATTTAAATGGATTCTAGATATGCATTTGAAATATGTCATGCAGTGGGTATGTTTTGGCTTCAAAGGGGATTTGTAACCTCTTGCCTTTGACTTCAGGCCTTCTTGTTGGGTAGGGAAAGGGATTTTATGGAGAGAGAGAGAGAGTTTGGAAATAAAAATAAAAATAATTTTTAAAAAGATGAAAAAGTATAACACTCATTTCTTAAAAAACAAGAACTGAAACAATCTTCTTTAATATGACCAAAAGTGTATATTTGAATCTAAGAGCTAGTCTTATTCCTAATGGAGAAACTGGAACTTTCCCCAATAAGTTCCAGGGTAAAGAAAGAATGCATATTTCCTCTATCCCTATTTTTCATAGTACTAGAAATGCTGACAGTAGCAATGTCTAGAAAACAAATTAAGGAAGTGAAGATTAAATTAACTCTCCCTTGATTGTGAAAATGAAATTAACTCTTCCCTGATTGTGAAGATTTAATTAACTCTCCCCTGCTTGTGAAGATTAAATTGACTCCTCTGCCCATTTTTAGATTTAATCACCACAAGTGTAAACACCCCACTGAAAATTTAGTGGGGGAGGTCTGTGACCCATATGTGTGATAGTGGGTGAAGAATCTGAATTGACTGACTATCCCCTAGGCAGTTCTAAGGAAAGCTTTAGCTATAATTGTTAGATGCAAAAGTGGAGGAAGACACAGGAAGTGATGCAAAAGAAATGTCTTTAGAAAGGAGTTATAACTTCCTGTCAGGGTATCTTCTCTCATTCTCCTGGAGTTCTGAGTTCAAATTGGAGGCTGGTGAAGAATCTGCTTATTAGACCCAAGACTTGGACTTGGTAAGACTGTTCTTAAATCTCTCCCTTTGTACTGACAAATGATGAGTGAAAGAGCTGACTCCTTTCCTGGATTTTCTGAAGGGATTAGCCTTAGGAGAGACCTGCCCACTTGAGAGAGGCTTCCTACATCCCTAGGTCCTTGGCTCAAAGCTGAGTCTCCTCTCAGGCTAAAGATTAATTAGCCCTGCCTGGGATGAGCCAGGGGCCTGAGCAAAATGTTTAGTGCTTAGGCTAAATATCTTATCCTATCTTCTCTCTGATTTTCTTACTTTCACTCTTTCTATATTTTATAAATAGTTAAATCTCTTTGGAATTAATTAAATTCCTGGCTACCCCTATTTTTAAATAATCCAGTCCAACCTTTTATAAAAGCCCTTCATATTTTCTACCCCTTACAGCAAAATGAAAATTTTTTGCTTATCCTCAAAATGTATGATACTTAGAAAATCTCAGAAAAGTGAAGAACATAATTAAGATTAATAGCTTTAGCAATAGCTAAGTGTCAAGATAAAAAATAAATAAAAAACAATCAGCATTGCTTATTACTAGCAAAAATATAAAGGAATGACAGAAAAAAAATGAACTATAAAACCTACAAAACATAAAATAGGGATTCAAGTTGCCAAGACATTCTCAAGACTAACTAGTATAAATATAATTTCAATAAACTTTTTATAGAAAATGTTAAGAAGTTAGACATTTTAGAGACATTTATTGTTCATGATTAGTCTGTTCTAATATAGTAATTCTGATAACATTTAAATTAATTTATAAGTTTTGTGCTATGGCTCTATAAATTAGAATTATTCGGAAGAAATTTCTTTATAGTTTATTAAGAGAAACAATGAAGAAAAGTAGAAATTAAGAGGATCTACCATTATCAGATCTCAAAATAAAATTTAAGCAGTAGTCAAAGTATATGTTATTGGTGAATATGTATAAAAAGATCAATGGAACAGATTAGTCAATCAATGAACAAAAGAGCCAGATCATTGTAATAGAACTTGGTGGTCCCAAGTTTGGCAAGGAGTTTCCAGTGTCATTCTCAGGCATCTATTCTTGATCCTTTGGTTTTTTGTTTTGTATCTGTTATTAATGACTTAGATGAAATTTCACATGGCATAATTATAAAATTTGTAGGCAGTGCAAATCTGAGGAGGATAGTGAAAGCACTGGATGACTGGCAAGGATTGAAAAATTTTCTGACAAGCCACAACATTGAATTGGATATCATAATGTAAGATTTCACAGGGATAAATGGAAAGGGTCCAAAAATATATTTCACGAACATAAGAAAGAAGACATATGGCTACATTGAAATTTCATCTGAAAAAGATCCAGAGGTTTTAGTGGACTTCAAGTTCAATATAAGTCAAATGAATGATAGGGAAGCTGAGAGAGCAAAGAAATTGTGCATTGCAATGTGAGGCATATTATTTAGGACTTGGTAGGATACAGTTCACTGTACTTTGCCCTGTCAAGGTATATCTTGACTACTATGCTTAGGTGTTTGAGAACCAAATTTTAGGAAGCATTTTAATAAAGAAAGTAGCATACACAGGAAGACAGTAGATGGTGAAATATTTTGATCTGATATCACATGAGGTCAATTTCAAAGGAACTAGGATATTTAGCCAAAGAAGTGAAGACCTAATGGATCATGATGATAGCTGTCACCAAATATTTGAAGAGACATTACTTCCAAGAAGTACTAAACTTATTTTGCTTGGCTCTGGATAGAGGAACTGGTCACTCACAATTGGTGGAACCTTTAAAGAGTCAGACTAAGACTTGAAAGGAAAAAATATGCCAATTAGAACTGTTCCAAACTACACTTTGCTGCCTTGGGAGGTAATGAGGCCATCCTCATGGAAGGATCTTCAAGCAAGGGCTTGATGAACACTTTCTGGCATTATGTAGAGAGGATTCTTTTCTATGCATGAGTTAGGCTAGATGCTCATGAAGTCATTTCCAATTCTGAGATTCTGTTTTTATAAAATTGAAAAGTGGAATAGTTATGGCTTAGAAAAGTCTGAATCACTATTTAATAAAAATAAAATTCTGGGAAAACATCTAGTTGTCAGGAAAAAAAAAAGCCCATTTCTATTTCCCCCACCCTCACAAAAGTACAATCAACTCAACCATATCAGCAATCTAAATTAAAAAAATAATGTACATTTAAAAACTAGGGGGAAAAAATAACACTATAGTTGTCTCATTTATGGAAAGGAGGAACATCATTAATCAAAATAAATTACTTCACACACAAGAGATTGGCTTGATTTTATGATGACAAAAGCATTTTATACAACCAAAAGCAATATGTTTAAAATTAAAAGAAAAGAAACTGATTGGGAAAATTATTACTTTATATATCAGATGAAGGTCTAACATCCAGAATCAATAAAGAACTGACACATTTCTATAAGATTAATAATTCACTCCAATCGAAAAATGATTAAAGGAAACACAAAGACAAGTTTAGAATTGGGAAAAACAAACTTGATAATTACACAAGAATCTTAATTTTCCTTAAAAATCAGAGAAATGCAAATCAAGATAACATAAAGGACACTAACATATGCTAATGTAAGATAAAAACACAGATAAATCTGATGTTGGTAATGCTGTGGAGAAATAGGAGCTCTAACATATTGATAGGGGAATTACAGAATAGTGTGAACAGTCTGTAGAGTAATAGGCAATAAAAACTACCAAACTGATCATACCTTTTGACCTAGAATTCCCATTCTGTAATTCTATCTCAAGACATCATAAAAGGAAGAAAAAAGAGCTATCTGTTCAAAATTATTCATAGCTGCTCAATTTGTAATAGAAAAAAATACCTACAGAAAGAAACACTTTATTTGCCAAACAGTTGGAGAATAGTTGAACATATCATACTGTGTTAATGAAATGGAATTTTATAGTACCAAGAAAACTGTAAATATGAAACATAAAAGGAAATATACAAAGACCTATAGAAGGTGATACAGAATTAAATAAAATAAAACTGGAAATGTATACACATGGCCTACAATTATTTTTTCAGAAAGAGATAGAAAGAAAGAAAAAGAACCAAAGGAATGTAAAGTTTCCCCTGTATTTGCTAGTCATTTGGCTCTGCTTTGTTAAAGGCTAAGCAAAGTTTAGGGGAAGATTGTATCATTTGTTTTCTGTGTGATTATTTTCATCAATAGTTGCTAAATTATAATAATTTAAAACAGTTGAATAAATCTGCCTGAGTTGCATTTGTGATCTATTCTCATCACTGATGTCAGTGGAATTACTACTATTGGACCTCAACAAGTTAGAAGGCAATGTTGTATGAAGAAGTGAAAATGGTGGTAAAGGAACTGGTCAGGAAGAAAAAGACTGTCTACTCAAATGAGTAGGAAGACAAGCTGTGCTGGAAGCAACATCATTTTAAAAGTCCTTTAGGATGTCCTTTCAAGATAGCTCAAAGAGGAGAAAATTCTGAGAGAATAGAAAAGATCACAGATCATATTATTACACAGAGAGATGACTAAGAAGTCAGTAACTGATAACCTCTAATATTTTCTGATCTTCATAAAATCTATAATAATGGTCTATTCATGAATTGAGGATATCCTTGATGAAAATATAAGAGCTCTTCCCAAAAGAGTTGGAAACTGGACTCTGGATCAACAATGATCCAGGATCAGATTTTAAAAGTATAGAGAAGGGGCCCAAATCACATTTGCGAGACTTTGGTTTTGAAATACACGTGATTGAGAGTTTTATGAATTAAAACTCCAGGCATTTCTATTACTCTGTAACCAACCTTTCTCTTTTCTTTAGGTCAGGGTTTCTTAATCTGGGGTGCACAGACATCTTAGGGGTTCATGTAGTTTTCAGGGCATCGGGAACTTGAATGAGAAAATTATATTTGTTGACATTCGGTTTTCTTTGTGATCCTATTCATCTTATTTTACATATTTAAAAACATTATTCTGGGAAAGGATCCATAGGTTCCACCAGACTGTTAAAGGGATTCATGACACAAAAAAATTAAGAATCCCTGCTTTGGGGGTGTTCTTTTCAGAGGTTGGCTATACCCTATCAGACAATGAATATAGGACCCTGACAAAAATTAATTGACTATTGTATGCTTGAAAACAAATGTTCAGATGTTTGTCTTGAAGAACATGCAGTGGATTTTACTCATCCTAAATAGATAAAACTTTTGTTTATTAATTTAATAATACTTAATCATTACTACTGTCTCTCAAAGACATGAAAACTGATAGCATCCATAATGTGCCTAGCAAATCTTATAAGACTTCCAAAATAAAACTTCAACCTGAAGAGTTAATTGAATATTGATATGAGTTTTTATTATTGGAAAATGGGTAGTTTTAAGTTTTGTTAAACAAAATGATTCTAGGATGGAAGATAAGCATTTTAAAAATAAACAAAATTATATTTCCTTTAAGGTATTTGAAAACAACAGCAACAACTTTTTCCGTGTACACAAAAGCTACAGAAAAAAAAATTCTATGCATAGTACACATTTCATGCCCACTGATGACCAGCTGGCTGAGACCATCAAATCTTCTAGTTATCATTAATTCCCAGGAATAAATTATAATTTAATGGTATTATATAGGGAATTAGAAAATTATGATATATAAACCATAGAACATAGACAAATCATAGACACATGTTGCCTGGGCCCCAAAGCTAAATGAACATTCTGGTGCCCTGTATTTCATTTGATGAATCAACATTTTTATATTTTTATCTAACTATTCATATCTAACTATTTATCTAACTATTAGATAATCAACTATTATCTAACTATATCTAACTAACTATTCACAAGGGTAGGAAGTTCCAAA
Source organism: Monodelphis domestica (assembly GCF_027887165.1). Lineage (NCBI taxonomy): Eukaryota > Metazoa > Chordata > Mammalia > Didelphimorphia > Didelphidae > Monodelphis > Monodelphis domestica. The sequence goes on along the minus strand of NC_077228.1, from coordinate 437,667,295 downwards.
GAGTTCATCTTTGCATTCCTAGCCTTTTTCATAGTGATTGAGACATATCGGAGATTTAATAAAATTATTGATTGATGATGTCTAATTCAGGATAAGAGGATAACATAAAAATGAACATCAGACATAAGTAAAGGTTGTACTTCAGTTAAAATTTTAAAATGCTCCTGAGAATTTTACTTTTGTGTGAAAATTTCAATGATGAGGAAATAAGTAGAATATTTGTGCTGAACATTTAAAGGAGATGAGGTAAAGTCTTTGAGAGCTTGCCCTAAGATTTTAATATGGTTTTATTATTATTAATTATATGTGGTCTTTGGCAAGAGAACATAGCCTATGTGATAGATCTATGAACAATTTCTGATCATATTTTGATTGTGAAATGGGACCAAAGACAAAATTTTCTTCACTCTCACCCTTATTTTTGTTCCATTGCCCTTTCCTTGCTAGAACTGTGGAGAAGTGATTCAACTGTTTTTGGGGGGTTTTTTGGTAGGAAAACATGTTTTTTAAAAAGACTCTTTCAGCCCTAATGTTTTGTGTTGTGACTATTGAATCTCCCCAAGATTAGTGTTTATAGTAAAATATATGGCTTGAACTTAACTAAAGGCCACATTTATATTCATTTTGTAGTGATGAAGAATGATAGACTGAAGATTGAAATACATATCCTCTGAGATCCCTTCCAGCTCTGGATCTATGGATCTCTGAGCTCATGTGGTAATTAAATAGAGACCTTCCCCTCAAGCTTCTATATAAGTCATTTGAAAAAGAACTGATTTTATTTTCAACTTCCCTTTCCTGGGCCAGGTGAGCTCTTGGATAAGTGCTGATGAGACATCATGCAGCTATGAAATAGAGGGAAAGGAAATAAGGGATATGGATTGTTGTGAGTTTAGCACAGGGGGAAAAAGATAAATTATAAAACTGGAACAATAAAGGATAGCTAGGTGGCTCAGTGGAAGAGATCCTGGGTGCAAATTTGGCTTTGACACTTCCTAGTGCTGTGAACCCAAGCAAGTCACTTAACCCCAATTGCCTTGTCCTTCCCTCTCTTTTGCCTTGGAACTTAGTAGAGATTCCAAGAAGGAAAGTAAGGGTTTAAAAAAATTTGGACAATCAGTGAGCTAGAAATTCTATTGCACATATATGTCTTGGAATACTCTACTCTCTGGGTTTTTATTCATATGGTTTCTGGTGGCCAGCATGGGCTTCTCCCTTATATTGGGCAGCTCATCTCTTTTAGGAAGAGCCTTCTCTTACTCCTACCCCTACCAACCAAAGGCCATCTTTCCTTCCTTTTAATTTTTGTAACAATTTGTCCCTTTCTTGTATTCTATTTTGTATTATGTATGTGTATGTTTTGTGTACATACATATTTGTGTATGAGTTGTGAACTTTAATGACAATAGTTTTCCTCTTCCTTTATGTCCTTCCCTCTACCTTTCCAGGCTTCTTATTTCTTACACAGGTCCCCATCATCTGTGATTCAGTGACACTCATCTTCCTGACATCCTAGAACAATTACCTCCATCTCCTAACTCCAGTTTCTCATTGACTATTTGCAATGATTAGAATTCTCTCCCTCCTGGTTCTCTGTTTCCTGGCTTTCATCACGTCCCAGATAAAATCCCACTTTCCTTAAGAAGCCTTTCCAGATCCCCCCTTAATTTAATCCCTGATTATCTTCATGTAATCCTGTATGTAGTTTGTGTGTATATATAGCTGTTTCCATGTTATCTCTGCCATGAGATCAAGAGTTTCTTAAGGGCAAGGATTATCTTTTACATCCTTTGTATCCTCAGTACTTAGAACTATGCCAAGCACCTAGTAGGTACTTAATGCCTATTGACTAATTGACTATCTGCCTGTTATTGGGGATATTTGAATCATTGACCATTCCTGCTCCTGCCTCACTTCTAGATTTCTTTCTGAGGTAATACAGTCTAATCCAAAGGAGCAGGTGACATGAAATCACAAGACCTGATTTTGATTTCCAACTCTGAGAATTTGACTTTGGTAAGTAATTTAATAGCCCATATTCAATCAATTATTTCATATTTAACAACACAAAGTGGTAGGAATAAGGGAAGGCTCTTTGTAATAGGCGTTGTTTGAGCCAGACTGCCAAAGATAAGGGAGAAAGCATTACTGGGCACTAGGAACCATCTGAACAAAGAACAGCCCAGGACATACTTGAGTAATAGCATTTCCAGCTCACTGACTGTCCCAGTTTTTAAGATTTACTTTTTTGTTCAGAGATCTTTTCTAAACTTTACTATAGTCCACCTTTGATTTATTAAGTGACAATTAGGAAAACAAAAACGACAAAAAAAGAAACACCCATTTATTTTCCTGTAAAATGATTATGATAGTGCAGTGGAGTGAGGGATCCTCTAGAGATCCCAAGTCAATAGAGAGATCCCAGGCCATAAAGAGCACACAAGAAACATCTCCCTGGCCCAAACTCCAGGAATGTGAGTCCCCTAAGAAAGCCCATGGAGGTGTAATTAAGGGGACAGCATAAACAATAGCATCTTGGAGACACACATTGCATGTATTTATATGATGGGGATTTTCACACAAATATGTGCCTTTTTGCTTATTCAAACATCAAGAATTCTTGCACAAATATATTACTGATAGTGTGTACCTTTTGCTTGCATTCCAGACATCAAGGCACCTCACATAGAGGGGTTACTGACAGACCATCAGTCAAACCTCAGAATCCCTCTCATTTGTGCCCCTCCTCACCTTTCTGTAAATCTGTTCTTGTCATGTACCCTCTTTTGTCTCTAAGATATATAATCTTGACCCTCCTGTCCTTTTCACCCTCTCTGTGCCTTCCAGTCATTTAATCCTTTCTTCTAATAAAATTTCTCTATTTTATAAGATTTTCTGCAAGCCTCTCATTCTTGGAGTGAGTAAGCCCGTCTGACTGCACTGGAATTCCTCCTACAACAATAGGCAAGATAATGTAGTAGACAAAGGCTAGCATTGGGCTGAAGAACACCAAGATACAGTCCTGCTTTGGGAATATACTCTGTATCTATAGGAAAACCACTTTAACTTTCAGTGGCCCAGATGACAAGACATTACAGATGAGTTGTTGATCATCATTGGTGGAAGGAACTTTTATATTGATGACATCATAGGTTCAGATAATCACTCCCCTCCAAAAGGGGTGTGTGTGTGTGTGTGTGTGTGTGTGTGTGTGTGTGTGTGTATCCTAATACTTCGCTGATTAAAGTGTCTTTGTTGCTGGGAAGATCTACATGAATTGATGCAGAATGAAATAATCAGAACCAGGAGAACATTGTACATAGTAACAGTAATACTGTAAGATGAACAACTCTGAAAGATTTAACTTTTCACAGTGATACAACCATCTGGGACAATTCTGAAGGACTTTTGACAAAGGATGATATCCACCTCCAGAGAAAGAACTGTTGGAGCCAGATATGTTATCTTTCATATTAGTTTATTTATGGTTTTATTTTGGGGTTTTGGTTTTATATGAGTATTCTCTTACAACAATGACAATATGGAAATATGTTTTGCATGATAATACAGATCAAATTGCTTACCCTCTCTGAGGGGGGGGGAGGGAAAGGAAGGAAGGAGGGAGACAATTTGGACCTTATAATTTCAGAAAATGTATGCTGAAAATTGTTGTTACATATAATTGGGAAAAATAAAATAACTTGGAATAAAAAAAATAAAGTGTTTTTGATTTTCATGAGGATCAAATGAGCTGATATTTTCTAATGCTTTATAGTGGTCTTATGTCAGATTTTCACAATAAACTTGTTATATAGTATTAGGAGTGGGAATGATAGGCAAATCAGTCAAATTATCCCACCCTATATAAAATAAATGACTACTTTTTGGCCCTTACAACTTAAACATGTTAGGATTCATTTTTTATTGAATCAAATAAATTGTAACCATTTTAACAAAGTGTAAAAAGGCTTTAGCCAATTTAGATGTCTCTTATGAGTCACTGGATGAACTTGAAGAGATGATTCATGGGAAAAATGTTTGGACTGGCTGAGGAAACTTGGTCATACCATTGAGGCCATTGAGTTAGAGCTGGGCATCTGGTTATAGAGAGGAGAGAGAGCTTCCTATAAGAAGAAATCATTTGGGTGGGGTAGGAGGGAAGAAGGATAACACCTTGGGTTTCAACCTCAGTCTTCTTTTTTTCTCCCACTGCCTTGTTGGAAGAAGGACCTTGAAAGCTTTGAAGGCCCAGAAGACCATCAGCAAGCATTCAGTGATATCTCTAAAACAGTTAGCATTAATGTTTACATCAGAGGGCAAGGATAGACTTGGTCACAGCTTCACAGTTATAGAAACAAAAAATGATGTCATTTTTAATACCTTTGACTAAAGGAACCACCAAGAGCTGTATTTGGAGTCCATTTTCCTCTGGACTTTGTATGTGTTTATGGTAGAGTATGTCACAGTCTTGGGGAGATATTTGTAAATGATATAAATATTAAAAATTTAAAAAATACAATAGTAGGGTCTGCTTATGGGCAGGTTTTAGCTACCCAAAGTACTGGAGGTCTGCCAGAAGTCTTTCCATCTCCCACTCCTACAGTCTATTCTTTTCACTTTCACTTTTTTAAAGGATTTGTGTGTGTGGGGGGGGGGTGGGAGTCTGAGGTGCTCAGGAGAGGGGAAAGAGAACACACACATATGAGGGTCAATAGATATTTACTCATATCTGAAGTTTCAGCCATCCACATTAAGTCTTGGAACATATTCCCCATGGATGCAGGACCTTATTTAAAAAATAAGATAAAGGCAATTTTTACCTTAGCAAATACCCTCTTTCTTTAAAAGCTACAGAAGTTCATTTGACTAAATGATTTTCAATTGATATTTATGGCAAGAAGGATACTATTGGGGACTCGTTAACATAGCAAATCCCACCCCCAACCCCTCAGGGCTCCCCTAGACCCCCAAGCTGATGAATTACTCATGCTCTGATGATCCCATTTGTCAATGTGTGTGAGGTTTGGGATAGTAACATCAGAGGCTGTGATACAAACGTCTTCCTTTTTCACAGTTTAAGTGAGAATTAAGTTGTAACGTGAATACTGGGCATTTGAAAAATATAAAAATCCTAAATATTTATCATCTCAAGTACACACTTCGCAAAACACTTTGTATGCTGCCAAATGCCACTAAGAGACACAGTTAGCTGTAGTTCAGGAACCAAAAATAAATTCTCGCAGCCAAGGCTTTTTAATCTGTTCTAAGTTCTCTGGGCTCCCTCTTCTCCCACAGACTAACATAGCCCATAAAATCATTTAACAGTATAGGAGCAATCAAACCAGCACTGTACCTGGTAAATAGCCCTGTTTGAGCCTGCAGGGGATTTGTTGATTACAATCTCCTGGAACCTACATTCAAATATTGGCAGGCAGGTAAACCAACTAACAGTTGGAGAAGGCAGTCAAACCTTAAAAGTAGAATCAGAGTTATAAAGAGGCATTCTATGTTCTAAGATTACAAGGGGAGTAGGTGTCCCTTATTTCTCAGCTCTCCCAGGCAAGAAAATAATACCAAACTCCTTTCAGAAATGATTCTCATGATTAATACTTTTTCTGAGCTAAAATTCTTTTTGAATCCAGCTAACAGTTTTTGTGCTATAGTTGACTATTACTTCTCACACAAGAGGTATGAAATATTTAATTCTTACTGTACTCTTAAAGCAATACAAAATTAAACAAAATAAGTAAATAAAATAAAATAAAACAAAAACACTCCAAACCCTGAGTTAGTTTTTCTTTACTTTTGTGGCTCTCGAAAACAATGGAATTCTGAATGAATATTTGTCATTTCTGCCCCCCAGTAGAATATAAGGATTTAATTATCAAAAGCTCCTTCTTATTGGTACAAATATATTTATTTACCCTTTAAATTTTTATTTCTACTATGTTTGCTTTTCAAAAGTTCTACTTAGCTCTGGTCTTTTCATCAAGAACTCTTGAAAATCCTCAGTACTTTTAAGAACTGATTCCATTCCTCATTTCCTCTCTTCCATCTAAGATTATATTTAGTCTTTCAGGACACATTATTCTTGGTACTAAGTCTTTTACCTTTTGGAATGGCAGATTCTATCATTTCTTCTCCTTTATCAGTAGGTGCAATGTTATCTTGTGTGATAGAGACATGAGAGAGTCTATATCTCACTTGTGAAATCTTGACTGAGTCATCTTGTTACTTGAATTCTTTATTTCCTGTATTGTTGTTGTTTAATTTGACCTAAAAGCCTTGGATTTATTTATAATATTCCTAAATATTTTCAGTTTGGAGTATTAGGAAGTGATTAATACATTCTATTTTCACTCAACTCTGGGGTTTTTTGGGTCATAATTTTCAAGGGATTCTTAAATGATGTCTCCTTGACCTATTTTCTATTTCAGCTGTTTTTGATAGTAGATATCTTATTTGTTCTAATTTTTCAGTCTTTTGATTTTTTTCTAATATTTTTTGTTGCATCATTGAATCCATTCCATTATTCAGAGAGTCCATTACTTGGATCATTTCTTTCTGCCTTCTGTTTTAACCTACTTCATTATCTTTTAGAAATTTTTCTTCAAGATTTCTAATTTCAGTTAGATATCATGTTTTATTTCTTCATTCTATACTTGAAGTCTTTGAAGTAGAACTATTCTTTTTGTATGAAGTTCTAATTAAAATTGTTGTGGAGTTATCTTTTGGGCTTATCTATCAGATTTACATTGTTAGCATCTTATTTGATATTTTCTTCTGTTTGTTCATATGTTTAGCTGCAGTTCCAGGCAGCTTATGTAATTTTCTACACTCTTAGCTTGGGCAGGCTCTGCTTTATTCTGTTTCATAGTCTGAAAACAATTGCTCTGCAGAAGTTCTAGATGGGGTTCCTGGGAGCAGGTTCTACCTTGTTCTGAAATCTTTACCTTTTTTTCCTCCCACCAACAGTATTGGCCTCAGTCTCATCTCTTGATTTCTGCTCTGTATGGAATCTCCATCTGAGGGTTGACTTTGTGCCCTGTTATGGCTTTTACTGGTCCCAACTTGATTTTGGAGTTTGTGTTTATTTCAGGTATTATGGAGGAGCTCTCTCCTTATCTTACTCAGACTGCGTCAATACTGTACCTCTCTATTTCCTAAAACAGTCCCTTGGAGAATTAGTTATGTTTCTTGCTTCATCTTTGACAGGATCTTGAAGCCATGTTGACCTCAGGTCTATTGAAAGTTCTTAAGGGATATAAGTACTGTCCTTTTCAGAGCCCTCTTAGTTTTCTTGTATAGTAAATTTCTAGGAGCTAGTCTTGTTTCTTACTGAGCACTAGAAGTCTAGGGCTGAAATCTCCCTGGTTTCAGTTCTTTTTTTTTTAAACAAGAGGTTAGGCCTTCTTCAATCCCCTTTTTCTTCTCTACCATACACACATTAACATGTTCTAGCTTTCACTGGTTTCAAGACTTCTCATATTCCTAGATAGGATAGAATATTTTACTGTTATTTCCCTTCAGTTCTATTGATCATTTCTTCATTGTGTCCTTTGAAATTTCTGCTCACAGATTTATCTGGGGAACTATGTTCTGGAAACAACTTTCACATAATTCCATTGATCCTTATCTAGAAAATTCTATAGATAATAGTTTATAAAATATTAGAATTATAAGGGACTTCAGTTGCCATTTAATCCCATCCATAGCTATCTAAGAATCCCCTCTTAAAATATTTTTGGGCAATCTTAGCTCAAAGACCTCAGAGAGAGGAAATCCCTCATGTTTGTAATCAATTCATTCCAATTTCCCAGGTTTGTTAGGAAGTTATTGTCTCTTGCAACTTTCATGAAACCATTGAACCCAGTTTCAAGTTGGATAGATCTAATCTTTCTGCCTGACAGCCAGTTATCACTAAAGCCCTACTATATTCATGGCATTGTGCTAGGCATTACAGATACAGACTTTTTTTTCTCTCCTCTAGGTTAAACAACTGCAGTTTCTTAAACTAAATATATATATATAATATATAATATATACATATTATATATTATATATATATATATATATATATATATATATATTTGAGATCCTTTACTTTCCTGATTGCCCTCTCCTTGACTCCCTCCAATTTATCATTTTTTTTCTCAAATTGACTCTTAAAACATGACACTGCAGATGCAGTACGGCCAGAGAACAATAAAAAGGACTCTTACCTCTGTAGTCCTGGATGGCAACTAGCAACCAGGTCATAGCCCTGCTCTGTTCATCATCATTTACTTTTACTCCATATGCAAGTGGTCAAGTCCCCAACATCCTACCAGGATCTCAAATTCTGTGTTTAACTACCTCATATTGACTCTTCCATTCTAATCAATTCCAGATACAAATACTTCTTCCAGCCCTCCACCCCCTTATCTCACAAACCTTACTCTGTAATATGCAACCAGAGCACAGTCTCACTGTAATCACTGACTACTTTTCCATTCAACCACACACTGAACTCCCAAGCAATTCTAACTACTAATTAACCCATACCAGCCCAGAGGCTGCTTCCTGCTATTACGAAGAGCCTCCTCTTCCCATGAAATTCTCAACACCTGCTTTTCCCCTTTGGAGCATCATGGGAACACCTGTTTCTCACAAATTCTTTTCATTGTCCTTTCATTCACAATTCAAAGTTGACAATCTTGAATGTAAAGTCATCTTGTACTTCCTTAGATATTCCCTTCTGCCTTCAAGCACAAGCTTTTAGGTAACCCTTTCCATAAGGCATTAACTAAAAACACCTACTGTGAACTACAAAGCTTCCTTGCAGTAGACAAGGTGCTAGAAGTACAATTTTTTTCCCTTCATCCCAACACAGGTCTTGGTGAAAAGGAGAAATCAGGAGAAAGAAAGAAAATAGGCTTTATGCCTCCCATATCTGGAGAGTAGGTGTTACACAGAATGGATAGGTAGGAAACTGAATTGAATTAGTGTCATCCTCTCAAAACTTAGATTTATTTATTTCAGCTCTAAGGAGTGTTCCTGTAAGGATATCTGAGAAGTGTTAACCTAAGACAAAGGGATCATGTGGGAATCAGAAAATGTTGTTGTTTGGATCTCAGAAGAAACATCTGAAATTGTTAGTTCCATTAGAATTGTGATGGTCTCTCCCCCAAAATTACATTTTTTCCCCTCTGCCATCATTAAGAAATGGATATTAAAGAATTGAAATGGAGAAGACCTGAATTCAAATTCCTGTTCTGACATTAGGAATATGATTCTTGTGTTTCTTAAGCATTCTTCCAGAACTTAATTACTAAGTCATGGATGGTTCATGAGAGGTGAGTGGAAGGAATTCTCACAGTGGATACATTCCCCATGCTGATGAAATCACAGATCCTTTGAGGGTTGCTGGAATGGATGTAGGAACTATATAAATTCCTTCTGTAAAAGAGAAGAAGGGAGAGGGAGAATCTTTTCTCTTTAAAATGGAGAGGGGTGAGTAGGTTTTGTCTCAACTGGAAGGATATAACTCCAGTGAGAGGTTGAGGAGAAATGTGGAGAAATGGATATGGATGGAGCAAAGAGGTTGTATCTCTCCCTCCTTGAGATTAGTTGACACCAGGGTTTGAGGATTATCTCTTAGAGAGATAGGAAGAACTTCTCTGACTCTCTTCTCAAAAGATAAATTAACTGGCTGTTTCCTTTGAGCACTGCAATGGCACAAACTGGAAGGAAAGATGTCAAGGTTCCTTGACTGCAGTTCTGAATGGAGGAGTTTGTAAACAAACACTTTCCTATGGAGGGTTGTGGCAAACCAGGTCTGGTTAGCCATAGAGGAAGGACAAGATTTGACTTTGAATCCTGTCTTCAATTTGTCTAATGACCTTTCCCTTATTACGAAGACAAGCCCAAACCCAGATCTGACTTATACTAAAGATTTTATTGAAGGGAAGGGGTATGGTAGGGTTGGAGGAATAAGGGAGAAGGATGGTGGGAGAGGATGCCCCGCAAAACTATTTTCACCGCAGATGGATTTCAAGGGCTCAGGCTTGAGGTTTCTGTGCCTCAGCCCCCTTCCTAACTGACTGCTTCTTATAATCTCAATACAACTATAACTTAACTAAATCTTTATAATCAGTTCAAGGAAAGGCAAGAGAGAGACTCAAAGGGGCAGGTTGACACAGACAATAGAGTCCAACCAAACTCCTTCTGAAACTTGGATAGTTGTCAAGTGAAAGAGGGGTTGATGAAGGATTTCCAGATGGAAGCAGATATACAAACAGATAAGAACATCAGGCTCTTTTTCCTCCTGTGGTTTCAGATCTCCTCTGCCCCACAGGAAAAAGCTCCTTTCCATTGGAAGGAAGGATTGAGCTGGTCAGAATTTTCCTCAGCTTCCAGTTCTCTACCCAGAATCCTTTGCTGACTCTCAACTGCCACCAGGCTAGCTGTCCATCAAACAGCAGGATTCTATTTAGGGTCTCTTCTCAATCCTTTACATTTCCTTTACCTATTTTCATTCCTAGAGTTTGGGATTAAATCTATTTATTGTAGTATGGGGTACTACAATAGGTGGTTGACCATAGAGAAGAAATTATCCAACAAATGAAACATTTAATAAACATCTTCTGTTGCCAGGTACTATGTTGAGGCTTGCTACAAAGATAAAAAAAAAAATTCTTACCCTCAAGGAGCTTACCTTTTGTTGGGAGAAACAGTATGTATGCATATATTTTCTACAAAGTAAATATAAGGTAAAATCAAGCTTATTTTGTTAGATGGGACTAGTAACTTGAAAAAGGGAAAGATTGGGACATAAATATAAATATCTATAATGATAGTTGATAAATGAGTGATACATACATGAAACATGAGTTATAAAGTTCAGATTAGAGAACATACTTCTTGTTGGAGGTGACCATGGAAGATTGTACACAGAATATGGGAATTAAGTTTGGCCTTCATTTCAATAAACATTTATTAGGCACTTATTATATGCAAGTACTATATGCAGCTTGAAGGATGAGTAGCATTATTGAAGAGTAGAGATTAAAAGAGTTTTCTACCTTCAGACATTGTGATTAAGGCCTGGTTTGCCCCTTATTCTCATTCTGTGGTAAGCTATTATAAGAGAAGGAAACTCATTTTATGCACAAACTCTCTTTTCCTCCAGTGTGTAGAATGTTTATATACAGATATACAAATAGCTAATGTTATCACAATGAAAATTACAATAGAGTTATGAATATTCCAATGCTTTTTCATTAGTAGTGGACTGTAATCAGCCCTCAGACTTAAGACAAAAAGAAACAGTTAATAATGGTGTTGTAAAAGCTTTAGTTTTAAGCCTAACTCTTGAATTCTACCATTTGTGGGAGTGAAATAAGGGTCTTCAGAAACTCATATTGAATGGAGCTCTAGCAATGCTCTGGGAATTCCCCAGATGTTTTTCCTTTTGTATCTTACTGATGTAGGAAAGACTATCCTCTGGGAAAGACTCCAAGAAGTGTGTTCATAGCGTTTTCCCCAGTTAATTCTGATATTTCTGAAATCTGCCACTCCAGTAGCTCAGTTTTAAGGATGGTGGACACCTAAAGGAAATTGCCCTTGATGAATATCTATCACAAGAGAAACTTCAGCCTTGATGGTACCTTCTGAACCATTCATTTTCCTTTTGGGGATTTTGTTCCAGAGGTTGTGGATTCTTGATAGACCCAACATCTAAATATAGGTTGTTTTACTTTCTGACTAGTATTCTAGGCTAGTCATGGGTAGCACAGTGTTCAAAAGACATAGGCCAGCAAGCCTGAAACTAAAGAATTTTTAGTTATCAGAGGTAATGAACAGGTTGGAGATTAGGAATTCAGGTGGTAACGCATAGTTTGGAGAAGCAAAAAAGATTCCAGCAGAAGGAAATTTATAGGAGGTCAGGAATCCAGGTAGGTAGAACTAGAGGAAGAGAAAAATATCAGTAGTCAGAAACAAGCAAGAGGTCAAAAAGCCTGGTAGACATGTCAGTTAAGTCATAGCCTCATACATTAATAGAAATGCAGAGTTATAAGAGGTCTCAGAGATCATTGCAGTTCAATTCCCAACCAAAGCATGAATTCTGACTAGAATATTTCTCAGGGTTGGGCTCTTCAGTCTTTGCTTAAAGATCTTCAGTGATGAGGGATTCACTAGCTCCTAGTTAGCGTATTCTAACCTTAAATATCTCTAATTATTAAAGAGCACTTCTGTTGCATTTATATATATATATATGCATATTATATATAATTCATGCTTTGGTTTATTTATATGTAGATACATAAATATGTTATATGTATATATATATATATAAAATCAACTAACTGGGTTGTCATCTCTGTGACACTGAGATTTCTTGTTTGTGTGTGTGTATTAGAAGGGGGGAAGGAATGGAGGGAGGGAGGAAGAAAGGGGAGTGATGGGAAAGAGACCAGAGAGACTGAGAAAGGCTGATTGAGAGAGGGGAAAAGAATAAAAGAGGAAGAGAGAGTGGGAAAGTATATATGTATATGTCTCCTCTGTGAGTCAGAGAGTCAGATACACACTTAGACAGACATGATACCTGATTGATTGGGAGACCTCAGAATCCTTAATGATGAATAGCTGTATAAGTGTAGAAGAGACTTCTTTGGGTTCCGTATATGCCTGAGAGAAGAAGAGAGAAATTTTAATGATTATAATGAACGTTGTTGTAAAAATGTTAAATTACATATTAGCAAAATTACAGCATTATGTCACAAGAATCATATTCCACAATCAGGTGGGTTTTTTCCAGAAATGTAAGGATGGTTCAATATTAGGAAAATAACCATCATAACTGACCATATCAATAACAAAACCAATAGAAACCATATGATTTTTTCAATAGATATAGAGGAAGCGTTTGACATATTGAAGAAATGAAATGACAAAACACAAGACCCATTCCTTAATTTAAAAATTGGCATAAATGGAACCTTCCTTAGAGTGATCAGCAAACATCTGTATAGTGGCAATAAACTAAAATGCTTTCCAGTAGGATCAGAGGTAAAACAAAGATGCCCATAATCACCACTATTATTTAATGTTGTACTAGAAATGTTAGCTATAGCAATCAAAGCAGGAAAATTTCATGCTTGCTTCTCTAATTCTCTTCCAAACTGTCCCTCTGGAAACTATCCAGGCTTGTGGGGAAGTTGGGAGATTACATATTTGAGTATATATACCTACATAGATATACATACATATGTATAATTATATACATTGAATAACATCTATATCTTCTCTATCTACATAGCTTATATTGAAGCTAGTTACCCAAGGTATGAATTTTAAAACATTCAATGACTCCTCACTACCCACTGTAGCATCTAAAGTCCTTCACAATTAGTCTTTAAATGATTTATTTAGTCTTATTTCACATTTCTTCCCTACATATACTCTGTTGCAATCAAGTTAGATTACTCATTTTTCCTACATTCAACATTCTATCTCCTGCTTGTAAGCCATTATTCCCAACCCCCTCAGCATTGAGTGTACTTTCTTTTCATTTTCACATTTCAGAATTCATATATTACTTCTAGATTTGGCAGTACTACTTATTCAAGGGACCCTTCCATGATTCCTCCTTTCCTCCCTTTTTTAGTGTTCTTTCCTTCCTCATACTACTTTACATTTATTTATGTGTACCATTCCTATCTTTCTGGTCGAATATTATCTACTTGAGGGTATGGCTGGTTTCTTTCTTGCATTTTCATTTCCAGGGCTTAATATATGATAGATGCTTAATAAATATTTATTAAATTGAAATGAAATTTGCTTTCCTATTGCTTTCACTAATTGTTCTGATTTCTGCCCTTGAGACCAAGTAGAATAAGACTATTCCTCCTTTGACATGACATTCTTTTGAATATTTGATGACAGCAACTTTTTCACCTTAAATCTTAATTTTGGGGGGGCTAAACATTCCCAGCTGCTTCAGCTGCTTATTACCTGACTTATTTTTTTGTCCCTTCACTATCTTGGTCACTTTGTTTTGGAATCATTCCAGCTTCTTAATGCCATTTCTTAAGTGTAGTTCCCAGAGCAGACCCTAGTATTTCAAATAGGTCTTGTCCAAGGTATAATAGAATAGATTACTACTTTCCCTGCTTTGGGCACCATATCTTGAGTTCACAGTCTATTAGAACTCTCTAGGGCTTTATGGCATGACCTATGTTCTATTCATGTTTTACCTAGTCTGTATTCAGTAAATTAATTTTTTAAATTCAAGTACAGAACTTTACATTTATCCCTAGTCAAATCATATTTTTGTTAAATTCTGCCAATTACTGGAGTCTCTTGAGATCTTTTAGGATTCTGATTTGGTTATCTAATGCATAAATTAGCAATTTCTTCTAGTTTCATCCACAAATTTGATAAACACAGTATCTTATATCAATGTAATTAGTTGTTGAAAACACTGAACCTTCTGACATCCAACCAGAGATTTTCCTTTGTCAAATGCCTTATTGACCTGAATAGGTCACTTCTCAGCTTAAGAAATTTGAATAACTTCCTATCACCTCTGTGATAAAATACAAACTCCTGTTTTCCTATTTAAAAGATTTCCAAGTCTCTCTTTCTAGAATGATTTTACATTGTTTAGTGATCTCTGCCCTGCATTCTAAGAAGATAATGTTACAGTACTACCAACAGACACAAGCCCATGTAATTCTCCTTCCCATACTACCATAATCCCAATACTTCATTATCTTTCCACTCCCTTGTCCTGTTAGTAGCCAAGAACAAACACCCAGAAGCCCTTGACACTTTCTACACTTCAGTTAAAGTGACCTACTTACTGTTTTCTCTACCTGACAGTCTATCTTCTACCTGCTTGCTTTTGTTTGGATTGTCCTGCATGCCTGGAATGTTTTCCTTTCTCACCCCTACCTTTTGGGTATTTTAGCTCTTTTTAAGACTCAGCTCAGGTGCTACATCCTGAAAAAAAAGTTCTTTTTTGAATCCCTTAAGCTATTCAGGCTCTTTTGTTAGATATTACTTCCAAAATGTGTTCAAGTATATAATGATGATACTGAATTAATTAATTCATCTTCATTATTCTATTTTTACTTATTAGTGTCCATGCTCTCTCCCTCATTTGAGTATAAGCACCTAGAGGGCAGGAACTGTCTTTTGTTTCTTTTTGTATTTTTGTGTCAGTAGTGTCTAGCACATGGTAGTCTCTTATAAATGTTTACTGATGGATTATTTTCATTTTTACATCTCTGATACCTTTTAAAAAGAACATAATTTAAAAATGCTGGAAATATAATTTTAAACTTTCATTAATATGTTGAAATTGTTTGAAAAAATATAGATATGACTTTCAGATGCTATTGCCTACCAAAAACAAACAAACAAACAAACAAATCCCTCCATTGGGCTGAAGAGTACCAGTCTTTCCCAGTAGTTAAGCACCACTGATGCTTACTAGAACATGAACTTATTTACATTACCAGGAATAGTTTTTTTTTTTTAAATTTTTTTATTTAGAATATTTTTCTATGATTACATGATTCATTATTCCCTCTAACCCCTGTGCTCTTTCCTCCCCCTCCCAAAGCTGACAAGCAGTTCCATTGGGTTATACAAGTCTCATTTTTCAAAAACCTATTTCCGTGTTATTTATATTTGCAGTAGAGCTATCTTTTAACATCAAAACCCCAATCATATCCCTATCAAACTACATGATCAATCATATATCTTTCTTCTGCATTTCTGTTTCCATAGTTCTTTCTCTGGATATGGATAGCATTCTTATTCATAAGCCCCTCAGAATTGTCCTGGTTCATTGCCTTGCTGCTAGTAGAGAAGTCCATTACATTCTATTGTGCCACACTTTATCAATCTCTGTATACAATGCTTTCCTGGTTCTGCTCCTTTCACTCTGCATCAATTCCTGGAGGTCTTTCCAGTTCATTTTAAACAAAATATTTCTTTTTTTTTTTTTAAAGACTAGCCTTATATGCCTTTTATTTTTTTTAAAATATATTTTATTTGATCATTTCCAAGCATTATTCGTTAAAGACATAGATCATTTTCTTTTCCTCCCCCCCACCCCCCATAGCCGACGCGTAAGTCCACTGGGCATTAGATGTTTTCTTGATTTGAACCCATTGCTTTGTTGATAGTATTTGCATTAGAGTGTTCATTTAAAGTCTATCCTCTGTCATGTCCCCTCAACCTCTGTATTCAGGCAGTTGCTTTTTCTCGGTGTTTCCACTCCCATAGTTTATCCTTTGCTTATGAATGGTGTTTTTTTTCTCCTGGATCCCTGAAAGTTGTTCAGGGACATTACACCGCCACTAATGGAGAAGTCCATTACGTTCGATGATACCACAGTGTATTAGTCTCTGTGTACAATGTTCTCCTGGTTCTGCTCCTCTCGCTCTGCATCACTTCCTGGAGGTTGTTCCAGTCTCCATGGAACTTCTCCACTTTATTAAGGAATAGTTTTTTTTAAAGTTATGAGATATTATTAAACAACATAAGGAAGATTTTGTGCAAGATATAAATTCTCATGACTTTGAATTACCTCAGCATGAGTTATACTGAAATCTATGAGGACAAAAATAAAACCAGGGTCAGCTTTACAAAGAGAGGGACCAGATGTGGTTAAATTTATTAGTAATTTTCACTGTCTTCTGGACCCATATTTGTCTTTTGGATCCATCTCTCAGTCTTACAATCTGGGTAATTCCTGGTTCAAAGAACCATTTTCATTTTTACCTTGGAGTATATACTCTTGAAATGTTGACTTTGGGTTATGTTTTTCTCCTAGTTGGTTCCTAGGTGCCCAGGTGTGTGTATATGTGTGTGTATGTGTATGTGCATGTTTGTGCATGTGTGTGTGTGTGTGTGTGTGTGTGTAGTACTCCAACTTGTCTCTTATTTTCTCCTGTCTCCAGTACTCGAGATTATCAAGAACTCTAAATTTTTAAAAATTTTATAGTAAATGCAATTTTATAAGATAGGTCAAGAATGCAGAGAGGTGTTCTGGAATGAAAGAATTATTTTTAGTATTCTATTTCTAGTATTAGTTCATTAGACTCACAGAGTTTTAAGGCTTGAAAGAAACTTAGCTATATCTTGTCTAGTCTCCTCAGTTTATATGTAAGTACACTGAAATACAAGGGTTTAGTGCCATGTGTGAGGTCAATGCAGCTGAGACAGAAATTGGTTTCCTGAATCCTTGTCCACTGGCTTTCTGTTATAATATCCAGCCTCTTTGGCTTTTCACCTATTTTCTGAGGTTCTCATTTTCTTTATTAGTTAAAATAATATAATGCCAATTGTTCTCTCAACTCTTTACAGGATTTTATGAAGCTCATTTAACCAATATATAGAAGATGCTCAGAAAATCTTGGATAAATTATACCCCAAAGTACTATCATTGCTATTATGTGATTTGTTATAGAGAATGGTCAAGAATGAATGAATCGATGAATAAGCATTTATTAAGTGTTTATTATGTACCACATACTATACTATTTGCAAATGTAGGGCCAAAACATAGAAGTGTAAAATTGCTGTTCAAAAAAGGAAGGATAGCAGAAGGAATCTGTATTGCAGTGGACTGGACTTTGAAACACAATGATAAAGTAATTCAAAAATGTACCAACAGCTCTGAGAGGTGTGAAGAGAGTGTATTGAATTTGAGTCAAAGAGAATTATTCTGGTATTATATAAAAGACTGGCAAAGCCTCATTTAGAATATCATTTTCAATTCTTATCACTTTATTGTAAAAAGGATATTGTATAGAAGGAGAAAGTATAGCAAAGGGCAGTCAAAATGATTCAGGGACTCTGGGAACTTGGTTATGCTGAAAAGCCAAAGGACCTGAGCCTGCGTTCTTTGAAAAATAGACTAAGAGGTAATGCCATTGAGGGATGCACAATCCTAAAGAGAATTAGAAGAATAGATACTACAAGGCTACTGTATTTGAGCTTGCATTAGAAGAAAGAAGCAGGGGGCAGAAACTAAAGCTATATGCTGCATAGAAGCAGATCCCTAAAGGAATCAGGCAGAATTTCTTTACAGAGAGAGTAGATAATATATGGAGCTGACCATTAAAAAAATTACTTGCCTCCTAGAAAGGTATCCATAGGGATACTTAGTGCTACTGCCCAGACACTGTATTCTTCATCTCTGTAGGTCTATCCAGTACTTTGAAATATATCACCACACTCCAAAAGAAATGCTGGCAGGATACCCATGAATTGGGACATAATTTGGGGGAAGTTCTAGACAATGGTTTATCATTTAGGTCGATTTTTTAAAATATTCTGAAAATGAGAAATTGAACAAAGACATATCTTTTAAGAGATTGAAAGGTAAAAGTTGTCCAAGGTAATATTAGGACTCAGAACAGGGGAACAAGGAAAACCAAATTAAGAAAGATAAGCAAGGGAGTATGTGTATAAGTATGACTGTTAATCTGACATCTTTTATGAGTTCACATGTCTAAAGAGTATGTAGTCTTGGGGGCAGCTATATAGCTCAGTGGATAGAGAGAGAAGATCCTGGTTTCCAATCTGCCTTCAGATACTTCCTAGCTGTGTGACCCTGGACAAGTCACTTAACCCCCATTTCCTGTCCCTTACCACTCTTCTGCCTTAAAGCCAATTCATACTATTGATTCTAAGATAGAAGGCAAGGATTTAAAATATACATACACACATACATATATACCATATATGTCTTTGAGTTTATACACACACACACACACACACACACACACACACACATATAGTCTTCCCAAAATTGTCATTTTTTAGGCTATCCCTCCCTTAGGGGGATAGGAATGTTTCCTGGATGCTCAGATGAGACTTCCTAGGATATTCTAGGGCGAGTACTCCAATGACCCTATTATGGAAGAAGAATAAAATAGCAATTGGTGCATAAAGATTCTGGGGTCTACTTTGGGGATTACAGTTCTGGCTAAGAACTCAAAGTGGAAGTCAAGATTCCCATACCTTCTTTCACAGATCTAGAGCTAGGAGGATCTCTTGATTTTGGATTTTGAAACTAATATTTTCCCCTTTAGCTTTTGGCATAGAAAGTTGGAATTCCACTACTTTACCCCTAAGTATTCTATATTTTCTCCAAGAATTAAGTCTTGCTCTTCCTAAGGGGGGGAAAAAGGATTAAACAATTATACATTTCAAAAAGGCAGGGTGGGGTTGCCTAAGGAATGGGACCAAGATAGTGAGGGGACTTAAAACCAAGCTCTTTAAGAATTGGTTGAAAGAGCTGGGGGTATTTAGCCTGAGGGAGTGAAGAATGGGGTGTGTGAGGAGGCAGGGTTGATAATTATCTTGAAATATTTGAAGGGTTATCATGTAGAAGATGGATTAGATTTGCTCTACTTATCCCCAGAAGGCAGAACTAAGATCAATGGGCAGCAGTTATAGGGAAGCAAAATTCAGCTCAATATCAACACACACATCTCTTCTGTTTATATATTCATATATTATATATATATATCATCTCTCTCTCTCTCTCTCTCTCTCTCTCTCTCTATATATATATATATATATATATATATATATCTCCAATGATGCAATGGGCTACTCTATGAGTCATTAGTATTTTTTCCCTCATTCTTCTCATCTTATATTTGCATCTCATTCTTCTCTCACTTTTTAAAGGACATAACAATGAGGCTCAGGAGTCCTTAGGGTTATGAAATTATATATTATTGTCCAGGGCCTTTGGAGGGCATTGAGGGAGAGTAGATAGTAATGCCTGGGAGGTCTTAGAGGGAGTAATATTAGAAAGGTAGTAAGGCTGGTGGTCATTTTTTTGCAGAAAGGATTATAGGTGGTGACTTTTTGCAGACTGACTGCTTGGTAGGGAAAATGGGCCTGAAGAGGGGAGTTGGAATGAGGCTACTGGGTAAATCCTGATAGGATGTGATTGATCAGCATCCCTATGGGAGCTGAGAAGGGCAAGGATTGGCTTGTTACTACTGGGCCCTTGAGCTGACTATTGGGATTTGGGTAGGCGTATGTTAAGTCCAGAAAGCACAACGGAAATGTGAGCCATGCAAGTCACCTCCACCCTAAATGTTCGAATGGACCACTTTTGCCTGAACTGTGGTAGTGCTTGACAAAGTCATATTGAACTGATTGGCCACAATCAGACACATTGTCCCCTGAGTCTAATATTGTGATGTCATTGGTCTTCTTCAAAAATGATGGAAAAACAAGTGAGGGCAGGGAAAGGTCTAGAGGGAGGTTTTTTTTTTGTTTTTTGTTTTTTTTTGCTTTTCTCTAGTACCTAGCATAGCACCTTAGCCAGTTTTGCCACAGAGTAAATACTTAATAAATATTTTATTGACTTCTGATATACTTTTAAAATCCAAGATCCAGTGGTTATATTTTGCCCACATTTCCTTTCAGATATTAGGAGATGAGCATTAGTTGAGGGTCTTTCCCTTTTACCTGAATATCTAGTTTTGGGGAGAAATGGGAAATTTTAGAATTGTACTTGATGAGGAAAAACCTTTTCAGGGTCCATCAGCTGGAGGTGAATACAGAACTCAAATTGTAATTGAGCATACATTTACCCATTTGAATGGATGGCAAGAAAAGATACCTTCCCATCCTTTGAACTAAAATGCTATGATTTTGTGTCTCTTCAAAAAATTTCAAAGTCTCATTTGACCCATTCATTCTTTACTGCTTATTCTGTATGCCCTCTGTGTTCTGGTCCCAAAGTCAGACCTGCACTGCAATGGCAAATGGATTCCATCTTTACCATTTGAACAACACACAAAAGTATAGGTCAGATCTTTAATGCTAATAGTCAGGCAGCCTTTCACAAAAAGAACAGATTTGTCCAAATGAGTTTCCCTCTGTCCCTGCCTCTTTCTTTCTCTTTTCCGGTTTGTTCTGTGGCATTAGTAGTCTGAACTATCTAAGTGACCTGTCAATGACACCTTCCTGCATATCTCATCTCCAATCTCACACACAAAGCGCTGACAGTACCTTTAAAAATCTCAACCTGAGAAAGGGGTGCCAGGATTGCAAATGAGTCTTTCATATCATGTAGAGAGCTGAGCGCACTGATAGAAGCAGGAGCCTAAAGCCAAAATAACTCTTGGGTGTCTGGAGCCTAGCTTTCCTAGTGTTTTGTTGACAGTGAACACACACCCCACTGAGCAGCACTTGCTGACACCAGGAGATTTAAACATGAAGAGAGAGGCAGACCCAAAGGCAGCTGATGAGAGCTTAGAGCAGAGTAGATGATATTGCCTTAAGTACAGTGAATTATTTTTACGTAGATAATTAATACCAGGGAAACAATATAGTGACAGAGAACATCCCAGGAGAGAAAATTGTCAGTCTATTCATTTATTCTTTTCCAACCAAATTGATGGGATAGTCTGCTGCCTTTCCGGATTCCACACGGATGATGAAACTGCAAACAAGTTTCATTTAAATAATGGGCAAATCTTCCAATTAGTCAAAGCCTAATCTTCATGCCTTAAAAATGACAAACTGCACTCAGTGCTGCCTCCATCAGTAAAAGGGGGGGGGGAAGCCCTGAGGAAAACCCCCAAATGAAAATATTGATCAAAGAAATTTAGATACACAGATTCTACTGCACATTAATCTAGAGAGACCTTTACAAATTCAATGACTGTCATAAAGATTCATTAGTCAGCATTTAACTTGCTATTTAAAAAATATATGTTTATTGTTTTGTTTCTAGGGAGGCCAAACTTCCAGAAAATTGGAGTATTATAGTCTCTTTGCTTGATCAATGGGAGTCCCTGTCCAAGGAGCAGGTATGGCTGATAGAAATAAGTTGTCATTTAAAACTAAGCACTTTAAAAATGAAATTCTCTTCTGTGCTTTCAAGAATTTCTGCCACTAAATTCCCTTTGGAATATAGGAATTTCCTTTATAAAAAACATTAAGTAAGTACATGGTAATTAATCTTACTTTATTTATATTACCAGACATACTTTAAGATCTAATTTTAGTAGCATGATGATTTATCAATTAGCAAGTCTTTATTAAAGCACTGACTATGTGCCAGATACTGTGCTAGGTGATGGAAATACAAATATGAAAGTGAGCTAGTCTTTATCCTTGTTTTACTAAGAGACAATATGTTCATAGATAAACACAAAGTGATTGTATGGAGCAAGAAATCTGTGCTGAATGTTCCTATTTTGCATGTTTGTACTTGTAAATTATTTTTATATTTAGGAGGAAACAGGTCTACGGACAGAATCATGGATCTGGAATTAAGAGAACTACATTTGTTCTGAGTTTCACTATAATACTGATTGACATCTTGTGACACCGATCAAGGTATTTTCATTGCCTCTGTTTCTCAGTTAGTGAAATGTCACAATTATAAGTTGACCTCTGTTTGCTAAAACAGTCTTTGGATTTAACCTTTCTTTTCTGTTTTCAGAACTACCATCTTATTATAGGCACTACCACGTTTTGGACAACTTTAATAAGAGCTGAACTAGTCTTTCTATCCCTAGACTTTTCTTGTTTCAGCCCATCATAACATATAGTCAGGCAAGTCTTTTTCAAATGCTATTTTCATTGTAACACTTCCCTGCTTACGGACATAGTGATTTCTTCCTTATTATGTCAAATGGAATCTCTTCAGCCCTCCATAGCTTTCCTTCCTCTACATTTTCAGCTTCACTCTTGACACTTCCTAACAAAAACCCCTCCACATTAGTTCATCTACTTCAGTGTCTAACATAGAATGTACAAAATCCTGTTTATATGCCTTTGCATTGAGAGTTAATATGGGATATTGAAAAGTTAGTCATTCAGTGTATAAACATTTGTTAAGTGCCTACATCATGCCAGGTACTATACCAGGCACTGGGGACACATGAGAGGCAAAAGACAGTCCCTGCTTTCAGGAGAGACTATATATAAACAACTTTGTATAAATAAGTTATATACAGGATAGATTAGAAATAATAATGGGAAAAAATAGGTATGAACTTCCAGGGGTAGAGCCAAGATGATGGGGTAGAGAAAGAACCCAGGTTGAGTTCTTCCATTTTCCCCTTGAAACAACTTTAAAATAATACCTTAAATAAAATTCTAGGAATGTGGAGTCAACAAAAAGTCTTATTGAGACATTATTCCATTCCAAAATAATATAGGAGATTGCAAAGAAAGAAAGATTTGTGACATGGGAGAGAAGGCTATCTTGGAGTCTACATGAATAAAACTCTAGAAGTGAGGATAAGTATTAGTGACAGAAACAGTAGCAATTTCAGGGGCCCAAGACAGAGATGATCATACCACCTTGGAAGCATCAAAAAAACTTCCAACCTTTCCAGAAATCATTATTAAAATAGCAGTGCAAAAATTGGAATATAATATTCTGGAAGGTAAAAGACCTGGGATTGCAACCAAATATTACCTATTCAGCAGAACTGGGTGTAATCCTTCAAAGAGGAAAAAATGGATATTTAATGAAAGAGAGGTTTCAAGCATTTCTGATGAAAAGACCTGTGTAAAGGAGAAAACTTGACTTTAAAATATATGACTGTAGAGAAGTATCAAAAGGTAGACATGAAAGAGAAACCATAAGGGATTCAATAAGGTTAAATTGTTTACATTCCTATAAGGGAATATACTTATTAACTCTTAAGAATATTATCATTATTAGGGCAGTTGTGAGGATTCTACAAGGAAAGAGGGTGTAGGAATGAGTTGATTATGTTGGAGTATGAAAGAAAAAGAAAGAGGGATGCCCTTGGTAAAGAGGGAAATAAGAGGAAGAATGGGGGAAGTTATCTCACATAAAAGAGTCTTGCAAGGAAGAGATTTTATAAGAGAGAAAAAAATGGTGGTGAGAGGGCAGGCAATGCTTTAAAATCACTCACTCACTAACATCTAAACTGATCCAAAGAGGGAAATTATATATATTCATACATGCTTAACTGGTAATAGAAATCTAAATTACCTATCAGTGAAGTAGGAGGAGACGAGGATAAGAGAAGGTTATGGGGATGATAAAAGGTAGTGTAACTAAAAAAATGCAATGGCTAGAAGCAAAACAATCTCTAGAGGAGGGACAGAGTAAAAAGAGACAGAGAGATAAATAGAAGAAAATAGCATAGAATTAGTAGTCATAACTGTGAATGAACTTACACATAAAATGAAAGTAGATAGCAAAATGGATAAGAAACAAGAATCCAACAGTATGTTGTTTATATGAAATATGTTTATAACAGAGAGACATACATAGTTGGAGCAGAATCTATTATGCATCAGCTGAAAGAGAAAATTCAGGGATAACAATAATGATTTCAGACAAAGCAAAAGCAAAAATAGACGTAATTAACAGGGAAGGGCAGAGAAATTACGTTTTGCTACAAGGTCCAGACAATGAAGTACTATCAATATCAAGCACAGGTTAAAGGAAAATTTAAATAAACTACAGGAGGAAAATTTAAATAAACTACAGGAGGAAAAAAAACATTTTTGTGGGGGACCTCAATCTTTTCTTAGTAGAGAGAGATAAATCTAACCATAAAATATATAAGGAAGAAGTAGTTCAGATGAATAGAATATTAGAAAAGTTAGACATGATAGGCCGATGGATAAAAATTAAATAGGAATAGAAAGGAGTATACCTTTCTTTCAGAGGTATATGGAATATTCACAAAAGTTGACCATATATTTGGGCATAAAATCATCACAACCCAACTAGAAGAGACAGAAATATTAAATATACCCTTTTAAGACTATAATGCATTAAAATTATATTTAACATATTTAATATTTAGTAAAGGATCATGAAAGCATAGATTAAAATCTAAATGGAAACTACATGATTTAATCCTAACAAATCAAAGGACAAAATAAAAACAACTTAAAAGAAACAATCAATAATTTCATCAAGTAGAATGACAACATTGAAATAACATTTGAAAATTTATGTGTTGCAGTCAAAGCAGTAATTTAGGGAAATTTTATATCATTAAATACTTATATCAATAAAACAGAGAAAAAGCAGATAAATGAATTGGGCATGCAACCAAAAAAACAAACAAACTAGAAAAAGTATAAATTAAAAATCTTCAATTAAAGACCCAATTGGAAATCCTAAAAAATAAAATTAGAAATTAATTAAGTTAAAAGTGGGAAAACCATTGAACTAACAAATAAGACTAGGAGTTGGTTTTTATGAAAAAATTATAAAACAGGTAAATCATTGGTCAATTTGATGTTAAACAAGAAAGAAGAAAATCAAATTATGGGTATTAAAAAATGCAAAGGGTGAATGCACCACCAATAAAGATGAAATTAAAGCAATTATTAGAAGTTAATTTTTCTAGTTATATGCTAATGATATCTAAGTGAAATGGATGAATATATACAAAAATATAAATGGTCCAGATTAAAAAATAGGAAATAGAATACTTAATCCTATCTTCAAAAAAAAAAAAAAAGAAATTGAACAAGCCATCAATGAGCTACCTAAGAAAAAATCCTCAAGACCAGATGGATTCACAAATGAATTCTGCCAAACATTTAAGGAACAATTAATCCCAATACTACATACTGTTGTAAGGATTAGCTTTTAGCAAAAGCAAGAAGTGAAAGATCCTGGAAACCAACATTCCACACAGAACTCTCAGGAGCACAGAGGCAGTTTCTGAGAGCAGTTGGTGAACTCCTCTGGAATAGAGAGAGGCTGATTTTTTTTTCCCCTAGCAGTCAGGAGAGCCAAGAGGGATTTCTGTTTGGTATTTCTGGAGTGGACGCAGAGAGCCAGTCATTCCCTCTTCTTTGGCTTTCTTGATATTCTGCCTGTTCCTGCCTGCTATTGCTGCTGATGCTGTTGATGTCAAGTGGATTTCAACAGAGCTGTTACTGGGACTCCTGCTTGAATCAAAGAGGACTCCTGTGTTGTGAGAATCTTTGGCCCTGGTCCTTGTTCCTACCAAACCCCTTAACCTTAATTACTAAATTAAGTATTTAGTTTAGAATAATTATAGAAGGTATAAGGATTTTAATCTCTGTTTGGGTTAAGAGTTAGTTATTCCCCAATTCCCCTTTTCCCTTTACCCTTTAGCTAAATAAACTTGTTATTTTATATATAGTTAGTTTTGAACCCTTCTTTTAATGCACCTATTATGCTACACAGATGCTTTGAAAAAAAAGTAAAGAAGGAGTCTTCCCCAATTCCTTTTATTACACAAATATGGTTTCAACACCTAAACGAGAGAGAATAAAATTGGAGAAAATAAACTATAAACCAATTAATTAATTTCAATGCAAAGATTTTAAATAGAATATTATTAGCAAGGAGATTACAAAGATTATAATGACCAAATGATATTTGTACTATGAATGCAGAGCTATTTTAATATTATCAAAACTATTAACATAATTGATCATGCCAATAACAATAACAAAAGCCTTTGACAAAACACAAAACACTATTAAAAAAACAACCCTCATTTTCTGTCTTAGAATCAATACTGTTTATTGGTTCCAAGGCACAAGAGTGATAAGGGATAGACAATGGAGGTTAAATGACTTGCCCACAGTCACAAAGCTTGGAAGGGTCTATGTCCAGATTTGAACTTAAGACTTCCCATCCCTAGGCCTGGCTCTTAATCCAACGAGTCACTTAAGTGCTTCCAATACAACACACTATTAAAAACACTAGAAAACATATGAATCAATGGAGCCTTTATTAAAATAAGAAGTATCTTTCTAAAACCAAGGGTAAAGCTCACCCTTGGTTAAAGATTATCTTAAATGGGAATAAATCTGAAACCTTCTCAGTAAGATCAGTAATGAAGTAAGG
The DNA here is from genome assembly GCF_027887165.1 of Monodelphis domestica. Classification (NCBI taxonomy): domain Eukaryota; kingdom Metazoa; phylum Chordata; class Mammalia; order Didelphimorphia; family Didelphidae; genus Monodelphis; species Monodelphis domestica. The sequence goes on along the minus strand of NC_077228.1, from coordinate 437,640,426 downwards.
ACAGCCACTATTACCATAAGTGTTTAATATTGTACTAGAAATGCTATCTTTAGCAAAAAAAAAATTGAAGGAATAAAATAAACAATGAAGAAACAAAAACATTAATCTTTGCAAATGATATGATGGTATACTTAGACAACCCTAGAGAATCAACTAAAAATCTTTTTGAAGTAACATCTTGAACAAATTTGTAAGCTATAAAATATACCCCCATAAATCATCAGTCTTTCTATAATCTACCATCAAAACCCTGAAGGAAGAAATAGAAAGACAAATGTCATTAAAAAATTATAGATAATAGAATATCTTTGGGATTCTACTTGCCAACTCAAACCCAAGATTATGAACACAATTACAGAACACTTTTCATCCAAATAAGGACAGGTCTAAACAATTGGAGAAATATTAATTATTCATGGTGTTGGTTGAGTCAATACAATAAAAATGACAATTCTACTTAAGTTAGTTTACTTATTCAATGCCATACCTATCAAATTATCAAAGAGTTATTTTATAGAACTAGAAAAAATAGTAATAAAATTCACTTGGAAGAACAAAATGGCAAGACTAACAAGAGGATCAATAAAAATGTAAAGGACGGTGGCCTAGCAGTTCCAGATTTTAAACTATGTTACAAAGCAGTAATCATCAAACAATCTGCTACTGACTAACAAATAGAATGGTAGATCAGTGTACACAGTAGTAAAGGATCAAAGTAATTTAATGTTTGACAAACCCAATAAAAGTTTTTGGGGTAAGAATTCAACATTTGATAAAAATTGCTGAGAAATTTGTATAGCAGTTTGACAGAAACTAATTATAGATCAACATCTCCTACTATATACTAAGATAAGGCTAAAATAGATGTGATATAGACCTAAGGGGTGATATAAATAAATTAGGAGAACATGGAAAAATATTCCTATCAGTTCTTTGGATTAGGGAAGAGTTTATAACCAAACAAGAGATAGAATCATGGGAAATAAAATTGAGCATTTTGATTGCATGGAATTAAAAAAAAATTGCACAAACAAAACAAAAGCAGCCAAAATTAGAAGAAAAACAGGAAACTGGAGAACAAATTTTAAGATAAATTTCTCTAATAAAGGCCTGATTTCTCATCCATGTAGGGAAATAAGCCAAATTTACATAAAGAATAAGAGCTATCCCCCAGCTGCTAAATGGTTAAAGGATGTTTTCAGAAGAAAACATCAAAGCTATCATGTTAATGATAAAATGCTCTAAATAACTACTAACTGGAGAAATGAAAATTAAAACAACTCTTTGGTATCCTTTCATACCTATAAAATGACAAATGCTTGAAAGAATTTGGAAAAATTAGCACTCTAATGAACTATTATTAGAGTTGTAGATTAGTCCAAACATTCAGATCAGTGATTTGGAGTTATGTCCAAAGGGCTATGAAACCATGCATACCTTTTGATCTAGCAGTACTACTACTATATATGTATCCAAAAGAGATCAAAGAAAAGGGAAAAGTATATATTTGTATAAAAACATTTAGAACAGCTCTTTTTTGTGATAGCCAATAATTTGAAATCAAGGGGATACATAACAGTTGGGGAATGGTTGAATAAATTATGGTATATGATTGTAATACAATATTATTGTGTTATAAGAAATGATGGGAGAGATGGTTTCAGAAAAACCTGTATGATTCTGAACAAAGTGAAGTGAGCAGAACCAGGTGAACATTGTACATGGTAATCACCATGTTGGAAGGATGGATTAACTGTGATAGACTTAGCTATCCTGATCAAGACAATTAGCAAAGACAATTCCAAAGGACCGATAATGAAAAATGCTATTCACCTCCAGAAAAAGAATTGATGAACTCTGAAAATTAAAAAATTATTTTCTCAAGGAGAGTTGGAGGAAGAAGGAGTTGGAGGAAGGAAGAGAATTTGGAACTAATTTTTTTAAATGATAATTTTTTTTACATGTAATGGGAAATATTTAACAAAAAAAAGAATAAAGGCGAAGCACTAGCATTAATAGGGATCAGGAAAGGCTTCTCATAGAAGATGAGATTTTAGCTGAGGAGTCAAGGGATATCTAGCTTCAAATACAACTTCTAGTATTTAGCAACCATGTGACCATAGACAAATAAATAATTTTACTTTTCTAAGTCCCTAGTGACTTTCTCTAACCAATCAATCAATAACTCTAAGACTGTATATCATAGATGGGTTACTATCTATATGATTGGAGGGACTTCTCATTCTTGATGTATTGATCTTTGCATATGTTATTATTCCATAGAATTAGAATGGAAATGGACCTTATAAGACATCTAATCTAACTCCCTTATTTTACAGTTACTATACAGTTACTAAAGGCTATAAAAATGCTATGCAGTTACTAAGCATAGTTGAAGAGTATAGTTTGAGAGCTTACCAAAACTCTCATTCCACCCATTGTATTATCCCTAGAGGCCAAAGTGAACAAATTAAATCTCTTTTCCACATGACTGCTTTTCAAATACTTAAAACACAGCAATCATTTTCCAAGTGGTTAACTGACTCTCATCCATTCTTAGACTCCTATCCCTATCCTACTGAATCTCTACCTGCTTAAGAATAACCACTCTTCCTCAATCTCAAGGGACCTACTCCCTCATTCTCATGTACTTCAAACCTCCCTCCCTAATGTTCTAATCCAATTTATTCCACCCTTCACTCTGTCTTCTGGAATGCCTCCTCTATAGTTAGAAATTTTCCTTTCATCTTGATTTTCTAGTTCCTTGCATTTTCTGGCAGGTAGATGACACAATATAGATAGAGGTCTAAGTTTGTAATCAGGAAAACTTGGGTTCATATCTGACTTTAGACATTAATAGCTGTGTTAACCTGGGTATTGGTTCTCTGTCTGACTCAGTTTTTGTAAAATGGGGGAAATTATAGTACCTACAACTCAGGGTTGTTGTGAGATCAAATGAGATAATTTTTATAAAGCATTTATCCCAGGACATGGTATATACTAGGTGCTTAATAAATACCTGTTACGGGACTTCCGGGTAATCATGGCTGCAATCTAGATGCCACACGATTCCTCTCCCCGGCACCGAATGAAATAGATTACATCAGAGGAGCATAAAAATCACCTTTGGAGGAACAGAAGGACTCCTCAGTACTCCTCAGTACTCCCCAGTACCCCACAGAGGTGAAGGTATGTAGGGTTTGAACATTTCCACACTATAATAAGGAGGAAAAGCTTGCACAGAAACGTGAACTGAGCCGCCCTTCCCCTCCCACCTCCCCCACAAAACCAGAGTGAGCTACCGGAGCACTCACTGGGACAGCGAGTGAGTGGGGAACGTCTCTGTCTGGGGGGGCACTCCAGGGTCCTTGGGACCTGGGGACTGCCAGGAAAAAAACGTCTCAGGGCTGTTTCATGGGAGAATACTGCACTAATCACAGGGGGCCCAGGGAGCTGTACTCGGGGCAGTTGCGCTGAGCATCTGGGCGGAGCTAAACACCAGGGGCAAACCACGCACTGATTATCTGGGCAGAGCTGATCACCTGGGTGGTTGTGCTGAAAACAGGGGCCTGTGCTCTAAGAAACCTCAGAGTCCGGGAAGAACTAGTCTGAGGCAACCTAAATTCACAGAAAACCTGTTCATATTACCCAGACCCCAGACCAAAAAGGAAAGAGGAATGAAACCTCCAAAGCGATGGCTCACATGGCCCAAAATCAAGCCTCCAGGAAGAAAGGGAAAAAGGTGACTATTGAAAATGTTTATGGTGGGAGTACCCAAGGAAAAGAAGAGAATGAGGATGAAATAAAAAAAAATTAGAACATGCCTCCCAAAATGGAAACTATCAACAAGCTCTGGACGATCTCAAACTGGAGCTTACCTAAAAGATGGAAACCTGGAAAGAAAAATGAGAGAAAGAGATCAGCAGTCTGACAGATAAGACTGCTCAAATGGAAAAAGAGCTGGAAGCATCCAAATAGAAGGGCAGACAAAGCTGAAAAGCAAAACCAGTCCCTAACGACCAGAATTAAGCAACTCGAAGAAAGTAAGATCATAAAACAGCAAGAATCAATAAAGCAAAGACAAAAAATTAATGAATTAGAAGAAAACATAAAATATCTCACTGAAAAGGTCACAGACTTGGAAAACAGAGGAAGAAGAGACAACCTCAGAATTATTGGTCTCCCCAAAAAACCAGAGATAAACGATGAACTTGATGTTATTCTACAGGAGATTATAAAAGAAAATTGCCCACACATTCTGGAGCAAGGGGGAAAAATAGAAATAGAAAGGGTTCATAGAACACCCTCTATACTAAATCCCTAAAAGACAAGCCCTAGGAAAGTAATTGCCAAATTCAAGAGCTTCCAAGAAAAGGAGAAAATCCTACAAGAAGCCAAGAAGAGGAGATTCAGATATAGGGGGGCTCCCATAAGGATCACACATGACTTAGCGGCTAACACACTAAGAGCCCGCAAAGCATGGAACACGACATTTAGAAAGGCAAGAGAACTGGGTCTCCAACCAAGAATCAACTACCCAGCAAAACTGACTATATACTTCTAGGGGAAATATGGGCATTCAACAAAATAGAAGATTTCCAAGCATTTGCTAAGAAAAGACCAGAACTTAGTGGAAAATTTGATATCCAAGCACAGAAAGCAAGAGAAACATGAAAAGGTAAATATGAAAGAAAGGGAAAAGGAGATAAATCTTATCTTTTTCTTTAAATCAAACTCTCTTCTATAAGGACTACATTTACATCAAATTATATATATTAATATGTGGGGAAAATATTTTGTGTAACTCTCAAAAAGTGTATGCATCAAAAAGTAGTTAGAAGAAACATGCATAGGGAAAGATTGGGGCATTAAGAAGATTTGGGGAAAGTGGGGACAAAGAAAGGAAAAGGGAGGGGAGGAACTGTCAATAATACTAAGATTTACTTCAAGAAATAGGGGGGACTTAATAGAATAATCTTTCCCATATAAATATACACATGGAAAGGGGAGGGAAAGAACTCTCATATGAGGAGAGGAAGAGACCGTGAAGTGGAATTACTTAAACCTTACTCTCAGTGAAATCAAACCTGAGAGGGAAGAACATCTAGATCCAGTGGGATCCTGAATTCTATCTTATCCAACAGGGCAAGAAAGAAAGGAAAATTAAGGAGGGGGAGGGAGGGAGTATAAAAAGGAGGGAAGGAGAGAGGGGAGGGGAAGGGAGCATTAAAAGGGAGGGGCTAGAAAGGGAAGCATATCAAGGGAGGGGACTAGGGGGACTGACCTAAAGGAAATCACTGGTTCAAAAGGAGATAGCTAAAGAAGAAAGGTCAGAACTAGGGGAAGATATCAAAATGCCAGCGAATCCACAAATGACAATTATAACTTTGAACATGAATGGGATGAACTCATCCATAAAATGTAGACAGATAGCAGATTGGATTAGAACCCAAAACCCTACCATTTATTGTCTTCAAGAAACACATATGAGGCGGGTTGACAATCACAAGGTTAGAATTAAAGGTTGGAGTAAGACCTTTTGGGCCTCAACTGATAGAAAGAAGGCAGGAGTTGCAATCATGATATCTGACAAAGCCAAAGCAAAAATAGACCTGACCAAAAGGGATAGGGAAGGTAAATATATTCTGTTAAAAAGGAGTATAGACAATGAGGAAATGTCACTAATCAACATGTATGCACCAAATGGTATAGCATCCAAATTTTTAATAGAGAAACTAGGAGAATTGAAGGAAGAAATAGACAGTAAAACCATATTAGTGGGAGACTTGAGCCAACCACTATCAAATTTAGATAAATCAAACCAAAAAATAAACAAGAAAGAGGTAAAAGAGGTGAATGAAATCTTAGAAAAATTAGAGTTAATAGACATATGGAGAAAAATAAATAGGGACAAAAAGGAATACACCTTCTTTTCAGCACCACATGGCACATTCACAAAAATAGATCATACACTAGGTCACAGAAACATGGCACTCAAATGCAGAAAAGCAGAAATAATAAATGCAGCCTTTTCAAATCACAAGGCAATAAAAATATTGATCAGTAAAGGTACATGGAGAGCCAAATCAAAAATTAATTGGAAATTAAATAATATGATATTCCAAAATTAGTTAGTTAGAGAAGAAATCATAGAAACAATAATTTCATTGAGGAAAATGACAACGGTGAGACATCCTTTCAAACCTTATGGGATGCAGCCAAGGCAGTACTTAGAGGAAAATTCATATCCCTGAGTGCATATATTAACAAATTAGGGAGGACAGAGATCAAGGAATTGGAAATGCAAATCAAAAAACTTGAGAATGAACAAATTAAAAAACCCCAGAAGAAAACCAAACTAGAGATCCTAAAAATTAAGGGAGAAATTAATAAAATCTAAAGTGACAGAACTATTGAGCTAATAAACAAGACTAGAAGCTGGTACTTTGAAAAAACAGACAAAATAGACAAAGTACTGGTCAATCTAATTAAAAAAAGGAAAGAAGAAAGGCAAATTAACAGCATCAAGGATGAAAAGGGGGATCTCACTTCCAATGAAGAGGAAATTAAGGCAATCATTAAAAACTACTTTGCCCAACTATATGGCAACAAATATACCAACCTAGGTGATATGGATGAATATTTACAAAAATATAAATTGCCTAGACTAACAGAAGAAGAAATAGATTTCTTAAATAATCCAATATCAGAAAAAGAAATCCAACAGACCATCAAAGAACTTCCTAAGAAAAAATCCCCAGGGCCTGATGGATTCACCAGTGAATTCTATCAAACATTAAAAGAACAGCTAACTCCAATACTATACAAACTATTTGACATAATAAGCAAAGAGGGAGTTCTACCAAACTCCTTTTATGACACAGACATGGAACGAATTCCAAAGCCAGTCAGGCCAAAAACCGAGAAAGAAAATTATAGACCAATCTCCCTAATGAATATAGATGCAAAAATCTTAAATAGGATACTAGCAAAAAGACTCCAGCAAGTGATCAGAAGAATCATTCACCATGATCAAGTAGGATTCATACCAGGGATGCAGGGCTGGTTCAATATTAGGAAAACCATCCACATAATTAACCACATCAACAAGCAAACCAACAAAAATCACATGATTATTTCAATAGATGCAGAAAAAGCCTTTGATAAAATACAACACTCATTCCTATTAAAAACACTGGAAAGCATAGGAATAGAAGGGCTGTTCCTAAAAATAATAAACAGTATAGATCTAAAACCATCAACTAATATCACCTGCAATGGGGATAAACTAAGTCCATTCCCATTAAGATCAGGAGTGAAACAAGGATGCCCATTATCACCTCTACTATTTGATATTGTACTAGAAACACTAGCAGTAGCAATTAGAGAAGAAAAAGAAATTGAAGGCATTAAAATAGGCAAGGAGGAGACCAAATTATTGCTCTTTGCAGATGACATGATGGTCTACTTAAAAAATTCTAGAGATTCAACCAAAAAGCTAATTGAAATAATCAACAACTTTAGCAAAGTTGTAGGATACAAAATAAACCCACATAAGTCATCAACATTTCTATATAATTCCAACATAGCTCAGCAGCAAGAACTAGAAAGAGAAATCCCATTCAAAATTACCTTAGACAAAATAAAATACTTAGGAATCGATCTCCCGAGACAAACACAGGAACTTTATGAACACAACTACAAAACACTTTCTACACAACTAAAACTAGACTTGAACAATTGGAAAAACATTAACTGCTCATGGGTAGGAAGAGCCAATATAATAAAAATGAACATCCTACCCAAACTCATCTATCTATTTAGTGCCATACCCATGGAACTTCCAAAAGTTTTTTTTACTGATTTAGAAAAAACCATAACAAAGTTCATTTGGAAGAACAAAAGATCGAGGATATCCAGGGAAATAATGAAAAAAAATACAAAGGAAGGGGGCCTTGCAGTCCCAGATCTAAGACTATATTATAAAGCAGCGGTCACCAAAACAATCTGGTACTGGCTAAGAGACAGAAAGGAGGATCAGTGGAATAGACTCAGGATAAGTGACCTCAGCAAGACAGTATATGAGAAACCCAAAGATCCCAGCTTTTGGGACAAAAATCCACTATTTCATAAAAACTGCTGAGAAAATTGGAGGACAGTGTGGGAACAATTAGGTTTAGATCAACACCTCACACCCTACACCAAGATAAATTCAAAATGGGTGAATGACTTGAACATAAAGAAGGAAACTATAAGAAAATTAGGTGAACACAAAATAGCATACATGTCAGACCTTTGGGAAGGGAAAGACTTCAAAACCAAGCAAAACTTAGAAAGAGTTACAAAATGCAAAATAAATAATCTGGAATACATCAAATTAAAAAGGTTTTTGTACAAACAAAACCAATGTAACTAAAATCAGAAGGGAAGCAACAAATTGGGAAACAATCTTCATAAAAACCTCTGAGAAAGGTTTAATTACTCAAATTTACAAAGAACTAAATCAATTGTACAAAAAAATCAAGCCATTCTCCAATTGATAAAAGGGCAAGGGACATGAACAGGCAGTTCTCAGCCAAAGAAATCAAAACTATTAATAGGCACAGGAAAAAGTGCTCTACATCTCTTGTAATCAGAGAGATGCAAATCAAAACAACTCTGAGGTACCACCTCATATCTAGCAGATTGGCTAACATGAAAGCTATGGAAAGTAATGAATGCTGGAGGAGATGTGGCAAAGTGTGGACACTAATTAATTGCTGGTGGACTTGTGAATTGATCCAACCATTCTGGAGGGCAATTTGGAACTATGCCCAAAGGGTGATAAAAGACTGTCTGCCCTTTGATCCAGCTATAGCACTGCTGCGTTTGTACCCCAAAGAGATAATAAGAAAAAGACTTGTACAAGAATATTCATAGCTGCGCTCTTTGTGGTGGCCAAAAATTGGAAAACGAGGGGATTCCCTTCAATTGGGGAATGGCTGAACAAACTGTGGTATATGTTGGTGATGGAATACTATTGTGCTCAAAGGAATAATAAAGTGGAGAAGTTCCATGGAGACTGGAACAACCTCCAGGAAGTGATGCAGAGTGAAAGGAGCAGAAGCAGGAAAACATTGTACACAGAGACTGATACACTGTGGCACAATCGAAGGTAATGGACTTCTCCATTAGTGTCAATGCAATGTCCCTGAACAATCTGCAGGGATCTAAAAAATACTATCCACAAGCAGAGGATAAACTGTGGGAGTAAAAACACCGATGAAAAGCAACTGTTTGACTACAGGGGTGAAGGGAATGTGACTGAGGAGAGACTCTAAATGAACAATCTAATGCAAATACCAACACCATGTAAATGGGTTCGAGTCAAGAACACATGTGATAACCAGTGGAATCGTGCATCGGCTATGGGAGAGGGAAAGGTGGTGGGGGAGTGGAGGGGAGGAAAAGAAAATGATTTTTGTTTCCAGTGAATAATGTTTGGAAATGACCAAATAAAATAATGTTTAAAATTAAAAAAAAAATACCTGTTACTTCCCTTTTGTCTTCCCTTCATTGCAGCCTGGCTTTTTTCTCTTCATACTGTATCCATCTTTACAATTCTCACTGCACTTTCACAAATAACTCTCAACCAAATGATGGTGGGGAAGTCAGAACCCTCCTTGTTTCCCATTAATACTTCCATATTTTTTCTCCACCCTCACTGAGTAAGTCCCCTTTCAGTTTTGTGTATCCAGATTTAGTACCCAGTCCAAACATTGGTAGACTAAGTCATTATCTATTGACTAGCAGAACCATTTTGCAATAAATTCAATTATTTGCTTGGAGTCTTCTGTATTCCAGTTCCTACTATCATTCTAGGAGATTTCAACATAAATGTGGCTGCTACCTCATAAACTTTAATTATATATATTCCCCAATCTATTTAACTCTTATGACCTATTCCTTTAATGAAGTTCTGTTATACACAGGGGAGGTTATACTCTTGATCTTGCCATCACCCAAAAATGTTCCATTTCCATATTAAAGAAATTCAAATATCTTTTATCTGGATAATATTTTTATCTTTCCATCTCTTCCTCCACAATCCTTACTCCCCCTAAGCCCACTCTTTATGCTCACTGTGATGTCAAATCTCTTTATCTCTGGTTCTCTTCTAGGCCATCACCCTTGTTCTGGCTACTTTCTCCTCCCCATTCAGTCTTGACCCAATGGTGAACCTGTTCAGCTCTATGGTATCTTTTCTCAAAATCTTTGCCCCTTTATCCTGTGGCTAATTATGCCTTGCCAGCTAACAACCTTGGAATACTCTCAATATCCACTTCCTTAGATAGTACTTTTCTCCTGCTCAAAGGAATTATGCTGAATACACTAAAAATTGTGCTATGTAATCTAAACTGGACCCACTGTAGTAAGGCAGCCTTTTCCGTTGCTTAATTGATTCTCTGTGCCTCTCACAACACAGTGTCTGTTTTAACCCTTCTCCTTTCAAGTTTCCAATGCCACCCAATACTCCCAGCCTTCACAGAGATGATCTAACCTCATATATTGGTCTGAAAAATTAAGGCCATTTACTAGAACTTCTCCTCTCCTTATCTTATCATGGTAACAGCATATTCTCAAAATCTCCTCTTTCACTTCAGTTTCTAATCATGAAGTGGCTTTTTTTTTTTAACAAAGCCAGAACCACCACATGTACCCTTGATCCCATCTAATCCCTTCTTCTCCTAAGGAATGCCCTTGTCATTCATTCACTCTAATCTCTTCCTATCTACTCTCCCTATCCACTGGTTTTGAGGTGTAAAGAGTACTCAGAGGGGGGATTATACTTCTGACATGTGGGCTTGTTACATGTTTATTCACTTCCTTTATTTTTAATTTTTCTAAACTCTTAAGTTCTGTCTCAGTATCAATCTGAAACCGAAGCACACTAAGGGCTAGGCAGTCAGGATTAAGTGACTTGCCCAGAGTCACACAGCTTGGAAGTGTCTAAGGCCAGTTTTTAATCCAAGTCTTCCTGACTCCAGGTATGGTACTCTATTCCCTATGCTAAGTACCTGCCCTTCATCATTCATTTTCTAATAGCTTAGAAAATGGACAAAAACAACTAGATAGAGGAAGTAATTGATTATATCACATAGTAAGTAAGGTAGATGATACATGGACATCTCTAATAGCTAAACTGTGAGTCACATTTCATTCAACATTAGTTATCAAAGACTACATTGTTGCTTGGTAAAAAATATTTTAGATTATCCTTGGATTTGAAATTTCCCCTCCAAGAATTTCTATTCATTTCCCCCCTGTGCATTCATTCGTATTGAATTTTTTGTTTGCTTTTGCATAGGTAGCTTGTTAATTCAATCACTGTATAGTTCACATGTTAGCACTGGACTATTACTTGGCCAGTGAACACTTAAACATCAGCAAGACTATCAAATATTATCTTTCATAGATGAATCTTTAACATTCTTTTTTAGTGACCATTTATTTACTTTTATATATAACATATAATATAATATAATACTTATGATTTGTTATAAATGTGATAAATTATAATAAATATGCTTATGAAAGAAAACAAATCCTCACATTAGTTATGTTTAAAAATCTCTCATTCTTTTTTTTTTCCTTCTCCCTCCTTCCCCCTCTCTAGGAAGGCAGGTATGATATGGGTTGGACATATATTATCATATAACATTTATTTCTCTGTTCATGTAAATGACATTCTTTTCCATGGGAGTCCCAATCAGTTAGGATAGGTACTAAGACCAAATGCTATATTGTGAATCTTAAAACTACTCAGACTGTACCTTAGAAGATTTGGTCTAGCTATTCCCTATTGTAACAATGGAGATACTTAAGAATCAGGATTGTATTGGGAACTTTTAAAATTACTCCACCCTACTCAGACAATGCCTTAGGGGAAGATAAAGTTGTAAACTCCTGATTGAACAAGGAAAGTCCCCAACTCATACCTTATAGTAAAGCTAAAACCTTAAGCTAGGTCTATTTTTAGATCTAATACAAAAAGGTGCTAAGTACCTGTAAAGGTTAAATTAATCACAAAAAGGTCAAGTAACTTACAAAAGGCAAGCTTAACAAAGAGGTGTGAAGTACTCAGAAGATTTAATCTAACCAGAGAAGGTGAAAACCAAAGAAGGTGAAAACTAAGAATGGGCAGTCCTGGAAAAAAAGCATCTACTGTGATTGGTAGATGTGAAAATTTAGGGGAGGTGACATAAGAGAAAATTTCTTTAAAAGGAGGGGATAAAAGGTAATTCAGGGAGATTGGAGTTTAGGAGATTCAGTGGAGGACTGGAGCTTGCTTGGAGACAGTTTTGTGGTGAGTAAATAAGATTGACTTGCTCTCCCTTAGGCTCAGGCCTAGGCCATTTTGGCCTAGGCCTTTTTCTACTGCTTGGCTCAGCCTGAGCCAGAGCAGTTTAAATTAAATTAATTTTCTTTCTCTCTCTCTCTCTCTCTCTCTCTCTCTCTCTCTCTCTCTCTCTCTCTCTCTCTCTCTCTCTCCTTCCCTTAATTCCTTCTCTCTTTATTAATTAAAACCTCCATAAATCCCAGCTGACGGGTATTTTCATATTTGGGAATTTCCCATGGTGACCACTTATTTAGATTTTAAGTCAAAACACTAAAATTATCCTTATAAGGTACAGAAGAGTTATTTAGAACCCAGATAAGTCAAAGCAATAACAACTGAACTTTCAAATGTTAATTGAAATTCCCAGAAAAAAAGAGAAATTTCTTTGAGTTTCTCAGAGATTCCATGTACATCATTTTCTAGAACAATAAGGTGACAATGTGTCTGCTCAGTGAAAACACATGAGTTTGTGCAATGCCGATGTGAGATGTCATCATAGCTTCCTTCTGCTAATGACCTCCTTTGAACAACTCTACCTACAATAGTTCTAGTCCTAAACATAATTAACATTTAAAATACTGTTTATTGTATCTTTTAATGTTACATCACCTACATTTCCTGGTGTATTTCTTCTCACTTTTTACTGAAGAAGAAGAAAAGTTAACATTTATACAGCATTATGAGGTTTGCAAAGCACTTTGTAGAAGACGGGAAAAGCAAAACTCAACAGCTCTGCCAAATACATAAAAAAAAGTATGATATCATATGCAGTGTTCCGAATCCATAATCTCCACTCTCTCAAAATTGGGAGGGAGATGACATCTCTTATGTTTTCTTTGGGCCTAACTTTAGTTATTTCAATTTCAAAGCATTTAATTTAATTTTTTTTCTTGTTCTTTCCATTTATATCATTGTAGTCATTGTGTATAATGTTTTCCTGGTTCTTTTTAAATTCTGCATTAATTTATATCAGTCATTGTAGGCTTCTCTGAATATATAGCATATAGTCTTCTATTACATCTATATACCTCAACTTGCTTAACTGATCAATGGGCATCTGTTTTGTTTCCAGTATTTTGCTACAACAAAAAGTGTTGATATAAATATTTTGGTGTATAGGGGATTTTTCTGTTAAGATTGAATTCTTATGCTTGGTAGTAGAATCTTTGAGTCATGATAGCCCCTTTCTTCTCATACTTCCACATTGCTTTTCAAAGGGATTGAACTAGTTTATGGCTTCACCGACAGTCATTAGTGTGCTCATATTTCCACAGCTCTTCTACCATTGAATCTTCCTATCTTTTATCATTTTTTCCAAATTGCTGAGCATGAGGAGAAATCAGAGTCATTTTTACTCAACATTTTGTGATTGTTTAATACTCTTTCAAATAGTTGTGAAAAATTTGTAATTCTTTAGAACTGTGTTCATGTCCTTTTACTACTTACCTATTAGGCATTGCTTTTGGTCCTGATATAGAATGTCTTAAAGGTCTTAGTGTAGTTTTAAGCTGTATTAAAACCTTTGAACTATGAAGGTTTCTATTATTTTATATTTTGAATATAAGATAATTATTGGATGTATTTATTGCAAAGTTTTCCTCATCTGACCACTTATCTTACTTAGGTGCATTGATTTTATTAATGTCAAAGCTTTATAATTTCATATAACAAATTATCTCTCTTATTTTTTATATTCACCTCTATCCCTTGTTTGGACAATAATTTATCCCCTCTTCAGAGCTGTAAAAGGTACTTGATCTGACTCTTTTCTTATTTTTATGGTTTTGTCTTATTGTCATCTCATGTGTCTATTTTGTGCTTATTGTTTACACGGCATAAATGTTTGTTTAAATTGACTTGCTACCACATTGCTTTCCAGTTTCTCTAGCAATTTTTGTCAAATGTGGAATTCTTTCTTAAGTAATTTATGTTTGGAAGTTTATCTAACACAAGACTGTGTTAAATCATTTTTTATTTTTCCTTGTCTTCTCTGTTTCACTGCTCTGTTTTTACTTCATTGCAACTCTTGCTTTTGGGGATTCACTTGGTGCATAGTAAAAATTTGTTTCAACTTCTCAGGTTGCTTCTATGTGTCAATTTTTTAAAAGATATATTTCTTGTAAGCAATAGATTATAGGGTGTTGTTTTCACATCCAATCTATCACCCTTTTTCATTTTATATGAATTGTGTAGTCCATCCACACTTAAATTTATGAAAGTTAGACTTGAATTTTCCTTGACTTGTTTCTGCAGCTTTTAAAAATTACTTTCTTTTTTGTGTCAAAGTTTGTCCATTTAAATAACTTTGCTTAACCTACTTTGATGCAATTCTGTTCTCTTATGCCATCTTTTCCCCCTACACATCATCAACCACAAGTACTCTCGTTTGTCTACCATTTCTTATTTGGAAACTCTTAGAGAGTAAGTATGATTTTTTTTCTTTTTTGGGTTTGTAGCACCTTATATGCAGTTATGAGTCTCTAAATGATTTAAAATATTTCTACCTTTCTAGCCTTTCTGTTTCATCTGCTGGCTTTTGCATTCTTTTCACAAACTTTAATTTTTTACTTATTTTAACTTAAAAAAGAAATTGTGTATATGGTATTAAAAAGATAAAATAAGCCGATGTTTTTACAATACTATACATATATTTTATATATTTCTAGGTTTCTAAACTTTTTCTGTGTTATATGCTGGCTTTTGCATGTCATCTGCTGGCCTTTGCTTGTTGGTTTCTGCAAAACTCCCATAAAATTCCCATTTAATTTGTGATGGGGAAAAGTCATGATGTGGAAGGGATACATGTAATTCATTTAATTTTTTAATTTTTATTTAATTTTAATTATTTTTATTTCTTCCCCTACTTTTTCCTATTTTGTTTCTTCTCTTAGCTCAAAAAAATCTCCCTTATTTTCTTTATAACTTTATATATTTGGTTTTCTTGGCCATTTAATCTGTTTTTCCCCCACAAGAAGTATTTTTAACATTTGTAATTCTTTTTTCCTTTCAGCATATCATGCCATTTTATTCTATAATTTGTGGTCTATATCTTTATTTATTTCTTTAATATGTGGTCCTTATAGAGTTAAAGTTTCTGGGTTTGAGTACCAGATTTGAACTTCTCTAATAATTTTCTTTGTTATTGAAATTACTGAATCTACATCATCATCTTTTAAAAAAAAATTGATATTGTCTCACTTATAGGCATATAAATTCATGAGGAATAAATATTCAATAGAAATAGCACCACATAATAAAAATTACCCTTTATAACCAAATGATGCAATTCATTTCTCCCTACTCCCTTCTCTTTAATTGTTCTCTTTTTCATTGACTATTTCATCTTATCTCTGTGTATATATTCCTTACTCACCTTCTAGATACCAGCTGTCTCTAGGGGCTCACATATGTCCCGGGCTAGGAAGTTGTCCTTGGACACACAATACTTTCAGAGGTACTTTCTCAATTCATCAGTTTTGTCCACCCAGATTAAACACATCATGAAGACCCCTATTACAGGTACGCAATTCTTTCTTCTGGGAAGCGGTACAGGAGGGAAAAGAATGAACATTTTAAAGTACCTAAAATGTATGAGGCACCCATGTTAAACTTTTTAGAAATATTGTGTCATTTGATTTTCACAATTACCATAGGAGGTTGATGCTATAATTATCCCTATTTTACAACTGAGGGAGACAGAGGTTAAGTGATTTGCCCAGTGTCACATAGCTAGTAAGCATCTGGGATCAAATTCGAAGTCAAATCTTCTTGATTTCATGCCCATTGATCTATCCATGATGTTATGCAGCTGCCTCTAGTGGTTCCTTCCCATTAGTTTGAGATTCTTCCTCATCCCCTAGGAAGTCCTTAATTCAATTTTCCCTTCTATTACTTCTCCAATTCTCCTAAACCATCTTCTTTTTGACAAAAATCAACAGAATCATTAGCCTGTCACTGTTCACACATAATTTTGGTAGGGCTATATTATCCATTCTCTTATAACCTCTACCTTCTCCATCCTCTTGACCATCCTCTCATTCTGCAATTCCATTATGAAAAATACATTGATCATCTTGTACTTTCTGTACTTGAACATCTTCATTTTACATACAAGAAAACTGTCTCAGAGAATTCAAATTTTCAAAGCTCTTCAGTAGATTCTTATATATTTGTTATCTGTAGCTAGATCTTTTTTGGAACAGAGATCACCTTAGAATGTGGAATCTCAGACATACACATTTAATTTATTAATATTATTATATAACTAATTTATGTGGAATCAAATATACACATGGGAGAAAAAGAGGAAGAAATTTGAAAATAGTGTATGAGTCAGCCATTCTATTCAATAAGCATATGCCTGAATATGAGATTGGAGATTCAAGCTTTCTATTTCTTCATTGAGTCTCAGTTCTTCTGTGCCTCTTCTAAGGTCAGTATCTCAATGACAAGCATGATTCTAGAATCCCTTCTATCATACTCACATATAATCTATTGATTCTGTTTAGATTTTTAGATTGAGACAGCCTTAGCTGGCTTTGGTAGCAGGCTTATCTAGATGCTTCCCATTGACTTTTTTTGGTCATCAAGATGCTTCCCATGAACTTTTTTTGGGGTTTTCTCTTAGTTAACAGTGAAGTAAGAAGAAAATATTAAGTGGTAGTATAATCACATTTAAATGTAATAGCACTTTTAAAATCTTCATCAATTTTACTATTACATTTTAACCAATTTCTTCCTTTGATTTATACAGAATTTCTGGTTCACTTCTGCCCTCTCCCCCATACCAGTTCCAATTAATAGGTAGGTGGGTGACATGTATGACAGAAGCGGGCACTAACGAAAAAGTGCCAGACTGAAGAGTGTATGAAATTGATCACTGTGATGGGGGAGGGGCCCCAAGGGATTGGAATCTGGAGAGGAGGAGAAGACTCAAAGAGGCTGCTAATCGAACAGGTACAAAAGAAGACATAAGGTCTCAAAAACAAAGTTGCAATGGATTCTCCCAAAAGTCGAGTTCCTAGGTTTTATCCTGGAAAAGATCACCAGGAAAATATCCAGTAAGAGAATAGTGGATATACAGAAATTAGGTATTCCATGTACAAAGAAACAACTTAGGACATTCCTAGGCACTACTGGGTTCTAAATAATTATATCTTGGGATATTCATATATTTCTAAGTGTCTCACAGATCTGACAAAAAGATGAGGTTGAGGAGTCATTGAAGCTCACAAAAGAACATCTACATGCTCTGTTCATTTTAAAACAAGCTCTCTTAACAGCTCTAGCCCTTGGCATTTCAAATTATAACAGAGATTTTCATCTATCCAGGATTGAGTTTAAGACCTTTTGCATATTACAGTGCAATTTTGGACCCAGTGGCAAAAGGCTTGGTGCATTGTCTGAGCAACATTGCTGCTGCTGCCCTCATGGTTAAAAAAGCTAATGAATTAGTGCTGGGATGCAAACTCCATGTTTACTCTACACACCAGCTAGAAAATTGCTAAAATCAGAGTAGGCATGCATTTACATCTGCAAGGCTATCTCAGAATGAAATCATTTTGCTGGCAAATGACAGTCTGTTTTTACATATATGTGCACCTTTGAATCCAGCCACATTAATCCCTGACCTACCATTGGGAGAAAAGCTCATACATGATTGCACACAGACTTTAGAAATAGTACATAGAACCAGAGAAGATCTGAAGGACACACCACTCAATGATCCAGACCTTCATATATATTCGGATGGTTATTCATATATTTTCAAAGGCAAAAGAATCACAGGGGCTGCAGTTGTGATGGGGGACAGGACCCTCTGGCATGCATCATTACCAAGTCATGTCAGTGCTCAAGGAGCCAAGCTCAGAGCCCTCATAGAAGTGCTGTTGCAGTCCAAAGGCTAAAGGGTGAATATATATAAGGATTTAGCTTATGCCTCTGGAATTTTATTTGCTACAGGACAAACTTGGAAGAATAGGGGATTTGTCACAACGTCTGGAAAAAGGATAGCATATGAGAGCCTCATAAACCAACTCTTAGAAGCAGTGAACTTGCCAAAGGAAGTGGAAGTGATCCATTGCAAGGCTCACTCCTCTGGCAAGGACGAGGTATCCCTAGGAAATCACAGGGCAGATGTAACAGCAAGATTTGCTGCAAGATTTGGTCCTATCCATGTTCTGAATTTCTCTCTGGTAGATAAGCATGATCTCAAACAAGCATATTTCCAAGAGGAGATTCGGTTATGGCAAGAACATCTAGGGGCCAGATTAGTCAAAGGAATCTGGTTATCACAAGGAGGAAAGCCCATCTTGCCCAAAAGGTTGTACCAAGATCTATGCAATGTGATTCACTCCAGAGGTCATTACAGAGTGCAATCCATGCTGGATGAGATCCACCAGTTTTGGGAAGCTCCAGGGATATCAACAAATGCTACAAGAGTGTGTCAGACATGTGGCATCTGTAGAAATCAAGGTCATTTCAAATGCAAGGCATTGGGAGGGTAACCCCTAGCTTATACTCCTTTTCAGTGTCTGCAGATTGATTTTATTAACATGCCTTGGGATCAAGGATATTAATATGTTTTAGCCATAATGGACAGACTCACTTGATGAACAGAAGCATATCCAGCAAAAAAACCCAACACTGGCATGGTAGTGAAAACACTGCTTAAAGAAATAGTTCCTAGATGTGGCATTCCAGATGCAATAGACTGAGACAGGGGAAGTCACTTTACATCTAGCATTTTACAACAAGTGTATAAGTCTCTGGGAATAAAGGGTAATTTCCATAATGTGTATAGACCAGAAAGTTCAGGACAGGTAGAAAGAATGAATAAGAAGTTAAAAACCACAAAAGCTAAACTATGTGCCCAAACTCATTTTAAATGGACAAAGGTTCTTCCACTTGCACTTTTTTATCTGAGGATGAAACCCAGAGGAGACTTACATATTTCCCCATATGAGATATTGTATGGATAGTCAGTATGGATAAGAAGGACCACTAAACCATCTATCTTTCCATGCTGGGAGGGGAATGCCAATTGCACATCTATTTGACACAGATACAAGATAGGCTGGAAGAACTGAAAAGGCTAAGACTACTAGTGCAAAGGGTCCCACTAGATTTCTTATTACATAACATAAGACCAGGGGACAAAATATATGTGAAAAATTTTACCAAAGACAAACGCACAGAGCCCAGATGGATTGGTCCGTACAAAGTAACTCTCACCACTCCTACATCGATCAAAGTAATAGGAAAAGATTCTTGGTTTTCCGTATCTCACATTAAACATCACTATGCCCATGATAACACATCAAAATACAACTTATTAGAAGCCCGAGAATGCATTCAAACACAGACACCCCAAGAACAACCCTTGATAAATATAGAGCCAATGAATCTAACAAAATCGCACAAGAAGAAATAGAGACTCTAGACAGAGACAGTGAAACTGAAATAGAATAATGCCTAAGACAGATAGTATAAATTTGTGTTAGTGAGATCAGGGAGGATTAGCGTAGTTTGTAAAACATAGGAGAAGAAATTTCTTGTAGAACCTAGGAGTATATTTGGGTGGATTTAGGATCCCTTAGAGTTATTAAACCTATATACAAATTTCAATCTCAAACCTAGACTAAAATATCATTAACCTCTACAATCAACCACATAGGAATAGAATAATTGCCTTACAGTCACACATTAAGAAAGATACTGACATTCATTACATAAAAAAAATCTCACTTGCATACATGAGGATGGTACAAACATGCTGTATAAAGTTTCACTCACATGTATCAAAATATTCACTCTTACATCACATATGGGTGATCCTGTAGTTCTGGATACCTGAGATTGTCTTTCAAGGTGAGATGACAGGCAAGTATGTATCCTGTAAAGGAGAAGGCACCCTAGACCAGTGATAAACTTCAAGCAATACCAAAGGATGGAAGATACATTGACAGCTAGAAAGAACTTTGAATCAAAGACATTATGGGAAATGAACTTTGGGAAAATGGATCATGTAAGATTAATCTCTGATTACATTAACTTCACATATAGGGAAATACATCCACATATACATTAGAATAAATATGCATCCACCATGACATATCTAGAATACAAAAAGATTTCACACTGACATTAGGGGCTGTGCCGTAAATAAGGATAACCCATGAATTGTATATCTATAAATAAATCTCTAGTAACAGAGGCTATATATATATATATACATATATATGTATTTAAATAACATGTGACATATGTATATGTGTACAAATAACAGACATATATATATATAGCATAATAATGATCTAATCGACTAATATAGATAGAGAGGAGAGAGTTAAAATACTAACCATTAATAGAAAGGGACAGAGTAGTTTAGGGTGGAAAAAGGAATGTTGTAACTAGAGAGGCAACATAGAGACAGAATAAATCAGATTTCATTTAGATACAAGTTAATATATATATGCATATAATTGTTATGAATTGTTACATTGGAATAAGCATTACATAAGGCATAGGATAGTTTAATTTTACTTAAGAGTTAAATTTTATAGTGATTGCAATAGTAATGACCTTTGTATTAAGAAATTGTTATATTGTAAAACTTTGTTGGCCCATAGTCCTAACTCTCTTCCCACAACTCAGTCTTAGCATAAAATAGGAATTTAGATTAGCAAATAGATTAGGATAAAATTTTATTATTTTGGGAGGGGGAGGGAGGTTAGATGGGAACAATAAGTAACATAGATAGATTAGAATAGATTTAGAAGGTAAGTAACTGGCATGGGCCAGGGTGGCACCATGTGAACAACAGGAAATGGAGGATTTGTGACAGAGGCTGGCACTAAAAAAAAAAAAGTGCCAGGCTGAAGAGTATGTAAAATTGATCATCTCGATGGGGGAGGGGCCCCAAGGGATTGGAATCTGCAGAGGAGGAGAAGACTCTGGAGGGAAGAGAGCAGTTGGTCTCTCAGTTGGGAGAGGTGGATAAAGACTTTCTCCTGAGGGTTACCCACTTTTCCTGCTGGTGACTGGAAATCCTTCCCCCCAACACTTCCCAATTGAAGGGACTTCTGAAGAGAAACCTGAGCAGACTTTACATCAGCTCCTGTTGCCCAGGGGTGAGTCAACCTGACTTTTTATAAGGGGGCTCAGGCTTCCAAGACCTGAGTTCCCCCCAAACTCAAGGAAGGAAGGAAAAGGGTTTAGATAGAGACAGGGACCCCCTTTCCCACTTTTCTTTTCCCATTCTTCCCTGCCCGTTATTCCTTTTGTTTTACCTGATTGAGTTGACATTAAAAGTTATCTGTTCCTCAAGGTGAGTGTGAGTGAATAGATCAAGGGAAGACCCTTTGGTCTCAAATAGTGGAGGTGGGACAAGAGGGACAAGGGCGAATTGGGGAGAGCAGCTTCAGCTAAGGAGGGAAGGCAGAAGGGGGGAAATCTTCAAACCACCTCTCCTCTCTCTGAGCTAAACCTAAACATCAGCTGTCTCCCTTGAACCCTGCTTTGAGAAGGGGGGTCTCCTCTCTTTCCCCCTCTCAATACCGAAAGGTCAAACCCCCTCGAATACAACTTAAGCAGTTTTTTTAATACACATGAAAAAGAAAATTGATAGTCAATTGGCTGCTTTCTGATACAGATTGCTTTATTTTAAAGAGACCTTAGTCTTTTCAACTACAACTGTTTAAAAGTACTCACTTTATTTTATGATCGATTTTCAAGGACAATTTTGATGGTCTACAGTTTTTACCTCTGGCACTGACTTTTGAACCCAACATCCTCTTCTCTTCCTAATTAGTCTTCTTAAATCAAGTCCATCTCCACTCCAACCCATTCTCTACCCCAATGAAAAAATCATTTTCCTAAGTGTTGGTCTGATCAAATCATCCCCCAACATAAACATTTAATAAAATCCCATAATTCCCTATTATCTCTAGGAGTTGTTATTCCCACTTCTCACTAAGATTAATTCTTTCAATGAGGCTGCTCATCAATCCCAACTCTTCTTATCTTCTTTAAGACCTTGTTCTAGACATACCTACTCTCTTACTCGAACTCTAAGTCTTTACTCTCTTCCTTTCCATTGTTTGTTTTCTGCTTTTCTACAAAAATATTTGTGAGTCTCTCTAATCCTTAAAATAACTTTCTCTTTATGTCTGTGCTTGATCTTGATGCTGTGTACCTCTCTCCTCCTTTTAGAAGAGGGAATCCTAATTACCCGACTACCCAATTCATAAAATGTATATATTTCCCCAAAGCATAGGTTTTAATTCTTGTAGCTTTGAGTTAGGGGGGGGGGGCAACAGTTGGAAGACAATGGCACATGTAAGAATTGAGGTGAAATGTGAAATGAGGAAACGTTAACCTTTTATGATATAGGCAGTTTAAAAAAAAGATTTTTGTGAGTGATGAGATAGTTTTAAACAGTCTGGGAGATGCATTTGCTACGTACTACCTGGTGCTACCACAAGTAATATATGTGTCATTGAATAGGGAAGTTTAAAAAGTAGTGGTCTGTTCTCTGAATCAGAAAGTCAGGCAATTAGAATTCCCCCTTCTAAAAGGGGGAAGATGGGGGAAAGTTCCCATCATCCACTTTTACCATTGCTATATTATAGACAAACCTTTTAAAAACAGACTGAAGCAAATTAAAAAAAAAATAAACCACCATCCCTGATAGATTGCCCAGTAGAAAATTATTTATATGAAAACTCCTACCTAAGCATAATTTCCCTCAAGTTGACATATGCTTTGAAAATACAATGTGATTTCATCTTGAATGTAAAAGTAACTCTGTATTTTTTTTTTTGCTGACACCAAGAGATACAGAACCTGCTGATGTTACATGGATGGTAGTTGGCTCAATCAATCCTAAAGAGTCTATAAATCCATGTGATATACAGTCCAGAGGAAAATATCATTGATTTATGTAATTGGAAATTTGAGCAATACAATTTTTGCGTAATGATGTTTGGTTTTCCCCTTCAAGATCCTGTATCCCTGATGAATCTGGGAGCAGAAGTGACTTGCCAGAGCCCCTGTTTATTCCACACTAGTACATCTTTTGAGCATAACTTATGATGTATTAGCATTGTCTCTGAGGTCTACTGAGTTTGTGGAAATGCAATGCATTGAGAGTGAAGATGGAATGAAGTTTAAGGATTCATGAATAAAACCTAAGTGAATGAGATTCCAAAATGAAAAAATAAAAACATGAACAAACAAAACATGACCCAAAAGGCTTTTACTCCATTGCAGCACTTTCATCACACTACAAAATTCCTGGGGTCTAATCTTAACTTTTTTTTTATTAGTTGATTAATGTATACATAGTATTTGATTTTTTAATGTTTCATGATGGCTTCCCAGAACAGGGGAAAATAATATAAACTTCAAAAGGATCCTTCAGATTAGAGGAGTATCTATTTTTAAGTAAGTGATGGAGTTTGCTACTTCTAAGAACTAACTGGTGGGCAGAAGTTACATGGGGTAAGGTTTTGTATTAGCAGAAGGAAGAACTTCTTAAGAGTTCATAGTGTCTTTCAGTAGAATGGGCTGTTTTCTAAAATGATGAGTCACTGTTGCTGATGGTGTTCAAAGGGTATACAGATTGATGTAGAAAGGAGAGTAAACCATTGAGCAAGTCATCAGTGAGCACTACGGCACTTTCTCAAATGGGATTTCTGTTTCTAAAAAGAAAAACAAATCATAAGTATTAGGTTACTTTGTCCTATAACGCTCATGACTCATAGTAAAATCTCAGCTTTATGTTTTTTTATGTTATGAGGTTCTCAAACTTAGCTTGGTTAGTGCCTACTTTGCATTTCTAATCATTTGTCATGTTCTCTATAGTAAGTTTCCTTAATTCTGCACTAGAAAAGTGATAATAATGATAGAATTAGCTAATTGGTCAGTGTTTTTATTCAGATAATGTCTTGTTTCTCTTGTTTTAAGTTTTCTTCTATTTTATATCTTCCATCTGAGAAGTTATATGTAAAGATAATTAAGAAATCATTAAACATTTATTAAGTGCCTACTATGTTTCATCCCCTGTGCTAAGCAGAGGGTTAATAACATGCTTATTGATTCATCCATTGACTCAGGTTAAACAACTCTGTTTACTGGTTATTAAGACTTGAACCTACTTTCCCACCTTTTATAGCTTCATTTCAATGAGACTGGAAATTCCTTGTTTGTGCTTCTCACAGAGAAGAAAAGAATGGAGGGATTTCAAAGCCTCCCCAGGCAGAAATCAGGAAACTCTTCTGACTATTGTAAAGATTAAAATTAATCTACAATAATTTCAAATATTGTATTTTGCAAGATTTATTAATAATCATTAGAAGTAACAAAATAAAACCATGTGCCCATGGCTAATCTACCTGCTCAAACAGCCCACTCCACCAATGTCCTGACCCAGGAAAGAAAGAGAGCTAGCCATGGAAGACCATCCAGTTTATCTCCTGTCTATGTCAGAACATAATGATAGGAAGTCAGTGGGCTCCTGGGAAATGTAGTTCAAAGGCACAAGATTTCCAATTATACATCATTTATGTGTAGCTTCCCTCCCATCAAGTAATGTGAAGCTTTTGGTGGAAATGGGTATGACCGTACTTTAACACTTTGGGGATCCATGATTTCATCAGCTTATGGTTACTCCCTTTGCCAATGGCAGCCATAACAGTGCACAAGATGCTTGTCCCTAGGTCCATGAACTTTAAAAAATATAGTTTTATAACTAAGTGTCAGGATAATTGATTTCTTTTGCAATCTTGAATATCTTATGATTTTATAAACATTCTGAGATGGGCTCTATAGACTTCATGATACTTCCAAAATATGGGGGACTATATTGTCAGCCAGGTGACTAAGTTGATAGAATATAGCACTTCAATTAAGGAAGATAATGATTTTGAGTTCAACTTTAAACCTTTTCTAGCTATGTGACCCTGGGCAAGATACATAACATCTGCTTTCCTCAGTTTCCTAATTTGTAAAATTGAGATAATAATAATACCTACCTATCAGGGTTGCTGTGAGGATCAAATGAAATAATAATTATAAAGACCTTAGCACAGCATCTGACATATTGTAAATGTTATAAAAGTTTTAGCTATTGTTGTTATTATTCCAAAGGGGTCTATGACACAGATAAGGCTAAGAATCCTTGCTTTAGTGCAAAGTCTGCAGGAATTTACTATGGCAGAAGGATTTCATCATCCAATGATTGGTGTCTCCAAACTTAGCTGGGCTAGGCTTCAGCTGTCAGACACACAGTTTATCTCTGAGCTGTCCGTGGAACCATTCCAGCTTGATAAGACTTTCAGGAGTTTATATTCCACCAACCTCACCTTCAAGAACTCAAGGTCACCTCCCTGCCATGATGACACATGGTGGCTACAAAGTATATGTAGGAGGTAAGTCTGTACTCCTATTCAATAAGAATAACAGCAACAATAGTAGTTTTGCTTTATTTGCCCAAGGCATTTATCATTAGATAAAACTCATCTTTACTTCCATCTTCATATGCTGCTGCCCTTAGCACTCAAATCTACATCTTGGCCAATGACTATAATTCACTGATCTGGATTGAGTAGATGAAAGATAGTGGCAGCTTCATAATATATCACCTCCTGTAACATTCTGTTATCATTATGTGACTTTTATGGTTTTTCTATTTTGAATGATTCCTATCAACCAGATTGTAAAAAGAAAATCCCTATTGTGATGCTCCAACTGTGGTCAATCTATGACAAAACAGTATATAAAAAATTAAATACTAATGTGTATGTTATATGAGTTTTGGGTAAAACAATATGCATTGAATCATATATTAATTAAAAGTTTGAAAAAAGTCACATATTAGTCTCCTTATAGAGACAGATAGATGGTTTAGTGGATTGAGATCCAGGTCTAGAAACAGGAGGTCCTGGTTTCAAATCTGATCTCAGACACATCCTAATTATGTGACTAGGCAAGTTTCTTAACTCCATAGCCCAGCTATTATCACTTTGGAACCAATATTTAGTATATATTTTTAAAATTTTGATTTCCAAATCCTCTCCCTCTTTTTCATTGTTCTTCTCTTACTTTTTCCCCACCTCTTTGAGACAGTAAGAAATCTGATATAATTTTACATGTAAAATCATTGGAAAATATTTTTCCATAGTAGTCATTTTGTAAAAGAGGTCTTAAACAGAAAAAAGAAGTAGAAAGTGGAATATAGTCTGTAATCAGCATCTACCAATTCTTTCTTAGATAATAAACAGCATTTTTCATTCTCAGTCTCTGGGATTGTCTTGGGTCACTTCATTGCCAAGGATAATTAGACCATCCACAGTTGTTCATCAAAAAATATTGCTATCACTGTTTATAATGTTCTGCTTCTGCTTACATCACTTTGTATCAGTTCATATGTCTTTCCAGATTTCTCTAAAATCATCCTGTTAGTCATTTCTTATAGCACAATAGTATTCCATCAAAACCATATATCATGACTTGTCCAGCCATTTTCCAGTTGATGGACAACCCTTTAGTTTCCAATTCTTTGCTACCACAAAAGGAGCTGCAATAAATATTTTTTTGTAGAAATAGGTCCTTTTCCCTTTAAAAAATATCTTTTGGCTATAGACCTAGAAATGTTAATGGCGGAAATACAGTTTTAGAGTCCTTTGAGAATAGTTCCAATTTGTTTTCTAGAATGGTTGAATCAGATCACAACTCCACAAAAGTGTATTGGTATCCCAATTTTCCTGCATCCCCCTCCACATTTGTCATTTTCCTTTCTGTCATATTATCCAATCTGATAGATATAAGGTGGAACCTCAGAGTTGTTTAGTTTGCATTTCTCTAATCGAGAAAAATATAGAGCATTTTTTCATATGATTATAGATGACTTTGATTACTTCATCTGAAAGCTGTCTGTTCATATCTTTTGACCATTTATCAATTGAAGAAATACTTTTATTTTTATAAATTTGACTTAGTTCTCTCTATATTTGAGAAGTTAGATTTTTATCACAGATACTTAACTATAACATTCTGTAATCAAGGAAGAATGGCCAAAAGCAGAGTAAAACTTGAAATTTAATGAAGATGGATCCAGGTGAGGCAGATGGAACATTCAACCAGCAGGGGAAGGGAGAATTTGAGAATTCTATTTCAGATTCAGAGGAGAAGAGTATGGTCACTCACTCACTCACTCACTGACTCTTTCACCAGAGACTGACAAGAGGTAAGAAGGAGAGTTGCTTTCCAATACCCTTTCTACCTGGATGAGTGTAAGAAGTTCTTGCCCATTGAAGACCTCTGCTTATTTAAATTCACTTTCTCCTTGGGGAAAGTCAAACCATTTCTCTGAAGAGACTTTGTCATAAAAGCCTTCAACAGTTGATAGTAAAAAGACATTAAGGACCTCCCATCTCTTTCCTCTACCCCTCTCTCTCCCTATCTTTCTTTCCCAAGAAATAAATTAACCATTTAGAATATTGAAGATTGTCTCTAAGTTTTGTAATAGGAGGGAAGATTTCAAAGCCAAAGAAGAAAGTTGAGAGGGGTTGACTCACTTTTGGTCAGGTCCAGACTCCATTAAGATTGACCAGTTTAGTGGAGGAAGGAGGAAGTAGCTACACACATTAATCAGCCTCCTCCTGGTTTCCTGTTCCTAGCATTTAAAACCCCTCTATCTATCCCACTATTACAATTCCCAGCTTTCTGCTTTCCTTCTAATCTTGGTTGTTTTTGTTTTGTTTGTACAAAATCTTTTTAATTTAATACAATCAAAATTATCCATTTTACATGTTATACTTCTCTCTATCTCTTGTTTAGTCCTAAATCCTTCCCTTATTCATAAATGTAATTATTCCATGCTTCCTTAATTTGCTTATATTATTACCTTTTCTATTTGAATCATGTCCCCATTTTGACCATATCTTTATGTATGGCATGAGATGTTGGTCTATTCCCAGTCTTCCGTCTCCTTCTCTTGTGCCACATGTATAATAGGCCTCCTATTCTCTCTTTGCAGTCATTTTCCCATCTGCAAGGCTTAAGTTTTGCTTTCAGGTTCCTCCTTCAGCTTTCTACTCAGCACTTCCCTTGGCTTTTTGGGAGAAGTAAACAAGATGCTTTCAGAGAAAAGATCCCATGGGGTTTCTTTCACTCTTTCCTTTCCCCTGGTAACAGCACACCAACCTATTGTTGCTTTAAAAGATTTATTATAAAGCCACAGGGGAATATACAATAACGTAGAGGATAGGAATGATGTAATAACAAATGAAAAGGCTAACACTTTTCAGTTTCTGGTTAAATCTGGGTCTTGCAAACTTGCTATAATGTATTCATCTACTTTCCCCAATCCCTCTTTTGTGAAGCCTTCTTCTATCCAGTTCTACCATCATGGCCTTTATATGAACTTAACTCAAGACCCTTGGGAGGAATTGTTTGAGTGAGGAAGAGGGGAAAGAGGATAGAATCTCTGTCCCTCCAATCCTCCTCCCCATCCCCCACCAGAGGATGACCTTGTGAACTTCAGAAGGACGGAACATTTGGAATTATTATCACCCTCTTTTGTAGCAGCATCTCTGGAACAGTAGCAACTGATGACAGCATCTATATCAGGAGCCAAGGATGAACTATATACACTGATGAAAGGCAGCTTCAGGATTCCAAAAGAGTACCAAGCTCCAGAGCCCAGAAGAAAGGAATACACCAACGGGGGACTTAATAAGTGTTCCAAGAAAGGAGAAGATGACCTTTAGGAAGTGAGTTACCCTTTGGTCACCTAGACTCACTAAATTTGAGCCCCATTGTCCCAATGATTATACCTGTTTATTAGGAGAAAGTGTTACAGGTTTTGGTAGGGGTCCAGGAGGATTTTTTGGATCAGTTCTTATTATGTCACCTTAGTAAATAAATACCCTTTTCTAAAGTTAATTAAATCTGTTGGCAAAGGAAAGCACACCAGATACAGGATTGGGTGGAAAAATACTGGAATCCTTACCTTAGTCCCTCAGGGATGCCCATAGAACTCTAAGAGGAGAAGTAATCAATTGTCTTCAGGGATACCAGCTTCAAAGTGTTAGTGTGTGTTGGGAGAGTAAACCCAGAGAGGGTTTTACACAGCCATGTAGGACAGGAGCATGAATAGATTCTCCCAAGTATATGCTTCTCAGGACTAGCGGTCTCCTTTACTATATCACCTTCCTATCCACCATTACCTTCTATCTTATGGGATTGAATGCCATTTTTTACAAAGATAGTAATGGAAAGAAAAGAGTACTACACTGAATGACACTACTGTGTGCTTAGTTTACCCTTACTATCCCAAGTACCTCTTTGGCAGCCTTGCTGCTGCTGCTGCTGTAGCAACCTGAGAAACAATTCAGCAATTCCATGTATTTTACCCTTGAATCCTTTGCCTCCTTTTCTTTTTGCTGTCAACCCTGAGTTATTCTCCCCTGATCCTAATAATCAGGGACTGTTTCTGTCTCTACCACCTAACATAGTTCTTTGTGTAAATTTACTGCTTAATTAATGTTGGTTGAAAAAAAATGGTTGAATGGAATTGAAGTAGCTAGATTATAAACTCGTAGTTTCATAACAAAGACAAATCTGAGACATTCATAAATGATATTTTATATTCCCTGCTATCCCATTCCACAATCCCTTCCCTTAATAACAGTCTGTAAAAATCATTTTGCTTGGCATATAAGGGCATGGGTGAAACTTTCTGCCCCGTTGTCAGCTAAAAAAACAGAAAGTGTTGACATTTCTTGAGAATATACCTTATGTCATTTTAATATGCACACACTTCCAAGTGTTCCCATTTTAGGGTTCTGAGTCATCATCGCCATCATCATCATCATCCTCCTCCTCCTTACATTTCTTTATATGGTGCTTTATCATTTACAAGGTGCTTTACACATAATACTCTATTAAATGTTCATACCCAGTAACACTAGACAAGTTTTACCTCTGTTTTACAGATGAAGAAACCAAGGCTCAGAGTACTTTAAGATAATTGTCCTCGGTCACACTGCTAATAAGTGTAAGAATGATAACTTGAACCTTATTGTTTGGCTTTAAAATATAATTCTTTCCTCACTCTACTAACTGCTTTTTGAATGTTTGGCTGTGAGGTAGGTGCTATTATGATTCCCATTTATAATTTAGGAGACTGAGGCACACAGAGGTAAAATGACTCACTTGCCTAGGGTCAATTAGCTAGTAAATGTCTGAGACTAGATTTAAACTCAAAGTTTTCCTGACTCCTGGCCCAGCACTCTATCCACTGTACCAGGTAGCACTCATGAGAGATTTTACTGAGGCAGAGTACATAGAAGTTGGTAATTGAATGAGAGTTAAGGGAGAGGGAAATGTAAAAGATAACACTAATTTCTAACATGGAAGCCTGGATGAATGGTGGCACCATTCCAAAGTAATGATGTTAGAGGGAACAGATTCTGGGGAAAAGGCTATAAGCTCAGTTTTGGATATATTGAAATGACAATGGGCTAATTCAAGGTGGAGATATTTTCTTGTAAGCAGCAGTGGTTCTCAACCTCTCAATTTGTAGCAATGAGAATACATAATGCATACCAGGTATTTACATTCCGAATCATAACTGTAGCAAAATTACAGTTTTGAAGTAGCCACCAAAATAATTTTTTTGGTTTGGGGTCACTGCAACATGAGGAACTGTATTGTGGGGTCATGGCATTAGAAAGGTTGATAACCACTGAGTTAGAGAATCTGGTCTGTAACTCAGAAGAGAAGTGGGATGGAGATTTGAATGCTGGTGGGCATTAAGTGGCTTAGTTGATTGAGAGCCAGGAATAGAGATGGGAGGTCCTAGGTTCAAATGTGAACCTCAGATACTTCCCAGCTGTGTGACCCTGGGAAGTCACTAACTCCAGTTGCCTAACCCTCACTACTCTTCTACCTTAGATCCAATATATAGTATTGAATCTAAGATAGAAGGTAAAGGTTTTTTTTTTAATATTTTGAATGTTATTTGAATAGAGGTGGTTACTGAAACTATGAGAAAGAATGATAATTCTGAGAGAACATAGAGAGAAAAAAGGGGCCTAAGATATAGTAGTGGATAACACCCACTTTAAAGAAGACAGTAAGTTTAGTCATAATTTGAAGGACATTGGAAAGCTTGCCTGATCAAATTTATCTTCCGTGAAAGTCTGGCCAAGTGCCTGAAATTAATTCTCCACTTTTATTGAGTTAAGGTACTCTATTACCTGGGAGACATGACAAGTAAACAGATCCCTTCTATTGTATTAGTTCATTTGATTAAAGCATTGTCCTAAAAGGCATTAGGATCTTGAAGGAATCCTCGCATACCTAAAATATACTCCTATGCCTTCATTACTTAGATTCTATGCATTTTGATTGGGGAAGCAATTGAGACAGATATCCTGAAGTGAATTATTGCAGACCTGCCTAAACTGATTATAGCATGGAGTGGGTTTGGTGTTTGAAATGTACTTGATCAATAATCCATCAACCAATCAGCATTGATTAAAAACCTCCTATGTGTCAGGCACTGTGCTAAGCAATGGTTATAAAAAAGAGGCAAAAGACAGTCCCTGCCTTCAAGGAGCTTGCAATCTAATAGGGAAAGGCAACATACTCTCTCTCTCTCTCTCTCTCTCTCTCTCTCTCTCTCTCTCTATATATATATATATATATATATATATATATATATATATATATATATACCTACATACACACACAAAGCAAGTTATATACAGGATAAATAGGATGTAATTAATAGAGGAAAGGCATTGAAACTAAGAGAGAGTGGGAAAGGATTCTTGTAGAAAGTGGGATTTTTGTTGGGTTTTAAAGGAAGTCAGAGAGGTCACTAGTCAAATCTGAGGAGAGAAGAGTGTTCCAGGCATGGAAGATAGCTAGAGAAAATGCCAGAGTGGAAAGATCCAGTGTCTTGTTGACTGAAAAGTCAAGAGGACAATGCTACTTGATGGGAGAGTATATGTCATGTAGTGATGTGAGGAATAAGAAGACTGGAGAGATAGGAGAGGACTAGATTTTGAAGAGCTCTGAATGACAATCTGAAATTTAGGAAGCTTTGGAAAAGGAGAATAGCTGAGCCTAGCTGACCCAGCAGGATGCTATTGCAATTGTCCAGATGTGAGCTGATGAGAGTCTGTACTGGAGTGGTGGAAGTACCAGAAGAGAGAAAGGAGCATGCCTGAGGAGATATTGCAAAGATAAAATTGATAGGCTTAGGCAACAGCTTGGATATGGGGAGGAGAGATAGTGAGGAGTCCAGCAAGGCAAGACTGTAACTGAGAAAAAAGGTGGAAACCGTTCAGACTTTGTCTACCTTACATTTTAGTATAAGGCTGGTTCTGTTGGCAGGGGAAAAAATGTGAAACCATTAGCCATTCAGAGCGGATAATAAACTGACTTGGAGACCATGTGTGTATGAGGCCATGTCTGGATAATTGAATGTAGCTCATTAAGTTGGCCCTGTAAGTCACAGGCCTTGTATTTATAGGTTCCTGTAACAGACTGTGGAGAATTGGAACAACTGAATCTTCAGGGCAGATTTGATTCTGGTAGTCACACAGACATTGCTTAAGGCACTATTGTAGCTCAGAATTGGAAAAGCAAGCAAAGCCAGAGAAGGAATGCATTCACTCTAGGGCTCCTGCTTTAAGGCTGGACCCTATAAAGAAATGAATGCTTTTTATGAACATTTGGGGTGAAAAATCCGTGTCTATATGAATTATTCTCTTTCTGGGTGATGGCAAAACAATTTCTAATTGTATTTTCTTTGAGGTTTCTTTTTCCCCCTAATGAGAGAAGAGATGAGGAGAGGAGGTGGGTAATTAGTTAAGAGAGCGATTATGTAGGAATGTGTGGGCCAGTTTCTGACAATAGGAAGCTTCCCAATTGCCAAAGAGTCCCAGTGGTTTGGTCTAGCTAACAAATGAACTCCATCCCAGGGTGACTGGTTTAGGCAGTCTGGAACCTGGTAGAGGGAATATTCTGGGAGCAAAGGGACATACATTAGATCATGTTGGTGAGGTTCTGGTAAATGAACTTTCCTAGAGCACCAGAGAGGAATTATAAAAAGATTGAGGATTAAGATCTGGAATTATATATTTTTTCCCAAGCTCAGCTCAAGCAGAAGCTGATTGAGATGCTCCATCTGATCTCTCAACCCTCTCCTGCAGTTTACCTTGACCAGGGGTTAAGATTAGAGAATAGCCATGGATATATTGCAGAAGAGAGTCATCCCAGGGTTAAGAGGAAGTATTCTCTGTTGATAGAGCTACACATAATCTACTTTTTCCTTTGGATGCAAGAGGTCTGCCATGTTATCTATATTTTTTAATACCCTCTCCCCATGGGTCATAGATATATGCAAACAGGTAAAATTGGGTTGCAGTAAATAGGAAGAGTAGCCTGGGAGAAGATAGGGGCTAGGCCATTTTTTTTTTTTTGGTGAGGATGAAGGTAAAGGAAGGTTATAGGCTAGTTGTGAGTTAGAATTAGCTAGAAAACTCATCTGCTGAATCCCTTCAGGCTGTTACACTGAGGCATTACCTAGGGCTCAGCAGTTAATGAGATTTGGCTCAGATTGGGACATATGAGCTCAGTCTAGTCCAATCCCCTTATTTTACAGATAAAAAGATTGAAGCCTAGATCAGTAGAGTTCCTTACTCAGGGCAGATTAGATAATAAATAGCGGAGTTTACAATTAGAACTCAAAAAATTTTCAAATACTCTTCAAACCCTTTCCAGGGTCCAATTTTACCTGTCTGTATATCATTTATGTCATTGAACAAGTCATTTAACTCCTTGGTGCAATCCAACTCTGTCTGTCTTCAGAATATTTGCTGAGATGCTTTGGTAGAGGAATCATTTACCTATCCATATATCAGCATAGCATAATGGATAGAGGGCTGTCCTTGGAGTCAAGAAGACCTAAGCTTAAGTGTGGCTTCTTAACACAACTGTGTGATCCTGGGCAAGTTACTTCATTCCTTAGTACCAAGAAGGTGTCAGTCTGCGTTGATAGAGGACATTATCTAGATGAGTGAAATCTCTCTCTCTTGCTCCTCTCTCTCTTTCTCCCTTTTGCTGTCTCTCTTCTTTTCTCTTCCCCTCCCCTGTTGTTGCTGTTTCTCTTTTGGATCTATTAGAATACCTTGTGGGTACACACAAAACACACACACACACACACACACACACACACACACACACACACACACACACTCCTTTTAACAAAGGGAATGAATGGCAGGAAATGCTTAGGACAGCCTGATCTCTTCTACCTCTTCCCAGGCTTGAACCCCTCTCATTTTCCTCCTTATACCCCATCCTGACCCTCATCTTGGATTGAGCTTGAGTTGACAATGACTGATAGGAGAGGCATAGAATGTAAGTATATGGCAAGCGTGAACTTCTTGGACTTACCCCATTTAGCTTAGACAATTAGTAGAGTTCTGGGTCCCACCCTGAGCTCCACAATTGAAGCAGGATGGGGGATTTAGGAGAGGATTCAGCAGAGAGTTACAACAGTAATTAAATGATTGTAAAATAAAATTACAGCTTGGAGAAGATAATGTTGAGGGAGTGATGTCATAATCAATCTCAAGAATATTAACAATTCTTGCATAGATGAAGGTGTCTAATTTTCTCCACCTTCACTGAACAGTCAGAGAAGAAGAGACGGGCTTAAAGAATAGCACAAAGGATTTAGGTGAGGTATTAGAAAAAAGATTGTTAAATATTATGGTGTTATTGAGAGGAGTCTTGCAGTTTCTTTTTTTGGAAGACTTTAAAAATAGGCTAGATCCTGATATCAGGCATGGATTAAGAATGGTCCTGCAGAAATAATGGGGGATGGACTAATTAACCTCTTAAATTCTTTCTCAGCTCTGAGATTCTATTCTTCAATATAGGCCATGGAGATCATGATATATTAATAAAATGAATTTTTATTTCTCATTTTCCTTTGAGAAAGAAAAATGGCTGGTGATATTTTTGAAGTGAGTTTAATTTTCAGACCCATTATAGAATAGTTCCTTGCAATGTGATTGGTTATTGTCTACGTCACAGGAAGCTCAGTGACAGAGTTAGCTTTGGTCATATTCTTGCCACTTGTATCCTATATCTAAAAATAGTAGAAACTTTTAGGTAATAGTTATGCTTTTTAAAAAGCGTTAAAATCTCTTAGCCAGGGTTTTCAACTTAAGCATTCATTCTGGTTTATTTTAAATCAACAAATGGTTATTCAGTGTCTATGCAGAAGCTGCACCTTGAAGGAGATAGATACACATTTTAGTTAAGCAATGGTTATTGCTCTTTTGCAGTCTACAGTCTAATAAAGAATATGACAATCATACCATAATGGACAATAAAGCATGAGGAGTATATTAGGGAGGCACAAGCAAAGTGCTAGATGATGAGGAAGGCAAGGCTTCATGGAGGAGCTGATATTTGAGTTAAACTTTAAAGGATGACTATGAATTCAAAGACTGGGACAGCTATATGGTGCAGTGGCTAGATTGCTGGATCTAAAGTCAGGAAGACTCATCTCCCTGAGTTCAAATATGGCCTTAGACACTACTAGCTTTTGACCCTAGGCAAATCACTTAACCTGTTGACCTCAGTTTCCTCATCTGTAAAGTGAGCTAGAGAAGGAAATGACAAACCACTCCAGTACCTGTCAAGAAAACCCCAAATGTGATCACAAAGGGTTGGGCATGACTGAACAACAATAAGGAATTGAAAGAAAGAAAGAAAGAAAAAGAAAGATATTAATTTTAGGTACAGAGAACCAACGAGCAAAGGCATGAAAATAGGAAAGTGCAAAACATGTTGGAGAGGCAGGGCATAATCTAGTTTGACTAGATAATACATGTGATATCAAATAAATTTGGAAAGATTATTTCCATAATTTAAAAGTTCTTGAGTGCCAAGAAGATTTAATTTTAATTATAGACATTAAGGAAAGAGAAAGGGAGAGAAATAGACAGCAAGATTGAGACAGGGAGGCAGACAGAGAAAGGAAGAAGAGAGTTTTGGGATCATTTGTGTAGAGATGACAAAATTCCATAAGTGAAGCTTTTGCCAAGGGAAAGAGTGGAGAAAAAGGAAGAGGTGGTCAAAGGCAGAAGCTTGGGAGGCAATTACTTTAAGGAGTTAAAAAGAATGAATAACTACCACAATAAATAGGGAAGTGGTTAGAGAAGTAGAAGAACCAAGAGTGTGACCAAAAGAGTCATTCTAGAAAACTGTTGAAGGAGAATGAAGAGGATGGTCAACAGTGTCAGATTCTTTAGAGAGGTCAAAGAAAAAGGAACCCTCTGAATAAATGAACAAATAAGGACCTCTTTGAAGGCAGCTTAGGCAAGACATTGGAGAACTTTGACAGAGTCCTATCAGTAGAGTAGTTGGATGCAAGCCATATTAAAGGGAGGGGTGAGAAAGTAGAGGGCATTGACAAGAGACTACTTAATTTTTTTCTAAAGTCCTTACCTTCTGTTGTAAAAGCAATACTAGTATCAATGTCAAGCCAGAACAGCAGTAAAGGTTGGCAATTGGGGTTAAGCGATTTGTCCAGAGTCATATAGCTTAGTAAGTATCTGAAGCCATGAACTACTTTTTAAAGAAACGACCATAATACAGAGGACAGAGGTAGAAAGCATCAAGATCAAGTAAAGAGATAACAAGAAAGCGATTTTAAAGATTAGAGACCCATGAACATGTTTGTAGAAAAACAGAAAAGAAACAATGGAAAGGAAGAGAGTAAAGACTTAGAGTTGGAGTAAGAGAATAGGTACATCTAGAACAAGGTCTTAAAGAATATAAGAACAGCTGGGATTGAGGAGCAGCCTTATTGGAAGAATTAATCTTAGTGAGAAATATGAATAACAACTCTTAGAGATAATTGGGAATCCTGGGAATTTATTAAATATCTATGTTGGGGGATGACTTGATCAGACCAGCACTTAGGAAAATTATTTTTCCAGTGATGTAGAGAATGGATTGGAGTGGGGATGGGCTTGATTCAAGAAGACTAATTAGGAGGTTATTATATTATAGATGGGATCCTTAACAGAGTGGTGGCACTATGAATGGAGAAAAGAGAATGTATGTAAAAGATGCTATGGAGGTAGAAATGACAAGATTTGGTAACTGAATGCATGGGGTGAGAATGAATACTTAAGGACCATTCAGCACTGCTAATCTGGAAAACTAGAAAAATGGCAGTCTTTGATGGAAACAGGACAGGTTAGAAGAGGGATGGGTTTGGGAGGGGTGGAGATGCTTTCTCTTTTGTATGTGCTGAGTTTGAGATGTCTGTAGTTCAAAATATGCACTAGACAGAGTTTGGAAGAGAGAATCAGGCTGAATATATAGATCAGATTGTCACTTGCATAGAGATGATAATTAATCCTAGGAGTTGATGAGGGAAGTGATATAGAAACCGGCAAATGCCAGCAACAAAGAAGGGGAGAGGGTGGCAGATCTCATAAATTCTTAAGGAGGAAAGGTCAAAAGGATTCTAGATTTAGAACCAAGAATGCCTTGGGATCAAATTCTGCCTCAGACATTCTCTAATTATGTGATATTGGGTAAATCACTAAACTATAGGGTCCTTATTTGTAAAATGAGGAAAATAATACCTGTAGTTTCCACTTCAAGACACGGTACATCATATTTCATAGAGAACTAGCCTTGGGGCCAGGAAGATCTGAATTAAAGATCTTTGGACATATACTAGCTGTACAAATGTGAGCAAGTCAAAGAGTACACAGCTGATAGAATGTAGGATTTAGGGTCAGGAAGATCTGTGTTCAAATCTGACCATAGGCACTTATTGGCTGTTTGACTCTGGGAAAGTCAGTTAATCTCTGCTTGCCTCAATTTCTTCATTTGTAAAATGAAGATAATAATAGCACTTTCTACCTCCCATGGTTGTTGTGAAGATCAAATTAGGTAATTATAAAGTGCTTAGGATAATGCCTGGCATAGCAAGTGCTATTTAAGTGTTATTATTATTAAAATTACTATTATTACTTAATCTTCAAGTATGCAGGCAAGTCTGTATGAGTATAAATCATAGATAAGGTGGCAATAGTCACTGGTAGAGGGATTTTCCCTTCTTGGAGTTCTAAATACTAGTAAAATAATCCCAGGACTCATTCCTATTTCTCACCCTACTTCAGTTATTACAAGGAGAAAATGAGGTAATGCTTTTAAAGCCCTTTGCAAACTAAAAGTTATATAAATGTTAGCTCTCAGGAATAGTTTGCAAGTTATTGGGATAAAGGAGCATGCCTGTCTGTCCCTGTGAATCAGGGGGAGCAGAAGAAGCAGTGGCTCTCAGTGGAAAGAATGACAAGGCATATGGCATCCCCAAGAGACGTCCTGTTACCTGTTAGTGACTACTCTGACTGCTGACAGTGTCTAGTTCGACTACTCCTTACTGTATTAAACCTTCCCTTATTTTTCTTCATCTCATATGTAGATACAGATACAAATTAATCATAAATATAACATTAATAATAGACACCTAGCTTTCATTTTCTATGCAAATTGACTGACCAGTGTACAGTAAGGTGTCTATATTCATCACTATTTCCAATGTCATTGTAAGTCATGTAAATCAACTGGAGAACATAATTCTACATGATTACTTTTTTTTTTAAGTTACATTTTTTAATTTTGACAGTTTAAGTGAGTTTAGGGTTCAGAGGCCAACTTTAGTGTGTCATAGACATGTCCTATCTGCTATTTCCTGGCATTGCTCTGCTAATGAAGTTTGCTATAGATTTCTGGGGTCTGTTCATGAATTGCCACTGAAGGATACTAGATTGAGATCAAATCAACAAATATTTATTGCAAGGCTCTAGGCTAGGCCCTGTAGCCATAAAAAGTTGAAGACCTGATCCCTTCATTTAGAGCTTACAGCCTAATAGGGGTGAAGAGACTTAAGTGCTTGAAAATGTAAATAACAATAAGAGATGTAAATAACAGCTTGACAAGGATAGAAGAGGTGTCATTAGGGAGTACATGATTAATTGCCCCAATGAAAAGTACAGATATTAAGGATTGTAGTAGTTTAGAAAGCAGAAATAATATTCTTGGATGGGTTAGTCAAAGTATTCTAAAAGCAAGGGGGGATTGGAAGGAAGGTAAGATTTGATCAAGAGGCAGCTAGATCCTTCTGTAGAAGGAGAGCGGGACCTTGTTTTATTATCATTATAATGCAAAGCTTAAATTCTTTTGAGAGTAATTTTAGGATAAGAAACTTTCTACCTCCCAGAATCCAGAAAGTAAACTGTTTAGAGAAGGTTCCATGAAGATGCCTGCAGAGACTATATGCTGCACCAGAAGATCCAGAGTGAACTTTGGGATGTGGTGATTTGAACTTGAATGCATTTATTTTGAATGTACACTCTTATGTCAAAGGGGACTGCCCCAAAATTGGCTTTTTTGTCAACGTAGCAATCATAGGTTTTGTTCTTTGTCTCTTTTGTTTCCCGTTTATCCCCAAATTATTGTAATTTCCCCTTAGAAAGTGCAATATTAACTATACCTTTAGTTAAAATTTTTTTAGAGTTTTAAGTTGGCTATGTGTACTGATCCAATGGAGAGACTGGTCTCCGAAAGGATCACAGGGTGGAATTTGTATTTGGAATTTTGTACCATTGAACTACATTACCCAGCATCCCATTCCTCTTTCATCCCCGCTTTACATCCTTAAGCTTGTATAGATAAATTTTGCAACTCTGCCCTTTTGTACTCTTTTTCCCATGCTCTCCTCCTGGCTCTTGTCCTGCTTTTGGCACTCCAGGAAACTCTCTTTGCTAATGCTATCATTTTTCTTTTTCTTCAGGTTATTAATTAATAAATTCTTGTAAGAATATAATAACTGAAGTATTTGGTTATTAATTTTTTTAAAAACCCTTACCTTCCATCTTGTGTCTTGTGTATTGTGCAGTAAGAGTGGTAAGGGCTAGGCAATGGGGATCAAGTGACTTGCCCAGGGTCACATAGCTGGGAAGTGTCTGAGGTCAGACTTTAACGTAGGACCTCCCATTTCTAGGTCTGACTCTCAATCCACTGAGCAACCCAGCTGTCCCCTGGATACTAATTTCTAATCTTATAGCCTGGAGTCTGGAAGACCTGAGTTCAAATGTGGATTGGCTTAGGCAAGTCACTTAACCTTTTTATGCTTTAATCCATTAGAGGAGGAAATGGAAAAAAAAAATTTCTGGATCTTTGGAAGAAAATCCTAAGGATAGCATGGTCCATGGGGCACAAAGAATGGGGCACAACTAAACAACGACAATGTTTGATGGAGGTAGGGAAGGTGTCCCCAGCTTCTGGAATGGCATTAGTGAACAGTTTGGGGGCAGGAAAATATGAAGTACATGTGATTTTGGCTAGAATAAAGAGTTCATATAAGGAAATCCTAGGAAATGGTGGCTGACTAGATCTTAGTTCCAAATTGGCCTTGGATGAGAGCCTACCATTTCTGCAGTGCTGTGTTACCTCTCAAAACTGTGGATAGATGCCTCCGAGATGAAAGGCAAGTTCAAATACTAACTAAAATAGAACTAAATTTGATACTTCTTTCAAGTAATTTTTTTTCTCATTGAAAGCTTTTGTCAGGAAGGGAAAAATAAAGTGGATAGCTCTTATTCACGCCTTTATTCATTTTGCAACATTACAACCATGTGAAAGCCTTCCTTGTGTGCATAAAGTTTTTGGCAGCAATAATTGGCCTAACTTACAAGGAAGTTCCAGTGGGAGTGTGTGTACTCACTAGTTTCTTCCTTCCTCTCAGTGGCCTCGAGGTCCGTACTTTATACTGTGTTTTGAAAATGTCACCTTCTACTCTAAAAGTCTGAATTCTTTTTTATTTTTTTTCAGAGGGTAGAAGGGGTGGGAATAGAGGAGACAGCTGAACTGATGTCAGCATCTTCCCATTTTTGTCACATCCTCCTTTACAGGGTGGCCTTAATGTGCTGAATGGGTTTAGGGATCAGATGGTGTGTGTTTGCATCTTTCTAATTAAATTATTGAATCCACCCTAGAATTTGACTGACTTTTCCCACATAGCCAGTGGAAATGATGACGGCTGAAGTCAGTCAGGAAAAAGCTTTATTATTGAGGGTTCTTTATAGCCTAGCCATGCCAGTCCACTGTCGCTGTTGCTGTCTCTCTATGGTTCCATAGCAGCAGGAGGGATGCAGTCAAGTCAACAACATTTACTGTGTGCAGAACATTGTACTGGCTAACCATTTTTAAAGCTATTTCAAGGTCTTTTCAGGTTTCTAAAATCACTCAGAGCCTTCTGTGGGGCTGCTTAACTTCATTTAGGAAAACCTTTCTATGTTTCTACCTTATGCATAATCTATGAGTCCCCTGCTAATGACTGAATGCAAATATTGTTATCACCTTCCATTTACTGAGGACCCCATTGTTACATTGGAGAAATGTGTTAATCCTTTTGTAATTAATGCCTTATTGAGGTCTGTTGGGGTCAAGGGCAAGCTGGATCTTGGTAAATTAACTTTGAAGTCCTTCCTTTAGCCCTCATTTTTTTCTCTGACATTTAAAAGGAATCACTTCATAAAATGTTCTCATTTTTTCCTTTTACTAATAATATTCTAATAAGACCATATTTCTCATGATCAGATGAAACTAAACAAAAAAAAATGAGGTGAATGGTAAGAAAAGACTCCGTCTGAGCTAACCCGATTAGTGGAAAAGCTGTTAGAGTTGGATATATTCTGTGCACAAGAATTCATTATAGAATACAGTTTATGATGTGCCTACAAAGGTAATACTATATAATTAGGTTAATTGTATGGGACCTGGTCTTTCTCAGAGTGGTCAGGAAGGCAGGTTTTTCTTACTTCCATCCTTGATAGTGTACAAACTAGTACTCTACTGGACTCAAAGGGGAAGAATCAAATTTATTAAATGATTAAAACATATATTTATTTCCTAGAGCTCTTCCCTATGTCTCACTAGCTTTGCTGGGGATTGGGAAGTAGAGAAGGATAATAAGAAAAAACTACAATAGTAATAATAACAAAACTGTCAACCCACTGAGTTGTCCAAGGAAGTGGCTCCACTGAACTGGAGTAGAATTGAGTGAGAGAAAGATACTGGAAACTGAGGAAGAAGCAAAGGATATTTTTAACGTATTCTTTTCAGCTGAATGAGCATGCATACTGGTATCCCCATCCTAAGGAGAAGAGTCCATTAGATACAAAAATTAGCCAGCTCTTATTGCTTGAAAGATGAGGGAAAGAAAAAGAAAAAAAACCCCAAGATTATTGCTTGAGGGATAGAGTGTATCAGCAAATTCTTGACATTAAGTTCTTGGAGTGACTTTTGGGGTTTCAAGTTGTCTTACTTATGTAATGAGAGAGAACACACAGGGGAAATGGAGGGAGAGAGAGAAAGAGTTGAGAGAATGGAGAGGGAGAAGAGATTGAATTTCCCCTCTCTTCCTTTTGGGGGAAGATAATCCAGTCTTGTCTCCCTGAGGAAAGGAGTGTCTCCTCAGAGAATGGTTCTGGGAGATAGGGGATAAGAATTAGAAGGAAAAACTTTGTAAGATGACACACTGCCCCTCTTTTAGTTCCAGCTATTCTTGAGGGGCAGGATGGACTCTTCTACCTCTGGATCCTTTAGGTACACCAACTGCCACTCCCCCCCACCCCCAACCTTGGATTACTCCACAGTGCAGGAGAGATGGTTGCTCCTTGGGTCTGGTTGTTTGGATCACTGGGATCCTGGGCTAACCCTTTTTTTGGGGAGAGGTTTGGTTCTCCCCAAATCTTCAGCCCCCTTTCCTAGTATCAGAAACTAGCCAGACCTAATTCTAAGTAGTAGACAATTTATTTGGGTTTTCCCTCAGGGAAGGAGAGGTACGGGTGTCAGGTAAGGGAAGTGGGTGAGCAGGAAGCCCTAGTGACTTGTCCCCTCTGGCAGACTGATCCCCCCGCCCAAGGTCTTGGGGTTTCACAGCTCTTGGCCTGGATCCCTCTTCTGGCCAGTTGCTGGTTTGGTCTCTACTCCTGAGCTGACTAGCTTGAGTCCTGGAGTCTAGGAACAAGTTAGGGAAGGAAATGGAAAATGAGATCCTTGAGAAAGGGGATCTTAGTGAATGGCTTTTTTAAGTCCCTGTCCACAATATTCACTGATGACTGAACTGCAATTGAGAGCTAATTGAGAGATATCCAGGGGTTCACAGGGAAATAATTGATCTCCAGAGAGACCCAAGCTTCTTTCTAGCCTGAGAGAGCTGCTTCTTCTCCCTGACTCCTAGCTGGAAGAAGTGAAGGAGTGATGACCAGTTGGAGCTCTCCAAGCTTCTCTGCCTGGCATCTTGAGTTTTTTCTTCTCGTACCTCCCCCACTCTCTGTCTGCAGCTGATTTCTGTCAGAGATTTCTCCTTGCATAAATTGGATAAATTCCTCTCTTACACTTGGAAATCTCTGGAGCCCTTTCTGGTGGGATAGCAAGGGAAAGTTCCTAGGACGTTTTCAGTCCAGGTCCAGATATAATCAAGGCAGGGCAAGTTATGCTAAGAATTAACTTTATTCCAAAGGGTCAGGAATCTCTGGATAAAAGGAAGCTTGAGTAGGGTCCATGTGATTAGGATGATAAATATTCACATCATTTATGCAATATTAATAGCAACAATAATATAATACATATAATCATTATATAATATTATTACATATTATGTTATTAGTATATATGACATAATAATAGTATAATAATATCATAACTATAGAACTAAAAGGCACTTTGAACTCATCCAGTTTATAATCTTCATTTTATTTTTCATAGGATCATAGTTGTGATCTTAGAGACCATGTGGTACAGCCCATCACCCCACTTTAAAGTGGAATAAAATGAGGACAATAGAGGTTAAGTGACTTGCCCAAAGCCATACAATTAATAAGTGTCAAAAGCAGAATTGAAATTATATCTTCTGATTACAGAATCACCATTCTTTGCAATGTACCACACTGTTTCCCATGATAATATTGATTTAAAAAAGTTAACATTTATAAAGCATCTTAAAGCTTGCAAAGTGCTTTATATATGCTATTTCATTGGATACAAGATAAGGCCCCAGCCCTGGTATAATTTATAAGCCAGTTAGGAAAGGAAAACCTGTGCTTAAGATGCTCTATATATATATATATTTTTTTTGACATTTCATTCTATTCAGTTTGTCACTGTTTCCTCTAAGTATATTTCTTCTAGCTCCCCTGATGAGAATA
The DNA here is from genome assembly GCF_027887165.1 of Monodelphis domestica. Classification (NCBI taxonomy): domain Eukaryota; kingdom Metazoa; phylum Chordata; class Mammalia; order Didelphimorphia; family Didelphidae; genus Monodelphis; species Monodelphis domestica. Next base: position 437,595,717 of record NC_077228.1, on the reverse strand, counting down.
ACAATTCTTAAGAGTTACCAATATCATCTTTTCTTATAGGAATACAAAGCATTTGAACTTATTAGGTTCCTTAAAATATTTTTTCTACCTTTCTTATTTACCTGTTGGTGATTCTCTTGATTTCTGTATTTGAGAATCAAATTTTCTATTTAAGTCTGGTGTTTTGTTTATGAATGCTTGGAAGTCTTCTATTTTACTAAATGACCATACCTTCCCCTGAAAGAATATAGCCAGTTTTGTTGGGTAGCTGATTTTTGATTGTAGACCCAGTTCCCTTGCTTTCCAGAATATCATATTCCATGCTTTCTTGTCCTTCAGTATGGATGCAGCCAGGTCCTGTGTTATCCTAACAGTGGTTCCATGATATCTGTATGGCTTCTTCTTCACAGTTAGTAGTTTCTTTTCCTTGGTCTGGTAGTTCTTGAATTTGGCTATAACATTCCTGGGTATTGTCAATTGGGAATTAAATGCAGGAGGTGATCCGTGGATTCTTTCAGCCTCTACTTTTCCTTGTTTGAGAATGTCATGGCAGTTTTCTTGGACAATTTCTTGTAGAATAATGTCCAGGCTTTTTCTTTGGTCATAATTTTCTGGTAGTCCAGTAATTCTTAAATTGTCTCTCCTGGATCTATTTTCCAGGTTTGTTGTTTTATCAGTGAGGTGTTTCATATTTTTCTCGATTTTTTCATTCTTTTGATTTTGTTTTATAGATTCCTGCTGCCTTGTGAAGTCATTTTCTTCTAGTTGTTGGATTCTAATTTTTAAAGACTGAATTTCATCCCTGGCTTTTTGGAAGTTCTCCTTCTGGTCTGATTTTTTTGGTAGTTCATCTTTAACCTTCTTTGACTCATTTTCAAGTTGGTCAACTCTGGCTTTCAAGACACTATTTTCTTATTTTAGTTCATATGCCTCTGTTTTCAAATGACTTATTTTGCTTTTTAAATTCTTTCCCCAATTGTCTTTAGCCTCTCTTAATTGTTTTTCAATTTGTGTTTTGAGTTCTTCTAAATCCTATGTCCAATTTGCTAGAATTTCTGTGTTTTTGCTTGGTATTTCTTGATCCTCCTCTGTTCCATTTGCTCTTTGTTCATTACCTGGATAGAAGCTGTTGATTGCAATTTCTTTTTTTTCTTTTTCTGTTGTTTACTCAATTTTTTTTCCTTTCTTCCCTCCCCACCCCACCCCCCCGGCATTGGCTGTAATCTTGCTCCTCTATTTATTTGCTGGATCTGTGGATTTGGGCTATTTTTTCCTGAAGGGG